>NC_056072.1:28959375-30320000 GCF_016772045.2 Ovis aries
GTTGGCATATATTTTACGTTAACCAGTTCATAAAGTCTCACTTATTTCCTTATTGGAGAAAATAAAAGGATTTTTAGTTAACATTCAAAATAACTACTAGATAAGAAAAGGGACAACAATGATTTTATAGCATTTGAAGTACCTTTTTGGGGACCAAGAGAAGACCTTTTATTTATTTATTTATTTTTAAAAATTGAGGTGTAGTTGATTTATAATATTATATTCATTTCAAGTGTACAACATAGTGATTGGCAATTTTTATAGATTATACTTGGTTTAAAGTTATTATAAAATGTTGACTCTATCCCCTGTACTGTACAATATGTCCTTATAGCTTATTTATTTTATATAAGGTAGTTTATACCTCTTAATCTGGGGAGTCATGTAAAATTGTAATGTTCAGCACTATACATTTGGTAAAGAAGACGATAGAATGATCAAGCTCCTGGATTTATTGAGGAGATCTCAAAATGACAAGTAGTAATTAGAAGCCTGAAAAGAAAGGTTCACCTCCTTCCCAGTGTGGTTCTTTATTCAAAATAGCAACTTTTGGAAAAAACACTGGAATAAAATGTCACTTATTCATTCTTTCATGTATATACTTACTTGTTCTACCAATATTTGTTTGAATGACTTCCATGTTAGGCAGTGTTGCAGACAGCAAGCAGAGAGTGGTGAATACATGGTAGCTTACACTACCATGGGGCTTACACTCCAGTGGGGAAATGAAAAGTATTTCTATTGTGATAAGTGCTCTGAAGAAAAGCCAGGTGAAGGGTTTAGAGAGCGACTGGGCTATTTCCACATGTTTAAAATCGAATGCATCATTTTACCGGTAAAATATTCCTGAGTTTTCTGCTTGATAGGATGCCCTTTATTTCATCCCAGTCACCCAGGCTGAGGGACTGCCCTGGTGGCTCAGATGGTAAAGTGTCTGCCCGCAATGCGGGAGACTTGGGTTCGATCCCTGGGTCGGGAAGATCCCCTGGAGAAGGAAATGGCAACCCACTCTAGTACTCTTGCCTGGAAAATTCCATGGACAGAGGAACCTTGTAGGCTACAGTCCATGGGGTCGCAAAGAGTCGGACACGACTGAGCAACTTCACTTACTCACTCACCCAGGTTGAAAACCTGGGATTCACCTTGGACTTTGTTCTTTATTCTACACTTCCAGTCAATCCTGAAATTGTACCATTTATCTCTTTCTGCTTTGCTTCACTCCATCTCTTCCTGACCCTCATCTGTGTCTGGCTTGCTGCAGCTGTCCCCTAACTGCCCAGCTGGCATTTCTCATTCCAGCCCTGCTCTTCTGTAGATCCATCAACCATAAAACCATCAGTGCAGTGTCTACTGAGGGTGAAAATGTGCTTAAGGCCTTACTGGGCTCTCCTTTGCCTAAAGCGTAAACGCCTTACTCCTTAGCATGTATAGAAAGTTTTCTGTTATCTGGATGCCACCTGCCTCTGTGGCGTCTATTTTGCCACCCCCTGCCCACATTTCATATGATGACAATAATGAATGTTTGCATCCCCCCACCTGTACCACACTGCTTCTCACACATTTTTCACCCCTAATTTCCCTTTGCCAGCTGATGTTTCCTCTTTTCTTGCTTTCCCTGCATAACTTTGGCTTATCCTGTAAGGCTGGGCTCAATTGTCGCCCCCTGGCGCCCTCGCATCCAGCTTGGCATAGGAAGTGCTCATGTTTTATAGCTCATCTTGTTTTTACCGCATTGTTTTGTAACATTCTGTGTTTTTGTCTGTTGTTCCCATTGGATTGTGGTGCCCTGAAGGACAGGGCAAGAATCTTACTGGTCTTCTCTCTTATGCCACACAGAGAGGGCACTCAGTGAATGCCCATTGAACTCATGGCATTTTAAAACTTGAAAATAGTTTATTCTGGAACATAGAGCATCAGTTGACCTTAGATATTGGGCATCACAAGGAATGAACCATCACTGTTTAGATGAGAGACTGTACTAGTGAGATTTTACTCAAAACATTTAGAATTTTTTGAGGGGTGTGCATGAAGGTGGCAGAGATACTGTTTTACAAGAGGGTTTTCCCCCTATTATTTTTCTTCCTAGGGGAAAAAACAGCATCTTTTCAGATGGGCTCTTCTTCTATCCCTGACTTAAACGTCCTTGGTGCTCCAGCTTTCAACACCCTTTCCTCTCATGTGGCCACTTCACCCTGGATGTTCTGTCCTTTTCTTTCGCCTCAGTAATTGTGTGAATGCTCAGGACTTCTGTGTGTCTCTTTTGAGCACAGGTTTGCATACGTGACTGCCTCGGGGACAAGGATACCTCAAATAACTCATCCCAAAGCAGAAGCCGTTCCCTCTCCAGTCGAGTCTGTTAGCATCCTGTGTCACTGTCTCTGAGGAGGGCACTGTGGTCCACCTAACTGTCCAGGCCAGAATCCTGGGCAACAGCCTGATCCTGAGAGGAGCTGGCACTGCGAATTACTCCTTCAAGATAATTGCTGTTCACTTTTGTCCAATATGTGCTTTATTTCCTCACTCATAAAAATGGAATGTTTTTATTGGTTAATAGCTTGGATTTCAGACTGAGACTTAAACGGGTCCAAATCCTGGCCCCACTTCGCACTGGTTCTTTGACCTTAACCCTGAAACAACTTTTCCAGCCCTCAGTTTCCACTCGAGTAAAAGGGGAGTATTGATAGCACCTGTTGCCTGTTGAAGTGGTGTGGGTATTCAAGGAAATAATGAATGAAAAGCACTTAGTGCAGTGCTTGCCACATCCAAAGAACTCAGTAAGTTATCTGTGATCTTTCTAATTTTAAAAAGATTTCAGTAACTCAATTGAAAGTCTTTAAAGTCTATTAAAGTCTTTAAAGTATTGAAACTATGAACTAGAAAATCCAGTGTATCAAAACCACCAGTGTCTTGAGGTTCTAGTTACCTGAAATATCAATGAATTTTCCACCATAAGTTGTACTTTTTGTCATTCTTTTCCAATTTCCAACTTTGAATATAAGATAGTATTTGTGCTGTGTGTGCTATGGTGAGTTGCTTCCGTTGTGTCCAGTGCTTTGGGACCTATGGACTGTAGCCCCCCAGGCTCCTCTGTCCATGGGATTCTCCAGGCAAGGATACTGGAGTGGGTTGCCATGCCCTCCTCCAGGGGATCTTCCCAACCCAGGGATCAAGCCAGCATTTCTTCTGTTTCCTGCATTTGCAGGTGGTTCTTTACCACTAGTGCCACCTGGGAAGCTGTAAGACAGCATCATTTCTGAATAAGTGTCTTCAAAGAGTTTACTTTAAATGTAGCAGTTATTTTTCTAGTTAAAACTGAGAAAATAAAGTACAGGAAAAGTAATTTTCTGTTCTCTGTGAAAGTTCCTTTTATCTTTTGCAATAGTTTTGACTTAGGGTCTATAAATATTAGCATAGCTAAATGAAATAGATTGTGTCTTGGAAGGAAACATGAGTGCACATAATAAAAAATGAGATGTGTGTGTGTGTGTGAGTGAGAGACCTCTGTGATTATATGGTATCCTAAATATTCTCATGTGTTTATTTTTGTTGGTGGTGGTGGAGTTAAAATACAATTTATTATAACCTTATGAAAATTTGTAATATTTGCCAACTTTGCACAAGGCCTGGTCTTCATGAGTATTGTGTGTTCAGATTAGCTTCATCCCACGTAACTGCAGTATAGGACATAGAACTTTAGAGGGGACTGGTCTTCTCTGTACTTTCTTTTTAAAAAGATCACAAATATCGAATATCCCTTTAGTCTGAGGCTTACTTTTCATTTTTGATGATTAGTAACCACAGTGAAAGTAATAGCAGCACTCAGTCTTGCTTTGAAATGTGCTTTGAATTAGTCTGCATTTCTAGTACAAATATGATGAATTAAGGTAAAATTTTAAACAGTGAAAACCAGCCCGATTATTTGTAACAAGCCCCTTCATATATTTTTTTTTTTAATTTTTTTTTTTTCCAGAGCTGACTTTATGGAAGATGAGGCAGTTAAACAGGTTTTGGAATATAATCCTTGGTGGACTGATTTATATTCAGAAATGATGACCTCTTTGGAAAAGGGTCAGGAGGAAGAAAATTTTGCTGCGTTAGGTAAGAAACTCAAAATAAGACTCATTTACGCACTGCCTTTCTTAAATATACAATTGTAATTGTCACATGGAGTGAAGGTATTGTTTTGATTTGCTAATTTTGGAAATAGGAGCTTCACCCCGGACTGGGAAGTGCCACACAGTAGTTATACTTATTTGTCTCAGAAAATTCTTTTTGGAATATGTTTTACTTTTGAATCATTGGGGTTCTAAAATTTCTTAATTGTTAAAATATTTTTATCAAATTTAGGGACATTAATATACAGGACATGTGTAGTTGTTGAATAATCTGCTTGTGGGATCTGAATGTTCCTCTGTGGTAAATGCGTTTGAGTATTAGTAAGATGATGCTGTGAAAGTGCTGCACTCAATATGCCAGCAAATTTGGAAAACTCAGCAGTGGCCACATGACTGGAAAAGGTCAGTTTTCATACCAATCCCAAAGAAAGGCAATGCCAAAGCATGCTCAAACTACCGCACAATTGCACTCATCTCACATGCTAGTAAAGTAATGCTCAAAATTCTCTAAGCCAGGCTTCAGCAATGCATGAACCGTGAACTTCCTGATGTTCAAGCTGGTTTTCGAAAAGGCAGAGGAACCAGAGATCAAATTGCTAACATCCACTGGATCATGGAAAAAGCAAGAGAGTTCCAGAAAAACATCTATTTCTACTTTATTGACTATGCCAAAGCCTTTGACTGTGTGGATCACAATAAACTGTGGAAAATTCTGAAAGATATGGGAATACCAGATCACCTGACCTGCCTCTTGAGAAATCTGTATGCAGGTCAGGAAGCAACAGTTAGAACTGGACATGGAACAACAGACTGGTTCCAAATAGGAAAAGGAGTGCGTCAAGGCTGTATATTGTCACCGTGCTTATTTAACTTATATGCAGATTACATCATGAGAAACGCTGGACTGGAAGAAACACAAGCTGGAATCAAGATTGTCAGGAGAAATATCAATAATCTCAGATATGCAGATGACACCACCCTTATGGCAGAAAGTGAAGAGGAACTAAAGAGCCTCTTGATGAAAGTGAAAGTGGAGAGTGAAAAAGTTGGCCTAAAGCTCAACATTCAGAAAACGAAGATCATGGCATCTGGTCCCATCACTTCATGGGAAATAGATGGGGAAACAGTGGAAACAGTGTCAGACTTTATTTTTGGGGGCTCCAAAATCACTGCAGATGGTGACTGCAGCCATGAAATTAAAAGACACTTACTCCTTTGAAGAAAAGTTATGACCAACCTAGATAGCATATTCAAAAGCAGAGACATTACTTTGCCGACTAAGGTCCATCTAGTCAAGGCTATGGTTTTTCCAGTAGTCATGTATGGATGTGAGAGTTGGACTATGAAGAAGGCAGAGAGCTGAAGAATTGATGCTTTTGAACTGTGTTGTTGGAGAAGACTCTTGAGAGTCCCTTGGACTGCAAGGAGATCCAACCAGTCCATCCTGAAGGAGATCAACCCTGGGATTTCTTTGGAAGGAATGATGCTAAAGCTAAAGCTCCAGTACTTTGGCCACCTCATGGGAAGAGTTGACTCATTGGAAAAGACCCTGATGCTGGGAGGGATTGTGGGCAGGAGGAGAAGGGGACGACAGAGGATGAGATGGCTGGATGGCATTGTGGACTCGATGGACGTGAGTCTGAGTGAACTCCGGGAGTTGGTGATGGACAGGGAGGCCTGGTGTGCTGCGATTCATGGGGTTGCAAAGAGTCAGACACGACTGAGCAACTGAACTAAACTGAACTGAACTGAATGGTGAGACAAGACCAAGTTTTCCAGCCCTTTGTCTGTTGGATGAATTTGATAAGCTCTCCCCAGTTTTTTCACAGGTGGTTTCATGTGGAAGCAGGGCTAGTTATCTTCCTTTCTCTGTCTTACAGAGAGCAATTTTTACCAAATAAGGCTGAGCTAGGGGGTTTTATGAGTCTCAAGAGACGATTGTGCCATGCTTAACATTAAGCCAAATGTTATACACAGAGTTGTAGTTTTAGACAGGCATTTTATTATTGGGCTTCCCAAGTGATGCAGTGGTAAAAAATCTGTCTGCCAGTGCAGGAGACACAAGAAATATGGGTTCAATCCCTGGGTTGGGTAGATTCCCTGGAGTAAGAAATGGCAACCCACTCCAGTAGTCTTGCCTGGAGAATGCCATGGACAGAAGATCCTGGTGGCCTATGGTCCATGGGGTCACAAAACAGTTCGACATGACTGAGCACTCACTCACTCACACACACACACACACACACACACACACACAGATTTTATTAACACCTTTTCTAAGTGGGAGGTTGGTGTGTTAAGTCTGTGAATTAGAATTATAACAGTTTCACATAGATCAAGAATAGTGGGCTAGTGTTTTCTGTTATACTGATTTGGCTTTTAATTACATATTAAAAATACCATGCCTAGACTTGTGTTGCGATGATCACTTTGCAGTATATGCAGATGTTGAATTTTAGTGCTGTATACTTGAAAATTATATGATAAAAATACATGTATTAAAAAATCCATCCTATGCATTATTTGAGAGTGAACAATCTTACTTCCAAAAAAAAAAAAAAAATTTCAGTGTTTAAATGAAAGGAACACACACACACTTGCATGAAATGGAATATAGAATCTCCTCACTCCAAATTCCTTTTCCTGAAAATAATCACTGTTAACAGTTTGGGGTATTTTAAGCACATATACCCACATCTAAGCATTTGCTTTTAGAAGTTTATACACATAGATTCATATACACTCTCTTCTCACTTTGCTTTCTTTATAATATATGTTGTACATCTTCCATCAATGCTTACAGTTCTACCTGAAGCTTTTAATACCTGCCTAGTGTTCCGTGTGTTTTTGTGTCATAACTGGTGACTGTTTGGGTTGTTGACTACTTGTGGACATTCAGGGTGTTTACGTGTCTGCAGTGACCTTCTTTGACCACTGATTCTGAAGAAACTGTTGCTTCACAGTGTTTTGATCCTCTGCATAGAAATGCAGTAGCTTGCTATTTGTTCTATTTCTAGAGCCTCGAAAGAACCTATCATATAATGGATACTCAACAAATATTTGTAGAATAAAATAAATATTGCAGTATATATTTTTGTAGTTAGGTTTCATTAGAATTTAGGTGGTCTCTGCCAGATTGAAAAATTGCCACTATAAGTTTTTGGAGTTGAGTCTCCCGTACAGTGGAAACTTATTTGTAAATAATGATTCTTATTCCACTGTTTTCAGCAAATCCTTGGTTTTATATTTGATTTGAGTTTAAGAATCTTTCAGAGACTTCCCGTATCATGTAGGGGAATTTTCAGGCATGGGATTGCTAACACGATTTATACGCCATATGGACCTGCTCAGAAAGTTTGTTCAGGCTTAAATCGTCAGTGCTTTCTATTGGTTTGAATCAGCTCCCCAGTTTTGGTGTGGTTTCTTACTGAAGCAGTCTGGGAAGGAATTGGTGGTTGTGTAGTTTTCTGTCCACAAGGGTGAGCTAGCTGCCTTAAAAATCGAGATGGTATTTACCTTTAATTTAAATTTTAACTTGCTCTGCTTTAATCAGTTGTAGTGTATTCTAGGTCCTATTTTCTGTCTCAGCTGTTCTCTATGTATAATTTTAACAGAAGGGTAAGCCAGTTGGTGCCTTTAACCACCGTCCCTTCTGAGTCTCTGTGGTGTGTAATCCAGACTGGTGCTTCAGACACACTCCCAGCCCATTAAACTGTTACAGTGATTTATTCTCAGAATCACTTTTGAAAACAACAAGGGCATGTGATAAAGGTAGAGGAACTTGAATTCTGTATTGTACAGATGGTACCTCTTGTAAATGTGCTAAGTAATGGTTTTGTCTATGAAAGTCGCTCAGTCGTGTCCAACTTTTTGCCACCCCGTGGACTATACGCTCCGTGGAGTTCTCCAGGCCAGAATACTAGAGTGGGTAGCCTTTCCTTTCTCCAGGGGATCTTCCTGACCCAGGAATTGAACTGGGGTCTCCTGCATTGCAGGTGGATTCTTTACCAACTGAGCTATCAGGGAAGCTTGGTTATGCCTAGGATATAAGGTAAATAGGGGTTCAGGGTTTAATGCCCTGCTCCTCCACAGGCTGGCTTTGTGACTTTGCGACTACTCTCGGATGCTGTGGAAATCCTGTATCTGCCTCACAGAATTGTCGTGAGGATTGAACTAGACCATTTACTTAAAATCTTAGCATATTGTGTGTTAGAAATTATCAGTACAGAGTAAGTCAATGGCAGGAGAGCCAGGAATTGACTGGCTTCCCTTTGAAATGACAGTTTTTGTACATTTACATGGCTTAAAGGGCAAGTTCTTTGTTAACAAGATTCTTCTTTCAGTTTTTTTTTTTTCTTGTTCAATTTTTTGAGACACTCAGAATTGGAGGCACATATTGAAATGTGTCGAACCAGGCTCAAATAGGAGAGAAAAGAAATAAACCAAAAAATGAACCCTGAAGTTCTCAGCTCATTCAGGCAGCATGCTGCTGCTGTAATTTCCCCCTTTCTCCTCTTCCTCTTATCCCCTCTTTGCTCCCAGGCCTTCTTCCTCTCTGTCATTGCAAGGGGACATTTCCAGCAGACACAACAGTGCAGGTGAGGGGTGCGTCTTGGATTCCTCCTCCTCGTAAAGCATTAAGCTGGATTGTCTTGATTTCCAGATAAGCCTTAGGTGATAAACTTTGTCCCCTGTCTTTGCCTCGGTTATGACTTTTGTCATATTCATCGTCGCTCTGAGTTATAACACGGAGACTTTCCCTGCCGTCTTCAATTCTATAATGATCCGGATCTTCCTCCCCAAAGGCTTGTAAATGGAAGTGTTAAATGCAGTGCTCCCACTGAGCTCTGGTTTCACGAGGATGAGCTTACCACATTTCCCATGTTGTGTCTCAGCGGTTAATCTCAGCCCAAGAATCTTGGCACGTGATTGCTTGTTATGACACCATGTAACACTCATAGTCGGTGAACTTCCTAGCAGGGACATCCTGTTTGGCACCAGTGTTTGCGGAGCTAAACTGTCAGCATCAGCCCTGAAAGCTGCAACACTGTGGGGCTGCCCATTTGAGCCAAGGGTTTGAGTGCAGTACATTTTCTTCTGATTCCCTTGATCTGTTTCCAGAAAGTATACAATGGAATAGGTTTGCATTTCTCTCAGAGGAGCCAGATCATGTATGATTTGTTGACCCACAGAGGACAAGGATGTTTGGGAAGAGAATTAGGCAGCAAAGAAGATTTAAAAGTAATAAAAATAGATGATGTTTGAAGTGAAATAACAAAGTCACTTTCCACGTTGGTGGGAGCCACTTGGCGGTCTTCAAACGTATTGATGGAGTTTCTCATCTTGGGAGGTGATCTTCGGCCATTTGCTTCCATGTTAAGGCACCAGTTTCTTCCCTGAATAGAGCCCAAATAGGCTTTTGTTTGACTGTCGATTATTTGTTGTTGTGTGCTCAGTTGCTGAGTCTTATCTGACTCTCTGCGATCCCCTGAACTGTAGCCCAGCAGGTTCCGCTGTCCACAGGATTTCCCAGGCAAGAATACTTGAGCGGGTTGCAATTTCCTTCTCCAGGGGTTCTGCCCGATCCAGGGTTTGAGCCTGCATCCCCTGAATCTCCTGCATTGGCAGGCAGATTCTTTACCATTGAGCCACCTGGGAAACCCTGTAGATTGTTTACAGAAGTATAATTAACCAAAATGTTATGAACTGGATAGCAAAGCTGCTATGTTGTGTAGCTAAAGTCGCATGAATGCTTGACAAATGTTAACTGTGGTGGCAAGCATCCAGGTATTATTGGTACTGTGTCTGTAGTTACTTGTGGTGCTTCTCCTTGGCTAGACCTGACTGTGTGCAAATCTCCCCAAGTTTCTCTTTGGGTGATATGATTTATAACTCTAATGTGAAAGGCCTGGGGGAGCTCAGACTTTTGGTTTCTCTACTGATTTCCCGGTTTGTTGTTATTGTAATTTATTATCTCTGGTTTCTTTGCTTGAAGTTCAGAATTTAAATATTTCTGTGTATTATTAATGAACTACTTAGGCCGAACTGGAACTCAAACCACCCAGGAAAAGGTGGTTGTGTTGTAAGGGAAGGTTAGGGGCACCCAGCATTCAGGAATTTGAAAGAGTACATTCAAGTCAGCCTTGTGTGTACAGTCACAGAAAATTATCTGTGATGTATGGAAAGACTTATCTGTGGGTCATATAACATCAGAGCTCATAGTTCCCAACTCAACCTTTACAAATCATTGAATACATACAGGTGTGATGACTTAGGAGTAAGGAATAAATGTGTGTGTGAATGATTTGATGTGTTGTTCACTGGTTCTGGGCACACTTACCTTGTGATTCAGAATTCCATGGAAGCAGAAGTCTTTCTTAGCCAGCTAGGGTCTAAAGGCTTTTCTCTAGTGAGATACTATTGTCATGATCACCTGGCACTTTCCTATTAGCTAAACTAATGAACGTCTCCAAAACTGTAAAACTCCAAAGGGAATATCTTCTCAGGTGTTCTTGCTGAGTAATAGGGGTCTTCAAATACTTTGTCAGATATGTGTTCTTCATGCAGTGAAGAAATGTTCCTTTTTATAACTTCCTCACATCAAACCACTTAAAGTGAATGGAGAGCTTCTCTTTAATTGAAAAATCTTCATATGAGCCCTGTAATGGGACAGTCAACACCCAGTTGATCTGTCACATGAATTTCTTTTTTAGAAGTCAATCTTTTTTGTTTTTTTTTAGAAGTCAGTCTTTAAAGAGTGCTTCTCCTAACTGTGTTATACTCACCTGTATTATTAAACTTTAAAATATACACATTTCTTTTTATTG
Source organism: Ovis aries (assembly GCF_016772045.2). Lineage (NCBI taxonomy): Eukaryota > Metazoa > Chordata > Mammalia > Artiodactyla > Bovidae > Ovis > Ovis aries. Next base: position 28,970,318 of record NC_056072.1, read on the forward strand.
CTGGCCAGCAAATTAAATACGTTCATATAGTTACTTGTTTATATAAACAATGTTTGTACAAATACATTAAAATTTTTTTAAAACATAGACTGTTTAACATGGCTGAAAAAAATAGTGTATGTCATATCCTGTCTTTTTTTTTTTTTTTAGTACTAACGGTATTTTAGTAAGTAAAGGAATATTGCTCCTAGTAATTTCATGTAAGGGTATTTAAGATTTTTTTTTTTCCCAAGAGAACAGACTGCAAAAACTGCTGGAAGGAAACCTTACAGCAAAAAGAAGCCATGTTAAACTTAAGGCTCCTAAGAGTATAGACATGAAAACGATATGTGAAAAGGGACCATTATGAGGGAGTAATCATATTCTTTTCCTTTGGGCTTTCGCCCAGTTGTAATGAACAGAAGGGCAGTCTTTTGTTGAGCAGAGACAGAAAGCCTGGGACTTAACTAGCTATCAAGAGAGTGACTTGGGAATATTAAAAAGGTAGTTTAATAATTTTTGGTTTTTGAGAAGGTGTCAAAAACACGTGGCTTTTATTAACTCTTCTCCACTAAGAAGAGGCTTCCTGAGTTAAAACTGAGCTCATGCCCTCTCAGCTAGTGGGCAAGTTTCCTGCCTTTCTTTGCCCTGGATGTGTTTGTAAGTCCTTGATGATAGGAAGTGAGTGAAAGTGCTGTGTGCACTTTCTGGATCAATTCCTTAGAACTTTGACATTGGTTGGAAAATTTTAACCTGAAACAGCATCTTATACCTTAGATGAAAGTGGAGATGCTGATACTCACCCGTTCTGGACTGTTCGCTCCAAGTAGTAGTGTGAGAGAGAAACTTCTGTCTTACTGAAGCCACTGTATTTTGGGTCTATCTGTATGTACATTTTATATGCCTATATGCGCGTGTGTGCTAAGTTGCTTCTGCCCTGTCCAGCTCTTTGTGAGCCTGTGACCATGGGATTCTCCAGGCAAGAATACTGGAGTGGGTTGCTATGCCCTCCTCCAGGGGATCTTACAACCAGGAATCAGATCCACGTCTCTTGTGTCTCCTGCATTGGTAGGGGGTTCTTTACCACTAGCGCCACCTGAGAAGTCCTTGGTAAGGTAACTGATATATAGAAAGAGATAGTGTCTCTCTCTTCTGTTGATAATTTATTGGGAATGGGAAAAATATTGTATTTGCAGGTGACAAAAACCTAAAGTGCTTGGAGGTAGTATTTAGCAAGAAAAGCAGCAGATCTATTTGATAAAGTTGGTGGTTCAATACAGTAGAAAAGATGGCTTACTGAGCAGACTGTGCTGGCACAATTAACTCCTCATCTGTAATTAACCAAAATCGGAAAATACAAAAAAGTAATTTTCAGATAGATTATAGAGACTCCATGGACAATTCAGGAGTTGGAGAAACCTTATTGAAGACTATAAATTCACAATCTGGTAAAAAAAAAAAAAAAGACATATTGGACTACACACAGACATAAATAATTCAATGATCTAAGATCCTCTAAACAGAGTCAGTACAGAGGCAGTAGATTTGGAGAGATGACTAGGGTTTGAATCCATAATAGAGAAGTTCTTAAATATTTGACAAGCCATCCAGAAAAACACCGGGCAAAACATATGGGTAATTTATAGGAGAGCAAATCTAAGTTGCCAAACAAATCTATGAAATAATGTTCAGAGTTTAGCAGCTAGAGAAATACTAACTGAAGTAACAGTGATATGCCACTGTATTAATTTCCTCTTATTGAATGCCAAGTTACTACAGATCAGGAACAGAGTTCTGATTTGGCTGTTTTCATGGGTCAGGAGACAGGTATGGAGACCCTGATACTCACCTGTCCCGGACTGTTCACTCCGAGTAGTAGTGTGAAAGAGAAACTTGTCTTACTGATCAGCCAGTGTATTTTGGGTCGGTCTGTTTACAGCAGTTTAGCCTGTCCTGACCTGCATATAATGGACAATTCTGAAACCTGGGAAAAAGGCTTCGAAGTTATTTTGGCATTACTTTGATATTCACTGGCTCTGGAAGCTAAATGTTCCTCATGACTGAGTTGAACAACTTTTAAAATGAATTTGAAAGTGGTCTTCTTATGGGGCATGGAAGGAAAATGAAGAATTAATTTGTAAGGGAAGAGATTGATGACACTGACTTAGAGGTAATAATATATCTAGATACTTAACGGTATATCTAGATGCTTAGAAGCTGAGGCGGGGTCCTCTGCTCAGGGTCTTGGAAGGCTGGAGACAAATATGGCCATCTTTTCATTTTCAAAAAATAGGTGTTTACAGCTGTATTCCTTTCTGAAGCTCAGAGTTCTTTTCTAAGCTCACATGATGGTTGGCAGAACTTGATTCCTGCGACTATAGAACTGAGACCCCCATGTTCTTGCTGGCTTTCAGCTGGGGCGTCACTCTCAGCTATTAGAGGATCCCACAGGTCCCTGCCGCGTGGCCCCCTCATGACATGACATCTTATTTCTTCACGATTGGCGATTGGCGGGAGAGTCTCTGCCAATATCAGAACATAGTCATAATAATCGTAGCAGTAACTGTCCTATTGCTGTTGCCATATTCTTTTGAATAGAAGCAAGTCACAGTTCCTGCCCACACTCAAGTGATGTCTTATTGCGGGTCATTTTAGAATTTTTCTTACCACAGTCCTTTCATATCCATTAAACTGAAAATGGTTTTTGAAAAAGCATTTATGGCTGGGAACAAGCAAGAGATATGCTTAAGGAAGGGAACTTCTGTCCATGACCATTACAAAGGAGAGATGTAGCCCTTAAATAAAGTATCTCTTAAAAAGAGATAAATTTTTTGACCCAGTAAGTCTACTGTTGGGGATCTGTTTTATGGAAATAAGGCCTCCAGTATCCAGTGACATCTGATATGACATTTACTGCAGCAGACGCAGAGTGAATGCCCATCAGTAGGGGGAGTGGTTGGATAGAGCATACTACGCCATGGAATATTCTACTCCTTCACAAAATTAGCTAAGTACCAAGTGACTTGGGGAGATTTCCTGGAGGTGTCATTGAGTTAGACTGGCTAGATGGAAAAAATTAATCTGATTTTCTCGGGAGGAAAATGTATCAACTCCCTTGTATGCATGTTTGTGTGTCCTTATGGTTATAAAGAAAAATATGAAGTGATATATACTAGATTTTTTTTAACATGGAAAAAGTTATTGATGAGGATAAAGGGTGCCAAGCAGAAGAAGAAAAGGAAACATCCTCTTCTAACCAGTCTAGTATGTGTGGTATAATCATATTTGCATATTTATGTAAAACTTTGTATAAATGATATTTGAAAAATACTATAAGCCCTTAAAATTGACTAATACATGGGAATACTTCCATTTCTCTGTATAGAACTTTCAAAGTGAATAATATTTACAGAGTGTTTCACATGTTTTCTGTTATCAAAACATAATTATCTTATTTTTAAAGTCAATAACTCTGTCATTTAACTGTCTTGAGTACAGAACTGTGTAGCAAAAAAAAAACAAAAAAACAAAAAAAACAGAGCCAGTGTGTGGGAAATAAGGAATAGATATTGTTTAGACATTTTTTCCTTTTTTTTTTTTTAGCCCTACTAGAATTTGAACAAATACATAGCTGTTAAAAAAATTGTGAAGTCTAATTAAAAAGTTGTTTCCATGTCCAGAGTATAATTTTTCGGTTTCTATAATTAAAGTTCTAATTTTGACAAATCTGTCTGCAGTGGGGGTTTTACCAAACAGAATGGAACATCTAAGTTTTAAATGCATTTTCTTCTAGTGTCTTTTTCTGAAGAAGAGAAATATCAGCTGCGAAAATTTGTTAATAAATCTTACCTGCTGGACAAGAGAGCCCATCGTCAGGTATACTACAGTTTGATTGATATCCTTCTGGCATATTGCTATGAGACCCGTGTCACCGAAGGAGAGAGGAATGTAAGTGCACGTGTGTCTGTGAACGTTGGCATAGACTGTCGTACAGAGTAAACTGTATTAAGGTCATGAGTGAGACCAGTCGTGTTTATTTAGGGACACTCCGAACTGAGGTGCACAGGAGTGTTGGTGATGGGTGCCAGCATGAAAGCATAATGCTTTTTAAAGATTTATTCATTTATTTATTTTTGATTGTGCTGGGTCTTCATTGCTGCGCAAGCGTTTCTCTAGTTGTGGCAAGCAGGGGCTACGCTCTAGTTGAGGTGTGCAGCCTTTTCATTGGAGTGACCTCTTAGAAGCACGGGTTCCAAGGTGCATGGGCTCAGTAGTTGCGCCGTGCAGGCTCTAGAGCACAGGCTCAGTAGTTGTGGCGCATGGGCTGACTTGCTCAAGGCATGTGGGATCTTCCCAGACCAGGGATCAAACCTGTGTCCCCTGCATTGGCAGGCGGATTCTTACGCGCTGAGCCACCGTGGAAGCCCCAGCATAATGCTTTTATTTGGTCTTTTTTTCCTTCTCTCTTGGCACTAGTTTCACTCAGTAGCAGAGTGGGGAAGTAAAGCTGAAGGTAGGGAAGAAGGATATCCTAGGCTCTCATCTCTTTTAGGAGATGAAGTGACCAAATGAGACAGCTGTTGCCACATGGCACCTGACATTGGAAAGCGGTAAACTTAACCATTTTTAGTCTTTCTCTGAGCTGTCTATTAACAGATGTAAGGTATAGTATTTTGTACAAAAAGGAATGTGAGCATTTATCTGCAGGTGTCCCTCAATTTAAATAGTATTTGTACTTCTGAAAAATTGTATGTAAATCACATTTTAAAAGCCTGAATTTTATCTTTTTGCTATTCAGTGAAACCCTATTGCAAAAGTAAATCTTTTTGTAAAGTAAGGATGATCTTACTTTTTAAAATGATCTTTAAAAAATATGTATACAATTATATTGTATCTCTTCTTATACCACATTCAATTCTGTAAATAAAGAGCTGAATTTCTTTCTCACCTATATCACTGATCGTATATATATGTTTTTAAAAAAGGCTGGAAAGCCAGAAAAAAAATCTTTCCAGTTAATGTGTCCCTGTATCTATCGACAATAATTTTTGCTCAAGGGGTAATACTTGAGGTGTGCATATGCTTCCCTGTTTTTTATTTATTTATTAAATTAAAAAAATTCTTTAAATTGGCATAAAGTTGATTTACAATATTTCAGGTTTACAATGTAGTGATTCAGTATTTTTATATATTTTACTCCTTTCAAAGTTATTATAAAATATTGGCTCTGTTTCCTTGTGCTGTACACTGTATTCTTGTATCTTATTTATTTTGTACATAGTAGTTCATCTCCTACCCCTATCATATCCCTCCCCCCTCCTTCTTTTTAAATTACACAAATAATTCATATTATTGTAAAGGAATATACAGGAAGAAAATAATTAAAATTTCCTGTCATCTCAGCTATCAAAGGTAGCCATTGTTACAAGGAAATATTTCTCTTTTTGGCTTCTTTCATTGCACATATGTATTTATATTGGGTTGTAATGTATGTACTATTATTTAACCTGCTTTTCTCACCTACTTAACGTCATAGCATTAGCATAATATTGGGATAAGGATTTGATATATGTCAATTTTTTTTGCTGTTGGGATTCTGAAAATTTCAAAGGTGACTTCTAAGATTTGTATTTGACTCCAAAATGAATATTAATTAGTGTATTAAGTGCATACTATAACTGAAAATGGATTTTGTTCCACTAATCTTTTTAGAATACCATAGTCAGAGAAAATGTTTTCTTTGACAGAAAAGATAGCTCCATATTGCTTGAGAAGATGAGTGAGAGTGTTTAGTTATGCTCATAAAATTTTGCACTTTTCATTCTTAGATTCACATATTTGAAATCACGAAGTCTTGTAACTTCAAGGTCTTCTCTAGAATGTACTTATTCTTGCAGACCTTCTCTGAAAAGCTAGCTTCTTCAGCAGCTTTTTAAATGGCACAGAGAGTACTTCAACATTATCTTTGAGTCTTTTGGTAGATTATTTATGAAATATTTGGGAGGTAAGTAACCTAGTTGAGAAGGACAGAAATTGAGCATGCATTGCTTTTCTTTAGTTTCAAAGCCCTTGTGTTCTGGTATTCTTCTCAGTGCAAAAGCTTTACTTTATAAAATTCTGAAGAAAGTGGAGACTTGGCCTTTGATCACCTTGACATCAGTACAGCCATAGACACTTCTTAGGTTTTACACATGTCAATACTATTCATATACTAGTTGAATAAGTGGATATAATTGTTTTCTTTCTAAATGACTTTACCTCTCATATGACACTATCCTTTTCTTCATAACAAATAAAGGTTGAATCTGCATGGAATATCAGAAAATTGAGTCCAACACTGTGCTGGTTTGAGGTACGATTTTCAGTTGCAGTTGTTTAGATTTTGTTTCTTCAGAGTTATATTTTGTTGCTATTAGTTCATTTGTGGTAATTTAAGCAATTCTTTGACTTTTTTTGCAAATTAATTAATTAATTTTAATTGGAGGCTAATTACTTTACAATATTGTAGCGGTTTTTGCCATACATTGACATTAATCAGACACGGGTGTACATTTGTCCCCCATCCTGAACCTCCCTCCCCATCCCATCCCTTAGGGCCATCCCAGTGGACCGGCCCTGAGTGCCCCCTCTCATGCATCGAACCTGGACTGAAAAGTGGTAACTTTATTGTACTAGTTTTTTTTTTTCCCCCATATTTTTAAATAAAATTCTGGTTTTATCTGTTACTCTTACTCTAATCATAGTACATAAATAAGGCGAGGTGTAGGGTATCTTCGAAGTTTGAAGGAGTGATGGGGACATTGTCTGTTGTGGGAAGATGCTGGGTCAAGTTTGAGGCCTGTATATAAATTGGCATATATTGGGGCTCAGAGCTCAAAGACAGGCAGCAAACTTAGGTGATAATACTGTTAACTGTCACTTACCACCAGAGACTGTGCTAAGCCTTATATATATATTACTTCACCTATTCCTTGCAGTAAGGCTGTGAGATAAGTATTACTGGTGTTTTACAGATGAAGAAATATGTCATATAGCTTAAATAATTTATCCTAGGTTCTACAATTAGTATGTTTAGATCTCATAACTCTTCTAATATAGTCATAATTGTTTTTGTGTCTGTTTTCTAAAAAGCACTTGTGCGTATTTCACCAAAAATGTCAAAGGATAGTGTCTTTAAATTTACTAGTTTCGAACATGCTGTTGTCCATCAAAACAGAAGCTTTAAAAAAGTGTTTATTTAAAACAATTGATAACTGCATCGTCTATTAAGGCAACTAGTTTTGTTTCTGTTTTTTTTTTTTTTTTCTTCCCCAGTTTAAATCCTAAATAGTGTACATTTTCCGTTGGAAAATCAAAGTTGTTTCATGGCATCACTTTGTTCAAATAATAGAGAAGGCATATATGTAAGTTGGCATATATTGGCATACATCTTCCCATAACAGACATTGTCCCCAAACTTCCAAAATACCCTACATCTGTTCAAATAATAGCTAAGATAAAAACAGGGACTGAAACACTTCACTTTAGCGGAGAATCTTGCTACTCCAAGAATGTACATGAACCAACTGCCTGACCAGTATCCTCTGCTGGGAGCTTGTTGAAAAGACAGAATCCCAGAGCAGACCCTCTGAGTTAGACTCTGTAGCAAGATCTCCAGGAATTCATATGCATATTTAAGATGGAAAAGTGCTTTTCTCTGGACTCCTCTTGGGTTCTGTGTATTTCCACAATCAGCATATAATGGATAAATTGGCTTTTGTAATACTCACAGTAATTATTCCAATATTGAAAAGAAAGTAGTTGGTGACTAGATCATTTCATAGTTTAGTTATTAAAATCTGCATGAAAAAATTCATCTATTTATGATTTTCTTTTGACATTTTTTATTGTTTTTTAATAACTTACTATTGCCATACATGTAACCAGCTTTGTCAAACTTTTATAACTATTTAGTTTTCACCAGAAGTTTTTAGAAGTTCACCATTGTTTTTATATTATATCAAGTATTCTTTGTTGAGTACTTAGTATTCTTAATCAGATCACTCATTTATTAAAGGTGAATATACATGGAAATGTTGTATACTCCTTTAATTTAATATGTTAAGTTTTATTTGCAGGTTAACATTTTTATACATTTTAAATCAAAACCCAGTTAAAAAACAATTTTGTAGAAAATGTGTTTTCAGTAAGTTTTACATTGCTGATGGCACCAGTTTGATACCGTTCAAGATAAAGCCTTTTTACAGAAATGGGTAGTTTTCTCTTTGATAAGTGAAAGTAAATTACTGAAGTAAATGCCCTGTATTACTCATGCCCAAAGCAGAAAAACAAAGAGAGAGAGGAAAGAGGGGAACTGTGAACACATTGCACTGAAGAGTTCTGTATTTTTCATCTGTATTATCTCGAATGGTCCTACAGGACAAAAACATGAAGCTTGCATCATTTAGAAATGCATTCTATGTGCGTCTGTGTTTTGTTAGTACCATGTGTTTTACATTCATAGTGGTAATTCTTAAAAGACTTTAAAAACTTTCCTGCCATGAATGTGGTTTTTAAGGAGCACTTGTGATATGTTGATAAAGTATGAGGAATTACAAAGACCGAGATAAAAATTTTATTGTAAGTTTACAGAAGGAGTCTCACTGCATGGCACTGTGTTTATCTTCCACTTGGCTTCATGTTGACTCAGACTTGGTTTTTAATTGAGAATAGTTTTACATTTTGTTGTGTGGTTTTGTTTTGTGTAATATGGAAATGATTATTCATGTAAATGATACTTCACAGACTTGGACTAATGTTCATGAAATCCTGGTGTCTTTTGGAAGAAGAGTTTTGTGTTATCCACTGTACCGCCATTTTAAGCTGGTGATGAAAGCCTACAGAGACACTATAAAGATATTGCAGCTAGGTAAGATGTTAGTATGCTTGCAAATTTGAGAGTGTAAAGTTAAATGTTTTTAGTCTGTGAGGATGTAGTCATTGATTTTTACTTTTCTTCCTTTACAAAAATAAGTAATGAAAATCATCCAATCCAAACACTCTTCCTCTCAGGTGTTATATAAAGTAATTGTCTCTCTATATAGGTATATAATCATACAGACAGGTATGGTGCTCTTTTCAGAGAGGAGTGGGGAGGGTAAATACAGACAGTGTTCCAAAACATCTTGTATTTAGTAGATTGTATCATTCAGTATTTCTGTATCACACAGATGCCTGTAATTTTCTAGGCATTATTTTAGGGTTGTGAGTAAAATAATAAATAAGTTCCCTGCTCGTGTGAAGTTTACAGTTTTGCCAAGGTGACTGATGGTAAATAAGTAAGCAATTCCAGCACTGAGTGAAAAGTTCTCTGTTGGAGGCAGGACAGTCCTAGGAGGGGCACAGAACCTGGATTTGGCAGATCAGGAAAGGTTTTCCAGAGAAAGTTCAGCTACTCTGGTTACTTGATTATTGCTAAATGAAACCCCAAAAGACAAATGTTTGCTATTTTTAAGGATGTGGAAAATTCTAAGCTCTGAAACAAATTCCGAAGTGCCTATAACAGCATCACTGGATAAGTATATAATTTCCAAGGTAATTACTTTTTTAAGGGGACAACATCCATTTGTATGTATTAGTTCTGGCACATTTTTATTAAAACTCACTTGGTATACTTTATGGTCATTTCTTATAATTTTTTTAGGGAATCTCATCATTTCTTTGTCTTTAGATAACAGTGCATCTGGAGGTTTAGTTTTCAGACTTGAGGTTAAGAAGGAGAAAGGAAGAAGTTGTGTTCTTTTATACCATTAGGCTTAATGGGAATAATCACATCTGTAATGTTTTCTCCCTCCTAGGATTTATCTCGGTTTTTCTTTGACTTCTGTGTGACCCATAGTTTTCCCGCCCTGGGGGGAAAAGTCATGTTTGAAGTAGATTCTTTTAAAATAGATAATAATCATAAAAACGAATCACAGTTAAATGACAGATCTCTTTTTGTTCATCCTATTGGTTTAGGCTAGCAGTATTTTATTTTAAAGGATTGTTGATTATAGAACAGAAGAGCTATTGCCTTTGAGGAATCTGTCTTCTTTAACAAGGGGAAACACACTGCTTTTTTTTGGGGGGGGGTATTCTTTCTTTTTACCTTCTAAGATACTTTTTTAAAGATATTTTTGGTGTGGACCGTTTGTAAAGTCTTTGTGAAAATTGTTGCAGTATTGCTTTTGTTGTATGTTTTGGTCTCTTGGCCCTGAGGCATGTGGGATCCTAGCTCCCTGACCAGGGATCAAATCCATACTCCCTTCATTGGAAGGCGAGTGTTAACCACTGGACCTCCAGGCAAGTCCCCAAGATATTTTTTTTGAACTGCAAAAATTATCTTGAAAAGTCAATCTACTGTAAATGACTGATTATTGAGTTTGAGTACATGTCACAGTTAATTTCTTGTGTAAGTCATGCTAGATTATCTGCACATTATTCATAGATTTAAACAGTGAGAATGCAGTTGTGATTTTCTTGTTATATCGTGGCTTTGAGATGGAAGACTTGCAAAACCCCCATGTGCATGTGCACATGCACGGATGAGCATGCATGAGCATGTGCGCACACATGCACACACACACTCTCTCTTGCTCTTTTATTCTGCTAAATAATCTAGTTCTCCGGGTTTTTATTTGAAAAGTAATCAGTTGTGTGATTCATAACCAAAAATAAATTTGATTGCCTTGACTTACACTGTAGTCAGTTCCTCAGTTTTAGTAGGTTGGAATTGAACATTTAGACTTAAGTTTAGACTATAAGTTTCTATTATAGATAATAGATTATTATCTATCTACAAAAAAAAAAGGCTTATCAGCTGTGTTGTGATAGCAACAGAAAACCCGAGGTAGCCTGCTGAAAATGAATCCCAACCCTGTATGATCCGTGCACAGTATGTTCTGTGGCTTGTTTGGGTTGTGGCTAGTTAGTGCTGAAACAGAGACCTAGGTTGTCTAGAGTTCATGCCCTAAACCATGGGGATGGCAAGCTCTGGATGAGGGTTGACACCTTTGTTCATACTGGTGGGTGACACCAGGATGCCATTAATACCATTGAAAAGTCTCAGTTGTTCAGACACCTTATAGTTTAAGTGCAGGTCTCGCTGGTTTGGCATTTAACGTTTTCCGAGAATGAATTCATGCCTACTTATAATCAAGAAAGCCATCACACTTTTATTCTGAAGGTCAGTGTTGTGCTTTCAGAGTTGAAAGTAATAAATAACTCTTTCCCCAGAAGAAATGCAAATCTTATGTGAAGGCTGGTATCAGAATCTACAGACTGACTGAGAGCTAAGTTTTTAAAGAGCCATGCATTTGCTTTACCTGACTTCACAGAGGCCTTACAGAATTCTTTTCTGGGCCTTTGGCTGTTTTCAATTTTACATTCTCTCTGCTATACCTTCCCCACCCCTGGAAGACTCACTGTTGCTGTACGTATAACTCAAATTCTTTTAAGAGAAGAAAACCTACTTTGTCCTTTCAAGTGTTATTTTAGTGCTCAATGTCGGGCCTTGCATGTGGAATTCCTCTGTCTGAATCTATAATCTTGGGGCACATGATCATCCCATGTTTTCCCCCTCTGTTCCTGTATCTTTAGCAATTTTTACTTCTTCCTCCATTCTTTTGAGAAGAGTAGGAAGAATCCTTCATGGAAGTTTCGCTTAGCTGCCATTGTTCACTGAAAATCAATGATAAAAAGGAATTAAAAGAGAGTGATTTTCTAGTATGTCTTAAGAAATTTTATTGTTTTTATAAATGACCTAGTTGAGTACTTGATTATATACATTGTTTATACAACTTACTGTTTATTCTACTATCTGTGTTTCATTCATCTTTCTAAAGGCATTCTTTATTCTTCTTCCACATTCTTGTATGGTTATTGAGCATATAATGTAACTGTTAGATTGAAAGGGCTAAACATCAAGGGGTAAAAGGGAAAAAACTTAATTTTTTCTCCCTGTTCCCACTTCAAGCCCTTTCTGTGAAGTGTTTCTTTTATTGCTTATGGATGGAATATATATCCTATAAATATCACATCACACACATATATCCTATATGATAAATATTCTATAACTTTTTATATTGCTTTAGATTATAAGAGAAGTCTCATTTCAGTACTTAAAATGTTCCCTTTGAACTTGATTAAAAATATAAATCTTGCCTTCCCCAGCTTGGGCCTGCCTCAGGTTGGGAAGCCAGCAGTGGGGAGGGGCCCCTTCCCCTGCTGCGGGAGCCTTGCTTGCTTCCAGAGCTACTCTCTACTCAGCCACAGGCTGCTCCTTCCTGCTTCTCCATGGGGGCCTTTTATCAGTTTTGGGTCAGACAATAGTCTTTGTGCCCCACAATTTCCAGGACAGGTATCTTATGCTCTCCAAGGTGCCCCCTTAGAAATCCCCTTTCAGGAGAGCACCTTTTTCCCTTCCTCATGAATGATGGTAGAAATCCCATAGCACCCCAACCGTCTTATCTGAAGAGATTTTCTGGACCATGATACCCTTAAATTCCTGGAGATGAATATTGGTCCAGAGGTGACATACCAAGTTTTTGGCTAGTGTCTTACGAGTTGAGCACAGAGGGTTAAGCGTCCCTTCTTAAAATATGAAATACTTGATATCTATTTTGTCCTTTGTGAACCACACTGGAAATGAGTCACAGAGTCCTGTCTTAATGTGCTAGCACAGTAATTGTTCTAGCCACAGCACCTTGGTGACTCCTGTGTGCCAGCACGAGGCTCAGTTCCTCATTACATCCACACTGTCTTCCTGAGACGTTGGGTGTCAGTCTCCATCTCACGGATAGAAGACAGTCTCAGGGAAGTTCAGTTCAGTTTCCCAGGCTCATTCAGCTAGGAGTTGGTGGAGCCTGGATTGGATGCTGGGTCTGCCTGACCCTTAAGTCTGTGCCCTTTGAAGTGTTGAAATAGTTATAGTAAAGGAAATTTTATGAAACTGGGATTGACTTTACAATAATCCACAGTGGGTTGGCGGAAAGTGGGAGGGTATGGAGGAGACAATTCTGGCCATGAGTTGGTCCTTGCTGAAGCTGGGTAATGAGTACTTGGGGGTTCTCCACCCTGGTTTTTCTCTTTGTACATGTTGTGATCTTCCTTTATAAAAAGTTATTTTTAAAAAAGAATCTGGAGTCTTAACCCCTATATGTCTGTGTTTTCAATTTAAATTTATTCACCATTTTTTAGAAAACATAGTACTCTTTGTTCAGACCATTATATAAAATTTTTGACTAGTAAAAATGCATGTTTGAAGTTATTATTTCAGGTTCTGTTTTGTTTTTAGGTCTAACAAGAAACCTACCCTTCTGTGAACATTTGAGATCTGATGTCTGGTAGTTCTGTGGGCAGACTATAACCTAAGAAATAGCCTTCTGGCGATTAGTTATTGTTACCAAGTAAAAGCTGGCATTATTTCATGTAATTAATAGCCCTTACATATTAGTCTTACTGGGCTAATCATTTTTTCAGAAATGACTGAAATGACAGCTTTACTAACCTCTTCTGTGAATAGATAGAATAGCACAATCCATGTGAAAGAAAAGAGCCATAGTAAATGGCTTAGGGCTGATCTTTTCCTTTAAGGCAAATGGTTGTTTAAGAAACAGAACTATGGCAAGTGTATTATGTGAGCTCTGAGACCTCATGCAACCTGGAAGATGAGTTTATTTTTAGCATTTCATTTCTCTTTAGTCCAGTATCCAAATGCTTCTTTTTTAAAATAATTAATTAATTAATTAGACTGTGCAGCATTGTAGCATGTGGGATCTTGTTCCCCAGGCAGGACTTGAACCCAGGTCCCCTGCATTGGGAGCTCGAGGTCTTAGCCACTGGGCTACCAGAGAGATCCCAGCTTCTTTTTATTGAATTTTAAAAATTATCCTAACTTGAAAACTAGAAGATGAAATCACTAGTTTTCAATGTTTACAGTTATCTGCACTTAATTTTTGTGGCTTCTCAATTATGGACATTTAAAAGAACTATTAGACCTTTTAATTGTTCTTTCTTATGGGCCTTATATGAAATGATTTTGAGGGTTATTCAACAAGTATTTGTTGAGCACTTGCTATGTGAAGATGCTGAGCTGGGTCTGGAGATCTTGGAGTAAGCAGGTGGGACATGACTTGCACTGGGAGAACTTAAAATTCTATTGGGGTCCTAGAATAACACAGCTATCAGGTTTTTAAAAAATTACATTTTGTAATAAGTAGTTCAAAGGAGAAATATAGTGGATGATAATATAAAGCCAGGAAAACTGGCTGAGCTTTAAGTCATGTATAACATGTCATTTCCTGCAGAAGAGCTTCTGCCTTGTTTGACTTCTGATTCTCGGCTCCTCCTCAGTTTCCTGTTGCTCTAAAGTACTTGTTCATTGGTTAGTGTGTTCATCTGTTAAGTTATTCATTCAGTAGGTATTTTGTCAGTACCTACTATAAAGCTGTTTATTATGTACAAAGTGCCCATATGAAGCACAGCAGAAAGCTGAATTAGGTTCACGGACTGTATTTGGGGAACATCTGCATGAATAAGGGAGCTGAGATGTCCATCACAAACATTAAAGACAGAGTAGACAGTGGTAAGCACCTTACAGGAAATGCTGACTGAGTGGTTTCAAAACAGGGAGAGGTGATGTTTCGTTAGGGATCAGAGAAAGCTTCATTCAGGACTAGAGGTTTGAATTGGGACTTGAAGGACCGGTAGTATTGCAGAGCAGGGTGGAGGGAAGTATTCTAAATATTGTGAGTGAGGGGCATGAGACAGTTTATAGATGAGCATCTGTTTCATCAGTGCAACTTGGGAATTGATAGGCTCTCTGACCCTGTGATTTGCCCTTGTTGTTCCGTTGCTAAGTCGTGTCTGACTGTTTGCGACCCCATGGACTTTAGCACACCAGGTTTCTCTGTTCTTCAGTTACCCTACAGCCTCTAAAATTAGTTGACAGTTTTGCTTGAGTCAACTGGTCTTCAGAATTGATTTCTCTGCTTCCCTAATATGATCACTTAATCTCCTGCTCTCCAGTCAGGAGACGATATTTCTTTCTGTTTCTCTCTTCATTCTAAATTGTTCTTGAACTTTTCCTTTCTTAGTCAATTCCCTGTCACAGTTAAAACATTTTGAAGAATGGAGCAACTGTAGCGCTTTCAGTCAATTTCAGTAGCATGGAATTCAGACCAGATATTTGAAGCTGTGTTGGTATCTGCTTTTGCTGACTGCTGCCTTACATGCCAACCAGCCTAAGAAAGGAGGGACTCTGGAGCCCTGGAGAGTGTGACCTGCAGCTGGGACACGTGAAGGAGAGTGTAGGATTCCCCTGGGAAGTCCCTGTGTGCCGATCTTCTGCCTTGCTCTTCCGGGATTCTTCGACAAGGCAGAGCAAACTTCTTTTACTTCCATCGCTTCCTCAGAGCCTAAATCTGTGTTCCCAGTCTTAAATTGGCACATTCTTACTGCCTATCTATATTATTTATCCTCACAGCATTTTGGGGTTTATACATATACTTTTGTATGGAAGGGTATTGTATATGAGCATGAACATTAAAGGGAAGAAAATAAAATTCTGATCAACTCCACGGACACATATTTCCTCTAAGTATCTTATTAATCATTAAATATTGTTAATCACTGAAATTTTTTTAGATTGCTTGCCTGGAAATTGCTAGATTACATTTGTATAAAGCATTCTTTGTTCTCTTAAAATATTCTCTGCTAAGTCGCTTCAGTTGTGTCTGACTCTGTGTGACCCTATAGATGGCAGCCCACCAGGCTCCTCTGTCCCTGGGATTCTCCAGGCAAGAATACTGGAGTGGGTTGCCATTTCCTAATCCAAGAATATTCTTTAGGGGGCAGCATTTCCTGTATGGTTTACAAATAATAAATTGCTTTTAATTGCCATAACTGATTAAGATCTTATGGTTATTCTGCTCCCCCCAAGAAATCACTTAAAGTATCTTATGGGTGGGTAATAGCTCAAGATACACTGCTGATCTTTTAAGTATTTAAATTTAAATCTACATGGTATTTATATTTAAATCTACATGGTATTTCCTATACTATTTATATAAGATTTTTTGTTAATTTCTACAGTTTCTGATCTGATAAAGGTAGAAAAATGTATTTATTTAAGACAAATTTGGGAGAACAAAGAGAAAATATTTTATTTACCCTGAAGAGTGAAAGTCCCATGGCATGGTAATTTTGAGACCTAGATGAAGTATGTGCTGTGCTGTGCTTAGTCATTCAGTTTTGTCTGACACTTTGTGACCTCATGGACTATAGTCCCCCAGGCTCCTCTGTCCATCGGATTCTCCAGGAGAAAATACTGGAGTGGGTTGCCATGTCCTCCTCCAGGGTATCTTCCCAACTCAGGCATCAAACCCAGGTCTCCCTCATTGCGGGTGGATTCTTTACTGTCTGAGCCACCAAGGAAGCCCAGATGAAGTATACTGAATAATAAATACTTGTATGTTATCTGGAAATCATGGAAGAATTATATTTTTGCAATTAGGGTTCCTTTAAATAGAAATTAATACTGAAAAATAACAAGCAAGCAGATATTTATTCAACAGACACAAATCAAGTCCCTTCTCTGTGCAAGACATTAAAAGAGAATCAGGAAAGAATTATGAGGATATATATGACTTGGCTTTGGCTCTTGAGTTTATCGTGTAACAGGAATGATAAGACAAAAATACAAAATATAAGTATTTACAATATACAAAGGAGAAATAGTCCCTTAAGATAATATCTTAACATCTTCAAATGTTGAAAAAATTCAAAACAAAAATAGCATTTCATGACACACGTAAATTATATGAACTTCAAATTTTAGTGCCCATAAATGAAGCTTTATTGGAACATAGTCGTCCTCATTCACTGGGGTGTTGTTTATGGCTGCTTTTGTGATATAATGGCAGAGTTGAGTAGCTGCAACAGATCATGTGGCCTGCAAAGCAAAATATTTACTCTCTGGCTCTTTAGAGAAAAAATTTGCCTCCCCTTGCTATAAGTACATATGAAGTTGACCCTTGAACAAACTTGACTTTGAACATGGGCAGGTCCTTTTATGGGCTTCCTTGGTGGCTCAGACAGTAAAGAATCTGTCTGCAGTGTGGAAGACCCAGGTTTGATCCCTGGGTTGGAAAGATCCCCTGAAGAGGGGAATGGCTACCCACTCCAGTTTTCTTTCCTGGAGAAGTCCATGGACGGAGGAGCTTGGTGGGCTACAGTCCTTGGGGTTGCAAACAGTCAGACGCGACTGAGCAACTGACGCTTTCAGGTCCTCTTACAGGTGAATTTTTTTCTTCAGTAGAAAATACTGTAGCGCCCCACTGTCCATGGTTGGTTGAATCTGTGGATGGGTGAAACTGTAGATACGAAGGCCAGATTAACCCTGTCATTGTTCAAAGATCAGCTGTATTTGGGGTTGGAGGAGAGCCCTTTCCAAGTGAGCCAAGGTCTTTGGCTGCCTTCCATCCTAAATAGTGGCCGGTGTTGATGGGCATCCTGTCATGTTTTTCTCCCCCTATAGGATGAGATGGACCCATTCTTCCTGCAATGCAGGAACAGCAGGAGACACAGGTTCGATTCCTGGGTTGGGAAGATGCCCTGGAGGACAACATGGCAACCCACTCCAGTATTCTTGCTTGGAAATCTCATGGACAGAGAAGCCTGGCGGGCTATGTCCATGGGATCTCAAAGAGTCAGACACGACTGAAGCGACTTAGCAAGCTCATGTTCAGCTGCAGTGATGCCTTGTACCAGGTGTCTGTTCCTTCCATCACACTTTAGGTTCGGTCTCATCCCAGTGTAGGTTCCAAGATGAGGTGTAGGGAGGAGGTAGAGGTCCTGTATTCTCTAAATGACTATGACCAGAAACCTTAGAAAATCCAAACACAACAAAACCCGGATGCCTTACCTCTCTTTCTGCTTAATTTTCTAATGTCACCAAAAGGGACTTGTAAATCTGGTCAGACCGGGTTTGTTCTTCCCATTTACATGCCATTTGAGAAATCCAGTTGTCTTTCTTCCTGTGTGTTTCTTCTCTCTGACTGCATGTCCAGTCCCAGTTTTCCCAATTTGAAACTAAGCTAATTACACACACACAAAAAAGTCAGAACTTTTCATACTAATATCTACTGGGAAAAATGAAGTATAATATTAATTAAAGCAGCAATACAAAGAGTTTATTTTAAATTGAGCTACCAGGCATTGAGATCCATGCCATATTCATGACAGAATAGTTGAAATGCAATTTTATCTGCATAATTAAGAAGTTTTAGATGCTTATGGATTTTTTTTAAAAATTCAGATCTAGATCGCAGCTGTTCTAAGAGCTTTTTTTCTAAGCATGTTCAGCTTCTTGACCTGTCTACTTTTATACTTACTGGGTGGATTTTTTTTTTTTAATGTTTGACCTTGAACTTGGATGCCTCACTCTTAACTGTCTAAAGAAATGGAAATTAGTCATGCTGCCATTATGTAATTTTGATGACATCCGGCCATGTATTTCTACATTGACACAACTGCTGGCTTTGACAGGTGACTTAAAGAGGAGGATAGAGTGAATGTCAAGGCTGTCCTTTCAAACCAGTGAATCTAGCAGAGATTGTTAGAGCAGAAAAGGCAAAAAGCAGCCTTGGGTTAAATTCTTTATTTGAACTTCAGATGGTGTGGTGGTACAAGAAAGTTGGCACAGCTACATCCTTTTCTTGTTGGGAATAGAAATAAAAAGGGAAGGTAAACATGTTGTGTACCACACATCTGTCAGGACACCTTGACTTTTGGGTACAGATCACAAAGGTGTTGTAATTAGTACAAGTTAACTGAGCAATCTGACCAAGTGGTTTTAAACTTAAATTTTGTGTACTCTGGGTTACATTAGTAAGGTGCCTTTACTGAACAGGATCCTACCATTTGCCAGACATTGTTTTAGACCCTGGAAGACAAATGAAAAGCTGTGTTCTTTCCCATCAAGAGGTTTGCCACAGAAGGTGATAAATAGTGACACTATGTATTATGTAGTGGCTGGGACACAGACATACCTATGCTCATCATGGCTGTTGTTTCCAAGCTGTGTTCTTGGCTAACACCTTCAGCTGAGCCTCAGTTTCCTCTTTTATGAAATGAGCAAGAAAGCACCAAACTAGTAGGGTTAAATGATGCAGTATATAGAGAGTACTTGGTGGGTAGCTATTAATTAACAGACAGTGTGACAGGCATTTTGAAAGAACCCAAACTAGCTTGGGTGGAGGAGGGTAGGGTTGGGCAGTTAGTTGGCAGCCAATTCCTAAGGAAGCATGGCCCATGTTGAGACTTGATGGAAAATTAGATTTGGGTTGAGGTTTGTGCTTTCTAGGCAAAGGGAACATTTACAAAGTATATGTTTGCTTTGTGCTGATTTCATTTGTGGCTATAGAGATAATATGTGTAATTTTAATAACAAAAAGGCATCTAAAAATTGATTTAAGGCTATAAATTTGTACTTGAAATAACAACTATCATTGCTTCCAATATGTGTTTCTTTATTGCAACTCAAAAGTGTAAGAGCTTAAATGGCATCTGAAGAAGTTAAGGATAAAATACTAAATAGACTGAGAAGCTTTCATAAAGTTAAACTAACTCATGTTTGTGTTGTTAGGGACTTTATGCTACTTTCTAACAGGCCTGCTATTGAAGCAAATTCCCACACTTTGATTCTCTTCATTTTGATTACTTTGATATAGTTCTTCTGTCATCCCTTTTTATGGCCCAGTGATCTCTGAAAATCAATGTTAAAGATAATTCATAAATTATCCCTCCTCATAATATGGTCTCATCAAAATCCCAGAATTCTAGCCAGGCATCTACTGAGTTACTCATTTTAAGATGATAGCCATGCTGGGCTTTATTTTGAGATGCTCTTACAAGTGAAGGGCAACCAGTGCTTTCCTTCAGATGTTTTGAATCACCATTTCTTTCTCCTTTACTCTTTTTGGCTTCTTGTTATGTATGGTTCAAAACTTTAAAGGACAGAACTATACCCAGAAAACCGCAGTCATATCATAGCTATAATGTGCCAAGAGTTGAAAAGAAATTCTGCTCTTACTGTATAGAGTTAGCAATTTATATTATTTTTTCTATGCTGGCTTTTAGCCAGTAAAAATATCCACTATTCTTCTAATCTAGAGATGGGAGCCATTTCTTAAGAGCCTTCAACCATGAGCTGGCCTGTCACTGAATGATTATAGTCAAACCTGGTCAGCTAATAGGAGGATCTCAGATAGCCAATGGATTCTAATTTAGAACAGTTCAATCTTGTCTCTGGTTTAAGATGTGTTAACCTGAGATGCCACATCTGTCCAGAACAGGAAAGCATATTGTTCTTAGTTTACATTCCCGTTAAAGGAAAGCTGGAGAATGCATAGCCAGAGACTGTGTTAAATACTGTTTCCTGCCCACCTGATTGTTACCATCATGCGTTTGTTGTTGGTGGTGTTGTGTTTCTCTGTGGTCATTAGATAGTCATTTTCCCAGAAGTGAAACGTGCATGGAACTTGTGCCATATTTCTAGTTTTGAAGTCCCTTCACTGATTTAAAACTCTTAGAGAAATCTTGGTGTCAAAAGTCTTTCCTCCATGGAAAGAGTTGGCTTCACTGAGGACCAGGCGAGCATAGAGAATCCCTGCTCTTCGGAGAGGTCTGTTAGTGTATCACTGCAATGAAATTAGTTACTGTGGTTACTATGCAAGGTACCTGCTTTATCGTGCTCCAGGCCAGACAGTGAACTGGTGGAAAATGGTCACTCATCTGCAGTGCCTTGCAGCAGAAATGATTCTTTTGGATTTAGGTCTGAACAATTTTTTAGCTCCATATGTTGTATAACTAGCCCATGACTAGCTACAGCCCCACAGAAGGCAGGTACATTGAGTCCACTTCTAGCCACTGGTCGTGTGACAGTCTGAAGATGGACCAGCTTTTTCCTTTGCTCATAGCTCTTGGTAAGTGTTTGGCAACTTGAGAGAAAGAGCAGTCAGTGTAAGAGATGTAAAACAGAGAAGAAAAAAAAAGTGCATGCTTCCCAAGCTTCTTGGCTATGATGCTGCAGTCACCTATGGTGATTTAGTAGGAATACATGGGATCAAATATGTCCTTGGAGTAACAGTATACATTGTTGGGGGCAGGATGGTTTTAATGTGCTTTTGGTTCTAGAGTGGCAGCTGCCAGTAGCCTAGTTGCCTTTTAGCTTATTTGTCACATAGCACACTGCAAAAGTAGTTTGAATAAGACTTACAATGAAAACATAAACTTTGAAAGAATGCCTAAAACTGCCTCACATGTGATTTTCTAGAATCACCTGATCTAAATGTTGCTTGTCTATTGTTCAAAAATACAAGGTAAAGAAGACTGAAATAGGAATTAAAAAATTTTAACATTCTTTGTCAATATTTCAAAGGTTAGCTATGTAGTCAGGAATATCTGAATTTTGGTAAATTACTAAATGTTTATTGTGGAGAATTTTGAAAATAGGGGAAAGTTATTTCTGTGTCCATGGAGATGCCATGATAGCCTTGAGCAGTGGGAGAAGTTCAAGTTGTCACGGTGTCCCTCAGTGAGTTCTGCTTCAAGAGAATATCCAGGGCTCTGTTGCCTTTAAGAATACTGCTGCATGTAAAATAGCAAATAATCTTAAGCTGTAAAAAAACCTCAAACTTACAAGATCAGTGAAGTTGCATCCATATATGAGGTACATCAATATATGAGGTAGTTTTTGAATGTCCTAGTCATGCCTAATGTGATTGGCCTGTGAATCTCTGTAGAATTCGCTCTTATTGCAATAAGATTATACATAGTTATGAACTATAAAATTAAAGTAAGTATGAACTATATTTTTAAAAAAATAGGGGAAAGTTTAAAGAAAAATAAACAACTGTAATCCCATGTGTGAAACAATGCCCGACACACATCAGACTCCCACATATTTGTTCAGTGACTATAGAAATATGAGTGTGTTCATGCTTAAGATTTTTTCCCATGTATATTTGTCTTTTTTTTTTTTTTAAAGAAAGAAAATAGAGATCAGAACATAAGTACAGTGTAACTTCACTTTAAATTTTAAAAGTTAATTTCTTTGGTCATTGCTATCATTATTGTTATTATTTTGTGATAACTGGAAGATTTGGACTTGCCTGTGACCCCTAGCAAGGGGCAACCTCACTTTAGGCATGTCTGTTAAATGAAACTAGGAAATTTCTTTTAAAAAATTATTTAATTTGCTTTATTCAGTGATTTGTGAATCAGCATCCCATCTAGTAAGTGGAAGAGAACTCCTATAATTTCATTAGGTAATGGTTGCAATGAATTCCCATTAAACATGTGACCTTAATTCCACACTCTTTTTCAGAAAAATCTCTGGTGTGTAGGGTCTTTTATCACTACTGCCCACAGTTACCTTTAGGTCTTGTCCCCACAGTCCTGCCTGATCACCTTCATATTCTCTTCCTTGTCACAGTCTCACTTCTGCCAGACTCATCTGTTTACTCCCCCTGTTTCCCTACTAGAACTGTCGCTCCATCTAAATGGTCTCTTTCTGTTGTTCCCTTAACCCACCCCATTTTAAGTCTCTGCTCCTTTATATGCCACCCTGCAAGCTGGCATACCTACCCCTTTTCTTCACTCACTGAATTATTTTCTATGAGAAAGAAGAAAGTGTTAGTTGCTCATTTGTGTCTGACTGCGATCCTGTGGACTGTAGCCCGTCAGGCTCCTCTGTCCATGGAATTCTCCAGGCAAGAATACTGGAGTGGGTTACCATTCCCTTCTCCAGGGGATCTTCCTGTCCTAGGGATTAAACCTGGGTCTCCTGCACTGCAGGCAGATTCTTTACCATCTAAGGCAACCTAGCTCCAAATCCTGCATTTTCTATTAACTCTCTTGTATTAGCAGGGCATGTCGTATTGAGAGGCAGTATTCTGGGGCATCATGCCGTAGAGGAGCTTATGTAAGGTTCAAGTGAATGTTTTTTTGGTTGACTTTGAAACCTTTAAGTCAGTAGTTGTCATAAAACTCCGTGTCCCCAGCCCGACCCCCCGAACAAGAGAGGGAGGGAAAGTAAGAACTTGGCATATGCTTGCCCTGACAATTTTTTTCTCTGTTGCAATTTAAACTGTTTCCCAAAATTCTCATAGTTTCGTTAGTTCTCCCTTGATTTTTTCCTGTTTGAATAACATGACTAACTTGGTTTCATCAGTTCTGTGAGTTATGATTTGGCTCCTTCCTCCTGTCTTCAAACTTAGCCTTCAAGGTTACCTACTTTGTAATTAAAATAGGTCTGTGGTGGTGGGGAGATGGAGATCCACACTCCTTATTAGATACAGTAACCCTGGGCCACTTTGATAAGACACAAAGACCTTGACTTAACCAAATGTAGTTTTAGGCCTTCTAAGTATTTATTTCTCTTAACCCATTGAGCAGTGAAATATTTGTTGACATTCTTTCCCTTTGCATATAAGGAAGCCACATAAATCATGAACACTTTTGAAAAAGACATGGTCTCTGTTTTGAATTTAGTACCCCCTTAACTATTGAATAATAAAAATGTGATATAACCAAATGGGCCAAGAATGCATGGGTAGCAGAGCACAGTGGGTAGCTTCTGGAGTCAGTATGATCAGAATTTAGATCCTCCACTCAAGGGCACTGTATCTTACGGTCCTTGAGCCTCAGTTTCTCTTTCTTTGAAATGAGCAAGGGAGGTTATGGGGAGAATCAACCGTGTTTTCTTTCCACTTCTCTCCTTTGCAGGGTTGAGTCAATAACTGTGATACTTGGGGAAGTCAGTCCAGGCCTCCTGAAGGAGGAAGACTTGAACTGAGCTGTGAAGGCAGGCTAGGATTCTACTAGGTGGAATGAAAAAGTAAAGGCTTTCCAGATGTGGGGAATCAATCAAGCCACAGACTGGTCCATAGAGCCTTGCAAGCAAGTGCAGGGAACCACTTGAAAACAGTGCATCAAAATGTATGAGAGGGCTTGACAGGAGAGAGTCTGCAACCTGAGGGGTGCAGAAGAATTTATAATCTAGGATGAGTGAGGATGGGTTGTTGGGAAGTAGTGGAGGAAGGGTAGCTCTGAAAGGTACTTCCAGAGAAAAATCATCAGGGCTTGGTGTGTGAGGCTAGGTGATTGGCGAAATTGCAAGGGTTTAAGCAGGTGATTGGTGGCTGGTGGTAAAGAACCTGCCTGCCAATGCAGGAGATGCAGGTTTAATCCCTGGAGGAAGATCCCTTGGAGAAGGAATGGTAACCCACGCCAGTATTCTTCCCTGGGAAATCCCATGGTCAGAGGAGCCTGGCGGGCTACAGTCCATGGGGTCACAAACGAGTTGGATATGACTTAGCAACTAAACAGCAACAAAGCAGGCGATTACTGTGTCATTCATTCATCATTAAAATACTTAAATAAAAAATCTGCTGCTATGGGGTTCTGTTCTAGGTACTGAGGATTAACCACTGAAAAAAATAGAAGTCCCTGCTGTCTCGAAGCTTAGTTTCTAGGGTTAATTGTGCTAAAAATTTAGTGGCTGCAATTTTGGCATCTTGAAGTGTTATTAGGTAGCTCATGATGCTTTTATCATGTCTAAAAGTCAGGTGGGAAATGTCAGTGAAAGCACATCCAGTGTTTTCACGAAATCAGTAGACAGTATTTTCATATTTTAGGCCTATAAAGATAAGAATAAAGCAATTAAACTGAAAATGCTGTATTTCACAGATCAAAGAAAGTGCTACTACTGTAGATTTAGTAATTTGCCTTATAGTTGATAAATTTCAGGGACTATCTTGAAGTTTGGAACACCTAGAGAGTTGTTGTTGAGTTGTGAAAGGTTCCTTTTGTAGGTTTGGGTTTGGGTTAAAATTAGGTTCATTTAACAATCAGGATTTAGAAAAGGCAGAGGAACCAGAGATCAAATTGCCAACATCCGTTGGATCATCGAAAAAGCAAGAGAGTTCCAGAAAAACATCTATTTCTGCTTTATTGACTATGCCAAAGCCTTTGACTGTGTTGATCACAACAAACTGTGGACAATTCTTAAAGAGATGGGAATACCAGACCACCTGACCTGCTTCCTGAGAAATCTGTATGCAGGTCAAGAAGCAACAGTGAGAACCAGATGTGGAACAACAGGCTGGTTCCAAACAGGAAAAGGAGTACGTCAAGGTTGTATATTGTCACCCTGCTTATTTAACTTATATGCAGAGTACATCATGAGAAATGCTGGACTGGATGAAGCATAAGCTGGAATCAAGATTGCTGGGAGAAATATCAATAACCTCAGACATGCAGATGACATAACCCTGATGGCAGAAGGCAAAGAAGAACTAAAGAGCCTCTGATGAAAGTAAAAGAG
This sequence comes from Ovis aries, assembly GCF_016772045.2. Taxonomy (NCBI): domain Eukaryota; kingdom Metazoa; phylum Chordata; class Mammalia; order Artiodactyla; family Bovidae; genus Ovis; species Ovis aries. Next base: position 28,995,702 of record NC_056072.1, read on the forward strand.
GAGAGTGAAAAAGTTGGCTTAAAACTCAACATTCAGAAAGCTAAAATCATGGCATCGGGTCCCATCACTTCATGGCAAATAGATGGGGAAACAGTGGAAACAGTGACAGAATTTTATTTTTTGGAACTCCAAAACCACTGCAGATGGTTGCTGCAGCCATGAAATTAAACGACAGTTGCTCCTTGGAAGAAAAGTTATGACCAACCTAGACAGCATATTAAAAAGCAGACCTTTGTCAACAAAGGTCCGTCTAGTCAAAGCTGTGGTTTTTCCAGTAGTCATATGGCTGTGAGAGTTGGACTATAAAGAAAGCTGAGCGCCGAAGAATTGATGCTTTTGAACTGTGGTGTTGGAGAAGACTCTTGAGAGTCCCTTGGACAGCAAGGAGATCCAGCCAGTCCATTGTAAAGGAAATCGGTCCTGAATGTTCATTGGAAGGACTGATGCTGAAGCTGAAACTCCAATACTTTGGCCACCTGATGCAAAGAACTGACTCATTTGAAAAGACCCTGATGCTGGGAAAGATAGAGGGCAGGAGGAGAAGGGGTTGACAGAGGATAAGATGGTTGAATGGTATCACCAACTCAATGGACTTGAGTTTGATTAAACTCCTGGAGTTGATGATGGCCAGGGAGGCCTGGCGTGCTGCGGTTCATGGGGTCGCAAAGAACTGGACACGACTGAGCGACTGAACTGAATGGAACTGAACAAACAGGAAGAAGTAATTAAGTTGGACAAGACTTCGATACTTGATACCTTTTTAGCAAGTGATTTTGTCAGTTTGTTTTTGAAGTAGAGTTATGATATTTTATATTTTTCAGTCTGAGTTTTCTTCAGTTCTTTAAGGTGGAAAAATTTAAGTTTGTTCTAGGTAATTCCTTGACAAACAATATTGATTTAAGAAATAGAGACATTTGAAAATATAATTTTCCATGGTATTTTGAAAGCTTGAATTAGAGAAACATTATCTAATTAAAGCTATAATACATTTAAATATTCATTTACTTATGATAACTTCTCTCCTTGTTATTTAATGTATCTTGTCATATCTTACAGTGTTTTTATGGTAACAGTAATTAATCGACTATAACAATAGAGTATAAAGACTTTTCTATAATTCTTCAGGAAAGAAATAAAGAGGTTTGGAGTTAATGATATTGATATGATATCCTGCAATAAAAGAATATGAAAAATATTTAAAAATGATTAAAACTCTGAGCTGCTATACATGTGTTACTCCTCAGTATGTGAATTTCTGTTAAAAAAAATCAGATCTTTTTTCTTGAGGATAATTTTATTTTTTTCAATTTCCTTTTAGGGAAAGGTGCAGTTTTAAAGTGTTTACTGGACATTCACAAAATTTTTCAGGAAAATGACCCAGCTTATATTCTAAATGATCTCTACATCTCAGACTACTGTGTGTGGATTCAGAAAGCCAAGTAAGTTTTGAGTTATGTATGCTACGTGCTCCCATTTCTGGAACACTGAAGAAAGCAAAATAACCTGGAGGATTAGTTTTAATGAGGGAGAAGCCTGTACACCTACCAAATACTTGAGAAGTACTGGATCAACATGGGGTACTTGGTGAAGTTGCTTAGAGAGGAGGTGCAGATGACAGAAAGGTGAAGTTTTCTAGAAAAAATTAGTAATAGCTTGGAAAATAAATGTTAAACAGTTGTGACTATTCATTGCTACACTGTTGACTGTTCCCAATGAAATCGCAAGACTGGTCTATCTGAACCTGTATCTGTAGTTTATTTATAGGGGAGTGTGAATGTGAGTGTGTGTGCTAGCAAATGTGTTACATGACAGGATAGAGACCTAATCAGATCTAATGAAAATAACTGTGCCCTCTTTGGTTAATCACTGGCGAATGGAATCCTTTATTCAGAGTATAAGAACAACTTTCAGAGCCTAATTAAGTGTATCTAAGGGTCTGAACACTGAGAAATGAGCTCCTTGAACTTGGTATGTAAAAAAACATTTTTTAATTGTTTACCACAGTCTCACCCAAGGAAGCTTATCAAGTTTAAAAATACAATGAATTTTCATTTTGTTAAGAATGTTCTATAGACCTAATTCTTATCAGACATGCCCAAAATATCCATTTTAGTAGTAGGAGACTGTTAATTGAGAACATACAAAAAGAGCCTTTGGTTGGAATAATTCTTAGGTGTATAGAAAATAATGGCATAATATCATTTGTGACTTAGAAGATAAATGATAATATTTTTACTATTACTGTGAATAGTAAATGAATGCGTTAGGATGGCTTTTAATGCCTGTTTTGAACAAGCCATTATATAGAATTTATTTTTGATTTCTGTTCATGGGGAAGCAATTATATTGCAGAGTGACGTAAGAAAAAAACTTGAGGATGTACCTGTTATAAGCAAAATGCTTAGGGACTGCTCAAGATAATGCCTAATAGCATACAGCAGGTGGTGTCAGCATTCGAAGTAGAAATCTAGATTTCACCAGATGGAAAATTGCATCTTTAACCCCTGAGGTCATAATGGTATGTCATCACTTCATTTGAGCCTTCTGCTAATTGAGCTTATCAAATACCCTGCTGCCATTTCCTGTTGTTTTCATAATAAAATTAAATTGAAATAGTCTATTTGTGAGGGTTTAGGTTTTGCTTTTTTCTTTCAGGGTGAGGATTTTATAAGCATGTAATGAGCATTCAAGTTTATGCTAGGATCCCATTTCTGAGAGTGCCTCCTTGCTCTGTTTGTGGCATTCTTTATTGACTAGAGAGATCTTATTTCATTGAAGTAGAAGAGTGTAATGCCCTCAAGTTGATGTGGGGATTAATAGGACTTTCTTTGGCTTTAAAAGTTTTTCCCTTTGTTTTAAGTTGCAGGAAATCAAATAACATTCTTAGGCTCCTTGTCATTGTTATGGTGACAGTAATTTTTAAAAAGATGTTAATGTATAGGGAGCAGATTAGAAGAGAGAAACCAACAGGAACTCTTGAAGTTGCTTTGGAAAAGAAATTTTCAACTTTACCATTTGACTGTAACGTCCCTTTCTCTAAGTAGACTGTGTTGTTTTCACTTTGTGTGTTATGTTTTAACTATTTTCCCCTCCCCCTTGAAATAAGAGAACTGAATTTTAATTAAATTTTCTAATTTCATTCTTAATTTTTCAAACAGCATAATTGAGCTTTCTAGTATCATCTTAATTATGAACTTTGAATTAGTAATACTATGGTGAATGTCCATAATTTTCCTAACTAATTTCTTACTTAATTTTTCACTTTCTATCTCATTTCTTTTCCAAACAATTTGTTAGTGAAATCTAGTGCCTTATTTTTATGTATTAAAATAGTTCTGCATTTTCCTCAGTCTTTAGTTGATGTTTTTTATTTTTAATAATGACTGTATAAAATTTTATTTGAAGTACCAGACAAGTGCTACATTCTGACTAGCATTCCATTTTCACAGTCAGACATTTACTTTGGCAAAAACTTACTGGAATATGGGCAGCAAAGTCATTCTTATGGTGAATTAATGAAGTTAGGACAACAGTTACCATGAGGTTTTGCTTCAGTGCTTCATAGTTAGTTTTCCTTGTGACATTTGTGTCCTGTAGAGCACACTTGCAGGTCTTAAAAACTGAAGCTCGTGTGTTTTTATTTCAAGTTATAGGCTCTGCACATCACTTTTCTAAAAAATGCTTCATGCTATCCTTCATTGTAAGCTTCATTGGAAGTTTCGAGTGTGGTGGCTCCTACAGGAGACACACCCTGGGTAGCAGCATGCAGAGGTGGTTTGCTTGAGGTCATATATCTTATAAGAGAGATGTCTATGATAATCTCAGGTCTTCTGGCTCCAGGTTGCATGTTTTCCCAGATATACTACCTAGACAAGCAGTTGTCTCTGTCCATGATATGGTGTGGGGTGGAGAGTGAAGAGGGAACCCTTCCTTTAGAGGGCTTTTCCTTTAGGAAGAGGGATTAAGAATTTATCTGTCTTCCTCAGGGATGTTCCCATAGCACTTGGCTTAGAGATCACTTGGGCACACATTGTGTCTGCCTCTCATTGTAGTAATTAAGGTGCATATCTCTTTCTTCCTCTAAAATTTTAAAATCCATGTGAATAAGCACCTCTCAGTGCCCATTACAGTCCCTTGTGAGCACAGTAAATTTCAGTTGAATAGAATGGTACCTCATAGAGCCAGTTGAAGGAACACTTCTTTTTTTTTTTTCCCCCTCAACCGAACTGTAAATCAGCTCTAACCTATGTTTATTGAAATTTTTAGCTACATTTTAGCTATATAAGATTTCACCTTTCCCCTGATTTCCTTCTAGTGGGCTGTGCTCACCAGTAGCACTGGTAGTTCTGACCTACTGAAAGTTTAGCATTTTACACTCTTTAGTATAAGCTGGCGGAGAAGGCAATGGCACCCCACTCCAGTACTCTTGCCTGGAAAATCCCATGGACGGAGGAGCCTGGTAGGCTGCAGTCCATGGGGTCGCTAAGGGTCGGACACGACTGAGCGACTTCACTTTCACTTTTCACTTTCATCCATTGGAGAAGGAAATGGCAACCCACTCTAGTGTTCTTGCCTGGAGAATTCCAGGGACAGGGGAGCCTGGTGGGCTGCTGTCTATGGGGTCGCACAGACTCGGACACAACTGAAGTGACTTAGCAGCAGCAGCAGCAGCAGTATAAGCTGGAGTGGAAAAGCTTACACTGTAAAATATGTTCCAGCCCTGCCTCTCATTGACAATAAGACTTTAGCAAGTCACTCCATTACTTCATCTAATGCATTCAGTGTTAGTATTTTAATGCATGGTGTATTTTAAAATGACACAGGATAAAATATGATGTTGTTTTTCTGTGTCAAAGATTTTGGATTTTTTTTTAAAGTAGTTAAAATCTAAAGTCCACTAAACTTCACTATAAGTCAGAGCTTGTCCGTGCAGATTCTATATCTTCGTTTTCTCTGGTATAGTTTTTTCAGGTAGGTGGTTGTAGGGGAGAAAAGAAAATATATGTCTTTGAAACAGTGAACATTGAACCGATAAATGGTTTACTCTCATTAATGTTCTTTGTGCGTTTGTTTTTTTCACTGCTTTTTTTGCATTGTTCCCACTCACCATGAAATGAAATCTTATTTTGCAAGCCCCTTGGACACTAATGTGCAAAGTTTGTAGAGGTAAACAACTCCATTGCTAGAGAATTTTATTTGATAAATCCTGGACCTCAGATTCTGTAGTAGAGCATGTTCTGCTCTGCAGAAGCTCTTAGCACACCTGGCGGTTGCTGCGTGCCTTTCATTGGTCAGCTTCCACAGTGGGCCCCTCCCCCAAGCGAATGACTGTCCAAGAGCGACGGTTAGTGGTCCTGCTCAGCCATTGGTCAGTTTTGCATTGGGCCCCTCCCACAATGAATAATTGTCAAAGAGCAACCGTTAGTTAGCCATTCGGCCAACCGTCAGCGGAGCTGTGGTCCTGAGGTGGAGAGTGAGGTAAGAGGTGGATCCCGGCTTTCTCCCGGTGCCCTCTAGCTCACCTGGCCTTGGGCCAGCGCATAATCTGGGTGGTCCAGGAAACAAGGAAACAAGCCCTCGCCAAGGCAGCCCACTGGCTGGGCCCGCTTTGAGGTGGGGTGAATCTCTTCTGTTACCCTGCCTCTGTGACCTGACGGCCGCAGCCGTCTGCCTGGCATGCACTCTGCTGGCCCCGCCTCCGCCATTCCAACTTCCTGAGGAACCTGAGGGTCAGTTGGGTCTTAGGTGCCTCCCTCCATGATGGCAGCAGAGCAGCGTCTGGGGACCTGACTCTGGGGAAGCTGCCAGCTGAGACCTGCTTCCTTAGCCAAGACCTGGGCGCTGGCAGGAGGACCAGGCAGAGTGGTATGTGAGAGTTTTGGGGCAGAGTAACTGGCCCTGCGGGAACCTCTCCTCTCAAGCCAGGACCTGGACCTTGCTCTTTCTTGTCAGAACAGAGAATAACATTTGTTTATTTTAGTGTAGATTTATACGAACATCACTGACATGACCTCAAGAACAAAGAATCTGGTACCAAAAAATTTGCAACAGCTAATCACTCTCTTCCCTCACCTTTTCTATGAGGAAAGCTTTTGGAGAGTTTGGGGGTTTTAAGGCAGGAGCCACCCATCTCCTTGCAAGGCTGTCAGTAAACTTTATCTGTTCCAAACTCTGATGTTTTGGCATTGTTTGGCCTCACTGTGTATCAGACACACAGACTGGCGTTTCGGTAACATTTCCTCAATTGTGAATAAACTCAAGCTATTTCTGCACTAAAATCTTAAGATTTTAGAAAACTTAAAACCTTATCATTGCTTCATACTGCTTTGGTTGCTTCTTCTATGTATGTGTTTTGGTAGGGAAAAGAATTATGTTCCTGAGAAGAGTGTAGATCTCCTCCTTCTGGCTTTCTCTTGTTCCTGGTTTATCTGCCAAAAGCCATGAGAGTGGTGGTAACTGATGCAGAGGTAAAACATCAGCATTGGATGTAAAAGTGGAATTATTTATTTTTTTAATCACTAATTATCGAGCCCTACCATGTGCTAGGAACTGAGGTGGTGGAGCCACTGTGGTGAACAAGAGACACGCCACCTTGCAGCTGACCTTCTAGCAAGAAACACAGATATAAGGGAATATTATTTTGTAGCCAAATAGCAGCTGCAGTGGGAATGTACGGGTGCTGTGGAACTACCTAGAAGGCCACATGCCTAGTCTTAGGGTCTTGGAAACCGCTTCTAGAAGGAAGAGTTGAAGGTGAGAGCTGAAAGGTCAGTAGGGGATGGTCAGATGCAGATGGGGAAGCAGGCATGGAGAGTATTTCAGACAATAGGGACAAAAGAATATGGACTTTTTAAAGAGCTTGAAAGCTCAGGTTGGTTGACTCTTGGTACAGGAATGAGAGGAAAAAATAAGGCTGATTCTTATAGAGCCTTGGCCACATGAAGATGTTTGAAATTTATCCTGGAAGAGTGTGGAGAATCTAAAGAGTTTAAGTGCTGGGGTATGTATGTGAGTGACATGGTGAGATATAGATTCTGGGAGGGTCCATCAGGTCATACTGTGGGAAATGAACTGGCATAGGGGCAGAGCTCAGATTCAAGCTGAAAAGGCTGGTTTCAGAAGAAAAGGTGATGGAAGCAAAAGGCAGCTGTAGCCTGAGTGAGGCCAGTGAGAGTGGGGCAGGAGACGAGTGGTCAGGGTAGATGAAAGAGGACCAAGTAAGAATTGGATCTCAGGCAACAATGAGAAGTGGGGGAGTCAAAGATGAGATCTGAATTTTGACTTGGCCAGTAAACCAGGTGGTTGGAGGTGCATTTGCTGAAATTAAATCGTATTGGAGAAGGGTATAGGATGGAGGAGAAGGGAGGTAAGAAGAGTTCAGTTTTTAAAATGTTGATTTGAGATCTCTAAGGAGTATCCGTGAAAAAAGAGTCAGGAACATTTGGATCACAGCTGGAAAAGATGTATGGAGAAGAGTTGGACAAAGAAAGGATATGAATTAATAGCAAAACATAAAAAATGGTATCTGATTGTACAGTGCTGTTTCACATATGAGTATAATAATAATCAGGAGTGGGTGCATTCCAGGCTGGGCAAACAGCATCATGCAGAGGAATAGACAAGTCAAACATGTAAGCAACATGGAGAATAGATTTCCTGTTGTAGCTCTGGTCATTGAAGGGGAAGAATGGATGTGAGGCGTTTTTGCTTTTGGATCACAAGTTTTATCTGTCCTTTAGTGTCCCTTTATTATTGAATGAGAGAGTCTGCAGTTAGCCTGGGGTCCCGGCGTTTTAGTAACAGGGCCAGAGATGAAACTCTTATTTCTCCCTTCAGTGTCTGGAGACTACAACAGTATTTTTGTGTAGAAATCGCCTGGTTACAAACAAGAAACCCACTTGGACTTTTATAGTAAAAGTGGGGACGTTATCAGAAGGCTTTCAGTTATCTTCTGGGACCCAGATGCTGGGAGTGCAGTTGAATCCCTGAGCTCAAGGCACAAAGTACGATAGTTGGCTGACTTTCTGGTGACCTGTGTCCCTCATGTTGCTTCTTTCTCTAAGTCATTGCTGCTCTTCTTCCTTGATGCATGAGAAGGAGAATGGCTTTTCCACTGCTCTGAGTTTCCACGTGCCTAGTTTCAGTAGGGATGGACTAGAGTCCCTTGCTTATGATTCCAAGGGAGGGGCACATGGTTGATCCAGTGTGGGTCAGTGTTTGTTTCTGGTCTAGTTGCCTTGATGACAGTGGGCATGTGCCCCCTAAAGTGGTATACACATAGTCCCAGGGCCCACTTTGTCACTAGTGAGTGGCCTTTCTCAGAGCAGGGTGCGGTGCATGTGTGGCATGCAGACCTCCAAAGAGGACTGCTGTAATTTCATGACACCTATCTGAGTCATAGCTGAGGGAGAGCCCTGCTGCCCATGTCACTGATGATCACAATAAAAATACAGTGCTGTGGCTGATTTCAGAGGTCTGTTTAATTCAGGTGTAACCAAATGATAATCAGGCACTCTAGGTGGTTTCACTTCTTCAGGGGAAGTTACTTCTGTGACAAATGGTACAATGTTAAGTGTTACATTAGCTGCTAATGATTAGCATGTAGAAATTTCAAGAAACAATTGTGCAGAATTTCTAGCAAGTTAAACCTCCCTTGATTTGAAATCATTCTTGGTAAGGTGCTTATTCTGGCCTGTCAAGTTGCTCTTCAGTTTTACTGTTTATTTTTAATTAAATCCACAAATTCATCCTGGATGGGAGTGGGTTTTATCTCTGTAAGAAAAGATTAGTACATGCCAATCTCCATTCACTTATAGCCCTTCAGTGAGGTTTCATATAGAAAGGATTTACTTAATGGTTCTTCACCTTATCACCAGTAGTTCAGCAATGCCCACTGGGGACCGCTGCTCTTCATTAGACTTCTCTAACAAGAAATGTGCCAGTGAGTCATGGGATTATGAATGTTCCTAAAGATTTCAGGTCAAAATAACCCTTTGTAAAGATACAAATGCTCCCTGTAACTATATACATTGAGAAAACTTGTCAAAGAATCCTGTATCTGAATGTTCCAAGGTTTGTGGAGCTTTTTGTTGTTGCTTTTGCTTGTTTTTTAAAATTTGTAGTATCCTTTTTTTTTAAGTAGCCTTTTTTATTTTGGAATAGTTTTAGATTTACAGAAAAATTATGAATATGGTTTAGAGAGTTCCCAGATGTCCCAGACTCAGTTTCCCCTATAACTAACTTTTTATATCCATATGGTCATTTGTCACAAAGAACCATTATTGATACATTATTGTTAGCTAAAGCCCATAGATTTATTTAGATTTTCCTACTTCTTAACTAACATCCTTTTCCTATTTCAGCATATCACATTTTGTTTTGTTTTTTACTAAGAACGGGGACTCAGATCAGTTAAGCTCTGTTTCTTGCATGTTTTGTTTTTTCAAGAGCTTAAATGTTATCAAAAGGCAATAAAATATTATTGAGATATGTTAAGATTTACTTGAGGGGCTTAATACATACAAACATTCTAATCCAGACCTTGGGGAGAAAATAGTTTGGCAGGTGGGAGAATTTTTAGAAATTTGAAGACATAATTCATTTATTATTTTTACTTCTACCTGTACTGTAGGTATTGTGATTTTGCTAGATTAATAAAAATAGAACAGATTTGTAAAAATAAAGTAAGACTTTATATTTTCTTACTGATTTTCTAAAGGTGGAGGATTTAGTGGGAAAAGTGTGAATACAAGTTCTTGTTAAAAAAGAAACTTGCAGGGGTGACTTGGCAGCTCCCAGACCGGAAAGTGCCTGCATTTATTGCTACATGGAGGTTTGTGTGTGTCACGCCCATTCAAGAGCTACAGCTGGGTGGCTGTGTTTATTTTTTGTCTCTGTCCTTACTCGTTTCATTTCTGGATACTTGGCTTCAGACTTCTCAAATCCTTGGTTTTGGCTTGCTGGAGCCCTGGCTTTTCATGGAGTATAATTAGCTACTGTGTGAGCAAATTGGTATTTTCCTTCACCTCCCTTGCTCTAATGTACTTTAGGCATGTCAAAGGTCTTGGAAGGATTCTCAGTGGAGAAGATCTGCAGGATCAAGTGAGTTCAGGTGGGGATTGATGTAGTCAGCTTTTGTAAACCAGTATTTTCTGCTTCAGATAGAATTTTCCCTGTGCTCGGATGGTCTTCATGTCTCATTCAGAGAAGAGGCTTACATTGATTAATGTGGTGTATGTGTGGTTATCGTACTTAGAAAGTGCTCTGTTTAAGAAGAGCTTTGTCAAGAGCGTCCTTTGAATGGAGTCACAAGAAAGCTTTTTTTAAAAAACTGACAACTTCAAGTACAGTTTCTTTTTTCTTCTGCTAAATATGATTGAAACCCAATCCTTGTTATAACATAATTATCTCAACCTAAGCCAGCAGGGAGTTGCTGTCTTAATGTAAGGGGTGTGAAGTCCCCTAAATAAATAGAGGATTAATTACATTCACAGCATGTTGTGAAGGTGATGAGATTGATTGTGATCATTTGACTGGTCCCATTTCCTGCTCGGACTACTTTCCTGAATAAATAGAAGCTGGGAAAATTATAAATAGAGCTTTAGAGAGTATTGTGCCTGGGATGGGAAATGATGTTGGAAAAGGGCCTCTGAAGTTTATTCCTCTATTGTGAGTGATGTATAACATTTATTGTAGATAATTTTATCATTGATTATTTGCTGTTCTCAGTTTAAACAGTCCAGGAAATAGTGTTTATCTTGTAAAATATAGATATTAATAGAGCATTGAAAGAATTTGACAGATTCTTCTTTAAACGGATGGGTTTCAGCAAATTCCTGGTCCATTTCTAGACGTTTTCACTTAGTGTGGCCTTTTAGAAGGTTTACACTAAGGGAAGTGTCAGCTTTTCCATGCTTGTATTGTCATTTCCTCATAGAAGCTTCTGCTTTTGTTAAAATGATGTAGTATTTTCATGAAGAGTACTGTTTTCTATTTTTATGTTATATTTATCTCTTTTTTGTGCATAGTTTTCTAATACTGTAAAATTGTGGTTACAATTTAGATGTTTATTTTCCAAATCTATTGCAGTCACCTCCAGAGTGAGGTGATCTTAGGCCATGGAGAGCATAAAACAGTCTTTTTAGCATGCAGGAAAACTGTATAGATCTGTGTTTATTAAGAAAAATATTAAGCTTCACTAATATTTAATATATGGATCAGTAGCAAAAATTATGTTTTGTGGGTACCAAACTTTTTAAAATAATGGTCTGAAGTTTAGAGGAACAACCATTCTTGTTTCCAAAGGGAAGCAGTATATTTATTCTCAGCCTGAATTATGGCTGGGGGGGTTGTTTTGCCTAAGAAACTGGAGTTGAGGTTCAGGGACTCCAGTCAGGCTCTTCCAATTGCTTGAACTTAGTTGAAGACATAGAAACTCAACTTTGGAGCGTGAGATTCATGCTAGCTATGAAACGGTCCCTTCCTGCCTTAGTTGTATGTCCTGCTTGCTTAGTAGAGAGAGATAAGCCCGACTTGGAAGGCAGGGCCTTTGTCTCAATGGTAGCACATATTTCTTGGACACTTTGGACTACAGAGGCTTTGTCTTTTGCTTTTGAGCTTCTTATTGTATGAAAGAATAAGAAGATGACTATCATTGTGAGGCAAAATGATTGAAATTTGAAATGGATGATTATATAGATCTGGGAGTGGGATGAGATAGAGGTTCTTTCTCAAGATGTATGATTCTGTGAAGAATCATTTTGTTATTTCATTGTTAATTACTGATTTGAAAAAATAATTATTGAGCATCTGCTCAACCAGAAGTTAAGAGAAGTGGTGAATTTTAACATTCTAGAATTTCACCTAGAATGTAGTAGGTCCACTACTTGCAGAGGCCTTGTGGCAGGAGGGAATTTTATATGTGTTCAAGAAACTGAAGGAACCAGAATGTCTGACGCCTAAAAGGTGTATGTATGTGTGGATGGATCAGGATGTGGCTGGTGATTCAGGCAGGGCCCAGACTGTAGAGTAGCTTCTATGTAATGTTAAGAATCTTTATCTTAAGTGCAATGGGAAGCTGGAAAAAGGTCGTAGGTACATGATGGGAGATCACTAGGGTAATAGTGTGAATTGCATGTTGTACCAGCTAGAAAAGTTCTTGTGAAGAATGAATGTAACCTGACGAGGAAATTAGGATTTAGAAACTAACATGAATTTGTGGAGAAAGGGAAAAGACATCATGGAAGATTATGCCTGAGTTTGTGGCTTGCACAGCTGAAGAAGTGATGAGAACACATTTGGGAAAAATAATTCTCAGGCTGTTGACTTTAGTTAGAAAAATTCCTCTATTTACAGAACTTAGCTTCTTTTGGGGTGGTCTGCTAAAACTAATGGTTAATTTTCTTTCTTTGCCTCTGTGGATTTTTTTTCTTTAATGGAACTATTGGGTTCAGTTATCTAGCTTATTTTCCTTTTTTGTATGTTTATAAAGTTTATTTTTAAAAAATATTTTCTTATGAAATATTACAATAATATAAGATATATGTGTATACTTTAAGAATAATAAAAAAAGTGAACATGCGTATATTTACCACCAATCCTAAGAAGTAGAGCATTACCAGTTTCCTAGAGGCACCCTATGGGAGAAGTCCCAGTCATACTTCTCTCCTCCCTTTGCTAACCAGAATTATGAGTTTTGTGTTAGTCATTACCTTGCTTTCCCTTATGGTTTTGCCATTGTATTTATCCCAAGTTTAGTTTTAGTTTCACTTGCTTCTGAACTGTATGTAAATGGAATCATACTGTAGGTGTTCTTCCTTTACTTGCAATTCTCACATAATGTTTTTTCTTTTTTTTAAAAAAATTTATCCATGATGATGCATGTAGAAAATGAAAGTGTTAGTCACTCAGTCGTGTCTGACTTTTTACAACCCCATGGACTTTAGCTCCCCAGGCTCCTCTGTCCATGGAATTCTCCAGGCAAGAATACTGGGTTGCTGTTCCCTTCTCCAGGGGATCTTCCTGACCCAGGAATCGAACCTGGGTCCTCCTACATTGCAGGCAGATGTTTTACTGTCTGATCCACCAGGGAAGCCACCAGGGAAGATGGTGCATATAGGTATAGTTTATTTTCCTGCTGTGTGAATCGACTGCAGTTTGTTTATCTATTGTAATGTGTGTTGTATTGTTGATGAATGGTTCCCATTTGGGGTTATGAGAAAAATCCTGCTCTGAACATATTTGTTCATGCTTCATGGTGCACTTGTGCAACTTTTTGAGTAAACCCTTTTACTCTGGAGTGGAATTGCTGGGATTTAGGGGATGGCTATAAGCCAGTTAGACTTTACTGGGTAATGCCAAACTATTTTCCAAAGTGGCTGTAGCAATTTATTTCAACTTATTCCCTAGCTCATCCTTCATACCAATACTTGTATTGTTCAGATTTTAAAATTTGACATTCTATAAGGCTTCCCTGGTGGCTCAGAGGTTAGAGCATCTGCCTCCAATGCGGGAGACCTGGGTTCGATCCCTGGGTTGGGAAGGTCCCCTGGAGAAGGAAATGGCAATCCACTCCAGTATTCTTGCCTGGAGAATCCTATGGATGGAGAAGCCTAGTAGGTTACAGTACACGGGGTCGCAAAGAATCGGACACGACTGAGCGACTTCACCTTCACCTTCACCTTCAAGGCTGTGAAAGTTTCTTTTGTAATTTTTATTTTCTTGGTAACAAGTGTTATCTAAGCATCCTTTCATGTATTTATTAGCCATTCATGTCCCTTCTTTTGTGAAATATCTGTCTGTTGTATTGGCCTTATTTTCATTAAGCCTAATTTTTCTTTTTGATTTTTAGATTTCTCTGATAGTCTAGATACTAGTCCTTTATTGATTAAATATGTTGCAAACATTTCTCCCCATTTTGTAGTTTATCTTCCAGTCTCCTTGTAGTGTCTATATAAACAGAAGTTTTTAATTTTAATGTTGTAGGATTTATCAATATATTCCTTTTGGGGTATGCGTTTTGTTTCTTGTTTAAGAAAGGTTTTTGATTTGCTTGTCATAAAGATAGTCTCATATAGTATCTTCTAAAATTTTTATTCCCTTGGGTTTAGCATCTAAGTCTTTAGTCCACCTGGAACTGATTTTTGTATGTTTTATGAGGTAGGGGATCCGGTTTCATTTTTTCCCCATATGGATAACCTTATTCCGGCTTCATTTATTAAATAGTCCATCTTTTCCCCATGCATCCGACAGTGCTCACTCTGTCATACATCAAGTTTACATATATACACGGGTCTGCCTCTGGGTTGTCTCTTCAGTTTCACCGATTTACTTGTCTATCATGTGCCAATGCCATGCTTTCTTAATTACTGCAGCTTTGTATCTTAGAATCAGCTTGTCAAATTCCATGAATAACACTTTGACTGGAATTGCTTTGAATCTATTTATTAGTTTGGGGAGACTAAAACATTTCATCTCTTTGCAATAACATGGTGTGACTCTCTTAAGTTTTCTTAGATGTCTTTTAATAAAATTGTATAATAATATACCATAAAGACTTTAGACATGTTTTGCTAGATTTACTGCTTTATTTTTTGCTTTGCTATTATAAATGATATTTTTAAAAAAATTTAATTTTCAAACTTCTTGTTTAAAATATGCAGAAATATAATTCATTTTTTAATACTGATTTTTGTATCCAGCTACCTTGTTAAACTCTATTATCAACTTACATACAGTTTCTCCCCAGTTTTGATATAGGCAATGATAGCAATGCAAATAATAGCAGTTAGATTTCTTCTTTTCCAATCTTTATATCTTTTATTTCTTTTTGTCTTCTTTTTCATTGTATTAGACTGACTAGACCCTCCAGTGAAATACTGAATAGATGTAGTGGTAAAGTACTTTTTATCTTGCTCTTTATCTTTTAGAAAAAACTTTCAGCAATTCACCATTAAATTGGTGTTTGCTGCAGGCTTCTGTAGATAGCCCTGTATCATGTTAAGAAAGGTTCCCGTTATTCATAGGTTTTGCTAAGAGTTACAATCCCAAATGGTCATCAAATTTTATCACATATTTTCCTCATCTTTTGGGATGATCTTAAGGATTTTCTTCTTTAATCTGCTACTGGACTATTCAGCTATGACCTAAATCAAATCCCTTATGATTATTTAGTGGAAGTGGGAAATAGATTTAAGGGACTAGATCTGATAGAGTGAGTGCCTGATGAACTATGGATGGAGGTTCGTGACATTGTATAGGAAACAGGAATCAAGACCATCACCAAAAAAAAAGAAATACAAAAAAGCAAAATGGCTGTCTGAGGAGGCCTTACAAATAGCTGTGAAAAGAAGGGACGCAAAAAGCAAAGGAGGAAAGGAATGATATACCCATGTGAATGCAGAGTTCCAAAGAATAGCAAGGAGAGATAAGAAAGCCTTCCTCAGTGATCAATGCAAAGAAATAGAGGAAAACAATAGAATGAGAAAGACTAGAGATCTCTTCAAGCAAATTAGAGTTACCAAGGGAACATTTCATGCAAAGATGGGCTCGATAAAGGACAGAAATGGTATGGACCTAACAGAAGCAGAAGATATTAAGAAGAGGTGGCAAGAATACACAGAAGAACTGTACAAAAAAGATCTTCACGACCCAGATAATCATGATGGTGTGATCACTCATCTAGAGCCAGACATCCTGGAACGTGAAATCAAGTGGGCCTTAGGAAGCATCACTATGAAAAAGCTAGTGGAGGTGGTGGAATTCTGGTTGAGCTATTTCAAATCCTAAAAGATGATGCCGTGAAAGTGCTGTACTTGATATGCCAGCAAATTTGGAAAACCCAGTAGTGGCCACAGGACTGGAAAAGGTCAGTTTTCACTCCAATCCAAAAGAAAGGCAATGCCAAAGAATGCTCAAACTACTGCACAATTGCACTCATCTCACATGCTAGTAAAGTAATGCTCAAAATTCTCCAAGCCAGGCTTCAGCAATACGTGAACTGTGAACTTCCTGATGTTCAAGCTGGATTTAGAAAAGGCAGATGAATCAGAGATCAAATTGCCAACATCCGCTGGATCATGGAAAAAGCAAGAGAGTTCCAGAAAAACATCTATTTCTGCTTTATTGACTATGCCAAAGCCTTTGACTGTGTGGATCACAATAAACTGGAAAATTCTGAGAGAGATGGGAGTACCAGACCACTTGACCTGCCTCTTGAGAAACCTATATGCGGGTCAGGAAGCAACAGTTAGAACTGGACATGGAACAACAGACTGGTTCCAAGTAGGAAAAGGAGTACGTCAAGGCTGTATATTGTCACCATGCTTATTTAACTTATATGCAGAGTACATCATGAGAAACGCTGGGCTGGTGGAAGCACAAGCTGGAATCAAGATTGCCGGGAGAAATATCAATAACCTCAGATATGCAGGTGACACCACCCTTATGGCAGAAAGCAAGGAACTAAAAAGCCTCTTGATGAAAGTGAAAGAGGAGAGTGAAAAAGTTGGCTAAAGGTCAACATTCAGAAAACGAAGATCATGGCGTCCGGTCCCATCACTTCATGGGGAATACATGGGGAAATAGTAGAAACAGTGACAGACTTTATATTTTTGGGCTCCAAAATCACTGCAGATGGTCACTGCAGCCATGAAATTAAAAGATGCTTACTCCTTGGAAGGAAAGTTATGACCAACCTAGACAGCATATTCAAAAGCAGAGACATTACTTTGTCAGCAAAGGTCCATCTAGTCAAGGCTATGGTTTTTCCAGTGGTCATGTATGGATGTGAGAGTTGGACTATAAAGAAAGCTGAGCGCCGAAGAACTGATGCTTTTGAACTGTGGTGTTGGAGAAGACTCTTGAGAGTCCCTTGGACTGCAAGGAGATCCAACCAATCCATCCTAAAGGAGATCAGTCCTGGGTATTCATTGGAAGGACTGATGTTGAAGCTGAAACTCTTTTTTGGCCACCTGATATGGAGAGCTGACTCATTTGAAAAGACCCTGATTCTGGGAAAGATTGAGGGCAGGAGGAGAAGGGGACAACAGAGGATGAGATGGTTGGATGGCATCACCGACTCAATGGACATGAGTTTGAGTGAACTCCGGGAGTTGGTGATGGACAGGGAGGCCTGGCATGCTGTGGTTCATGGGGTCACAAAGAGTTGGACACAACTGAGTGAACTGAACTGAATGAATGACATTTTTTTAAATTTCTAACTTAAATTGGGCCTTGCATTCCTTAGATAAGTGTATTTTGGTTAAGATGCATTATTTAAATAGTGATGCTGAGTTTGGTTTTCTAACTCTGTGTGTGTGTTGCGTGTGATTTCTAGTCCCCCACATGAACCACTTGGCATGTCTAGGGACTGACTGATGGAAGAGTAGACTGATTCCACTTAGAAGCACCTTGGATTGTTTGAAAGTTCTCCTTTGAATTGGATGAAATCTACTCTTTTCTTATTAGTTTTAATTCTGACCTATACAGAATAAGTTCATTTTCTCTTCAAGTAGCTGTTTTTATTTATCTAGAGGATTGCTATTGCATCCCTTCCAAATCTTCTAGATTAGGCTCTTCTGCCTTTAAATGATTCTTATAGGTCCCAAATTTCTACTACTTTGCCCTTCTTGGTCTCTTTTTAAAAAGCAAACTGTACTTTGTCATTACCTCTTCTCCTCCTTTTTTGGGTCAATATCTTTTCAGAGCATCCTCCAAGATAAATATAATCCTCTAGTTTTGGCCAGAAAGTAGAAAAGAGCTGTTGCTCTCATTTTTTATCACCATTCATGTATTCATACAGTCTAGGAGCCCATTTACTTACAGTTGGAAACCTCAACACGCTACTTACTCTTCGTTTACCATTAACCCTAACCCTTAGGATTGTTTCTCAGACATTGTTGTTTAATTAATTAGAATTTCTCTTGTATCAGCTATGAAGAACTTTGTTTCCTTGATTTTTACCTTACTGGATTTGGTTTTGTTCTGTCTACCTGCTTTAAATCTTTCTGGAGCTATAAGCTGTCATCCCAGATATTTCCTGATCTTTTCTGGATATTTTTACTTGTGTAACACTCTTTGTAAACTTGACTCCTGAAATCCAATAAGTAACCATTAATGGAGCTCTGTTCATGTGTGAAGCATGAGATGTGGCACTGGGGAACTAAAGAGGAATTACTAAGGCTTCTAACCTTAATGAATTAGAATGAACATTCTGTGTTTTCATCTAAGACAGTGAATACATATTGAATGAAGAAGTCTGATATCAAAACTTTTTATTCTCCCACTAGGTTACTTCCTTCAGATGGAAGTTAATCTGTGATGTCAAATGTGAGTCCAGTCAGCTTTATAACCATACATCCCATGTTCTCTATTTTCATCCATAAAAGAAGCCATGGGAGACTGTCATATGCCTTCTTAAAACCCAGGCACAGTCTTTGCCCAGGCCACTCCAAGGGATGGCATCTGTTTTCGTGAACTGACACCAACTCCTGAGGATACCACTTTATCTCCTAATGCCCCACAGTTCATGGATTTTGAGTTCACTGTCTGTGATTTCACCACTTTTCTTCACCTTCTGAAAGTTAGGCAAGATGCATTTCCCTCTTTCCTGTCTTCTCTGGGGCTATTGAGAGCTAGAAATATTGTTGATTCCTTTTCAGGTTTTTTCTGTGGTCAGCAAAATGCCTTTTCTGTTAGTATTAATCTATGTGAGTTTTTGCCTTCCATAATGATATTTATAATTTTATAGTATTTCCTAAGCATTTTTCTTTTTTCCTCATTATTTTCATTTTATAGGACAGATAGCCCTTGGTCAAACTAACAGAGAAGCAAATTGCTCTTCTTGGAACTTCTGAAATATAGTTTGGCTCAAACCAAGCCCTGATCACTCTGTCCTCTTAAACGATTGTCTGCAAAGTGAAATCCTGCTTTTGATTTGAAAAGGTTGTGGTCAGAAAGATGTCCCTTGCCATTAGAAATATAAAGAAGCCATTGAATATTGTTGTTAAGAGTATGGGAGCCAGTTGGCTGGGTTCAGATCTGTGTAGCCAGGACAAGTCATTTCACCTTTCTGTGCCTCAGCTATCCATAAAATAGGTAAAATTAAGAAAGTGGATGAGCTGACACATTCAGTATGCTTAGAGAATGTTAGCGAAAAATAAGTAGTCAATAGTTTGCAAACAAGAAAGTTCCTCCATTGATGCAGTGCTTGCTTAACAATGATATTGACTAAATCAGACTATTAGTCCATGATAATAAGAGCTTACTGTGGCTCAGCTGGTAAAGAACCTTCCTGCAATGCAGGAAACCTGGGTTCAATCCCTGGGTTAGCAAGATCCCCTGGAGAAGGGAAAGGCTACCTATTCCAGTATTCTGGCCTGGAGAATTCCATGGCCTATATAGTCCATGTGGTTGCAAAGAGTTGGACACAACTAAGTGACTTTCACTACTACATGCCAGGCATTGTGCTAAGTGCTTTATATCTACTTATATATTTTTTTAATCATCTCTTAATCTCACAGGTTTTATATGATTTGGGTTATGTCCCCATTTTATTGTGGCCCCAGGTTACAGGTATGGGAACTGAAGCTCAAAGAGATGAAGAAACCCATGCCTGCTTGTCTTCAGAACCTAAGCTCTTAACCACCTTGCTGTGGTCAGTCAATCCCTGTTGTCTTCCAGATCGTTAACCCTCTCTCTCCATGAACACTGTGTACTCCATCTCAGTTGATGGATTTCCAGTGTGGTTTCTATTATGGAGCATTTAGTCTTCTTGGGGAGATAAGATATGCAAATGGAAGAATTAGAGGATTGTTGAGTGAATCCCTGCCTCGTTGCCAGTGATACAGTCGTAAGAAAGATATTGACTCAGAGAAGAGGGAACTTGAAGTGGTCTACAGGGCTGAGTGCAGTAGGAGGGTCTTGACCTGGGAAGTAAAGATGGGTGGGATCTAACCAGGCACAGAGAGAAAGGAGGGAGGTGTACAAGGCAAATCCCCACAGTTAAAACAGTTGTGCTGGGAGTGAGACAAGTAGCAAACTGGTTGCCCCAGTGTAGCGGGGACGTGTTGGGGTACTGAGAGTAGGTTGGAGCAGTGGGAAGATGCATCTAAGTTTGCAGAATGTAAGGGTTGCAAGCAGGCAGCCATTGGGTCACTGTTGGTACTCAGTTTTGTAAAACTTCTAATTGGTTGTCAGCACTTAAAAATTGGTAGATTTTATGTCAAAGTCTGGATTTACAGCTGCTCCTGAACTAATGGAAGTTCTGGCAGTTGCTGAGCCCAGATTCCCACATGGTGACAGTTGGCTGGAGCTGAGGCCAGCTGTCTCCATCATGTGGGACAAGTGTCTTCATTCTGCCGCAGACCCCCTCCACTTCCTTGCGACTCCATCTGCCTAGCTGGTGAGGGCAGCAGAGTTTGTGACCTTGACCTCATGGATACGGGCTCTGAGAATGGCTCAGAGGACCTTGTCCTTTCTTCCTGCCCAACTGCAAGCTCTATGTGAGCAGGAGCCAGCTTTGCTTATGCACTACTGCACTGCTCAGGCTGGAAATTTGTCCCACACATCTCATGGCACCAGTTACCACTTTATAGTGGGCTCAGTTTTGGAAGCTAAATACAGATGAGGCACACACCAGTAAACCTAGTGGCTCATTTTAAATCCACTTAAAAAGGCAAACTGTAGATGACCCTTAAGCAGCAAAAAGGTCACTTATGAAGTTGAGAATGGTCACGGTGTGTGTCAAGGAAAGAGCTGCTGGTTGTTTGTTGCTCTGTTTCCAACACTACTCCTGGACACAGGTAGACATGCTCTTATTTTCTTCTTTGGACACAAACTAAACAATAGAAGTAGAAAATGCTTCAGGAGGACTTCGGGCACGTACTTATTTGCTTCACTCAGCAGGACAGCAGCATGACAGAGATCACAGAGCTCCTGGCTTGACATGGTTTCCCCAAAACCTGTAAAACCCTTGTTGCTTTTCACTAGGGATGTGATCTTTCCTCCTGGCTGCTGATGGCAGCTTTCCACCACGGTTTAGTTTAGTCTGGCTTCTTGTTTTGTTTTTGTCTTTCTTTCCCTTTCTTCCACACTTGGTATTCCTCAGGGTTCTGTCTGCATGCACCTTGCCATGGGAAGCCCTGGGAAAGAAGAAAGTCCAGCCGCCTCTACCCTCAGGCTCGGCTCCAGAAAATCAAAGCCAAGCAGAGGCAGCTCTTCTCTGCCTGCAGCAGGGTCAGCGATTTGTGTAATGTTTTCCCTGTCAGCTTATCTCTGCCGATTTCTTATGTTTTTGAGCAAGAGGAGGAAGCTCCACGGCTGCCTTTTTAAGCAGGTGGGAGCTCAGCTGCGATCAAAGCCCAGCCTTGCACTCCCTGCTGACAGCCAACCCTGCTTTTTTGTCAAGTGCTCCTGGTGGGGCTGGATTCATCTCGTTGGAGTGAGGTGGCTCCAGGAAAATACCAACCCGGTTGCCCCGACAAATAATGAAAGGAGAAAAGCACTTACATCTCTCATGCCACGCGGGAAGTGTTTTGATAACATCGTTTGAATCAAACCATAATTAGGCTTTTGCATCTAGTTCTTGTAGGAACATGAAATGCTGTTCAGCCAGCAGGTTTGTTTCTCACAGCTGTCTAACTGGGGGTTTCACTTGTGCTGTGTATGCCTGTATTTAGTCAAATGATATCTTGGATCCACTTTTTCATTCTTATTTTTAGTAATCAGTAATTTTTGTAGATAGTAATTTGGGTCTGATTGGACATCTTGGCAACTCTTCAGTTCTAATTATAGCAGAGTTTTTGCCTGTATGTCTTGATGCTAAAGTGAACATAGGATTTTAAAGAGATGTCCAACAAACTAGTTGAGTCCTAGTTTTTGAAAGTCATGGTTACTACCCTAAAATAGAGAACCAAGTATAATTGTATCCTGGAAGACTTGATTTGCATAAATGTTTGGTCAAGAATTGCATCCCCCAACATAGGAAAGATTCTTCAGTAGTTCTTCTGGCCAGTGCAGTCTTCCAGCATCTTGTTTCACATGGGTAATAGGCTTTTGAGTACCCAGCTGATGTCACTGCTTCCTGGGAGCCAGCACACAGCAGGTGTGTGTATGTTAGAAGCCCAGGCTACCCCCGGATTTTCCCTCTAGTATCAGGCACGCGTTGCCCTGTGGGCCATGGTAAAGTGTGGAGAATCTTAAGTGTGGAGAGTCCCGGCTTAGCCTGCAGGGCTGAAGAAAGAATCACATGGGCTCATGCATGTGAACACAGCTTGAAAAGCCTCCAGTCTGGTGCTCGTCTTGAATATTCATGCTCCAAGTTGAGGTAGCCCAGTGGTCTTAGCTTTGTCTAGGCCTCATCTTTGTCACAGAAAATTAGAGTTTTAGATTTTAATTATGTGGTCCAATTTTATACTGATAGCCTTCCAAGGCTATTTTAGTGCAAATTAATTAAAATACAATTTAATATTCAACTCCTCAGGCACACTGGACACTTCAAGTGCTCAGTTGGCATGTGTGTCTTATAGGTAGCATGTTGGACAGTACAGATCTAGAATATTTGCATCATTTCATAAAGCTCCGCTAGGTGACCCTGGACTCAATAGGTTCCTTCCAACCTGCAATTGTGTAGACCTCAACAGTAGCTTGCTCAGTCCTTAGGAGAATTTTTTTTAAAAGGAGAATTAATTGTGCCTCTAATGTCCCATCCTCCACTCATACCAGCTGCATGGATCTGCTGTAATCTTTGCCCTCGTTTCCCTGGTGGCTGAGCATGAGGTCTTCCTATGTCACCTTTCATAGTTTCTTAGCAGAGAAAATTTAACTGTAGAAGGATACATTCTTGAGCCTTCAAGTAATTTTATATAGCTTATATTTATCACATGAAATACTGTAAAATTCTGGCAGGGTTTTTCTCCTCTTTTCCCAAACCTCTGGGTCTTCCTTTTTAGAAACAAAGTAACATGTTGTCATGTCCCATGAACATGGGCCCACACAGGTAGGCTATCAGGCTCAGATGAAGGCAGGTAGGAGAAGCAGTTGTCTAAGCATGGATACATGATCTATATATCTGGAGATTAGACAACCACATGGGAATTGATATCCATATGGCTCTTAGGACTGGAAACAGGGAGTCAGTCTGAGTGCCTTACTCTGTGGGCTGGAGGGTCAAGCCAGGAAGAAATGGATTAGTATAAAGAAAGAGTAATGCCAGGTCCCACACTTCAGGCTCTTCAGCATATTTGGTCTTTTTGTCACCTTTCAGTGAGGTCTTTTCTAAACACTTATAAAAATTGAACCTCCTCTGTCCTTAGCACTCCTAGGCCACTTTTTAGCTATTTTCCTCATAGCACTTATACCATGTGGCACATTTATTGTCTGTCTTTTCTTGCAGAGTATAAGCTCCATGAACATGAGGATCTTTATGTGTTTTGCTCAGTCCTTGGGCACATAATATTTTCAGTAAATGTTTACTGAATGAATGAATGAAAAAATTTACCTGCTACATTGTTTCATTGAGACCTCTAGGTAGAAGTTACTTGTAGGAGGGTCCAGGTGAAGTAATGGGTGGAGGTTGGGGGAGGCAGGCAAGGGATTGGGGCTATTTGGACAGCAGAGGGGTCAGGGCAGATTTTGGGAGCCTGACCTTGGTAGAGGTCCCTGTGGAGGTTGAAGATTCTGTACAAGATAGCAGCTGACTTTAGCTTTGTAGAATTAGGGCTGAGAGATAAGGTGTTTCTGAGATTGAGCCTCAGGATTAAGCTGGCCTAGAAGAAAGGCCATAGGGAGAACCTTGAGCCAAAGGGCCATTAGAGAAGGGCTCCTTGCACCTTTGACCTGGAGCCATGGTTGCTGAGTGGCTGCAGGCTGAAGATTTCAGGTTTATGCTCCAGGTAAGAGAGGGCTAGGACAAAGTCAGGCCACCCTTTCCAGAACCTGTAAAGGGAAAGCAAATGCTTCACCCTCAAGAACTGACCCAGGAGTCAGGGAGAGCCTCATGCTGCCCCACCCTCCCAGGTGTTTGATCAGATTGAGTCAGTGATGTTGAAGCCATAAAGTGTAAGGTGGTCATCATCTTCATTCTGATGAAAATGATGGTCACAGCTATCTGACTCAGTGCTTCTGAGACTTTATTGAGCAAATAGGTCCTCTGGGAGCTTGTTAAAATACAGATTGTGATTCAAGGGTCTAGGGCAGGCCCTGGGATTTTGTAATTCTAACAAGTTCTGGGGTAATACTGCTGCTACTGGTCCATACTTTAAGTAGCAAGGGACTGTACTTTAAGTAGCAAGGCTTTATTAAAGAGAGAAGCTAAATATGTCATTGATATCAATTGCTCTTATTAAAACTGTTTTAAAATTCCCCTTAGAAGGGCTGGGAGCTGCCACTTGAGAATGTTCTGATAGGCAAATGCTTTTCACTTTAGTTGAAGTAATTTTTGAGAGAATATAAATAAGCATTCAGAAAATCAGCCTTCCCCAATTTTGATTTTCTGTAGATGAATGATTGTCGGTACTGTTGTCCAGTCTGGCTTTCAAATCCAAGACTTCCCAAATCAGTCACTGAGTACTCCAAGCCTGAGTTGAGTGGACTTTTATGTCCGTTCCCTTCGTGCAAGAGGTGGTTGTGCCCAGCAGGATGTAGTGTGGTATGCTGAGCCACTGACCAAGCTGGTCTTGACATGGGCCTGGATCAGGGTTAGGAGAAATCTGTTCTTGTGGTACAGAGGAGTTGGTGGCACCTGACTCACACTGAAGGCTCTCCATGCGTTTATCATTATTGCTGTCTGGAAGACTTAAGAGAGAGAAGTAGGAAAGATGAAACCATGAGCATTTTGGAATTTGTGTTCTGAGAGTCAAGATGTCTTATAAATAGACCCTCTTCCATGCATCTCTCCATTCTCTCCATACCAAGATAGAATGTTTAGTCCCTGTGGAATGCAATCAGCCTGTCCCATGGTCTGAGGATGGAGCCATGGACCTAATGGTGCTCTTCTCCTTGTTCTGTGCTGCCACTGTTCCCATGTTGCTTAAAGCTTCTTCCCATTTCTCTCCCCTGGACAGCTTCTCATAGTCCTTGAGACCATTTCAGTTTAGATGACCTTTTCTGTAAGAGCAAACCTTGTCTACTGTCTTCACTTTGTCACCATTATTCCAAACCTGAAATGGTTGCCCCTTCTTCTGGTCTCATGGCCAATACCTAGTTACAGTCACCTTTCATCATTTACAGCAGGCATGTTATATGAAGTTGTTGCAGACACTCAGTTAGCAAACTTGCAACCATTGAAATACAGGCTTAGTTTCTTGTGAGCCTCTGGTCACAGCATTTTCATCAACCAATCAGCGCATATCCTTGTCTTACTAGTGTTTCTGCTTAAAGATACTTTATTTCATATATACCAATATTATAGATTCATTCACAGTGAACTCATGGCCAACAGCACCATAACTCATGCCTGAACAAAGCTTATCTAAGAACAAGTGTTTTTATATGTGTTCATAAGACACATTCTAGACTTTGGGCAGTAGATAACAGTTCGACACTGGACTTGGAGGCCATGATGTACAGGAAAATTGTCAACAAAAGCCCCCAGATGCAAAAACCATGGCACTAAATTGACCGTGAAGAAGGACCATATTTACAGTATGAAAACTGAAAGAAGAAGGCAGAGCTATATCCAGTCATCCCTCAGAATATGTGTGTTGGGTATTGAAGATGCCCACTGCTCTCTGTGCAGCCACGAATGGCTACATAATGCTGAGGAGTATTGATCTTGAGGCTACAGAAAACTGTGACAAGTAGTCAGATTTACCAGTACGGAATTTGTGAATAATAAAGCCTGTAAACATTGGTATACAGATTTACACAGAAGGGGCAGAAGAGAAGAAGTAACTATTGCTTCTCTCCAAGAATCTGATATTTAAAAATTTAAGATAAGCATTGAAGTAGTCAATGGTAAGTCAACTTTCATCTTACCCTCATTTTAAGGCATAAAATGGTTTTCCTGTGGAATTATATGTGGGAACAGACTGTCTCTTCAATGCCTGAGGCACCCCAGGCTGATCCTTCCCATAGATGTCCTTCACTCTAGTAGGATGTCTTCTTCCTTGCCAAGTCCAGACTAAGATGATATGATCCTCAGAGCAAAGACTGTGTTTTATATTCACCATTACATCCACCAAACCTGGCACATAGCAGATGGTCCATAAGTATTTGTCAGAAGACTGACTTTGGACCTGGGCACTTGAACTGAAAAGCTGCAGCTCAGTTTACTTGCTCCTGGTCCTTGTCCACCACCCTTTAATCTCAGTTCCTCAGCTCTGAAACCTGCAAAGTTCTGAAATCAGAAGTATTTTCAGGGCAATGGACAGCAAAACCTGACTGACCTAAATTCATCAGGTGACCTGAGGCTATTTATAATATTTATTCAACTTGGAGTGACTAACCATACATCTTGCATAGAAATATTAATCTGTTAGATTACAGATTGATGCTGGTGATGTTAAGTAATGCGTAGTATAATATTACAGATCCAGAACACCTGTCTGATATGTAAAACAAACTGGAATTTTGGAACTCATCTAGGTCCAAGAGTTTCAGATGATGTCTTATTCACTTTTAGTATGATTAGGGATTTTCTGTAGAAATTTTATTTAAGAAGCAAATTTACTTAGAAACAAATTAGAGACATAAATGATTATGGCCTCTGGAAGATGAGGAGATGGTTAAGTAATATAATCTGATAGTTTACCTCCTGCAGGAACAATGTATAGAGTAAAGTCCCAGGGTAAGTTTGAAGAGTGGTGAGAATAGTTCTTTATGTTAATTGAAAGCTTAAATCTTATTTAAGCTTCAAGCTTAAATAAAAAGCGAAGGAGTTGATTAATCTTAAGACTTTATCATAAATATCAGAAATGTGAGTCTTTTATTAAAAAAAGAGATTCCTTGAATTTTAGGATATATTTGAAAGACTGATCATAATGTCCAAATCAACTATCATTTCACAGAAAAATATATTTGTAAAACATTCAGTTCAGTTCAGTTGCTCAGTCATGTCCAACTCTTTGCAACCCTATGAACTATAGCATGCCAGGCCTCCCTGTCCATCACCAACTCCCGGAGTTTACCCAAACTCATGTCCATTGAGTTAGTGATGCCATCCAACCATCTCATCCTCTGTCGTCCCCTTCTCCTCCGGCCCTCAATCTTTCCCAGCATCAAAGTCTTTTCCAGTGAGTAAGTTCTTCGCATCAGGTGGCCAAAGTATTGGAGTTTCAGCTTCAACATCAGTCCTTCCAATGAATACCCAGGACTGATCTCCTTTAGGATGGATTGGTTGGATCTCCTTGCAGTCCAAGGGACTCTCAAGAGTCTTCTCCAACACCACAGTTCAAAAGCATCAATTCTTCAGCACTCAGTTTTCTTTACAGTCCAACTCTCATATCCATACATGACTACTGGAAAAACCATAGCCTTGACTAGATGGACCTTTGTTGACAAAGTAATGTCTCTGCTTTTTAATATGCTATCTAGGTTGGTCATAACTTTCCTTCCAAGGAATAAGCATCTTTTAATTTCATGGCTGCAGTAACCATCTGCAGTGATTTTGGAGCCCTCAAAAATAAAGTCAGCCACTATTTCCACAGTTTCCCCATCTACTTGCCATGAAGTAACGGAACTGGATGCCATGATCTTCGTTTTCTGAATGTTGAGCTTTAAGCCAACTTTTTCACTCTCCTATTTCACTTTCATCAAGAGGCTCTTTAGTTCTTCTTCACTTTCTGCCATAAGGGTGGTGTCATCTGCATATCTGAGGTTATTAATATTTCTCCCAGCAATCTTGATTTCAGCTTGTGCTTCCTCCAACCCAGCATTTCTCATGATGTACTCTGCATATAAGTTAAATAAGCATGGTGACAATATACAGCCTTGACGTACTCCTTTTCCTATTTGGAACCAGTCTGTTGTTTCATGTCCAGTTCTAACTGTTGCTTCCTGACCTGCATAGAGGTTTCTCAAGAGGCAGGTCAGGTGGTCTGTATTCCCATCTCTTTCAGAATTTTCCGCAGTTTATTGTGATCCACACAGTCAAAAGGCTTTGGCATAGTCAATAAAGCAGAAATAGATGTTTTTCTGGAACTCTCTTGCTTTTTCGATGATCCAGTGGATGTTGTTGTAAAACATACTCTTCTGTTAAAAAAAAATTCATAGCAAAAGAACCACAGTATCAGAGGTCTGCCAAAAAAAGTTTTTCCCATCTGCTTCTCTTCTACTAGTAATAATAAAGAAAATTATTATAATGAAGCACCCGGAAACTGAATCTGGTTGTCTTTTCTCCTTCTCTAGGGGAAGAGTTGTTTTTTTTTTTTTTTTTTTTAATCCCTGTATAAATTTTAATTGGAATTGAAAATATAGCCTGGAGTCTTACAAACCTTGGGCTTCCGTTATGGCTCAGACAGTAAAGAATATACCTGCAATGTGAGAGACCCAGGTTCAATCCCTGGATCAGAAAGAGCCCCTGAAGAAGAGAATGGCTACCCACTCCAGTATTCTTGCCTAGAGAATTCCATGGACAGAGGAGCCTGGCAGGCTACAGTCCATGGGTTTAACATGACATGAGTTAAACATGACTGAGCAGTTAACACTTATAAACCTTTTTACTCATTTAAAAACAAAACTATCTGGGGACTTCCCTGGTGGTTCAGTGGCTAAGACTTCTCACTCCCAATGCAGGAGGCCTGGGTTAGATCCCTAGTCAGGGAGCTAGAGCCCACATGCCACAACTAAGAGTTTGCATGCTGTAACTAAAGATCACATGTGCTAAAACTGAGACCCAGTGCAGCCAAATAAATAAATAAATGTTTTAGAAAGCAAGCTTCAGTCTGTACTACACAAATTTGATAAAATTGCTCACTTTGTGGAAAATATTCATACAAGTGATAGATTCCTGCTGGCTAGTTTTCAGAGTTTTAATGGGAAAGATGAAATTTTTTTAAATTAAACCTTTTATTTTGTATTGAAGTATAGTTGATTTACAGTGTTGTGATTGTTTTAGGTGGACAGCAGAGGGACTCAGCCATACATATACATGTATCCATTCTTCCCCAAACTCCCTTCCATAGAGGCTGAAGGCTTGAAAACAGTATTAAAAAGAAAAATAATACACATTCTTTTTTTATTCTTACTTGGGCAAGTACTAAGGTTGGTCTGTAGATCAAATGTCTTATTGGGGCTCTGAGTGCATGCCTTTAAAAATGGTATTTGAAATGACCCACAGACAGTGCTTTAACCAATATCATAGGAATCACCTCCATTGCAGTGAACTATGTACTTCTGCAAAGAACAGCTTTCTGTGGAGAGTATGCTTGTTGAAAGAAATGACTAATGGATCTTTCTCTAGGCATATTTTGAGATTCTCTTTGTGTTTGATAAAATGTTCCAGGCCTTTTAAAAAGTAGTTTGAGATGAGTAGCACTGTATCAGAAATCTTGTTGTTTGCCCCAAGGAAACCAGAGCTATCCCTGTGACCCTCTGCACCCTTCTCTCTCTGGCTCTGCCCCCTTTACCTGAGCAAATGTTCAGAAGCCTGAGGCTTCTTTTCCAGAACTTGTTTTTGTTAAGTAAGTAGAGTATCCAAATAATGAATTTTAAAACACCTGTGTAAGTATCACCCAAGTCAAGAACCACCCAGAAGTCCCTTGTACCTTCTCACATTGTGTTACCACCCATTGGTTTTTGCCTGCTTTGAAACTTTGTATAACTAAAATAATACAGTGTGTACTCTTTTGCATGTGGCTTCATCTATTCAGAGTTATTTTGGTGGGAAGTCTAATTCAGTATCAGTTTTTAAAGGTCTCTCTGGGGGCTCCTATAGCAAAATTTCTTGGTTATACCCATTATGACCTCATCTTGACTTCATGGCATTTGTGAAGACCCTGACCCTGATGCTTGGAAAGATTGAGGGCAGGAGGAGAAGGGGACGACAGAGGATGAGATGGTTGGATGGTATCACCGACTCAATGGACATGAGTTTGTGTAAGCTCTGGGAGTTGGTGGTGGACAGGGAGGCCTGGCATGCTGCAGTTTATGGGGTCGCAAAGAGTCTGAAACGACTGAGCGACTGAACTGAACTGTTTCCTCAACTGAGGAGAACCCAATGCATCGTATTTAAGAAGCTGAGTGCTAAATGCTGTAGCTCCTGGGTCTGGCTTCCCCACAGAGGGAGACAAGTTTTAGAGCTATCTTTATCATGTCAGCAGGCTGTACCAATTGGCATTCTGTGGAATCGTTCTGTGTAAGAATGAGTACAGGAAGGTCCTGCAGGTCTGCCCCTGGAGGTGGCCACTTAGCATAATGACTGGCCCTCTGCGAGGAGGTCTGTTCTGTAACTGTGTCTGATCATGTTGGAAAGCAGAGGTTCCCAACTTTCTCTAGAGAGCATGTTAACTGGTTCAAAGTGTGTGGGAAGAGGCAGAGAGCTTATGTGATATGTCAGACATTTAGTAATTCCAGAAAACCCATACCAGGGAGCAGGCAGTGCATGGTTGTCATTCATTTGGTAGAACAAGATCGTTATTAAGAAAACGCAGAATAGTTCTTTTTTAACTGATTCATGCCATTGCAGGATGCATTGGAGAAAACATTTCATTGACCATCATACTTGCGAGTGGATAAATATTCTGAGTTTTCAAAGTTTCTTGACTTCCTTCATAATTTGGAGAGCTGTGTGCTGCATCGGGTGTGTGGTGAACACTCCGGCACTCGAGTATTTTCCTGTTTCAGTACTGTGAAAACAACGCAGTGCACAAACTTTGTGTTTTGTAACCAGGGAAAATCTTAGCATTGAGAACAAGCTTACAAAGAAATAAACACATTAAATCACTTGTCCCAGTCTTTCTTCCTCAGAGGATGCCAGGAAGTTTGGGAACAGTCATTTTCCTTCTGCTTTCAAGATGGGAAAGTGGAGACAAAAAGGACATGTTTGAAAACGCAGCCAGAACTTGCGCTTCTGTAGACCTCAAGACTGTCTTAGAATGCCAAGTTCACTGTTGTGCAAGAAATTGGAGGACAAGGGATAGAGCATCCCAGCTGGTGGTCTGCGGCCTCACTGGTGGCTTTCAGGAGAAATGGAAATAATGGCCCCCTCAGCCGTCAGGATGGCAGGTGGGATAGGAGCCAGCCTGGACAGTAACTTTTGTGCCATGCCAGACGGAGACTGTTTTCTGTGTCCCAGGGCATGAAACAGCTTGGAAAGCGTTGCTTTAAATAGACTCTGCAAGACTGTCTGAGGGGCAGTTCAGCTTAAAACTGAGTGCGTAGGAGCCAGCCTAGGAAGACTTGGGGGAAGAATGTTCCAGAAAGAGGGAGCATTTGCAAAGGCCTTGAAGAAAGAATGTACCATTGTGTCCTTGGGACAGAGAGAGGGTGATGAGTGGAGCTCCAGAGCACAATGATGTGGAAACAAATGGCAGGCAGCCCCCCTGAGAGGCAGACAGGCCCAGAGGGCTGTGTCTGGGGCCTTGTCTTCACTGGGGAAGTTTAGATTTTATCCTGAGTGTTCTGGGAACCCACTGCAGGTTTTAAACAGCGGAACATCATGACCATAATGTAGAAGTGTAAAAGCATAGCATTTTATACTCAGAGACTAGAAACAGACTGACCATTCACTGTGTTTTATTATGTGAAGGAAACTTTTCTATGTCTTGCTGCTGTTGATATTCTTGGTGGTATCATTTATTTCATTTGTAAAATCAGGAACTTGTATGAGGTTCCTTCTAAATTCTTTTTGGCTCTAAAGATCTTAATCCCTGTATACACCTCTGTATTAGTTCCCTTGGGCTGTGATAACAAATGATTGAACACTGGATAGCTTAAAAGAGCAGAAATTTATTCCCTCACAGTTTTGGAGGCCAGAGGTCTAAAGTCAGTGTCTGAGCAGGGTTGGTTCTTTGTACAGGCTTGAGAGAGAGTTGGCCCATGCCTCTCTGTGGCTTCTAACTACCAGCCACCCTTGACACTCCTTGCTTGGCTATAGACACAGCACTGCAGTCTCTGCCACCATTATCAGTGGTCTTCTCTGTATCCTTGTGTCTTACTTACTTATTATAAATGAAACAAAGATGAAATTTTTTTGATAATAAGTATAATTCACAAAGAAGATAGACATCACACACCATTAGTGTATCCTTGTGTCTTTATATGATGTTCTTGTAAGGACACCAGTCCCTACTAAGTGATTGGATTTAGGGCTCACCCTAACACAGTATGACCTCATCTTGACTTTATGACATTTGTAAAGACCCTGTTTCCCCAACTGAGGTCATACTGACAGGTTCTGGGGATGAGGACTTGAACATATCTTTGCGGGGGGTACACTTCAACCAGAACACCTTCTTTCTGCTACCAGCTTCTTAGTGCCTTCTCCCTTTAGTTTATTGACCTCTACTCAGTTTAGTGGAATCCAGATAGCCATGTCATCTGAACAGTTAGTAGGTCCAAATACTGTACCTCTGTGGTTGAACAGTATGGTCTGCCCTTTTCACATAGATGAAAGGTAGAAATATTGGCAGAAGTGTACAAGTCTGACATACCCCCAAATGTCTTGCTTCATGGGATACTTTTAGAGAAAAAAATGAATGGAAGAGATGTGTTTCTACCTTGGACCTATAGTCCCCATTTTCCCATATCCTTTTATACCCTACAGAAGTCTTTTGTTGTTGTCCTTTGTTTTACTCAACCAGTTGTTTGGGTTCACTGATAGGATTATATATTTATTTCCTGCCTTGTACCAGAAATTATTTAAAGCATCTTTCTTATGTGCATAAACAAGATGAGCTGATTAGGGTTGGGGTAAAAGAAGCAGAGGGGAGGTAAAGACCTAAATGGAAGTGGAGAGGTGAGAAGGAGCCACTGGATTGTCCCATGATGCAGGTGGATCACGGATTGGAACTTCACAACTGCTGGTGTAGAAAGGGAGACCTTTTGACTTGGCATAGTTCCAAGTGTTTCATGGGGCCAGTTTTGAAACTGGCTCTGAATTCTAGCTTTGGGGATTACAATGAAGCACATTTCCCTAACACAGTTCTGCTGGGGTGCAGGGGGGGCATAGAGGGAAATGTGGCAAATTTATGACACTTAACATTTCCGTCTCTACTATTTGATTCAGTCTGGCATAAATGCAAAATGGTTTCAAGGACAGGATGCAGTGCATTTCTCTCAAACTATGGACACTGCGTCCTTCTTAATCTATTTGTCATCCTCATTGTCTGCTTCTTAGGTGGATGCTGCCACCTAAGTGGTGAAGCAAATGATAGCTTCTCTGGATTTGGATAAACCTTCATTCACCTACTTCATTTACCTATTAACTGTACTTAAGTATGTATAATTGCCATATCAGTTTTTTTAATAGAAACTCTTTTACTTTGCTCTAAAAATGTGTGAGTGTGGAGGGTGTTTGTATATCTAGTATACCACATATATGTCTTGAGGTGGTCATTCTTTCTGAATAGCTGTAATTAGAGTTTCCACACTTAGAAAATTACAAAGAGAACTGGTGATAGTCAGCACACAAAAATACACACTACTGATCAAACCATTTAATAAATTTAGTCCCCATTCTAGTATATCACTCTCCTTCCTAGCATCACCCCTACTCATCCTGCCAGTATTTTTTTTCTTTAACCTCTTGATGATGGTTGATATTATATAGTACAGATAAACTGCAGATTGAGGAAAAGGACAAGGATTTCACAAACGCAGAAGTAATATAGAAGCTGGATTTGAACCACACATAGAACTGCTGACAGTGAGGCTTGGATGTGTGGGGTTATTAACATCTGAAGCAGAAAATTCTACAATAATAGTTACAAGTTGAAAGTCTTTATTTTGACTATTAAAGCATTGATTTGAGTATCACATGATTGAGAGGCCCTTGAACTCATGGTGCCATCATAATTATTTCTAAAAACTATCTTACGATTCTGCTCTAAAAGACAACCTGAAATGTCATACATTACTATAATAGAACTTTCTTAGAATAGTTACAAATACAATTAATATTTGGTTCATTCTTTGTTTATTTTGAGAGTTAGTGCCTAGTTGTAATTATAACCTATGTCTGAATATTGTTAAATATTTTCTAAACTTATTTGTGTAGTTTGTCATTTTGTCTCAAGGTGAAATCTTCACCTTTTAAAAATCACTTTTTACTGTTAAATTTTGACTTCTATTTTATGTTGATCAACTTTAAGTGTTCTTTTTTCTTCATCTTAATTATCTTCCATTAATGAGCATCTCCACTCTCTTTCAAAAGTCACGTCCTCCCCAAACCTAAGAAGGTGGCCTTATTTGGAAATAGGGTTGTTGCAGATGTAGTTAGTTGTTAAGAGGAGATCATGCTGGAGTAGGATGGCCCTTTGATCCAATATGACTTTTTCTCCTTATAAGGAGAAAAAGAGTCACAGAGATGCATCCAGAAGGAAGACAGCCTTGTGAGGAAACAGACACACAGAATGCCATGTGGTGACAGAGCATAGCATGATGCGTCTGCAAGCCAAGGAACGCCAAGGATTCCTGGCAACACCAGAGGCTAAGAGAAAGGCATGGAACAGATTGTTCCATTGGAGCTCCCAGAAGGAATCAACCCTGTCAGCACCTTGATTTTGGATCTCTAGCCTCTAGAACTGTGAAAGGATAAATTTCTGTTGCCTTAAGCCACCACATTGTGATGGTTTGTTATGGCAGTCCTAGGAAATTAATACAGATTTTCATACTGTGAGTGGGGTGTTACTGTAACTGATACCTGAAATTGTAAGAGTGGCTTTAGAGTTAGGTCATCAGGAGAAGGCAGTGGCACCCCACTCCAGTACTCTTGCCTGGAAAATCCCATGGACAGAGGAGCCTGGAAGACTGCAGTCCATGGGGTTGCTGAGGGTTGGACACAACTGAGCGACTTCACTTTCACTTTTCACTTTCATGCATTGGAGAGGGAAATGGCAACCCACTCCAGTGTTCTTGCCTGGAGAATCCCAGGGACGGGGGAGCCTGGTGGGCTGCCGTCTATGGGGTCGCACAGAGTCAGACACGACTGAAGTGACTTAACAGAGGCTGGAAGAGTTTGGGAATGTGTGCATAATGGAAGAATGTTAGGTTACTTAAAGAGATAACATAGTAGAAATATGGACATTAAAGGTGAATCTTGTGAAGGTTTAGAAAGAAGTGAGGAGAGCTACAGAGAAAGCTTCTGTAGTCTTAGAAAAAACTTACATATCATCTCCTGTAGAATGGTGCTAGAAACAGGAATGTGAAAGGTACTTCTAGTGAGATCTCAGATGGAAAAGAACTTGTTATTGCAAACTGGAGGAACAGTGACCCTTGTTGCAAAGGTGGAGAACTTGGTTGTGTTGCGCCGGCCAGCCATTCAATGTGGAGAGTAGAACTTTGGTATTTAGCTGAAGAGATTTCCACAGGGTTAAAGATGCAGCCTGTTTTCTCCTTGTTAACTAGAGTAGAATGAGAGAAGGCAAAGAGAAATTGAGGAAGAAATTGTTGAGTATAAAGGGGTCAGCACTTGATGATTTGGAAACTTCCCAGCCTGTCCACACTTCCCCAGTGCTCAGTGGGTAAAGAATCTGCCTGCAGTGCAGGAGACACAGGCGATGCAGATCCTATCCCTGGGTCAGATACCCTGGAGGAGGAAATGGCAACCTCCAGTATTCTTGCCTAGAAAATGCCATGGACAGAGGAGACTGGCAGGCTGCAGTCCACGGGGTTGCAAAGAGTTGGAAAGGACTGAGCATGCACTCATCATCATCATGAGCCTGTTCACCTAACTGTGCTCTGGAATTGGGGCCACAGGTATGGGTAGACAGCCTTTGGCTAAAGAGATTAAGCATGTGAATTTTGGATCCACTCAGCCATCTGGCACAAGTCAGGAATGGAGGTGGGCTCATCCAGAAAGGACATATGGAGAGAATTCTCTTGTCTAATGGTGTGCATCCCCTTGACTGTCACAGAAGACTGACAAGGTTTTTGAGAATGTTATAGCAGCAGAGGAACAACCAGCCTGGACTGAGAAGGGCAGAGATGGGAGGAAATGAAGGGAGAATGGGTCTGAGGGCAGCACCAGGAATTCGGAGGCCAGAGTAGGTGGAGCTTCCACCCTAGTGGGTGGGCCCAGAGGACAGAGCATCAAGCCGGAGAGGATTGTTCTCAGGCTTCAAAACTAATGGAATTTGGCCTACCGCACTGTGAATTTGCTTTAGATTGGTTACCTTTTTTTTATCCATTTCATTTTTTCCCTTCTAAAATAGAAATTTTTGTTTTTTACACTTGTACAACCATTGTATTTTGGAAACAGATAACTTGTTCTTTAATCACAGATCTGTGGACAGAGAGGAATGTTACCTCAGGATAGAATATACCCAGAGTTCCACCTAAACCTGTTTGAGATGAGAGTTAGATGAAAGTTTGGACCTAAAATTGATGTTGGAATGGATTGAGACTTTGGGAGTATTGAGATGAGTAAATATATATTGCATGTGGGACAGACATGAATTGGGGGTGAGGCAGAGGCTAAAAGACAGACTGCATCGTCGGATAGTGCCTCCCCTTAATTCATATCTTCTCACAGAACCCTAGAACATGACTTTGGAAAAAGGGTTCTTGTACATGAAATTAATTGTTAAGATAAGGTCATATTGGTGTAGGGTGGGCCCTTGATCCAGTATGACTGGCATTCTTAGGAGAAGAGACACATCCAGACAGAAGACAGCCTTGTGAAGAAAAACACCAAGAGAACGCCAGGTGGTGACCGAAGCAGAGCTCAGGGTGATATATCTGCAAGCCAAGGGTTCCTGGCAACACCAGAAGCTATGAGAAAGGCACGGAGCACATTCTCCCCTCAGAGCCCTCAGAAGGAGGCAACCCTGCTGATGCCTGGATTATGGACTTCTGGCCTCTAGAGCTATGAGAGGATAAATTTCTGTTGTTTTAAGCCAGCCAGTAATAGTTTGTTATGATGGTTACTAGTAACTAATAGAGGGAGTTTTGGGGAAAATTGATCTAATGACCCATGGACTAGGTATTGTTTTTCATAATGCAGACCCAGAGAAGGGTATTAAGTCAAGTTGAAAATAGGATGAAAAAATATTTCATTGGCTTATACTCAGTGAGGCCTAAATAACTCTTAGCTTGCAGTGTTTTCTGTATTAAATTGGTATTTTCTTGTTCAAAAAGATCAGTTGTTTCTGTTAATGACTGAGCTGGTAATGCTTTTCATTCTTACAGAGTCAGGGCAGGCAGTTAGTTCTATGTTCATCTGTGCATGAACTGGTATTTGTCTTTCACGCCTGTTTTCAGAGATGAGTTTCACCAGCAACTTCTACCTAAAGCTAATGCGTTACCTTTTATTTAGATCAGGTTGCATAAATGTACATTAGGTGGGGGAGTTTGAAGTTTCAAACTGGTTCTTTTCAGCAGAGAGGAATTATGATTATATGTCATTGTCATCATTGTCTTTTAAAAAGAATGTTGATATATGGTTTGTTCCCAGAAAGAGTCTGAGGGTGTGTGTGTGTGTGTGTGTGTGTGTGTGTGTGTGTGTGTGTGTGTGTGTGTGTGTCTGTGTCCTTTGAAATTAAAAGCCAAGTCACTGTATTCATCATCTAGTATGAAATGTGTCTGGAGTGGCCTCACTGGAGTCCTGTCCTACATTATCGGTTGCTGGCTCTAGTGTCAGTATGTCATGGCTGGCAGGCTAGCAGGTTTTGGCAGAGGAAATGAAACCTAGTCAGTTACTATGAGATTTATAGTAGACCTGCTATTGCAGGAAGTGGTGAAAAGTTGATTGATGGTTTGAGACAAAATTCTACAGCAAGAAACAGGATGTATGCTTTCTATTTATACCCAGTTTTCTTTTGCCTACATTTCAGGGCTCCTTTTGCACTTTGTTTTGGCGGTTTCATAAGGTTACAGTTCCCTTTTTGCCCCCCTAAAATCAGTCACCAAATATAAAATAATTGAGGAAATTTTATATCAGCTTAGCCACAGTAAAGGCGTACACCCTTAGCTGTTACTATTACTCTTCATTGGTAGTTGGATTTACTGTAGCTTGTCAGTCTTTAATTTAAAAAAACTTCTCCAATAGGAAATTATTTCACATATATAAACAGAATGGAAGGGTTTTTTTTTTTCTTTTTAAAGTTAATATGGCAGGATTACATTTGCAAAAATTTTCTGAGAAAAACCTGCATTGAGTATAATTTTATTAAAATATGACATTAGTATGATCTCTCATGTGTCTTTTAGATGCTGAATCTCTTCACTCCATAATTAATACATCTTAACAGATAGGTGGAGAAGGCAATGGCACTCCACTCCAGTACTCTTGCCTGGAAAATCCCATGGACAGAGGAGCCTAGTAGGCTGCAATCCATGGGGTCGCTAAGGGTCGGACACGACTGAACGATTTCCCTTTCACTTTTCACTTTCAGGCATTGGAGAAGGAAATGGCAACCCACTCCAGTGTTTTTGCCTAGAGAATCCCAGGGACGGGGGAGCCTGGTGGGCTGCCGTCTATGGGGTCGCACACAGTCGGACACAACTGAAGTGACTTAGCAGCAGCAGCAACAGATAGGTATTCTTCACGTAGATGTAAAATATACTCTATAAGTACAACTAGTAATTCAACATATGTGTCGGTTGAGTATATCCACATGTACCTGGTTTTTGTAAGCACTCTGGCTAACTAATAATGTCATTTGACAAGGCATTTTGACATGACCTAGCCTGGTCTGTTTTGAGTGTGACAGTGAAAAGCCACTAACTGCGTTAAATGAGGTGCTTTCTGAAATGGAAAGGCCATTACAGTTAGATTCTAGAATTTACAAGGAGTGGCAGACTTAGAACCAACTCCAATTGTGCCAGTGTTTGAAAAGAACAAAAAGGTTACTCTTTCGTGGCTTGGTTTTTTTCTCTAAAGGAATAATTTCCTTTTCTGTGAACAGTGACTGCAAAATTATCTGTGTCAAATAATTGAACAGAAACAAACCCAACTTTCATTCCTGAGATTAGTTGGGTCATATTCTATACCAATGATATTTTGAAATTTTAATTAGTTTTTTTTCTTTCTAGCATTCTTTGAGAGTTCAAAGTGCTTATTCTGTTAAGTTTCTATCAGAAGTTTAATATAAATTTGAGAAACTAGATAGCTTGAGGTAGTAAAACTGGGATAATAAGAAATAAAGATGAATCAGAGTGGTAAGGAACAAAAAAACTACATATGATCCATTTTTTAATACATTATATAATGGATCATTTTAAACATAATATTGGGCTAAAAGTGAGAAACGAACTTTTCCCTATAGGATAGGAATTTACCTCAGCTGGTAACAGGCAAAGATCACTTGGCTCATCTTTGCCACTTTCCTGCCTGTTAGAGTTGACACTTCTTGGTCCCAGTGTTGTGAGGGATGCTTTCCGAAAAGAGCCCAAATTACAGGTGAGGAACTTCAGAATTCCAAATTTATGTAGTTATAAGTGACAGATGTAATATTTTTATAGTAGACAATAATAAAAATCCAAATAGTTTTAGCTTGAGTAGATATTTCTGTGGTATTCACTAATACCCACATTTTTTCCTCAGATCCTGCAGTCTTTGTAGGTAAAGCTTAGATGCATACTTTAAGACTGCTGAGCTAAAAAGAGACCTGTCACAGTTTCTGTGGAGAATTCTGGGCCTTATGCAAGTGAGAACTTGCTCCTTGGGAAGGTGTTGAGTGGCATCAAATTGGGAAGGAATCATGGGAACCTTTTCAGAGCCCTCAGAATATTCCTGAGAGGCCCTGTGGTGGAGCAGAGAGAGCACTAGAGCTCAGAGGTGTGGGCTTCTGCTCCTGACTGGCCCCCCTGCTCAGCGGAGCAAACTTTAGCTCGTCTCTCAATTCCTCCAAACTTCTATTTTGCCATCTGTCATGTGGGGATGAAAATGAAGCTGATTCACAGGATTGTCATAGGAGCAATTACAACAATGTTTGTAGAACGTCATCCTTCATATATTGTCAAAAGTGTTATGTCTGTTAAAAATGTGAGATGTGTGGTCACTGAAGTGTAAAGGCTTTTATTTAAAATTTTTATTTTGGATATTATAATTTAATAAGAAGCATTCTCTTCTTTCCCAAGTTCATGGCTTTTTATCTCTTAAGGCTATGTGTCATTACCCAGAGAGGACCTTTTTTTTAGTGAGAAAGATGACAGTGAACTAATCCTTAGGCTGGCAGAGCCTTGTGGCAGGGAGGTTTAAAACTGGTCCACTAGCTCTGACCAAGATCCTTGGCAACCGGTAGCCAAAGCTTCAAAATATATTATGTATATCATCCACAACTGTCTTGGACATGGATGTAGATTGTATTGCAAACATCTTATTTTATCACTGTGCTTTTAAAGATGTCTCAAATCCACCAGAGCTTACCCAGAGAGTTACAGCCCTTTGGTAGATCATCTACTAACTCCAGTGAATCTCACCCAAGCTTTCCTTTCACCCGCAGGCTATCTTTCCTTTTCTAAGCTCCGTCAATTCCAGCACCAAAACTCAGGGTTTTCCTCGTTTAAGAGAAAGTTGCACATCCACAACAGCGATTGTCCTTGTCCCACCCAGCGTTGGACACTGACTGCAGTGGAGCTTACACTCTCTAGACCTGGGCTGTGGGTGGAGGAAGCACCCCTGTGGAATCTTTTGTTATGCTAAATATTTTGAGACAAAGGGCTCTCAGGTATATCCAGGCACTTAGATGAAAATCCCCATCCATCACTCTATTGAAATGAAGCCTGTAGTCTCCAGTATTATGGGGTGGACTGCACTTTGGATGAATGAATGTATCCTGTGAACTCAACTCATTCAGTTTGTCTCAAGCCACTCATTTCATCTTTGGAGCCAGA
The DNA here is from genome assembly GCF_016772045.2 of Ovis aries. Lineage (NCBI taxonomy): Eukaryota > Metazoa > Chordata > Mammalia > Artiodactyla > Bovidae > Ovis > Ovis aries. The sequence continues at coordinate 29,036,634 of NC_056072.1, forward strand.
GAAATACAGGAGCCATGTCAGCACGCTTAACTGTTTTCACTCACTGCTACTGTTTTTCACTTGTCACACCAGATTTTCCTGTACGGAACAGCAAAGACATCTTTTTTGGAAAACTGCAGTATGCTTTACATTGCTTCAAAAACAAAACAACTAAAATGCATCTAAGTTAATGGAAAAGTTTTATCTGTTCAGTATAGTGTTTATCCAGAGGAGGCAATGGCACCCCATTCCAGTACTCTTGCCTGGAAAATCCTATGGACGGAGGAGCCTGGTGGACTGCAGTCCATGGGGTCTCGAAGAGTTAGACACGACTGAGCGACTTCACTTTCACTTTTCACTTTCATGCATTGGAGAAGGAAATGGCAACCCACTCCACTGTTCTTGCCTGGAGAATCCCAGGGAAAGGGGGAGCCTGGTGGGCTGCCGTCTATGGGGTCACACAGAGTCAGACACGACTGAAGTGACTTAGTAGTAGTAGTATTAGTATAGTGTTTATCATGTAATGTTATAAATTTAGCAAAAATATCCTCTGAAATAGCATGAGATGGTTTTCAGTTAAAAAGCACTCTGTTGCTCTTTTATACTGCTTTTCTTTTCTTTTTCAGTTAAGAATTTTGAATAGGTATTCCATTCCCATAAGTTTAAAAATAAACCATATGCATGAAAAGTCTCCCTTTCACTATCATCCTTCATCTTTCCAGCTCCTGCAGTGCCCCCTCTACATAAATATTAGTATTTTCTGTAGCTCTCCAGAGTTCATGGTTAAGTGTACAAGCAACTTCAAATATGTTTTTGCTTCTTTACTTTTTGTGTGTGTTTAACATAAAAAGCAGCATATACATACAGAAAGCCTTTTGTCATTGTTAAACAGTATATCTGGGTTAGTCCCTGGAGAGCCTCCTACATCACGTCACGGTTGACTATTCCTTCCTGTGGCTCTTCCACAACTGATTTAACCAGTGCCATGTTGGTGGACATTTGGGTATTTCTTATTTTGGAGTATTAGAAACAATGCTGCAGTAAATATTACCTTGGACCTGTGTCCTGTAGCATATGTGTTTAATTTCCAGATGTGGTTTTGCTGGGTCAAGGGTATGTACATTTTCAATTTTAAAAGTTATTGCCAGGTTCTCCTGCATCAGGATTATAACCGTTTACTCTCTCACCAGCAGTGAATGAAAGCGCCTTTCGTCCACAGCCTTGCTGGCAGTGTTACCAAATGTTTGGATTTTTGCCAATCTGATAAATGAAAATATATCTCAGCATGACTTTAATTTGTATTTCTTTATTTGACTGAAGTTGTTGAACACCTTTTCACATATTTTCAGAGTCATTTCTGTTTCTTTTTGTGAGAATTGTCTGCTTGTATCTTTTGCCCATTTTCCTCATGGATTGTTATCTCTGCTTTTAAGAACTCTATTAGGGGAATTAGGCCTTGTTTTATGATATGAATCACAAATACTTTTCTCAATTTTGCATTAGCCTTTTGACTTTTCTTATTATTATTATTATTTTTTTTACCCTTCAGAAATTGTCTTATTTTTATTAGTTGAATTTATCAGTCTTAGCCTTTCTTTTGTGGCTTCTAGATTTTGATCATAAGAAGGCCTTCCTCATTCTGGGGTCATAAAGGGAATCTCCTTCATTTCCTTGTAATACTTGTTTCCTTTCTTCCATTTGTATCTTTGATCTGTTTGGGGGTTCATCCTCTGTGCTGTGTGACGTATGGATCCAACTTTATTTTGTCATCTCTTTGGATCCAACTTAATTTTGTCATCTCTTTAAGCTGTGGACCCTGTTATCCCCAGACCAGTTAATAGTCCTAATAATTGTTCTTAAAATGGTTTTCAAGGTCCAAAAAGTTGGCAGCTCTTGCTGAATCCTTAAAGAAAGCATCCCTAACCAAGGCCCAGCTGGGGTTAGAACTGGAGGAGCTGGAGGCAGCAGCATTTCTGGTCCAGGAGGAAGAAACCACATCAAAAGCAGGGGTCCATTCCACTTCCAGGCAGCAGACACCTGCCTCCAGCTCTGAGACGAGTGGTTCAGAGGAATCAGAGAGCAGTGCATCACCTGAGACTGAGGAGTCAGAATCGGAACAAGAGGAGCCCGGAGGCGGTGAATCTGAGACAGAGCATTCCTTGTTCGGTCCCTTTGTTGAAGAAAGCAGCATGGCCCTGCTTCTTAACGATGGTGGGATGTGTAGAAGCACCACTTTCCTGGGGTCTGATGATGGTCGAGGACAGCCGCTGGCCTCCCCCCGGGCTTCCAGAGCATCTGGGCCTCTGATCCAGGAGCTTGGAGAACAACTGGAGACTTCGGTTCAGATTTCCGAGCCCAAAGACTCTGCTGCTGGACAGCAGGGGAGTGTGCTGGAGAGAGAAAGCAGAAAGACACCTGAGGATTGACTCTTGAGTGGTCTCATTTGTTATTGAGAATTATGTCAGATTTGGTTTTATTGACTGAATTAAAATTCTTCATTTTCACTTTGTACTTTTCCTTGGTATATACAACATTATTTGTGAGCTAATATTGACACCAGTTGGTTTTCTTGTACCTTTAAGAACAAAGTTCTAAAACAAACTGTAATTAATATTATCAGGCTTATTTCATGCAGTATTGTTATTTTGAGATTCATCAATGTAGCGTGTATCTAGGATTTGTTGTTTTTTTTCCATATCTGAGTAGTATTTCATTGAATGGACTTTTGGGTTGTTTCCAGCTTTTGGCTGTTCCAAATAAAGCTGTTATGAACATTTGTGTGCAAGTCTTTGTGTGGACATATGCTTTTATTTCTCTTAGGTAAATATCTGGGAGTGGAATGATGGAGCCGTATGGTAGGTGTATGTTTAACAGTGTAAGAAACTGCCAAACTGTTTTCCAAAGTGACTGTACCATTTTACACGCCCACCAGCAGCCTGTGAGAGCTCTGCTTTCTCATTCTTGTCACCACTTGGTATCATCACTTGGTGTGGTCAATTTTTAAAATTTTAATAAGTGTGAAGCGGTATCTCATTGTGATTTTATTTTGCATTTTAAGACTACTTGTGTTGAGCATCTTTTCACATGTGTGTTTGTCATCCACGTATCTTCGGTGAAGTGTCTGTTCAAATCTCTTGCCAGTTATTTTTGACCTGGGTTGCTTTTCTTATTTCTGAGTTTGCAGAATTCTTTATAAATTAGATGAGTCATCCTTGCATGCCTGATAATCTTTGATTGCATAACATTGTGAGTTTTACCTCATTGGGTGCTGGATATATGTATTCTCATAAGTATTCTTTAGCTTTGTTTTGGGATGCAGTTGTTTGGAAATAGTTTTGATCCTTGTGGGTCTTGCTTTTTTAACTTGTTACATAGGTCTGAAACAGTGCTCCATCTAGGACAATTTCCCAGTCCTAAGGAAAGATTTTCCCATGCCCCAGGGATTATGTGTTTTCCAGTCCGGCTGATGAAAATAGACACCTGTGTGAATACTGGTCCCTCTAATCCTTTCACATGGCTCTTTCCCAGCCTCCCTGACAGGCTTTCCTCAGTGAGTAGTTGACCCTCTCCTGGTATCTGGTGTTCTCCACAGCTCTCACCTTTCCCATACTCTGCCTTGTAGACTCTGGCCCCCCAAGTCCCCAGCTCTGTTTCCTGAACTCCAGAGTCGATTGGGTTCTCTCTGGGTTGCCCCTCCCTGTGCAGCCTGGACAATCATCTGGGACAGTAGGTGAGGCCCTCTTACCCTCCTAGGGTTTGGTTTCCATTCCTCAGGATCACTGTCTTTCATTGCCTGATGTCCGGTACCTTAAAAACCCATTGCTTCATGTATTATTTCTTGTTTTCTTTTTTGATTATATCAGAAGGGGGGAGGTTAAACCTAGTCCCTGTTACTCCATCTTGATTAGAAACATAAACTTCCATTAATATTTTATATGTGAATTTTCTCACTTGAGTGTAAGCTCCTTGGGAATGATGTCTGTGTCGTGTCTTGTTACCACTGAATCATCAGCCCATATTCTCAGTGCACCATAAATATTTGTTGAGTGAATGAACAAATGAAATAAACCAATTTACTTTGGGGAGGAAATGAAATGAAATCTGATATGTATTAATCTCAGTAGCATTTTTATTTCAGGAAAGGGTATGATCCCTTTTATTCTACTTCTCTGTAGGTTGCGAGTATTTGTATTTCCACTGTAAATTCCAGTTTATATTAACAGGATAGTTGGGGTGACTGTGCCATTTGACACGCACGTTAACTCCTGAACACTGTAACAGCTTTGTTAGAATATGTTCAAGACTTTTCTCAGGCTCCCAGAGAGCTTCAAAATCCCTATGACCACTGAAAATGCATTTCTCCTCAGTAGCACATGACCTGAGGCCAGTTTGAAAATGCATTATCTGTTATTCCTCTCATTTACTACTACTAATGTCAAGTTGAGCAAATCTACTCTTGTCTAAAAATTTAAAGCTGTGGAAATTTCTCTTTCCATCAACTTCTGCCCTTACTTAGGAATCTAAAGAGGATTTACTTTGGTGAGACTCACCTTGGGTGGAAAAATTTGTGACTCCCTTATTCAGAGGAGGGGCAAATATGATCCTTCCTGGATATCCTCAAAGCATTCTTGTCACCGTACAAGTCTCATGCATTGGAAAGACAAAGAGAGTGAGCATTTTAATTTTAGATTCCATGTCTGCAGTGTTTCTTTTACCCTGTCTTTGTTTGCTGAGGGTTAAAACTTTATTATATTACCCTGTCTTTAAGATGAGTTAAGAGCACTATACCATGTCTATAACACAAAACACAGCCAAAGGTGCTGCTTTTAATATATATATTTTTAACTAGATAATTGGCAGGCAACTCGAGGGATCTCATAACCATATGCATTCCCAAGAACCCTGGGTGATGGTGAAAAAAAAGTTAGGGAAAGCACAAAGAGGGGGATTTAGCAGCTGACTAGCTGCAGCTTAGTGGCAAGAACCACGGTGACAGGGCTGAGGAAATGAGGCACTGAGTCCCACAGACACAGTTCGAGTGTGAGCAGCCTGCTGGGGGTATGCCAACTTCGAAACCTCTCTCTTCCTCTTGGAAAGTGAAAGTGAAGACACTTAGTCGTGGCCAACTCTTTGCGACCATGGACTGTAGCCTGCACCAGGCTTCTCCATCCATGGGATTTTCCAGGCAAGACTATTGGAGTGGGTTGCCATTTCCTCCACCAGGGGATCTTCCCAACCCAGGGAATCAAACCCAGGTCTCCCACATTGCAGGCAGAGACACTTTACCCTCTGAGCCACCGGGGAAGCCTCTTGGAAATGGGAATACAACTACTTTTCTTGCTCACCTTACAGGATGAGGAGACTGTATATTCAAAACACTTTATAAACTAGAAAGTATTAAACCAGCACAAGAGTTTATTATTATTGTCACACTTCCCAGAGCTGCACAGGGCTCTTTTCAGCTACCTGACAACAAGCCTCTGGGGGAGCCAGCACTTGGAAAGTGAGAGCCCTCTTAATCGCTTCTGAGGTATGCTCGTGGTAAAAGTCTGCACAGTTCAGCAGATTAGATAGAAATATTAATTGTATCAGTGAATCACAGCACTGCCTCATCCGGTTGGAATTATTGACCTATTTTTCTATGTTCTGTCTCTTCTCCCATTATCCTTGAAGAACAATGTGGGGCCTTGCTGTGGGCATGATCGGTTTTAGGTGCCAGGGACTATGCTGATATCATCTTTCACTGGCATGGGATTAATTTACAAATGAGACAGGGCTGCTCCCTACCACATTCTAAATTGGTTGAACAGCTGGGGGGTGGTTTTCACACCTGCTAGTGAAAAATCCATTTTGGATGCATGGATCAAATTCTATTACCAAAAATTGGGCATAGGAGAGAAAGGGTCAAGTTTTCTCAGCCGTAAGACTTTATAAAATTCTAAATTAGAGGGGGCTCCTAGATATCTCTTTTGTTATAAGGGGATTTTTATTTTCTATCTTGTGACTAGAAATTGACCCATATAGTCAATGGTGACAAAAGAGATACCTCTAAAAGAAATGGAAATGAATGAAAGACAATAATAGGAAACTCTTGGCAGCTTTATAGTTGTCGCGCTATCAGAAATATTCCAACTCTTCAGAATGTGTTAATTATAAAATCTTTGAAGATGCAGACATCCTCTTGTATAAAATGATCTGTCATGTAATGTCACTGCCTGTCAGGTAGATTGAAGTTAAAGCTTCATAAACACAAATCTCTGTGACTGTTTGGTCAGGCGTCTCCATGAAAGCAAATCAAAGATTGCAAATGTTTCCTTAACATCATTCCATCTAAATCCCTGACAGTTTTTTTTAGTGATCGGCTGCTGCCTTTCCCGCCCATTTTCTGAGTGTGTTATATATAGTTTCAATCCATACCAAATGAAGGAAGCATTGATTAGACTTGATTTAAGGCAGCAAGTGATAAATGCTGCTGGAAATTGATTCATGCCTCTCCAGTGACTGGGGCACAGACATCCACAGTTGACACAACTCTTGTCTCAAGGCTGGAGAAAACAAACAGGGAAACACATGTCAAACAGATAAATGACTTGGCTGTTGTGAGCTCTCTGTGAAAGCCATTTGTTTCCTAGATAAGGAAGACTTCTCTCCAAAGTCATGAAAAGATAAGCTGGAGGAAAAGGATGAATGTGAAAGCAGATGCTTGAGCACTTGAAAAAAAAAAACAGAAAGGATGTACCTCCTGGAAGAGTCTGGCTATGTGTATCCGCTTTCCTTTCCCTTTAAACATACTGGAAGCAGCAATTTGGCCATGTGAGCCTCAGTCCTAGCTAGGATCACATGCTGAAGGCTCTGCCTCTGGTATTTTATGTATTCAAAGTGATAGGATGTTACCTCTTAAGTTCTTCCAGGGCAACCTTACCCAACTGCTCTTGCTGAAGTGAACATTCAGAAGCAGCAGCAGCAGGAACAGCCGAGCAACTTAAGAGCGCTGCCTATAGTCCATCTGGCCTGGAGCTCCAACAGTTTGACCACCAGCCTAGAGATGCCTGGAAAAGAAGAGCTGTGTTGCAACCCAGAGGCTCCCATGGAGCCTTGCCCACTGTACAGTTCACTGTCTTTATGTTTCTGTACATGCTGTGTTTTCCCACCTCCACCTGTTTGCTTGCATAATGCTTTCTCTTTTCCCTGTGACTTTGCCCAGATTTGCATTTCACCCATCCTTCAAGGCCCCATGCAAATGCCACCTCTTTCAGGAGGTCACCCTTCGTTCTTCCTGGCTGGAAATAATTTTACTCCTCTGAACTCCTGCTGAAGCAGGGCCAACCATGCTGGAAGAACCTGGAATCCAAGTAAAGCCAAAGGAATTGGAGCAGGGAAGAGGGGTTTCTACCAGGCTGTACTCAGAAACAGTGGGTTCTAGAGCTCTGTATTCAGACTTGTGTAAAATTAAGATGAGGAAAAAGCAAGAAAACTATGATGGTGTAGGGAGGAACTGGACATGGAACAACAGACTGGTTCCAAATAGGAAAAGGAATACATCAAGGATGTATATTGTCACCCTGCTTATTTAACTTATATGCAGACTACATCATGAGAAATGCTGGGCTGGTGAAAGCACAAGCCGGAATCAAGATTGCCGGGAGAAATATCAATAACCTCAGATATGCAGATGACAGCACCCTTCTGGCAGAAAGTAAAGAGGAACTAAAGCACCTCTTGTTGAAAGTGAAAGAGGAGAGTGAAAAAGTTGGCTTAAAGCTCAACATTCAGAAAATGAAGATCATGGCATCTGGTCCTGTCACTTCATGGCAAATAGATGGGGAAACAGTGGGAACAGTGGCTGTTATTTTGGGGGACTCCAAAATCACTGCAGATGGTGATTGCACCCAAAAAATTAAAAGATGCTTACTCCTTGGAAGGAAAGTTATGACCAACCTAGATAGCATATTGAAAAGCAGAGATATTACTTTGTCAGCAAAGGTCCATCTAGTCAAGGCTATGGTTTTTCCAGTAGTCATGTATGGATGTGAGAGTTGGACTATAAAGAAAGCTGAGCACAGAAGAATTGATGTTTTTGAACTGTGGTGTTGGAGAAGACTCTTGAGAGTCCCTTGGACTACAAGGAGATCCAATCAGTCCATCCTAAAGGAGATCAGTCCTGGGTGTTCATTGGAAGGACTGATGCTGAAGCTGAAACTCCAGTACTTTGGCCACCTGATGTGAAGAGCTGACTCATTTGAAAAGACCCTGATGCTGGGAAAGATTGAGGGCAGGAGGAGAAGGGGACGACAGAGGATGAGATGGCTGGATGGCATCACTGACTCAATGGACATGAGTCTGAGTGAACTCCAGGAGTTGGTGATGGACAGGGGCCTGGCGTGCTATGGTTCATGGGGTCACAAAGAGTTGGACATGACTGAGCAACTGAACTGAACTGAATCCTCAGCCGATGTCACTGGATTACTCTGATTGGATCAGTTTAGGGAAACCCTGAATCATTCATGGTTGCCCAATGAAGTGTGCTAGCTGACTTCGTCTCGGCCAAATGGCCAGCCCTGGAGCAGGAGAGCCAGGGGGGATGGGGGTGGGGGGTGGTGTCAGCTCAGCTCATACCAGTTCTCTCCCTCCAAGGAGACCCTTCAGGGGAGTATGGTGAGCTGACAGCTTCAGGCTGACACCTTCACCTCCTGATCAAGCACTGTTCACAAACGTGTCACAATTGTCCCAGGTTGTTCCCAGATGCTAGCACTGGGCCACTGCTGCCCAGTGTGGGCATAGGCAGTTTTTGCTCTGGACTCGCCTTCATAGCTCTGAGACCTTTTTAGGCTACGGACCCTCTGGGACCCTCCACCAAATCTTCCTCTCCTTTCTTTCACGTGTGTCAGTCCCCTTTCTGCTTGAGGCCCTCTGCACCTGCTCCTGTTTCCTCTCTTTATCCTTCATGGAGGATGCGCTTGTAATTATCTCTTGGCTCCTGCTTCCCCACAGGACCCAAATGACACACTGGTTTTGAGTGAGCCTCTGATTTAACAAAAAGAGCTCAGCTCAAATATACTGTACCCTACAGTGCCTGTAGGGTAGAGACTACCTCCCTTACTATACAGAAGAGGAGACCAGGGCTCCAGACTGAGTGAATTGCCTAATGTCCCCCCAGGCAGCAAGGGACAGCCTTGGATTCCAAATTGTATCTTTCCCTCTCTGCATCCAGGGCTCTTTACAACCTTAGATGCTGTCCCCATGGAGCCTGGTGAGGTGGCCTGAGTCACTGAAGGTCACCTGGCTCCTTGTGGGAGGAGAGAGTGAGTCTCAGCCTGTGCCCACTCCAGAGGGATTTTCTTGACTCTTTCACACCCGAGGGGGAGGGGGGTATGACTCGCGCTGTCGGTAGAGATCGTCACTGCCTGTCTACCCTGTGAGCTGCGGGACCCACTGCCCCGAGGAGCTTGGGAACTTGACAGGTGAGCCATCAAGGCGCCGGTCATCTTTTGCGCATAACTCATCCTGGCACGGTGTTTTAAAAGATAAAGCAAATGCAGATGTCGCTGAGGAGGGCCGGAGTTCAAAGCGATGCAGCAGGCGGGCAGCCTGCTACCCTGGAGGCGCTCGCGTGGCCCTTGCCCCCTCCGGGTTGGGCGCGGGTGTGAGCGCCGAGGATCGGGCATCGGCGTGCGGCACATCAATGAGGACGCCTGTCCTCCGTGACGCGAGCCCACCCCCCTCTAATCCGCCGCATTGTCCATTGACGTGTCTAATTATGTGTCTTACAACCGCAGAACTCCCCCCAGAGCAGCGAGGCCCTTCTGGCGGAATGAAGAGGATGATCGCTCCATCTGTTCCTCCGGCGCCAACGGGAGGCGGACGAGGGGGCGCGGGCAGGGGTTGTGCGACTACGCGTGCGCACCGGCGAGGGCCAGGCGGCAGGGCGCGGCCGAGCGCAGGTGCCTGGAGAAAGGGGATCCCAGCGGCAGGTGCAGATGCCAAACTAGCGGTGGCTGAGTGTATGTTTAATTACAGTCGACGGAGGGGGCTGTTTTAGTTAAGAATTGTAGGAGACAGGTTCAGATGGAGCTCTGAGCGGAGCTCGAGAAGTAGCAGACTGGAAGCTGCCGCGGAGAGGAGACATCTGCTTCTTTAATTGGGGGTGGCGCGCCCAGAATTTCTTGATATGTAAAATAATCACCTGGAACCCCAGGAGGCTTTAATAGAGAACTCAGAGCGCCTACTCTCGCCCATTCTGACTAAACTGTTTGGCACGAAGCTGATCCTTAAATCACAAGCATATTTCATTCTCCTCCCAATAACATTTTTTCTGTGTGTGTGGAGTGCTGACTCAAGGGGCCCATGGACGTAGTGCCTGGAGCAAAAGGCACAGAGAAGAGGATCAGAAGTAGTCTGTCTTTGGAACCAAAGACTAATATGAGCTTTACAGTTGGCAAAGCGCTTTCTTGTCCGTTGCCTGGTTTTCAACAGGGGCAGGCAGGAGTGGGCCCATTTCAAAGCTGGAGCTCAGGCTTTCGAGGGAGGCACTTAGAAGCAAGAACCGAGGAAGCAGGCAGTGGAGAAGAAAGGATGAACAGGAGCTGATTAAGGAGACGGAGGTTGGAGTGAAAAAGCATGTCCCAGGTGGATGGATGTGATGGCTGAAGGAACCAGAGTGCTTTGATGGCGGGGACAGAGAAGGGGGCAGGTTAGCCGCCTCGCTAGATTGGGAAGCAACCCATAAAAATCACGTCTACTTGTGGGCCCAGACTCAGCTTTGTGGCACAGAAAGAAAGGGCAGGGGGCAGGGAAGGGAGGTAGAAAACCTAGTATACACAATAACTGAAAATCAATTGAATATTGTAGTCCCTGGTGCATTTCATTGTAAGAGCTCAGCAAATACTGTAAGTCATCTCCCTTCCTCTTTTTCTCACTGTTTGATCATCCTCTCTACCTACCACCAAATGAAGAGTCCACCTTTCCTTTCCAAATTTCCCTGACTCTCAATCTCTGCCCCCACCATTTCTTTCCTTTCTCCCTTCTTCTCCCTCTGTGGCTGTGATTTTGATCCTACAGTATCCTCTTCCCTTCAATATAAATTCAGCTTACTTGTGCCTCCTTCCCTCTTGAATGGTTTATGACAGGAATCCACAAACTAGACCTCAAACAGGCCAAATCCATCCCATCACTTATTTCTGTGTGGCCTATAAACTGAGATTTTTTTTTTTAAAGTATGCTTTTAAATGATTAAAAAGAACTTGTAGAAATTTTTTGTTGTTGTTGTATGTTACATCTTATTGTATGTTTTTCTGCATGTCATAGCCTTGAATTTGCCTCTTGGCCTGCAAAGCCTAGACTATTTTACCATTTGGCCCTTTTCAGGAAAAGTTTGCTGACCCCTGGTTTAGGAGAAGTGGGATATGGATACTTATCCAGTAGCAGTTTAGGTGCCTGGCTTGGGGCTTTTGGGTTTTCCAGGCCCACATCGGGTAGACTCTGAGGAAAACTGGAGTGGGGGTGGGGGGAGGCTGTTGTGTGCCAGTCTGGGAGGGCCATCAAGCGGAGGAGGATGAAGGCTGCTTTCAGAGACAAACCACTGGTAGTTGTCACATGGGTCTGCCATGGTCATACTTGTTTTTCTAGGATGGAGAGTGACTTAGAACTATTTGATCATTCCTGGGTTTAGGAATGGTGGCATTCTGCTTCAAGGTTCTCTTTCCAAAAGCAATGGCCCTTTTGTGATCCATTTTGGAGGGCCCATCCCATCTTTTTTGAGCATTTTTTAAAGCTTCTACAAAGCATCTTTCTGTAACCAACTGAACTCCTGGGCAATAGCGGGCATGCCTTTTGGTCTGTCTGGCATCTTCCTGGGGAAACCATCCCTCTTCCCCTCTCTGATGATAGTGTTCTGTTCCTGTCTGTCTGAAGGGCTGACACTACACTCTGGAAACCCATGGCAGTAAATCAAGTCACAGTAAAATGAGGTACGGCTGTAATAAGCATGGAGTCCATGATGCTGAATTCTGAGTGGAGTCACCTAGATAGGCACCACTCGTGGCTGCCCCATGACAGCCATTCTGGCCAGGATTCACTGGAATTGTTGCATCCAGCACAGATTTGTCTTTAGGATGGAGTGGTCAGATACACATCTGACAGTTTATAATTTCTCTTAGGCTTTCCTAAAGCTGTGACAATCAGAGTCAAAAGGTTGCAGTGTTTGAACACCTAATGAATTTATAATGATTACTGCCATATGTTCTTCTATAGGCCTGACTTAGTACACTTTCATTTTTAGTATTAAAGTTTCTGTGACTTAGTTTTTATTCATTTATTAGGAGTGATTTACTAGGTATATTATAATTTCCTCCCTAGGTGAGATTGTTTATATCAAATATGAAAATACTATTAATAATAATAACAGTTCAGATTTATTGAATGCTTACCCAGCACCAAGCTCTGAACAGAGGGCTTTACAGGTCTGATCTCGTATAATCATCACTACAGTCCAGGGAGATGGGTGCCATCAATCCCATTTTACAGATGAGAAAAATGAGTCCCTTACACAAGCATACGAAGTTGTTAAATATTGGCATTAGCAACTAAACTTGGTTTTATTTTAAAGGAAGACATCATATGGGTTAGAGAAATGGAGAGGCTTCATGAAGGATACACATCACCTGTTTTGAAGATGATCAAGATTTACTGCCCATTAGCTCTGTGACCTTGAGCATCTTACCAAACTTCCTTGGGCCTTGATTTTGTCATTTCTAGAGTAGTGTTGATAATTTCAAATGAGATATAAAGCTCCTGGCACATCATTAGGGCAACAGTTGAAGCTCAATCCCTTTTACTTTTTCTTTCACCGGAGGAGACTGGATCATTCTGGTTTCCAGAGAGTCCACAGCTCCCTAAGTCATTTTGTTGATGCTGTATTCCCTGCACCAGAACTTGAATGCATGTTTTTTAGAGTGAGTTGTCTTTCTGTGAGTCTGCGATTCTGTCACATGTGACTAGCAGTGGCTTTCCAAGGGCTGGTTGGGACCAGGAGACAGAGGAGGGTCAGGAGCAAAGCTTTGCAAAGAGGAGAAAGATCCACTTTCATTTCACTCAACAGCCCTCTAAGAGCCAGGCCTAGTGGACTGAAATGTTGAACTCAGCCCTGGCTGCCCAGTCTGGGAAAGCAGCTTGGGAGGTGCTGGAGATGCTGGATGCATGTCCTAAAGCAGTCAGTGGATGCAGCTGCATCCCTGCCTCTCTCTTCCTTCTCCCAGGCTTGTCCTGGCCTTTGCCTGGGAGCCCCTACCCATCTGCACAGCAGCCAGGCTCAGAAAGAATCCTTCTTTGATGCCAAGTATCAACCTGGCTCTCTGAGGGTGTGAATTATTCATCGAAAAACCCAGCACCCATCTGTCTCCAGTCAGCACTGCTCACACCTTTCTGTGCCCAACACTGCCCAGGGCACCCCCAGCCCTGGCCTGCCTCTGGCTTCCTCAGAGTGAAGATGAGCCTCCCTGAGCCTTTTGTCTTAATTGGAGGGATGATGGGGTGAACAAGAGGCTCTAAAGTGTGTATTTGAAATCAATTTTCTCCTTGAAGCGGCATGAAAACAAAAGGTTGAGGGATGCCCTCTGTGAGGGGATTGCCCTGGCGCCACCTCAGCTCCAGCTCTGCTAATGACCTGTGGCTAACTGCCTCCTCACACATTTGCTCTGAAGAGGTTGGCAGAATAGTGTGTGTGGTAGGATGGGGAGGACGTGGCTTTCTAGTCTCAGCAGTCTCACAGGGCACAGACTCCAAGAACCAGGAATAGAAGATGGGGGCCCTGATCACTTGCACATTGGTGGCGGCTGTCCTGGGAGGGCTGGTGAACCCCACAGGCTCCTGGGGGAAAGGCAGTAAGATTTGAGAGATTTGAGATAGAGGTTCAGTTGTCTGTGAACCCAACCAACTTCCAGAAACCTCTGAAGGTAAGAGGTATGGCGGCAAATCTGTAGGATAAGGGGCCAAGGAAGGCATATATATATACACACATATGGGTTGCCGGTCGTGAATTTTCTTAATTCTAAGGGGCAAAATGGCCCTTTTCCTATGTTGAAATAATAAGGCAGGATTTATTTGTCCACATCTTTCGTGACCAGTGACTGAAGGTCTCCAGGGGGGTAAAATATAGGCTTCCTCAGGAGGGTATACTCTAGTAAAGAGTTCCCCAAGAACAAATAGCAGTTGTGACTTTTGCCTCATAGCAGAGTATTTAAAGATGTTTCTTTTCTTATACTTACTCTTACTTTTAGAACCTCACCCTATATTATATGTTGTATCAAGTATTTATACTAAAACCATATCATATGTACTTATATATTACAGATAATACACATTATGTAATACATTTATATACCACACATATAATGTACCCATAACATATGTATATATATATATTTATTTTTATGTATTATATATATTTTAAAGAAATTTTAGAGGTTTGCTTGTGAACTTATGAGGCTATAAATAGTAACTTATTTAATTTGCTATTGGCTCTACTTTCTAAGCAATCATCATGCATACTCAAGAGTTCTTGCAAAGCAAGGTACCACACAAATTTTCTTCATATGTAATAAAATCTTTATGAAAACTAAACTTGACAATGAACAAAATAGATCTAATGTTTGCAAGGTCCATATAGTCAAAGCTATGGTATTTCCATAGTCATGAATGAATGTGAGAATTGTACCATAAACAAGGTTGAGTGCTGAAGAGTTGATGTTTTCAAACTGCGGTGCTGGAGAAGACTCTTGAGAGTCCCTTGTACGGCAAGGAGATCAAACCAGTCAATCCTAAAGGAAATCAACCCTGAATGTTCACTGGAAGGACTGATGCTGAAGCTCTAATACTTTGGTCACCTGATGCAAAGAGCTGACTCATTGGAAAAGACCCTAATTCTGGGAAAGATTGAGGGCAGGAAGAGAAGGGGGTGACAGAGGATGAGATGGTTGGATGGCATCTCTGATTCAATGAACATGAATTTAAGCAAATTCTGGGAGATAGTAAAGGATAGGAAAGCCTAGCGTGCTGCAGTCCATGGGGTCGCAAAGAGTTGGACATGACTGAAAGACTGAACTGAACTGAACTGAATGTAAATGTTGAATTAAACATTTATTCATTCTGATTTTGCATATCTTTCTTTAAATACTTTGAGCCTGTTCCTTTTATTTTTTCGTGATCCCTGACATGTTTATGAGACCTGGAAGGTGACGTGTGTGTGTGCATGTGTGTTGTGTGTGCATATGTGTATGTATGTTCCTAAGGGATAAAACAAGATTGCCTGGCCAGGGGTCAGTCTATGGGGAACCTAGAAGAGGTGCTGCCAGGATGTCCAGGCTTCCAGAGTCTTATTTCTGCAGCTCTTACTGGCTCTTTCCCTTGACTGAAACAATAAGCTTGACAGGGTTTGTGCTTAGGTAAGGAAGCCCAGGACTCATGGTCACTCAGCACCTCCAGGTGAGGAAAACCTCAGATGGTGCCAAAGCTAGGAGGACTTGCTAAGAAATCCAGTGACACATAAAAGTCAAGAAATTAAGTGGGAAGGCAGGTGCTCGCCCCTGGTACTGGGTCTCTTGGTGGGCATGTGTTCATGTATCACTTCACCCAGCAGAGAAGTACTGGAAAAGTTGTTTTCATGCTAGGCTGAAGCAGAGGGAAGAACAGATTGGGACGGGAGCTTTGTCACCATCATCTGATTGGTAGTCTCCTTTCATTAACATTTTGTAGCCTGGCACTAACAGTGGTGAACGTTCAAAACTAACATGAGGTTGACCCATTTCTGAGTATCAACAGATCTTGGAGACATATGCACATGGGTCCCAGTCCAATCCCAACCACTTGGTGAGCCCCGCTGGCTATTTCGAGAGAGGGGTGCAGGAGGAGTGAGGAGAGACCAGCACTGGAAGGGCACCTTCTGGCCGCGAGGCGCTGCACCCACAATTTGCTTCCTAACTTTATGCCTCAAGCAATTGTGTGTCCTTTCTCAGCTGAGGCAGTGGAAGCTACAGAGTGTAAAAATGATGAGCCCAAAGTGACACAGTTAGGACTTGGCAGTGGTGAGATTTGAATTCAGAGAATTTACACTCAAACCCTGCACTGTTTTTTTCATACTCTGCTCATGCCCTAAATTCAAAGGGATGTTCAGGCTCTCAAGAGTATGTTGGTGGAATTTTTGATATGCCTCAAAAATAGAAGACTTGTCCCTTCCAGTAAATTGTTCCGTCCCTGAAGCCAAGAAGAGAGAAGTAGTACCTGCTGCAGTGCCTCTGTGTTGGGCAAAGATACCCAGCAGAGGAATAGGTGGGGGCTGAAATCCAACCTGCATGTCACCTGCCAGTCATACCCTGGTGTTGGGCTTCATCAGACTGGAGAGTGCTGTTTGTAAGTCCTGTGCCCCTGGGACCACATCCTCTCAGACAGGTGCTTCATAATAAATTGAACAAAGACACTGCCTTAGTTTGGGTTTTCCAGGAAGCAGACCCAGACACCAGTATTGCAGGAAAGGTCTTTGGTCTTGAAGATGATCCCAAGAAGCACTAGTAGGAAGTAGGGGCGTAAGACAGGGAAGGGGGGAACCAGAATTGTCCAGGTATGTATCAAGGTGGGTATTGTTGTGGACAGCCAGAGCCCAGGCTTGCTGGGGAGCGTTGGGCAACAGCAGAGGACATTGCCCTGAAGTCATTCCAGCGCCTCACTGGCCATCACTAAGCACTGCTTTCAACGGCTGTTCCTCTTGCCCTGCCCACAGGCTATGCTCTCAGGAAGGCAGATAGTCCTCCTGAGAGGTCACAGTTGTTCCTGCTGAGCTGCCCTGGGCAGGGTGTGGTCAGCATCCACCTAGGCACCCTCTACGTGAGCCTGTCACTGTGTCCAGAACTATTGTTCTGCCAGATCCAAGCAATCCAAACTATTGTCCCCCTAACTTCATCCATCAACTGCAGTATAAATATAGGCACTTACCTGTGATGTTGTCCTCACACAGTCTAAATAAGAATTGTTTTTGGAAAAAAGGCCCATGACTGCTAAAACATCATCATGACATAAAGGCTCCCAAATTTATAATCAAGTCTGGGCTCTGTTCCTGGCTCTGATGTGCCCTTTCTTCATTTTCTGCCTCTTTCCCTTCCTCCCCTCCACATTCGGAAGCCAATAAGGAAATCCAGGTTTCCTGGCTTCCTGCCTTCCTGTTTTTATCCCACAGACCTCCGGAGGAGTTGGCAGGATCGGGAGTGACTGCACGAAGCTCAGGAGAGGGGCTTGCGGGGCGAGGGGGGTGGTCATCTTGAAGCTGTGTGTGTCGTTTTCCCTGACATTGTTTATTTAATGGGGGTGGTGGCCAGTGGAAACTTGGAGGAGGTTCAACTAACCCTTGGCATCACCCCCAACAAAGCTGAATCCTTGCCTCTGCTGAGTCCCCAAACCTCAGAACATGCTGAGCCTCCCAACACTCTCCCTGAACCACCTGAGGCTGTGATTTTGCTTGTTTTCAGGCTAAATCTCCAACTGCAGAAGAGCTAAAGCAGGAATTTGGCAGAAGTGTAAATAGTTTTCAAATCAGAAGCTCCCAAATGCAAAATTGTGCCTACTTTGGTTTCTGTTTTCTCCAGCATGGTTGCTGTCATCCCCTGGAGGGTTTGGATCCTACTTTCTGATTCCCCTTGACAATTTTTTTTGCCCAGCACAGACACAGCTCCTAAGGAGGGGACGACCCAACCCTGTTGCTTCATTTGGCACCACCGATCTAATGAGGTGTAAATCCCACAGATGCTGCTCAGGGCGGCCAGCATAGTAATTTATATCAATTGGTGTGATTAGAGGAAGCCCTCAATCATCCCGCGGTGTCTCATTGCAATCTGTCATACTCCTAATCAGACGCACTTCACCCTGGCTTTGTGCTGGGTTGAATATGCGCTTTCCTGGGCCGTGCTCAAGAGCCCAAATATTAGAGAAAGGAACTCAAGGAAGTAGAATGTGACCTATGATCACCTCCCAGGAATGAGGATGGTTCCTCCCTTTCACCCAGGAGGGCACTGGCCAAGAGCTCACAGATGTGGGCTCAAACCCAAACTCCTTGGTTGTGAGTCCTGGCGCTGCCCCTGATAGGCTGGTTTCCTTGGACAAGTGACTCCATCTCTGGTGTCTCCACTGTTCATCTGTAAGATGGGGTGATAATAATGCTACAGTCCTCATATCATTGTTGGAAGGATTAAATGAATTAATATTTGCTTGGAAACATACCTGACACAAGTAAGTAAATTCTGTTATATTTTTCTGTCCATTCCAAAAGGGCTCTGAGAAGTCCTCCAATGAAGATACACAAAGACCGGTAAAATGAAGATACACAAAGACAAGTAAAATGAAGACTGAGGAATTCAAGCACCACATAAGGAAAGGGGTAAGAAGAGAGGATTGTCATATCTTGTATTAAGGAAGGCTCTTTGGGCTGCAAGGAACATTTATGCATCCAATGACTGTCTGCTGAGCTCCTACCAGGTACAGGCAGTGCGCTCATCATTGGGTTTACAGCAGTGACCTCATGGAGCTCACATTTGAATATTACTTGTACGAAGTCCAAGAAAACAAGCAAATAAATAAGATTATTTCAGAGTGACAAAGATGTGAAGTAAGTAAACAGGATAGAGAGAAAGGGCCTGGTGGGATGGAGGGCAAATATATGTTGGGTGATCAGGAAAGGTCTCTCTGAGAAGGTGACAGGACAAGAAAGAACCAGCCACATGACACTCTGGGACAAAAACTCTCCATTCAGAGGGAGCAGCATGTACAAAGGCCCTGAGGTATGTGGGAGCTTGAAGAGTTTGAAGAACAGTAAAAAGAAGATGATTGTGGCTGGAACAAAATGAGGGAAGGAGAGCAGTTTGTATTGGTTGGATGAGGCCAGATCCTGTGAGGTCTTATCCAGTATAATAAAGTGTTCAACTATTATTTTCAGAACTTCAGGCCCTTGAAGCAGAGAAATGGCATAGTCTCCTTTACCATTTTAAAACATTTAGAAACCCAACTCAAGGAAGCTTTAACAAAAGGAGGGATTTCTTTTTTTTTTTTTTTAAAGGAGGGATTTCTTAAAAGACTGTGGGAATATGTCAGAGAAATTACAAGCAAAAATAAAGTTGGGTTTGAGTAGAGCTGGGGGTTCTTCACCCCCATGTTGGGTCTTCTCTGTACTCTCTCTACCTCAGTCCACATGGAGCCAACAGCTCCTCTATTATATAAACTTGACTTCCACAATCCAGCATCTCAAGGGTAATATATCTCTCAGTTCCAGCATGCCTCATCTAAGGACTCAGGGGCTGTCTTGAGCCAGGAGTCCATTCCTGGATCCATCATCTTTGGCCAGAGTGGGTTAGGAACACATTTGACATCCTGGTTGCTTCTGAGTAAGGGTAGGGGAGGTCTGGGCAGGATGAATAATTCTCCAAAAGAAAGTGAGGATGTAGGGCAGAGTGAGCAAAGTGTCCAAGCTTCCAGAAAAAAGAAACCAAAGAATGTAGCAGGAAGCAAGCTCAGAATTTAACACTGAGTTTCCTGGTAATCAAAGCTCAAAAAGAAATGTGAGTGGGTTTCAGAGTTTCTCATCTGCTAATAAAACAAGGCAAAGCAGATTATTAGGAAAGAAAAGCTTTCCTCAACTAAAGTTAAGCAGACATTCTTGGGAGGTTTTCCTCCCAAGAGGAAGGGGAACTGAGAGATACAGTGGAGGATTCATCGGCAACTATTTAAATTTCTCAGATGATTTAGTTTTTCTAAATGTGTGGAGATTCCCTCTGGGTGATTTCTGAAAGTAGAGGGGACATCACAGAGTCCCAGAGTGAGGTGGGCAGGATATATTGATGGGGAGCCAGCGTGATGTGTTTCTTTCTGATGACCTCATTGGTTCTTGGAGACTTCTGCACGAGGCTTGAAAACGCAAATGCTCTCATACCAGGGAGACACGTGTGACATGGGCTGGGTGCCTACACCAACGTTGGCGGCAGTTGGTGATTCAGCTCAGTCAGCAAAGAGACTGCAGGAAATTGCTGCTCCTCAGCTCCTGCCAAGTGTGGCCTCTTGGGCCTAATGATTTTCCAAGAGGAACCGGACATTCTGGATCCTAAACCTTGAATGTTGACAACTAATTGAAATCTGTTTGAAAACGTTCCATGAGCCAAGCAAAATGGGGATGAGGGGTAAAGGCAGTTATAGCCAGGGAGGGTAGGGGGCGGAGCTGCAGGCTCTGTGTCTGTCTGTCTGACCAGTTAGCTCGCCTCATGTGAGCTTCCTGAAATATGGAAGGATTAGCCTGGCTTTTGGACAGAACTGGGCACAAGACCCCTGGGTGTGGAGCCTCGTGATCCTATGGAGAGAGACCACCCTCCTGCACTTGCCTTGCTCCAGGCTCTGTGCTAGGCCCCAGGTATCCGGTGATGAGTGAAACAGACCCACTATTGCTCTCAAGGCGGTTGTATTCCAGTCAAGGAGCCAGACTTTCAACAACGAACCGTACAACAACGCAGCTAACCAGAGTTGTAGAGGTGCCAGATGGAGGCCAACAGAAGACTGCCTTAGGTGTTCATAGTGGGTGTGACCTAGTCCAGGGGGTTAGGAAAGTTCCCTTGAGGCCATGACTTCAGCTGGGAAATGTGAGCATAGGAGAAGGGAAGCAGGAGGGTTGTCTTCCAGACAAAGGAAGCTGCCACAGGGCCCAGAGAGGGGAAGGAGGAGCCGATCTTAGGAGGGCAGCAGTATTGGATGGGGCTGGAGCTGGGGAATTAGCTGATGTTGTCAGCCATGTTGAAAACTTAGAACTCTTACAAAGAACGATCCAAAACTTAGAAAGAGAGCTAAAAGGAAGACCATAGATTCTTCTGATGTCAGACTATAGCATCATTACCAAACCCACCCAAACAATGACTTAATTCTCTGAGATTGTACCTTTCTTTGATTTTGCTCTTTACTGTTTGGGCCTGATCTCTATGAAGTTGTATGTACTTTTGTAGAGAGCTGTCCTTCTGCAGAGAACCAAGTGTTTTCTGCCTGGTAGAGAAGATGGCCCCTAAGGACATCTCTTTATAGTCCTGAAGGACTTTAGTCAGTTTTGTTTCTAACTTAAAAAATGAACAAGTAGGGAATTCCCTGGTGGTTCAGTGGTTAGAACTCCATGCTTTCACTGTTGTGGGCCTGGGTTTGATCCCTGCTTGGGGGGAACTAAGATCCCACAAGTCACGCAGTGTAGCCAAAGAAAAAGGAAGACAGTAAATAACAGTTAACTTCCTTACATCTTTTCTGAGGGGCAGTGTAAACCCCTGTCATCAAATGCTTTTAGGTCTATCATACCACTGGTTCTTTCATTAATGAGTTAAGTAAACATCCAAAATGTTTTTATTCTATATCGATAAGAGTTGGGTTTTCAGAAATCACTATCTCAAAGATATATCTGCATCCCCATGGTCACTGAAGCATTATTCACAGCAGCCAAGACATGGAAACAACTCAGTATCTAATGACAAATGAAAGGATAAAGAAAACATGGTGTACATATAGAGTACATAAATAGAATAGTATTCAATCATAAGAGGCTTTCCTGGTGGCTCAGTGGTAAAGAATCCACTTGCCAATGCAGGAGACGCAAGTTCGATCCCTGGGTTGGGAAGATCCCCTGGAGAAGGAAATGGCAACCCACTCCAGTTATTCTTACCTGGGAAATCCCATGGACAAAGGAGCCTGGTGGGCTATATATAGTCCATGGGGTCACAGTGAGTCAGATATGACTTAGTGACTAAACAATAATTCAATTATAAAGGAGGAGGAAATACTGCCTTTTGTGAGAGCATGGATGAATCTTAAGGGTGTTACAGAGAAAAGACAAACACCATATGATCTCATTTCTTTGTGGAACCAAAAAAAAGAAAAAACAAAGTAGAAAAGATACAGGAAAGAGATTGGTGGTTGCTAGAGATGGTGTGTGGGGAGTGGGCAGAATGAGTGTAGGGATCAAAAGGTATAAACTTCCAGTTATAAAATAAATAAGTTTTAGAGAGGTAACGTAACGTACAGCATGGTGACTATAGTTGACAATCCTGTTGTATATTTGAAAGTCACTGATAGTAGATCTTAAACATCTCATCACAAGAAAAAAAAATTGTAGCTATGTGAAGTGTCATATGTTAACTAGACTTACTGTGGTGATCATTTCATAATATATACACATATCAAATCATTATGTTATACACCTTAAAGTTATGTAATGTTATATGTCAATTATATCTCAATGTAACTGGGGAAAAAAAGAGATGGGTTTTATCTTCTTAATATGATTTTTTGACAGAACTTTCTCCTAAGCATGATGAGAAACTGTGGAAGGTTTTAAGCTGACAACTGCTATGATCAGATTTGCCAGCGGACCATTGTTAATATTCTGAGCATAAGAAAACCAGGTTTCTACTTTACTCGTCAAATGTGGGGCCTTCCATCTTGGGACAAATAGCCAGTTTGGTTGAGAACCAATCTGCTGTTGTTATCATCAAGTGTGGTTTATTATAGGGTCTTTGTATAAACATAGACTCTAATCATGGTAGTGTCCATTTTGTTAAGATTGAAAGCAGTGGCTAATAATTTATTGTAATCGGATCTAAACTAATGCGCTCCACTTACAATGAAAATGTTTGAGAAAGCTCTATTTCCTCCTGGGTCTCCCCAGGAGGCCCAGCTCTGGCAGAAGTGGCACCATGCAGCCACCAGGCAGATTGCTCATCGACTCTGTCAAGTGTCAGAAGATTGGGCCATCTTTTTAAAGTGTTGTTGAAAAAAAAAAGAGGGAGAGGGGAAAATACCAGCATCTATTTCCATAAATTGTTGACTATGAACTTAACATCATCTCATTGGAGAAGTGCTGAAATTGCACGTGCTAACTGGTGAGTCACGGAAGCAGTGGTGGGACTGCAGAGAGCAGGACAGTTGTTCTGAAGCCCATGGTGGGCAAAGTGAGGGGCCCTGGACGTAGGGGCAGCCACGCTGATCCAAATGGGTCTCAGCCAAGAAGGGCACCTGGGATTATGCTAGAACGTTACTCTGTTAGCTCCTTTAACCCTCAAAGCACTCTTGGGGACCCTTGTCACCTTTCCTCAGGTAGGAAACTAAGTCTTTGAGAGGTTGAATGACCTCCCAGAGGTCACATGGCTAATAGGTGGCTGAGGTGACTTTTCAGTGTAGGTGTTTCGATTTTGGCGTGCCAAGGTGCCTTCCTGTGAATTTCAAACATTCTTCACTTCGATTGTCATTCTCTCAGTGCTTATACTCCGGCAAAATCATTCCACCTGATATGATAGAAAAACATGACCATCCCCAACCCCACTTGGTAGAATTAATACTCAGCTTTAGGCAACTGATAGATTATTGAATTGGGAAACTATAATTCCTCCCTCACCCGCTTCCTGCCTGAGTTCTTTCGTTTTTCTCATCAGTATGCATTCTTCAAGTTTTTGCTCAAACATCATCTATTGACTAAAACCCCCTTGTGGCTATTTTACTTTAAATTGCGAACTGTGAGCCCTGAATGCTCTTATCTGTCACCTTATTCTGTTTTCTTTTTTTTTTTCCATAGTGCTTGTCATCTTCTCACATATCTATATAATATAATATATAACATATATAATTTATTTGTATTGTCTTTGTTATTGGTTATGTCTTCCCCAAATAGAATTTAAAGTCTTGAGAAGACAAGAATTGTTGTTTGCTGGTGTTTCATGTGCTGTGAACAATGCCTGGAATATAGTAGATGCTTAAGAAATATTTGTTTCATGAATGGATGACCAATAACCCATTATATGGCCTTTTGTAGTGTAATGAAAACCAACAAGGAAAGTACCCTAAGCCTATTGTGCACACGCATGTTCTCAGTGTTTGCAGTATTCTCTCCTTTAATTCTCATAACATTGCAACTGCTATTATCACCATTTTACAGATGAGGAAACTATGCCCCAGAAAAGTAGAGTAGGTTGCCAAAGGTTATACTTTTAAAGCTACTTTGAAAATGAATTTTGGTAAGGTATGAATTTCCTATAATGTATCCACATCCAATGTATTATTGACAAGTGGATACATATAACTATCACCCAACTGAGACGTGGAACCTCTCTGTTACCCCCAACAATTCCCTTGTGCTACTTTGCAGACAATATCCTTCATCCTCTGGTAATCCCTAATTTGTTTTCTGTCCTTATACTTTTGCCTTTTCTAGAACATCTTACATAATGGCAACATATAGCAAGTACTCATTTATGCCCAACTCTTGGGCTCAGCATAATAATTGGAGGTTCTTCCATGTTGCTCTGTGTATCAACAGTTCATTCCTTTTTCAGTACTGGGAGGTGTCCTATTATATGAGTGGAACATGATTTCTTTATCCATTTGTCTGTTGGTAGACATTTGCATTGTTTCTGGGTTGTGTCTGTTAGAGATAAAGACACTGTGAGCATTCATGTACAAGTTTGGTATGTGTATCTGTTGTTATTTCTCCTGGGTAGATGCCTAGGAGTGGACTTGCTGTATTGTATAACCATTCTGTGTTTAACTTTAGAAGAAATGTGCAAACGCTTTTTCAGAGCGTTTGTACCATTTTGCATTCCTACCGGCAGCATACGAGAGTTCCAACTGTCTCACATTCTCTCCAACCTTTAGTGTGGTCAGTCTTTTTAACTTTCAGCTTTGAAGTGGATGCCAGCCCTACTTCCTCAAGGATTAACTTTTCATTTCCCAAACAACTAGTGATATTGATCATTTTTCATGTGCTTATTGGCCAGTAATATATCCTCTTTGGTGAAGTATTTATTCATATATTTTGCTCACTTTTAATCGGATTGTTTATCTTATTGTTACTGAGATTAAGTGATACTTTATGCATTTGTTCATTTACGCATTGTGCACGCATTTACACAATGTAATATGATCTGCCTCCACTCCCTAGTATGTGTCCTGTCTTTTCATCTCCTTAATGGTGTCTCAGTCCCATTTTGGAGCCATTTTTGATCCAAGGTTTGTCTGCCCTTCATTCCTCCACACTTTCCCAAGTAAGGTCCATATTGAGGAGTACGACCCTCAAAGAGTATGAAAATAATCATGAAAAATAACCAAAATACCCAGCGGAAAAACACAATCCCTGCCTGTGCTTGTTCGGTGAGTTCAGAAACAAATTACCCCAATGGGAGGCTGAGGGAAGTGGAGAGAGAGTTAATCACTAACCTAGACTCAGTGTTATTTTAATTAAGTATCATAAGAACAATGAAAGTATGCACCTCTTAGGATTTATGGCTTATTGTTTATATGGCATGGAAAGAATTTCAGAAACAAATATAAATGATGGAATCTCAGAGTCTTTTCTCATCTTACTGGGTTATCATTCTTTAACCCAATGGGATGAGGGGGCTGTGGTTAGGTGGAGGCAGCAAACCGGGGTGGGGGTGGGTGGTCAGGAGGCCTCAGTGTGTTTTCTGGAGCAGGTGCTGTGCTCCATGACCCCAACCTTCTCACATGGGAAAGATTTGATGCAGTAGTGCGCTGGTGAATGTTTAATACTCACTAAATGCTTCTCCAAAAAAAATTACATATGTGTGTATACGTGTGTGTGTATGTATATAAATATGTATATATATATTTGCATATGTACCATGTGTTTATTATACAGTTTATTAATATTACTGATGTGTAGTATTTAATTGAAAATAATAAAACATAGAGTACCCTATTATACGTTCCACAAAGTCAACTGATTTTCACAAAATGTTTTTGTTGATTTTTGCCCAACTCTCCTATCAGTATCCAACCAACAGTTGCAACTGACAAATGGTTGTAGTTCTGACATGAATATTGTTGATATTTTTGTTTATGTTAAAGAGGAAGATGACAGTGAAAGAACAAAGACATATGTCAGGATATTATGCATTCATCAATGGCATGAGTGATTTCTTTGTTGAAATGGATAACAATGTTTGAAGACTTGAAGAATAGTTCCTTGATTTTTGTGCTACTCACAGTGTAACAACTGTATATATGATGCATCTAATTACTGACATTTTTCCAGTACCCTCTTAAATCTAGATATCAACAAAACAATAGATGATGGTTTGATGTGCAAACAATAGATGATGGTTTGATGTGCAGTTGGCCAACATCTGTGGTGTAAAGACTCCTACCTTCCTATTTTAAGCTACCCAAGTGATGTCAGTGAAACTGGATTTAGGAAGAGTTGTGTGGTTGTACACCCTTATATGGTGTACCCACTGTACAGATACAGGAGATATAAATAACCTCAGAAACACACATAATAGTAAAATGTAGTAAAATGGTTAGGAAGAGGTGGTTTGAGTACTTATGACCTTTATTTTTAATATAAGTTATTTGCTAGAAGTTTATATAATTTAACTTTTTATTATGACTGTTTAATAACCAGCTTGGAAAATTCCTAAAAATTTTAATGTCAGCTCTTGGGAGGGTATGAGCAGGTTGCAGCACAGCAGTGGTTTGATGAGATCCAACCCACTGTCCATAGCCAGATGAGATGTCCATGAAGGGCCACAGCACTTCAGACCTTCCTTCCTTTGTTACTGTCCCTCCCAGTCAGGCCTGCTTCCTCTCTGAGAGGAGCAGGTGCAGAGCAGTATATTAGTTTACTTGGGGTGTTGCAACAAATACCACAGATAGAGTGGCTTAAACAACAGATATTTATTTCTCACAGTTCTGGATGCCAGAAGTTCAAGATCAAGGCACCATCAGTATTGTTCTGGTGAGGCCTCTCCTCCTGGCTTGTAGATGGCCACCTTCTTGCTGTGTCCTCACATGGCCTTTTTTTGGTGTCTTTTCCTCCTCTTGTAAGGGCACCAGTCCTATTAATTAGATGAGTGCTCCATCCTTATGACCGAATCACCTCCATAAAGGCCTATCTCCAAATGCAGTCACACTGGGGGTAGGAAATCAAGAGATGGGTTTGGGAGGGCCACTGCTTAGTCCATAACAAGTGATGTGGTGTTTCTGCTCTGCTGCAGGAAAGAAAGAGAAGCAGACAGTTGTTGAGGCAATACCTGATACCAGAGATAGGAGTAGGGGTCCTTTCCTGTGATCTCAAGAGTGTGATCAGGGCCAGAGGCTGGCCAGTTGGTGAGAGGAGAGGGGGCAGGGAAAGAGTATAAAGACAGATTTTGAAGGGTTTGAGAGCCCAAGCCCAAGGTGGGGATGAGACTGTGCCCTTGGCTCTCATGTCACTGCCATGACTAGGACCCTTGCCATTAGCGCAGTGTAACCCTGAATGGGCAGTGGAGCACAGGAGACAAGGCCAGGGGCATAGAGTCAAGCTTTCTGGGCTGCAAGTCCCACCTGACCACTTACTGGCTGGGTGACCTTGGGCAAGTTACTGACCCTCTGTGCATCCGTCTTCCAGTCTATAGACTACAAATAATTTTAGTACCTTCCTCAAGGGTTGCTGTGAAGATTCAATGAAAGAACATATATTTTTACTTATATTTAGTGCCTGGCTCATAGTAAGTGATCTGTCAGTGTTATCTATCGCAGCTGCATTTACAATCTGTTTTCCCTTTCTCAAGCGTATGTCTTTGAGAAGATGGATCCTGTGTCTCCTCTGTCTTTGAACCCTCACCCTTATTACCATATTTGGTACTTACTAGACGTCCAGTGGAGAAGGCAATGGCACCCCACTCCAGTACTCTTGCCTGGAAAATCCCACGGACGGAAGCTGGTGGGCTGCAGTCCATGGGGTTGCTAAGAATCGGACACAATTGAGCAACTTCACTTTCACTTTTCACTTTCATGCATTGGAGAAGGAACTGGCAACCCACTCCAGTGTTCTTGCCTGGAGAATCCCAGGGACAGTGGAGCCTGATGGGCTGCCATCTATGGGGTCGCACAGAGTCGGGCACGACTGAAGCGACTTAGCAGCAGCAGCACCAGACGTCCAGTAAGTGAGCTGAATTACAGATAAATACCAAAGTGTATTGGTAACAGCCAAGGAGACAAGAAATAGCCAAGGAAACAAGGAAACTCATTCATACATGGAATCATCCAATTATTAAGTCATTCGTTCATTTAACAAATAATTTTTAGCAGTATGATTGAAAAATAACTCACATTGTATACAATTCACTC
This sequence comes from Ovis aries, assembly GCF_016772045.2. NCBI lineage: Eukaryota > Metazoa > Chordata > Mammalia > Artiodactyla > Bovidae > Ovis > Ovis aries. Next base: position 29,064,780 of record NC_056072.1, read on the forward strand.
ATTTAATGTGTATAATCCAGTGGTTTTTAGTGTATTCATAGTTGTGAGACCATCACCATAATCAATTTTGCCGTGAAAAGACACACCATACCCATTACCAGTCATTCTCCATTTCCCCCTAAACGTCCCAGCCCTAGGAAATCACTGGTCTACTTTCTGTCTCCAAAGATTTGCCTATTCTGGGCATTTCATTTATGTAGTATCACATATGTGTTTTCTTGTGATTGGTTTCTTTCACTTAGCCTAATGTTTTCAAGGCCCATCCATGTCAAGACATGTGTTGGTACAAATAATTAAAAACTTTTTCTACGTCTGCTGAGTTCTATGAGATAAACCAGAGAACCTGCCATGAAAATCATGTAGTCTAGAAAATACATGTTCATATAAAGAGCTGCACGCTATTGTTTTAGCAACTAAGGGCAACCCTAGACTAAGTATTTAACATTACCTTGTGTATTCCTCTTACCTTCTCAATGAGATAGGTGTTACTGTTTACCCATTTCACAGATAAGAAAACTGAGACTCAGAAAGATTTGCTCAAAGTCCTCACAAATAATCAAGCTATGACTGAGGCACTTGTTTCCCACAACCTGGCTGTGCTGTCTCATTTCTAGCAAACAAACGCTCACAAGAATATCCCCCAGATCTACAGAAAACTTGGCCCATCGTAACTGCACTATTGCCTGTGTTCACAGATTGATCCATGGACCAAGCGTCAGGTTTAATTTATGAAAAATACCAAAAAAAAAGGAAGATGCTGGCTCTGCCTGCTTTTCTAGCCTGCCTGTGGGAATGGGGCCCGGGTGGACAGAATTAGCTTGATTTATGTCTCATTTCCCAGGATCGATATTTGGCAGTCTCTTCCTGTCTTTATGTGGCTGGTTGGGAATTTAAAACGAACGTGTGTGATGCAGTGAATCCAACAGCAGAAACTGGCATGCCTTTGGAGCTGACCTCCTTCTGGAATAAGTTGACATCATGATCAGGGGCCCAGGAAGCAAGTGTCCAAGTGTGTGTTTAAAGACTGATTTTGATCAGGGAAGAAGCTCCAACTTTTGAATCTCAGCTTTGGGGATCCTCTAAGGCCAAACTAACAGTGATTCATTCCACTGTGCAGACATTGGAGAGTGTCTCAAGGTCAGACCATCTCCTGGAGAGGACAGCAGCCTGACAAGGTCATGACCAGGAGATATTTACCTTGTGATTCAGTTATCACAGGCCCCACATGGGCTCAGACACTGCCTGTTGCAGCGGTGCTGGGAGGCTGAGATCAGCCAGTAAAGCAAATGGATGAGGTGGGATGTAAAGTGCTGTTATTTTCTGAATGCCTGCTGTACCCTCAGCCCTTTGAAACTTTACTTCTGACCTTCACAGCGCATCTGTCCTCATGACATTCACTTTCCAAATGAGGAAACTGAGGCATGAGAGGTGAAGTGAGCTGCGTGAGCTCCAGCAGGAGTAGGTGGTGGAGCTGGGGTTTTTAACTCAGGTTGATCTGGCTCCCAAGTCAATGCCAAGTGATTCACTGACAACAAGAAATGGAAATGTCCAGCAGATGAGCACCTCGTAGGTCCCTGTGAGGAAGAAATACAGCTGGAGGTTGCAAACCATGTACACTAGTCTAATCTTCCTTGTAGTGTTGTTTTGTTTGGCCTGAAAAGTATTTCTTTAAAAATGTTTGAATTTATTACCAACTCTTAAAAATAGGGAGTTTTCATATAGAATGCAGATTTCTGGCTTCTCCTGGGAAACCAGAAGATCTGGATCTGGGAACGGTCAGTTGGAGCGAAGGATGACTGCCCTTTCTAGAAGGAACAGGAACCTTCTGGAGGGCCACAGCCCCATCCAGCTGGAGGCCTGCTCTTTGAAGAATTAGATGATGCCACAGCTGCAGAGGGAGGCTGGACCCAGCCTGGGAGGTTCTTGGACCCCCGTGTGAAAGGGTACCAACCTGTCAGAACTTCCTCAGTATACTAGTTTGCTAGGGCTGCTGTAACCAAGTATCACACTCTGGGTAGCTTAAACAACAGAAATTTATTTCCTCAGTTTTAGAGGCTATAAGACCAAGGTCAAGGTGTCAGCAGAGTTGGTGTCTTCTGAGGCTTCTGCTTGGCTTGCAGATGGCTGTTCTTCTCCCTATGTTTTCACTCTTCAGTGCATCTCTGTCCCAATCTCCCCTTCTTACGACTATACCAGCCATATTGGATTAGGACCCACACTAATAACCTCATTTTAACTTGATGACCTCTTTAAAGACCAAATATAGTCATATACTGAGGTACTTGGGGTTAGGACTTCAATTTGTGATTTTGGGAGGGGCCACAATTCAGTTCATAATGATCAGATATTGATTATCTCCCCATAGGGACAGACCCAGTTTTATAGTCTGAAGCTTATACAATGTTGGAAGGCTTCTTGATAAAGAATATATATACACATACATATCACATACATGTATCCATTCTCCCCCAAACTCCCCTCTCATCCAGGCTGCCCCATAACATTGAGTAGAGTTCCCTGTACTATACAGTAGTCCTTGTTGGTTATCCATTTTAAATATAGCAGTGTGTACATGTCAATCCCAAACTCCCTAACTATCCTTTCTCCTAAAGAAATTATGAGATAAAATTACTATTACTATTGTAGGCAGAAAAATAAGAATATTAAGTAGCAATGACATGATTTAGTCTACTTACAAATGAACATTGCTGCCTTGAAGGTGTCAACTTCCCATAAATGATTTCTATACACTCTTAATAAAAATACCAATAGAAAAAAAAGGAATATGCAACTGTGAATGTAGAATTCAGTGCAGGGAGCAGAGCTGTTGCTGCCCCACTCATGGCCCACAGGCACTGGCATTCAGTGTGAGAACCCCCAGATGTCTCCAGGGGCCTTTGCCCACCAACAGTGCTGGGGAAATAACTCCTACCACAACACTCAGAAGCCCTTGGCCAGTGACTGCCTCGCCCCTCTGGAGGGACGTCAGTGAGGTATATGTTCTATCCTCGGCGTCAACCATGTCTTTATTTCCTGTATTGCTCAATAGCAATACAGGTGGCCTTGCTGACCCACTGTGGGGGAATACCCACATCCTAGGGTTAGCTAAGTCTTAGAGATAGCAAATCTGCACCATCCATGTATCCTTCACATTCAAACCAACCTATCCAAGCACCTTCTTTGTGTATCAGGCTCTCACACTTCAAGTCATCATCCCCTTTCCCTAATTACCCCAGGGCCAGGTCCCAGCCAACTAAGAATAGCCCTGTACCCAGAACCCATGGAAATTAGTCAAGTTAGCCAGTCACAAATGTACTTAACCTGCCTCAACCATTCCGTTGTAAGAGACCTCAATAAAGTCTCTTCATGGCACCCCCTCCCTCTGCCTCCTGGTGCTTCTCCATGTGGCTCCCAATGTACTGTGTTCCCTCCTCTTGGGAACTATGAGTAAGAAGCTATCTTTTCAATGGCAGTCGCCTCCTGATCTGTTGGCCTTGTCTTAGCTAAATAATAATAAAAACCGTATTTTAAAACATTCTGTTCCCCAAAGGCCCCCATGGGATTACGTTCCAGACACCCACAGTGGGAGCTGGCTTGATAATGCAGCCTTTGTTGGCTGACTGCCTTTCCTGGTCTCATTTCCCCACATGCCTGCCAATACGCCTCCCAGATAAACCAACCGTATTCCCATTCTTGTCCCAAGGGCTGCTTCCAGGGGAACCAAATTAAGTCAGCACAGAAGTGAATATTTATTTTAAATACAGTGAGAAAATAAAAGTGGAGGCAATGGCCTTAACTGATGGCCACTGAAGGATATTACTCTGGCAAGTTTTATAAAACCACATGACCTCATGAACACAGGGCTCTTGAAAGGGGCCCAAGGCAGGTGAGGGCCTTGATGCTCAGACTTCATTAGTTCTTGATAAGTGAACTCCTGAGTAGAGTGTAGGCTCCATCCATGAGTGCTGGGACCATGGCTGACACCGGTCAGGTGCTCTGTACATGATAGTTTAATGAACGCATAGCCTTACAGAGCAGACTTGGTGTACTCACCTCTCTCCTGGATGGCACTTGGTGACCATCCTTTCAGTCCCCCCTTTTTTAATTCTTAAAAAATTATTTATTTTTTGGTTACGCTGGGTTTTTGTCTTTGCATAGACTTTCTCTAGTTGCGGTGAGTGGGGGCTACTCTTCATTGCAGGGCGCAGACTTCTCATCGCGGTGGCTTCCCTTGTTGTGGAGCACAAGCTCTAAGCACACAGGCTTCAGGAGTTGGGTTGCATGGGCTTTTAGTTGCTCTGTGGCATGTGGACTCTTCCTCGGTCAGAGACTGAACCTGTGTCCCCAGCACTGGCAGGCAGATTCTTTTCTGCTGTACCACCAGGCAAGTCCTCAGTCCTCTTTTTGAAAGTGTCTACTGATAGTAGTCAAGCTTCCTTCAAACGGATACAATTATTTTCTTTAAATTTACTAATATCTTTGTTCTTACAAACCTGGAAGACAGACTGTCTCTTGAAAACCACTTTGCAGTTTGCTGATCTGATCCATTGTGCGCTGATTGTATGGTTTAACTCCAAGATGACAGTTCTGTCTTCCTTATTTCTGAGTTCTTCAGTGGGGCAGGATGGGTAAGTGGGACACCTTGGCCTCCTCACAAAGAGCAGTGTATCATATTGACTCATGTATTATGTGGAGCTGTACAGACCAGTTGGAGGCTCCTTAGCTCCTTAGCAGAGTGATTTGGGGCAAGTTACTTAAGACTCACCGAGCCTCAGTTTTCTTATCTAAAGAATGGGGCAATGATGATACCAGCTTCCAGATGAGCAGGAAGATTCCTTGAGATAATGCATGCAAACCCTTCACACGATGTCTGATCCATGGTCAGAGCTCAGTAAAGGGAGGCTGTTTATGGGAAATGTAATACTAAACCCAAAGACAGTTGACCCATGAAGCCTGTCCACAGGCCTGGGCCAGCAATGAGTTGTTCTCCAAGTGACATTTTACCAGTCTCTGGGAGTTCGTGAAGCAGTCAGCGGATGCTATAACATGAACAAGGAGTCATAAATGATGTACTTTGTTTCCTGTTGGGGTGGATTCTTGGTGACTCTATCAGAGCATCAGGCATCTTCTGACTGAACAATGGGGCTTCCTGAGGGAAACAGCCCTCCTGTGGTCAGTCTAGCAAGAATAAATTGCTGGAATACTGTTTGCTATTGACAGCTTCTGGTAACACAGGAGAAGCTGAGTGGATGATCTGTAGGAATAGAGAGGCTGAGAAAGATTAAGGGCATGCAAGAAAGTGCAACAGTGAGCTCTAGGCAAGCTTAACACAATGGGGGTGTGGTCTATAGGAAACAAAATTTACAGAGATGAGAAATATGTGTGAAATACCAAAACAAAAGAAGGAGAAAGCAAAGAAAATTAGGGGAGAATATAAGGAAGAAGAAAGGAGCAAAAGAAGTCAGAAATATAGGAAAATGGCACATGAATCCATAAGGTTCCATCCTAAGGACAGCCAAAACCTGGAATTGAGTAAGTAACAATAAAGAAGTATACAGACCACTATTTCCCATTCCTATCTCTAATCAATCACAGTCCTCTTTCAAATGAACTCAAATATAGCCTCAGAATCCTTCTCAGTCAGAGATCCAGGTATAATCCATTAGAGCTGGTGTTTGCATTGAAACTCTCTTCCTGTCTGAGTTATAAGCTCTTGCCACACATTATGCAGAAGGCTTAGATCAGAAGAGTAGACAGGTACAAGAGGACCCAAGAGCAGTAAGAAGGGATACTAGGACTGGCACATTCCTGTTTTAGAGACCCTTCATAGTCTCAGACAGAAGCCCTGCCTCGCCCTGTTGTACATATCAGACAGTCCTATTTCTCTGACAGTAAAGTTGAGGGATAAAGCTGCCAGACTGAAACCAGTCTGTGTTCTAGATTTTCCCAACAATGCCGGAAAATAGTGGGAGAGCAATTAAAAGAAAAAAAAGTTGAAAGAATTGAACAAGGAACGCTCAGGGTGGTAAATACAGGAAAAATAAATATTCATACACCCCTTGAAGGAGTGATACACCCTTCCTGGAGGGTGCTATGGTGCTATATATAATCTTAAAAATGCACAGAACTTTTGACCTGGAAATTCTATTTTTAGGAATTTATCCTTAGGGAAAAGAACTTGAAAGTGCACAGTAGTTTATTTTCAAGACTGTTCATTTCAGTGTTGTTTTTAAGATTGTAAAAATGTTGGAAGCAACCTAAATGTCCAATAGTTGCGGATCAGTTAAATGAATTGTGATGTATTCAGATGGAAGACTATATAGCTATTTAATATGATGAGATCTAGGAATGTTTAATGACATGACTATACCTCTGATATGTGACTAGTGTATAGAGCAAATTATATATCATAAATATAGTCACATGTCATTAAACAGTGTTACGGTCCATGGGGTTGTAAAGAATTGGACACGATTTAGCAAATTAATAACAAATTTAGATAATAGGTGGTGATTATTTTTTCTTTCTACTTCTATATAGTCCAAACATTTCCCACAATAAGCAAATTACTTTTATAATAATTTACATGTTTTTGAGTGACTGGCAGAGACATGTATACTTGGTCATTTTATACCAACTCACACATATATCCACATGTTATATGTGATACTTTAGATATATGAACTCTTTGGGCTACTTAAATATAATGATATTAAAATAGTTGACATTTAAAACACATGAACACTAAGTATTTAAGTGCCAGGGACTGCTACACTCTTTTCATATTTTCTTCCTTTAACCTCACAGCAAGGCTGGGAGGCAGGCTCTGTTGGTCTCTTCATTTCAGATATGAGGCAACTGGGGCTTGGGCATGAGTTGCCCAAGGCCCCCTGGGTGCTGAGGTATGGGGTGGAACTCAGAGGCAGGAAGGCTGTCTCCAGAATCCACACTTTCAACCGCTTTGCTCCATTGCTTCCAACAACAGAAAATCTTAGCCAGAAACATTTGAAATTCTGAGATTGGACCAGCAGGTATTAAGATATCACATTGGCAGTAATTTCAAGAGCCCCAGATTAAAGTAGGTTCACATTTTTGTGTTTGTGTGTGAGTTCTTGTTGGGGAAAAAGAAATGAGGGAATTAAAGTGTCTTGAAAAGATTCCTTTTTATAATTAAGCCTTCCTTGCCTGCTTTCTGTTAGCCACACTGACACATTATAGCAATAAACAGTGCAGGAAAGGCAGCAGCCCCTGTGTTATGTCAGGGCATGAAGGATGAGAAATCTTGTGCAGAAAGTTGTTTAGTTCCATTGGTGGTTTTCTGGGTGCTCCATGTACACCCTCAAAACTGCTCCTGCACTGTCACTCCTCTGGGATAACTATATATTTTTTGGTCCCTGAATGGCATGTGTCATTTCAATATCTATCTCCACAGAGCATTTTTGAGGAAATTGAGTCTGAAAGGGGGAGAGATGGAGGAAAATCTTCTCTGCCATCAGAGCTAATCCCTGTAATCACTCTTCTCCCTTTGAACAAACCAGAGCTGATGCTCAGGGAAGGAAACTGTTGAGAGATCCTGTTCTGGAAACTGGGGCTTCTTTAAACAAGGGTGAAGGATCAAAGGATACCCTTAACTCTTACATGTAGGGTGATATTTGGGACCTGGCAGAAGTATGGCTGCAGACTGGCCAGGGCAAAGGGCTCATGGACAAGGAAGGAAGTGTGAAGGATGGAAGGAACACTGACTCACTAGCCATGTGACATTTGACAAGACACTATACTTCTATGAATGGCAGTTTCATCTGTAAATTGAGAGAAATGTTGGGTTCCTAAATTAGAGATACCAAGGGAACATTTCATGCAAAGATGGGCTCAATAAAGGACAGAAATGGTAGAGACCTAACAGAAGCAGATGATATTAAGAAGAGATGGCAAGAATACACAGAAGAACTGTATAAAAAAGATCTTCACGACCCAGATAATCATGATGGTGTGATCATTCACCTCAGTTCAGTTCAGTTCAGTCGCTCAGTTGTGTCCGACTCTATGCAACCCCATGAATCGCAGCACGCCAGGCCTCCCTGTCCATCATCACTCACCTAGAGCCAAACATCCTGGAATGCGAAGTCAAGTGGGCCTTAGAAAGCATCACTACGAACAAAGCTAGTGGAGCTGATGGAATTCTGGTTGAGCTATTTCAAATCCTAAAAGATGATGCTGTGAAAGTGCTACACTTAATGTGCCAGCAGATTTGGAAAACCCAGCAGTGGCCATAGGACTGGAAAAGGTCAGTTTTCATTTCAATCCTAAAGAAAAGCAATACCAAAGAATGCTCAAACTACCACACAATTGCACTCATCTCACACGCTAGTAAAGTAATGCTCAAAATTCTCCAAGCCAGGCTTCAGCAATACGTGAACTGTGAACTTCCTGATGTTCAAGCTGGTTTTAGAAAAGGCAGAGGAACCAGAGATCAAATTGCCAACATCCGCTGGATCATGGAAAAAGCAAGAGAGTTCCAGAAAAACATCTATTTCTGCTTTATTGACTATGCCAAAGCCTTTGACTGTGTGGATCACAATAAACTGTGGAAAATTCTGAGAGAGATGGGAATACCAGACCACCTGACCTGCCTCTTGAGAAATCCATATTCGGGTCAGGAAGCAACAGTTAGAACTGGACAAGGAAGAACAGACTGGTTCCCAATAGGAAAAGGAGTATGTCAAGGCTGTATATTGTCCCCCTGCTTATTTAACTTCTATGCAGAGTACATCATGAGAAACGCTGGGCTGGAAGAAGCACAAGCTGGAATCAAGATTGCCAGGAGAAATATCAGTAACCTCAGATATGCAGATGACACCACCCTTATGGCAGAAAGTAAAGAGGAACTAAAAAGCCTCTTGATGAAAGAGGAGAGTGAAAAAGTTGACTTAAAGCTCAACATTCAGAAAATGAAGATCATGGCATCCGGTTCCATCACTTCATGGGAAATAGATGGGAAACACTGGAAACAGTGCCAGATTTTATTTTTTGGGGCTCCAAAGTCATTGCAGATGGTGATCGCAGCCATGAAATTAAAAGATGCTTACTCCTTGGAAGGAAAGTTATGACCAACCTAGTAGTGAGTAGTAGTAATAGTGAAAATCACTCAGTCGTGTCTGACTCTTGTGACCCCATGGACTGTAGCCTGCCAGATTCCTCTGTTCATGGGATTTTCCAGGCAAGAATACTGGAGTGGGTTGCCATTTCCTTCTCCAGGGGATCTTTCTAACCCAGGAATCGAACCCATGTCTCCTGCATTGCAGGCATATTCTTTACTGACTGAGCTAGGAGGGAAGCCCTGACCAACCTAGACAGTATATTAAAAAGCAGAGACATTACTTTGCCAACAAAGGTCCATCTAGTCAAGGCTATGGTTTTTCCAGTAGTCATGTATGGATGTGAGAGTTGGACTATAAAGAAAGCTGAGCACAGAAGAATTGATGCTTTTGAACTGTGGTGTTGGAGAAGACTCTTGAGAGTCCCTTGGACTGCAAGGAGATCCAACCAGTCCATCCTAAAGGAGATTGGAAGGACTGATGTTGAAGCTGAAACTCCAATACTTTGGCCACCTGATGTGAAGAGCTGACTCATTTGAAAAGACCCTGATGCTGGGAGGGATTGAGGGCAGGAGGAGAAGGGGACAACAGAGGACGAGGTGGTTAGATGGCATCACCGACTCAATGGACATGAATTTGTGTAAACTCTGGGAGTTGGTGATGGACAGGGAGGCCTGGCTGTGATTCATGGGGTCCCAAAGAGTTAGATACAACTGAGCAACTGAACTGAACTAGGTTTCATCTCTTCCCCTCCTCTTTCCCCTCCGGTCCCCCATCTTCCTTTCTCCCTTTCCCCCTCCCCCTCTTCCTCCCCCACCTCTCCCCCTCCTTCTTCCTTTCCCCTTCCTCCTCCTCCACTTCCACTTCTTCTCCTTCCACTTCTCCCCCTCCTCCTCCTCCTTCTTCTCCTTCTCCTCCTCCTTCTTCTTACCCCCAACTTTGCCAATCTTTTATGACTAAGTAAACCAGAATATGTAAATGTATCAAAATACCTGGCACAGAGGAGAAAGTCAACAATAACCAGTGAGGCAGTGTAAGTTCATGGTTATGGCTGGGGGCTCTGGACTCCAACAAAGACAAAATGTGGTGACTCCAGATGGCTGCAGATTCTTCGGCACTCCTCTAGAGGTCAAGTCTGTGTCCCCTCTGCTGGGTCTGGCTGGGCTCTCTGATTGCCCTGGAGTCATGCTCTCCCAAGTCACAGGCAGCTTCCATTGACTCCCTCAGAACTCTGCGAGCCCTGAGCTGCCTTGTCAAAGTGCAGTTACCACAAGCCAGCTGTGTGGTAGTTACCACAAAATAGCTGTGGCGAGATCACACCTATTCCCTTGAGGTGACAGTCCCAGCTGAGCAGCCCAGCCTCCTGGCCAAGGCACCAGTCACACAACAGCCCTCCTGATGAGCCCCTTCCAAGCTGAATACCACCGGGTGACCCCAGTCAACATCACAAGGAATGGTTGGTTGTCGTTTTAAGCTGTCAAATGTTGGGGGGATTTACTACACGCAGTATATCACTGGAGCACCAGGGTTTGAGGCCCTCCTTGACCACTTACTAACCAGCTGTTTGATCTTTTTTACCTCTGCAAGCTTCTATCCCTTACTTTAAGTGAGGATGGTTGTCCCTATCTGGCAGAATCTTAGTGAAGATTAAACGAAGTGACTCTGGCAAAGCGTTTAGGGCAGTGCCTAGAACATAGTAAGTGCTCCGAAATGCTATTACTAGTATGATTCCTTTCCCAGATTTTGCTGGCAAGATAATAAAGAAGGTGGAAAAGGAAGAAAGCTCTCTCAGACCCTGTGTTTTTGAGGGAAACAGGTCCTGAGCAGCTGCCTGCTTTTCCCAATGAATAGAATTGTCTTAATCATACTTAATCCTGTTCTCAGGAGGGCATTTAAAATTGGAACAGTCATTTATTTGATTTCCTCTGAAAGAGTTGCCCTAATGAAGCCATGTAGTTTGCAAGGGAATTAAGAGACTCTTCATCATCCTGAGGTCACTCTTCTCTGCTGTATGATGTGTTAGCACACATAGATGGGGTTGTTGGCACAGCCATCTTCTTGTTTTCCTTCTGCCCTGTGCTCCATCAACTTTCCTTTGAGGGGAACAGCCTCTAGTCACCATCTGGTTACAGGTGGCTATCTGGGACGTTTGCCTTGGTCTGAAGCCCGGGACCTCACTGCCCTGTGGCTGTGCCTACTTCCCATAGCCAAGGCTCCTGGATCAACTCACAGCTTGCTTTGGCTTCCTTTTACTGCTGACTCTAAATCTGAGAGACCAAAGGTGTAACATCAAGTTATTTTGCCTGATATATGAAACCATGTGGTTTCAGAGAAGTTGGGAGTTTGATATGTGAGAGTCTGGGAGTGAGGTGGTGGCAACAAGCAAAATACTATAGGAAAAACACTGTGAGCATTGGGGCCATTCATTTAATCAATATCCTGTGAGCATTACAAGTGCTGCCAGGCACCAGGCTAGACATTGTTCTAGAAATTTGTGGGTCTGATGCTCAGGTCCTCCAACCAAAGTTTATCTGACCCTAGCACAATGGCTAGGACAAAAGTGAGAGGCAATCCCAAATATTTAATGTGTATTTATTTATATTTTTGGCTACACCACCCAGCATGTGGGATCTTAGTTCCCCAACTAGGGATCGAACCCATACCCCTGTATTGGAAAGCATGGAGTCTTAACCACTGGACCACCAAGGAAGTCCTGCAATCCCAAATCTTAATGAGGCAATAAAGCAACTGGAACCCTTCTACGCCATTGGTGGGTATGTGGATGAGTTCAAGCACTTAGGAAAGCATACTCTACCAGAGTTAAACCTTTCACTCTGAAGTACATGCTCACAGAAGTAAACCTCTGTGCACCAGAAGACACCTTCGAGAATGGCCATGACCTCACCATTTGTAAGAGCCACCAGCAGGCAATAACCCAAAAGCTTGTCAGTTTGGAAATCCACACCGTGGATTATTACCCTGGAATGAGGATGAACAGACTAGTACCACACAGAGCAACACGGGTGAACCTCACTGCCGGGATGTTGTAGGAAATTTTGGGCAAGAATGACTATTGACTGCACAATTCCATTTTTGTGCATTTTAGAATGAGCACAATTAGGTTATGGTATAAATCAGAGTAGAGGTTGCCCTTGGGGATTAGTAGGTGGGAGGACCAAGAGGGAGTTCCTGGGGGGGCTAGTAATGATGTTCTGCTTTTTGTTCCAGATTCTGGTTACATGAAAGTGTTCACTTCATGAAATCCATCCCCCTGGTTACTTATAATGTGTATATTTTCTAATGATGATTTAATAAAATATTGGAAACCCATTAGCCAACTTGATCACATTGTTTTGCCTCTTTCAGCTTGGTTTCCTTATCTATAAAACAATGGATAATACAGCCTTCATCTTCAGAGCTATTGTTATACTGAGATTTAGTGGATGTGAGCATTATAGTGAAAATCCTTAAAACTCATTAGGTGCTTCATAAATGATGGCTATGATTCTTCTTGTTATTTTTGTTACTAATAATTTTTCTTAGGTTTAGATTTCTTTGAATGTCTAATTGAAAAAAAATCTGGGGAAAATGTCATCATTCTTCAGGTGAGAAGGAAATTAAAAAAAACAAAAGAGCCCTAACAAAGGCCTTTCCATGCATTGATATTATTTTGTGATAGGTGTCAATTCACCACAGAAGATGAGAAATAGCTCCCTGTTTTAAACATGCTTCTTTTTTTTCTATGACCCTCAAAACCCTTTTCCTAAATGCACTCTAAGTGTGAAACTTTGGAGAGGGAATGTCAAAGCACCTTGAAGAAACTTGGCCCCCCAACCCCCTGCCTCCTACCCTGCCCTGTCCTTTTTCCACACGTTTTTGAGAACGTGACTTACAGCAGATTTTTCAATTCCTCAGGAGCCAAAAAAATGTTGTGATAAAGTTGATACTTCTGGGCCTGCATTTTCCCTCGGTGTCATGGGACCATGGGTCATGAAAGGGTTTAGTGGTGCAGGCCATGCTCTACTGTGGTCTAAACGCGATCTTCAGCCCCTGGAGAAACACCCCAGGCTTGGCTGCTGGGAGCAAGTCTACAACTTTCACATTCTGGATATTACATTTCATCAACTTACAAAGTGTAATCCTGGAATTAGCTATTGGCGGCTGGAAACAGCCCCAGCTGGTCACAGCTGGGAGAGGAGAAGGGCCTTGGAGGGAGGCCTGGGTTCTGGGTAGCTGTGATACCCAGAGAAGCGTCTGTGCTGGTCCCCAGTCCTCACTGTGAAGGGATGGTGCTGGTTCCAGACCTTTCCCTTGCCCACTAGAGACATGCCAGGTTGAGGACCAGGTTCTAGGATAGAGGTGCCTAAATGTTTCACTGATACACTTTGGCAGTCATGACTCCAAGGTCCAGGCAAGTCTAATGTGATTGAGTCACAGTGAGAAATGCCTCTTTGCCCTCGGGGACACCAGCCGTCTTACTCTTCCTTAGATACGACTCTGGAGGCCTCACCTCTACAGCCTTGAGAATCTGCTATGCCGCCTCTAGGCTCTCCCTTCCAACACAAAAGGAAGACACATGAACCCAGCACATACCCAGCTGTGTTTGGAGGGTTGGCGGGAAACCAGGATTCTTATGTTTTGTGGGTGATGTGTTGTTTCTGGAGGCAATTTGATAATATCAATTAAGTCTTTAAAAAGTGTAGCCCTTCTGTTCTTAGAAACTTACCCTAAGGAGTTTTGACTAAAGTGTAAAAGCTATTTAGTGATATTTTAGTCCATGAAGTATTTGGTAAGTGCCTGGTAAGTGACCAAGACTTAACCGGTGCCCAGTGCCCAGTTCCCTGCTAAGACCTCACATGTGTGATCTCAGAGACTGCTCAGGGTGAGCCCCTGAGATGCCACCATCACTGTTCCCACTTGATAGCTGTGACACCAAGACCTATCGAGGTTCATTGGCTGCCCAAAGTCACAGAGCTGATTGGCAGTGGAGCCAGGTTTGACTTGAGAGTTTCAGCATCCCAGGTGAGGCCGACATTGATCAAAACCTAGACATGTTCACTGTTACTGAAGGAAAAGTACTTGGCTACCTGCAACTCAAATATCCCTGTGTGGTTGATCATTTGCCCAGCCAGAAAGGAAATAACCTAAATGTCTGACAGTTAGGATTTGGCTGTTTGTATTATGTCCGTACTTAGGAATACTGAGCAGCATTGAAATGAATGTTATGTGACCATGCTTATACAGCAAGAGATTCCCATCACATTATTAAAGGCAAAAGAATGTCATAGTTAAAGAAAAAAATTTTTTTTCTGTGCTTGTATGTGTGGGGTCATAGAAACAACACATTACTAGTTGGTTTCTCTGGACTCTGGGATTCCCTGGTAGCTCAGCTGGTGAAGAATCCGCCTGCAATGCAGGAGACCCCAGTTTGATTTCTGGGTCAGGAAGATCCACTGGTAAAGGGATAGGCTACCCACTCCAGTATTCTTGGGCTTCCCTGGTGGCTAGGCTGGTAAAGAATCTGCCTGCAATGCGGGGGACCTGCGTTCAATCCCTGGGTTGGGAAGATCCCCTGGAGAAAGGAACAGCTACCTACCTACCCCAGTATTCTGGCCTGGAGAATTCCATAGACTGTATAGTCCATGGGGTCTTAAAAAGTCGGACATGACTGAGTGACTCTTACACTTTTCTCTGGGTTCTGGGATTCTTTAGTTTTTTTTTTTTTTCTTTCCATCTTTCTGATTTTGAAGGATAATTAACATATCTTACATGTCTAAGTGGAATAACAAGCAGTTTCCATTTGAGAGCAAAATAGCTGCTGCTTATTCAGACAAAAAGATGGCCTGGTAGACCCAAAGAAGTTTATTCCTTCCTTTTTAACGAAAGGAAAGGAGTTGCCTGCAGGTGGTGGAGACTCATCTGAAGTCCTCAAAGTGGGGCCCAGGGATCTTCTGCAGCTGAATCGCCCAGGGCTGCTTTTTAAATGACAGCTTCCTAGGCTGTACCCTGATAATAGCAACATTTATTGAACATGTATTTTGTGCTGGCCACTATTCTAAGTGCTTTTTTCACTTCCTAACTCATTTTAGCCTCATAAACCCTAGGGTATGTACATGACCGCACCCACTTTCCTGGTGAGAAAGCCGAGGCACAGAGAGGCTGACTGGTGTGCTCTGAGTGAGAGAGCTGTTGGGTGATGGAGGGGCCTCCAGGGCCCCTGGTCTTGGCTCTGAGCCCAAACTCGCAGTCACTCCCCTGGGGTGTGGAGCTCAGGAGTCTGGATTTTTAACAAGCTCCCAGGGGATCCCTGAGCATATCTAAGGAATCTTTTATCTTAGAGCCACTTGCATTGTTTTGGATTAAGAAACAGCTGATCCATTGACTCCACATCAGTTGTGAAAGGACTTTGTCTCCTTGAAGTCATTAGAACAAAAACGTCTATCAGAGATTTCTTGGCTGTAGGCGAATCATCAAATGGGAAAAGCAGACAAGTCTTGACAACCCACTAGCCTAATTGTCAGTCCCTCTTCCTTCCTGCTTTCCTTTCTTTCAAACACATTCTTATTCAGAGCCCTCTTCTGAAACTTTCAGGATCTTAGCTGCTTTCTCTCAAGTTGGAATATGGGGGTGCTGTCTATGTGGGGTGCAGAGACCTCACAAGGACCTCTTCCTCTGGGGACCCTGAAACAACTTTGGACACCATTTAGAAAGTCAGGGATGGTTGAGGAGCAGAGGCCAAGATTTCTCTCAGACTGTTTCCTGACTTCTACCTTTAAAGACTAACCTGGTGACTTTAAAGGAAGGTGACTACCTCTTTCTGAGGTAGTCCTGGTGAGTTAAGATGCTCACAGGCTTAAGTGATGATTACAAAGCTACGACGAGTTGCTGTGCCCAAGTGCCAACTCCAAACTGAGTGGCATAACTCCAGGGGTCCCCTTCATATTACATGAAAGGAGTTGGGCTTCCACGGTGACTTATGTACAAGGTAGATGGTGAAGCACCAAGGACCTGCCCCAGCTCTTCCATTTGGGAGCCAGGATGAAGGGCCTAGTGGTGAAGTTAGATCCTAGAGGAGCAGATTAGACAGCCTCAAGCAGTGGACACAACGGCCCTTGAATACAAGTCTTCCCACCTTGCAGTGGCAAATCATAAAATGACTCTGCCAATTGGCCACTTTGGTCCAGTGCCTGCTATGGAAGCTGCAGTGCTGGCCACAAGATTGGGCCACCAGTGATGTGGTCAGCAGAGCAGGAGAACTAGGAGGCTTGTTTCCTTTGCCTGGGGGCTGGGGAAGCAGCATTGTCACCACACATATCAGTTTGGGTGCCTGTTGAATCCTCCAAGTGAGGGCTCATAGCTAGCAGTGTGAGACCACGTAGCTAGGGAAAAGGCAGTGACACCAGGATGTTTGAACCTAGAGTTCTTCTCTGAGTCAGTGAATGATGCCAGAGAACACACATCCCTGGGCCAGACTAGTGGAGAGCGATGAGTGTTTTTTCTATCCGGGAAGGCATAAGTTCCATATTTCCTGGAGCACTTCCCTACTTCCAGCAACTCTCAGCTACAACGATGACCTGCACTTGGCTGGGAGTTCTTTATATCCCTCTGTTACCTTGAGACCTGACTTAATGGTTCTGATTTATACAGCGAATGAAGGAATGCAAAAGAAAACACACTTGACTGTGAAAGACATCACAGTCATTCTCCAGAGAGCAAAGCTTTTAAAGGAGTGCAGGAACAACAGAAACTGGTCATTCTTGGCTGCTTTTGAACAAATTGGAGTGTTGGGAGAATGGATGAAGGAGTGAGCGGTGTGTCAGAGAAGGATGGAATCAGTGGGCTTCCCCACATGACAGCCTGCAGTGTCTGTGAAGTACAGATGTCACACAGGAGTCAAATGTTGGAAAACAGCCATCTTGCCACCTGTCTCAGCTTGCACCACACCTCCTCTGAGAAAGAGGCTTCTCAGACCACAGATCAGGGTGATTTGTTTGTCTTATGTGGTCTGCCAGTCTTCTGCACTTGATCTTTGTAACCCAGATTACACTTGTAATTCTTTGTTTAGCACCTGCCTCTCCCATTTGACTGTGAATTTCGTTAGCGCAGAGACTGGGTCTGCCTTGTTCACCATTTGTATCACTTGGGGACCTTTCGGTTGCCAGGAACAGAAATCCCAACCCAAGCTAGATTAGGCAAAAACGAACTTTCTTTGCACTCAGGTTTGGAATTGACTTTGACCCTGAATTGACCCTGAATCCTGGATTCAGGGATTTCGAATAAGTCATCAAAGAGATGGATCTCTCTACCACTCTTGGTTCCACTTCATTTTCTTTCTTATGTTGGCTTTGTTTTCAGGCTCCTCATGATACCAAGTGGCTGCCACAGCTCTTGCCTAAGATGATTTCAGGAACAAGTAAGTGTCTCTCCCTGATTACTACAGCAAAATGCTCAGAATTATCTCTGATTGGTTTAAGATGTGCCCATATCTTAACCAGTCACTGTACTGTAGAGAGCATGGTCCTCTGTGATTGGTCATTGTAGCACACACAGACCAGTGTCCATCTAAAAGCCATTTCCTCTTCTTCATGGTCATAAAGAACCCATCACTGGGTATCAAGTAGGTGGCAAGATGCTCAGGAAATGACCCCTCCTCAATCCAGGAAAACATTCATGGTAATCCTGTCACCTTTTGGTGATGATTGGTTTAAAAGTGTGCACTGGCCCATTTCTGGCAAATAGGACATGATGCAAAATGTGCTGGAGGCTTCTGGGAGTAATTTTTCTCTCTGATAAGTCAGATCTGTAGGGAGGACTGGCTCCCTTCTTGTGTTTGGATATTGTTTGAGAGGATGGGATGTTTGGAGCTGCTGCAGCCATTTTGCAACCATGAGGTGAGATAGTACTGATATAATGGGGATGGCAGAATGGAAAAATGTCTGCCCCTGGCCCCTGGTTTCACTTCTACAAAGTGACTGTTGGAGCCACTTTGCAAGTCCAGAGCACAAGGGTACCTGGGATTTACACTCCTACTGGGCAGCCCTTACCAATGACTGGTACAGAAGTGCGAAAGCCCAACTCCTTTGCTTTGAATTGGGACAAATGCCAAGGTGTACTTTCTACTCCAGAGCTCCCTTCAGGATCCAGCTGAGGCTTGGGCTTGCTCTCCTCCTCTTCTCTGTTCTGCTCTACCTCCCCCTGCTCCCCACCGATGCCCCTGGGAGCACTTCTTTAATCAATTGCTTGCACACAAATCGTTAGCTCCTTCTGGGGGACCTGCCGTATCACCAGGGCTCGAACATCACAGCTGCTCTGTAAATGTTTGTTGCCTGAGTGAATGAATACATGAATGGATGAAGAAGCTGAGGAAATCACAGGCAGGTGGAATCCGAACAGGTTATTATACTAATTACGGGCTGTCTACTTTTTTTCCCTCCACCTCTGTCAAACAGGTTGGCCCCTTGGGGAATTTCCCCAAAGCTTTTGAAGTAGACAGGGTATCTTCTCACCAGTTTCCTGTGCTTCCTAATTGGGCAAGCCATTAGAAGGTGAGGTCATCTCCCCAGGGAAGGAGGCGGGGCCTTAGCACTCAGTAGCAGGGGGGCCCTGGGGTGAGGACAAAACCAGCCTGAACATCTGCAGTGTCTGTTGTTACTGGAGCAGCGGCTGGAGGGGATGACCATTCCGGAATGAATCAACTAAACCTTTGACCTGAACTCCAGTTTAATTCACTCTTGCCCCTCCATTAGCTAGTACAAGAGATGGGGAGGCAGAAGGGGAAGGAAACGTATTTTATTTTTATGGCACTTTTACTTCAAATGACCTGCTGGGTTAAGCCCACTTTCCTTTCATGAATTATGCATTAGAGGAATCCCTCTGTTTTTCTAAAGGCTTTAGTTGAGTTCATCTCCTAGAAAGATTTAAAAAAATAATCAGGAATTTCAAATCAAAAATTCACCTCTTGCCACATCAATTGATGTGATTTAGATTGGGTTATACCTTGAATGAGTCTCCCTTGGAAGAATTTTCAGATGTCCTGGGATCTTAAAATCATACAGCCCCATCCCCTTATTTTATACACTTGAAGACTAAGAACCCAGAGATGGAAAATGACATGCCCAAGTTCACAGAGCCCATGAGTATCCACAGTTATTAAAAGATAGAGATGGCAGTATATTTCACCCTCTTTCTTTCAAGTCCAGTGTTCTTTTCTGAGAGTAAGCCTGGAGAGGTAATATGGTTGCCATGGCTGCAGAAAAAATTGCTCCAAAATCTAGTGGTATAAAGCAACCACTTATGCTCACAGAGTCTGTGTATTGAGAATATGATGGAGAACAATGAGGATGGCTTCTTTTTGTTTCTGGGTATCTAGGGACTCTGCTGGAAGGGCCAAAGGCTGGGTTCATTTGAAATCTTGTTCATTTGCACAAGTACAGGTTGATGTTGCCTGTCGTCAGAGACACTAGCTAGAGTCATTGACTGCAACATCTACATGTGGCCTCTTGTGTGGTCTGGGTTTCCTTACAAACATGGTGAACTGGGTTCCAGAGGGGAGATGGAGAGAAGGAGAAAGGGAGAAAGGGGTGGGAGAGAATTGGTGGAAACCACGTGAACTTTACGGACCTGAAAGTCACATAGTGTCACTTCTACAACATTCTATTGGTCAAAGCAGTTACAAAGTCCACTTGGTTTTGGGAGGCAGGAACACAGACTCCACAACTCAGTGGTGGAGTGTCACATTGTGAGAGGGCATATCAAATGGGATGTATATTGATACAGCCATCTGTGGACAATACACTCTATGCAAGAGGGTTGGGCCTCAGTTCAGTTCAGTTGCTCAGTCGTGTCTGACTCTTTGAGACCCCATGAACTTCAGCATGCCAGGCTTCACTCCTGGAGTGTGCTCAAACTCATGTCCATCAAGTCAGTGATGCCATCCCACCATCTCATCCTCTGTTGTCCCCTTCTCCTCCCACCTTCACTCTTTCCCAGCATCAGGGTCTTTTCCAGTGAGTCAGTTCTTCGCATCAGGTGGCCAAAGTATTGGAGTTTCAGTTTCAGCCTCAGTCCTTCCAGTGAATAGTCAGGACTGATTTCCTTTAGGATGGAGTGGTTTGATCTCCTTGCAGCCCAAGGGACTCTCCCTTGGGTTGGGTCTACTACTACTACTAAGTCGCTTCAGTCGTGTCCGACTCTGTGTGACCCCGTAGATGGCAGCCCACCAGGCTCCGCCATCCCTGGGATTCTCCAGGCAAGAATACTGGAGTGGGTTGCCAGTTCCTTCTCCAATGCATGAAAGTGAAAAGTCAAAGTGAAGTCGCTCAGTCGTCTCTGACTCTTAGCGACCCCATGGACTATAGCCCACCAGGCTCCTCCGTCCATGGGATTTTCCAGGCAAGAGTACTGGGAGTGGGGTGCCATTGCCTTCTCCTGGGTTGGGTCTAGTACACAGTAAACATTGCCGAATTATTTATTTTGTATCTATCTTGTCTGCTCAATTACCATTTCCTAAAGGATAAAGTGGGCTTCCCTGATAGCTCAGTTGGTAATGAATCTGCCTGCAACGCAGGAGACCCCAGTTCGATTCCTGGGTTGGGAAGATCCACTGGAGAAGGGATAGGCTACCCATTCCAGTACTCTGGCCTGGATAATTCCATGGACTGTATAGTCCATGGGGTCCCAAAGAGTCAGACATGACTCAATGACTTTCACGTCACATCAAAGGATAAGGTAGTTATCTGTCTTGTTCAGTGGTATATCCATGTCCAGCACAGTTGCAGCTGTTTGGAACATAAGTGTCAAAAAGAAAGTCTTTATTGGCTAAAAATATACTTATAGATTTCCCTTCTTCTCTTGTGACCTTTCCTTTTCATCAAGAACTTAAACACCACCACCATCTTCCCTGGAGAGTTAGTTGATTGATTGATTGATTCATTCATTCACATTTGGAGGCACATGGAAAAGGTAGTTAGCTTAGTCTTAGATGGTCAGAGAAATTGTCCTGGAGGGAGTAATAGATATAAGAGGAGACTTGGAGGATGACCAAGAAGAAGGTTAAATGAAGAGGCAGAAGGAAGGGTGATCCAGGCAGAGTGACCAGCCTATACATAGTTGGAGGCAAGCAAGTCAGTGTGACAGGCATGTAGATTTTGAGAAAAGAGTGACAAAAAGTAAGGGAAGCTGGAGGAGTAAGCAGAGCCTGGGTTGTAATGGCCACCTCAAGGAATTTGACCTATTCCTAAGAGCAGTGCGAAGCCAATAATTAAGCAACATAATCTAACATGTGTTTAGAAGGCTCTGACTGCAGAGTAGATGATAGATTGGAGCGGTACAAGGTAGGAGGCCAGTTGGGACATTGTTGGCAGAATGTTGATGTGAAATGATGGGAGTCAGAGCCACAGAAGGATGTGGTGGGGATGATGAGAAGTAGCTGGGTATTTCCAAGAACTGAAAGGATGTAGGGGTGAGAGACAGAGGCGCTGAGTCAGGACTTGGTCTCTAGTTTAAGCAAGTGGGTGGATGGTGGAACCAGGCTCTTAGGTAACCCTAGGGAAGGAGAAGTCTTGGGATAGAGCTGTGAGAAGTTTATTTTTGGTCATGTTGAGTCTGAGATGCCATGAGGATGTTCAAGTGGAGGTTCTAGAAGGTACTTAGATTCACAAAACTGAAACTCAACAGAGTGGTCTGGTCTGTGCACCTGGACAAGAGACAAGAAGAGAGATGGAAACTGAGGCCACAGGTGTACATGTGCTTATCGAGGGAGGATGGGCATCATGGAGCCAGAGCCATGGAGAACGCAGGCAGGTTTCAAGAGGGAGGCGGACAATGGTGCCCAGTCATCTGGGACAGCAAGGAATGAAAGAAGGGACATTGTCCACGGCATTGAATGAAAGAAGTCACTGACAGTTTTTACAAGGACAAGCTCCCCTGGGAGATATAGAAAGAAGCCAGACAGCAGAGAGTTGAGTGGTAGGGAGGAGGTGAGAGAGTGATAACTAGGTGAATGAATAGCTGAGTGGATGGAGGGATGGATGAATGAATGAATGATTGAATAGCATCCTAGGGAGGTTTTTACGTGCCTCCTTGCAGGTCTGGTAATTCTGGAGACACCAGGATGTGTCTCCAAGATGAGTTTACTTGCCAAGTAAATTCTCCAGAGACCTATTAGGAAGAATCTTTTCTGCCTAGCTCTCTCTCAGAAAAGTACCAATGTGTGGTCTGTCCTCAGCATTCCTCCCTAGCAACCAGCATGTGTATTTAACTTCTTGGGAAAAGATGCTGTCATCTTGTAGCCATCAACACAGCTCTGTGGTCACATCTGTTGTTTTTGTCTGCACGACAGCCATTCATTATCATTTAGTTAATAGCATCTTGATTTGGGTGGGACTGATCCCTAATAATTCCTGGTTCCAGGGGTGGCACATGTTCCAAGCCTGGCCAGTAAGACTCAGGCCTGAGATTTTGGGGAAATTATTGGGAAAGAGGAACATTCTTTAAGTGGGGATAGCTCCACATGGAGGCAGCCTGCCAGCACAGAGGAAAAATAGATCCAGAGACAGAGAAAACAGCCTTGATAATAATTCTTGAACTCCTGGATCCAGCCATGCCTGAAGCCACTTAATCCCTGGATTTTTCAGTTACATAAGCCAATAAATTCCTCATTTTTGTCTGTCAGAAAGAGCTGTGTGAGTTCCAGTGATGAATGAGTGGTCCCAACAGGAGTAAACTGCCAAGACATGGGGGCCTAGGGGTGGGGTTGGTGGAGAAACTTCACTCACCAAGCTGCTTTTGCCTTAGAGATTTCCCCCTCCTTTTTGCAGTCCTCCCATTCATTGTTTCCAGTTGTATTACCTTTTTGTAAACCTGTCCTTGCTTAAAATACCTGAGATGCATGATTCTGTGCTGGAGACCACTTCTCACCCCTAGAGGCAATGGACATGCTTATGATTTTTAAGAAGAAACCCTCCCAGAGCCCAAGCTGGAAGTTGGCACATTGCAGAGTCTCCTGCAGTGTGCAGTGTCTGTGCCTCCTGTGACTTGCCAACAGCCAGTGCCAGATTCCACATCACCAGCCTCTGGCCCCACATCCCCATGTATACAGCAACCCCTTCAACAGTGCAAAGTCTTGTTCATTTGTTCAAAACATGAATTAATCATGCCAGGGAGACTCCCAGACACTGGGCTACATTTTGCTGTGTTAGCAATAAACATCCCTTCATCCTGTCGACACAATCAGAGGGGAAAACAGAGGTCCAAAAGCGGACAAGGTGATGAGGGGATCTGTGGGTCACCCACGGCCAAGGAAAGGAGGGACACATTCTCTACACCTCCCTCCCCACTGCAATCTGATGGCCTGTCATTGGCAGGGACCCAGAGCAGGATTTCTCCTGGGTATGATGGGGCTGACTGTTTCCGTGCTGGGCTTGCCAGAATTGTCCTGCGTCATCCCCTGTCCCTCTTCATTTAGGCCTCCTCCTCCTGCCTCCTTTTCTCTCCTCCCTCCCTCCCTCTCTCTCTCTTTCGTTCCTCTCTTCCTTCCTCCCACACCTCACTCTCCCTCCTCCACCCTCCCTCCACTTTCCTCCCTCCTCTTCTCTTCTGCCCTCATCTCTACTTCTCTTTCCCCTCTCAACTTCCCTCTCTCCCTTCCTTTATTTACCCTTTCCACCTATCCCTCTTTCCCTTGTTTCTCTATCCTTTCTTGTTTCTGCTTCCCTTTTCTTGGATCCTCCTCTCCCCCTCACCCCACCTCCCCCACTCCCCGCCCCGCCCCAACTGCAGGACTTTCAGCCTGTGGTTCTCAAGAAATGAGAACGAAGGGAATAATACTGAAAAGCAGCCAGGCTCAGCCAATAAATCCTCTAATACTTGTAATAGTTTCATTTTCTTCATGTTCATCCTAGTTTAAGAGTTTAATCAACATCTTTGAAATGCTTGTGATTTACTCCATGGAGCCTTAATAAGAGGCACAGAAAGTCTCTCCCACCCTCTCTCCCCACCCCCTTCCTTTCTTCTTTCCCCACTTCCTTCCTTCTATTTATTCAATAAATGTTCTTTGAGGGTCTACTCTGGCCTAGGCCCTGGGGTAAGTGCTAGACATAGTGAATATAGACATGGACATGGTCTCTGCTTTGATGAGCTTGTAGTCTGTGGAAGAGACAGATTTTCACCATAATTCACACATTTATTCACAAATTTATTCTCATAATGTCAGTGCAAGCTCTGAATTTCCGTGAGGATCTAAACAGAGGAACTGACCCCAACTATGTGGGTGTGGAGGCTTCCTTGAGGAGCTGACTTGAAGGATGGGTTTTCTAAATCAGAGGGAAGAGGAATGAGCACTCTAAGCAGAGGGAATACAACATGCAAAGGTCCTGGGGTGAGAGGAGCAAGGCAGTCTCACAGCCCACTGTGGCTGACACAGAGAGCAGAAAAAACAAGGCAGGGGTTGGCAGGGGTCAGATGTTCAGGCTCGTTCCTGAGGTAAGAGTTTGAGTCTACTCCAACAAGGCACCACTGAGGAGTTTCACTGGGTGGGGAAAGGCAGGGGTGTGTGTGTGTGTGTGTGTGTGTGTGTGTGTGTGATCAGTTTGACTCTTGATGCCATCAAAGGCGGGATGGGAGGCCCTTTGGGAAATGCTTTCTAGCTAGCCTTGGGTTAACTGGGTAGGCTGAGAAGAAGCAGATTGGATTGGATACCGCATTGGCCACAGAGGCTGGATAGGGGTTAGGTAATTATTCTGGCTTCTGAAAGGGATATAATCCTCCCTGCGGATCTCCTGTGTGTGTCAGAGGATCCTACGAGTAAGAAAGGTGGAAGGATCATTACTGACTATGGATAAAAAAACCCTTCAGAGCTGGACCCATATAGATATGGCTTTGTTGTTTATCACCTATGAGATCCCAAGCAGGTTTGTAGCTTCTCTGAGTTTGTTCTTTATTTGTAACGTAAGGACAATAATAGTAATAAATGTCTTATTTTTGTCTGCCTATCATCCCCTTTCCGATTTGGAAATTACCACTGCATGTGGTTCTGGTGGGACTGACACTCACTCGGCCCCACCTACCTGCCAGGCACATAATCCACGCCCAGCCAATTATTGTGCTCCATCTCCGGATCCGGTCTAAGGTACACAAGCAGGAGAGTACCTCTATGGGATCTGATACAGGGCTGTTGGAGAAAAGGGTCTTTCTTGGTTATAGACTGTGAGCTTTAAGACTAGGAACTTGGCCTGCTGCTGCTGCTGCTGCTGCTGCTGCTGCTGCTGCTGCTGCTAAGGCACTTTAGTCGTGTCCGACTCTGTGTGACCCCATAGACAGAAGCCCACCAGGCTCCGCCATCCCTGGGATCCTCCAGGCAAGAACACTGGAGTGGGTTGCCATTTCCTTCTCCAATGCATGCAAAGTGAAAAGTGAAAGTGAAGTCACTCAGTCGTGTCCGACCTCAGCGACCCCATGGACTGCAGCCTACCAGGCTCCTCCGTCCATGGGATTTTCCAGGCAAGAGTACTGGAGTGGGGTACCATTGCCTTCTCTGGAACTTGGCCTACTGTTGTCCAATTTTCTTGGAAAAAGAAATCAGGGAGATGAGTAGGAGAGGTGAGAGAAGGAAGAAAGAATGAGAGAGAGAAGGAAAAAAAAAAACTTTGAGATCCTGGTTGCAACAGTTCCTGAAGCCCACAGACCCCTTGCCCTTCTCAGTTAATGAACCTATCAGTACCACCGTTAAGGTTTAAACCAGTTTGAGTTGGGTTTGTCCCTAACATTGGATGTGTTCTGACCAATGAACCATGTCATTGGGTTATTGTGTGGGATTATTTAGGTAAAGGACCAAAAGCAAATGTGAAGTTATCAGCATGCAGAGTATCAGCATGCAGACCACCAGTGAGGCGTATTGTTTAGGTCACAATTTACAGCTATAGAATACATAACTAGAGGGTATGCTGCTTCTCATCTCTGGTGTGTAGTTTCCTATTACCCACCACCACCTTTGTGATCTGGTGTAAGCTCCCTTCCCCACTCTCCCCACCTCCCTCCAAAATTTGTGACTCTCCCCCCTGGGGTTCTCTTGAAGTAACAGTGGCAGAAACAGAGCACAGTGGCCTGAAGGATGTAACTGTGTTTGGATCTTATTTAAAGAGATTAGCTCCCTCCTCCTCCATAGCAGCTGGTTACTACGTTTTTTACAGAGTGTATTAGTTATCTATTGGTGTATAACAAATGAGCCCCAAACTTAGTATCTTAAAAAACAATCAGAGATTTTTACCATATGGCTTCTGTGGGTCAGGGATTCAGCTAGCTCAAGGTCTCTCAAGAGGCTGAAGATAAGACATAGGACAGGGCTAGTTTTGTGTGAAGACTTGACTGGGGCTGAAGGATCCACACCCAAGATGTCCACTCACATGGCTGTTAGAAGAACATTTTGGTCCTGGTCAGATAAACCTCTCCACAGAGCTGTTTGAGTGTCCTCAGGCTTCCCCCAGAATGAGTGGTCCAAGACAGAGGCAGGTGGAAACTGCAATATCTTTTATGACCTAGTCTTGGAAGTCACAGGAATCATTTCTGCAATATTCTACTGACTGTGCAGTTCAGCCCTATTCACGTGGGAGTGGGCTACACCGGAGTGTGACTAACAGGAATCAGCCGTCATCGGGGAGCCCCTTAGAGGTTGACTGCCGCACTTATGAAGGGAGCAGTGAT
Source organism: Ovis aries (assembly GCF_016772045.2). NCBI lineage: Eukaryota > Metazoa > Chordata > Mammalia > Artiodactyla > Bovidae > Ovis > Ovis aries. The sequence goes on from NC_056072.1 coordinate 29,091,572, forward strand.
ATTCTTAACTCTCATTCAAGCTTCTTCTTAGTCTGAAGGGAATTCTCTTCGTTAAGGTGGCCTTCAGATGCCCAGGATAACATGGCATCTTAGAGGCACCAAAAAACACCCTTTCCAACAACTTGTGCTTGAAAGAGCTTTTTTTTTTTCCCCCAGAGCTTGCAAAGAGTTCCTTAAATAAACTAGTGAAATGACTAAACTAATTTGCTGGTCTGTAATTTCCTGGCATGTCTGGAGATTTCCTAATAAACAGTAGCTTCAGGCTGGCAACCTGCCATCATTGCAGCCCTCTCCTGCGTGACAAACAAGGGATGTGTAAAGCATCTGAGAGGGTTGGGAAGTCTGGTATATCACAGAGGGAAGCGCTGGACCCAGAGCCTGGATGTTTGGTTTTGAGAGCCAGCCCTGCCTCTTACCTCCTATCATATTCTGAGTGAAACGCTTGCCTCTCTGTGCCTCAGTTTCTCCCTCTTGGGAAAGTGGTGATAACCCTGGTCCTGCCTGACTCCGGGCTTTTACTAGGTTTTGGATAAGTTGATATAGTGTTTCCAAGAGGGAAGTCCATGGGACTGTTAACCCCAAAAGGGGTCCTGTGCTGGAGTGAACACGGGCAACCTTGGTTAACACATTCCAGCCATTTCACACTTTCCTTGACTGCAGGCAGGACCTGCTTTGTGGCTGTGTGCAGGGGCAGCCACAGGGCCCTGTACTTGGGTTTTGTGCCCTGTTGTTGCTATCTTCAAATTCTCACTAATTTTGTCTTTGAAGTCGTGCTTTATAAGTGATGATTGATAGGACAATAGAGTTTGTGCTGGACACTGTGTGTCTCAGCTCCCAGGAGACCACTTCTCACTGACTCCTTAAGGTGGGCTCTTGACTGCCTACTCCTCTTTTCTGATGTCCACTGGCTCCCCCTGCCCTGCCCAGAAACACGTCACCAGGGCACTCAGATCAGGAGACTGGGTCACTCCTGGCGGTGGAGTGGTCTACTGTCACCCTCTGCCAACTACATGGACCTAGGTACTTGTGAGGGGGGAAGGTGGGGTCCAGTGTCCACAGGGTCTAATACCCAGTGCATGGGAAGTGCTAGTCTAGAGCAAGGTGGCATCTCAGGGCAAGGTGGCAGCTATCTCGATGCTGGGCTGGCAGTGCCATGGCACACTGGGCAGACAGTTTGGTGGGGGCCTCTCACCTACCTCTGACCCAGGTACCAAGGGGGTTGTAATCCCTTGAGGATCATCTGTGAGTTGGGGCACTCATGGGAAGAGGAGGTAAGCTCCTCCATGCTGCCAACACCACCAGCCAGGGCTGCTCATTCTCCATTTGCTTTGGGTCTAGTCTATGGAACTTGTCAGATCCCTTAACATAAAAGACCCTAAGCTGTAGTAGGTCAAAGCGCACACTTGGGAGCCTCTTTGTCTAGGTTTGGTTCACACCTCAGCTGTGTTGTCACCTTAGCCCTTTATGTGACCTTTCTGTGCCCCTGTTTATTCACCCCTAAAATAACAAACATGCAGTTTTCACTTCACAGTCTGTCGTGCAGCTTCAATGAGGTAGCACATGCGGAGCAGCTGGACTCGTGCTCCCTGTGCCTTGGGTGAGGCAATGTAGTCTAATACTTGTTCCCCTAAAGGACTGCTGGACTCTTGGTGCAGGGATGTCATCTGTACCATCCACTCCTGCAGTCCTGTACCCAGCACCATGCCTGGAACAGACTCAGTGGATGGATACTTGTTGGAGGAAGGAATCTCCAAGCAGGGCTTTCCACAGAACCGCTACCCTATCTTCTTTTTCCTAGAGACCAGTACACAACCAGCATTCCACAGAGCACACATTTAGGAATCTCCTAGTTTACCTCTGTGAAGTGATGCACCTAAGCGAGGAGGCAGCACACAGCCCTCTGCAGGGTCTGTTTCCCTCCTTTTGAGACTCAGCATCTCATCCCTATCCTTAGGGTTGCCTGATCCTGGGGATGGAGCACATGGACACCCCAGTGACTTGCCCACCTCCTGTCTGGACCCATCTCTCCCCACTGCCCCATAACTCACTCTTCCCTAACCCCTCCCCAGGGCCTCCCACGTCCTTAATTGGGCCAATCTGTCCCCCTGACACCACGCTCTGCTTCGTTTTCTCCACAAAGCCCTCTCTTGTCAGTTGACGGATTCTCATCTGTCACGAGCACATTTTTCAATTTGTGCTCTTCCAATGGATTCCCAGCCAGGTTTCAGCTTTTAAAAAGCTACTTAGTTTTATAATTTCCCAGTGATTTTCCTTGCCTGCCATGATTCCTCTCCATCCCCACTCCCCAGTTTCCTTCCCAGAGTGCTGAATCCTTACAGGTGACCCTCTAAGGAAGCCTGATTTAGTCAGATGAGGGGACCATCACTCTCCTATTCTTGGCTCCTCCTAAAGTTGGTCCTGAGAGAAGGGCACCAGGGCAGTAGCTGATCTCTGGGAATTGATCCAGGAAGCAGGAGTGGGGGAGGGGTGGTCAGAGAAGGAAGGAAGAAGGGCCCAAAACTGCACTTTATCTTCAGGGTACAAACTGGGTGACCTGCCGGCAACTGCAGGAATGGAATGGACCTTTGTGATGTCCCTTTGTGTTGTTGGAGGGTGGGGAGGCTGGGCATTTAGCCACTGGCTGCCACCCCCCTTGTTGGAGGGATGTCCCTGGGAAAACAAACTTCCCCACCCTTCTGTGATGTAGAAAGGTCCAGTTTATTTTTTATTTTATTTATTTATTTATTTTTAATTTTTTTACTTTACAATACTGTATTGGTTTTACCAAACATTGACATGAATCCGCCACGGGAAGGTCCAGTGTAAAATCCTAGCCTCATGCCGCCCCTCTGTCCTGGTCAGATTTGACTCACCCTGAGGGGCTGCAGTGAGGAGGGAGCTGGGTCAGCTCTAAGGATCCCTCCCCTTCCCCTGCCCCTCCCCTTCCTCTCTCCTTTGGGCCACAGAAGGCAATATAAAGAGCATTCCCTGGAGTTTGCAGTCTCTAAGTTACTCTCCCAGAGAATTCTTTCCTTGACTCAAAGGAGACTCATCCATCTCCCCAAGTATTCACACTCCTGCTCAGATCCCCAAAGTCTGTACTTATAGGTTGGAGGGAAGGAAGGAAGGAGTGGTGATCAGGCCAGTTTGGATGTCTCTTCATTTGCCTGAAGGCACTCAGGGCCTCTTTCCGTTTGGCAAAACGTTCTTACCTTGGGTGGGAGAAGTAATTTGCCAGTCTCTAAGTGAAAATTTTGCTAAAAGCAAAGGAGAAAAGGAAAGATATAAGCATTTGAATGCAGAGTTCCAGAGAATAGCAAGAAGAGATAAGAAAGCCTTCTTCAGCAATCAATGCAAAGAAATAGAGGGAAAGAACAGAATGGGAAAGACTAGAGATCTCTTCAAGAATATTAGAGATACCAAGGGAACATTTCATGCAAAGATGGGCTCGATAAAGGACAGAAATAGTATGGACCTAACAGAAGCAGAAGATATTAAGAAGAGGTGGCAAGAATACACAGAAGAACTGTACAAAAAAGATCTTCACAACCCAGATAATCATGATGGTGTGATCACTAATCTAGAACCAGACATCCTGGAATGTGAAGTCAAGTGGGCCTTGGAAAGCATCGCTACGAACAAAGCTAGTGGAGGTGATGGAATTCCAGTTGAGCTATTTCAAATCCTGAAAGATGATGCTATGAAAGTGCTGCACTCAATATGCCAGCAAATTTGGAAAACTCAGCAGTGGCCACAGGACTGGAAAAGGTCAGTTTGCATTCCAATCCCAAAGAAAGGCAATGCCAAAGCATGCTCAAACTACCGCACAATTGCACTCATCTCACATGCTAGTAAAGTAATGCTCAAAATTCTCCAAGCCAGGCTTCAGCAATACATGAACCGTGAAGTTCTGGATGTTCAAGCTGGTTTTAGAAAAGGCAGAGGAACCATAGATCAAATTGTCAACATCCGCTGGATCATGGAAAAGCAAGAGAGTTCCAGAAAAACATCTATTTCTGCTTTATTGACTATGCCAAAGACTTTGACTATGTGGATCACAATAAACTGTGGAAAATTCTGAAAGAGATGGGAATACCAGACCACCTGACCTGCCTCTTGAGAAATCTGTATGCAGGTCAGGAAGCAGCAGTTAGAACTGGACATGGAACAACAGACTGGTTCCCAATAGGAAAAGGAGTATGTCAAGGCTGTATATTGTCACCCTGCTTATTTAACTTCTGTGCAGAGTACATCATGAGAAATGCTGGGCTGGAGAAGCACAAGCTGGAAAGATTGCTGGAGAAATATCAATAACCTCAGATATGCAGATGACACCACCCTTATGGCAGAAAGTGAAGAGGAGCTAAAAAGCCTCTTGATGAAAGTGAAAGTGGAGAGTGAAAAAGTTGGCCTAAAGCTCAACATTCAGAAAACGAAGATCATGGCATCCGGTCCCATCAGTTCATGGGAAATAGATGGGGAAACAGTGGAGACAGTGTCAGACTTTATTTTGGGGGGCTCCAGAATCCCTGCAGATGGTGACTGCAGCCATGAAATTAAAAGACGCTTACTCCTTGGAAGAAAAGTTATGACCAAGCTAGATAGCATATTAAAAAGCAGAGACATTACTTTGCCAACTAAGGTCCATCTAGTCAAGGCTATGGTTTTTCCTGTGGTCATGTATGGATGTGAGAGTTGGACTGTGAAGAAGGCTGAGCGCCGAAGAATTGATGCTTTTGAACTGTGGTGTTGGAGAAGACTCTTGAGAGTCCCTTGGACTGCAAGGAGATCCAAGCAGTCCATTCTGAAGGAGATCAGCCCTGGGATTTCTTTGGAAGGAATGATGCTAAAGCTGAAGCTCCAGTACTTTGGCCACCTCATGCGAAGTGTTGACTTATTGGAAAAGACTCTGATGCTGGGAGGGATTGGAGGCAGGAGGAGAAGGGAACTACCGAGGATGAGATGGCTGGATGGCATCACTGACTTGATGGACGTGAGTCTGAGTGAACTCCAGGAGTTGGTGATGGACAGGGAGGCCTGGCGTGCTGCGATTCATGGGGTTGCAAAGAATCAGACACGACTGAGCGACTGAACTGAACTGAAGTGAAAATTGGCATTTCTTTCTATTCAAAATGTAGACATCCAACCCCACAATAACATTAGTTGTGCCTGTGACTTTATCATCCATAAAAATCAGAGATATTTTCATATCACTCTACAGTTGTCACAGATATCTGAAAATGACATTTTATACTCATCTCCATTTAAAAATTAGTCATAACTAGACCCACTGCTAGATATTGCTTTTTAATGTGTTAATAAAGTAGTGCCAGTATTACTACATCATAAATTTGTTTAATATTTTGAGAACCACATAACTGGTTTTCTCTGTAATTCTTTGTATTTTATTTTGTGCCTTTGAAGCCATTATTCTGAAAACAGATTCATCACTTTCAGTTCAGTTCAGTTTAGTTACTCAGTTCTGTCCGACTCTTTGTGACCCCATGGACTGCAGCACCCCAGGCTTCCCTGTCCATCACCAACTCCTGGAGCTTGCACAAACTCATGTGCATTGAGTCAGTGATACCATCCAAGCATCTCATCCTCCGCTGTCCCCTTCTCCTCCTGCTCTCAATCTTTCCCAGCATCAGGGTCTTTCCCAATGAGTCAGTTCTTCACATCAGGTGGCTAAAGTATTGGAATTTCAGCTTCAGCATCAGTACTTCCAATGAATTTTCAGGACTGATTTTGTTTAGGATGGATTGGTTGCATCTCCTTGCAGTCCAAGAGACTCTCAAGAATCTTCTCCAACACCACAGTTCAAAAGCATCCATTCTTCAGCGCTCAGCCTTCTTTATGGTCCAGCTCTCACATCCATACATGACTACCGGAAAAACCATAGCTTTGACTAGACAGACCTCTGTTGGAAAAGTAATGTCTCTGCTTTTGAATATACTATCTAGGTTGGTCATAATTTTTCTTCCAAGGAGCATGCATCTTTTAATTTCATGGCTGCAGTCACCATCTGCAGTGATTTTGGAGCCCAAGAAAATAAAGTCTCTCAATGTTTCCATTATTTCCCCATCTATTTGCCATGAAGTGATGGGACTGGATGCCATGATAGTTTTCTGAATGTTGACTTTTAAGTCAACTTTTTCACTCTCCTCTTTCACTTTCATCAAGAGACTCTTTAGTTTTTCTTCACTTTCTGCCATAAGGGTGGTGTCATCTGCTTATCTGAAGTTATTGATATTTCTCCTGGCAATCTTGACTCCAACTTGGCATTTTGCATGATGTACTCTGCATATAAGTCAAATAAGCAGGGTGACAATATACAGCCTTGACGTACTCCTTTCCCGATTTGGAACCAGTCCATTGTTCCATGTCTGGTTCTAATTGTTGCTTCTTAACCTGCATACAGATTTCTCAGAAGGCAAGTCAGGTGGTCTGGTATTCCCATCTCTTTCAGAACTTTCCACAGTTTATTGTGATCCACACAGTCAAAGGCTTTGGTATAGTCAATAAAGCAGAAGTAGATGTTTTTCTGGAATTCTCTTGCTTTTTTGATGATCCAAGAGATATTGGAAATTTGATCTTTGGTTCCTCAGGCTTTTCTAAATCCAGATTGAATATCTGCAATTTCACAGTTCATGTACTGCTGAAGACTGGCTTGGAGAATTTTGAGAATTACTTTGCTAACATGTGAGATGAGTGCAATTGTGCAATAGTGTGAACATTCTTCGGCATTGCCTTCTTTGGGACTGGAATGAAAACTGACCTTTTCCAGTCCTGTGACCACTGCTGAGTTTTCCAGATTTGCTGGCATATTGAAATAGCTCAACTGGGATTCCATCACCTCTACTAGCTTTGTTCATAGTTATGCTTCCTAAGGCCCACTTGACTTCACATTCCAGGATGTCTGGCTCTAGGTCAGATAACCATCGCGGTTATCTGGGTCATGAAGATCTTTTTTGTATAGTTCTTCTGTGTATTCTTGTCACTTCTGTCCTCTTCAGGTCAATACCATTTCTGTCCTTTATTGAGCCCATCTTTGCATGAAGTTTTCCCTTGGTATCTCTGATTTTCTTGAAGAGATCTCTAGTCTTTACCATTCTAATGTTTACCTCTGTTTCTTTGCATTGATCACTGAAGTTCATCACTTTACTGGATGCCAACACAAGAAAGGTCAGAACCTTGTTCTGGAACATGTGGTTTCTATTTGTCTTAGGTCTTGTTTTGGGGCTTGGACTGGCGTCTCTCTCCAGAGCATTTTCTACACTGTCTTTCTTTTGAATTAAGATCCTGTTGTCCTCATTCAGGCCAATAATAGCTGACAAGTTTTAAACATTTCCTCTGTACAAACACAGTACAAAGCACTCTACATGCATTCACTCATTTAATTTTTTATGGAGGCACAGAGAGGTTAAGTGACATGTCCTGGTCCAACAGCTAGTAATTGGAGGAGCCAGGATTTGAACCTAGGTAGTCTGACTCCAAAGCACACAGTCTTAAACTTATTCATTGCAAACTAGGTAAGAGATGGCTACTTTTCCAAAAAGTCCATGCTCCTGGCTTTTAGTGGCGTGAGGCCAGCTAGTATACTCTTAATCACTGCAGTGTACAGCTCAAAATAATGTCCTTTCCATCTTCCCAACTGAGAAATGAACACTGAACCACAGCGCCCCCTGGCTTACATAGCAATTCAGATCCCTCACCCTAGGGTCAAGTTGGCCCACAGACATTTAAGACAAACCTTTATTAGGCATCAACTGCATGGCAAGCCCTGTGTCAGGCCCTGGGGATACAAGTAGACTACGTATAGCTTGCACCCTCCAGGGATTCCTATCAAGTCAAGTGAGACACACCCAGAAGCTGTGTTGGTTTAAAGAGAACCAAGCTCTGATGGAGGGTATAGACATGGAGACCAGTGGACACTGTGGGGAAAGATATTTTCACAAGATCAGGAAACAACTTACCTCACCTCCCTTCAGGACCCCCTACCCTGATGCCATCTTGAGCGCCCTTGCCTGGCCTAAGTGCCAAGATTTCCTTTGGTCCTTCCTCCCATTGAAATGTCTGTGTCTGCCTTCCTTATCCCAGTGTATGCTCCCAGATGGCTGCCTAGCTAATCTCAGAGCCTCATTCAAAGTCAAGGGTTAATGACTCCTGAATTTTAACAAGAGTTTTCAGTGCTGTAAACCAGGGATCACCAGCACGAACAGCAGAGGGTCAGGCAGATAATGTCAGTATACTAAGCAGGCCTCTATTTGCACGTTAAATATGCAGGAATACTCTTTATTCCCACAAAGAGATACTCTCCCCCCCGTTTTTTTTTCTAAACCACATTGTTTTCTGGAGCTGCCTTTCCCTTTTCACTTTCAATAATGATCAAATACAGATAAATATTTCTCTACCAGGAGAAAAATGATGATGCCACATGGTGATAAATGCTAACAGTCACGTGGAAAACTAAGGGGACTGATGATTTAGGCAGTCTCAGAAACAAACTCTGAGAGTAAGATCTGATGCAATTAATTTATTTGGAAGGTGATCCTTGGGAAACATTGGGAGAGAATTGGAAACTATGACATGGAAAGGAACGCAGCCTCTCAATAAAGGTACATTATGGAGTGAATTACCACTGTGCGTAGCTGGGATTCACACTCTGGAAGCAAGTGTAAGAGGTGCCTTTCAGCTATCCCATCTGAGGACTAGGGCCCTGGGTTCTTTATACCTCAGCTTTTATCATTGGTTGGTTAGGAGCTGTTGAGGGTAGTAGAGTTTTGATTTTCTCACCCTTCTGGCTGAACAGGCTCCAGGGGGGCAGAGAAAGTCCTCAGGCAAAGGAACATGGGTTCTGGGGATTGGAATTCAGGCCATTGGACTCCAAACTGGCAATACCCGAGGATGCAACAACATTGACTATGGTGAACTAAAGCTGAATTCTGCCAAGCAAGAATATGGGCCTAGGGTTGCCAAACCTTCTGATTTCTCAAGAAAAACTGGGCATTTAGATTTTTATGTGAAATTTCTCAATTTGTAAATATTGACAATAAACCTAAAATTTTAAAAATATACTGTAGAAGCTAACCAAAGCATGCCTGTGGGCTGGATCTGGTTTATAAGCAGCCAAATTATGAAATGTGATCCATCCTAATGGCTGATCTTGGCTCCAGACCATTTTTGCTCAAGGCAAGTTCCAAAGATGAGTTCTGTCAAGGGAAGGTATTAGGGAGTAGATTGAATTCGTATAATAAAGAGACCTCCCAATACAGTATTGGTAACCAGATAGAAGTGTGTTTCTATTTTATAGAAGTGTGTTTTCTGCTTTAATCTGGAGGTAGGTGGATGGTCCGGGACAGATTTCTTGCCTGAGGTTATCCATGGACCCAGGTTCCTTCTATTTTGTTGCTCAGAGTATTGTTTCATACATGTGGTCAAAACTGTCTCACTAGTTCCTTGTCTACCTTCCAGTTAGTAGGAAAGGGGAAATAGAAGCTCAATCAGTTCCAGTAACTGGTAATTACTCAGTTCAGTTCCTCTGATATCCCACTGGTGAAAGCATAGTCATGTGGTCACTTAGTCACATGGTCTATGTTTAGCTGCAACTAATGCTGGGGAATGTATTCTCTCTTTTGTTGACTGTGCTGCTGCTGCTGCTAAGTTGCTTCAGTCATGTCCGACTTTGTGTGACCCCATAGATGACAGCTCACCAGGCTCGGCCGTCCCTGGGATTCTCCAGGGAAGAACACTGGAGTGGGTTGCCATTTCTTTCTCCAATGCATGAAAGTGAAAAGTGAAGGTGAAGTCGCTCAGTCATGTCCAACTCTTCGCGACCCCATAGACTGCAGCCTGCCAGGCTCCTCTGTCCATGGGATTTTCCAGGCCAGAGTACTGGAGTGGGTTACCATTGCCTTCTCCATTGTTGATTATATGTTCAGCTTAAACTTGGGTGTGTGTGCATGTGAAAATTATGTTCTTATAGAATTAGGGAAGGCTTGATATTAGGGGACAGTGAGAAGGCTTTGCCACACTGAAGGAAGGGTCTGGAAAAAAAGGATGGGATTCAAACCTGAGGCAGGACTGATTGAAAAAGATTTTTTTTCTCATGAAAATGAAGAAAGTCTGGCTTTCTTCTCTTTGTTTTGCAGTGTTCTGTCATGAAACCTTGATAAGAGAAAGTTTTCAAAAACCTTAACAGAAGATTAGCCCAAACCCAAACCTAGAAAAAGTCAGTTATAATGGGAAAGAAGTAAACACAATAAGCACCACTAAACACAACTTATTTTCATATATATGGTCTCATATAATCTTCACAATCATCCTATGAAGTAGGTATTATTCCCCCATTTTTCAGAAGAAAAACTGAGGACCAGAAAAACAGGTTGACATTCAGGCTCTGTAACTAAGGTCAGGGCATGGGCACTGACCAATCAGAGTTTCCATACAGGCTTGTCTCATCAGAGAAGTGAAGGGCCTAGGCCAGGATTTGAAATGAAGTCCATGTGACTGCAAAGCTCACATTCTTTTCACTGCAATCTGATTTCCTTACGCCAGCTGCTTCCCCAGAGACAGCGACACCAATCTACTGGGTTGTTGAGAGGGTAAACAAACCGTGATGAATGAATCTCCTCTCCTAATATGAATGCCTTATTGTTGTTATTCTTCATGCCCTGACAGAGTATTTACAGCCTCTGCTGTCGCTCTGCTTCTATCTGGTGGATTAAGGAAAGTCAGAACTCTCAGACCTAACAGAAAGTTACAGCTGGAATTTGAGTCAAATGAAGAGCTGAAGACACAGCAAATGGTCCTTGGCCTTACTATTAACCTGGTCAAGGCCATGAACTCTCCTGTCATTAATTGGCTTGTTCTGTAATACACTGTTGCCCTAGAAATACCCGTATGGATGTACCCCATATTTAAGCCCACTCTGTGAAAACTGAGACTTGTTGAAAAGATAAATGGTAGACAATTATTTAACCACAACAGACTTTGTTTTGCAGAATGGCATTTCAGTATCAGTTCAGTTCAGTTCAGTCCCTCAGTCGTGTCTGACTCTTTGCGACCCCATGAATCGCAGCATGCCAGGCCTCCCTGTCCATCACCAACTCCCGGAGTTCAGACTTATGTCCATCGAGTCAGTGATGCCATCCAGCCATCTCATCCTCTGTCGTCCCCTTCTCCTCCTGCCCCCAATCCCTCCCAGTACAGCTCGTTTCAAAATAACCCTGGAAATTTGATTCTGGCAGAAAGAGGGGATAGATACATAGATATTGGTTCCCTTCTGGTCCATTTGGGAATATTCTGGAATAGATTAGATATTAAGAACCCTGTCATTGATGGGTCAGAGAGAACATGTGAAATCTGAATTGGGTTGGGGGTGGTTTGTGGTAGATATATTTGGGCCTCAGCGGGGCTGGCCAAGCCCCGTCTCTCTTATGAGAATCTAGGCATGCACAACCCCACTGGGAGAAAGAGGTGGGTCAAGGCAGCCATATCTATGCCAGGGGATCCCCACACCTCACCCCACCCCTTGCCACTAAATGGGTCAAAGGTAAACTCCTGACCCAGGTGTCCATGAGCCAATCAGCCTCTGCCTTTCAGACATGTGAACTAAATGACCAACTCCAGCCAGGCAGCACTCTCCACTTGAACTGAGAAATGGTGAAAGGACGCTAACGTCACCTGCACTCTCTTAAAAAGGCAGACAGAGAGCATGCCAATCTGTAAAGGGAAATGGGGAAACGAGCTGACCCTCACGCAGTGTCAGGGCCTGGCTACCTCAGTTTCCTACTGTTGGGTGTCTGTGGGATTGCCTGTTGCATCTTTAGAATAAGCATGGTTAAAGTTTCCACTCAGTGGGGATTCAAAACTGGTCCAAGCTTATCCAATGTGATAAGGAGTGAGATCTTATACCACTCAGTGGGTCCAGCATTCTCCATGGGCCCCTCTGTCCTGGGAGGCATTGTCCTGGTCATTGGAGGAGGGAAGGGTGTTATCCATGAGACACATCACTGCAAACTGGATGGCTGGTGGGGTTTGGTGGGCCATATCAGATAAGAAAGATGCCTTATGTTAACTCCAGGAACTCTCAGCTCCTTAGTGCAATGCTGGAGGAGAGGCTATGATCTTTATTCTCCATCCCCCCCCCCACTGCCCCCCCCCCATTATGCTGTCCTGAGTGTAAGCTCTCTTTGCTTTGTTTCTCCACAAAGTAATCGACTCACTTCTTGCTGAATGAGATTGCAGGTAGAGATGAGGAATGAAGTCCTCAGGATGCAACAAAGAAATCTGATAAGTATGGAAGGGCTGGGTGAACCCACTGTTAATGCTCACATGTTAACCTCCACGGCTCATTTGGGTGGATTTCTATTCCTTGCAACCAAATGCAGCATGTGACATACCCACACAGTAATCTGCCCCTTGCTTGTCCCTCTTTTCCCTTCTAAATTTCTACAGGAAGTAGAAAACCTATCTGGCTACCGAGGAGTAACATCATTATCCAGATTTACCACATTGCCCAATCAAAATTCATCATGCTTTGAAGTTTAGTAATTGTCCCTTGCAAATTCAAAGGTCTTTATGGAAACAACTCACTTGCATTCCAATATTATGAGAGTTTCTTGTAAAGGGAGTTGGCTATCCCCTTGACCTCTTTACCTAATCCCTTCCATCCCTTCCTCCTTTTTAATCTCATCTGGTTGAACTGTGCCAGTTCTTTCTTCTTCACTTAATAGTATCCATTGTGCAAGCTTTATTAGTAGTTTCTATACGCCAGTCACTGTGCTAAATGATTTACAGATACCATGCTGTTTAATTGTCACAACCCCAGTAGGGTAGCTACTAATGATTGTCCCCATTTTATGGATGGGGACATTGAGAGGCTAAGTTACCCATCTGACTCCACTCGCATTCTACTTTCCTATCGCTCCAGCTTCCCTGGAATGATAGTAAAATTTCCTCCCATCATTTTCAGTGGCTGCAGGGGAGAAGGCCCAGGTGTCCTGCCTGGCAGCAAGGCCCCCGGAACTTGGCTTTTCTCTTTTCTCTTTCCCCGCCAGCACAGCTGCCAACCTGGAACATAGCCCTTTCCAAGAAAGCCCAGGAGAGAAGCCAAATGTTGACTCACCTGCCAGACATGGGGATGCTGCCGCCAAGATGCCTCAGGGCCCGTGCAGGAGGACTGGCAGGCAGCCCTGTTGTGAGGCTCAGAGACACAGCTCTGTGGGGCAGCTTCAAAGGGGCAGGCCTTTTTCCCTGAGTGCTCCAGGTTCCAGAGGCTAAAGAGCTCCAGATGGACTTGTCTTCTGCCCCTCCCGTTCCATCCTTCAGCCCTGGAAGGAGACTGTCTGAAGGAGACCGTCTCTACCATGTTTCCACTTGGGTGGCAGGCAGGATTCTAAGGAAGCCTCCAAGATTTTCTGCCCCGGCCCCCATCCCAGTGTGCACTCATCTGAAGACTATGAGACTGAGAATACAAGGGATTTTACTCTCCTGATTAGATTAGTTTACAAGATACCTTTGACCTTAAGAAAGGGAGATTATCCACCTGGACCTGATCTCATCACAAGAGCCCTTTAAAGGCAGTTTTCTTTGGTTCAGTTCAGTTCAGTTCAGGCGCTCAGTTGTGTCCGACTCTTGCGACCCCATGAATCGCAGCACGCCAGGCCTCCCTGTCCATCACCAACTCCCGGAGTTCATCCAAACTCACGTCCATCAAGTTGGTGATGTCATCCAGCCATCTCATCTCCTGTCATCCCCTTCTCCTCCTGCCCCCAATCCCTCCCAGCATCAGGGTCTTTTCCAATGAGTCAACTCTTCCCATGAGGTGGCCAAATTATTGGACTTTGAGCTTTAGCATCAGTCCTTCCAATGAACACCCAGGACTGGTCTCCTTTAGGATGGACTGGTTGGATCTTCTTGCAGTCCAAGGGACTCTCAAGAGTCTTCTCCAACACCACAGTTCAAAAGCATCAATTCTTCGGCGCTCAGCTTTCTTCACAGTCCAACTCTCACACCCATGCATGACCACTGGAAAACCATAGCCTTGACTAGACGGACCTTAGTTGGCAAAGTAATGTCTCTGCTTTTGAATATGCTATCTAGGTTGGTCATAACTTTCCTTCCAAGGAGTAAGCGTCTTATAATTTCATGGCTGCAATCACTATCTGCAGTGATTTTGGAGCCCCCCCCCAATATAGTCTGACACTGTTTCCACTGTTTCCCCATCTATTTCCCATGAAGTGATGGGACCAGATGCCACAATCTTAGTTTTCTAAATGTTGATCTTTAAGCCAACTTTTTCACTCTCCTCTTTCACTTTCATCAAGAGGCTCTTTAGTTCTTCTTTACTTTCTGCCATAAGGGTGGTGTCATCTGCATATCTGAGGTTATTGATATTTCTCCTGGCAATCTTGATTCCAGCCTGTGTTTCTTCCAGTCCAGCATTCCTCATGATGTACTCTGCATAGAAGTTAAATAAGCAGGGTGACAATATACAGCCTTGATGTACTCTTTTTCCTATTTGGAACCAGTCTGTTGTTCCAGGTCCAGGTCTAACTGTTGCTTCCTGACCTGCATACAGATTTCTCAAGAGGCAGGTCAGGTGGTCTGGTATTCCCATCTCTTTCAGAATTTTCCACAGTTTATTGTGATCCACATAGTCAAAGGCTTTGGCATAGTCAATAAAGCAGAAATAGATGTTTTTCTGAAACTCTCTTGCTTTTTCCATGATCCAGCAGATGTTGGCAATTTGATCTCTGGTTCCTCTGACCTTTTCTAAAACCAGCTTGAACATCTGGAAGTTCACGGTTCATGTATTGCTGAAGCCTGGCTTGGAGAATTTTGAGCATTACTTTACTAGCATGTGAGATGAGTGCAATTGTGCAGTAGTTTGAGCATGCTTTGGCATTGCCTTTCTTTGGGATTGGAATGCAAACTGACCTTTTCCAGTCCTGTGGCCACTGCTGAGTTTTCCAAATTTGCTGGCATATTGAGTGCAGCACTTTCACAGCATCATCTTCCAGGATTTGAAATAGCTCAACTGGAATTCCATCACCTCCACTAGCTTTGTTCGTAGTGATGCTTTGTAAGGCCCACTTGACTTCACATTCCAGATTGTCTGGCTCTAGGTGAGTGATCACACCATTGTGATTATCTTGGTCTTGATCTTTTTTGTACAGTTCTTCTGTGTATTCTTGCCACCTCTTCTTAATATCTTCTGCTTCTGTTAGGTCCATACCATTTCTGTCCTTTATCGAGACCATTTTTCATGAAATATTCCCTTGGTATCTCTAATTTTCTTGAAGAGAACTCTAGTCTTTCCCATTCTGTTGTTTTCCTCTATTTCTTTGCATTGATCGCTGAGGAAGGCTTTCTTATCTCTCCTTGCTATTCTTTGGGACTCTGCATTCAGATGCTAATATCTTTCCTTTTCTCCTTTGCTTTTTGCTTCCCTTCTTTTCACAGCTATTTGTAAGGCCTCCCCAGACAACCATTTTGCTTTTTTGCCTTTCTTTTCCATGGGGATGGTCTTGATCCCTGTCTCCTATACAATGTCATGAACCTCAGTCCATAGTTCATCAGGCACTCTATCTATCAGATCTAGTCCCTTAAATCTATTTCTCACTTCCACTGTATAATCATAAGGAATTTGATTTAGGTCATACCTGAATGGTCTAGTGGTTTTCCATACTTTCTTCAATTTCAGTCTGAATTTGGCAATAAGGAGTTCATGATCTGAGCCAGAGTCAGCTCCCGGTCTTGTTTTTGCTGACTGTATAAAGCTTCTCCATCTTTGGCTGCAAAGAATATAATCAATCTGATTTCGGTGTTGACCATCTGGTGATGTCCATGTGTAGAGTCTTCTCTTGTGTTGTTGAGAGGGTGTTTGCTATGACCAGTGCATTCTCTTGGCAAAACTCTATTAGCCTTTGCCCTGCTTCATTCTGTATTCCAAGGCCAAATTTGCCTGTTACTCCAGGTGTTTCTTGACTTCCTACTTTTGCATTCCAGTCCCCTATAATGAAAAGGACATCTTTTTTGGGTGTTAGTTCTAAAAGGTCTTGTAGGTCTTCACAGAACCATTCAACTTCAGTTTCTTCAGCCTTACTGGTTGGGGCATAGACTTGGATAACTGTGATATTGAATGGTTTGCCTTGGAAACGAACAGAGATCATTCTGTTGTTTTTGAGATTGCATCCAAGTACTGCATTTTGGACTCTTGTTGACCATGATGGCTACTCCATTTCTTCTAAGGGATTCCTGCCCGCAGTAGTAGATATAATGGTCATCTGAGTTAAATTCACCCATTCCAGTCCATTTTAGTTTGCTGATTCCTAGAATGTCAACGTTCACTCTTGCCATCTCCTGTTTGACTACTTCCAATTTGCCTTGATTCATGGACTTAACGTTGCAAGTTCCTATGCAATATTGCTCTTTACAGCATTGGACCTTGCTTCTATCACCAGTCACATCCACAGCTGGGTATTGTTTTTGCTTTAGCTCCACCCTTCATTCTTTCTGGAGTTATTTCTCCACTGATCTCCAGTAGCATATTGGTCACCTACTGACCTGGGGAGTTCCTCTTTCAGTATCCTATCATTTTGTCTTTTCATACTGTTCATAGGGTTCTCAAGGCAAGAATACTGAAGTGGTTTGCCATTCCTTTCTCTGGCTGGTGGCAGGCAAATGAGAGGTGCAAAGCAGGTGGATTTGACTCAGCCTTTGTGACTTGAAAATGAAGGAAGCTGCATGGCAAGGAAAGTAAGCAGCTCTAGAAGCTAAGAGTGGCTCTCACCTGGCAGCCAGCAAGGAAACAGGGGCCTCTGGCTTAGAAGAACATGGAGTTGAAACCTCCCAGCAAGGAAAATGACCTTGAAATTCAATTCTTCCTTAGAGTCTCAGATAAGAATCCAGTTCAGTTAACACCTGGACCTCAGCTTCCTGGTACCCTGAGCAGGCACACCTCTGAATCTGCCTGGCCTGTGACCTACAGAACTGGGCTCATGGGTTTGCTTCAGGTTGCTCAGTTTGTGGAAAGTTTTTATGTGGCAGTAGAGAACCTAGTACACCTTGGATACCTAGTAAGCACCTCAATCTAAAATGTTCAGCTCTTCTCCATAGTCTACCCCATCTGATTCATGACAACCTACTTCTTCTCAGCTCAGCCCCAAGATCTTAAAGTCAGCCTTGACTTCTGTTTTTCTTGTAGTCCCTAGATGGATACATCAGTAAATTCTTTTCACTCTCCTTTCTCAATGTATCCAGATTTTGACTACGCTTCACTACCCACATTGCTTTATCCCTTCCTAAACTCCTTGACAGCTCTATAGTTTATCATAGAGGACCTGGGGGTCCTTGTACCTCCCAGGCAAGAGAAGGAGGGTGTTCCTGGGCTGTGATTGGCTGTTCTTTTCTTTGGCTTCTGTATGGACCTGTCTGGTTGACTGATAAATTCAGACACACAACAAAGCAGCGGAATGCAGAAGAGGGGCATCCACACGGGAACCTAACAGGAAGTGGAGGACATTCAAACTCCAGCCACCCTTGCCCTTGGGATCTCTCAGAGCAGGCTGCCCTGCACATTTCCAGGTGGAACACAGTATTTTCAGAGAAGAGCTCCGAAACCTGCTTCAGGATGGATTATGCTCAGAAGTCATGTTGTGGAATACTTTATGGGGAAGGAGATTTTACTCATTGGTCAAAGTTTTGAGCCAACAGTGAAAAATTACTGCTGATGATGGCTAGGGGATTCCTGGGAGGCCCAGAAGAACTCACCGGCAAATAGTCTCCTAATTGAGATTTACAGCTTTAAAGTAAGCCAGAGTGTGAGTCCAGCTCATCCTTCCTAACGGGGTTTCCTGGGGCCACAGTTTCCTCAGTGAGGATTAAATGTGATCAGTTTTCTTTCTGGTCAAACATTTAGCACAGTACCTGGCATCTAGTAAGTTCTCATTACAAGGTGGCTATTATGCTGCGTTGCCTGTGATTTACTTCTAAAGCTAAAGCGTAGGTAATATGCCGCGTGTGCCTACGTGCATGTGTGTGTGTGTGCATGCACATGCATGCTTTCATCTGCACTGTAGGGGCAGTTAGCTAACGCTGGAGAGATCACAGCCGCACATTTCAGAGGAAGTTTCCCTAAGTGCTTCAATTATCTGGCTTAGCTCAGCACCTACGGGTGTGTTAATTAGCGTAATGGATTTCTAAAATGGTTTTTCATTGATGAAAATAATAGTGTTCAAAAAAGGTAGATAGTTTCATGGTGAGCCAGTCTTGTATGAGCTTTGCAAATGAATTGAGCAAGACCAGTTGCTCAGTCTCTTGGAAAGGTCCTGCTCTGAAGTTCAATCAGTCCTGAGTCTAAATATTAAAGTGTTGATTTGTTCACCTGTCGGACTGGGTTAGCTAAGTATTGCACTGACAGGATTGTCACATACATTTCAAATGAACTTTTTATGAAAGAGGCTATCCAAGTGTCTAAAAGACAGATCACAGAGGGGTCCCTTGGCTCACAGGATGGGTTGTGTGGTTGTAGACGTGCCTGCTTGCTACTAACTGTTTCATTGGTGGTGGAATTCAGACTAGGATGGGTTCTCTCTGTATCATACTACCTGGTTAGGAAATTGGGGAGGAAGCTTTCATGGATTTCTTATTTTGGGGGGATGGGAAGGCTATCATCAAACACCTTGTAATTTTAATAGGCAAATAGCTTAGACTAGTTTGCAACAATTGCTTTCAAATAAGTAACAGAATTACAGTGGAATCAAGGAAGAACAGGTTTCCTCTAACTTCGGAAAGACGTGTCATGACAAGTCAGAAAATTGTGAGAATAAAGCTCTATATAGCATGTCCTGGAATAGAGTTCTAGTGCTATTTTGTTTGTTTGTTTTAGTTGTTAAGTTGTATCTGACTCTTTGCAACCCCATGGATTGTAGCCCACCAGGCTCCTCTCTCTACAGGATTTCCCAGGTAAGGATACTGGAGTGGGTTGCCATTTCCTTCTCCAGGGAATCTTCCTGACCCAGGGTTTCTAACCCATATCTCCTGCACTGGCAGGCAGACCCTTTACCAATGAGCCACCAGAGCAGAGCAAAATTACAAGGGGTGTGTGTGTGTGTGTGTGTGTGTGTGTGCATGTGTGCGTGGATGAAGAGAGGAACAGGTAGAAGATAGGAGATGAGTAAGGTGAATGGAGAATTCTATTACCATTTTTCTCTCAGGAAACAAGTGACATGGCCAAATGGGATGAGCTAGAGTTTGGGCCTCAGATCAGGATTTGAATATGGCCTGTCTAAGTGATTTTAGGCAATTTCTTAACCTCTCTGAATCTGCTTCATCACCTACAAAATGGATATAGGAATGCTTTCCTCTGAGTTGTAATTAAGGCAAAAGGACCTGAAACCACTTTGCAAAATATCGGGTACAGAGTGGGCCTTCAATAAGGAGTCACCTTTGTGAATATTTACAGGGCATCAGGGGCTCTGCCAACAGTATCCAGGTTACAACCACAAACAGGTTTCCCAGAGTTTACAAACTAACAATGATGATGAACTTCACCAAGTTGTTTCAGGAGAACCCCCCAGTATGACTGTTAAAAATGCAGGTGATAGGACTTCCCTAGCTGTCCAGTGAAGACTCCACGCTTCCACTGAAGGGGGCAAGGGTTTGATCCCTGGTTGGGGAATTAAGATACCACATGCTACAAGGCCAAAAAGTAAATAAATAAATAAATGCTACCAAGATATAAAAAAAAAAACATTCAGGTGATGATGAGTTCCATCCAGGCCTCCTGAATCAGATGATCAGTGGGTAGGCTGGGAACCTATTTTTGAGAAGCTCCCCCCGGTAATTCTAATGGGCTGCCAGCTTGGGGAACCACTGACTTACATACTCTAATTCCTACGTTAACTTCAGGTTTGGCAAAGCTTCCATCTCCCTTCAAAGGCTCCCTGGCCGTGAGTCTGACCCGACTGTGCCCACATTTGTGGGAGGCATCGCTCACTTCACAGTCTGAACCACTCCATGGTAATAGAGGCAGAAGAGTTACTCCTTGTTTTGCTTGTATTGTGGGCAGCGCTCATATATCATCATCAGAAACTTCAAAGACTTGGCTGAACATGGAATTGACACGCTATAACTTGAGTTATGCAGGCTTCCGTGTCTAAACTCTGCCAACCTGGAGAAGGCCCTGCTTTTCAGTCAGTATCTGAAAACAACAAAAATCTAATCAGATGCTGCTACTGTCTGCATGTGACTTTGGGATCATTTTTCCTATTCTCTCACCTCCTTAAAATCATGTGCTATGCTTTTATTTGCCTAAAGAATAATTCATATATCCACCATAGAAAATGGAGGACATATAGCATTGACATAGAAACCAGAGTAAAAAGATACTGGGGATCCAGGCTGTCCCCTCCCCAGATAACCCACCATGAATATCTTTGGTATGTTTCCTTCTAGCTTTTTTTCGGTGTACATGAATACAGGTTTTTGTTTTTTTCCTTGCCACAAAAATCAAGATAGTACTGTATGTGCCAGACTGGCTCTTTTCATTTCAGAACATGTTTTAAGGTAAAACATTAATTTTTTTATACCGTGAAATAATCTACAACAGTGGTTTCACACTGCTTCTAGCTTTCATGCTGGTCCCAACAAAAACCCCAAGGTTCTTACAAAGTACCTAGTGATTACCTGAGGTGGAGGAAGAGGATGGCGGGCTGGTGGGAGAGGCCCCAACACCTTGTTTTAGTCACAGAAGTGCCACTTGGTAACTGGAGGAGCCATGTAAGGATTCCATCACAAAAAGATTTGGAAGCAAAAAAAAAAAAAAAGCAAAGCCAAAAAACTGTTGCTCTTATTCATTATAAAAATTTTAAAATCCTAGTTTCTTTCATTCTTTTTAAAAAAATTTAAATGGAAATGACCTTTTAAAAATTATAAAACAAATATTTGGGGTTTTTAAAACCCAAGTTTTTATTATGTATTTTAAAAAAATAGACAAATGCTATATGTTCTTCGTAAAAGATTAAATATAGATTTGGCAAAAACAAAAAAAGTCCTCATTCACTGCCACCCCCAGACACCCAAAGAGTCTGGCACTGCCCCATTGCCCAGTTCAAGAGGGCTCTGGTCACAAAGGATACCTAGTTAAGATGCACATCTTATTCCAGACTCTTCTCTGAATATGTGCCTTGGGTTAAGGATCATCATATGCTTGGGTCTCAGGACCAAGCCTTAGACTAGCATTTGAGTGTTGTTGCAATTTTTCAGTTGCCCAGTCATGTCCGACTCTTCGCAACCCCATGGACTGCAGCATGCCAGACCTCCCTGTCCCTCACCATCTCCCGGAGTTTGCCCAAGTTCATGTTCATTGCATCAGTGATGCCATCCAGCCATCTCATCCCATGACACCCTCTTCTCCTTCTGCCCTCAAATCTTTCCCAGCATGAAGGACTTTTCCAATGAGTCATCTGTTTGCATCAGATGACCAAAATACTGGAGCTTAAGCATCAGTCCTTTCAGTGAATATTCAGGGTTAATCTCCCTTAAGATTGACTGGTTTGATCTCCTTGCTACCAAGGGACTTCCAGAATTCTTCTCCAGCACCACAGTTTGAAGGCATCAATTCTTTGGTGTTCTGCCTTCTTATAGTCCAGGATTTGAATATAGGTGATTTATTTGGGAGTAAAGTATAACTGGGTCTCTCTGGTGGCTCAGATGATAAAGAATCCACCTGCAATACAGAAGACTCGGGTTCAGTCCCTGGGTCAGGAAGATCACCTGGAGAAGGAAATGGCAACCCACTCCACTATTCTTTACTGGGAAATCCCATGGATAGAGGAGCATGGCAGGCTATAGTCCATAGGGTCACAAAGAGTGATGTCACCCTGTAATGGGAGGGATGACAAGAAGCACTGATAGAGGGATGGGAACGTGACTTAGGAAGGGAGGGCAGCTGACAATGAACAGGTCAGGCCTGGGGACAGCTGGGGCTCTGGCCAGTTGAGCTCTGTACAGTGCTTTAGAAAGCCCCTCCGACTGACCCCACTTGCAGAGTGTTTATCCACCAACCCAGGTCTCTCATTTCTTCTGAGGGATTCCTGCCCACAGTAGTAGATATAATGGTCGTCTGAGTTAAATTCACCCATTCCAGTCCATTTTAGTTTGCTGATTCCTAGAGTGTCGACGTTCACCCTTGCCATCTCTTGTTTGACCACTTCCAATTTGCCTTGATTCATGGACCTGACATTCCAGCTTCTTATGCAATATTGCTCTTTACAGCATCAGATCTTGCTTCTATCACCAGTCACATCCACAGCTGGGTATTGTTTTTGCTTTGGCTCCATCCCTTCGTTCTTTCTGTAGTTATTTCTCCTCTGATCTCCAGTAGTATATTGGACACCTAATGACCAGGGGAGTTCCTCTTTTGTTGTCCTATCATATTGCCTTTTCATACTGTTCATGGGGTTCTCAAGGCAAGAATACTGAAGTGGCTTGCCATTCCCTTCTCCAGTGGACCACGTTCTGTCAGACCTCTCCACCATGACCTGCCCATCTTGGGTTGCTCCGCAGGCATGGCTTGGTTTCACTGAGTTAGACAAGGCTGTGGTCCTAGTGTGATTAGATTGACTAGTTTTCTGTGAGTATGGTTTCAGTGTGTCTGCCCTCTGATGCCATCTTGCAACACCTACCATCTTACTTGGGTTTCTCTTACCTTGGACATGGGGGTGTCTCTTCATGGCTGCTCCAGCAAAGCACAGCCACTGCTCCTTACCTTGGATGAGGGGTATCTCCTTACCGCCATCATGGTCAACAAAAGAGTCCGAAATGCCGTTCTTGGATGCAATGTCAAAAATGACAGAATGATCTCTATTCATTGCCAAGGCAAACCATTCAATATCACAGTTATCCAAGTCTATGCCCCAACCAGTAACACTGAAGAAACTGAAGTTGAACGGTTTTATGAAGACCTACAAGACCTTTTAGAACTAACACCCAAAAAAGATGTCCTTTTCATTATAGGGGACTGGAATGCAAAAGTAGGAAGTCAAGAAACACCTGGAGTAACAGGCAAATTTGGCCTTGAAATGCAGAATGAAGCAGGGCAAAGACATAGAGTTTTGCTAAGAAAATGCACTGGTCATAGCAAACACCTTCTTCCAACAACACAAGAGAAGACTCTACACATGGACATCACCAGAAATCAGATTGATTATATTCTATGCAGCCAAAGATGGAGAAGCTCTATACAGTCAACAAAAAAAAAGACCAGGAGCTGACTGTGGCTCAGATCATGAACTCCTTATTGCCAAATTCAGACTGAAATTGAAGAAAGTATGGAAAACCACTAGACCATTCAGGTATGACCTAAATCAAATTCCTTATGATTATACAATGGAAGTGAGAAATAGATTTAAGGGCCTAGATCTGATAGATAGAGTGTCTGATGAACTATGGAATGAAGTTCATGACATTGTATAGGAGACAGGGATCAAGACCATCCCCATGGAAAAGAAATGCAAAAAAGCAAAATGGCTGTCTGGGGAGGCCATACAAATAGCTGTGAAGAGAAGAGAAGCAAAAAGCAAAGGAGAAAAGGAAAGATATAGGCATCTGAATGCAGAGTTCCAAAGAATAGCAAGAAGAGATAAGAAAGCCTTCTTCAGCAATCAATACAAAGAAAAAGAGGAAAACAACAGATTGGGAAAGACTAGAGATCTCTTCAAGAAAATTAGAGATACCAAGGAAACATTTCATGCAAAGATGGGCTCGATAAAGGACAGAAATGGTATGGACCTAACAGAAGCAGAAGATATTAAGAAGAGGTGGCAAGAATACACAGAAGAACTGTACAAAAAAGATCTTCACGACCCAGATAGTCATGATGATGTGATCACTAATCTAGAACCAGACATCTTGGAATGTGAAGTAAAGTGGGCCTTAGAAAGTGTCACTATGAACAAAGCTAGTGGAGGTGATGGAATTCCAGTTGAGCTGTTTCAAATCCTGAAAGATGATGCTGTGAAAGTGCTGCGCTCAATATGCCAGCAAATTTGGAAAACTCAGCAGTGGCCATGGGACTGGAAAAGGTCAGTTTGCATTCCAATTCCAAAGAAAGGCAATGCTAAAGAATGCTCAAACTACCGCACAATTGCACTCATCTCACATGCTAGTAAAGTAATGCTCAAAATTCTCCAAGCCAGGCTTTAGCAATACGTGAACCGTGAACTTCTGACATTCAAGCTGGTTTTTGAAAAGGCAGAGGAACCAGAGATCAAATTGCCAACATCCGCTGGATCATGGAAAAAGCAAGAAAGTTCCAGAAAAACATCTATTTTTGCTTTATTGACTATGCCAAAGCCTTTGACTGTGTGGATCACAATAAACTGTGGAAAATTCTGAAAGAGATGGGAATACCAGATTACCTGACCTGCCTCTTGAGAAATCTGTATGCAGGTCAGGAAGCAACAGTTAGAACTGGACGTGGAACAACAGACTGGTTCCAGATAGGGAAAGAAGTACGCCAAGGCTGTATATTGTCCCCCTGCTTATTTAACTTCTATGCAGAGTACATCATGAGAAACGCTGGACTGGAAGAAACACAAGCTGGAATCAAGATTGCCGGGAGAAATATCAATAACCTCAGATATGCAGATGACACCACCCTTATGGCAGAAAGTGAAGAGGAACTAAAAAGCCTCTTGATGAAAGTGAAAGAGGAGAGCGGAAAATGTTGGCCTAAAGCTCAACATTCAGAAAACGAAGATCATGGCATCTGGTCCCATCACTTCATGGGAAATAGATGGGGAAACAGTGGAAACAGTGTCAGACTTTATTTTTGGGGGGCTCCAGAATCCCTGCAGATGGTGACTGCAGCCATGAAATTATAAGATGCTTACTCCTTGGAAGAAAAGTTATGACCAACCTAGACAGCATATTGAAAAGCGGAGACATTACTTTGCCGACTAAGGTCCATCTAGTCAAGGCTATGGTTTTTCCTGTGGTCATGTATGGATGTGAGAGTTGGACTGTGAAGAAGGCTGAGCGCTGAAGAATTGATGCTTTTGAACTGTGGTGTTGGAGAAGACTCATAAGAGTCCCTTGGACTGCAAGGAGAGCCAACCAGTCCATTCTGAAGGAGATCAACCCTGGGATTTCTTTGGAAGGAATGATGCTAAAGCTGAAACTCCAATACTTTGGCCACCTCATGGGAAGAGTTGACTCATTGGAAAAGACTCTGATGCTGGGAGGGATTGGGGGCAGGAGGGAAAGGGGACGACAGAGGATGAGATGGCTGGATGGCATCACTGACTTGATGGACGTGAGTCTGAGTGAACTCCGGGAGCTGATGATGAATAGGGAGGCCTGGCGTGCTGCGATTCATGGGGTCGCAAAGAGTCAGACACGACTGAGCGACTGAACTGAACTGAGGTCTCTCATTGATGAATATTGAGGGTATCACCTCTCTAACTCCAGGCCTGACGACCTCCAGCAGTTCAGGAAAAGCCTGGGGCAGAGTGACGCAGGAGCAGGAAGGCAGAGCCCTAGCACATCAGCTGTGGACATGCTATACATACATATTATAAAAGTGAAAATAGGGTCAATCCATTCTTGCCTTACTGGCACCATTTATGTAACTTGTCTAAAGGAAAACCATTTAAAAGGCTACACATCTAATACTGCAGTCACTTCGAGGAACCAGGGTTGGCACTGCCCTTCAGTTAAAGATGTAACAAGGCTTGTCATGTTAATGACTGGCATTAGAACCAGATAAAATATAATCAATCAATCAGTCAGTCAGTCAAAATACCTCAGTTGAGTTCTTCGCTAGATTCAGCTCAAAACTGCTGCTGAACCATTAGAAGGAAGTAACAAGGCAATTTCAATTCTTCTGGCACTGAGGTCAAGCCAGCTCCAGCAAGTGCACGTGCTAATCCCCGGTACTGACAGCTGTCGAACGAGCTCTTGTGGGCCCTCCTGATGCCCTGATGCGTCAGGAATGCCAGGCTGTGCATCAGGAGGTGAGGACACCGTCTGCCTTCTGCCTCCATGCTCAGCAGCTTCTTGACTGCTCTTTCTAAACAAGGGAGCAAGGAATATATTCCTTTTGTCACTGTGTCTCCATGGTTATTTGACACGTGGTTGTCTTTTGGAGTTCTTGGCACCACCAGCGGTGGGTTTGGCTATGACATTTCTGTCTGTGGAGGAAACAGAGGGGTGGAATTATTCTTCTGGGGGGCCTCACGTTGTTTCCTAAAACAATTCTCTAGGTGCAACCCCACCCTCGTGCCCTGATGTATCATACGGGATACCGTTAAAATTTTGAACATTGGTTGGCTTTTTGAAGATAAAGAATCATCACTGGTTTGTTTTTTTAAGTTGTGATAATGGTAATGTGTTTTAAGAGAGCGTTTCAAATTTTTGGAAGCACATGATGTTATTTATAAATGAAATTATATGATCTCTGAGATTTGCTTCAAAGTACATGGGTAGTGATGGATGAAACCAGATTGGCCATGAGTTGAGGATGGTGTATGCATGGGTGTTTGAAGTCCTGTTCTTTCCACTTTTGTATGTTTGAAATTGTCCACAATGAAAAAAAAATTTTTATTAAAAAAAAAAAACGAGGATAGCAGCTGAGAACCGAATCTACTTTTCTTTATTTTCAAAGGTCATGATAAGGCTCCAGAGAATGGATGTGGCTGCCAGATGAACTGAATTGTAGGAGAGTTAGATGCCAGCAAATTCTAACCTGTAGAGACTGATGCTGGAGGGAGGGCATGGTGTGTGGAGAGAGTGGGTGGGAACTGCAAGATTTCTGGGGGATGGCTCATAGGGTTTCAGACAGACCTGTCCACTTATGACTGGGGATGGTGGAATTTTGAGATATTGACCACACCCAAACCCCAACCTCTCCAGTTTGGGGGAAGCCAGATAATTTGCCTATATTGCCTAGGAAAAGAAAGGATTTGACTGTAATTTCCAAAGCTACTGTCCAAGCATTAAAAAAAAGACTTCATTAGTGACAGTCATTATTTTCCTCCCACCCAACCCCAAATAAGGAAGTAAATTTCAGTTAAGCATTTATGATGTGCCAGGCACTGTTCCTAAGTGTTCTACAAATACTTTATTTTTAAAAATCCTGTATCAACCCTATGAGACCATTGATTTTACAGAAAGGGAAACTGAGGCACAAGGCAGTTAAGTAACTTGCCCAAGGTCACCAAGCTAATCTGACTCCAGAGCCTGGATACCTAGCCATTCCCTAGATAATGAGGGG
Source organism: Ovis aries (assembly GCF_016772045.2). Classification (NCBI taxonomy): domain Eukaryota; kingdom Metazoa; phylum Chordata; class Mammalia; order Artiodactyla; family Bovidae; genus Ovis; species Ovis aries. The sequence goes on from NC_056072.1 coordinate 29,118,855, forward strand.
AGAGCTAGGGGTCCCATGCCCAGGTTAGCATGGGATCAGTTGACTGATGATGGTCAATTGAGGAGTTTAGGTAGAAAGGTCTGAGAAAGTCTCAGGGTGACATGGGAGAACTGATATGGAAGCCTCAAGGAGGCTAGACTCACTCCTGCCTCCTGCACCTTGATTCTCCTGAGGGCCCCAGAGCTTGGACTCAGCCTGGGAGAGAGTCAGAGAATTTCCTAAATGAGAGTGATCTTGTTTCTGCCACTTCCAGGATCAGAGACCTGACAAAGAAATTAACTTTGGTTGTCAAAAAAAAAAAAAAAAGAGAAATATTCCTCCGTGGTTGTGCTTGCAGCCTATAATTCCACACGTATTACAATGTGACCTGGTTTCTGCTGTTGTGATTAAATAAGACATTTTGAAGGAATCAGGGTCTCAGTTGAAATATTAGATTTTTAAGTCACTGTACCTTGGGTTTGAGCCCTAACCTTGTCATTTAGTTGTTATGTAGCCTCAGTGTCAGCTTTAATTTCTTATTAGCAAAACAGGCAAAAGAATACTAACTATACCACTTGTACTAACCGCACCCACCATGTGGGATGTGTAACGATGAGACGAACTAAACATACAAAGTGCTGCAGGTAGTGCCTGGCGCAGGGTTGCTCCTCAGTCCATTGTAACCTATTTTTTCAAGTGTCTCCATTCATTGGCGGGATAAATAAGAAATTACTTTATTGTTTCCAATCATTGTCCCCAGTCGAGCCATATGACATTTTCCATCAGGAAACACATCCTTAGAGGTTCAGCTGGATTCTAGAATGTACCAGTTCTTTTACTAAAACCATCACTTTTGCTTCTTTACTCTCTATCCTGTTCATTTTAAAACTTCAACCCCATTTTGGATTGAAAGCTCATTTCCAGGCCTGAACTCTGATTCTAAGGGTCTGGAGGGAGAGGAAAGGAGGATGTTCCCTCACATCCTTTGCTCTCCCCACCCCTCCTTGCACTGGCTCTAATAAAGGCGGCAAGAAGGAGAGGAAACATCCCATGCCCTTTACTGATAAGCCAACAGACTTTTCTGCCATTGGCCGGCGCGGTTATTGCCCCAGGGTTCTGTAGGCTGCTTGCCCTTGGCTCCATTCCTGGATCTGGCCGCACCTTCCAGGCTATCCTGCCATCATCCTTTGCTTGGAGACCTCTTGGTCCCCACAGTGTATTGTCCATGCTCTATCTGCCCTCTATGGCCAACTTTGGGGTTCCTGGGCACATATGAGATTCAACTCCTGTACCGCTCAAGAACTAGGGACTTAGCGTGGGATACTCTGGCCCCTGTCTTCCTCATGGGACCCCCAGGCCACTGTACCCCAATTCTACCATCTGGTTTCTTCTGGTCACACAAAGAAATGTCAGCAGGGCTTCCAGTTAGCAAATGGAATTCCAGTCTCTTCTGCCTGCAGGTACCCCTAGTCACAAGTGGGTTATCTCTCTGGACCGCCCTCTCCTGGCTTTGGAGGTAGCATACATGTCCTCACCAAGAAGACAAAAGAAAAGGAAAGGGCCTCTCTTCAACAATGCTGTAGAGCCCCCAAAGATGACTTCCTCTCTCCACAGTGGCGATGGTGGTGACGATGATAAAGGCGTGGAACAGACATAATGGCTGTGAGCCTTGTGTCCAAATTTAACTCACTTTTTACTTCTTTTCCCCACTTCTAGAACTCATTTCTGTGTATTCCATTTTGAGCTTTCATTCTTCCTAATAACATCTGTGGGAAAACCCTTTCTTTTAAAGTTTAAGCTCACTCAGTTCTGGATTCTTTTATTCTCTATCCTCCCCCGTAGTGACCAAAGACTGAAGGGTTTGAATACTATCATGGTATTGATTAGACACAAATGGGAGTCAATTTTTCTTCTGTGCCATCATCCCCTGAAGTGTATAATTCTTCTGGATATTTCCTTAAGAATCATATGGATCACCAGTGATTTCCATTGGTTCCATGAACCAATGGTCATGTCTGTCTTATTTGACTTCATTTGACTCCTCTTTCCTTTAACAACTTTATTCTCCTGGCTTCTGTGATCCCAGAGACTCTGGGTTTTCCTCCTATCTCACTAGCTGTTCCTTCTGTGCATCTGTGGCTAAATTCCACCTTCCTCTCATCTTCAAATGTTGAATGCCCAGAGGCTCAATGCAGAGCCCCCTTTTCTTACCTATATAAGCGTTCTCTTTAGATTCAGGGCTTCAGATACCATTCTTTTCCCAGGATTCCAAAAGCCTCCTGGAATGACCTCACCTTAGAATGCTACACTCTTGTAGTTAACTGTCCATGTGGCCTTTCCATTTGGATATCTTACTAATGCATCAAATATGGCATGATTATGAGAACTCTTGTTCTCTTTTCTCCAAACCTGCTCCTATACCCTAGTCTTATTCATCTCAGAGGATGGTGTACAGTCAACTGAGTTCCCCAAGCCAAAGTTTGAGCGGTTATCCTCCACAGCCTGAATGCACTCCATCTAGCAACATCTTTTGTCTCCATCTCCAAAACACAGGGTCAGTCAGTTCACTGAATTTCCACTGCTCCTACCTTGGCCCAGTTTGCTCTCCTCCCCTGCTGGCCTTCCCATGGTAGCCACGTAACGGACAGTTCCTTGCTTCATCTGTTACTCCCCACATCCCGCTATTTGTTCATCACACAACAGAGTAAGCTTTAAAATATACACAAATCATCAGATCATGTCATGCCTCTTTTTACGGTTATGATCACACTTTGAATGAAATAGCAACTACTCACCCTAGCTTTCCAACCCTACCTGATCCAGCCCTTGCTGGAAGAAGGACCTCTAGCTTTATTCTCTACCATCTCCTTTGCTGCTCTAAACTGCAGCCACTTTGACTGCTTCAATCATCTATTGCTGCAAATCCAAACATCCTGAAACTTAGTGGCTTAAAACAGCAACCAGAAGTTATTTTCACAATTCTGTGGATTAGCTGGGCTCTGCTGGGAGGCTCATCTCTGTTCCTCTGTGGTAAAGTTAGGCTTGCTCATGTGGCTGCATTTTGGCTGGGACTTCTCCTGGGGCTGGGACTCCTCTCTCACATGACTGGCTCCTCGGCTGGGAGCCAGCCAAGAATCTATTTTTCTCCATGTGGTTTCTCCAGCAGTGTAGCTAGATCCATATACATGTTGGCTCAAGGCTTCAAGAGAGTGAAATAGGAAATTGCCAGAATCTTGGGCCAAGAACCAAAACACAGATGCTTTGTTCACATTCTGCTGGTCAAAGCAAATCACAAGATGCACCCAGATTCAAACGAACAAATATAGACAAAGAATTTGTGGCCGTTTTCAATTCACAGTCCTGACCCTCTTTCTGTTACTTATACGTGACCAGCTCATTCATCCCTGGGGGTCCTCTGTGCCTACTCTTCCCTCCAGGTGAAGTGTCCTTCTCCCCAATCTTGGGAAAGCTGACACCTTCTAGTCATTAAAATCTCAAATCATGTGCCATCTCTTAAAATGTGACCATCCAATAGAAGAAGCCTCCAGTCACTATCACATTACCCTTTGAACATTCTCTGTGGGAATTATCACTCTTTGAGTTTGTCAGTTTGTTTAATAACTTACTTTCACTTGTCTCATTTCACATCAGTGAAAGCCCTGTGGGGGCAGAAACCTAGCTGGTTGGTTCACACTGTATCTTTACCTCTTAGAACATAGAGGAGGCACAATCCTGTAATCCAATAATGCTAAAGAAGCTGAAATTGAATGGTTCTATGAAGACCTACAAGACCTTCTAGAAATAACACCCCCCAGAAATGTCCTTTTCATTATAGGGGACTGGAATGCAAAAGTAGAAGTCAAGAGATACCTGGCATAATAGGCAAATTTGGCTTTGGAGTACAAAACGAAGCAGGGCAAAGGCTAACAGCATTGCCAAGAGAACGCACTGGTCGTAGCAAACACCCTCTTCCAACAACACAGGAGAAGACCCTATACATGGACATCACCAGATGCTCGATACCAAAATCAGATTGATTATATTCTTTGCAGCCAAAGATGGAGAAGCTCTATACAATCAGCAAAAACAAGACTGGGAGCTGACTGTGGCTCAGGTCTTGAACTCCTTATTGCCAAATTCAGACTTAAATTGAAGAAAGTAGGGAAACCCACTGGACCATTCAGGTGTCAGTTCAGTTCAGTTCAATTCAGTCACTCAGTCATGTCCGACTCTTTGTGACCCCATGAATCGCAGCACGCCAGGACTCCCTGTCCATCACCAGCTCCCGGAGTTCACTCAGACTCACATCCATTGAGTAGTGATGCCATCCAGCCATCTCATCCTCTGTCGTCCCCTTCTCCTCCTGCCCCCAGTCCCTCCCAGCAACAAAGTCTTTTCCAATGAGTCAACTCTTCGCATGAGGTGGCCAAAGTACTGGAGTTTCAGCTTTACCATCATTCCTTCCAAAAAACACCCAGGGCTGATTTCCTTCAGAATGGACTGGTTGGATCTCCTGGCAGTCCAAGGGACTCTCAAGAGCCTTCTCCAACACCACAGTTCAAAAGCATCAATTCTTTGGTGCTCAGTTTTCTTTATAGGCCAAGTCTCACATCCATACATGACTACAGGAAAAACCATAGCCTTGACTAGATGGACCTTAGTTGGCAAAGTAATGTCTCTGCTTTTGAATATGCTATCTAGCTTGGTCATAACTTTTCTTCCAAGGAGTAAGCGTCTTTTAATTTCATGGCTGCAATCACCATCTGCAGTGATTTTGGAGCCCCCCAAAAATAAAGTCTGACACTGTTTCCAGTGTTTCCCCATCTATTTCCTATGAAGTGATGGGACTGGATGCCATGATCTTTGTTTTCTGAATGTTGAGCTTTAAGCCAACTTTTTCACTCTCCTCTTTCACTTTCATCAAGAGGCTTTTTCTTCCTCTTCACTTTCTGCCATAAGGGTGGTGTCATCTGCATATCTGAGGTTATTGATATTTCTCCCAGCAATCTTGATTCCAGCTTGTGTTTCTTCCTTCCTGTCCAGCATTTCTCATGATGTACTCTGCAAATAAGTTAAATAAGCAGGGTGACAATATACAGCCTTGATGTACTCCTTTTCCTATTTGGAACCAGTCTGTTGTTCCATGTCCAGTTCTAACCGTTGCTTCCTGACCTGCATACAGATTTCTCAAGAGGCAGGTCAGGTGGTCTGTATTCTCATCTCTTTCAGAATTTTCCACAGTTTATTGTGATCCACATAGTCAAAGGCTTTGGCATAGTCAATAAAGCAGAAGTAGATGTTTTTCTGGAACTCTCTTGCTTTTTCCATGATCCAGCAGATGTTGGCAATTTGATCTCTGGTTCCTCTGACTTTTCTAAAACCAGCTTGAACATCAGGAAGTTCACGGTTCACATATGTGTGGCCTAAATAAAATCCCTTATAATTATACAGTAGAAGTGACAAACAGATTCCAGGGATTAGATCTGATAGAGTGCCTGAAGAACTGTGGACCGAGATTCATGACATTGTGCAGGAGGCAGGGGTCAAGACCATCCCCAAGAAAAAGAAATGCAAAAAGGCAAAATGGTTGTCTGAGGAGACCTTACAAAGAGCTGAGAAAAGAAAAAACGCAAAAGGCAAAGAGAAAAGGAAAGATATACCCATTTGAATGCAGAGTTCCAAAGAATAGTAAGGAGAGATAAGAAAGCCTTCCTTGGTGATCAATGCAAAGAAATAGAGGAAAACATAGGATGGGAAAGACTAGAGACCTCTTCAAGAAAATCAGAGATAACAAGGGAACATTTCATGCAAAGATGTGCACAATAAAGGACAGAAATAGTATGGATCTAACAGAAGCAGAAGATATTAAGAGGTGGCAAGTATACACAGAAGAACTATACAAAAAAGATCATGACCCAGGTAATCACGATGGTGTGATCACTCACCTAGAGCCAGACATCCTGGAGCGTGAAGTCAAGTGGGCCAGGAAGCATGACTATGAACAAAGCTAGTGGAGGTGATGGAATTCCAGTTGAGCTGTTTCAAATCCTGAAAGATGATGCTGTGAAAGTGCTGCACTCAGTATGCCAGCAAATTAGGAAATCTCAGCAGTGGCCACAGGACTGGAAAAGGTCAGTTTTCATTTCAATCCCAAAGAAAGGCAATGCCAAAGAATGCTCAAACTACTGCACAATTGGCACTCATCTCACATGCTAGCAAAATAATGCCCCAAATTCTCCAAGCCAGGCTTCAACAGTACATGAACTGTGAACTTCCAGATGTTCAAGCTGGTTTTAGAAAGGTCAGAGGAACCAGAGATCAAATTGCCAACATCTGTTGGATCACTGAAAAAGCGAGAGAGTTCCAGAAAAACATCTATTTCTGCTTTATTGACTATGCCAAAGCCTTTGACTGTGTAGATCACAATAAACTGTGGAAAGTTCTGAAAGAGATGGGATTACCAGACCACCTGACCTGCCTCTTGAGAAACCTGTATGCAGGTTAGGGAGCAATAGTTACAACTGGACATGGAACAACAGACTGGTTCCAAATCGGGAAAGGCTTATATTGTCACCCTGCTTATTTGTCTTATGCAAATAAGTCATGCAAAATGCCTGGTTGGATGAAGCACAAGCTAGAATCAAGATTGCCAGGAGAAATATCAATAACCTCAGATATGCAGATGACATCACGCTTATTGCAGAAAGTGAAGAAGAACTAGAGTCTCTTGATGAAAGTGAAAGAGGAGAGTGAAAAAGTTGGCTTAAAACTCAACATTCAAAAAGCTAAGATCATGGCATCCAGTCTCATTACTTCATGGGAAACACTTGGGGATACAATGGAAACAGTGAGAGACTTTATTTTCTTGGGCTCCAAAATCACTGCAGATGTTGACTACAGCCATGAAATTAAAAGATGCTTGCTCCTTGAAAGAAAAGTTATGACCAACCTAGACAGCATATTAAAAAGCAGAGACATTATTTTGCCGAAAAAGGTCCATCTAGTCAAAGCTATTGTTTTTCCAGTAGTCAAGTATGGATGTGAGGGTTGGACTATAAAGAAAAGTGAGCGCTGAAAAATTGATACTTTTGAACTGTGGTGTTGGAGAAGACTCTTGAGAGTCCCTTGGACTGCAAGGAGATCCAACCAGTCCATCCTAAAGGAAATCAGTTGTGAATATTCATTGGAAGGACTGATGCTGAAGCTGAAACTCCAATACTTTGGCCACCTGATGCAAAGAACTGACTCATTGGAAAAGACCTTATTGCTCGAAAAGATTGAAGGCAGGAGGAGAAAGGGACGACGACAGAGGATGAGTTGGTTGGATGGCATCATCGACTTAATGGACATTAGTTTGAGTAAGCTCCAGGAGTTGGTGATGGACAGGGAAGCCTGGGGTGCTGCAGTCCATGGGGTCGCAAAGAGTTGGAGATGATTGAGCGACTGAACGGAACTGAGATACATGTTGAATGAATGAATGTAAGTGACCTCTCCACCCTTGGAGGTGAAGAATCCATCCTTTGGAATCATGTGGGCCTGGAATTTGCCCCTTGCTCACCGCATGATCTGTGGGGAAGTTTCCTAACTTGTCTGTACTTCAGTCTCTTAAATAGGATGAGAATTAAGAGAACCCAGCTCAGCCTTATGGGGACTTATAAAGACAAATGACAATGATCAGACTTATCAAGGGACCTGGCACTTGGAAAGCCCTCATTATTTTAAGCTAAAAGCTTATCTACTCCCTCCTCCTTACTTCCTTTTCCTGAGGTCCAAAAGCAGGAGAGAAAAATTCCATGTAACTCAAGAAGGTGGGAATCACATTTCATTGTGATCCTTAAAATGCTTTCACGTGGCTGCTTACTGGCTGCAGCCAAAAGGACGTTGTCATCTTGTGTCTGGTGGTGAAGGGCAGGCCAGGGTCAGGGAAGGGCCTAAAAGTCCGCTCTCTGTTTTTATAGGAGCCATGAGCTCCTGCTGCAAGGGCCACAAGACATCTGAAGAACTCTTTTCAGATCTGAACCTAGTGAAAGAAACTGCCCTGGACCCTGGCTTCCTAATTTTCATTAAACTGTTTGGTCTGTCCCAGTTAGAGCCTTTTGAAACCACTGTACTCATTTACCACCTAATTACTCTCACCTTGTTTGTTTAATGAAGCTTACATAATGATTCAGGTGATTTTTATGAAACCTTGGGTGGAGATTTTACTTTTCACTTTATAATTTGTGATTTTTATATTAATGTTTTATAACCTTGAGTTCTTAATCATAAAGTCATAAGGAGCTTAACTGATTTGATACTAACCATACCCTGAAGTGTGTACAGGTCAAATTGATTCAAATTGATCCAGTGAGTTTAAGTAAAGCTTAGACTGAGAACATTATGGCACCTGATGGAAATTTTCCTAAAGCACTTGACTTGGGTGACTCAATTATTCTCCCATCTTCGCACAGTAAATTATTGGATAAATACTTTTTTTTTTTTGGCTTTTATCACAGACTGAAAAGATAGGACAGTTTTTTAAAAGCATAGGAAAAGTTAGACAAGTGTAAAATGTTCTATTTATAGATCTTCCTTCTGGAAAGCTGTGCCAAGTTCACATTTTGAGGGCATACTGGTTTAAAATACACAGATATTAACATTTTTTGTTTCACAGCATGGCAGTCAACATCACCCTTTAAAATGGAAAATGGTTGGAAATTCAGGACTGATAATGGAAGCAATGGAAAAACATAGTCATTTGGATGAGTTTACTTAAAAGAATTTTTTTTTTCCCTTAAGGAATGACCCCTATAGGCACTTCTCCATAGAGAACTTTCTCTGAGCACATGATCTCACAGGAGAAATCTTCAGTTTTCTAGAACAGGGTGAGTTCCGTGAGGCATTTCTATCAAATGACCCTGGTCAATTTAGTTCTAATTAGCTCTAATTGGCACCCCTTACCCCAAGAGGCTACATTCTTTTACCTGCCTCCCAGCAGTCCTCACAAAGGTGTGAAATCCTTTGCTGACTTTGAAATATATCAGACATAATTTCCCAGTGGGTCCTTGTAAACCAAATGAACCTGATGGCTGGGCACAGGGAGATGAGCCTGGCTCCAGGAAAGATGCAATTCCCAGGGCTCTGCTCCCTGCAGTCCCGGCAGTAAACAGTTACACCGAATTTTCCTGTCACTGATCTCTCTGAAAGCATTTTCCTCTGTAAGCAGTTCCGATGGTTCCTGACTTGCTTTCGTATCTCTAGTTCTCATTTCTTGCAACTCAGTCATTTTGCTTTACTCTCTGTTTTCAAGAGTCTTTGACAAAAATGCTTCCTGGGCTGGGCTGTCTGCAGACAGTCTCTTATGCCCTGGGCACCCTGCCACAATTGTCCTCAGTGGGGACACCAAATGGCTTCCAAATGGGCCCCCCTGCCCCCGTCTTGTGTTTTAGACCATGTCCCTTGGGGTCAGCACCCCTGTCTGCTTCAGTCATCCCTCAGTGCCCAGGGTTGAGGATTGGATAGAAAGCATTTGCTCAGTGAGAACTTCTTCAATTTTTCTACAGAATGCACAAACCCTATAGTGATATTTCAAGAGATTTTTACCCACACAATCCCCACCCCCTCATCAAGATACTGAACATTTCCAGTCACCCCAGTAGGCTCCCTCATGCCCTCTCTGACATACCCTAGCTCAACTCCTTCTGGAAATAAACCACCATTGTGACTTTTATCACTGAACATTGATTTTTCACCTGCTCTTGACTGTCGTCTATGGAATTGTTCAGTGTTGTGGTCTTGAAAATGTATCTTTCTGATTTCTAACTGTAGGGCTTGACCTACAGTCGATTCTCCTGGGCTCTGAAATCCATCATCACATCTAAGAGAGGACACACTTCCCACAGGCTGCTCCCCTCTTTGACCACGTGCAGCAGGAAGTTTAGTGCAGACCGTTCCTGAGAGATGGGCAGCTCCACTGACCAGCAGTTTTGCCTCAAGGACTCCCCGTCAGTTTTGCCTAGCTTTGTTAGAACTGCATGGTGGTCTAAGATGTTTCCGTCTAACCAATATCCCTCCCTCCCTCCTCTCCTTCACAAGGGGCAGACCAGAGTCACAGTCTGATTGTTCCCAGCCTCTTTAGGCTCCCTCCCCATTTCCCTGGAGGCATTTCCCTTAGTCATCTCTTGGACAGTTAGCCTTAGCATGACTCCCTTTTGGATGACCCAGACAAACGTCCACTTTTCTCTGTAGGCTCCTTTTCCTCATCATTAAGTCTGGATTTTGATCCATGTTGTTGCATTCAGCAGTAAGGTGTCCCTTTTCTTTATTGCTGTGTACTGATTCATTGTATGAGGACACCTGCTAATTATTTTGCTTTTCTAGACTTGACAGGCATTTGGGTTACTACCTCTTGGGGGCTTTTATGAGTAAAACTGCTAAGAGCATGCCTAGGCTTGTCTTTGCCTGGAAAATCCCATGGACAGAGGAGCCTGGTAGGCTGCAGTCCATAGGGTCACGAAGAGTCATACACAACTGAGCAACTTCACTTTCACTTTTCACCTTCATGCATTGGAGAAGGAAATGGCAACCCACTCCAGTGTTCTTGCCTGGAGAATCCCAGAGATGGGGGAGCCTTGAGGGCTACCGTCTATGGGGTTGCACAGAGTCGGACACGACTGAAGTGACTTAGCAGCAGCAGAAGCAGCAGGCTTGTCTTTTGGAGGACACATGCAGTTATTTCTCTGGTGTGTGTCCTCTATTGTGAATTTCTGGGTTTGTAGGGTAGTGGATGTTTTGTCTTATAGATACTTCAGAACAGTTTTCCAAAGTGATTCTACCGGTTTGCTTTCCTGTGTTTATAAAGTATTTACTGAATGAATGAATTCAGGCCAGAATGGTCTTTCTAGAATTCTATCCCAGCTATTCCCCTGATTAAACACACACACTTGGCTTTCCATGGTGTACCATTGTTACAGATAATATCCAAAGCTAAGAGTAAAGTTGTGCAAGGCCCTGCATGTTATAGCTCTTATGTGATTCTCCAATCTCATTGCTCACTCCAGCCAGCTGCCACCACTTATCACCAGCATCAGTACCAACAGCATGTACTTCATGTATATTGAATCTCTCATCTTCAGATTACACAGAAGTCTTTCTCTCCTCCAGGTTTTTGCACATGTTGGACCCTTTGTCTTGACCAGCATATTTTTGTCCTAATTATTTCCTTCTTCACCTGGTGTATGAGTTATAAATGCTTTTGATTGCAAGTTATGAAACAGCTCCATCAGAAAGGAGACAGACTGAAAACCACAATCACAGAAAACTAACCAATCTAATCACATGGATCACAGCCTTGTCTAACTCAATGAAACTATGAGCCATGCTGTGTAGGGCCACCCAAGACAGACAGGTTATGGTGGAGAGTTTTGCCTTATCGACTATGCCAAAGCCTTAGATTGTGTGGATCACAACAAACTGTGGAAAATTCTGAAAGATGGGAATACCAGACCACCTCTCCTGCCTCTTGAGAAATCTGTATGCAGGTTAAGAAGCAACAGTGAGAACTGGACATGGAACAACAGACTGGTTCGAAATAGGAAAACGAGTATGTCAAGGCTGTATATTGTCATCCTGCTTATTTAACTTATTTGCAGAGTACATCATGAGTAATGCTGGGCTGGAAGAAGCACAAGCTGGAATCAAGATTGCTGGGAGAAATATCAGTAACCTCAGATATGCAGATAACACCACCCTTATGGCAGAAAGTGATGAGGAACTAAAGAGCCTCTTGATGAAAGTGAAAGAGGAGAGTGAAAAAGTTGGCTTAAAGCTCAACATTCACAAAATGAAGATCATGGCATCTGGTCCCATCACTTCATGCCAAATAGATGTGGAAACAGTGGAAATAGTGTCAGACTTCATTTTGGGGGGCTCCAAAATCACTGCAGATGGTGACTACAGCCATGAAATTAAAAGACGTTTACTCCTTGGAAGAAAGGTTATGACCAACCTAGACAGTATATTAAAAAGCAGAGACATTGCTTTACCAACAAACATCCATCTAGTCAAGGCTATGGTTTTTCCAGTAGTCATGTATGGGTGTGAGAGTTGGACTATAAAGAAAACTGAGCACCAAAGAATTGATGCTTTTGAACTGTGGTGTTGGAGAAGACTCTTGAGAGTCCCTTGGACTGCAAGGAGATCCAACCAGTCCATCCTAAAGGAAATCAGTTGTGAATATTCATTGGAAGGACTAATATTGAAGCTGAAACTCCAATACTTTGGCCACCTGGTGCAAAGAAGTGACTCATTTGAAAAGACCCTGATGCTGGGAAAGATCGATGGTGGGAGGAGAAGGGGACAACAGAGGATGACGCCAGATAGCTGGATGGCATCTCCGACTCAATGGACATAAGTTTGAGTAAACTCCAGGAGTTGGTGATGGATAGGGAGGCCTGGCGTGCTGCAGTCCATGGGGTCGGAAAGAGTCAAACATGTCTGAGTGACTGAACTGAACTGAACTGAATGAAACAATGGGTGCAGATGGGCTCAAGTAGCAGCTCTTTCTCTTCATGTAAGAAATACAGAGGTAGGTAGCACCTGGGTCTGCTTCAGCAGCATGACGACAACAGGGTTGCTTCTGTGTTGCCTCATGGTCATGGCTACCGTGGCTCCAGGCATTACATCCTTCCTTTCCCACACAAATAATGGGAAAGGACTAAACCAGCCATTTCTGTCTCTTTTATGAGGAAAGTAAAACTTTTTCCCAGGAAAACCTCTAACAGACTTGTGTTGGTGTCTCATTGGCCAAGCTTGGACTCGTAGACCCCTCCAGCTTCAAGGGAGGCTGGAAGCTTCTCATTCTTCAAGTGTCTCTAGTTGGGGGAAAGTGTTTGGAAATGGCCAGAGACTGATCCAACTCTCAGTGTCCTTTTCATTAAGCCAATTCAGACTTGCTCTTCTGGTCTCAGTCCAGCTGTCCCTTATTCTTGGAAGACTCCCTTGATCCCTCACCTTTTTAGGACTAATTAATGTTTCATCATCATCTTGACCTCTCATGTTTTCCCCAGTCTTGAACTTGTTTGCTGAACCTCACTTTGAGGTATATGTGAAGTCAAGTCCTTAAAGAAAAAAACATGAAACTTTATGCAAACATGACAAAATATGTATGTATACAATCCCCCCCGAAGCCTCCTCACTTCAGTCAGTATTGTTCCCATTTTATAATCAAGTCCGTGTGCCACCACAAGGCCAACACAGCTTCCTGCGGGGGAGCCCGAAATATTCCTTCCCTTTGAATGAACTTCCAGGAATGTGTTGGTAAAGCTGTCACAGATTTGTTCCCATTAAATACTTGCCAATCCAAGTTGGGTATGCCCAGTCTTTTGATTTATTGTTATTTGAAAGCTTTAAAGCCCCCCTTTTAGTGGTAATCTAGTTTAGCAGGTAAGACCTTGGAGTCTGGACCCAGACTGTCAGGGTTCAAATCCTGACTGAATTTGCCAACTACATATCTGGCATGGGGCAAGTCACTCAACCTCCCTGGGCCTCAGTTTCTCCATCTGTAAAATGGGAATAATAGTAGACCTAGCTGCCAGGATGGCTGTGAAGATTAAATGAACTAATCCTGAAAACCCTGCACACAACAGGCTCTGAGGCCACAGTGGCTGACCTTATTCCCTCTGAGATGTGTTTCCATCTGCTGCTCCCACTAACCCCCTCTCCTCTCTCCTTCTTTAAACTCAGTTAGCCAAATGCCTAATCCAACCACTGCCTAAATCAGTGACTATTACATTTCCTCAGAGAATTTACAGTCAGGTGGGGGAGCTCAAGCAGCCAAGTAACTAGAAAACAGCTGAGGTGGAAGGCATGCTTGCTGAGTGTCTTGCCTTGCATGTATTAGCTGGCCACTTGTGCACATAGGTTGTCTCAATTTCCCCCTTTTGTAGATAAGGAATCTGAATCTTGATGTGGTTTGTAAATGTATAGTGTCCCAGGAGGGAATTAGTGTGTCTCATTTAAAGCCAAGGCAGTGTTAGGCTGGCTTTATGACATAGAATGTGCTGGACAGCCACAGAGAGGCACCAGGTGTCCTGGAGTTCAGAGGTGTGAGTCCCAAACCAATTTGGAGGTTTCCAAAAAGCTTTCCTAGGAAACCCGGGTGTTTCAGTGGTAAAGCATCCGTCTGCAATGCAGGAGATGGAGATGCAGGTTCAGTCCCTGGGTTGGGAAGATCCCATGGAGGAGGAAATGGCAACCCACTCTAGTATTCTTGCCTGGGAAACCCCATGGACAGCGGAGCCTGGCAGGCTACAGTGCAAAGAGCTTTCCTGGGCATATGAGACACACATTGGAGGGTAAGGACGATTCTTGGTAAGTAGCTGGGAGAAAAGGTAAGTAGTAGTGAGAAAGGTTTTTAGATGAATTGAACAGCAAAAGCAAAGACACAAATTCCAAAAACAGAGGATATTTTGAGGGAAATAACAGTTGGGAGTACAGACTCTGGAACTGGCCAAACTTTTGTTCAAATATATTTGCTATTCAACTGTATTCACTATTTACTTCAATTCTATTTACTATTTACTCAATTTCATTTACAATTTCTTCACTGTGTTACCTTGGTCAAGTTGCTTAACCTTTCTGTGCATCAGTTGCATTTGTAAAATGAGAGCATTAAGAACACCTGCCTTGAAGTAGTTGGGAGGATGAAATAAAAGGATACTAGGGATCTGAAGTGGAGAAGGCAGTGGCACCCCACTCCAGTACTCTTGCCTGGAAAATCCCATGGACGAAGGAGCCTGGAAGGCTGCAGTCCATAGGGTCACTGAGGGTCAGACACGACTGAGCAACTTCACTTTGACTTTTCACTTTCATGCATTGGAGAAGAAAATGGCAACCCACTCCAGTGTTCTTGCCTGGAGAATCCCAGGAATGGCAGAGCCTGGTGGGCTGCCGTCTATGGGGTCACACAGAGTCGGACACGACTGAAGCGGCTTAGCAGCAGCAGCAGGAGTCTGAAGCAGTGTAAATGGGCAGTGTTACCTGAGTTCAGGGTCCTATCCAGGCTGGTGGTCAGCAGTGTCACTTGCTCTCAGGAAATTAGGATTAGCAGGACAGAGGAAATGGCTTTTGAGGTTTCTATGTGTTTGAGGTAAAAAAGTTGTTCCCCTTGTTTTCCTCTCACAGCAAATGACAGTGTGAATCATGCTTTATGTGGAGTCTCTTTCTGCGACTTGCCTGCATCAGCAAAATGCAGATAGAAACACAAGCATTAAAAAAAAAAAAAAAAGCAAGAATGACGCTCATCTAAGGACCTGATTACAAATAGTTAGCTTCAGCATATATTGATATTTCAGGCCCTTTCTTCAGAGAGCGACTAGAAAGTTGCTTTCTGGGAGAAATTATACATGCTTAGTGTCCACCTAGTACCTTTTCTGGGTCACTAACAAGACCCCAAAGTCAATCCCATGGGGGGGAAATAGAAGGGGAAAAAACAGAAGTGAATAATAATAATAAAACCTTCACATTTCCTTTCCTGTTGAGTCAGCTGGCATGTGGTCAACAAACTGTTTTGAAGGACCTGAGACATCCCAGGCCATCCTTCACAGCTAGCCTTGTGTTCGGAATAGTCAGTGCAGACTTTCACTGCCATCCATGCCCTTCCCCTGCTCCTGCTCCCATTTCCCCCTAGGAGAACTAAGGAGAGTTTAATCCATATGTCTTTGATTCCCTCACTCATCAAAATGCAGTTTTCCAAGAGTCATTTGATCTCCAAGATGCTATGTGAGTGTCTTTTTGTATTTTATTTTTTCCCTTAGAAAACAGAAGAGCTGATGGTTTGCCAAAAAAAAAAAATGAACTCCAAACCCTTGGGGTCTGAACTGGATTCAAGCAAGAGTTTCAGGGGAGCCAAGGGGGATTGTTGCTTGTTAGAGGCCTCCAATGTTCTCTTCAGAGGCCAGGTGAATCCAAGCAAAGTGCCGCGACTGTTTTTGCTTTTCTTTCTCCCGTATGTGCACTGCCCACTATTCTATCCTAATAACTGAGTAATAATTGGTGTGTTAAGTCATCGCTGAGTACCAGGCACTGTCTGAGACATTTAGGACAGTTGTCCAATGGAGTTTCTATAATCATCCTTTGAGGGATGTGCTTCCCCCACTGTTTCCCTTTTCTTCCTCCTTTCATTCATTCTTTGTTCAGTTGCATCCACCTCTTTGTGACTCCATGAACTGCAGCATACCATGCTTCCCTATCCTTCACTGTCTCCTCGAGCTTACTCAGACTCTTGTCCATTCAGTTGATGATGCCATCCAACCATCTCATCTTGTCACCCCCTTCTCCTCCTGCTTTCAACCTTTCCCAGTGTCAGGGTCTTTTCCGATGAGTCATCTCTTCGCATCAGGCAGCCAAAGTATTGGAGCTTCAACTTCAGCATCAGTCCTTCCAATGAATATTGATTTCCTTTAGGATTGCCTGGTTTCATCTCCTTGTAGTCTAAGGGACTCTCAAGAGTCTTCTCCAGCACCACATTTCGAAAGCCTCAGTTCTTCAGTGCTCAACCTTCTTTATGATCCAACTCTCACATCCATACATGAGTACTGGAAAAACTATAGCTTTGACTATATGAACCTTTATCTGCAAAGTGATGTAACCACAACATTTTTCTTGAGCATTTATTATGCATCAGGAATCATCCTAGAGTCTGGAGACCCCAAATTACATTTCTGAATTCGTGGAGCTGATAGTCCAGTTTGGGTGCAGTTAAGCAAAAGAATAAGATGGTTTCAAGCAGTAATCCATGTGATGATGAAAATAAAATTCAGGTAGCAGAAGGACTATTCCTGTTGGACTTGCATGTGATGTTGGGAGGGCTGAGGGGAGATGTGAAGGATGCAGCAAGGATGCAGCTGCTAAAATCTAGGAACTCAGGCTGCCCTGAAGGAAGAGGAGTAAGGGCAAAATCCCAAAGTGGGACACGGTTGCACATCCAGGAGTGGATAAAAGGTCAGCATGCTGGAGCTGCAGGCAGACAAGGCGGTACATGGTGTGTGGCCAGGGAGGAAGCTTGGTCAGGCATGGGTGGATTCACGGGCTATGGTGGAAATTTCTGGACTTCAGGCAGGACAGGCTGGGGACAATCTGCGTCTGCACCATCCTTCTGTCTGCTGGGTGGAGAAGAGTTTGGAGAAGTCAAGATGGGGAAAAGTAAACGAGGAAGCTACACTGACCAGAGGGTATGGGTCCCCCTCCCCTTCCAGACTCAGGATTCTTGTGGACCGGACAGGTGTTTGTGATGGGGCTGTGCTGGCATCACCACTCACTCAGGGCACTTCCAGGACTGAACTCTGGATGCCTCCAGGACTGAACTTTGGACGCCAAGGATGTTTGTCCCAGTCAGCAGAGGCTCAGACCCACAGCAGGCAAGCGGGAAGGAGGCGGTTGGATTTCAGCACATCCCATGCATTTGTACTTGTGGGGACAAACTGGATATACTTATCGGATTTCACAGTGTTTTCTTCACCCTTTCTGGACCACGTTTCCCCACCTGACGGTGTAGCTCCCATGTGAAAATGCTTAGACCAGGCATGTTCTCTTTAGTTCTTTTTTTTTTTTTTTTCTGTTTTAAAAAAGGCAGAATAAGCATATTGTTGCTTTTCACTTCACCGACTTGATTTTAATTTTGACAATTTGCTCATGCCTAATATGTACTCAGTAAGCCTTTATTAAACACTACTTCTGGATTTTTTTTTGGTTCATGTTGATTTCAAACTCATAAATTCTCCCTACTCACTTTCCCCTTTGGTAACTAACCATACATTTGTTTTCTTTGTCTATGAGTCTGTTTCTGTGCTGTGTATAAGCTGATTTGTATCAGTTCTTTTTTTGTTGTTTTAAGATTCCACATATGAGCAATATCATATATATGTCTTTCTCTGTCTAGTTTACTTCACTTAATATGGTAATCTTTAGGTTCATCCATGTTGCTGCAAATGGCATTATTTCATTCTTTTCCAAAAAACTGTTGACTGACTAAATGCCCAAATGAGTGCTGTACATTTTATCTGCTGGTCAAGAGCTATAGAAGGCTTTCATTCATTCGTTCATTCACCCAACATTTCTGAACACCATTTCACATGTCAGGCTGCGTTTTAGGGACTCAGAGTGAAGAGAAGCTGATCTCTGCTTTCAAACAGTTTCTAATCTGGTTAGGTGTAAGTGTGTGTGTGAGTGAGTGTAGAATAGGAGGGACTGGTGTGTAACCAAATAATTTTGATACATTAAAAAAACACTTGAATGAAGATAATGTATGTACAAAGTACTGCAAGTACCGGGAAAAGGGAAATAGTAGCTCTTGGGGAAGTTGAGGAGAGTTGTTAGCGATGTCTTCAGGGAAAAGGCAAGGTTTCAGCTCAGATTTGAGGGGCAAGAGGAGGAATTCTTCAAGAACTGAGGGGCAAACTGAAGGTGGTTGGTCTTGGGAGGCACGTCTTCCACCCTGTGACCCCTTCCCCAAGTTGGGAAGAAGACTGGGTGGGGAACCGCTAGGGGTGGGTGCAAAGAGGTTACAGTCTCGTCCGAGTCCCACTGTGGCTGCCAAAGTTCCCTGGTCCATCTTTCTGCTGATGGTTTTGCTGACTGTGGTGGAGAGGGGCTGCCTTCCCCACATCACGTCCTTTCCTTTTTCTTTGATCAGCTGCCCTGCTGCTTCTATGGCATTATCCTCTGCCCGGCCTCTGTCCACCTGTATCGGGACTGTGACCCCACTCTATCGATTGGGATACGTTTCCTTGGCCATGGACACCACAACATCCATGCCATGGTTGCTGGGTCAGGGACACAATCCTGCTGTTTTCATTTGGATTACAGAAGAAGTGGAATTCTGCTTTCCTGCTGGATTTGATGCTGAAAGAGGGTGGTCTGTGGAACTGTTCATAGCCACTTTGCAGCTGCATGGAGTCAACAGCAAGGAGCAGAGTTAAGGACACAGAGAAGGGAGCTAGTACTTGGTGACATCCTTTGAGCCCTGAATCAATCAATACCTGAAGCCTGCATTATTCCAGGGCATGAGTCAATAGCTTTCTGTTATTAGTTTTAGCCAGGTTGAGCTGTATTTCCTATACCTGGTATCCTCAGAATCCTAACTAATACTATGGCCAAGAACACTATGATATGTCATGTCTACAGAAAACCTTTTTCTTTCTCCCCAAGAAACTCTGGTCTTGGGATACAAAGGAGGGACAAAAGTATGTGGGGCATGATGGCCAGGAATGCAATTGGGAGGGACAGAACATGTTTGCCCCTGATTTTAGGTTATCCGGGCTGTTTTAAGTAGTGTTAATCACTTTTGTGTCCCTAAATAGAAGGATTTACTGCAGTGGTCTATTTTGATGGAAAGAGTTTTATAATTTCAGTACAAATTTTTGTTGGTGGTGGTGGGGACTTTTTGTGCTTTTGTTTTTAACAAATCACGAGTAATGGTTTAAGCAGTCACCAAACTAGAGACTTATTTTGATTTTAAAGGATTGTAGAGGTCACCTGGCTCAACCTCATTAAGTCTCTGTTTATTCAGCAGTAAAATAGAGATAACCAGAGAGTGTGTATCTCAGAGGGGCATGAGCTGTCATGTCTGTTATTTCTGACATAGACTTGCAAATAGTTTAATAGGGATACTACCTTATTTTAAACAGATTAAGTAACAGGAATTCGACATCTCATTCTAGAGAATCCAAGTTGTACATCTTTACAAAATTAGATGTTTCAAATGTGTAAATGGTTACTCTTCGGGCCTCAGTTTTCTCAGCTGTATAATGAAGGTAATAATAGTATTTACCTCACAGGATAGTTGTTGAGGATAAAAAGAATAAGGCACAAGGCCCCTCCAAATTCACTCTCCACCCTGCTCTGTGGCTAGAACACTGACCCAGATGGGCTATGGTCACAGACTTTACTGCTGTCTGGTTTCTGGAAAGTTTAGCTCGTGGGAACATGAGGTTGAAGTGGGAAGGGAATGAAGTCAGGCTCATTCCTGTGGGGTCTGGTGAGCTGCCTGGGTCCTGTGATCCAAGGCTGTGACTGCTGTCAGGCAGCATATAAAATGTGGTGGCTGCTCTGTCTCCTTGGGTCTGCAGGCCCAGGAGGACAGGGGAGAGTAACCACCCACTCATAATCCCCTGGTGCTGCGCTCTCCCTGCGGTTTCTCTGTATCTTGTGCACATCTTTGCAAATGGTCTTTCTATTCAGTTCAGTTCAGTCGCTCAGTTGTGTCTGATTCTTCGCGACCCCATGAATCACAGCACACCAGGCCTCCCTGTCCATCACCAATTTCCGGAGTTCACCCAAACTCATGTGCATCGAGTCGGTGATGCCATCCAGCCATCTCATCCTCTGTCGTCCCCTTCTCCTCCTGCCCTCAATCTTTCCCAGCATCAGGGTCTTTTCCAATGAGTCAGCTCTTTGTATCAGGTGGCCAAAGTATTGGAGTTTCAGCTTCAACATCAGTCCTTCCAATGAACACCCAGGACTGATCTCCTTTAGGATGGACTGGTTGGATCTCCTTGCAGTACAAGGGACTCTCAAGAGTCTTCTCCAACACCACAGTTCAAAAGCATCAATTCTGTTTGTTTAATAGAGTTTAATTCTTTCTATGAAACTCTTCTCAAAGTTCCTAATTTGAGCATGCCCTCTGTCTCTTCCGGCCCTTCTGCTGATTCACGCTGAGGCAAGAGCTAGGTCAGAGCCTGGAACACAGCACATTCTCTTTATAGTCTGCTGCTGAAGTTGTTTTGCCGTCCACGAAGCAAAAAATGAAACATAAGATGGATATGTGGTCTGAACATAGATTTCATTGTTTGAGGTATTCTTAATCAGATGATGTGGTTTTACTCTCATGAGTTAGGAGCGGCCTTGACAAATGAGCGGCCCTCTTAAGTGCTGCCAGGAAGCATGGCATATGGATGCAATCTGCAGTCCTACCATGCTGGACTTTTGTTTATTTATTTTTAAAATTCTTTTTATTTATTTAATTTGGCTGTTCAGTTCAGTTCATTTGGCTGTACCAGGTCTTAGTTGTGGCATGTGGGATCTAGTACCCTGACCAGGGATTGAACCTGGGCCCCCTGCACTGGAAGCATGTACCACCAGGCAAGTCCCCATGCTGGACTTTTAGTCCTTCAGTATCCCTTTATTATACTCCTGAGGACTCTCAAAGTATAATCCAGGAGGTTTCCTACTTTTGCTAATCTAGCTTCAGCAAACCAACTATATTTAAAACTTCTATCAGGGTCTTTGTATGTTATGGACTGAGGTCCAACATAGGTCCAACGGTAGGTGTTGCAAGAGGGCATCAGAGGGCAGACACACTGAAACCATAATCACAGAAAACTAGTCAATCTAATCACACTAGGACCACAGCCTTGTCTAACTCAGTGAAACTAAGCCATGCTCTGTGGGGCCACACAAGATGATGGGTCATGGTGGAGAGGTCTGACAGAATGTGGTCCACTGGAGAAGGGAATGGCAAACCACTTCAGTATTCTTGCCTTGAGAACCCCAAGAACAGTATGAAAGGCAAAATGATAGGATACTGAAAGAGAAACTCCCCAGGTCAGTAGGTGCCCAATATGCTACTGGAGATCAGCAGAGAAATAACTCCAGAAAGGATGAAGGGATGAAGCCAAAACTAAAACAATACCCAGCTGTGGATGTGACTAGGGATAGAAGGAAGGTCTGATGCTGTAAAGAGCAATATTGCATAGGAACCTGGAATGTTAGGTCCGTGAATCAAGGCAAATTGGAAGTGGTCAAACAGGAGATGGCAAGAGCGAACATTGACATTCTAGGAATCAGCAAACTAAAATGGACTGAAATGGGTGAATTTAACTCAGATGGCCATTATGTCTACTACTGTGGGCAGGAATCCCTTAGAAAAAATGGAGTAGCCATCATGGTCAACAAAAGAGTACAAAATGCAGTACTTGGATGCAATCTCAAAAACAACAGAATGATCTCTGTTCATTTCCAAGGCAAACCATTCAATATCACAGTAATCCAAGTCTATGCCCCAACCAGTAATGCTGAAGAAGCTAAGTTGAACGGTTCTATGAAGGCCTATAAGACCTTTTAGAACTAACACCCCCAAAAGATGTCCTTTTCATTATAGGGGACTGGAATGCAAAAGTAGGAAGTCAAGAAACACCTGGCTGCTAAGTCGCTTCAGTCATGTCCGACTCTGTGCAACCCCATAGACAGCAGCCCACCAGGCTCTCCCGTCCTGGGGATTCTCCAGGCAAGAACACTGGAGTGGGTTGCCATTTCCTTCTCCAATGCATGAAAGTGAAAAATGAAAGTGAACCAACTCCCTAGCTACCCCCCTGGTAGCCCACCAGGGATTTTCCAGGCAAGAGTACTAGAGTGGGTTGCCATTGCCTTCTCCAAAACAACTGGAGTAACAGACAAATTTGGCCTTGGAATATGGAATGAAGCAGGGCAAAGGCTTATAGAGTTTTGCCAAGAGAAAGCACTGGTCATAGCAAACACCCTCTCAACAACACAAGAGAAGACTCTACACATAGATATCACCAGATGGTCAACACCGAAATCAGATTGATTATATTCTTTGCAGCCAAAGATGGAGAAGCTCTATACAGTCAACAAAAACAAGACTGGGAGCTGACTGTGGCTCAGATCACGAACTCCTTATTGCCAAATTCAGACTTAAACTGAAGAAAGTATGAAAACCCACTAGGCCATTCAGGTATGACCTAAATCATATCCCTTATGATTATACAGTGGAAGTGAGAAATAGATTTAAGGGCCTAGATCTGATAGATAGAGTGCCTGATGAACTATGGAAAGAAGTTCGTGATATTGTACAGGAGACAGAGATCAAGACCATCCCCATGGAAAAGAAATGCAAAATGGCTGTCTGGGGAGGCCTTACAAATAGCTGTGAAAAGAAGAGAAGTGAAAAGCAAAGGAGAAAAGGAAAGATATAAGCATCTGAATGCAGAGTCCCAAAGAATAGCAAGGAGGGATAAGAAAACCTTCCTCAGCGATCAATGCAAAGAAGTAGAGGAAAACAACAGAATGGGAAAGACTAGAGATCTCTTCAAGAAATTAAAGATACCAAGGGAACATTTCACACAAAGATGGGCTCGATAAAGAACAACAATAGTACGGACCTAACAGAAGCAGAAGATATTAAGAAGAGGTGGCAAGAATACACAGAAGAACTGTACAAAAAAATATCTTCATGAGCCAGATAATCATGATGGTGTGATCACTCACCTAGAGCCAGACATCCTGGAGCATGAAGTCAAGTGGGCCTTAGAAAGCATCACTACGAACAAAGCTAGTGGAGGTGATGGAATTCCAGTGGAGCTATTTCAAATCCTGAAAGATGATGCTGTGAAAGTGCTGCACTCAATATACCAGCAAATTTAGAAAACTTAGCAGTGGCCACACGACTGGAAAAAGTCAGTTTGCATTCCAATCCCAAAGAAAGGCAATGCCAAAGAATGCTCAAACTACTGCACAATTGCACTCATCTCACACGCTAGTACAGTAATGCTCAAAATTCTCCAAGCCAGGCTTCAGCAATACGTGAACCATGAACTTCCGAGGTTCAAGCTGGTTTTAAAAAAGTCAGAGGAACCAGAGATCAAATTGCCAATATCAGCTGGATCATGGAAAAAGCAAGAGAGTTCCAGAAAAACATCTATTTCTGCTTTATTGACTATGCCAAAGCCTTTGACTATGTGGATCACAATAAACTGTGGAAAATTCTGAAAGAGATGGGAGTACCAGATCACCTGACCTGCCTCTTGAGAAATCTGTATGCAGGTCAGGAAGCAACAGTTAGACCTGGACATGGAACAACAGACTGGTTCCAAATAGGAAAAGGAGCACGTCAAGGCTGTATATTGTCACCCTGCTTATTTAACTTACATGCAGAGTACATCATGAGAAATGCTGGACTGGAAGAAACACAAGCTGGAATCAAGATTGCCAGGAGAAATATCAATAATCTCAAATATGCAGATGACACCACCCTTATGGCAGAAAGTGAAGAGGAACTAAAAAGCCTCTTGATGAAAGTGAAAGAGGAGAGTGAAAAAGTTGGCTTAAAGCTCAACACTCAGAAAATGAAGATCATGGCATCTGGTCCCATCACTTCATGGGAAATAGATGGGGAAACACTGGAAACAGTGTCAGACTTTATTTTTGGCAGCTCCAGAATCCCTGCAGATGGTGACTGCAGCCATGAAATTAAAAGACACTTACTCCTCGGAAGAAAAGTTATGACCAGCCTAGATAGCATATTCAAAAGCAGAGACATTACTTTGCCAACAAAGGTCCATCTAGTCAAGGCTATGGTTTCCAGTGGTCATGTATGGGATGTGAGAGTTGGAATGTGAAGAAAGCTGAGGGCCGAAGAATTGATGCTTTTGAACTGTGGTGTTGGAGAAGACTCTTGAGAGTCCCTTGGACTGCAGTGAGGTCCAAGCAGTCCATTCTAAAGGAGATCAGCCCTGGGTGTTCTTTGGAAGGAATGATACTAAAGCTGATACTCCAGTACTTTGGCCACCTGATGCGAAGAGTTGACTCATTGGAAAAGACTCTGATGCTGGGAGGGATTGGGGGCAGGAGGAGAAGGGGATGACAGAGGATGAGATGGCTGGATGGCATCACTGACTTGATGGATGTGAGCTTTGGTGAGCTCCGGAAATTGGTGATGGACAGGGAGGCCTGGCGTGCTGTGATTCATGTGGTTGCAAAAGAGTTGGACATGACTGAGCGACTGAACTGAAGTGAGGTCCAGCAAATTCATATACTGAAACTCTAACCCCTAATGTGATGGTATTTGAAGGAAAGGCCTTTGGGAGGCAGTTAGTTTCAGATATGAGATCATTAGCTTGGAGCCCCATGATGAGATTAGTGCCCTTCCAACAAGAAGAAAAGAGATCAGAGATTTCCCTCTTTTTCTGCCATGTGGAAATACAGTGAGAAGGTGGCCATCTATAGGCCAGGAAGAGGATTCTCACCAGGAATCAAATTGGCCAGCACCTTGATCTTAGACTCCCAGCCTCTAAAACTGTGAGAAATAAATTTCATTTATGTAAGCTTCCCAGTCTATGGTGTTTTGCTCTAGCAGCCTGAGCTAAGACAGTGTAACTATTTCATAAGAGTAATCACAATATGAATTCTTCTGCCCAGAGAACTCACTATGGGCCAAGTACTGGGCTACGTTTTCAGTGTGAATGAACTGATTCAATTTTCACAATAAAACTATGGCTCCTTATATTAGAAGTTCCCTTCAGTGCCTCAAGAGAACAGAAATAATGTGATTTTAAGAAATATGTGTTTTTACTCACACAAATAAGAAGCCTGAAACTTGTTGGCCATGGTCTTAAGAGTAGATCCATGATCATGAGAATCTCAGGCTCCTTCTATCTTTCTTCGTTCCGAGTTTCATCCTCCAGGTCACCTCAGGGTTCAGCATGGCTGCCGTAACTCCTTCCTTTGCTTACATCTCTGACGATGAGGACAAAGAGGGAAGCCAATATATATTAATTTGCCAGCTTCTTTTATGAGCTGACTTTCCCAGAAATCCCACCCAACAACTACCACCTAAGTTTCATCAGCCAGAGTTTTCTCCCATGGCCACACCCAGCTGCAAGAGAGGCTGGCCAAGGTAGTCTTTCAGCTGGGCTCACTGCAGCCTTCAGGAATGCCATCTCATTTTATCAAAAAGGAAACTGAGGCTCCAAGAGTCAGGAACCTTGCCTAAAATTTCACCAACTGTAGGACAGAGCCAGCACTTAGATGGAGGTCTGCCCAGCTCCAATGCCCGTGTTCTTTGCCTTTTAATGCTACCAATAGAGTTTGTCTAAGAAGCAAGACAGGAGCCTTCTCAGGCTGCCTGCTGTGTGCTCAGATGTCTCCAGTGTTGTTGTATGGTCACTTGCTGAATGGGTCCAGAGTTTTTAGCAATTCTGTTTTATGTCCAAAAGTGACTCACAGAAGGTTTTCCAAAGGGAGTCCTTATGTAAATAGAGGACTGTCTTAACTTTTTGTCCATATCTCTTTTCTGGTAAGCTAGTATTTTAGGAAGCTAGTTTGCGGTTGTATCCCCAGTAGCCAAGACACTGTCTTGCCCACTGTAGGGAGTCAATAAGGATTTGTTGAATCTATGAAGAAGTAAGGGAGTGAAGCAATGGATTTATTCATAGCTAACAATCTTAAAAGCAAGTCAGCTTCTTTTTCCTGGATGGTATTTCCCACCAGCTGACCAACTTTTTTGAAACCACCCTGTAAGAGGTAACAATCTCCCAAAGAAAATCACCCATTGTTAACTGTGAGTCTCAGAAGTCTCTATCTGTGAGTCTCAGAAGTCTCTATCTGTGAAAATTATCATGTGTGGCCCCCATGAGATTTTTTTTTTTTTTCTGGTAGATTTCTAGATATCCTTTTTTTTTTTTCCTCCTGATTGGCCTATAAATTGTACCAAGGAATTATGCTAATGCTGATATCTCTCCAACCACATCCTATTGAGGACTGGATCTATTTTTCAAAGACAAAACTGAGTTTTAATTTAGTGTCCGCATGACATTTTCCCTTTCAAGCACATGAAGGATGCTTCTGCAAAGGGAGAGGTCTTGGGAAATCTTTCACGGATGGCTGCGCTTCATGCCTGGGTGGAGTAACCCTCAGCACGCCAGCTTTCAATTAGACGTAAATAAATGGAGACAGCTTTGCAGTATGCCCGACAGTCTGAAAGATTAACCTGGGGCCTTGGGCCTTGATTTCTCCCACTATGGCTAAAAATTTTCATTTACATTTTTTAGCATTTCTGAGCAGCTATAACAAGACCTTCTTTCCTTCACTCTGCCACCTCTTCCCACACCTCAAACTTCAAGAATTCCCTGAGCCTGGAGGCATCTTTGGGGAACCCAGGAGGTACCCTTTCTCTGCACATGTGGATTCTGAATGAAATCCTGTAGATGGACATTTGGCCCTCTTGGGGTCAAATAATAGAGTCTTTGTCCCCCTCTGTGATTGTAATTCTGTTTGAAGTTAGGGCAGAAGGGGACATGTCTGGCTTCTATCCGCCACAACCCAAGGCACAGGTGGACTGGGAAGGGCCTTGGTTAGGACTGGGAGAGGGTCTCCTCTGGGGATGGACTCCTTACTGTGTATTTCCTGGCATCTCGAGATCTGAAGGGAAGATCATTACATCATTTTGAGATTCTTCTACCAGAGAATTGTATCATTTAGTTGTTGCTGCATAACTAGCCACTCTGATACTTAATAGCTTAAAGCAACATTGTTTACTTAGCTCAGTTCAGTTCAGTTCAGTTGCTCAGTTGTGTCTGATTCTTTGCGACTCCATGAATCGCAGCACACCAGGCCTCCCTGTCCATCACCACTTCCCGGAGTTCACCCAAACTCGTGTGCATCGAGTCGGTGATGCCATCCAGCCATCTCATCCTCTGTTGTCCCCTTCTCCTCCTGCCCCCAATCCCTCCCAGCATCAGAGTCTTTTCCAATGAGTCAACTCTTCACATCAGGTGGCCAAAATATTGGAGTTTCAGCCTCAGCATCAGTCCTTTCAATGAACACCCAGGACTGGTCTCCTTTAGGATGGACTGGTTGGATCAAATCAGCAATTTGGGCTGATCTCAACTGGGCAGTCCTTATGGTCAGGGCTGAAATTGACTGATCTCAGATGGGCATCATAAGCTAGTGACTTGGTTTATGGTGTCTCGGCTGGGATGGCTGGGGCCAAATGGCTCCCATCATCCAACAGGCTAGCCTGAACTTTCTCACCTGGTGGCAGAAGGATTCCAAGAGCAAGCATAGAAGCCTTTTGAGGCCCAGACTCAGAATTGGCATGATGACACTTCAGTTTCACTCTGTTGATCAAAGCAAGTCAGCAGTCTAGCACCAATGCTAGACTGGATCCCATCTCTTGATGAGAAGGGCTACAAAGAATTTTGGCCATTTTTGTAATCTATAAGAGGGAGTGATTTTCCACATGAGCTTTTCAAGCCTAGTGCTTCCATGGGACAGCCTCAGGAGGCCACCACTGGGTCAAGGTTCAAGTTTGGACTGCTTCCTCCCACCCTCAACCAGAGTAACTCACTTTTATCTGCAAGATATATTGGACTTTTAAGCAACATCTCGTTAGAACAAAAGCTGTCATGGTTAAAAGATATTTCAATACCAATTTGTTGGAAGTAATTGTCAGGATCTCTGCTGCTTCCTTCTGCTCTCTGTGACTCATAGAACTGCACTTCCTGCTCACTGGTGAAAGAGAACCAGTGCCAAGAAGGCGGAAGATGCTGATCTTGGCCATTCACTCATCATTCTTGGCCAAGCCCAGTAACCCATGCAATCTTGTTTCCCTAGTCTATAGCAAATAGGTGGAAGACAGTCACGCAGTAGAAGAGCCCTGGCCCTGAAGCCAGACTTTCAGGGTTCCAACCCCAGCTTCCTTTGTTGCTGTGTAGCCTTAGGAGAACTACTATCCTCCCTAAGCACAAGCTCTTTGTCTATAAAATAGGAGTGAGAATAACACTGCCTACTTCAGAAAGTTGTTGCCTGGGTTGAATAAGATAATTTTTGTAGCATAATTACTCAACATATGTTTCCTGTTATTATTATATAGCTTCTAGGTTCCCTTAAAGTTTGAATAAATTATGCATCTCAGGTTGGCAGTGCTGTTTTTATATTCTATTGAGAATCTAGTTCCGAATTGCAAAGTGATCTGGTCTGGAACTTTTTTTCTAGGAAAGTACTTAAAGGAACAAAACCTCTGCCTACTGGCCTGCCAAATGGTAGAATTCATCTGTTAGAGATTCATTCCTTTGTCTGAATACATTAAAGTGTTCTTCATTCATACTTTGTAAGAGTTGGATAAGTAGATCCTTTTCTTCCATGAGTATCAGACTGAACCTTAAGCACTGAGAAAATGTGAAGTTGGAAACTTATGAGGAGGGGGCAATAATGATGCGTATTATGTACAGAGGAGAGGGGAAATAGGCTTGGGATGCCCACTGGGGGAGGGGAAGGGGGAAGGAAGCAGGGAGCCAGGAGTTTAGTGTCTGCTTGAAGCAGAAGACCCTGACCCTGGTGAGAGAAGAGCCAAGAAGCATTGGATCTGCTTTCCTATTGTGGGTGGAGCTGAGGGTCTTTGTCCCTGGGGCATATCTTCATGTGCATCATAATGCCTCTTCTTACTTCACCCATCGTGATCCTCAAATGATGTGAGCTCCCTCCCACCACCCACCAGGGCCTGCAAGAATATTCAAAGTCCCTGAGGCTGCCATCCAACAGGAAGAAACTCTATGCCCCTGTATGGTGGAGGAACTAGGATTTTTCCTCAACTCCCCTGGGGCATGCAACTTTAGTTTCTCAGGGAGGAGATTCTGCCCTCACAATGGCAGTGAGCAGGTTGACCTGCAAGTTGGTCCTGCCTGACAGGCTTTGCCACCATCACTCAGCCTCTAGGCTTCCACTTGGCTAAGCCTTGGCAAACAGGCTCCGGCTTGCCAGGCTGGGTCCTGGACTTAGGACCTGGTGGAAAAGTTAGGGCAATATGGCCCCAGACTGACTCTTCAGATACTAAGCAGAGATGGGGTACACTGGTGGTCCCTTATCATGGGATGACAAGAGGCGGCCAGGAGAGCCACTTGAGCCAGAGGTGTTGTTCCATAGAACCAGCAAGTCTCCGGCTGGCTCAGGGACTAGATGGAGGTGACCCTGGCTCTGAGCACACTCTCTGTATGGAAGTACCCCTCTTCCTTTTAAAATTGTATTTTTGTACCAAAGATAAACTAGAGACCCATGCTGACTTTGTGGGATGGGGACGGGGGGAGCTTTGTTTTTCAGAAGGATGTGCCTTAGAATTTTTTTACCTGCCAAATTTCCTATAATATTTAAGAGTTGCAGTTGCTTCCTTTTTTTTTTTTTTTTTTGGAATGTCTATCATTTTTATTAAACAAGTTATCTGCACTGATTATGGAAAAATCTGAGAACAGATAAGCAAAAGTTTTGGTTGCAATGAAAATTACTTGCAATTACTGTTAAAGTCTCTCCCTCCCTCTCTCTCCATAGCTTTCTGTTGAGAGCATAGCCTGTGATTTATTGACATAATCCCCTATTGTTGGGCATTCATGAGTGTTTTTCCAGACTTCCAACACCTGCAGAAATCCCTATGGAATGAAGCCTCAGTTGCCTACAGTGGTCGCCCTTTAATAACTGTGTGCCCTCCCCTGTCTCATTTCTCCACTTCTCTAGCCATTTCTCTTTCACCTCCGAAATAAACTACCTGCACCTGAATCTTCATCCTGAGGCTGCTTCTCAGGGGCCTACACCAATACAGTGATCACCAGCTTTGAGTTAGAAGGCCTCCCTTTCCCGGTAATTGACTTGAGCCACATTTTGGGAACAGAGTTTCTTGCCTGACACTGGGTACACAGAGGCCAGGGCCCTACTGACTCACTTAGGCTACTTCGGTTGTGCCTCCTGGGTTTGACACCTCAACCTTTAACCTCCAAGTTTCCCATCTTCTTGCCCTCAGATTTATGCCAGCCTTTTGCCAAGGCCAGCTTGTCACCGATGGCTACGCCTGTTTTTCCTCTTGTCACTCTGTCCCTGAGTTAATCCTCTCTCATAACTCTGCTGGCTTCTCTCTGGGCTTTCCTTATCAATAAATCTTTACTGGGTCTCAGGCTGGAAGCAGGAGCCCCAGGCCACACTGTGACAGTTCCCTTGACCCTGCTTTGAAAGCCCAGCCTTTTCTTGTAATCCTCCTTTCAAGGAATTTTTTGTTATTAGACATTTTGTTACCTGAGGTGACATCTCATCCAAACAGAAAATTTATATATATGTATATTAATTTCTTCATTTATGAAATGAGCTTGATTATATCCAGTGTGCTAATTAATCAGCTTTCCAAAAAAGAAAAAAAAAACCATGATTTTTAGCATTTGCTGATTTCTGTGGTATAAATACTCCCACAGAGGTCAGTTTTAAGCAATCAATGGTTTAAAAACCAGATGGTGAAACTCCTGAATATTTAACAATTGGCCGTCCTGAAGGAAAAGGACATGGCAACCCACTCCAGTCTTCTTGCCTAGAGAATCCCATGGACAGAGGAGCCTGTCAGGCTACAGTCCATGGGGTTGAAAGAGTTGGATATGACTGAACATAAACACACACACACACACACACACACACACACACACACACACACACACACCCCTCCTTAACTAGTACAAGCCACCACTAACACACTACTGAAATACCTAACTCCTAGAAGCAATGGTTTGCTTTCCATAAATAATTTAGACATAGCACAGAGTAAGTGCTGTGTGTTTGCTATTGTAATTCCTGTTGTTGTTGTAGTTATTGTTGTCACATGGGCCCGGCTGATCTTCAGATGTCTGCAGTGCTGCTTTGTCCACAGAGGGCTTCCCCAGGATTAGCTGGTCTTGCTGGCCGTGCCATCTCTGCCAGAACTAGGAGAGCTCTACCCAGTAGTGCTCAGTTACCTGTGAACCAGGAAGGAGCCCTGAGCACACAGTGGGTGGTGTGGGGCAAGGGGGCTTCCTGCCTGTGTGTGTTAGGGGGATCCTGAACAGGGCAGATATGAAAGCCCCCAGGAGGGCAATTGTCAGTGATTCCTCACCACACGGATGACAAAGTGCAGTTTGGGAGATGCTCAGAGGGGCTCAGCTTGGGGTGCATTAGGAACCTGTGGAAGGGTTCTGAGCTTAGGGGATCTTTCAGAGAATGGGAATTTCCCAGGAGAAAGAGGAAGGGAGTTGGAGTTGCGGGGTTGGCTGCAATAAAGCCTGGTGGAAAGAAAACATTTCTGTGGACTTGCAGATATGTGTGTGGTAGGAGTGTAGAGTGACAAGTTCAAGGGTGTTCTATAGAATGTTAGGGGTCAGCACCTTCAAAATGTCAACATTATGGAAGAGAAAGAAAGGTTTATATACTGTCTCAGATTAAAAGAGACTATACAAACATGACAGCTAAATGCAAGGGACACTCCTGAACTGGTCCAGACTGGGGCGAAGCAGGAGGTCTACAAAAGTATTATTCATTCAAGTCACACAACTTGAATAGGGGCTGTAGATTAAGTCATAGTTTTGTACTGATATTTTAAAATTCTATTTTCTCTTATAATAGGATGGCCTCGTTTCTAGGAAATTTAGACTGAAATAGTAGGGTGATGTAGCTGGCCTATGTTCAATCCCTGGGTCAGGAACATCCCCTGGAGAAGAGAATGGCTACCCACTCCAGTATTCTTGCCTGGAGAATCCCATGGACAGAGAAGACTGGAGGGTTACAGTCCATGGAATCGGACAGGACTGAGCAACTAACACACACACACATATGCTAGGAATAAACGAGTAAGGTGTCTACAGTGGACTGTCAAGTGTTTCTGTTTGTTTAGACTGAGAAAGTGATTAAAACATACAGTGAAATGTTAGCACTGAAAACACTGGGCAAAGATGTTTAAGGGAGTTCCTTCTTCTCTTCTTACTGTTCTCCTATATGATTCTAATGATTTTTAAATGAAAAGATTTTTTTTAATGAGTGGAGAAGAAGAACGTGTAGGCTAAGAGTCAGGGAAGGGAAAGAAAGAAGGTGGAAGTTTCAGCTGCTGGTTTATTGAAAAAGGCATTGAGCCATGGAAAGGCTAAATGGCCGGTCAAGGGTCAGTGAACAATGAGCATGGACTTTGAGCCCCTAACCCTTACTTCTGAGACCCAGGTCATGGTTCTTTCTAGTAAACTGCAGGGTCCCAGGAGGGAAGTATGTGTTAATATATGGCCTCTAATGTGAAGGAGACCTCAGGGGTGTAATTTCTCCTGGCCGCCCAGAGTTCTCCATGGAGCTCCTGTTATTTCAGGTTATCATTACTGTGAGCTCTGCCCTGAATTCCCCATACACTGCCCTGAAATTTGCCCCATATGTTTTTTAAAGGTTGATTACATCTTTGGGACTTTTTCCTAATGTGAGCAGAAGCTGTAAAGTTTCAATTGTCTCAGCTCACTGGGATCAAGTGACTGTTCACGTGGGCCGTAAAAAGATTCTGCATCAGATAGTTGATGTCAGACAAACGTGCACGAAGAAATCTGTTAGTTTCAGATGATGTATAATGCTGTCATGTCTTAGATAGGAAATTAGGAGCAAATTTTTCTTTCTCCTTTGCAAAGGATGATGACTCAGTGCAGGGTAATGGAATCCTGGCTAACTGTAGGACCAGAATTAAAAAGGAAACCTCACTTTCAAATGCTTTTGGTGGGGGTATAAATTGGTACATCTGCTTAGGGAAACTGACAGTGGCTAACAAAGCCTCCTATGTGCTGAATAAAAGCAATTTTAATGCTTAGACACTTATCTAAGAGCAATGAGTATATGTCCAGCTAAACACATGTACAGTAGTATTCACCACAGCTTAAATAATAAAAGCCAAAAAACAGATACAGCCCAAATGTTCATCAATACTAGAACTAATTCTAGTATTCTAGAATGTGGAATTCTACTGGTCAATGTAAAAGAAAGAAATGCTGAAATACACAACAAAATGGCTGAATCTCATAGCCACATGGATGCAAAATAAAACAGTCTATGTCATTCTATTCATTTGAAGCTTAAAGACAGGTAGAGTGAACCTGTGATGGTAAAGAGTAGAATAGCGAATGTTAAGCAAGTGTTGATTGGGAGAAGGCATATAAAGAAGCCATCTAGTGTTCTGGAAATGTTTGATATCTTTATCCAGGTGATGGTTACACAAGTAAGATTTGGGCACTGAGCTGCATGTAAATTAAACATTAATAGAAAAGGAATATAAAAGAAAAAAGGTAATTCCTTTCCACTGGTAGGGCTGTCTGAAGGGAATGCGGAATGAACCATCCCAAAGACCGTGCCTGGGATGAGCAGCTTGACAGTAGTAGCCGTGTGTTCTTAGCCCCATTTTGACATAGCCGATTACATGTGCTCTTGCTGACACAATGCTGGGTAACAATCACCAGTCACCCAACCCTGAGTCAATGCCTCTGTATCAAGCCAGTGGACCTAGGACTGCCTCTGCCTGGAGGACATAGGCTGAGATGGTTTACACTACACTGTGTGAAAGATCACCAACCTGGCCATGTTCAAATGCAGGTTCTGATCCAGTAGGTCATGTGTAAGGCCTGAGAGTCTGCATTTCCAATAAATTCCCAGGTGATGCTGATGCTCAGACCAGTTTTGAGCATCAAAGCTCTAGAGGCAGACAGGCCAGCGTGACAATCTTATGCTATTTTGAAATCTGTGATCTTTGCCAAATTCCTCTGTCTCTCTAAAGAGCTCTCAATGTCTTCTGGAAACTGGGAGCAGGAGGGAAGGGAGGGCTAGATAACCATCTCCCAGAATGCTGTGGATTCCGGGCGCTAGTATACATAAAGTGTTCAGCACAGTGCCTGGTCTAGAGTGAGTGCGTGTTGTTGTTGCTTTCTCCCCAAGTCGTGTCTGACTCTTTTGTGACTCC
This sequence comes from Ovis aries, assembly GCF_016772045.2. NCBI lineage: Eukaryota > Metazoa > Chordata > Mammalia > Artiodactyla > Bovidae > Ovis > Ovis aries. The sequence goes on from NC_056072.1 coordinate 29,153,359, forward strand.
TTGGGCTGTAGTCCACCAGGCTCCTCTGTCTATGGGGTTTCTCAGGCAAGAATACTTAAGTGGGTTGCCATTTCCTTCTCCAGGGGATCTTCTCAATCTAGGGATCCAACCTGCATCTCCTGCATTGGCAGGCAGATTCTTTACCACTGAGCCACCTGGGAAGCCCAAATGCTCGTTAACTGGTAGCTTTTGTTATATTTGTTATTTTGAATGAAGAAGATTTGGGTCATGATTTCGAGAAAGGTGAGTGAATGTGATTCGTAGACAGGAACTATCGAACATTTATTTTGCTCGTAGCCTGTTGAAGGAAGATTTTTTTTTTCACTTTTTTTCTCTCCTACTTCATCCTATAATCTTCCCCTTGGTCTCCTCTATCAAGATAGATTTTCTCTTCACTGTTCTTCTCACTCCAATCCACCCTTAATCTAGTAAAGACAGAAGAACTCAGGCAGAACTGAGGCTTGAATCCAGGCAGGTTGTCAGATTGTCAGATTGTGCCTGGAGGTGATATCTTTGTTAAAGAAGTATCCTTCCTACTTGGCTCTTGCTCAAGTGGCAGGACGGGCCCCTGGGAGTCAAGGTCTGAGGCTGGGTCTTGGCGTGTGCTCACACTTAGCTGCCCTCCTCAGAATCCTCTCCTGCTTCTCAGTGCACAGGGGCCCTTCTGGAGAAAGACATATGTCCTCAATCTGTGGGGCTGTCAGATGGTGTCTTTTTGAAGAACTGAATTAACTTACCAAGGAAAGGAAAAAAAGAGAAGTGCTTGATTCCGTATCGTCTGGCAGGTTACTAGTCTGGAGTGGATCTGGGCTTCAGGGTGACTGTCTTTAGTTTGGAGGTGAGGGTACCATTTGATTTGGTTGGAGCCTTGAGTACATCTGAGGTGGGTGACAGGAGGTAAGGGGAGCTCTAAATTGCAGCTTAGTTCAGTCCCACTGGAGGAGATTTGTGTTGGGTGAGGGTCAGGCACTAGACCAGGCACAGAAGTCTCAAAAATAACCAACCAAACCTACCAACCAAAGTCACTCATAGTGGAGCAGGGAGATAGAAAAAGAAACAAGGGCAGTCCCCTGAGAGGAATGCAGAGGTGGGAGTGTACATGTTTCCTGTGGGAGCAGAGAGAGGGGAAAAGACAGGAGAGTATGTTAACCAATCTTCAAAGATGGTTTCCAAGTGGACGCACTGCTTGGCATTCATGCTGTTGGGTACACCCTCTCCGTGCTGAATCTGGGCTGGCCTGTGTAAGCAATGGAAGTCAGTGGAAGTGGCCCTGTGTGACTTCTGAGGCTGGTCATAAAAACCTTGCAACTCTGCCTTGGTCTCTTGAAACACATGCTCTGGGAGAAACCGGTTATCATGTAGAAAGTCTGACCATGCTGAGCCATCAGGCCGTGAGAAAACCCACAGTAGCCCTGCGAAGGCAACACAAGAAGATGGAAAGATACCCACCCAATAGCCAGTGGTTTCATCTGTCTCAGTCGAATGCTGGAAAGATGTGTGAAGGAGCTGTCTTGGATGAAACTTCAGACAACCAGATGAACCTTCAGACAACCACGACCCCTGTCATCTGACTGCAACTGCATACGAGGCCTTAAAACCACTCAGCTAAGCTCCAGCAACCCAGAGCCCCTTGAGTAACCATGAACAATTATAATAACTGTTGCTTTGAGCTGCTAAGTTTGGGGTGGTTTATTACAGAGCAATAGGTTGTGCTATGTATTAGTCACTCAGTCGTGTCCAACTCTCTGTGACCCACCAAGCTCCTCTGTCCATGGGATTTCCCAGGCAAGATACTGGAGTAGCTTGCCATTCCGTTTTCCAAGGGATCTTTCCAACCCAGGGATTGAACCCGGGTCTCCTGCATTGCAGGCAGATTCTTTTGCACTGAGCCACCATTCTGGAAGAGAAAAATATCTGGTAGAGAGCACTCCTGAGCTGGGAGTTGAGGAGCAGATTGTCAGATGGGGAGGGAATCCATGGAGAAGTGCATCTTGAAAATCCACATAGAAGGAAAAAGAATGGGCTATTGAAGGAGTTAGAGGCGATTAAATAGTAAGAGCGCAAAAGGCCAGGCGGAGAGATGCTGGGGAGGAGCCTAGCCGGGAGAGGTGGACAGGGGCTAGAATTAGAGATTCAGTGCAAGGGGTTCTAAAGGACACACCACGTGGTTTGCGGGAGCTTTGTATTATTTACAGTTTTGAGAGGTGAAGATGCGAACATCCTCTAGAAATCTCTCAGTGGCTGCTGCTGTTATTATTGTCCTTGGCAGCTGTGACGAGAACCATTCAAAGGCTCGGTGAAACCAAGTGCTCAATGGCGTCACTGGTTCAAAGAAAGAGGGGAAAGGATCAAGCACTGTTCACAGCTCTTCAGCTGCTCTTCCCAAGTCTGGGAAGTGCCGCATGCCAGAGAAGGCTTAAATTCTGCTTCAGCAGCAGCTAGAAGACACTTTCTCTTGAATTGGTGACATGTCCACAAAGCACCTGTCTGCTGGAGTTAGGCAATGTGTGGTTTAATTTATACTGGCACCACACCAGGTTTTCCCTGATGTCTGGGTTATCTATCACTTCTAAGTCCAACTCCACTAAAGGGGGAAGAGCCAAGGGGAGGATGATCCCCACGTGGTTGTGGCATCCCCTCTACCATTGTACCTACTTACTTTCTCAAGCCCCCACTTGCTGTACTGTAAAATGGGAGCAATAATGGCTACCACACCACTGACTTGAGAGAATGAAATGAAATATGGTGAGTCAAGTAAGCAGCCTGGAATCCACCCCCAGGGCACCCTCAGCCAGTGCAGGCGCTCTTACTGTCATCCTTGTCTTGGTGCCCTGGTCTTACCAACACCCCACCCCACCCCAGGCTTGCTCTTGGGGTAACCGATACAGAAGTAATGAGTTGTCCACGGCCAACACAGCTAATGGACTGATCCCCTCTTTGCCCCAGCATGCACGTGGACTCTCAATCTCTGGCAGGCTCAAACATTAATAGTGAACATTTCTTGAGCTCTCACTGTGTTACAAGTGAGTTTCCCCTTTAATCCTTACAAAAATCCTGCACACTGGGAACATTTTGCATTTGCTGTGAGGGTATCTTGCCCAAAGCTGTGCATCCAGGAAGGTCCTCGGCTGGAATCTGAACACTCTAGTACCTGTTGCCTGGCACTGCCCCACACTGCCTCCCCAAGGACTCCATTCTAGAAGGGAAGGCCCTGCAGGACAGAAATGCACACCACCTCTCACTGCTCTGAGACCGAAATGAACTGTAGATCCATTAATTAGCATGACTAGAGACACTTTTCTTCCTAAATCCAAGTGTAAAAGAAATGAAGGAAGGATCCTTTTAATTCTGATACCCCATAATTACTGGTGGCAAAAATCCTCAGAAAACTCCATTCCTCATTCAGAAGTTTTGAGGAATGGTATAGAGCTTATGCTAGAAAATAGTCCTATAGGACAGAGATTCTTTTTCTTACCTGAGATTAGGGCAGCTCCTGGCCCATAATAAATGTTCAATAAATATTTATTCAATGGGTGTAGGACTGACTTCTTCATTAAGTCCAATAGACCTAATGGAGTCTAGGGCCCAGATACTGTTTAGGGCCCAAGATAATGTTGTGACTTTAATGTCTTTTTAGAACATAATAGAAAAATAAAAAATAGTAAATATATAATAATAAATCTAGCCTAAATTATATTCATCTTGATTCTAATGCAGTCATAAAGTATAATTTTTAATATTTGTTTTAAATGGAGGAATGGCTCACAAGAGTTCTAATGCATCCCTGAATGGGTGAGGACGATGCATCAAGGAAAGTATAATTTTCCCAGAAGAAATCTGGGTGTGGCAAGGATGGAGAATGAATTCTGAAAGCAGCCAAAAAAATGATGCCTGTCCACCAATCTAAGAGAGATATGTACGCATAGAATAATGGCCGATAGGAAGCAGAGTCACTTTTTGGTAGTTGGGCTCCAAACTGCAACACAAACAAATTTGGTAGCTTAACTGGACCACATGGAGCACCTTCTTTTTTCCTAAACTAGTGAATTTGTTTCCTCGGGCTGCGATACAAAGATGACCACAAACTGGGTGGCTTAAAACAACAGGATTTGCTCTCTCATAGGTCTAAAGGCAAAAGTCTGAAGTCAAGGCATCGGCAGGGCCACACTCCCTCAGAAGGCTTGAGAGGAGGATACTTCCTCACCTCCTCACCTCCTCGCACCTTCTGATGTTGCCAGCAACCCTTAGCGTTCCTTGGCTTGAGGCTATGTCACTTCAGTCTCTACCTTTGTCCTCACAAGAGTGTCTCCCTGTGCGGACCTCTGAGTGTCCTCTCCTCATGTAAAGACACCAGTTACTGTGTTTGGGGCCCATCCTAATCCACTATGCTCCCTCGTTAACTAATTGCATCTACTTCCAAATAAGTTTCCATTCTTAGGTTCCAGGTGGACACAAAATTTGGGGAGGACACTAGGTTTCAAATGGTTAGATCTTAAACCAGAGCACCTGGTGAACTCTGACCGCTAGAATTCCCCCCACAACTTGCAGATACCCAAGTTTGATATTTTTTGCATCCTGGCTGCATGGAAGGAAAGGAAGATAGAAGTTACTATCATGTACTGATCTTTTAATGCATTATAACCCCTTCTACTGCAAACCTGATCCAAGGAGGTTGTGGAACAGACCAATCAGAGCAGTGTTGCTCAATGGTTAAAACTCAGAGGCTGTAATCAGGCTGCCCAGGTTCAACCCTGGTTGGCTAGTTAACCTACTGTCTGGGTGACACTCTGGGCTTTGGTTTCTTCTCCACAAAATGTAATTGATGAAAAGGGTCCTGTTTCATAAGGTTGTAGTGGTAAAAGGTAAATGCAAAAATGGAACTAAATTCTTAGTTCAGCCTAGCACAATGTAAGCCCTGACTAAAAGTTATTGCTATTAATTTGTGTTTAATAAATTTTTACAAATTGTTATTCATTTCTAGGAATGAGAAAGGAGATTTAAAAGCAATTCCGCATCAGAAAGACCTTATGGAGTTTTCATAAAATCTTTTTTACCCCCTGCAGTCTGTACCCGGTCCTTACTCCTAACCTAGTACTGACCCAAGTCCCTGGGACGCCAGACTGGAATATAAAACATAGGAACGGACCCCACAGTCCACGTGCTTTGCTTAACAATGGAAGCTTTGTTACAGAGCTGAATTTAAGGGTCCAGCTCTCTTGTCCCTTAGGGTGGGTCCTCCCCCGGAAACTCTCCAAACTGAGTCCATGAACAGATCAACTTCCAGAGGCCCAGCCCATTCATTTACCACACTCATGCTGGGATCACAGCTGTGCCCACTGTCAGCTAAATGCAAGGCTGGGTTGTCCTTTGGTCTAGAGATGTGGCCTGGCTGGGGTACCTCTGGCCAGAGCAGGTCCATGAGGTAGTAAATAAGGCTGTGCCAGGATTGCCCAGGAAGAGGATTTGAGCTTCTTTCTGTCTGAAGGCTCTGGCGCCGTGGCTTTATCTGGTGATGGCATATAAGACTGGCTTATCCAGAGTGACATGAGGTTGGCTGGAGGCCAAATTGCTATTGATTTTTCTTGCTAGGGTCTGAGCCTGAGACAAGAGACTGCTTTCTGCATCAGCTGTGTGAGCCAGCTCAGAGAGGATGGCTGGGGGCATGGAGGTTGTGAGGGGTGTGGGGTGTAGGGGGAGAGGCTGGCTGAAGGTGATGGAAGAGAGGGCATATGTTGGAAGCAGGGTAAGAGTCTTCGCAGCCGTTGTGTGTCTCATGGGATGAAGGATGCCTGTGAAGAGCTGCTCAGTTGCTCCAGCAAAGAGTCTTGTGTATTTTCTTTGATTTTTATAGCTTTCAAAAGTCTCCAGTGTCCAGCCCTATGGTGGGACAGGGCTTGACACTTCTAACTTCCCTTCCTTCTCCTGCCAGGATGAAGGGAGCCAAGCAGAGCAGAACCCCCAGTCTGTGTTCAGGCAGAGCCTCTAATCCTATAGAAGCTGGAGCAAGAGGACAGATGGGAGTCCGCATATGCTAAGTCTAAGTCTTTCAGAATGATATATTTCACCAGTGGAGTGTTACGTAAAATACATTCTTCCCTCCATCCTTGACAAACACACCTTCCTAATGCTCTGCAAGGCCAGGAATGAATTTAGTCTTCTCAGGAGAAGGACATGGCAACCCACTCCAGTATTCTTGCCTGGAGAATCCCAGGGATGGGGAACCTGGTGGGCTGCCGTCTATGGGGTTGCACAGAGTCAGACACAATTGAAGCGACGCAGCAGCAGCAGCAGCAGCAGCAGCAGCAGCACCAGGATCCTCAGTGTTCCTTGCCCTTACTCCCCACCTACTAGTCTCCTATTGCAACCTTGGCCCCATCCTGCATCATGAAGAGCAGGCTTTCTTACTTATGGACACTCCAGCCTTTGTATCCATGCTCTGTCTGCACTTCTCAAGCTTGGGGTGTGCATGCTGGTGGGGAGGTTTGGTCTTTCAAGGAAGAAAGAAAAGGAGGGTGCCCTCATTCCCTGGAGACAGGGTTGGGGCCATGTGGGAAGGGAATTATGGAGTCACAGGTGCCCAGCGTGGAGTCTAGAAGGAGCAGGCCCTGGGGGCCACATGGACACATCTCCTTGGTCTCATAGACTCTATGTGGGGAAACACGAGGACATAGGAGAGCCAGAGGGACCCTTTAAAACGGGGACAGGGGCAAGACCATGTTGCCTGATTCTAAAGGCTCTTCTGTTCATGCTAACAACCCTGAAATTCTGATCTCTAATATGGAGACCAGGCTCATATGGCATTTCTGAAGTTGGGGGAGATGAATCTTTGTGATTCTTGCCTCCCAAGGAGAAGGTTAACCAGGATAGGAGGAATGTCTTGGAATCAGGGAGATCAAAGGAGAAAACAGAATTGGAAGCATCCTGACAATGGCTTGTGCCTTCCTTCCAACCTTCTCTGAATCTAACAATCTTCCCTCCATAATCCATATGTTTTCTGGTGTTTCCTAATCCTCTGCTTGGCAGGCCCCTGAGTGCTGCATCCATATTTTTGTCTGCTCTTTTGTCTGATGAGTTTCTTCCTACATGCCTGAGCTGGCAGCAGTGAGCCTGCAAAACGGAGCTTCTGCCCCTTCACACAAAGATTCCTCATGTTCTTTGAAAAAGCCTTTCCAGCCTTCACTGCTCTCCTTTGCCCACCATCTCCTTTTCTTTGAGTCCTATTATATATATATATTAGCAGCCTTGGTGTTCCCGCATTTTTTCTCCACAGAGTTGACTGTTATGTAAGAGTCTCATAGACCTGCCTCCCAGAAGCTGAAGTGTCTGTTGCTATAACTACAATGCTCATAAATTCAACCTCACTTAAAATTATGCATTTTCCAAACTCCCCAAGTGAAGACTTAGAAGGGTTGATCTAGCTGGATTTTTAACCGTAAAGTTCATGTCTAGACCCCCCAAATCTGTCCTGTTTACATTTAAAACATTTATGCAGGGACTGGGGTTTCTTTTCATTTCTGCAGACACTTTAAAGGGTAAGTTTTATTTCTGCATCTGGAGTTACAGACATTATCCACTCCCCATGAAATAGGTTTTAGTTTGGCACCAGATCCCACAAGTAACGAGATCAGTAGGACGGAAGGAGAAGAAATGTGTGATTGTGAACTAGCCAATGGCTTTTGTGTCCAGTCTGTTTTCCTGCTATACCTGTGTTTCTGATTTGAGCTGCTCTTTGGAACTTTGTATGGGAACCAGGTCATGAGACAAGGGGGCAGAGGAGACATTGCAAATTGATAATAGTTGATTGTTGCTGCATGAAAGGATATACTTTTAATAGAAATAATGAATCAGGAATCCAAACATCACCCTTCTTTCCTGCGGCCATGGCCCTAATCCAGGACACCAGCCTCTCCTCCAAGGAACACCTCCATAGCTTCTATGGATAGCTTCTACTTTTCCAATAATACACGTTCTTTTCTCTCTCTCTCTTTTTAAAAATAGAGAACGCCAGTCTAGTTGGTGATGACCACATGCCAAGCTAAAATCTATCTTCCCAGCATTCCTTAGGGATTAGGAAATATACTTGTTATCTACTGCTGTGTAATAATCTTGATGACTTCCTTCTCATAGACTTTCTATATAGAAAAAACAAGAGAGGGAAAGTTCTGTGAGGAGAAAGGCTGGCTGGGTCCTTTACTGTGCGGTCAGCCTGGGAAACCAAACTGCCATGAGAGAGTCAAGCAAGGCTGGGGTCTCAACTGGAGGTTTGACTGGAGAAGGATTTGCTTCCAAGCTCATGATTTTGTTGGAGAATTCAGTTCCTGTTTAGTTGAGGATCTCAGTTGCTTGCTGACTCCTCGGCAGAGGCCTCCCTCCCTTTCTTGCCATGTGAAAAAAGAAATATCCTCTCCAGTATAGCACTTGGCATCATCAAAATATGCAAGCAGAGAGGGCAATAGAGTCTGGTAGCAAGACAGAGGGGACAGACTTTTGAAACATAATCATGGAAGTGACATCCTGTCACCTTTGCTGTGTTCCATGGATTGGAAGCCAGTTGCTCTGGTCACTAGCTTAATGTGTCAGAGTTTGAGTTTCTGGGCTCAGCTGCGTGTAACATGCCCAATCCCTGGGCTTTTCAGGTACAAAAGACAATAATCCTCTCCCTCTTTTCTAGCTAAAGCCCACCTGTGCTGAATTTTCCATCACTTGCACCAAAAGAGAATATTCTAATATAGAAGGCATTAATAAATATTTGATGAGTGAATTTAAAGGACGTGCTGAGGAACTGACAAGAAATTGTAGAACTCTGAAGGCTGAAAATCCTAGGAATAACACCCTGGGGTTGGCAAGCTTTTCCGGAAAAACTGCCTAGTAAATATTTGAGACTTTGTGGACCATCCAGTCTGTGGTGTGATCACTCAATCCTGCAGTGGGAGAGCTGCCATAGATGATACACAGATGAGTGCAGCTGGGTTCCAATAAAACTTTATTTACAAAATTAGGCAGCAGGTGAGGTATGTCACGTGGGCTTCAGTTTGCTGAGTCTTGCCTTAGGGCCCTGATACATGTGGAAAGATGGTTAATTAATATTTTTTAAAATATCTGAGCAGATTGGTGACCTTGGGGGGTGCAGCCGCAAAGTCAGGTCATGCTTTTCTTCAACCTCTTCCTGTCCATCAATCCTCTTCTCCTTTCCTGGTCCTTCCAGAGCCTGAAGTGCTTTGGCGTGAGAGAGGGGGTGGCCAGGCTCTTTGTAGCTGCATGGTCAGCCTACCCTCCATCACTCAGCTGGCCAGAGTGCCATCAACCTGGACCTTTCTCTGTTCCCTTCCCCTCCTCTCACCCTCAACTCTTTTCCTTCTTTCCTTCTTCTGTCCACTCACCAACATTCTATTCCTTCTCCACTTCTCCCTGCTTGGTCCATACACGTAGGAAAGAGGAGAGATGCATGTTAAGTCTCTTCAGTCGTGTCTGACTCTTTGCAACTCTATGGACCATAGCCCACCAGGCTCCTCTGTCCATGGGATGCTCTAGGCAAGAATACTGGAATGGGTTGTCGTGCCCTCCTCCAGGGGATCTTCCGGACCCAGGGAATCAAACCCACATCTCTTACTCTCCTGCATTGGCAGGTGGGTTCTTTACCACTAGCATCACCTGGGAAGCCCCAAAGGGAGACCAGACACTGAAAAGAAAAAGAAATGAAATCAGACTGGCTCCTTCCCCAGGGCATGCATGAGCCTTACTGCTTCCCCAAAGAGCTACAGGAGAGAAGCGCTTTTCTTCTCAGCATCTGAGCTTTTCTCAGAGGAGAGCAGGAGAAATAACCCCCACCACGAGGGAAGCACATGGGAAGGTAGGGTTCCTAACAGTGGGGACTTTCTCCTGGAATGTCAGCCGCAGCAGGGCAGGGACTGTGTCCCCAGGCTGTCCCAGTGCCCAGAGCAGTGCCTGCACTTGTTTTGTGTGCAGCAAATAGTTACTGAACAAATCAATGAATGGAGCCCTTGCAGCTGGTATTCTGAGTGACTTCTCAAATGAAGGCTCACTTTATTTTCAGGCTGCTAAAGACTCTGCTTCCTTAGCTTAGCTCCAGGCCAGCTGCAAAGACTCCCTAAGCTGGAGGCGGGAGGGGTGATCCTGTCCTCTGTAATCTTTTTAAGTGACTTCTTTGGAAAGGGCTTTGCATGCATTAAACACTGGGTTGGCAGAGTCTTAAGCATCTTTCAGAGGTGGTGTCAGGCAGCTGCTGCCAATAGGGACCACAGGAGGCTGGGTAAAAAGATGGATGAGGGATTATCTCCTCTCTGTGGAGCCAAGGAGGGGCAAAGCCAAGGGCTGCAGAGAGCGCTGTCCACAGTGACCAGGCCCCTCACGTGCTCCCTTTTCTTCTGCATCAGGCAGAGCATAGCCCTGCAATCAAGAATAGAGACTTGGTACTTCTGTGGCTTCACTTTACAATTTTACCATCTCCCCAGTTAGCTGTGTGGCCCTGAGCAGATTATATGCCCTCTCTGTGTCACAGTCTCAAAATACTGACTGTGCTACAGACTTATTGGAGCCTACAGGTCTTAACCCTGTGCTATAGAACCTAACACAGGGTTAGGCTCTAAAGTCAGCTGGATATCATGTATAGTCCAAAATACCCTTGAAAAATGCCTTAAATCACCATAAAATCCAGTCTGTGCGATTTTGTGTGTCTCCAGTGCTGCACAGAATTTTCCAGGCGCAAGAAAGGACCAATGGGAAGTCTGAGTGCAAGTGCTTGGGAAGTGAAATCATTCTGTCTTCCAGATAATTATCAAAAGCCTGGCAGGAAAGGAAAGTCTCGAGGGTGGGGTGGGGTGAAGATTCCTCAAACACTCTGGCTTGCCTGAGATTTGTCTCCATTCTGGTTTCATAGTTCATGTCTGCAGCCTTCATACATGCTAATTGTTTTGTTTATAATAGGAAAGATCAAAGCAATAATGGTGGTGTGTGGTCTAGGGGTGGGGTGGACATTAGGAAAGTTGAAAAGACCTCAGAGAGTCCTCCCATCTGTGAAATGATAGACCATGCAGTCAATGTGTAGGGCAGTGCTTGGCACAGAAGAAGCGCTTCAAAAAGGAGAGGTTTAGACTAACGTGATGTGATGGTGGTTTGATGGTGATGATGATGATGGTGATGGTGACAGTACCGTCTTAAGAACCTCAGCTGAGTATGGTAATTAGAGAGTGTGGCGGATGCTGTCAGCACTCCTTCCTTACTCCCTGGGTCTCTTTGCTGTTCCGCGCACTGCCTCCCCAGCCTGCACCTGAGCCGTCACTGACTCACTCATGAGCTGTCCTCAGGCTGCCAGAACCTCTTTTAGTCTGTGCCAGTGTAGCGCTGAAAGTCCCTGGGAATTTATGACTGGCCTGGCAGTCTTGATTTTGGGGACAGCCCTGAGGTCTCACCCACACTGTCTCCATACTCTCCTGCAGGATGGAGCCCCTTTGTCCCACTCCCCTACTTCCTAAATCACTTTCGCTGTGTTTTCAGGGTATCGATGCACACAGGCTGACTTGACAAGTAGAGAAACTGGGAGCCAAAGGACCTGTCTGAGGGCAAGGAACCTGCCTGAGGACTCTCTTTAGGGCAGAGCTTGGTAGGGCACCTGGCTCATAAAAGTGCCCTCAAATGCTTGTGGGATAAATGAATGAAGAGCCAGTGGCCAGGACTGTACCCCTGCCCCTGAGGCAACAGGTTCAAATGCAGCTCCAGAGAACATTCTGGGCTGAAGCACTTACCTGCCAGGTGCCTCTGGGGCTGTGCTCCTGGGGGCCTCTGGTTCTGGGAAGCACGTCCCAGCCAAGGGCCCAGCATGGGCACGTCTGTACACCCTTGTCATCAGCCCAAACATGTAGAGAGGTCATCTGTCTTCCTCTTTCTTTGCCACAAGGGCATTTCACAGAGGTCAGAGCTATCTGCCCAGAGCTCCTCAAACTTTGATCTGCACTTAAGCCTCCTGGTTGTTCAAATAGCAGATTCTGATCTGGTGAGACAGGGTGGACCTAAGAGTCTGCTATTTTGAACAAGCTTCCCCTGTTCGCCTATGAGCTGTACTTGGCCTAGCAAGGTCTTAAGAATATAGGCATATACTTGTTTGCATGGTTGCCTCCTCCTGGGAAGACTCTTTCCCTCAACGCAGCCTTTAGGATTCAGCTCAAGTGTGGGTCCTGATCCCCTTGAATCTTCCTTGTCCTCTCAGTTGGAAGGAAGCTTTTGCCATGCCAGCTTTTCTGTGCCTCTTATAACATTGACACCTTGATGGCATGGTTATTTTATGTCCTGGCTTCTGGGGTCCTTAAGGAGCTCTGTGATTCCATCTTGAAATCTCTGAAGCACCTCTTCGATTCCCTGGCACTCTATAGCAATTGCTCACTTGTACATGCCAGGTACTGGGCTCAGGCCCCACTGGGCACCAGCTCAATAATCCTCAGTCTTATGAGGTAGGTATTAGCATCCAGAGGCTCAGAAAGGTGAGGTCAGTTGCTTGAGGTCATGGCTAGTAAGTGGTCAAACCCAATGAAAGCCCAGGTTCTTCTGCATTTGGTGTGTGTTGAATGAATGAATAAGTGTATGAATGGACGAGATTTCTGATGAAAGAACTGATTCTGTGCAAAATGCTTCAGAGAAAGCTAGGAAATTCACATGCTTTGACTTGAGGTGAGGTTGAGTCTCCCCCAATATCCTTTCCTTCCATCCTGAGATTTCTGTGAAATTCTTATTCATAATTGAGCCCCTGCCCACGAAGAACAGGAAGCTGACATTATTAGCCCCAGCTCTTGCACTTTTTGACCCCCTTGGGTTTAGTCCTCAACATAACATTTCATCTCTCACAAAATAGGATCTCCTTCCCCTGAGGCGTGAGGAGAGAGCTCCCTGCCTCCTCAAGGGTGGGGTCGTTTAGGGCGGGGGCAGGTGCTGCTGTTTAGAAAAGCACAGTGGCTGACGGAAGCAGGCAGCTGTTGGCCTTTATTTCACTGGAGCAGCTTATCTCAGATCATCTCCTCAATCACAGGTCCTTAAACAGCTTCTGACAATCAATTCATATCCCTGCTGCTGGGAGGTGGAGGAAAAGAATTACCTTACTTATCTGTGTATAAGCTGGAAAAAAAAAATTACCGTACTCATCTGTGTATAACCTGCAGCCGCCCTGTGGCTGAGTGAGATCACGCTTGGAATGGGGTGAGTGAAGGCCATGCACGTGGAGGGGAAAGCGCTTGGTAAATGGGAGGTGTGCTTCCTTGGAGTTCATCTCCATGCCCCAGACTTCATAGCTTCCTACCTACCATCCAGAAATCTTCCTCCAGGGAGCTCCTCCAGCTGAGGTGAAGTGCTCCCCAGGGCTGAGCTGTTCTGTCTATAGTTCACAGCATCTCTGTCCTGTTTTTCCTCTGGGTTTTTTTCCCTCTGTTTTTCTTTCTTCTACTCCAAGCTGGTGCCTGACATGTCCTGGGCCTTCTGTAAGTTTCTGGGTGATGGGGAAATTTACCAAGGGTATCAGATGGAGAAAACCACCTGGGTACGGGCAGTGAGGCATGAAGAGGCATGCCCCTCTGGAAAGGCAGGCAGTTTGAGTGGGAGTGGCTGGGAAGATAAGGCTGAAAAAGACTTTGGGACAAGATCCTGAGGAGCAAGCTGAGACCTGCAAAAGAATTAGAACTTGACACATCAGGGAATGATTAGGAAATGGCAATCCACTCCAGTGTTCTTGCCTGGAGAATCCCAGGGATGGAGGAGCCTGGTGGGCTGCCGTCTAAGGGATCGCACAGAGTCAGACATGACTGAAGCAACTTAGCAGCAGCAGGAGTTTAAGAAGCTCCTTGGCAGCTGTGTGAAGGGTGGACTGTGGGGTTGAGGGACAGAGTGGCCTGAAGAACAGACAGAAAGTTGTTGCTAGAATCAAAGTGATCTTTGAAATATTTAACTACTGGCCCCAGAGCAATGCAACACGTGGTAGGTTCTGAGATCAAACAGCCAGAAGGGGCTGGGGCAAGATCTTGGTGCCCCTACTGTACTCAGTGTTAACGCTTTAGTTGCCAGACCCTGGCAATCTGGGGGTTCTAGGAGAGGGGCCTGGGGGGCCTGGGTGGGGTAGGGTAGAGGGAGCTGAGGACTCAGGCTAGTGGATATTTACCAGTAGACATGGCAATGTTGGAGAAGGAAATGGGAGCCCACTCCAGTATTCTTGCCTGGAGAATCCCATGGACGGAGGAGCCTGGCGGGCTGCAGTCCACCGGGTCGCAAAGAGTCGGACCCGACTGAGCGGCTTCACTCTCACTCTCACTTTCATGGCAGTGGTATATTTTCACAATGCTAATGGCTGTAAGAGCACAAGCAGCCTAGTCAACCCTGGCTTTTCCTGGGTCTTGGAGAGACTGAGGCAGATTTCAGAAAGATTGCTCAGGTGAAATAACAGTAGAGTTTGGGAATGGCCTTAGTTCTCACACTGTCATGAGGAAACTGCCTTGTTCTGAGCCCTAGGGGGAAGGTAGTGGGGGTGGTGTCACCCCTTGGCCGTGTTGGTTATTATTTCTGATTATCCATGCCACTGCCTCCTGATTACCAGTCCCTCCTTTCCCTCTGGGGAAACATCTTCCTCCCATTCTTAGTCCATTTGGTATGGGGGTGCCTATGTTTCTCAGGTCTGGCCCATCAGCATTTCCATCCACTGGTCAGAGCCAGTGGTTCAGCAGTAAGGCTGTGATCCTGGTTGTCTCAATGAGAGTCAGTGTTAGCAATGTGACTGGAACTTCTGGTAGAAACAAGCCTTCTTTCTACTGAGATAGAAAGATTTCCTAAGGGAAATAACTCCTGAATATTCACCAGCAGGACTGACGCTGAAGCTGAAACTCCAATACTTTGGCCACCTGATACGAAGAGCTGACTCATTGGAAAAGACCCTGATGCTGGGAAAGATTGAAGGTGGGAGGAGAAGGGGACGACAGAGGATGAGATGGTTGGATGGCATCACCAACTCAATGGACATGAGTTTGAGTAAACTCTAGGAGTTGGTAATGGACAGGGAGGCCTGGCATGCCTCAGTCCATGGGGAAACAAAGAGTTGGACACGACTGAGCAACTGAACAGAACTGAACTTCTATTTAGATAGCTAAAGCGGAGCATCTAAACCTAGAGGTAACTTTGCTGAGAATGAAACTGACACAGAGCAACATAGTGCTGAGTGCTGGAATTCCCACTGAAAGAGCAGGAGCTGTGCCTGCAGCCTGTGTGCACACGCGCTCAGTCACTTCAGTCATGTCTGACTCTGCGACCCCATGAACCACAGCCCTGTAGGCTCCTCTGTCCATGAGATTTTCTTGACAAGAATCCTGGAGTGGAGTGCCATACCTTCCTCCAGGGGATCTTCCCAAACCAGAGGTTGAACCCGTGTCTCCTTCGTCTCATGCCTTGTAGGTGGATTCTTTACTGCTGAGCCACTGAGAAAGCCCCCCTGCAGCCTACAGTTTAAGTTACTTGAACCTATAAATTAGCTTTTTTTTTCCCTGAAGCCATTTTGAGTTGGGTCTTCTATTACTTACAAACCAGGTTATTCTCCTTTGAGATGTAGGAACTGAGACACAAAGACGGAAGCTCCCTTATGTCAGTTTAAACCAAGAGGTCACCTAATGTGCACAGGTTGGAGTGGCCCCATGCTAACCTAGGCAGAAATATTGGAGGAGAGGTAGCAGAAAGGAACAAGAGTGAGAGATGGAATTGATGAACAGAGAGAAAGAGACAAAGATAAGGGTCAATATGACCTCAGGAAAAAAATGAGAATGGTCTTCTGTATTCCTGAGGTCCTCATGGTCCCTGCCTTTGTACCCACAGGAAGCCTGGTTGCATATCCTGCTCTCAGTTTCTTCCCCTTGTATCCTTCCAGTAAAATGGCCTCTGGGACTCACATTGGTCTAAGTGGATTTCTTTTGCTGACCACCAGATAGTTACAACCGACATACCATAGCATAGCATGGGACAGAGGAGACAAAGAAAAGAAATGGAGGATGAAGTTAGAAGTGATATTACAGGGAGAGAAGGCAGGAGGCACAGGCTGGGGCTGCGGGATGAACCAGAATTAAAACTAGGTTTTGACTAGCCAGCAGGGCGTTTTCTTGAGCCTGAACTCTGGCCTGTTACAAATAATGCAGATTGCTCCCTCCTGAAAAGCAAAAGTCCAAGAAATTCAAACAGCCAGATCCCACAGCTCTGCCCTGAGTATACACTCATAGGCTTATTGTTTGGTATCTGCCTTCATTTGTGCTGATCTCCCTTGGGGTCCCAGCCTGTAACTGGCCTGCCCTTGGTTGGTTGGCATCTGCGAGGTTGCACTCCCCTCTTTGGCATCACTCCTAGCCTCTTCACTCCCGTCTCCCATCCATCACACCACACTCACCAGCCTCTCCTAGGAGTGACTGGCCAGTCTTTGATCCCCTCAGCCACTGGATAAAGCACTAGTCAGGTAAAGCCCTGCGTGTATCCTCCTGGCTCTCACCATACCCATGTACATGGCTGCCTTCCTACTCCACCGTCTGAGACTCTGCCAGGGAGCTTTCTTTGGCCAGGAGCATTCTTGAGGGCAGAGGGCAGGCAGGCCAGAAGGCTGGGAGATCAACGCCTCCCAGAAGCAGGACCAATGCCAGACAGGAGTTGGTAGGGAGATACCCCAGCTTCCTGCTCCTGGGGGTGGTAAACTAAGTCAGTCTGTCACATCCCTAATTTAGGCCTCTGTCGTGTCTCGCTTGAATTCTGTCTTGTCCATCCACTCTGTATCAGAAGGAGCTTCCTAAATTGCAAACCTAATCATTTCCCTCCTCTGCTCCCCAGTGCTCTTGAGCAAACTCCAAACCCCTTAAGTAGATGACAGCCCCTGCCTATCCCTGTCTTCAGTCTGGACCTTGACCTGTGCATTCTCATCTCCTAGAATCTTCAACCCCTTTTTCCTTTCCCAATACCTTGGCCCAGCCCTTGGTGACTCATGGTTCTAGGTCTCAGCCCTTCTAGAAAGTCCTCGAGTCCCCAGTCAGCATTGTAGGCACAGCACTCTGCTCTCAGTCTCCTCATCCTGTGCTTCCCTCCAGAGAGCCATGTTTGCAGCTATGATTAGAAGTGACTGGGGGCCTTTACCATGCAGACCTGCCCCCTACCCCACAACAAATTAAAGCAGGATCTCTGGGGTTGGGGTGAAGAACCACATTCAATAGCATGATGTCCATGAAGGTAGGGCCTAGGTCTTACTTATTTCATCTCCAGTCCCTGGCACATACTAGGAGGTCCCTGGTAAATGTCGGCTGTGAATACAAATGACAGCTGCAGACAGGCTGTCCTTAATTGCCAGGCACTGGTTTTTATTTAATTTTATTTTTAATTGGAGGTTAATTATTACTATCCATGGGGTTGCAGAGAGTTGGACACGACTGAGCGACTAAGCACAGCACAGCACTTTACTATATTGTGATAGCTTCTGCCATACATCAACATGAATCAGCCAGAGGTATACGTATGTCCCCTCCCTCTTGAGCCTCCCTTCCACCTCCTTCCCTATCCCACCCCTCTAGGTTGTCACAGAGCATCAGCTTTGGGTTCCCAGCCACTGTTCTAAGAGACTGAATGAACAAATGAGTGAATGAATGTGTGAGTGAATGAATGAATGAATGAATGAGTAAAAGGCCCACCCACGTGCATCTGGGAACTGGAGATTCCAAGGAAATGTCTGTCACTAAGACGTCTAATTGTCTAGCGGGCAGCAAACAGCCTGTTGCCAGAGCAGAGATTAAGTAGTCATCTAGCCCTGGGGCACGACCGACCGCGGTGGTCACTGCTGAGCTGCCAAGTCACCAGTAAGTCGCCTCAGGGAGCAGCCACAGAGCTGGGAGCCTGGAGCAGTTGCAAGAGCTGGGGCTGGGGAGTGGGGCAGGGGAAGGAACCACTAAGTTAGAAATGAGTGTTGGGGGGTGGGGATCTTTAAAATGCATTGTTTCTGGAGTTGCAGCAGAGAGTTGGACATGGCCCCAGAGCTGTGTGCTGGAAGTGGGGTAATTTGGGGTTGCAGGGCTGGCTGTGCAGCTCTCTTTGCCATGAAAATGTGCTGGGGAGTATACCAGAGAGGATGAAAATCCTCTCCCAACTTCACTGGCAAGAATGAAAATATATGGTTTAATAAAAACGGCTGATTCAATTTCAAACAAGTGGCTCATACCCACCTCTGAGTAGCTGCTGTTAAAAATCCAGGCTCTGGCCCTGTTTTAAATGAAGCCTGAGGTGGGGAAATTAAAAAAAAAAAAAAAAAGCCTATTTGGATTGTGGGGAGGTCATAGAGCTTGGGTGAAGCCTGTTTCAGTGTGAGTTTGGAAAATGGAGTCAAAGCAAGGACTTCGTGTTGCTTAATGATTTTTTCCCTGCTCAGAGTTGGCTCTAAATGGCATTAGCTATAATGAGGTGGCCCCCTGCGCTGCCGGATGGGGGGGTGTAGTGGGGAAGTGATTACAGAGCAGGAGTCCCTGCAGGACTGGCGGCCGTCCTGGGAGCTGGCCTCTGGGTCTCTGGAGTGCTTTGTTGGGGCTCCCCGCCTCCCTTTGTTCCGTCTCCATGGCCAGAAGGAGCCTGAGGCAGAGCAGGGTGGCATTCTGAGCTCCCCCAGCCCCAGCTGCCAGTTCCCTGGTTATCTGAATTGAAGAGGTCAGAGGTTAAGTGAGAGATCAGAGTTCTTGGGTCAGGGAAAGAAAAACAAATCCCCAGGGCCTTTGGCTGCGCTCTTGAAGCGTGTAGGCCATGCCCTCTGGTACAGATGGGGGAATATTTTATACATGACCCTGTCCTTTTCTGTTACCATGTAAATTGATTGATTTTTTTTCTTTAATCGAGTTAGGGGAATTTCATGGAGGGGAAAAAGGATTGGATGGGCATTTGGATTTTGTTGGAGGCCAGGGAGTAGCAACTCCAGCTCTGGCTTCCGTTTCACACAAGGAAGCCGGCAAGGACCACTGGCCTCAGTTTCCCTGTCTTCACGTGACAAAGTTCCAGAGAGGATGTCATGACAAGGGATCTGAGAAGCGCAGGATCTTATAAGGAAACTGGGACATGGAGCCTGCTCCTATGAAGGAAGGAGGCACATTTAAGAGCATGTTACTCTGTGGTTTTAACAAGTCTTTAAGGCTCATCAGTCAGGAAGCCATTGTGGAGTCTCCTCTGGGTTCTTAGCCTGGATGAAGAGTAGGAAGGGTTACTGAAGGATAACACAAGATGATGCCTCTCAAGGGACGTTTTAGGTCGTTTCAGAGACAAAAAGACTCTTAGCACTGATCGTTTCTGGCCCTGAAACCTCAGGCCAGACTCTCCAGGCCTTGATTTACCTGTCTGTAGTATGGGAATATGGAGAAGGCAATGGCAGCCCACTCCAGTACTCTTGTCTGGAGAATCCCATGGACGGAGGAGCCTTATGGGCTGCCATCTATGGAATCGCACAGAGTCGGACACGGCTGAAGTGACTTCACTTTCACTTTTCACTTTCATGACTGGAGAAGGAAATGGCAACCCACTCCAGTGTTCTTGCCTGGAGAATCCCAGGGACAGGGGAGCCTGATGCGCTGCCATCTATGGGGTCGCACACAGTCGAACACAAATGAAGTGACTTAGCAGCAGCAGTATGGGAATAATGGGCCTCATGCCTTTACCTCTTCAGGGCACCCCAATACCTGTGTTTCTTTACCGGGGGACTTTGGCATCTCATGACCATCATTTTATCTGCCCTTGAAGTGGCCAGAAATGCCCAGAAGTTAATGCTGCCCTCCCCCCCCCCAACAGAGATGCAAACATAGCTCTCAACCCATGTCTGATGCAATTGGTGAATAAATACCCCCAACTTCCTCCCCACTGGGTACGGTGACTCTGAGGTGTGAATGTTCTACATCATTTCCCAGAATTTCCCCAGGGGATCCAGCTCCAGTTTCCTATGGGTCTAACTCACTTGGTACTGCTGTTGCTGCTGCTAAATCGCTTCGGTCGTGTCTGACTCTGTGCGATCCCATAGAGGGCAGCCCACCAGGCTCCTCCATCCATGGGATTCTCCAGGCAAGAACACTGGGGTGGGTTGCCATTTTCTTCTCCAACACATGAAAGTGAAAAGTGAAAGTGAAGTCGCTCAGTCATGTCCGACTCTTCATGACCCCATGGACTGCAGCCCACCAGGCTCCTCCATCCATGGGATTTTCCAGGCAAGAGCACTGGAGTGGGGTGCCATTGCCTTCTCCTCACTTGATACTAGGCCTGCCTTTTATTGACTACCTTCCCCACCATCCTTCCCCTACTTCATTCAATTCCTGGATGAACTACTTGTACTGGAGTCCTGCTCAAGATTGACTTCTGGGAGAACTAAGACAATGGGGGCGACAAGAAGAAGCAGGGTTTTCATGGAGCTATTGCATAATTGAGCAATGCTAAGCATATGGAGAACCTGGCCCAGAATGAGCACTTGAATATGTGATAACTAGTATCAATAAGATTCTTAAAATTTATCTGAGAGAGAGGTACTTTTAAGTAACAGTAAGGTTCTTATTGGCCAAGTGGTTTAGATGCTCAGAGGAGGAAGTGGAGGATCCCAAATCGGGGATGCTTAGATAGGGCCCCAGAAAGAGAGTGAGATATGAAGTTGGGGGAGGGAGGCGATTGGTATAAGAGACTATATCGTGGCCTTCAAAGAGTGCCTGCCTCCTGGAGGGTCCATGGTATTTCTTTGTCACTGTTTTTCAAGCTCTCAAAACACTGTGAAGCTCTGTCTTAGCACTTGACAAAGTTTTGGCAATTATTTGAATAATGTTCCTGTTTCTTGTCTGAATATAAGGCTCCAAAGGAGCAGATGGGTCATGTCCAGTCAGCACTGTGTCCCAGCACCTGGCACACAGCCTGACATCTTAGGTCTCTGATAAATGAACCAGCGAAGAAGTGAATGAATGACGAATGAAGGGATAAACATAGTCTGCTAACCCTAGTTAGTGTGGAAGAGGTTGGAGTAGAACAGTTTAAGGTTTTGGCAAAGGGATCAATCTGGTACAAGTAGAAAAGGAAATATTGCCAAAAAAAAAAAAAAAAAAAGATATGCTCAAAACAAATGGTGGAGGGCCTTGAGTGCTGATTTAGGAGATTACACTTTTATCCTAGCTGGGAGTCATCGAAGGTCTTTGAGCTTGGAGATGACGTGGCAGAAACAGTTTTTTAAGGAACTTTTCCTGACACTTTCCTTGGCTATAAAATGGAGTTTCAGTCTACTTACATTATTGGGTTTCTGTGAACTTAAGTGAGATAATACATTGGCGATGCTTAGGACAGTGCCTGGGACAGCAGCCCCTGAACGTTAGCTCCTCTTTTTAGTTCTTCTTCTTGCTAGTGTTTTACAAAAGGGAGATGGTCAATAGAGAAGAGCAGAAGGCCATAGCCCGAGGCCATGGTTAAGGGGTCAGGAATGCCCGGGAAGGTGCAGCTGGAGGGAAGGTAGATACAGTGCATGCTGGGAGGAGCTGCCCAGATCCCTAGTAGGGAAGGATTGATTCCCCCAGCTGCTGGGGGTGCTGCCAAGTGGCTTCTGACTGAAGAACACTGCTGCATCCAAGCCTCCCCTCCTTCCAAGGGCATCCCTCATCCCGTAGCTGCTCCGCAGGGGACCCTAAAGAGCTGGCCCTTCTGCTCTAGCTCAGGCTTCAGAATGCCATACCAGCTCCCCAGCTCCCAAGGGGCTGTCTGAGGATTTTGCTGAGACTGAATCAGAGCTCAGCTTCCCCCTCATTCTGCTCCTGCTCCCCAGTTCCATGGGTATTAATATAGAGAGAACCCCTAATCATCTGCATCTCAGGGTCAGCTTTGCAGGGAAGTCAGCTTGCAGCTATGGGAGAAGTAGGCAGGAGAATAGTGTCATCCAGGCCCTGGGAAGAGAAAGATCCAGAAGGAGATGGCAGCAGGATCCAATGCTGCCACGAGATCAGGGGTGGGAATCTGAGAAAGGCTATTGGGTGTAGCAACTAGGAAGCCAGCAAGGATCCCAGAGCCATTATTCCAACGAATGAAAGAGGCTGAAAAATTGAGGATGGAGTGGAATAAAGCTGTGAGCACAGAAGAATCTAGAAGGTAGGCCAGGAAAGAAGGTGGGCCATGAGAAACTAGCTTCTTTCTCTATTGCCTCATTTTTGTGTTACATCCAATCAAGGAGTCCCATCAGAATCTCCCTCTGCCCACAAGCTCAAGAAACATCAAATATTTTTTTAACTGTGAAATTTAAAAACAGCGATTTGTTTTTGCGGCATTGAGAATGCAAGCCTTGGGGACCTCATTTCCCCAGTAATGAAAAGGCTCTGTAATCCCGATTCTGGGCATTTTGTAAAATGAGAGTCTTGTGTCAGCCCAGCCATGGCTCTCCACTCTGCTCCTCCTCCACAAGCGCTTTCATCTCCCTCTTTGGAACACGAGCCCTGTGCCTCTTCTCTTTTGGCCTCCCTTGACATTCATTTATTAATTCAACAAATATTTATTGACACCAGCAAAACTGCATCAAGTCACAGCAGCTCATTGGAATTCTTTCCCCCTCCTCTTGCACACCCACTCGCAGGCGGGGACAAAGAGCAGGGAGTAGATGCAGAGCCAGCCAGCCCACCCAGCAGACAGGCCCTCCCCACTTCATTGTGGACCATTGCTGGTTCTTGCGTAACTGTTCTCTCCCCAACTTCAACCCACGTCTCTTAAAGATGCTTATGTAAAGGATAGCTCTTCTACAGACTTCTGTGTGGGTTTAAAAAAAGTCCAGACCCTCACACACTCTACTGAGGGGCATGTAAAATGGTACAACCACTTTAAAAAGCAGTTTGGCAGCTTCTTTAAAAGATTAACATACCATATGACCCACCCATCCCACTCCTAGGTACAAAGGTACCTCTGAGTCCACAGGAGACTGGTTCCATTGCCCGTGGATATCACAATCCATGGATGCTCAAGTCTTTTATGTAAAATGACATAGTATTTGCATATAACCTACACATATCCTCCTGTGTACATTAAATCATCTCTAGATTACTTATAACACCTAATACAATGTAAATGATATAGAAATAGTTGCTCAGTTCAGTTCAGTTCAGTTCAATTGCTCAGTCATATCTGACTCTTTGCAACACCATGAACTGCAGCACACCAGGCTTCCCTGTGCATCACCAACTCCCAGAGCTTGCTCAGACTCATGTCCGTTGAGTTGGTAATGCCATCCAACCATCTCATCATCTGTCATCCCCTTCTCCTCCTGCCTCCTATCTTTTCCAGCGTGCTCAGTCATGTCCAACTCTTTGTGACCCTATGGACTGTAACCTGCCAGGCTCCTCTCTCCATGGGATTCTCTAGGCAAGAATATTGGAGTGAGTTGCCATGCCTTCCTCCAGGGGATCTTCCAGATCCAGGGGTAGAACCCACGTCTCCTGCATTACAAGTGGATTCTTTACCACTGAGCCACTGGGGAAGCCCAAAATAGTTGCTGACTTATAGCAAATTCAAGGTTTTCTTTTTAGAACTTTATGGAATTTTTTTTCCAAATATTTTCAACCTGCCGTTGGTTGAATCTGGGGTGTGAAACCCATGGATATGAAAGGTCAACTGTCTTTACCTACGAGAAACAAATGTGACCCTCCTTCTTTCCTTGCCTACCTTCTGGATTCTTTGGCTCCTGCAGTTTTATTTCTCTCCATCCTGTGTGGCTATACAAAGACCATCACACACATGTTCATAGCAGCTTTATTTCTAACTTCACCAATCTGGAAACAATCCAAAACTCCATCCACCATTGAATCCATAAACCAAATATGCTATATACTTACAATGGAATACTACTCAACAATTAAAAGGAATGAATTACTGGCAACAATATAAAATTCCACCATATGCCAACTAATCTAATCTATAGTGACAGAAAGCAGATCAGTGATTGCCTGAAGGAGGCACTGGGACAAGATAGAAAGAAAATAAAAGGGCACAGGGAAGTTTTTGGAGGGAATGGATAGATTTATTATCCTGATTATGGTTTTATTAATAGTTCCATGGGTGGATGAATATATCAAATCTCCTCAAGATACAGTATATTGTCTGATAATTATACCTCAACAAAGCTGTTCAAAAAGATTTTTAAAAAACCAAATTCCAGGTGAAGGAGGGCATCATGGGTTATTAGAGACCAAAATCTCTCTCAAGAAAAAAGCACTTTATTCATGGGTTGATGCAAGCTTATGTGTCAGTCTCTTCTTCCTAGGATCTGATGGGCAGGTTTAGCAGTAGAACCACCCCTACCATTTTGGAACCAAGTGGATTTTGTTTCTGCTTGATACTATGTTCTGAAATAGCCAGGAAAGACTATTTAGGACACACTAGGTTTGAGGAACTGAATAAATGGTGGAAATGTGGGTGATTTTAAAGGGAAAAGAAAGTCTATCTCTATTGGTTAAATTCCTAGATTTTGCTATATAGTCAACTAAATTGAGCTTATTTGTGCCTATATCTCTTTTTCTTTAGCATTTTAAAGAATTTATTTACTGCCTTTGCAATAAATCCATATTTACATTGCTCTAAATAAATGCATGGCTTTCACTGTATTGACAAACCATGATTTATTTAGCATGGTTTATTAACCTTCTTGTTGGATGTTTAGGTTATTTCCAGTGCTTTACTGTTACACATCAGAGCAAACAATTTGGTCAAGAGCCGTTTGGCCTAGAGCAAATTGATTAAGCTGTCAGTGTGATTAGGATGTTGAATCCACTGATAATGAAAATGTTTTGTTCTTAGGTTTATACAAAAAGGAAATTTTTGTGTGCGAAGGGAAAATTTTGCTTGGAATGGTTTTGCAATTCATTATGTTTCTTTCAGCAATAACGTCAATTTTTTAATGGAAGATTTTTGTTTTTTACTTTTATACTTTTAAATGTCTTCATATTTGCCATCAATAATACTCTGTTTGGGATTGGACTCAGAAGGAAACAACCTGTGCAGCCATCACCTAAAAAGATGGAAATGGCCTAAGTGTTATTCATTTCCTTCCTAGAACAGAACACTCAAAATTTATGACATATGTGCCAGTGATTGAAAAATTAATCTTAGTTCAATTTGCTAAATAAAAACTTTCAGGAATATGCAGTTAAATAAACAGAAGAAAAATCAGTCACTAAAAATAAATCTGATTTTTTATTTCTAAGTACAAATAAAGTTCCTACTCTTATCCTGATCTAGAGTGAGAAGGGAAAAAGTCACCTCTGACATTCAGGAAATGGTCTGACAGTCCTGCTGATCAGACACAATCTCACAGAACATCGGTATCAGACAAGGTCATTCTGCAGTCAGAGTCACCTTGCATCCCACAAAACACCAAACATCTCCCTCTCTCGGCTAACAGGAGTGAATGATGCTGCCTTATAGCTTTAGTCTACTTTCTATAGAGTTAAGATGCTGTGATCCCCTATCATAGAACTACTACTTTCTGACAGCACCCAGCCTAGAGTGAGCTTACTTCATAAGAGCTTCCTCCACATTCCCAGCCGGAGCCCAAATCTGATACTAGGTTCCGTCTATTTTCTGTGGTGTACATTCCCTGTCATTACAACTCATAAACCTAGCTTGTTTAATGGCAAGCATGTTCCTGGTGGTCTTTGGCTGAAAGCATTGGCAAGATTCTTTTCTTTAATTCAGTGTTCCCTTTTATTTGTTTTCCTTCAATAGCAAAGCCATCTCTTTCCAGGCAAAACAGAAAAGCTAGACAAACAGAGAGGAGAGAGACCCACAATTATCTGCCCCCGTCACACACACAAAAGACAACTTTGTTAGTGTATTAGACAACCTTTTCTAATTTCTGTACATACATGTTATTATTTTTATCTTTGAACATAGGACTAAATAAGTCTATCTTGTAACTGGATTTTTCAAAAACTTGTATCACAACAATGCAGATTACATTTTTGCGTTGACTTGGCTAGGCTGTGGTGCCCAGGTGTTTGGTCAAACACTAGTCTAGAAGCCTGCTAGAAAGATACTGTGTGGCTATGGTTCACATCTTCTAAGAGTTGACTTTAAAGGAAGCTTCCCTTAATAATTTGGGTGGGCCTACATCAATTGAAGGCCTTAAGATCAAAAACAAAGATTTCTTGGAGGAAATTGTACCTTGAGACTGTAACAGAAATCTTGCCTCAGTTTCAGCCTGGCAGCCTACCCTAAAGATTTCAGATTCAAGACAATAATATCAACTCCCAGCTGAGTTTCTGGCTGTCAGCTCCTCCTACAAGTTAAAACTTAGCTGTCCCCTCAAGTCATGTAAACCAGTCTCTTAAAAATTTCTCTCTCTGTCTCTCCACCTCTCTCTGTCTGTGTCTTCTGGCTCTCTGGACAATCCTACCTATCTTTCAATGTAAGCAGAGACATATCTCCCTTGGCGGTGACAGCGTGGAGTCCTACCCACTGAACTACCAGGGATTCCCAAGAAGTGTCCGTTTTATGCTTCTGCTGCCACCCAACCAACCATCTGTTGATCAACATAAAACTTAGTTTCTGCTTCTTATTATTATTAGCAAGCCCAAAGGAATTTGAAATTTAAAACCAAGATAAAACCTCCAAATTTCTGAAAAATATTTCAATATTTTGTGTCTAATAAAGATACAAAAAGGTCATACAGCTACCCCACCATGGATCACAATTACCCATGCCCATGACTGATAATGTTGTTTTCAAAACCGTAGAGACCAAATCATTATTGCAACCAATGGATTTTCAGCCAAGTCAAATGAAGCCACTGTAAACAAGGCTGTGATAGGACATTCTTGTAATTAAATTTTTGCACACATCCTGAAAATATTTTCTTCAGCTGAATGCTCACAAGTGGAATTGCTGAGTCAAGCAGTATGCACTTCCAAAGCTTGAGATCTATAATTCTCCCCTTGGGATTTATTCCAAATTATGTGTTTATAAGACAAAGTTTTTGAGTACTTCCTGTATGCCAGACTCTATTAAGCCTGGGATACAGAGACACATGGCTGCATTCTTGGCTTCAGGGGGCTCCTGGGTGAGGCTCTCTTGCCTTTGTTCTTATCACAGTGACCCTACAGGAGGGAGTAAACAAGTATTTGTCAAATGAACAGACAGACAAATGGATGGATGTGTATATAAGTTAGCTTTTGCTATGTAGCAAACCACCCTACTGTTGTAAAATGACTAACTTATTTTTCATAATTCTGTGAATCAGTTGGGTGGTTCTTCTCTGGACTAGCTCAGCTGGTCTCTGCGATCAGTGGGAGGCTCAGCTGGGGCTGAGCATGCTGGCCTCTCTCATATACCTGACTGTAAGCAGGCTACTTGATCCTGAAGGAATTTACCTGGGATGGTTCATCTCCATTTCATGTGCCCTCTCTTCCTCTGGTGGGTAAGCCCAAGCTTGTTCCCATGAAATACTAAAGGTTCCAAAGAGCAGCAGGAGAAGGCAAGCACCAGGGCACAAGCACTTTTCAAATCAAATCTCACAGCCAAGCCCAGAGTTAGCATAGAAGGGTGTGAATACAGGATGTGGATGAAGGGATGGGACTATGGCAGCTTTAAGGAAAAGCATTGCTTCCAATTCTGAACTCACAGTCTGTGTCCATTTACCTAAATGTGTGAGTTGGAAACTTGGTTCATAGTTTCTGAAATTATACTTTGGACTTTGAACTTTTTCACTAACATGTCGTTAGCACTGCCTTCAAGGAAATAACCCAATGTGTCTGATTCTGGAGAACATGGCTAAGAAAACCGTTTCTGGGGGAGACTGAATGTGGGCTTTGAATGCATGATCAGCACCCTGTGTTCTGACCTTTTTCTGAACAAGTGTGGAGAATGATAACACTGTTGCTGGGGCCACCAGTAACTCATTTGATCTCCCCTCACGAACACAGATAAAGTTCAACCGTTACCTTGGTCTCCCACCACGCAGCCTCTTGGCTCCACAGACATCATTTTTCCACTTGCTCAGCACTTGGAAGGTGATTTCATGTGAAATTCTTTAACATCAGTTAGATACTGGCCTCAGGATGGCAATGTGAGAGATCATTCAGGGAGCAAAAGGATTCCTCTCATTAAAAAAAAAAAAGTTTGTGCAGATTTTCAAAGAACAGTTGCCGAAATGATCCCTTCCCGACCACTTCTCGCCTGGAAATCGCTGCCTCCTCTTAAACACATGTGGCATGTTGGAAACAGGAGAAAAGAGTTGGTGGAAATCTCTTGCATTCTTTACTGGAGAGGGCACAGAGGTTAATTTGGGAAATAGTTCTCTAATGGAAGCCAGATTGCGGGAAAGTGAGGAAACAAATTTAAAAGTCGTGTCTCCAGTGTGGGTGAGAGAGACATGTCTTGATGGTGGGGGGCCCAGTGACACAGGGCTGTCTGGGTCAGTTAGGCGAACAGGATGATCTTAATAGCTGCAATTTATTCTTCCTTTTGGGGCTCGGGGCTCAGGAGACTGTTTGATGAGCTGTTTATTGTCCGGGTTGTGTGATTCTAAGAAAGTTTTTCGATGACATCCTATGCAAAAACATTCCCTGTAAATGCCTATTCAACCAGGTTTATCTTCTAATTCTTCCTTTTCCTTTTCTGCACCCCCCCTCACAGCCCCACCCCACCACAACACACACATCACTTCTATTTTGTCACCCTAGGAAGGGTGTAAAACCAGTGCTTCTCAAACGATCTGAGGTAAAGGACACAGTTTTGTGGTTTTTTTTTATGTTGTATTCTGAAGATTTCTTTATTTTGTGATTCCTTATTTTAGTGGGTTATAAAGAACTTTAGAGATTTTAAGCCCTTAAGACTTTCATTGATTTCATTTTTTTTTCTAATTTTCATTTTTTTGGAGTTGATTTACATTGTTGTGTTAGTTTCAGGTGTCTGTATCCATTGCAGGCGGATTCTTTACCAGCTGAGCCACAAGGGAAGCCCAATACTTGCATAAAATACCATGAAAACAAATTAATAGAAAAATATAAAAAATGCGTAAATAGATCAATCAAACAAAATACAAGGCCAACATTTTTAGTAATAGGTCGAGCAGACATGAAAGTTCTCAGGTAAACTGTTAAAAAGATTTCTAAACACCCTCACCTTCTATACTTAATTTGTAACCAATTGGTCACCAGTGGATGGTCCACACTCTTCCTGGCACTAATGAAGAACCCCATTTCAGCAGTGGTCTGAATGTCTTAACAAAGATCTATTCGTTTGCTTTCCGGTATATCCTGTATGCATTAATCGAGCCTGCATTCCACCCCAAGAACTCTGTGAGACATGCCAGGAAAGTTAAGACATGGTGCCAGGGCTCAGGTGGGCATAGATGCAAGTGTACCCTGCTGGTGAGGCAGTGCTGTGATGGGGAGAGAAGAGGTGGATGGGAGGAGAAGCTCACCCCAGTGTCAAGGCTCAGGGCTGCCCCACTGGAGGAGGTGACATCCAGGCAGGTCTAGAAAGAGGAGGAAAAACTGATTCAGTGAAAAGAAGGTTTGGGATCCTACTGTATAATACATGGAACTCTGCTTGATATTATGCGGCAGCCTGAATGGGAGGGGAGTTTAGGGGAGAATGGATACTTGACATGTATGGTTGAGTCCCTTTGCTGTTCACCTGAAACTATCACATTAACTTACTGGCTGTACCTCAATACAAAATAAAAAGTTATTAAAAAAATGATGATGATCTGGGACAGTGAAAAGGCCTAGAAGGAAGAAGTCTTTTCCAGGCAGAGAGTGCAGCATTTGTGGGTGTCTCCATGTACTCTCGACAGGGCGGGCAGAGGTTTGCTTGGGTGCCAGGGTGGAGCAAAGGGGAGATGAAGCTGGGAGGTGGAGTGCCATGGGGGCTTTGAGGCTGTGCCAGGGAGTGAGGGCTTCATCCTGAGAAGCACACGGTGCTCTGGAGGTCCCCAGAAGCAGATGTACATTGTAGGAGGCTCTCCAAGAATGCTTTGGAGAGGGGCTGAAGGACAGCAAGGCTGAGCTCAAAGGCCAGCTAGGGGCTTTGCTGACAATCCGGCTGGAGGCGATGAGTCCTGGGCCAGCTTCATCGGGGGTGGCCGGGAAAGGAAATGCATGGCCTGGACAGACAAATGCAGGGCCCACAGGACTCAGACAGACTGTATGCAAAAGAGAGAAAGGAGAAGCTTTGAGGAGGCCTTTGAACCCAGAACAAAGTTGAACGCGGCTGCCCAGAGCTGGCCCAGGGAAGGGTGGGGCTGAGCCTTCCCCACCACCACCAGCCAGCACCATTCAGAAACCAGCACACCCTGGCTTTCCTCAGGCTTCTCTGTTACAAAGTGTTGGTTTCCCTCCTCATCCAAATTACAGGAAAGCAATAAAAGCTTGACCAAAAGAAAAGGGTCCATTCCACACCACTCTGGGAAAAAAACAACTCAGAACAATAGGGTTGCAATTCTCAAGGCTATCCCTCCGGCCTCTTTTTCTCTTCCCTGAAACAGCTGCCACTTCCCGAATCCCAGGGTTTGGTGTGTGTGCCTCGTGCCACGCGCTTGTCTCACCTTTGCCTCTGTTTCCTGATGGACGGACACTGTTACAAAAGATGGATGAGTTTGAAGCTGAAGTCACACAATGTTCTGCCAGCATCAGTTAAGTGATGACTCTTGTACGAGGAAGTCATTTGCTGTTAGAAGGGAATGGAACCAGATTTGGTTGATGTCTCCACTTGCATGTGATCAGGGGCAATGTCTGGTTGCTGGGCAGAAGTGAAAGCCATGTGGTGTCTCTCAGTGGACCCTGGGTCTCCCTCCTCCCCCTGGGGGGTGGTCACTGGTTGCTGTTATAGGTGCCTCACCACCCAGAAGACCTGTGTCCCAAGAACAGAGGCAGAATGCACCCTTCTACTGTAGCTGTTTTAGGAGCAAATTCAGTTCATAGAAGGATATTCCTCTGAGTTGGTTCACAGGCAGGGTTAGCACTCTGGGCACAGTGAGGTGGTGGGAGGGGAGGAGGGAGGCTTCTTTAAGTACATGCAAATGATGGAGCCATTCAGTGTCTCTGCAGCTGGATTTCAATGCCTCATCACCCATCTGCAGCAATAGGCCTTTAATTAGACTTTTTCTTAAAAAAAAAAAAAATCCATGATTTGTCAGAGGACCTACAATTCTTATTTCATCTGTGTGTCCCCATGTCAAGAATTATGATTAGCACAAGGTATAAGCCTAGTAAAAGTCTGAGGATTAGCTGAACGAATGACTGTAATTCCTCCAACTCTTGTTATTTTCTGTGTCCTGACTTTCGTTTCTTTCCCCTACTTGTTTTCATCCCCCTTGCTTCTGCAGGGGGATGAATAAAACCCCAGCACCTAGTACGGGCCCTGGCTCCAGTGGACACGAGGTAGAAATTGGTTGGATGACTGAATGGATGGATGATGAAGGAGTTTGGAAAGCCAGGCTCACCATAGCTGGGCCCGGCTAATCACTAAGCACTGGGGAGCCTTTCTCTGACTGCTACAATCTTCCCAGCCCACACCTGTGGGAGTTACCAGTGCTGCACTGCTGCAGAAATTCCCTGCCTCTCTTCTGGGATGTTCCAGAGGACTCTAGAATTCCCCAGTGGGCTGAAACTCCCTTTACTGTGGGAGGCAGCTGGTTAGGAAATGTCCTCTTTAATGACATCCTCCCCTCCTCTCACTTCCCCACTGGTGTTTCCCAGGATCACTTCCACAAATAAATGACTTGCACTTAAACCTTTATCAAAGCATCTGCTTCTGGGGAAACCCAAATTAAGACAGATGGACAGCGTCTTGCCTCCCAGTGATGATTACTTCACTGGTTGAGATAGTGTACTTCCTCTACCAATGTTTTATTTAGAAAAATTTCCGACCAATGGAAAATTGAAACAACGGAGAAGGAAATGGCAACTCATTCCAGTGTTCTTGGTTGGAGAATCCCAGGGATGGCGAAGCCTGGTGGGCTGCCGTCTATGGGGTCGCACAGAGTCGGGCACGACTGAAGCGACTTAGCAGCAGCAGCATATACCCTTTCAGCCAGTTTCACCACTTGATAATGAGTTCCCACGGTTGCTTTCTCTCTTCTTTTCCCTCTTCCTCAGTACATATATTTTTATATACATATACATCTGCTATATATTATATGATTATACTTATATTTTATAATACACTCAGGACAAAATATGTGTATATTTAGACTCTTCAGTGGGAAACATAAGACAAACATGACTTTCTCTTGTAAAATTCCTGATACATTTGATGTGAATATGTATGTATGTTTGTTCATATTTATTTATTTATTGTCTGAACCATCTGAAAGTAAGTTGAAGAACTTGATGTAATTTCATCTGTAAATCCTTTAGCACATGCCAACAAGAACAAGGGATATTCTCCTGCATAGCCAGATATTCCATGATCTCACCCAAGGAACTTAACACTGATACAATACTACGTAACATGCAGCGACTGTATTCAAATTTCCCCAGTTTTCCCAAATCACCTCCTTTATAGAGCTGTGACCCAACTGGCGAACCATGATTATACCCTACAGTGCCCACAGTACTTATAAATACATCTGCAGTTACACACTCACTCTGTTACCTTGTAGCGCACATCAAGTCTGAGAGGTGTTTCCCACTATAAGCTTGCTCATCTTTGTGCTCATCAGACAACCACTTTCCTAGATACCATAAACCCTGTCTTCCATTAGCGCTGGTTTAACATAATGCCATTACTCTTCTGTGATCGTGGGGCAAACTGCATCTGCTTCATGCCACGATGTCCCACTCTTCAGCTCCAGGTTGCATGGAACAGTGCAGAAGCAGTGTCAGCAGCATCAGGGGAAGATGAGATTCTCTGTTCCCCTAGTTCCTTTTCTACTGATACACTACCCAGGAAAGGAGACTAGAGAGTCTCTGTTTGCACAGTAATGCACCACAGTCTCGTCAAAGAAAGGAGCGTTTCTGTCATCTAGCTGTTTTCCCCAGAGGACTCTAAAGGATGCAACTGCTGCTACTACTTTATTATGGAACCAGGACCCAGAGAGGAAGAAGAGCAGAAGGAGCAGAAGGGGGTAGAGACTTTGGCAGGACTGAAAGCAGAGGCCAGTGGGAGGAGGAGAATCGAGGGAGACCAGAGTGCTAAGAGGTTCCCAGAGCCCAGTTTCCTGCCAAAGAATGACTTGCTGGGGAAAGTAAATAATGTTTTATTCTTTCCCTGACTTTATACATACACATCTAAGACTTCTTGTATTGTTATAGCCTTTATGTAAAATCCCTCCCAGACTTAACGGGTATAACTGGGAGGAAAGCAGAGACTCTTGGTGGTAGCCAAAATCAATGTGATGCCATGACCGGAAACTGACGGCACACTTGTGAAGGGTTGGAGGTCAAGCACCCTCACAGAAGTGTGTGGTTAAAAAATAACTGTGAGTTCGCACTGCAAGTCTCTGTCCTCCACAGGGAGAGATCCAGAGCAGAGATTTCAACAAAAGTCAGGAAAAAGTAAACATGGCCAGTGGGAGAAACTTGAAAATTCTTGTCAACAGGAAACGTTTCCTTTTTGGTCTGTCAGACCCAGAAGCAGTGAGAAGCAGTGAGTGGAGCCCTAATTTTTCTTTTCCTGGGATGTCATAAAAATAGCCCTTCTTTGGGAGTAAAGAAATTACTCCTTCTCTCTGCCTTAGTACCACTATTTAGAGCAGCAGTCAGGACTGCGCGAGGATTTTGCAGGATGTGTTGTGGTTGTTGCCTCTTACAGGGAGATTTTCAATGTGTTGTCTTTCTCCCTGACAGGAGGGATTCATGTCTGGGACAGAGAGGAGAAGAGCTCCTGGGATTTGCAGAAGAAAGAGGCCTGGGGACAAATAGATGTCATCACTGGGGCCCCAGGAAGACCTTATCGGGCCTGTAGACTCTTCCTTTGGAGCCCTGGTCTTAGCAGTGTTGTTTTCTGGCCCTTGGCAGATGGTTACTATACCTGGGAGTTACTTGCCTCTGAAGGCCACTTCACCTTAGGATGGTGGGTAGTTAAGTCTAGAGGAGTGAGAGAGCAGATAAGTTCTCAGTTCGTGGGTGAATGAGAGCCAGGGTTATTGTAGAAGAGGGTGGATGAGCTCAGAGAGTCGCAGCTGAAAGAGAATTCCCTCCAGTGGAGGGAGAGGCACATGCACTACCTGAAGTCTGACACTGAGAAACCAAACAGCCCTCAGAAGACCTAGAAAGTACAAAAGGACCAGGATGTGAGCACAAAGGAAGCGAGCGGAAGAGCAGAAGGCAGGGCTGTTACTAAAGGAACACATGCCTGGGCATTAACTGGAGGATGCCCACATGTGTCATCGCCACATTAAACAGAGTCAACGTGTTTCTCAAGCACAAATCTCCCACAAGTGCTTAAAATATCATCACTGCTAACCAGAGTATGACCTCCTGGTCATGTGACCTTGAGCCAGTCATACCATCATTTTCTAAGATCTAGCCGTGGACCTACTGAGGCTTTGTATTAAGTTTGTGCTTCATCCTACCCCCATTCTCCATCGCTTAAGAATTAGTAGAATTCCAAAAGGCCAGGGCTGGGAAGAAAGGAGGGTTGAAATTTTCTAGTGAGGCTGCTATCTTTACCTCCTGAGGAAACTGAGACCCAGGACTTGCCCTGCCTGGAATCACACAGCTCAGAACTGGCAGAGCCAGGTGGGCACTGCATCTCTGATTTCCTTGTCCAGAAATGCTCTGCCACGATAAAAACAACAGCTTCTGTGCTTTGGCACCTCCTCGGATGCAGACATCAGACTTGATGTTTATTCAAAGGAGCATCTCATTTATTCTGCAAAACAATGTTCCATTCAGAGATGAGGAACTGAAGCTCTCAGAGATAACCTGAAGCTCTCAGCTACCAGGGCCACAGAGCTCAGGGGCAAGCAAGCAGAGCCCTGGTGGTATCTGTTTTGCTGACCGCTGTTTCCAAGGGCCCTCCTCCTTCTACTCCACAGCTGTGAGGAAAGCTCCGTAAAGCAGAGGCAAGTATGCGGGTGGGTGCTTCTTGGTATTAAGTGTCCTGTTTCTTGATCTGGATGGTAGATATAGGGGGATTTATTTTGTTATTGCCCTTTAAATGGTACAAATACATTTTCACACACACATACATACGCATACATGGGTTGTATATATCACACACTGCACACTCATAGCTTGAATAGAGAAGAATAGAAAGGGAATCGCATGGTGTTTGGAGACCATCCTGGGGTGGTCTTTAGGCAAGATGAAGTACTTGGGCTCAACATAAAAGCAGAATGAAACCATCCAGGGTTTAGTTTGGGAGCCATGCCCTGTGGTTAGCATCTTGACTCAGGACCAGGTAATTAGTGCTTGGCAGGGCCTGAGGGTACAGGGTGTGTAGAACCATAGCATTTACTAATGTTTCTAGAACTAGGCCATGAGGAATATGATGAGTCTTCTGCTTCACTCATCCCAGGTTAGCACAGGTGGATCAGCTTCTTCTCTTTCATTGATTTCTCAAAGCATCAGGAGAAGCTATCTGTGATTGTATTAACAACAGGGTCATTGATAAGTATGGAAATTCAGAAACCCCCCCCAAAATCCATCCTCGGAGGCAATTTACTAATGTATGGTATTTCCCTATGGAGGATGGCCACTAAAAGCCATTAAAAACCCAGGACATGGTGATCATAGCAAGGACTCGAATGAAAGCTCTGGTCCTCTCTTAAGAGTACTCTCTGTGCTGGGACAGGCACCAATTCTGGTATGTCATTCTCCTAGAACATCCCCATTCTACAGATGAGCAAGTGGAGTTTAGAGAGGTGGGATAATTTGGTCAACACCCCACAGCTATGATGTGGATAGATGTTGATGACATCTTAAATTTAAAAAGCAGTTTATTGTGCAGAGTGTGCCATATAATTTCAGTTTTACACAGAAGATCCAATAATGGGGAATTGATGATATAAATTACTTCACATGAGCCAACTGATGGACAGCTCTTCAGACACTGCAAATAATACAGTAGGTTTTTAATAGTTGACATGAAACAAGTTCATGACATAATAACTTGTTGAAAAAAAAAAGACAAGGCTGTTATTTGCAATATGATTCCATTTTGTAAATGTGCATATGTGTGATCAGTGATTTTAAACTGAGGGTGATTTTGCCCCTCAGGGTACATTTGGCAATGCCAACAAATATATTTGGTTATCACAAATGTAGAGGTCAGGGATACTGCTGAACATCACAACAAAGAATTATCCTACTCAAATTGTTGGTAGTTTAATAGATGGAGTTGACCCTTGAACAACACAGGTTTGAACTTTGAAATTCCACTTACACAGGAGTTCATCCATACATGAATTTTTTTCAATAAATATAGTATCTATATTTTCATCTTAGAGATCCTTAAGTTAAATGTGGGGAAAAGTTTGTATTTAGTTAGCGCTCACAATATGTGGAGTCAGAAGAACTAGAGTTCAAGTCCTGATCCCATCCAAACTATTTCAGCTTCCTGCCCTTGGGTGAGTCATTTATAAATTCCTTTGTTTTTGAGGCAGAGACAGCAGGACAAAGATGTTCAATGGTACAGGAGGTCAGTGTCCTTAACTCTGTGTTATTCAAGGATCAACTATATACACACACCCACACTCACAAATATATACTTGTGGAGAAAGAGAACGCATCTAGAAGAAATATTTCAGGATGTTAATAGTCATTATCTTTGGGTGCAGGGTGAATTTTTTCCATATCTCTATTTTCTAACCTTCCTTTTTTTTTAAACAGAGCATGATTGAATGTGGGAGGATGGGTGGAGAAAACTATATAGTTACATTTGCCTTAGAAATGGATCAGTGGATTATAAGCAGCAGAGGGGAAGAATTGGGGAGGGTAGGTGTTTCAGGGGTTCAAGCTATTGCCATGTCAAGTCATTCTCTTGGGGAATGGTTTCTCTGATTCTGAAAATTGGGTTAAAAAATCCCCAGCACACAACAACCACAAAGACCTGTGGTCGAAAATGCCCAAGGCCAGAGTCTGTGAGAGGTCAGATCCCTGAGGGCTGGAGGTGAACTTGCAGGAGGCTTTGCCACAGTGTTGATGACAGGGTCTAACACATCACCTGCTCCTCACACTCTGTGTGGCTCTGTGTGCTCCTTGCCCTTTTATGAGCCAATAACACAGCAGACTCTCACGGCAGTTTTGTAGCCACCTGGGTCACGGCTCCTTATGAGAATAAAGAGAGAGACAATAGTGGCCCAGCTTAAAACAGAAAGGCTCCAGCAGCTGCTTAGCAACTCCTGGGGCCGAGAAGCAGACATAAACCATCCCATAAAAAGAGGGCAAGAGGGGCCCAGACAATGGCTAGAAACTCACAGGGGCTTCTGGCAAGTTTCCTGACAACATGGGTGAAGAACCAGACAGCACTAGACAAAGAGCCACCTCGGGGGCCACCTCATACACCCTGCTCCTCATCGAGGGGAGCATCGCTTCTGTGCTGAGTGTTTCAGCATTTGACTCAGACTACAGGTTCCCAGGGCTAAGTGCTGGTCAAGTGCCACTCCTGCCCACTGAGGTCCCAGACCCTCCCAACCATCATCCCCATTCAACTGTACAATACATAATAACTCTGCTCCTTCCCCAAGCACACGGAGGAAATAGCTTTCTCGCCAGGAGTTTCTGAACCAGACAGATTCCTGGACAAGGATGGCAAAGAAGCTTCAAGTCTTGCGGCAACTCTGAGTGATGGAAGGTGGCTGGCTGGAGTGCTAGACCAGGAAGCTTCCAGGACTCTGTCCAGGAGAGTGGGCAATAGGTTGTGATTGCTCTATCAGGGGCATGTGCACAGAGAGTTGGGTCCAAGGACTCCTCCATTCCCCTTTAGCCTTTGACCCGTCTATCCACATGGCTACTCCCAACTGTACTGAAATTTCTGACCCTACTGGGCAATTATCACCAATTCCAATGGCATTGTTTTTACAGACTACCAGTGTCAGAATAATTCTGGGAGACTTATCAAATGGAGATTCCTGGACCCCAGTAACCTACATTAAAATACTCTGAGGGACTTATCAAAAAATGCCAGTTTCTGGGTCCCAGCTCCCAGTGTATACTATCTTGGAGGTGGGTATGGGAAGGAATCTTAACTCTTAAAAAGCACCTCTATGTGGTTCATATTCACACCTGAATCTGAAAACCATTAACCTGGACATATTGTTCCTGCCTAGACTGTCCTACCAAATAACATTCCTAAAACCACTACTTTAGATTTGCTTATAGTGGTTTTTAAATATGTCTAATATATTTTAATATTTCTCCTCTCAGTAGAGGGAGCCTAGGGGACTTCCTTGGTGATCCAGTGGTTGACACTTTGCCTTCCAGTGCAGGGGGCGAAGGTTCTATTGCTGGTGGGGGACTTAGGATCTCACATGCCACGAGGTGCAACCTAAATAAATAAGTAAGAGAAAGTCTTAAAAATAGATGGAGTCTAATTCTTCTTCCTTATGTGTAAGCTGGACTTTAGAGACTCATTCTGTTCATATAGAATGTGGCAGGTGTGATACTGGATGACATACAGTATTAGGGCACAGGAGGCACCATGGCCTCTTCCTTGTTTTCCAATCACCCGCACTGAGAGAAGCTAGCTGCCATGTTGTGAGTTCACTCAAGCAGCCCTACGTGGAGAGGCCAGTGGGGTGAGAAACCGAGGCAGTGAGCCAAGAGCCACACATGAGTGAGTCATCAGGAGGTCCTGGCCAATTCTTCACATAGTAAAGCCCAGCTAGCTTTTTTTTTTTTTTTTAAATTTTTGACTGTGCTGGATCTTCTTGCTGCAAGCAGGCTTTCTCTAGTTTCAGTGAGTGAGGACTGTTCTCTAGTTGCAGTACACAGGCTTCTCATTGCAGTGACCTTTCTTGTTGTGGAGCGCAGGCTCTAGGATACACAGGCTTCAGTAGTTGTGGCTCACAGGGTCCAGAGTGTGGGCTCATTAGTTGTGGCCCATCAGCTCAGCTGCCCCAAGGCATGTGGGATCTTCCTTGATCAGGGATCACACCATTGTCCCTTGCACTGCAAGGCAGATTCTCAACCACTGGACCACCAGGAAAGCCCCCATCTAACATCTTGTTTGCAACCTTAAATGAGACCCAAGCGAGAAGCACTGAGCTAAGCAGCTCCTAAGATCCTGACCTACTGAAACTGTGAGATAGTAAGTGTTTGTTGTTGGAAATTTCTAAATTGGAGGATTAATTGTTATGCAGCAATAGATAGCTGAGTTAAAAGACTGTTTCCCTTGATTTCTTGCTAGGCTACACCATTAACCCAGTAAGCCACTCCTGAATGAGTGAACTTTAAGTTCTCCAATGGGGTTTTCTCTGGTGGCTCAGTGGTAAAAGAATCTGCCTGCAATGCAGGAGACTCAGCAGGAGCTGAGGGTTCAATCCCTGGATTGGGAAGATCCCCTGGAGAAGGAAATGGAACCCACTCCAGTACTCTTGCCTGGAAAATCCCATGGATAGAGGAGCATGATGGGTAAAGTTATGGGAGTCAGACATGACAACAAAATGCTCCAAGAAAAGCCTTTTCTTTCCCTCCAGCCAATCCTCTGGGCAGAGTCAGAAGGATTCCACAGTCCCCAGGCCATCTGAGACCAAGCCAAGCTGTGGTCCTTTCAGAGGGCTCAGAGCTGTTTATGCTCAATGGAGTCTGTTTGACATCCCACCTAAATATATGTGGTCTTTGCCCTGCCTTCCAGTGAGTGCTCTTAACAAAGCTCACAGAGCCTTGAGCATTCAGCCCCACCCTTCTCCCCGCTCTCGTCTCCCAGCATTTCACCTCTTTCCAACCCCTCTCCCTAGGGTGTCCTCCTTATATCACCTGCTTTAGAACTTTTCTCTGCTTCCTTCATCTTCAAAGGGCTTCACTCCAACCTCTAGTTCCATGGTCACGTCTTCCTCTGACTTGTTTCCTTATTTGAAGGCCCTTGTGATCATATAGGACCTACCTAGATAATCTGGGATAATCTCTCCATCTCTAGATCCTTAACCATATCTTCAAAGTCACTTTTGTCGTTTAAGGTAACAAAGCCATAGGTTCTGAGGATGAGGATGCAGACACCTTTTTTTGGGGGGTGGGAAGGTGTTATTTCTAGCACAAAATAATATAATCAACATAAAAGCATGTTTCATAGAGCTGGGTGCATAGGAAGCATTCAATAAATATCATTATTATCATTTAGGCACCATTTGCTGTGTGCCCAGCATGTTAGATATGGAGCTGCCACAGGGATCAAAACACACGTGGACGCTGCTTTTCTGAGACTTATCTAGTCTCATCAGTGTAACATTTGAACTCTTGAATTCTTATACTCAATAATGAGCTTAAATCTACTTCACATATGCTCAGTGACTATATCAGTTGCCTTTTTCTATATAACAAACAACCCCAAAGCTTTCTAACTCAAAACAACTATTTAGTTTTCAGGGATCGTGGTTCCCCAACCAGGGATCAAACCCACACCCCCTACAGTGGAAGCACCGAGTCCTAACCACTGGATGACCAAGGAAGTCCCTTAGTTCTCAACTTTATCTCATCAATTTCTGTTCTTCTGAACTGGACTGGACTCAGCTGATTTCAGCCAGTCTCACCATGATCTGCTGGGGTTGCTGGTTTATAATGGTGTTGGCTGGAATACCTGGAGCCTTTCTCCATGTGTTTTTTCATCACCCAACAGGCTAGCCCAGGCTTGTTTGCATGTTGATGGCAGGGAACAACAGGAGGAGAAGTTGCAAGGTGTCTTAAGTCTATGGCTCAGAACTGACGCACTGTCACACATGCCACTTCCACTGGCCAAAGCAAATCACAAACTCTGATTCCTGGGGCAAGGAGATAGGCTTTCTCTCTTGACGGGAGAAATAATAAAGTACCGTGGCCATTTTTACCATCTACGGTAGTGACATTGCAGGAAAGAGTAAGAATGGAGGTTATATCCCTGTGGAGTAGTTACCGGAGGAGAATTTTCCCCAGGGAAGTTACCCAGCAGAGGAGGCCGCAAGGCCACAACCTGTTCAGAAGCGGCCTTGGGTGGCTAATTATTCTAGTGCTTTCTGTGAAGCACATGGCGTTAAGCATATTTCTCTCTCCCTCTGCTAAAATGCCAAGCCCCAAGATTTCTATTATAAATGACACAATTAAGTCCTTGGCAAGAAAAAATCAAGTTCTCTTTTTTTAGGAAGCTAGTGAGAACCAGCAGATAGACTACAGAAAGTCTGCACAAGTGACAAAAGACATACATTTTGAGAAATCCAGAGAGGTCATGAGAAAGTAAATTCCTTTTCTATTTGTCATTGGCAAATGTGACTGAGAAAAAGCAGGAGGTGAAACAATTGATCCAGCCTTATCCCAACTTAAAAAAAAAAATGTTTACTTGTTTGTAGACCTAGAAAAACAACTGAAAAGATAAATACACTGCAATATTAACAGTAGTCGGTCATCTTTGCTCAGATTAGAGGTGACTTGAGGTTTTTCCGTTTCTGCTTCTCTGAATTTTCCGAATTTTTATAATAAACCCAGGTTAATCAGGAAGAAATGTAATTAAAAGAAACCCCACAATGGATTCTGTTTCAACATTTAAAAATGAAACTCTAAGTTACTTGATTATGTTGTTAATGGTGTTTGCTGGAATTGGAGCTTTTGTATTTTTCTCCTTTAAAATTATCTTGGCACTAACTTATACACTAAGGTCATGAACTCTTAGTTTCAAGTTTATAAAATAAAATGTATTTATCAGTGCAAGTTCCTTCCATTTGTATCCAACCTCTCACTTCTGTAGATACCAAGAACTCAAAGCTCTTCAGCAAATGAGAGATCCCAAGGCCATTATACAGACTTCCTTGCACAAATGACTACACAGCTGTGATTTAATATCATATTCTCAGCTCTTATCAGAGGTCAATACACAGAACAGTCCTGCAAGAACAATTCTGCTTCTTTTATAAAACTATTGTCTGTCTTTGGTTTGTGGTCCTTTCCATGAAGATTCCCTCGGTGGAATCCCCTCATATACCTGATGAGAAAATTTGGTTTCGATGCTGCACAGCTCTGCATCCTGTTAGGAGCAGTGAGATGAGGTCATTTATTTTGGTTTTTCTTTGCCTTTGCTGCTGGGAAGCTTAGAATCAAATTTTGTGCTCAATTAAGAGGACTTCCTTTAGCCAAGATTTTCTATCTCGTTGAATAGTGCCTCCATCTATTTAACTGGCTGAAGCCAGATTTCCCAGACAACATTCTAAATTTTTCTGTCTCCTTGTGGCAAGGACCCATCCTGAAGGTTTTTGTTTTGAAATCTTTCTCTACTCTGTCTCTTTTTCATCCTTGGATTGCTGGAGCAGCCTAACTGGACTTCGCATCTTGTTTTCCTCCTCCACTGCACTCCCAACGCTCCCCCCCCAAAAAAAAGTTCATCTTTCATGCTCATAGGGCAAGTGGTCTTTCTAAATACTGATCGGATCTTTCCATGTGAAGACTCAGTTCCCCAGTTTCTCTTGCATCGCCATTCATGCCCTCAATGCCCATCTTCCTCCCCTCCAGCTATATTGAATCCACAAGTCTCTACCCTCTTTTTTTTTTTTCCCCAAGACTTTTTTGACATGGACCATTTTAAAAGTCTCTATTGAATTTGTTACAATATTGCTTCTGTTTTATGTTTTGTTTCTTTGGCCATGAGGCATGTGGAATCTTAGCTCCTTGACTAGGGGTCGAACCTGCACACCCTGCATTGGAAGGCAAAATGTTAACCACTGGACTGCCAGGGAAGTCCCATAGTCTCACCTTTTCTTGTGTCTAGAGTTCTGCGCATACCATTGTGTCTGGGGTTCTGCACATGCCAGTCCCCTGCCTCTAGTGTTCTTCTCTCTTTTGCACCTCTCTGTGGCATCATTAGTGCCATGAACCTTGTTTTGGGTTTTAGCGTTTATTCCCTGAAGGCGTCTGTGGTTCATTCCCTGACCCAGACAGGTTAGGCTCCCCTCCTGTGAGTTCCCACAGATGTCCACAGATCACTTGCACTGATCATGGTGAATTAAAAGGTGGCCTCTCTGATCTGTCTCCTGCTCTAAAATGTCCCCCAGGGGGAGTGGTTCCAGATCCATCTCCACTCTCATCCCCAGGACCAGCACAGTGCCTGGCCTATAGGAGATGCACAGTGAATATGTGTTCAAAAGATAAATTAGTTTTCTGGCATAGGACTCTCTCCTCTGCCCACTTCATCTTTCTAACCCTCATTACTTATCTATCACTTGGCCTATAGCTTTATATTGTGCGTATCTATCATCCTAAGTCAACCTATTTTTTTGTTTGTGTCTCAGAAATGACCACAATGCCTCTTTCCTTGCACCAAATCCTTGCAGTAAATCCTATCAAGGTGTAGGATGTATTTCCCCACCCCCTTGAGTCTGTGCTGGCCTCCCAACTAATAACATGCAGCCGATTGACTGTGGCTGACTGTGCATCAACTCAGGCAGCCTGGCATGCTTCCACTGCTCTCTTGGAACTGTGCTGCAGCTGCTGCATGGACAAGCCAGAGCTAGCCTGCTGGGTGATAAGGGACACAATACCCCAGCCTCTCCATCGCCCCATCCAACAGCCTTCCAGACATGTGACTGAGACCATGGTAGGCTAGACAGCCCCAGCACCCCACCTGGGACTCTGGCTGCCTTGGTGAGCCCAGAGGAGATCAGCTGAGCCAGGCCCAGATCAGTGGACACACCTAGTTTGACAAACAGCCCAGAGAGCAGTAAGAAAGGCTTATTGTTTCAACCCCTGTCTTAAGGTAGTTTCTTATAGCACATCTTGGAATTTTTCCTAGTAGCTGACCTCAAGTGACACTATCTCCATGCAATAGACAGGTTAATACTTTGAAGTCTCTGGAAAGGAAAGATCAGTCTGGTCTTCTTTTTCTCTAGCAGCTTGGGGTACAGATTCCAAATCTGTTTTTAAGGAACAGAATCATAACGTGTACCCACATTCTTAGGTGACCAAAGTTGTCTTATATCCTTCTCATTTCCATTCTACTACTTCCAGAATTTTTCTCCTAAAAATAAAACAAAATTAAATTCTTATTCCTCAACTGTACCTAAAGTATCCAGATTTTTGTGTGCACTGAGATCCTTTTTTTAAATAATTGAAACATAGTTAATTTAAAATGTTGTGTTAGTTTTGAGTGTACAGCAAAGTGATCCAGTTCAGTATACATATTCCTTTTCAGATTCTTTTCCCTGATAAGTTATTACAAGATCTTTGAGTTTAGTCCCCTGTGCTATACAGTAGGTCCTTGTTGTTTACCTGTTTTATATTTAGTAGTATGTATCTGTTAGTCTCATCCTCCTAATTTCTCTCTCCCCTCTTTCCCCTTCGATGACCATAAGTTTGTTTTTGATGTCTGTGAGTGTGTTTCTGTTTTGTAGATAAGTTCATTTGTGTCATATTTTAGGTTCCACATGTAACTGATGTCATATGATATTTGTGTTTTCTCTGACTTACCTCACCTAGTATGGTAATCTCTAGGTTCATACACGTTACTGCAAATGGCATTATTTCATTCTGTTGAATGGCTGAATCTTGCTCCATTGTATAATGTACCACATCTTCTTTATCTATCCATCTGTCAATGGACATTTAGGTTGCTTCCATGTCTTGGCTATTGTAAATAGTGCTGCTGTGAACATTGGGGTGCATGTATCTTTTTTGAATTAGAGTTTTCTAATATGCCCTGGGGTGG
Organism: Ovis aries; assembly: GCF_016772045.2. Lineage (NCBI taxonomy): Eukaryota > Metazoa > Chordata > Mammalia > Artiodactyla > Bovidae > Ovis > Ovis aries. The sequence continues at coordinate 29,198,146 of NC_056072.1, forward strand.
CATTGTGGGATCCTTTGAACAAACCCAGTGATTGACTCTGAAGCCTGTGTGCCCTGGTGCTAATAACTGACTCTTGCATGACCACCTGCCTCTGAGTTGCAGTTCTTTGTCTGTAAAATGGGTACTATAATTCTACCAACCTCCAGACATCTTAAAAATTCATTCATTCATTCATTCTGTGAATATTTACTGAGGGCCTCCGTGCTGCAGGCACTGTTCTAGGCACTAGGGACATACCCATGAGCAAATGGAAGAGGAAAGTTGTCTGTTTTGCTCCAATGTTTATATTCTACCAGAGGGAGACGGACAATAAGGAATAAGGAGAATAAAGAGGAAAAGTATGTGGTGTGGTAGAAGGCAAATTCAGTTGCAAAAAAACAGAACAAGATAAGGTGGGTGGAGAGGGAGCTGGCAGCATGGTTCCTGGTTGTAATTTTAAACAGAGCTGCTACCATAGGTCTCAAAGAGAAGACAATATTTGAGGCAAGACTTGACGGAGGTGGGAGTTAGTCTTGCTAGTGTCTGGGGGTAAAGTACCAGGACAGGGGAATAGGCAGGGCAAAGACTCTGGGATAAGAATGTGCCTTGTGTGTCAGAGGAGCTGGTATACCTTGTGTGGAGGGGACAGAGGTAGGGTAGGGAGGAGGAAGAGCCTCAAGAGATGCAGGCAGAGAGAAAATGGCCACAGGGCAGATTGCTTGGGAGCCTGTAGGCCTTGGGTTTTACTCTGAGTGAAATGGGCAGTTGGGGAGGCTGTGGGCAGAGAGATAAAGCCTGAAGTTTGACCAGCATGATGCTGGCATGGAGTACAGCTACCTCAAAACTCTGTAGTTAGTTTTGGAACAGGGGGTGACTTTTCAAGTTGCCAACAATGCATGGGTCTAGAAGAAAGCTATAAGGACTCTCTGATAAACAGAAGATGGGGGCTCCTTGGCCCCGCCAGAGGCACACCAGGCCTTTGTATGCCTGATAATCCCCATCTGTCCCCTTCTGCGCCTCCTTGTATACTAAGCTTGTATACTAAGGGTAGGCAAATTTGCATGAAGGCTGTGAAACCTCTTGAGAGAACCAGGGAACCCTCATGAGGTTGAGCAATGCTTAACTCTTGTGTTGATGGCATTGGTGCCATCTCAGGTCAGCTACCAGGATAGATACCAATGACTAACCCCCTCCCCTGCTCCCCAGCTAGGGGAGCTCATCTTGGGATAAGAGCTCCTTCTTGTCAGCTACTCTAAGTTTAAGGTTCAGCTCCATCAATATAGAACCCTGCTCGGGGTGCTGTGGTCAAGGGTGGCTGCACAGAGACTGTGATATTCCCTCGTAAGACTCTGGGAGGCTGGACCAGGCACCTGGATCATCAGGGGCTCTCTCTGGGCAGCAGTCAGATGTAACACTTTGGGCAGGATGGACTTCCTCCAACTTTGAGAGGGAAAGCAACCCTAAACTGGGCTCTGAGTCAGCCCATCAGTTTCTCCATTCCTGGGAACAGGTTTGATCCCTCTGGAGAGGTAAGGACCAGCAGTTTTTGTAAAACAGGGGTGCAGGGAGGGCAAAGGAGAGAGAGGCAGTGAGTATGCTGCTAGTTAGACAGGTGGGAGCTTAGGACCAACGATGTGGATAATAAGAGTGGATGTGACCTTGTTTGTGCCGTAAGTCAGGAAGATCCCCTTGAGTAGGAAATGGCAACCAACTCCAGTATTCTTGCCTGAGAAATCCCATGTACAGAGGAGCCTTGGCGGGCTACAGTCCATGGAGTTGCAAAAAGTCAGACATTACTGAACAACTGAGAACACACACTCACAAACTGCCAAATATGGTCAAATGTTGTTAAACTGATCAATGTTGTTTTTATTTTCATATACCTGTGAAGAGTATATGTTCAGTTCAGTTCAGTCGCTCAGTCATGGCCTACTCTTTGTGACCCCATGAACCGCAGCATGCTAGGCCTCCCTGGCCATCACCAACTCCCGGGGTTTACCCAAACTCAGGTCCATTGAGTCAGAGATGCCATCCAACCATCTCATCCTCTGTCGTCCCCTTCTCCTCCTGCCCTCAATCTTTCCCAGCATCAGGGTCTTTTCAGATGAGTCAGCTCTTCGCATCAGGTGGCCAAAGTATTGGAGTTTCAGCTTCAGCATCATTCCTTCTAATGAATACTCAGGACTGATCTCCTTTAGGATGGAGTGGTTGGATCTCCTTGCAGTCCAAGGGCCTCTCAAGAGTCTTCTCCAACACCACAGTTCAAAAGCATCAATTCTTCAGTGCTCAGCTTTCTTTATGGTCCAACTCTCACACCCATACATGACCACTGGAAAAACCATAGCCTTGACTATGGAACTTTGTTGACAAAGTAATGTCTCTGCTTTTGAATATGCTGTCTAGGTTGGTCATAACTTTCCATCCCAGGAGTAAGCGTCTTTTAATTTCATGGCTGCAGTCACCATCTGCAGTGATTTTGGAGCCCAGAAAAATAAGTCAGTCACTGTTTCCACTGTTTCCCCATCTATTTCCCATGAAGTGATGGGACCAGATCCCATGATCTTCGTTTTCTGAATGTTGAGCTTTAAGCCAACTTTTTCACTCTCCTCTTTCACTTTCATCAAGAGGCTCTTTAGTTCTTCTTCACTTTCTCCATAAGGGTGGTGTTATCTGCATATCTGAGGTTATTGATATTTCTCCTGTCAATCTTGATTTCAGCTTGTGCTTCTACCAGCCCAGCATTTCTCATGATGTACTCTGCATATATGAGGCAGCCTTTTTTATCCCTTTATCACACCTAGCCCCCTGTTTCAGCCTACATTATGGTATCTCCAAGTGTTAGCCTGCATGGTTAGCTAGGACATCCACCGTGGGGACCTACTGAGGCAACACAAGACTGGGAGGCCCTGCTGGGGCTCTCATCAGCCAAGTGATATTGGCCAAGTGATTTAGAAGCAGTCAACTTCACAAACTTGACTTGCAGGTGGATCCCTGGGGGGATATTGAGCAAATGCAGTTCTGATTCAGTCAGTAGGGCTCACATGGAATGAGTGCATCCTCAGTGGAACAAGCTCCCAGGTGATGCTGGTGCAGAATGAGAGCATCTGTCACTGGTCGCAGCCCTGACTGCACTTAGAATCACCTAAGAAGCTCCAACCAAATACAATGCCTGGTCTCACCCCTGCAAATATTCTGATCTATTTGGTTTTTGCAGTGTCTGAGCTTTGGAAGCTTAAATAATCTCCCTCAGTGATTCTGTTGTGCAACCAAGATTGAAACCTGATGGTTTGGTCCATGCTCCTCACATTCTAGGGCTTTTGAACTGTATAATTTATCATTCAAGCTGGAACACATTTTTAGAGTGAAATGATAATTACACAGCTTAACAGGTGCAAACTGGGATTGTCCTGGATAATTCCGATGTGCAGTCAACTTAACTATAGCCTGGTGGGGCCCCAGCAATGCCCAAGGTCATAAAGATATAGTAGAAACTGGGCTTGGAAGTCAGGCTCCTAAGTCTTGAATTCTCATTTCACTTCCTTATAACCTCAACTACTCAGTCTGTGAAATGGGGATAAGATTAGGCCTGTTAGCCCTAATCTAGGGTGACTATGAAGTTAAAAGGAGGCCATAATCCACACAAATGCACTTTAAAAGTTTGAGCTACTGTGTGGAATTGGAAGGCATTTTTATTATTGTGAGTCTGTGGTTACCAGAGCCAGTTTGGGATCTACCCATCTTGAGTTAGAGTGATCACAGCTATTTGAATAATAAATAATACATGGGCCCTATTAGCTAAAATAATCTTGACAAAGTAGAAAAACAAGGAGACGGGAATCAGAAAGGCATTTAATAGTGTCATTCCCTGGATGGAGGCTGAGCCAAGGCAGGCTCTTAGGGTGAGTGGAGATAAGAATCTCAGAGTGGCCCACGAGCTAAATGGTAATCAATAATATTGTCTCTGGAATCAGTGAAGTTAGTGTGATACATACGCAGAAGCATGGCTTGTCTAAACCATCAGGTCCCCGTAGTATACCTCTTGGATTTCAGGAGGGTGTCAGCATGGAGAAGGGTAGAGATGACCCTGGAACTAACATTGTCAGGGTGCTGGAGGTAGGAGGTGGGAGGCTGCAGATGAAACTTCTTCCATCCTGCACATTTTGCAGATGAAGATGCTGCGGCTGAGCCATGCCGAGTGCAACACCTGGCAACCAGTGGTGTACTGGTGGAGCCTGCACCGGGACCAAGATCTTGGGTTGCTTCTGAGTCTGTCCTGTGTGTTGAGGTCAAAAGAAATGCTTTTTTGGTTGTTATCATTGTCGTTTAGTTGCTCAGTCATGTCCAACTCTTTTTCTACGCCACGGACCACAGGCTGCCAGGCTCCTCTGTCCATGGGATTTCCTAGGCAGGAATACTGGAGTGGAAACAGAAATGTTGGTGAGGACCTAAATGATAATAATGACTACCATGCCATTATAAACTACTCCCCCCCCCCCGCAGACTAACAGTAATTCTCTATTATCATTTAATGCCCAATCCCTCTGTCTTCATGATTGGGTTATTCCCAATAAAAACTTAACTTTTCTCCTGACCCCCACGTTACATTTGGTTGATAGGTCTCATTAGACTGTTTTAATCTGTAGCAGTTTTCCTTCCTTTCTTATGGTATTCACTAGTTTAGAAAGAAAACTGGGTTATCTGGCCTGTAGAATGTCCTCCCTTATAGATTTAACTATTTCTAGGTGGTGAGTTTGAACATACCCTGCCCCCCACCATTCCCTGTAGTTGCTGTAAACTCTAGAGCTTAGTTCAGTTCAGGCTCAGCATTTGTGGCAATACTCCTTTGTAGGGGGTGCCCAGTGCTTTCCACAGCATCCCATCAGAAGGCTCATGTCACGGCAGGTGGTATCTGTCAGAAATATACACTCTGGCATTTAAAAGGGGAACAGTTATATGTCACTATACAGTTGTCCAAACCCACAGAGTACACAACACTAAGAATGAACCCTAGTGAACTATGGACTCTGGGTTATAAAGATATGTGGATGTAGTTTCATTGATTGTACAAATGTACCCCTCAGGTGCGGGTTGTTGATAGTGGGGGAGGTTATGTATACAGGGGACAGGGGTTATAGGGAAGTCTCTGCATTTTCCCTTCAATTTTAGTGTGAACCTAAAAGTACTCTAAGAAACAAAGGATAGTTAAGAAATAATAAACAAAAGTGGAACAATTGATTTATACTACTCTAAGGTTGTGGGTGCCAAAGGTGGTGAGGAAGGGAAAGAAACAAAATACAAATGGCGAAAGATGGTTGTTGCAACTGGGCCATGGTCCATGGGGCTCACTGTGCTACTCTCGCAACTTGCGAATCTTAAACAAAAATTAAAGGACATCCCTGGTGGCTCAGATGGTAAAGAATCTGCCAGTAATGCAGGAGACCTGGGTTCAATCCCTGGGTCAGGAAGATCCCCTGGAGAAGAGAATGGCTACCCACTCCAGTATTCTTGCCTGGAGAAATAAACAAAGCACCCTGAGATGCCTGAAGATGTGGCAGGCATGGTTTCTTCTAAGCCAGTATTCATCCCTTGCCACCCACTCTTCCCTCAGAGAATCTCAATTCTGTACAGGTAAATCTCATTTGGCTACCTGGCCAGGTGTAGTCACTGCTCCAACCCCAGGGATGAGGCCCTTCATTCTCTGCCACAGCCTCCACCTGCAGTGCTGGCTGCTTTGGGAGAGGTCCAGCTTGAGCATTCAACAGAGGGAGTGCTCAAAAAATCTCTTATGTTTACTCCTGTCTTTAATCTTCACAACAAACCAGTGAGACTATTACTATCGCCACTTTACAGATGATTGTGAGGCTTAGATCAGTCACAGAGCCCAGGGTCACCAGCCAGAAGGCTCAGGTCTGTGCACTAAAGCCCGCGTTCTTAACTACATAGATGCCACACTCCCAGTCTGGCATTGCACAGTTTCACCAAATTTTCTCTTTTGATTGGTCAAAGGGATTTGTGCTTAGGGAACAGACTTTGGGGGAATAAGAGAATTTTTTACATTGGAAAGACACTGTACCCTATGGTGATATTTTCCACAATTTACTGACTATAAGAATCTTCTAGAGTGTCAAAATGCAGATTCTAGAGAAGGCATCTGATCATCTACATTTTTAGCAAAACATCTTCCTTCCCTACGTGAGTCTTAAAGTCAAGCAAGTTAGAAAAGCTACACCTCCTGGCCTTAAAATATAACCCCAGAAAGAGTGGGTTTCCAGACAGAGTGGATTTATTAAATCCAAGCAAGAGAAAGGGATCTTGAAGTTCTTTTGATGCCCCATTAGCCACAGGCACTGAATAGCCAGTTCTGACAACACATACACTGGATCCATTTAGAGGCAGGTCCATCAGGGCACCACAGCCTTCCATGGGGGCCAGGTCATCCTGCCTGCACCTGGTAACTAACCATCTGGTGATGAACCTTGCCTCTCAGCCCACATCTGATTGGCCACCTGACCAGGCTGTCCCAGGCAAATCCTTTTTCCCAAGAATTTTTCATTAAAAATTCTAGACTAGCTGTTGCTGAATATCAGCTCCATAAAGTTACATGACGTTGTGGTCCGTAGGTGAGGGGAGAGAGTGGTGGAGGGAAGGAAGGAGGGAGAGAAGGGGAAGGGAGAGGCAAAGGAAGAAGGGGTGGAGAAAGGGCATGGAAACAAAAACTGGGCTAGTGGAGAGAAAAAGGAGAGCTTAGTGGGTTAAGCAGCATACCCCCGACAGAACCTTATGTGGAAAAGGAGCTTTGTCAATGTAATTATGTTAAAGATCTAAAGATGAGATAACCCTGAGATTAGGTGGGGCGCTAAATCTGACGACTGGTGGAGGGAGATCTGACACACAGAAGGGAAGGCCATTTGAAGGCACAGCAGCAGATCAAGGTGATGTGCTCTGAAGCCAAGGGATGCCCAGGACTGGCCACCAGAAACTGGGAGGCAAGGGAAGAGTGAATTACCCTTCAGACCCTCCAGGAGGAACCACCCCTGTAGGCACCTTGATTTCAGACTTCCAAACTCCATAACTGTGAGGGCATCAATTACTATTGATTTTAACCAGCAAGTTTGTAGTAACTTGTTATGGCTGCCCAAGGAAACCAACTCATCTTTGGAGATTCCAACTACTAATCACCCTGGGAGGTTAAGGGAGGAAGATAGGGGTCTGGGAGGGGAGGGAAGAGGAGGGAGAACCAAGCAGGGATGCGGGGAACAGAGGGAAAGAGGTTGTACCCGCCTGACCCTTGGCCCATCCCCAGTGTCCATGTCTTTGGATTTCCTGGTTCACCTGAGGATCCACCTCTGAGGTTCACCTCAGAGTCCTGAGGTGTCCCCTGCATCCTGGCATAACACACTTAGCTCACTCCAAGTGTCTTTGAGAGGATGTCTGCTCCCCACGGCCTGATTCCATGGTGTGGGGTGCACAGCTGCAACTGAGCCATCACCCAAGCACCCCAGGCTAGCCCTGGGAGCAGGAACACGGAGGCCCACAGTGGCCAGGTGCCCAGGACCAGGGTCTGTACATGTGGGATGGGTGGGAAGAGGTGGGGGTGAGGGCCAGCTGCTCTTTGCCAGATGACGCAGCCCCAGGAAGGCCCACATCCCTCCCCAACACTCCAGTGGCCTCTTGGCAAGGTGGCTTCCCTGGGACAGTTTCAGATGATGATGAGTCCCCTTCTCCTGCTACGCAGCCCCACTGAGGGCTCAGTGGTTGCCTCTGCAGCTGGTGCTGTCCGGGTTAGCGTTCTCGGTAGGGCAGTCAGTGGGAATTTCTTCCACACCTGCTGGAACGTTCTTCAACAAAGGCCGCAGGGCACACATTTGAGGGGTTTTCAGAGCTGAAGGTCCACTCTCTCTCTCTCATGCAGTGTGATTTTTGCTGATGATTAAAAAAATAAATTATTTGTTAAAAAATTAATGAAACCCCTCCTGAGCGCCAGGCACTGTGCTGAATGCTTTGCGTGCGTCATCCCTGTATTCTCCCAACAGCTCCAGGAGCAGTGGGTGCTGTCACCACCACCCTTCTCCCCACCATTAAAGGGAGAAACTGAGGCAGATCAGGGTGGTAGAGACCCTGCCCAAGGTCCTTGCAAGGAGAGGGACACATTCGGAATTTGAACCACTGCCGCTCCGTGCATGTACCCCTGACTCAGGAGAATCTTTAATTCCCAAGGTGTTTTCACATGCTTCTTTTTGGTTAGTAAAAGTTTAGATTTTTCTCAGGGTTTTTGTTAGGAAGAATGAGGACCTGAATGGTTCTGACCTGGGGTCCTAAGTTCCAGGTGCTTCCATCCACTCTGCACCTGCGTGTGGAGGGCTGGACAGTCCAAAAGAGCTGCGAGAATAGAAGAAGGAGGCTAGAGTTTTGCTTCACTCTGACTTAAAAGCCTGGGAAAAAAAGCCCAAATGTAAGCTGATTTCTTCCCTTCCCTCTGTCCCCACAGACTTCCTGGGATCCAGGTTGGAGCCCACTGCTGTCACCCCAAGCCCTCCTGAGACTGTGCCTCCCCCATCCCAGCCTTGCTGGGGCTACAGTGGTGTCGCCTAGGGTTTCCCACATGCAGATTGGAAATAGTGGAGTAGGGGGACCAGGCTGGAGCCCTGGAGGCTGAACCTCCTTCCAGTGTGTGTTTGAGGGAGAGGGAGTGTGGGACCCCTGAAGAGCCTACCTCACCTCTTTGTGTCTCCCTGTTCTCATCTAAGAAATTGAGATAATAAGGATGTGTGTGTGTGTGTGTGTGTGGGTGCACTAAGTTGCTGCAGTTATGTTTGACTCTTCATGATTCTATAGATTGTAGCCCTCTAGGCTCCTCTGTCCATGGGATTTTCCAGGAAAGAATACTAGAGTGGGTTGCCATGCCCTTCTCCAGGGGATCTTCCTGACCCAGGGGTGGAACCAGCATCTCTCTCCTGCATTGGTTGATAGGTTCTTTACCACTAGCACCACCCGGGAAGCCCAATAATAAGGATATTCATCCCCAAATCTGCATTTTCAATACACGCTACTAAAGATATTTTCAAAAGCACAATACTCTGTTGTTTGGGGAAGCACACTTAGGTGTCTTCAAAGAAACAAGGAAGCACTTACCTGAGGAGCAGGGAGAAGCTTGTGGCCTGGATTGGTCCTTGAGACTCTGGAGTGGAAACTCACCTTACCCAGCTGACTGGGGGTTCAGCAGTTATTTGTGGACTGTACTGTGTTAAGCTCTATATTTATGCTTTTGGTTTTTGCCTATTCAAATACTGTATTTCACAACTTTATAAGGGTTAAAAAACAATGAACTTGGCCTTCCAGTATGATGGGAGCCCTGGCATATAATAGGTGCTCAGTGAGCAAGGCGTGAGCCTATGACCTGCCTTCCCCAGGTCCTCACTTCAGCCCAGGGGCAGCTCAGCAGGTGATCAGGCCCAGAACCCTGAAGAACCCACCAAACAGAAGAGTGGATGGTTGTGGGGTGAGGAGGAGATAAATTATTGTCAGATTCATGGCATAGTGAGATATTTAATAAAAATTACCTGCATCCCAGCCCACAGTAGTTTCAGAAAGGAACTGTTCTGATAGTTTTTATGTTCCTTGTTTGTTCATTCCTTCCATAAATATATACTGAGCATCTGCCATGTGTCAGGCAAGGTGACAGCTGAAGAGGATACTGTAGGCCAGAGAAATCCCCTCCCCTGGATGCTTCCAGGCTAGTAGAGCAATGGACATTTAAATGGAAAGATTCCAAGCATGGTGATCATGATGGAGAGGGGAAGTTCAGAAGCACTGGCTAAGCCTGTAAGAGGACCACCTCACCTAGTTTTTCAAATTTTGTCTTCCTTTGCAGGCAAGGGATGTCAGAGAAGTCTTCCTGAAAGAGGCAGCCCAGTAACTGAGCACTGGGTTAAGTTACCTGGTCTAGCACATTCCAGGCCAAGAAACAGATCGGGCAAAAGCCCAGAAATGAAAAGGAGAAGGTAGTGATTTGACTGTAAAAACTACTTCTGAGTGGCTGGAGGTACTTGCAGGAGTGCAGCTGGGGATGTTTTAGCAGGTAGGAGATGAGAAAGGAAAGCCTGGGTTAGCTCACAAAGGGCCATCTCTGCCCTGGTAAGGAGTCTGGAGGGTGTAAAGCAGGGATATTTCCTTGGTTTGCACTTCAGAAGACGTGTGCCACTGCCATGAAGTGGGCATTTGCTCAGTAGAATTTCCCTCAACCTCCTACCAAAGCCCCTGTTCATCACAGGGCCAGGGAAGCCCATTTCTGTCCAATTCTGAGACACAAAACTGGCACTGTCAGGGCCTCATGGATGACAAGTCTAGGAGGATTGGGGACTTTCGGTGTTGGTGCAAGGAATTCACCTACAGCATCTGGCCCAGTGCCTTTTATAAAGCAGGAACTCAAATAAATGCTTGCTGATGAGCTGCTGAGACTGTCTCTACCTTGCTTTGAAAGTGAAAGTTGCTCAGTTGTGTCTGACTCTTTGTGACCCCAATGGACTATACAGTCCATGGAATTCTCAAGGCCACAATACTGGAGTGGGTAGCCTTTCCCTTCTCCAGGGGATCTTCCCAACTCAGGGATCAAACCCAGGTCTCCCACATTGCAGGTGGATTCTTTACCAGCTGAGCCACAGGGGAAGCCCTAGAAAACTAGCGTGAGTAGCTTATTCCTTCTCTAGCGGATTTTCCTGCCCCAGGAATCAAACTAGGGTTTCCTGCATTGCAGGCGTATTCTTTACCAACTGAGCTATCAGGAAAGCCCATCTCCCTGAGCTAACTTGCTTTAGGTTTCCTTAGTTTCTAGGACTGTGACAGACTGAGGAAGTAAGATTCATATGTACGCTGTACTACTGAAACCTGAAACTCTGAATGTCTATTTTGTGAGCAGCATTCAACTCTCAAGCTGATAAAAGCCTCACTTCGCAAAGAGGATTCTTTGCTCAGATGTTATTCATGAGAATGAGGGTCACACAGGGAGCATGTTAAAATGCAGATTTCTGGGATCCACTGTCTCCTCTGGAAATTTTTATTCAGTAGGTGTATTAGGCAGCTTTGGCTTGGTTATGGTGCAGTAACAAATAACTCCCTATATCTCAGTGGCTTATAAAAAGAAAAAGTTATTTCTCACTCACATTACATATTGACCATAATGTGAAACAGTAATATTTTTTATTTTATCAGTCAGTCTGCCATACTCTCTTCGCTTAAGGAACAGAAGAAATAGCCCCATTAGAGGACACACCACTCATATCAAAGGTGAATAATTATCTTAGAGGAAAGAAGGAGCAAATAATCATCTTAGAGGAGAGAAGGAACAGTAATACTTTCTGCCAGAGGTGGTCTAGGATGGGGCCAGGACTGTGCATTTTTAGTAGTATATGCCAGTGAATCTGTTGCAGGAGGTCTGAGGGCCACATTTTGAGGACCTCTGGGTGACCACACATTAGGATAACAAAAGACGTTAGTGAGAGTTGGGCAGTTTCCTGCCTTTCTGCCTGACACCTTAATCTCTCACTGCTCTTTCTCCTTTTCCTATTTTATCTTAGAGGCCTTCTAGAAGCTCCACATTTAAGTCTTTCATCTTTTGTCTCATACCTCCAGCTTTGTTTTCTGCCAAATAATACAAATAAATCTGGTTTCAAAAAGTAATGCATGTAAATGGGCATGCATGCGTTTATGTGTTCTCCCTGCCTGAGTAGGAATTTGCATTTTAACCAGGTTATTTTCATGATGCAGAACTCCTGAGATGATGAGAATTTCATGAATGATGAGAACATCAGGGACCTTAACCAGTTGTAATGGATGGTGATATTAGGGCCCTGTTCTCCGGCCTCCTTCTCCAGAGGATGGTGCATCTCTCTGTTCCCTTGTGATTGTCTCTGGCACTACATCTGCCACCTGATGTTATAATAATCCATTCAGGTCTTGCTCTCTTGCTAGATGATGAGGTCCTTGAGGGCAGAATCTTTGAGTTCTTCTTTCTGTCCTCTGCATGCAAAAATTGTTTAATAAATGAATGCATGTTTGTTTCTTGCATATCATTACAACCCACTCTTGGAACATTTTTTAAATTGGCTTTTTTATTTTTTTTGCTCATGTCCTGGCATCTCTTTTTGATTCTTTAAAACTGCATTTTCCAACATGGTAGCCATCAACCACATATGCTTCTGAGATGTTGAAATGTGATCACTCTGAACTGATGTGTAAAATACTAGACTTAAAGCGCTGGATTTTAGAGACTTAGTGCAAAAAAAAAAGGTACAATATTTCATTGCTTTTCAATGTCAACATCCCATTCATAATTTTATATTGATTACAGGTTATAATAATATCATTTATGTTGTGTTTAATTAAAATATTGAAATTAAATTATTAATTAATTATTCATTAATATTTAATTATTAAAATGGTTAAAGCTTACTTACTTTTTGTTTCATGCAGGTACCAGAAATTTTTAATATTTATTTGTTTTTGGTTACACTGAGTCTTCATTGCTGCTCATGGGCTTTCCCTAGCTGTACAAGCATGGGCTACTCTACACTGTGGTACACAGGCTTCTCGTTGCAGTGACTTCTCTTTGTTACCAAGCACGGACTCTGGGCACACAGACTTTAGTAGCTGCAGCATGTAGGCTTGTGGCTTGTGGGCTTAGCTGCTCCGAGGCATGTGAAATCTTCCCAGACCAGGGATTGAACCGATGTTCCCTGCATTGGCAGGAGGATTCTTACCCACTGTACCACCAGGGAAGTCCCAGAAAATTTTGAATTGCATAATGTGCTTGCATTATATTTCTATTGGAGAGTGCTGCTTTAGAGAATTCTGAGTTTCCCAATCGCATCTGCAGGTTTTCTTTACGTGCCTGGGGAGTGATTCACTTGCGTCCAGAAGCAGAGACTTTTTTCATGGTGCAAAGGACCACCTGATGGTAGCTTTCCTTTCTTAGCCTTCGATTCCCTTGAACATGGGTTTTTTCTTCCAATTATCTCGTGGAGAGGATGCCATCAAGCTGCAAATTCCAGCAGCTCAATCCTGTTTGAGCCAGAGCATCATTTCTATCAGTACCAGGTCTGTAGCAGAGGTTCTTTTCAGTCCTGGTTGGCTGAGCAGGTCTTGTTCCTAAGCCTGAAAATCCCTATTGTGGGATGACTTCATAAGTGAAGCCGGCAGGCGTGGAAAAGTTAGAGCAGAAGACAAGTGCAGCTCTGCCAGCAGAGTGGGCACCTTTAGTGGGTGGGGCACACAGTGACTGCCAGGAAGCAGGAAGGGGCTTCCTGGAAATGTGCTGATCTGAGTGCTGGTTAAGTGGATATGAAAAGTCATCTAACAGTGTATGCATTTATGATTTGTTTTCTTCTCTGTAGATATATTTATACATCATTAAAAATTTTATATAGTAAAATAAATATAATATGAGTAAAAGTCTCAAAACATAAGAAAGAAAAGAATTAAAGCCCTGTGAAGATAAGTCTCTAGGAGAGAATAGGAAAAACACTTCCATTATTTCATTTTTTAAAATGTGCCACATATGATAAATAAAATTAAATACAGTGTTTGTGACCAATGCTTAAGGTGGCCCTGCAATTCACCTCTGGTTGTGTCCTGTGTGATGCTCTCCCTTGAATGTGGGCAGAACTTGTGACTTGCTTCTAACCAATAGAACACAGCCCGGTGACAGAATGTACATGACTACAGTACATAGATGTTGCTACAATCTCTGCATCCCTTATTGGCTTGGAGGAAACAAGAATCCAGGTTGGGGAATCCCGTGTGGGAATGACACCCCATGATACCTCATGCAGTCCTCTAGGAGCTGAGGGTGGCCTCTGGCCAACAGTTAGCAAGAAACTGAAACCTTTAGTTCTATTGATAAATGACAAGAAACTGATTTCTGCCAACAACCTGAAGAAGCATGAAAGCAGATCCTTCCCCATTCAAACCTCTAATGAGACCTGAGCCCTGGCTGACATACTGTTTGCACCCTGGCAAGACCCAGACATAGGAACCAGCTAAGTCAGGTCAGGACTCCTGACACATGGAAACTGGGAGCCAAGTGTGCATTGTTTTACGCTGAGAAGTTTGTCACGAGATTGCTATACAAATAGAAAACTATTACCGCATTAAAGAAAAAAATTTAGCCCAGCACCAGACCTCAGTGGTTTCTCAGTTACAGTTTGTTGAGAGAATTCTAAAATATGAGGTCTCTCTCCTTCTCTCTCTCACACACTCACACATATGTGCACCACCCCCCCCCACACACACACAAATTTCATGCACTCATATGGATGATTTCACATGGAGGGGGACAATCTCTTTGAAAATAACCCTTAAAAATGAAATTAATATATACTTCTTGTAGAATTTTAGGAAGTACAGGTTAGCAAAAAGAATATAACCACTAATTTCTTCAGTGAAAGTGCAAGTCGCTCAGTCGTGCCCGACCCCATGGACTGTCTGGAGAGACACCTCATATTTTAGAATTCTCTCAATAAACTGTAACTTAGAAACCACTGCAGGTCTGGTGCTGGTGCTAGGCTCCTCTGTTTATGGAATTCTCCAGGCCAGAATACTGGAGTGGGTAGCCATTTCCTTCTTCAGGGGATCTTCCCAATCCAGGGATCGAACCCAGGTCTCCTGCACTGCAGGCAGATTCTTTACCATCTGAGCCACCAGGGAAGTCCATTCCTTCACTTCTGTTCAATTCAATCACTCAGTCATGTCCGACTCTTTGCGACCCCATGGACGGCAGCATGCCAGGGCTCCCTGTCCATCACCAACTCCCAGAGTTTACTCAAACTCATGTCCATTGAGTCGGTGATGCCATCCAACCATCTCATCCTCTGTCATCCCCTTCTCTTCCTGCCTTCAATATTTCCCAGCATCAGGGTCTTTTCATATAAAGATAGCATTGATTTTATGCATTAATAAAAATAGATCTTGTTCATTGTAACAAAGTCTAGAAAACATTTTAAAAAAAGAAAAAACTAATGTCATCAGTAATCCTCCTCACAGAGATAATCTCTGTTAACATTGTTTTATGTCATTTGTGTATATGTGCATATTAGTCTTCTCAGGCTGTTGAAACAAAATGCCGTATACTCAGGCTTTAAGAACAGAAGTGTATTTTCTCATAGTTTTGGAGGCTAGAATTCTGAAATCAGGATAGTTCTAATAAGAGCCCTGTTCTGGGCTTGTAGACAGACAGCTACCTTTTCACTGTGTGGTTGCCTGATGGAGAGAAAATGAATTCTCTGGTTGCTCTTTTTAGGAGGAATTAATCCTGTTGTGTCAGAGTTCCAGTCCTATGACCTCAGTTAACCTTAATAACCTCCTTGCAGGCCCTGTTGTCCAATTTAGTAAATATTAGGGGTTAGGCCTTCAACATAAATTTTGGACAGACAGAGTTCAGATTATAGCAGTGTGTGTACAAATTTTTAAAATTAAGAATAGGATTTTACTATGTTCAGTTCAGTTCATTTCAGTCGCTCAGTTGTGTCGGACTCTGTGACCCTATGAATCGTAGCACGCAAGGCCTCCCTGTCCATCACCAACTCCCAGAGTTCACCCAAACTCATGTGCATCAAGTTGGTGATACCATCCGGACATCTCATCCTCTGTTGTCCCCTTCTCCTCCGCCCCCAATTCCTCCTAGCATCAGAGTCTTTTCCAATGAGTCAACTCTTCACATGAGGTGGCCAAAGTACTAGAGTTTCAGCCCCAGCATCAGTTCTTCCAATGAACACCCAGGACTGGTCTCCTTTAGGATGGACTGGTTGGATATCCTTGCAGTCCAAGGGACTCGCAAGAGTCTTCTCCAGCACCACAGTTCAAAAGCATCAATTCTTTGGTGCTCAGCTTTCTTCACAGTCCAACTCTCACATCCTTACATGACTACTGGAAAACCATAGCCTTGACTAGACGGACCTTTGTCGGCAAAGTAATATCTCCGCTTTTGAATATGCTATCTAGGTTGGTCAAAACTTTCCTTCCAAGGAGTAAGCGTCTTTTAATTTCATGGCTGTAGTCACCATCTGCAGTGATTTTGGAGCCCCCAAAAATAAAGTCTGCCACTATTTCCACTGTTTCCCCATCTATTTCCCATGAAGTGATGGGACCAGATCCCATGATCTTTGTTTTCTGAATGTTGAGCTTTAAGCCAACTTTTTCACTCTCCTCTTTCACTTTCATCAAGAGGCTTTTAGTTCCTCTTCACTTTCTGCCATAAGGGTGATGTCATCTGCATATCTGAGGTTATTGATGTTTCTCCTGGCAATCTGATTCCAGCTTGTACTTCTTTCAGCCCAGCGTTTCTCATGATGTACTCTGCATAGAAGTTAATAAGCAGGGTGACAATATACAGCTTTGACGTATTCCTTTTCCTATTTGGAACCAGTCTGTTGTCCCATGTCCAGGTCTAACTGTTGCTTCCTGACCTGCATATAGGTTTCTCAAGAGGCAGGTCAGGTGGTCTGGTATTCCCATCTCTTTCAGAATTTTCCACAGTTTATTGTGATTCACACAGTCAAAGGCTTTGGCATAGCCAATAAAGCAGAAATAGATGTTTTTCTGGAACTCTCTTGCTTTTTCAATGATCCAGCGGATGTTGGCAATTTGATCTCTGGTTCCTCTGCCTTTCCTAAAACCAGCTGGATGCTACCCCTTAGCAATATATCTTATTTTCTCCCATCATTCGGTATTTTTCTCTACTATTTTTCTTCCTTGCATAGTAATTCCTGCATGCTGCTGCTGCTGCTAAGTCGCTTCAGTCATGTCCGACTCTGTGCAACCCCATAGACGGCAGCCCACCAGCCTCCTCTGTCCTTGGGATTCTCCAGGCAAGAACACTGGAGTGGGTTGCCATTTCCTTCTCCAATGCATGAAAGTGAAAAGTGAAAGTGAATAAGAGCTGCATAATGGCTATATGTATATACTATTAATTGTTTAACCAATGTCATATTGATATTTAGATGGTTTCTAACTCTTTTCCATCATAAATGACTTGGGAGTTAATATTCTTATACCCTAATATGCTTCACGTGGTTATACATGATTAATTCCTTCAGGGTAGACAGAATATATCACCTTGCGGGATTTATCAAAAAGGAACCACCGTGCCTTTGTCTTTGTTCTTGTTGTTCAGTCACTAAGTCATGTCTGACTCTTTGCAACCCCATGGACTGCAACACACCAGGCTTCCCTGTCCTTCACTATCTCTCAGAGTTTGCTCAAACTCATATCCATTGAGTCTTTGTTCTAAGCTAAGTGATAACAGAAAGGCAGGTATTATTTGGAATTTGGATCTTGGTTTTTTCCTATTGCTTCAGAAGCCCTGAGGCTCAAGGAAGCAGTGCTATCAAGGAGCCAGGGAATTATCCAGGAGGCTCTGCATGTGTGTGTGTCTGCTTAGTAGTGCCCGACTCTTTGGGACCCCATGGACTATAGACCACCAGGCTCCTCTTGTCCTTGCAACTTTTCAGGCAAGAATACTGAAGCAGGTTAACCTCTCCTCCTCCAGGGGACCTTCCCAACCCAGGAATTGAAACTGCATCTGAGTCTCCTGCATTGGCAGGGGTGGGTTCTTTACCACTAACGCCACCTGGGAAGCAACCCCAACCCTCTAGCTTCCATAAAATTCTTGACAGGCAGCTGCTTTGTGCCCTGAGGCCGTATGTGTGGAGTATGTCATAGAGCAATGCCATTGAGTTTTGAGTGTCATCTTACAAATTAGAGAAGGAACTGTTAAAGATATGGTAGGCCCTTGAGCTGTGTTCTAAATATGGGAAGAAGTGAAGGTAGAAGGGAACCTATGCCAGCAAGCACGTGCCAGGCATACATAACCGATAGTGTTGGATGGTGTTGAGGAGACGGTTTTAGGCTACAACTACCCTTCCTTGGGAAAGATAAAGGTTGAGAAGATGAAACTAAGGAATACATTGTAGTTTGGGAATCAGTTATACATATACATAAATCTATTCTATTTTGGATAATTTTTGCATATAGGTCATTGCAGAGTATTGAATAGGATTCTCTATGTTATACAATAGGTCCTTATGAGTTATCTGTTTTATATATAGTCATCAAGGTGTTTTGCTAAACAAAAACACTCGCCTCCTAAAACAGGAATTCAGCCCCAGTTTTTCTCTTCTTTTCCCCACTACATAAACAAAACTGTTAAAAGCCCCAGCTTTGGAGGCAGATGTTCAGAGTTAATTTCTTAGGTTTTCCCTTTGCTGGTAGTTGACTTTAGCCAGTACATCTTGCTACTCCAGATGTAATCCATGAACCAATACCATTACCATCAATTGGGAATTTTTACAAGGTTCAGATGCTCAGGCCAGCCCTGGACGTACTGAATAAGGATCTGTATTTTAATAAGAACTCCAGATGAATCATTTGCCCATTAACATATTGGAAGAGCCATTCTAACCTCTCTGAGCCTTAGCTTCCTCATTTGTAAAATAGAGATAATACCTGGGGTGGAGGTAGGGTGAGAGCTGTGAAAATTACATGAGATATTGTATACAAACATAAGCGGGTCTTGGAGAGCCTTCAGTAAATGGTAGCTAATATTATTATTAGCTATTAAGCTGCAACAGCTCTATTTCTGCATTGGGAATTGTTATTCTAGCCAAAAATAGAACCTCTCAGGATGCCAGGACCCTCAGGGTACAGTCATTACTCTGTGCTGGAGCTGGTGGAGAGGAGTTGGGGGGAGGTAAGGCCTGAGGTTTCAGGACTTCAGAGTCGGGGAAGGGAGAGATTCACCTGGCCGCTGCTAAGCAAACAACTGAGGTTCACATATTTCGGCTATGTAAACTCACATCAGGGCATTCAGGTGTGCTGAGGGTGATGCACAGCCAGAGGATCAATTCACTGGCTCTTCTCGATGTGACATATTTACTCATAGCAAGTAACTGAAAATATCATTTGCATATTAAAAACAGATCTAGAGAGAGTACATACAGTATGGTTCTATTTATAGCAAGTTTTACAATAGATAAGTCTAAATAAAGATGATAAAAAATCAGAATATTGCTTGCTTGTTGAAAGGTGGGGGGGTTGACTGGAAAGGGCTTGAGGGAGCTTTCCATGCAATTGGGAATGTCTTAGATCTTGATTGGCGTGGTGGTGATATTTGTCAAAATGCATTGAAGTGTACCTTGCAATGAGTTAGCCAAAATTTAATTCATTTGAAACAGGCATGGGAAATAGAGAGACCACAGGACCCTCCATTTTCTCTGTGTGGGGATTAACCAAACTCTGATCACTACAGGCCATCTGCCCTAAACTCAACCTTAACCAGTCACCTACAACCTGGGGCCAGTGTTGAAAATGCCAGGGCCAGTGTGGATGGATTGTACGGGGGTGAAATCTTAACTCACTCTTGCCCAGGGACCTTGGGGCTGGATTCCCCGCAGCCCTGGACTATGGCTCTTGCATCTCAATGAGAAAGAATCTGAGGGGACTTCCTTGGCCATCCAGTGGTTAGGACTCGAGTTTCTACTACAGGGTTCCAGGTTTGATACCTGGTCTGGGAAATAAGATCTTGCATGCCACATGGTACAGGCAAAAAGGAAAAGGAAAAAAAAATGGAGTTTGAGAGGGAAGCCACCTGGACAGGCTTCTTTCCCAAGTACCTGTTTGTCCTAGGCCACACAGCCTATGGCTTCAGTTTGTTCCCAAATTATGATGGCTTAGCTCACAATGGACTCTTGGCAGGACATCTGTTCTCCTTGGTTTCCCTGTTGATTGAGAATACTTCCCAGGGTACTGCTTTGCTCCTCCTTGGGCACAAGTCCCCCATGTTTTCCTCTCAGGACTGCTGGCCTTGCCCTGTCACTCCAAAAACTTGACATGAGGCAGTCGCCGTCAGACTGGGCTGCCTTCCAGTTGTCACCTTCTTCCATGTCTGCACTTTGGCCTGGAAAGGAGTCCTGCATTCCCACCCTTCCCTCCCGTTGCGTCCTAGGCCCATCTCGCAGCTCCAGTGAAGACCCTGGAGACCATACTTTATCCTAACTTCACCTCTGAGTCTTGGTCCTATAAAGAGGATATTTTCTCTTAAGTCTTTATTTCTGGGTCTCAGGATTAACGACTTCCTGGGAGAATCAGCAGTGGGATGTCTGCTGTTTCCAGGGAAACTCCTCTTCGGCCTTGAGTGGGAAAAACCACAGAGGGTGGATAGATTATTTGGACCCCACCCCCCAACACTCACACACATGCATGCACAGAAAGAGGAAATGACTTCTATTCAGTGGTTAATGGTAGGATACAGGTCTCCCGACTTCCAGGCCAATTCTAGTTCCCTTGATTGGGGTTGAAATTCAGGCTCCACCCGGGAACTTAATCTGCTTGCGACGCCACTGCATGATCCTGGCAAGCCACTTAATGTCTCTGCAACTCAGCTTCTTGACAGTAATTGGGGACGATAATGGTTACCTACTTCATAGAGATATTTAGCGGCTCAATTAGTAAAAGCTTCTGAAGTGCTTGAGTCCCATTATTAGTTGTAATGGAGTACGTCTGCCGGTGTTGGCCGAGCTATTGGCTCTTGGTGGAAAATGCTCTTTCCAAGCAAGAATCAAGATGCAAACGCTAGGGATTTGGAAATATAGGAACACAGCCCAGTGCCCTCAGGTGTTTCCAGATCCTCCTTGTCATTTGACTTTTAAGGGAAAATATTGGCATAGGGTGCTCAACTGAGAAATTTCTGCCTGACAAAATGATTCTTGAGTTTATAGCCATGAATAGGCACATCATCAAAGTGACCACATTGTGTGGATTCACAGGTTTCATTTGGGACAAGAAGGTGATGAGGGGGGGCTACCCCAGGTTTTTGGAAATAAAGTTGTGGTGAGAGTTGCCCAAAGTAAAATTTATACCTTGTGGTTACAGGGTAGCCATCTGTATTACTTAAGAAACAGGGTAAGCAGCTGAACAGAGAGATTCCAAGCTTCAGTGGCTTATACAAGGTACAAGTCATGTCTCTCTCCTGTCACAGTCCAGAGGCGGCAGTTCAGGACTGCTTGGATGACTCCAGTCTCACCACATGGCTTCCGTGTGTGAGTCTGTTTCTGACCTTCCCAACCAGCAAGAAGGGGGAAAGGAACCAGGAAGACACCTCCATTTTCTTCTGAAGACAAGATCCAGAATGAATATCAGCATTACCCTTTCCAGCTGGAACTTAGTCTAATAGCCATACAGAACTTCACAGGAAGTTGGGAAGTATAGTCTTCCACCTGGGAAGTCTTTATACTGATAGGAAGACTGCTTAGATTGGGGGCGACAACATACAGTCTGCCGCCCTATCTTTAAGAAAGACCATGAAACTATCGGCAACCCTGAAATCAAGGAGGGCCAGAACGTCCAAAACCACAGCTGATTCACTGGGAATCAGGAGTAGGTCTGCAATGTGATTATAATTTACTGAGTAAGAATCAGAAGAGGTAGTCAGGCTTCCTAGAAGGAAATGTGAAAATTGAAACTAGTCCCAGGCCATGGAGAAATTTTAACCTCTTAGAAAACAGTGTTCTCCTATCCCCAGGAGTTTGACCAATGTGAAAAGCCTCCTTCCAGCTGGAGGTTTGAGATTCTAGTTCTTGTTCTGACTCATTATGGGAGGCCAAGAGGGAGTAGAACAAAAGAAACTCTCTCAGAGAGTAGCTTCAGTTACTCATTCATTGAAAGAGGAGTTTCTCTACCTTTTGCAAAAGGAGGAAGTCAGAGAGGGAGAGAAAAGTGGGGAGGGAGAGAAAAGGGGGGAGGGAGGGAGCTTCTTCCCCACTGCCATTCAAAACCTCTCTAGGCTGACCTGCAAATTTTTAGAATAATGCAATTTGCATATTACTTGAATGATAGTCTGGTTAGTGGATTAGAATGCCCTTAAAAAAAGAAAACCTCAGCAGATAGTAAAGCATTGTAATACCCATTGCCATTTGGGGAAATTTTGCTGCTAAAATTTCTAATTAAACAGCCCTGGGATATTTTCAAAGACTGGTTTTCCCCTCAGAACATTCCTGCATAAGCCCCTCTGCTTGTCAAAATTAGACCAGAAAACTGCTGACATGGAAATTTTATTTTAAAAGATCATAGGATGGAGCTGGGAAAGGCAGAGACTGAATCAGAGAGATCAACTTTTTTACCCAACTACAGGAATCACCAACTCCTGGCCAGTCTTACCTGCACCCCTCACCTACTTCCTGACTTACCTGGGTTATTTTGAGTAAATCCCAGCACTGTATCATTTCATCTTTAAAAATCAATAGTAATTCCTTAATTTAACCAAGTATGTCATCAGTGTTTTCCTCTACTTCCTCTCCCCCTGCCCCTTTAAAATTGATTTCTTTATATCAGGATCCAAACAAGACTGCTTGCTGCATTTGGTTGCTGTGTGAGATGCCTCTAAGTTTTGATCTACTTCATCTGTTTTCTCCTCATGTACACAGTAAAGTTTCACAAGGTCTGGATTTACTGGTTGTATCACACTGGTGCCATTTAACATGTTCCTCCTCCCCTACGTTTCCTGATAATTGATTGCTAGGTCATTGGTTTCCTGATGACCTCAAGGCCTGGTCTCACACAGGTCAGGTTTCTCTTCAGCAGTGTATGTTCCTGCAGTTGGAGGCCCATCACGCCTGTCTGTCTGTAACAACACCAGTCATTGACAGTCATTTGCTCAATCCATCATTTCAGTAGGTGTTTGCAAAATGTGATATTTAGATTATTTTATTCCTTCTTTGTTTACTAGCTGAAATACATTTATAGAAGGCAGTGTTCTATCCTCAGCTGTTCTATCCTCACTGTCATTCCTGCCATAACCTTCCAAAATATTATAGTAAAAGAAATAAGATGAATCCCCTAATAATTTTAATATAACCAAAATGGAAATTGCTAGGTAAACAGGAAATATATTTTGATAATCTGGTTAGGATGGTTAGAAGTGGTTTCATGGAGAAGATGACAGAAAAAAGATACATTTTAAAAATTATTAGGAAACATAGCCTTGGTTATTTTATCTTATTTTACTTTTATTTTGGAGTTTTATCAAAATAGACTTTTTTGAGCAATTTTAAGTTCACACCAAAATTGGTTGGAAACTTACAGAGTTCTCACATAACCACTACCCCCACACATGTACTGCCTACCCCACAATTAACATTCCCCCTACCCCGCCAGTGGTGTAATTGTTACAGTGGTTAAACAGACCGTGACAAACATCATCATCACCCAAAATCCATAGTTTACATTAGGGTTCACTCTTGGTGTTCTACTTTCTGTAGGTTTGGAGAAAAGAATAGGGACATGTATCCATCACTATAGTAGCATACAGAATATTTTTACTGTCCTAAAAATCTGTGTTCCGCCTATGATTTCCTTACCCTCACCCTCTGATCTTTTTACTATCTCTATAGGTTTGCTTTTTCAAGAATGTCAGATAGTTGGAATCATATGGTATGTAGCCTTTTTAGATCATCTGCTTTCACTGCTGCTGCTAAGTCACTTCAGTCGTGTCCGACTCTTTGCGACCCCATGGACTGTAGCCTACCAGGCTGCTCCGTCCATGGGATTTTCCTGGCAAGAGTACTGGAGTGGGTTGCCATTGACTTCTCTGGCTTTCACTGAGTAATATGCATTTAGGGTTTCTCTGTGTCATGGACAAGTAACTTCATTTTCTGGAACCTCAATGTCATAATGTGTAGAATGATAGTCGTGACTAGCTGGTGTCTCTGGGCCTTTTCACTGCCATTCCTTGTGCCTGGATATTCGTGCCACAGATCTACAGGGCTTACACCATTCACATCCCTGCTCAATTGCCACCTCCTCAGACAGCTTCTCTGACACTCTCTCTGACTCCTGCTTTAAGTCTTTTATAGAATTTATTACAACCTCATATTTATCATACATGGACCATGGGCTGTCTCCCTTGTCCCCTCCCAAAAGTTCAAGTTCAAGAAGGCAGGGACCAATCTAGTCTGTTCATTGCTAGGATCCCAGCTCCTAAGAGGGCACCTGGGACAGAGTAAACTGTCACAGAAGGAAACTGTTGAAAGGAAAATGCTAAGAAAGTCTTTTCAAAGTATAGAGAGCTCTAGAGCCAGAAGTTGGAGAAGGCAATGGCACCCCACTCCAGTACTCTTGCCTGGAAAATCCCATGGATGGAGGAGCCTGGTAGGCTGCAGTCCATGGGGTCACTAAGAGTCGAATATGACTGAGCGACTTCACTTTCACTTTTCACTTTCATGCATTGGAGAAGGAAATGGCAACCCACTCCAGTGTTCTTGCCTGGAGAATCCCAGGGACAGTGGGCTGCCGTCTATGAGGTCGCACAGAGTCGGACACGACTGAAGTGACTTAGCAGCAGCAGCAGCAGCAGAGCCAGAAGTGTGTGCAGGCAGTTTTGGGGCCTTCTAGAAAACAACGTGGAAGGCCTGCGGGTTGAATTCATCAAGTTGCTGCACCTGAAGTGTATAGCATTTCTGAGAGAAGCATCTTTTTAGACCCATACCTAACCTTGTCAATTTGTGGTGATCTTTAAGGAACCCTGCCAGCCCCAGATGGAGACAAGCCAGCTGTAGGGGATGTGCTGTAGCGAGACACCTGTTCCCTCTGTCCTGGGCTCCTCCCACACCTGAGCAGAAGCCTTCTCTCTACTCCTTCCCCCATATACAGGGCACATAGAAATCTCCAGAGATGTCATATCCTCACATCGTGACATCCCTGGACATGACTGTGAAGACCAGGAAGTTTGCTTTTTGGGGGAATCCCTGATTTGTAATAAGAAGTCTTCCTCTTGTTACCTTTCGGTTATGAGTAACTCTTTTAATCGTTACCTTAGCCACCTATCCTAATAGTGATACAGTTAAATATATGCCGCCTACTTTACCGATGGAGAAACTGAGGCTCTTAAAGCTTTGTCACTTGCCAAGGGTCACATACTTGGTAATGACCTCAGAGCCAGGCTCCTTTCTTGGCTTATAATTCCTCCTGTGAGCTGCTCAGTTGAAGCAGAGGCTTAGAAGGAAGAGGACTGGGAACAAACACACAGTCCCTCTCTTTGGCCTCTCTTACACACAGTAAGGGGATATGTTTCCAAAAGACTGCTGGCAAATAATTTCAAGGGTTTGGCCAGCCTGAAATAACCAATCTATTTAGAGGTTTCAAGACCAGGCAGCAGAGGCTAAATAAGGTAACGTGTCTGTCAAGAGTGGAGGCCCAGGGAAGAGAATAGAATATTAAAAAACTCATGATGTCATTATCATGTTTTTCTTATGCAAGACTCTTTTAAAAGTGTGCTACAAATAAAAACGATTGCTCTCCTCACCTTGGGATACAGAATTATAAATATGTATATAGTGTATACACAATTTTGGTTGACAATATGCAACTACACAACTTTGGAAAAAGTAACTTTATTATACATGATTTTTAGGGAAAATGGAGAATTCTCTGCCCAAACTTGATGTCCAGATTGCATATGCATGGAGATTTAGGGATTTCTCCTTCAGAACGTTAAATTTTTAATAATAAAAGTAGCTTCCACTTCCAAAGCACTTATGATGTGCCAGGAGCTAGGCTAGTTCCTTCCCATACTTTTTGACACCTAATCATCACCACTCTATTTCCATTTTTTCATCATATAAATGAAGAGTTAGAAATTCAGAGAGAGTAAGCAACTCACTCAAACACACAGCTAGTAAGAAGCAGAGCCAGCTTTTGGAATTACACAGTAGACTCCAAGATTCACAAAAGTAGGGAAAGTTGTGCTTGCCAGTATGTTACCTGGTGCGCAGAATGGACCCAGTCATTGTAAATGTTCAATAAATACTGGAATGAAGAATGA
Source organism: Ovis aries (assembly GCF_016772045.2). Lineage (NCBI taxonomy): Eukaryota > Metazoa > Chordata > Mammalia > Artiodactyla > Bovidae > Ovis > Ovis aries. Next base: position 29,223,989 of record NC_056072.1, read on the forward strand.
ATAAATGAGTTAATGAAAGGGTCCAACTGTTCTAATCCCAGCAACCCTGCAGAATGTCCTCCTTACTTTGCTCAGCAGGCTGTCAACCTCATCTCTTTGTAGCTCAATTAGAACTGAGTGTTCTCTGTATCTGTCCTTTATCAATTTTTGGTGGAAAGCAGAGGTTATGAAGGAATGACTGTGAGTTTGCATATCTGTATAAACGGGTCAGAGTGGAGAGTGTGGACAAACAGTGCCGGTTCCCTCTGGGTGTGTCTGCTGGCAAGTTCTCAGGCTTGTCCCCATTGCTACTCTGGTTGAGGGAACCATGCTCTGGAACCACAGCGTCCGCTAGCTCTCAAGGGAGGGAAAGAGGAAATGATGGGGCAGCTTCCACTCCAAGAAAGGAAAGCAGAAATTCAGTAAGAAACAGAAGTTCCCTGCCAGTTCCTTAAACCTAAACTGAAATCCAGTGGGGTGTCATAAAAGTCTCATACTGGTCATCAGGAGATCAGGGTCTAATCCCTGCTTGACCACTGGCTTGGATAAGTCATTTTTCTGCTTTAGGTTTTACTTCTCTTATCTCTAAAATAAACAGTTTAGGCTAAAACCCTGCCTTCTTGCATTTAGAACTATGGTTGTGTTGAAGTGGGGGCAGGGCAGGGGGTATTTTTGATGGTCTTACTGATTAATGAGTGGCATTTATGTATGTGATGTGGGGATCAGAAGGAGGTGTTCGATGTATTCAATGCTTAGGACCACACAAAGAGAAACTGTCCCACTTAGAATCTGGAATGATAATTAAGAACCGCTTCATTGCTAAAATACTGTGATTCTATTCTAGCCACACTCATTTGAATCATCCAAGTCACACGATGAAAAGAAATCAAACTTTGCATGAAAGAAATAGAGTAGTATGTATAAATACCTTTTTAATGCCACCCAATGTACCTGACTTTTCTGAAAGGCAGGACAGTTTCTTGATCTGTAACCCATCTCCCAGGAAACAGGAGAGAGCTGGCCCCAAAGAGGAAATGTCACAGGCAGTTGCTACCAGACAGGAAGGTTAGAAGCCCTTTTTGGCATCGGGGAGACACAGCCCCTCCCCTAAAAGTCTCTGACTGGGGTGGGTGCCAAGTCAGTGGAATAGAAAGACTAAGAGAGGCATCCAGAACTGTGGGCCTGCAATCGGGCCCCTTTCCTTAGGGCCTGGGGATTTCCCACCTGGAGGGAAGAAGGGGCTAAAATACACAGAGAACAGTGAGCGAGAGAGAGGTCTGGGATTCAAACGGGGAGCTCCTGACAAGAGGCTAAGAAAGAGGAGACTTGAGCTGTGTGTCTCCTAAAAGATGTGGAACCAAACACCCCTCCACAGATACCTATGAGGGACATTCCCTGATTAGAGAGGAAAGACCCCCTTCAGAAGTTTCCACAGATGAGCTGGTCTTCTCCCACCATCCAAAGCTAGTTAAACTTTCCCCCCTATGCAGTTACCATCTGTGCTGTTATTTTATTGAGATATAAAATACACCCAGAAAAGAATACTGCTTCATAGTATATTGCTTGATGGATACACACACCTGTGTATTCATGGCCCACAGTAGGATACAACCATGTTCACACCCTTGGAGGTACTCCTGTGCATTCTCCCAGTAAATACTCTTCACCAAAGATAACCGATTTTTAGTTAGTTTGGAACATCACATAGGTAGAATCATACAGCATATAGTTTTTGTTGACTGGCTTTCTTCATTCAACATTATGCCTCTGAAATTTACTGCTGAGCCATCAGGGAACATGAATTTGAGCAAACTTACATGCTGTTGCTGAAACTCCAGTACTTTGGCCACCTCATGCGAAGAGTTGACTCATTGGAAAAGACTCTGATGCTGGGAGGGATTGAGGGCAGGAGGAGAAGGGGACGACAGAGGATGAGATGGCTGGATGGCATCACTGACTCGATGGACATGAGTCTGAGTGAACTCCGGGAGTTGGTGGTGGACAGGGAGGCCTGGAGTGGTGCGATTCATGGGGATGCAAAGAGTCGGACACGACTGAGCGACTGAACTGAACTGACTGACATGCTGTTGCAAGTAACAGTTCACCTTTTCCCCACTGTTGGGTAGAATTCTGTGGTGGGATTACATTACAATGTATTTATCCATTCTACTGTTGAAGGACATTTGGGTGGTTCATAAATGCCATCTGGAAAAAGAATACAAAAGATGGAAACCTCTTAAGATGAAAGAAATGGTTCCCTTAGGGAATTTGAACCTGAAAGAGACCATTTTAAACTAGAGAAGTAGAATGACCTCCAGTTGTCAAGTTTACATTTTCCCCATCTGCAGAAATGGGGACTCTAGAGCTAAATGAGGTCAGTTAATGGAAGATTTTTTTTTTAAATCTTTTTTGCACATCTGAGTTAAAACGTGTAAATTTTGGCCGTTTAACTGTGACGTGCTAGTAAGAATAACTGTCAAGGGCTGGCTTTAGAGTTATTCATGGGGTAGTTGTTGTTGCTCTGTCACTAAGTTTTATCCGACTCTTTGTAACCCCATGGACTGCAGCACACCAGGCTCCTCTGTCCTTCACTATCTCCCAAGTTTGCTCAAACTCCTGTTCCCCTGTGGCTCAGTGGTAAAGAATCTGCCTACAGTGCAGGAGCTGCAGGTGATGTGAGTTCGATCACTGGGTTGGGAAGATCCCCCGGAGGAGGAAATGGCGACCCACTCCAGTTTTCTTGCCTGGAGGATCCCATGGACAGAGGAGCATGGTGGACTATAGCTCATAGGAGTTGGATATGACTGAAGTGACTGGGCATGCAATGTCCATTGCGTAAGTGATGCTATCTAAGCATCTCAGCTTCTGTTCTTCCTTCTCTTTTGCCTTCACTCTTTCCCAGTAATGGTATTTTTCAATGAGTCAGCCCTTTGCATCAGGTGGCCGAAGTATTGGAGCTTCAACTTCAGCATCAGTCCCTCCAATGAATATTCAGGACTGATTTCCTTTAGGATTGACTGATTTGATCTCCTTGCAGTCCAAGGGACTCTCAAGTGTTTTCTCCAACACCAGTTTGAAAGCATTGGTTCTCAGCATTCTTTATGGTCCAGCTCTCACAGCTGATCGTGACTACTGGAAAAACCATAGCTTTGACTAGACAGACCTTTGTCGGCAAAGTGACATCTCTGCTTTTTAGTATGCTGTCTAGGTTGGTCTTAGCTTTCCTTCCAAGGAGCAAGCGTCTTTTAATTTCATGGCTACAGTCTCCGTCCGCAGTGATTTTGGAGCTCAAGAAAATAAAATCTGTCACAGCTTTCACTTTTTCCCCTTCTATTTGCCATGAAGTGATGGGACTTGATCCATGATCTTAGTTTTTTTGGATGTTGAGTTTTAAGCCAGCTTTTCACTCTCCTCTTTCACCCTCATCAAGAGGCTCTTTAGTTCCTCTTCACTTTCTACCATTAGAGGGGTATCAGGAGATAGACGAGTTGTCTTACTCTTAAAATACTAATAACTTGAAAGAGTTATAGTCAAGAGGTGGTACATCAAAAACAGGATGAGTTGTAGGGGAAAAATATTCTGAAGATGTGGAAAATCTGAGTGATGGGGAGCAGTGCTGGGCTCACTGGGGCCTCAGACAGAATTTGAGTTGGCAGCACAACTGTTGTCAAAAAAAAAGCAGCAGCCTAATTCAGAAAGGTGCAGAATAAGTCACCTTGCAGTGGTCAAAGGCTATTCTAATTATTCTGACTAATTTCAGCTTGTTTATCTTTAGAGAAATGGGAGGCAGTTCGAGAAGTTCTCAAATAAAATAATCTCAGTGACTTAAGAGATGAAAAATGAATCCAGGGTGAACAAGTTAGTAGAATTAAGACTGTTTTTGCTTTACCAGAAAACACAATTACCCTTAGAATGGGTATTTTGGTCCAGGAAGAAGTGATGGTGTACTTTCGAGGTGATGGCAGGTGTAACTCTCTCTGAATGCCTTTATATACACGCCTGGAATGGTAAGAAGAGGACACAGATGGAAACTGTGTATGGTCAACTCTGTGGCACTCATTAGGGTGTCCACAAGCATTTTAGCTCTCTTTCCTCTGGGCACACAGTAGGACTGTACTTCCCTGCCCACTTGAAGATACATACAGCCACATGACTTGCATTGGCCAATGGCATGTGAGCAGAAATGACCCTTCAGTAAGTCAACTATACTCCAATAAAAAAAAAAAAATTTTAAGAGGAGGTGTGTAACTAAAAAGAAAGGAAGAAATAACACTTAAAAGCAGAAGCTTTAAGAATGAGTATGATTTCTTTCCAAAAATTTATTTTGGAGGGTGAGTGCCTTTCCTCATAACCACATCACTGCAAAGTAGCTTGAGTTTAGAATCCAGTCTTTCAACCAGTACACTATCATGAACCTCTGAATGTCATTGATGATGTCTTGTCACTTAAAGGAATTTTTAAAATTCTGCTTTAGCATGTTGAAAGCTAAAATTATTGTCACTTATTTTAGATGTGATAATGTGGCTTTATTTTCCTTTTGGCAGCGCTTTCCCAACTAGGGTTTAAACCTGGGCCCAGACAGTGAAAGTGCAGAGTCCTCTTCACTGGACTGACAAGAAATTCTTGTTAATGATATTTTTAAATGAAGTATTATCTTTTAGAAAATGCATCCTAAAATATTTGTGGCTAAGGTATGATATCTAAAATTTGCTTCAGATAATGCAGGGGAACACAGAGAGTGGGTGAGTGGCACCATAGATAACATATGATTAGACACCAGCTGATCACTGTTGAGGACTGGGTGATGGATATGTGGGGATTAGTAGGCTTTTCCCTCTGCTTTTGTGTGTATCTGCAGCTTTCCATAATAAGGTATAATAAGCAAATAAGCAATAAGAGAAGGCATGGAAAAGACTGGAATTGGTATAAAATTTAAAGAGGACTTTTTATCTCATCTATGCTATTTTTAGAGGGAGGCTGACAAACTATGATCAGTGGTACAAATGTTTTTGTATAGCTCTCAAACTATGAATGATCTTTATTGATGACTGAAAATGTTCAGGTTGGAGAAATTCAAATTTTAGTGTCAATGAAGTTTTACTGAAACAGAGTCACACCCATGTGTTTCTATCTGGCTCATGGCAGCTTTCATACTCTAAAGACAGACAGAGTTGAGTAGTTGTAGCAGAGACTGTGCACCACAAAACCGAATATATTTACTACATGGCCCTTTACAGAAAAGTTCTGTTGTTGTCCAGTCACTCAGTTGTATCTGACTCTTTGCAATCCCATGGACTGCAGCATGCCAGAAAAATTTGCTGACCTCTATTTTAAAAAGAGATTTCCTCATGCACAATTTTGTTTTTAACACAAGTAAAAAGAAAACAATATTGTTTTCTACCAAAGAGTATGAAAAAGAAAATGAATACTGTCCACTAGGTCGCCATTTCTGAAATCTTCCTTCTTATCTCTTACCAACCAACTGTTGACAAAATGAAACCTGCTCCAATTTCAGGTAAAAGTGAGGATTGTCTTTCTGGGGCTGATTAGACAAGAACTGCAAGCAGACAGCGGCTGTGACAGAAGAGTGTGAAAGGATTTGAAAGAGGCCACCTGGGATCTTATTGGGTTTAAATTGTACAATAAACCTGACACAGCATGTCTAAACTCAGGTTTAATAAATCCTAGTAGGCAGGTATTGTAATAACCATTTCATATAGGTACAAGAACTGATATTCAAGGTGGGAATCTAGTTAACAAGTTTCTGGGGAAAAAAATAACAACCATAAACACTGAGTTAACCCATGATTATACCAGCATTATTTACAATAATCGAAAGGTAGAAGCAGCACCAATGTTCATCAGCAGAAGGATGGATAAACAAAATGTGACATATATCAATACATACAATGTGGTATTATTTAGCTTTAAAAAGAAAGGAAGTTCTCACACACGCTGCACCATGGGTGAGCACTGAGGACACTGCATTAAGTGAAACCAGTCAGTCACAAAAGGGCAAAAAGTTTATGATTCTATATATATGAAGTACCTAGAATAGTCCAGTTTATAGAGATATAAAGTAGAATGATCATTGCCAGGGGATGGAGGGGAGGGAACAATGAGGAGTTATTGTTTAATGGTTATAAAGTTTCAATTTGAGAAGATGAAAAGTGTTCTAGATATGGATGATGATGGATGCACAATAATGTGAATGTACTTAGTGCCACCAAACTGTACAATTTAATAGCCTTTAAAGGATAAAATTTTGTGCTAGGTATGTGACCATAATTTTTAAAAACTGACAGATTTCAAGTGGATGAAATTTGCTTATAATAATTTGATCATAATAAGAGTACATCATGAGAAACGCTGGGCTGGAAGAAGCACAAGTTGGAATCAAGATTGCCAGGAGAAATATCAATAACCTCAGATATGCGGATGACACCACCCTTATGGCAGAAAGTGAAGAGGAACTAAAAAGCCTCTTGATGAAAGTGAAAGAGGAGAGTGAGAAAGTTGGCTTAAAGCTCAACATTCAGAAAATGAAGATCATGGCATCTGGTCCTATCACTTCATGGGAAATAGATGGGGAAACAGTGGAAACAGTGTCAGACTTTATTTTGGGGGGGGGGCTCCAAAATCACTGTAGATGGTGATTGCAGCCATGAAATTAAAAGATGCTTACTCCTTGGAAGAAAAGTTATGACCAACCTAGATAGCATATTGAAAAGCAGAGGCATTATTTTGCCAACAAAGGTCCATCTAGTCAAGGCTATGGTTTTTCCAGTGGTCATGTATGGATGTGAGAGTTGGACTGTGAAGAAAGCTGAGCACCAAAGAATTGATGCTTTTGAACTGTGGTGTTGGAGAAGACTCTTGAGAGTCCCTTGGACTGCAAGGAGATCCAACCAATCCATTCTAAAGGAGACCAGTCCTGGGTGTTCTTTGGAAGGACTGATGCTAAAGCTGAAACTCCAGTACTTTGGCCACCTCATGCGAAGAGTTGACTCATTGGAAAAGACTCTGATGCTGGGAGGGATTGGGGGCAGGAGGAGAAGGGGATGACAGCGGACTAGATGGCTGGATGGCATCACTGACTCAATGGACGTGAGCTTAGGTGAGCTCCGGGAGTTGGTGATGGACAGGGAGGCCTGACGTGCTGCAATTCATGTAGTTGCAAAAGAGTCGGACATGACTGAGCGACTGAACTGAACTGAAGGGTATATCTTAAGCAAAGAAGTTAAAATATATTTCGAGAAAGCAGGAAAAAGCTCAAGAAACAGAAAAGTCTTTTGGCTGCGTGATTCATAATATTTAAAGATGGTTACTGATGAAGGGGTGATGGACTGCCACTGAGAGTTTACTTTCTGTGTTTGAAGGTTCAGGAATAGATCCACTTGGGAGATCAGAAACTTGATACTTCCAGTTCAGTGATTTTTATAAGAATGCCAAGAAAAGAGTCTAAAGGAAACGTTGAAGCTGTCATTAGTAGTATTACCAGTGATCTGACTTTTCAGTCCGTGCATGCTGCCTTTACAATGCTGATTTCAGTAGAAATTACTCAGTTTCCAATAACCTGCTGGGATTGTGACTATTGCCCATACCATTTAAGGACTGAGTCTTGGCCCAAGCTAGTGGGCAGCCCTTAGCTCCTCCATGCCACCAAGACTGTGCACTCTTCTCTGTGAATGCCTGGCTGGTTTGTTTAGCTGGACAGGCACTTGGAAAGCCCAAGTGTCTGGTTTACTGTGGGAAAATCTGGAGAGTGGGCTGGACAGCTATCATCCATGGCATCATAAATGCCAAGTTGTTTGCCAGTTGCAAATTGGAATGGATGAGATCTTCCCACATGGGGATGAAGCACAGCCATGACCAATCCTGATGTGAAGCTGTGTGATGGAACTGATAAGGGATTCTCGGAAAGGTGACTTCTAGATGGACCTGCCTCCCACTAATGCATCCTAAGATAGCTGGACATGTTATTTAAGGCCAGCATCCTTTTTAACTGATGTAGTTGATTATTCTGATTGGGTAATATCCAACTGGACCAGTTGTTAAATATTTATAGAAATCACCCAGGCCACCAATCTTCTTCAAATTATTGTTTGCCAGCAGCCTCCTGTGTCAGGGTGACACTATGCTAGGGTTAAATTTCTTGATAACTTTGCTTTGAAAAAAAAAAAAAAGACAAGTGGAGGCACAATTTAACCAACTCTTAATGCCCTCACATTCAGGGTTTTTGAAATGTGTTTGCACTGGAGTTTGTTTAAAATATCAAAAGGAGAAGATCACTAGGAATTAGTAATCAGGGCTACAAAAATAGTAAAAGCTACTATTAATGGAATCTTCTGTCTACTGGGGCTTCCCAGATGGCGCTAGTGGTAAAAACCTGCCTGCCAATGCAGGAGATGCCAGAGACTCAGGTTCAATCCCTGGGTCAGAAAGATTTCTTGGAGAAGGGCATGGCAACCCACTCGAGTATTCTTGCCTAAAGAGTCCCATGAACAGAGGAACCTGGTGGGCTACACAGTCCATTGGGTCACAAAGAGTCGGACAGGACTAAGAGTTGGACACAACTGAAGCGACTTAGCACACAAGCACACTGTCTGTTGACCACTTTAGTTATATTACTTCTAATCGTTGTATGAAGTGTTAGGTCTATTTCTTATTTTACTCATGAGGGAAGCCAAGGCTGAGAGAAGCAAAGTAACTTGCAAAAAGTCATTCAGCTAACAAGTGGCAAACCCCATATTTAAATATAGCACCACAGTATTTGGTCTTTACGTTGGGGAAATCACATCTAAGCTTAGCTGATGGAATGGACCTCAGTGGGTTTTGCTGCTCAACATATCATTCCAGTCAGCTTTCTTTTGCAAAGGATACTCTGATTTTCCTCTGGGGTACCCTCTTTTCCCCAGTTCTCATTCCAGGTGTTGGGGAGGGGTCATGCGCCTTGAGCCTGGCCAGTCAGTGCATGGCATTTCCCTGGCTGCAGTGACTCACTGCAGTGATGCTGCTCTGATGGAACTTATTTTCCAGTGTAGGCAGACAGGGAGTAAACAAGTTACAAATACTGAAAACAATGTCAGTTGATAACAAGTGTTTAAGAAGAAAATAAAACAAGGTAATGAGATATAAGAGTAACACAAGGGGCAAAGGTGGTGAGAGCCAAAGAGAGGCAGTGGGACTTCTTTTAGGTCTCTTTACTCTTCCCTCTACTTTGAACTTGGGAAAGCAGGGGATCCCACACTGCTGGTACCCTCTTGCCCATCCCTGGAGTCTGAAGTCAATGTAGAAGATGAAAGGAGGAGGGAGAGAGAAATAGGGTCCTGGTGATGTATTTGGGCTCCTGAATCAAATGGAATGGAAATTAAACCTGCCCCCAAATTTCTGCACAAAGAAAATTTCTCTACAAATTTCTTTTTCTTCTTCTTCTTCTTCTTCTTTTTTTTTTTTTTTTTGCTTCTTAGGATGGTTTCATCAAATTCTGTGTAATTGACACCAGAAAGAATCCTATCTCATACAGCTGAGTTTAGTCCTATTATTGCCTGGCATATGAGCCTCCTTCACTATGGGCAAATGTAAGTAAATTTAGATATATAAGCAGAATGACCAAATAGACAGATGATAGCTAGGTAGCTGGATAGACTGATGGATATAGAACAGATAAAATTTAGTGTTTGTCCATGCATGGAGAATAGGATCAGAAAGATACATACCCCAGCTCTTCACAGTTAATACTCTGGGATGAGAAGGTGGTTTCACTTTCTTATGATCAGCTTTTCCTGGAATGTTTGCATTTAAAGACAAGCATATGTGACCTTTTAATCTTGAAAAAAACTATACATCTGGAAAGGTGTGGACAGAGAGGTCTGTGGAATAGTCATGGGCTGAGTCCTCAACCACATGTCCAAAGCACACATACTAAGGCATCAAGGGCCATTACTTAAGCAGCTGCCAAGAAAATGGTACAAAGAAGAATCTCCACTCTCATCCCCATCCCCACCCCTACTTCCTTTTCCTGCAGAACTTCCCCACCTGTCTCATGTGAGGGCAGCTGGAAGATGGTAACACCTGTATTCAGTTCAGTTCAGTTCAGTTCAGTTCAGTCACTCAGTCCTGTTTGACTCTTTGTGACCCCATGGACTGCAGCACGCCAGGCTTCCCTGTCCATCACCAAACTCTGGAGCTTGCTCAAACTCATGTCCATCAAGTCGGTGATGCCATCCAAGCATCTCATCCTCTGTTGTTCCCTGCTCCTCTCCAGCATCAGGGTCTTTTCCAGTGAGTCACTTCCTCACATCAGGTGGCCAAAGTATTGGAGCTTCAGCTTCAGCATCAGTCCTTCCGATGAATATTCGGGCTAATTTCCTTTATGATTGACTGGTTTGATCTCCTTGCAGTCCAAGGAGTCTTCTCAAGAGTCTTCTCCAACACCACAGTTCAAAAGCATCAATTCTTTGGCACTCAGCTTTCTTTATGGTCCAGCTCTCACACCCATACTTGACTACTGGAAAAACCATAGCCTTGACTAGACAGACCTTTGTTGGCAAAGTAATGTCTCTGCTTTTTAATATGCTGTCTAGGTTGGTCATAATTTTTCTTCCAAGGAGCAAGCATCTTTTAATTTCATGGCTGCTGTCACCATCTGCAGTGATTTTGAAGCCCAAGAAAATGAAGTCTGTCACTGTTTCCATTGTTTCCCCATCTATTTGCCATGAAGTGATGGGACAAGATGCCATGATCTTAGTATTTGAATGTTGAATTTTAAGCCAGCTTTTTCACTCTCCTCTTTCACTTTCATCAAGAGGCTCTTTAGTTCCTCTTCAATTTCTGCTATAAGGATGGTATCATCTGCATATCTGAGGTTATTGGTATTTCTGCCAGCAATCTTGATTCCAGCTTGGGCTTCATCCAGCCTGGTGTTTCACATATGTACTCTGCTTAAAAGTTAAACAAGCAGGATGACAACATGCAGCTTTGTTTTACTCCTTTCCCAATTTGGAACCAGTCCATTGTTCCACATCCGGTTATAACTGTTCCTTCTTGACCTGCATACAGATTTCTCAGCAGGAAGGTAAGGTAGTCTGGTATTCCCATCTCTTTAAGATTTCCACAGTTGGTTGTGGTCCACACAATCAAAGGCTTTGGCATAGTCAATAAGGCAGAAGTAGATGTTGTTCTGGAACTCTGTTGCTTTTTCTATGATCCAGTGGATATTGGCAATTTGATCTCTAGTTCCTCTACCTTTTCTAAATCCAGCTTGAACATCTGGAAATTCTCAGTTCACGAACTATTGAAGCCTAGCTTGGAGAATTTTGAGCATTACTTTGCTAGCATGTGAGATGAGTGCAATTGTGCAGTAGTTTGAGCATTCTTTGGCATTGTCTTTCTTTGGGATTGGAATGAAAACTGACCATTTCCAGTCCTGTGGCCACTGCTGTTTTCCAAGTTTGCTGGCATATTGAGTGCAGCACTTTCACAGCATCATCTTTCAGGATTTGAAATAGCTCAACTGGAATTCCATCACCTCCACTAGCTTTGTTCATAGTGATGCTTCCTAAGGCCCATTTGACTTCACATTCCAGGATGTCTGGCTCTAGATGAGAGATCACATCATTATGGTTATCTGGGCTGTGAAGATCTTTTTTGTATAGTTCTTCTGTGTATTCTTGCCACCTCTTCTTAATATCTTCTGCTTCTGTTAGTGCCATACTATTTCTGTCCTTTATTGTGCCCATCTTTGCATGAAATGTTCCCTTGGTATCTCTAATTTTCTTGAAGAGATCTCTAGTCTTTTCCATTCTATTGTTTTCCTCTGTTTCTTTGCATTGATCACTTAGGAGGGCTATCTCATCTCTCCTTGCTATTCTTTGGAACTCTGCATTCAGACGGATTTATCTTTCCTTTTCTCCTTTGCCTTTCACTTCTCTTCTTTTCTCAGCTATTTGTAAGGCCTCCTCAGACAACCATTTTGCTTTTTGCATTTCTGTTTTGGGGGGATGGTTTTGATCACCACCTCCTGTACCATGTTATATACCTCTGTCCATAGTTCTTCAGGCACTCTGTCTATCAGATCTACTCCCTTGAATCTATTTGTCATTTCCATTTATAATCATAAGGGATTTGATTTAGATCATACCTGAATGGTCTACTGGTTTCCCCTACTTTCTTCAATTTAAGTCTTAATTTGGCAGTAAGGAGTTCACAATCTGAGCCACAGTCAGCTCCTAGTCTTGTTTTTTGCTGACGGTATAGAGCTTCTCCATCTTCAGCTGCAGTGAATATAAATCAGTCTGATTTCAGTGTTGACCACCTGGTGATGTCCATGTGTACAGTCATTTCTTGTGTTGTTGGAAGAGGGTGTTTGTTATGACCAGTGCACTCTTCTAGCAAAACTCTGTTAGCCTTTGCCCTACTTTATTTGTACTCCAAGGCCAAACTTGCCTGTTACTCCAGGTAACTCTTGGCTTCCTACTTTTGCATTCCAGTCCCCTATGATGAAAAGGACATCTCTCTTTTTGGTGTTAGTTCTAGACGGTCTTATAGGTCATCATAGAACCATTCAACTTCAGCTTCTTCAGTGTTAGTGGTTGAGGCATAGTCTTGGATTACTGTGATACTGAATGGTTTGTCTTGGAAATAAACAGAGATCATTCTGTCATTTTTGAGATTGCACCCAAGTACTGCATTTTGGCTTCCCTGGTGGCTCAGACGGTAAAGCGTCTGCCTGCAATGCGGGAGCCCCGGGTTCGAGTCCTGGGTCGGGAAGATCCCCTGGAGAAGGAAATGGCAATCTGCTCCAGCACTCTTGCCTGGAAAATCCCATGGATGGAGGAGCCTGATAGGCTACACTTCATGGGGTTGCAAAGAGTCAGACACGACTGAGCGACTTCATTCACTTCACTGCATTTTGGACTCTTTTGTTTACTATGAGGGCTACTCCCTTTCTTCTAAGGCATTCTTGCCCACAGTAGTAGATATAATGGCTCATAGTTTCATTGAGTTAGACAAGGTTGTGATCAATATGATCAGTGTGGTTAGTTTTCTGTGATTGTGGTTTTCATTCTGTCTGCCCTCTGATTCATAAGGATAAGAGTCTTGTGGAAGCTCCCTATGGAAGTAGTAGATATAATACCTTTACAGTCACTGAAAAATCAAGGCCACATGAAGCCAGAATGTGTTTCCTGGGCACTCTGTTGTCCCCAGAACCTGCCCAGTTGTCCCAAGAACTGCGGAGATCAGGTTCTTTACCTGGAACGTATACACTGAGCAAGAGCTTAGTTGGTTATAAGACTGAAGCCCTTTTCATTGAAAACTCATGATTCCTAAGTTCTTCTCCTTCATGCTGATGAAAGTATATTTCTCTTGAAGTTCTGAAACTTGGCTAGTATTATTACAGGTATTTATTTTTATTTTAAAATATTCTAAGCACTCAATAATACTGTTATCATGACTGGAATTTGCTTGCACTCTAGTAGATGCCTTTTTAGAAGACAACTGTGGCACTCATTTTGGGATTCCCTTTCTCTTGGATAGTTCTTTTAGATCATGCATCATTCCTGAATCGTTGTTGTTGTTCAATCACTCAGTCCTGTCTGACTCTTTGTGATGCCATGGACTACATCATGCCAGGCTTTCCTGTCCTTCACTAACTTCCAGAGTTTGCTCAAAGACATAACCATTGAGTCGATGATGCCATCCAAGAATCTCAGCTTCTATCACCCCCTTCTCCTCCTGTCCTCAATCTTGCCCAGTGTCAGGGTCTTTTCCAATGAGTCAGCTCTTTGCATCAGGTGGCCAAAGTATTGGAGCTTCAGTATCAGTCCTTTCAATGAATATTCAGGATTGATTTCCTTAGAATTGATTGGTTTGATCTCCTTGTGATCCAAGGTACTCTCAAGAGACTTCTCCAGCACCACAGTTGAAAAGCAGCAATTCTTCGGCACTCAGCCTTCTTTGTGGTCCAACTCTCACCTCCGTACGCGACTACTGGAAAAACCATAGCTTTGACTATACAGACCTTTGTCAGCAAAGTGATGTCTCTGGTTTTTAATATCATATTCTTAGCTTAATGCTATTTCTTACAATTCAAGGTCCCATGCAGATTCCAGCTTTGCTGTTGTTTAAAGTATGCAACAAAATTTTATGGCAGTCTTGTCAGAAAACAAAGATTCTATACTAGAATCAGTCTCCATCACTTCTTCTGACTTAGGAGAGAAAAATTACTTCTATGTAGCAGATTACATTTGAACCCAAAGAAATTATGTGCTAAAGCCTTCTAAAACTATAGCTACTAAAATATTTCTCTTGCGATTTTTAAATTTCATCCCTGTGCCCAGAGAAAATGAAAAGACAAACTCCAACCTAGGGAAGGTTGAATAATCACAAACTCCAACTTTAAGGAATCTGAATTAATGAGATTTCCTGGGATTTTTCCAGCTAAGAGAGAATTGCCACCTTCCTCCCAAGAGACTGTGATGCTTATAACTTTACTCACAGACATACAATATCATTCCCTAGAGAAGGAATTATGGTCAGACTTTAATTTGGATCAAGAGATAAAATTAGAAAATCTCTTGTGGGAAATGTCATTATTTACAAATGTACATAATTAAAGAAAGGGGGTATATACAGAAGAAAGATGTTACTGTCTCTAGACCAAAGGCTTAAATATAAGTAGAACTCCCTGGGATCTCACCAGGTGCATGCCCCAAACACATATTTAAAGTCTACAACTCGGAAAAAATAGCTTGAGGGATATACACCAAACTGTCATCTAGGATTTTCTCTGTGGATTGGTACGAGACATGGTTATTGAGGGATAAGTTTAACTTGATATAAAAGATAGCTGTGATATTTGGTTCTTTAAATTATAAGTGTGATGGATATTGGTTAGGCTTCTTGGCCACCCAGCAACTAGAATGCCTATTAAATTTCCCATCTTATGAGTCTGAATATGTCTAAACTAGAAACTCGTTTTATAAGCCTCCCTTAGGCTTGTAACTTGGAAGGCTGATACACCTTGTAGGTGTATTAGAGCTCTCTGGAGAAACAGGATTAATAGGATGGGATGAGAAGAGAGAGAAAATGAGAGGGAGAGAGGAAAAGAGAGAGAGATTTATTTTTAGGAATTGATTCCTGTACTTATCGAGCCCCAGGGAGGAGGTAATCTGTGGTTCAAATCTGAAGACAACCTGCTGGCAGAAACCCTTCATGCTTGGGGGGTGTCAGTGTTTGTTCTGTTGAGGCCTTGAGCTGATTGGATGAGGCCTACCCATGTCTTTTGGAAGACAGTTGGGCTTTAATCAAACTTCACTTATCTGAATTTATTCTTACCTAAAAACATAGTCACAGAAACACCCCAAATAATGGTTGACCGAATATCTGGGCACTGTGGCCCAGCAAAGTTTACATGTAAAATTAACCATCAAAACAGGGTATGGACATATGACCTAATCCTTATGCAAGGCTTTGGTTTGGAAGTAAGTACCATGTGGAATGCATTCTTCAAGAGGGGTCTAGCTACAGAGGCAAAGTGGCAGCACCCTGTTGCTAGAGTATCTGGGGGTTTGTGCCAGTAACAGCAGCAGAAGAATCCCTACTAGAGGGGTCTTGTTTTTATCAAGACCACTTTAGCTCAGTAATTCAGTGAACTGCCCAGTTCCTTTAATACTTCATCCTCTATTTAAACTAAGTAGGGGAGAGTCTCTTGTTGACACCTGAGAAACTTGAAATTCATAAGTGTTTTATATTATTTATTACTGCATAAAAACCTACCCACAATTTAGGAGCTTAAAGCAAGAATTAAACATTTTATTATTTCTCACATTTTCTGTAGGTAGCTTAGCTCGGTGTTCTGGTCCAAGGTCTCTCACGAGATTGAAGTCACATTCTTAACCAAGGGGCTGGATCTGAAGAATCCACTTTGAAGATGACTTATTCACATGGTTGCTGCCTACCAAGCTGTAAACTGCTGCCCCTTTTCCTAAATAAGACTGGGGCACTTTTCTCTCAAGATGGCAGATTGGGGTCAGACTGGGCTCTTGTGTGAGTCAATGGATCCTATGCTTCAAAACTAGCTATGATGGTTCTTTTCAATTCTTGTTAGCCTTTATACTTTAGAAAGTCTCTAGCTATAGCCTACAGCAACTACTTTGTGAGTTATTCAATCATGTTCATAGATTTAATAGCAAAAATAATTGTACAATCTATATTTTATTGGTTCCTCAAGATAGCACAACATCCATCTATTCCATAAGTATTTGCTGGACTCCTACTGGGTGCCAACACTGGCCTAGACACTGAAACATTGGATTTAAATGTCCTCAGCACTGTGGAAAGAGAGCAAGTGCCATTGTTGCAGTAGAAACACAGTTACAGCAAGTAAACCCTCTTCCACTTGGGAAAAAAGCCAGGAGTCTGTCTCCAAGGAGTCCCATGGATGACTTGGGAATTCGCCCAGGCTCTGGCCATGAGCTTTGCAGGCAGCACACCAGGAGCAGTTCTATGCCCCAGGGAAAACCTGCTAACTACCCTCATGACTCTTGTATAAAAGCAGAAGGTCAGTTTATGAGTTTTCAAGGAAATTCTGACTATCACAGGGACCAGAACACTCATATTTGCTTGTCCCTATTATGCTATTATGCTATTAAATCCAACCTCCCTCCTACCTCCTCTTCTCCATTTTCCTAGCCTCTCCTCTTCCCTTCCTTCTATTTCTGCTCTGACAAATACCTCATGAGCATGTTCTAGGAGCCAGGAATGAGGGTAAAGCCAGAGAAACAATGGTATGAAGCCTGCAGAGTTCCTGTCCTCAAGTCTGGGGTGTGGGCGGAAACCCTAACTGGAACATTTGCAGAGATAAACAGCCCCTTTTTGTTTCAAGGAGCCCTCTGAGGCTCTGATGACCACAAAGATCCCTGTCCTCAGAGCAATGTGCATTCTCACATACCCACAGCATCTTGCCCACAGTTTCAGGGGAATCTCAGTCACCTTGAAACCCAACCAGTGATCTGGGGTGCAGAATCTCCCCCTCTATAGACAGAACTACATGAGAATCAGCCAAGTCATACCCAGAAGGCTGCTTTGAGATCATGGAGTTGCAGCAAGGCTTTTTCAGCCATACCATGCAGCATGTGGAATCTTAGTTCCCTGACCAGGGATTGAACCCATGCTGCCTGCAGTGGAAGCTCACTGTCTTAACCCCTGGACCACCAAGGAAGCCATTGTCTCTCTTTAGATAGGCCATTACCTTGATTTAGCGAGAGCCACACTGATCTGGCCTTGAGATGGGTGATACAGTTGACTTTGCATATACTTGCTCTGAACCACCATGAATAGATTAAAAGCTTAACTTCAGCAGAGAGCAGCATATTCCTTGCAAGTTCTTATAGGCATTCTGGTCTGGGCCCCAGCAGCTTTCAGCTGGCTTTTCCAAGAGTATCCAGAAAACAGTGAATTTTTCAAAATTCACTCATCAAAAATTTTTTCAGCCTACCTTTCTCCTTTCCACAATCTAGAGCAGCAGCTGGCAAACTTTTTCTCTAATGGTCCATGTAGTAAATACTTTAGGTCTTTGGTAACTGCTCAACTCTGCTGTTACGAAAAAAAAAAAAAAAAAAGTAGCTGCAGGTAATACATATATGAATGAGCATAGCTGTGCTCCTATAAAACCTTGTTAATGAAAAACAAGGACTGGCCAGATTTGGCCTGTGGGCTGTAGCAAGCTGCTCTCTGATCTTGGTTAGGCTCATCCTCCCCACGTCTTCTCCCCAGCCCCCTCTTGCTCTCTGTCCTTCAGTGACCTTTTTTGAAGGATTCATTACCATTGCATTTCTGAGGATTTAGAGGATGAAAATCTGTGGAAACAGCAAACGGAAGAAAGCTTTCAACAAGAAAAGACGTCTTCAGCACTTAGTCTTTTTCTCTAGTTTGTACAGTGTAGAGAAATGGGTAGGAAAGAGACATCATGTAAACATGGAAAAATATTAATACTGTTTAATCCAGAAGATTGAAGATGCCAGCAAAGGACACAGAGTGGTTATGAGCACTTACTTACTTCGGTCAAATAATGATGACAGTAACAACACAGCGCAGATAACACTTATCACACGACACTTGCACTTGCCACATGCCAAAAGCTTGTTTTTTAAAATATCGTATTTAATGCTGGGTTTGTCTTCCAGCTTGTGCTGTGTGAAATCAACCTCTTTGATTCTCTGCTTCTTCATCTGTTAAACCAGGGGTGTGGGGTAACCTGGGAAATTTACTCAGCACAGTACCTGGCTCCACCTACCTGCTCAGTAAGGGTTAGATCTGATTATTCCAATTTGTGGAGGGGCCAATCTTGGTCTTTGTAGCTCAGGTCTTTCCAATGAAGCCAATAGGTAGAACCTACAGGAAGAGAGAGTCCAACCTCAGGAAAAAACTTGGTGACTTCCTAGATATACAAGGTTCTGGGGATGTTGGTAGGAGATTCTAGTTCTGTAGTCAAATGAATCTCAGTTAAGCAAAGTTAAAGAAGTTTCTCAGTGGCCATATTTCTTAGAGCCCAGAATATACTATTGTGGTTTAAATCTCTAAGCAAATATTATCACAAGCAGTTTTTTCCAACTTATTTATCCACCAACCATTTCTGGCCCCCAAGGTAGCTTTGGGGATTAGTTTGTCACAGAAAATCCTATAGGAAATACACTGGGAGATGTCAGAAGTAGATTAAGAGGTAGTGAGCTCCTCATTGAGGGAAGTGTGTGAGCAGAGGCCGGATGCCCACAGGGCTGGGATGTGGACAGGATCCCAAGGGGACTAAGTGAAATGAAAATCTCCTGGCAGTCCTGGCATCTGGGCTTGTCCTGACTGGCTCTGGGAGCTCTGGAATTTTGGACTTGACTTTGATGACACCAAGAAAGAAGGATGCCACTGGATGGCTCTGGAAGCCCCAAGTTAAGAGGTCCCAAGGAGCCAAGTCAACAGCCCTGCACCGGGGTCCCCTCAGATCTGGTCAAGGCGTGTAGGAGTCATCAAGGGCAATGAAATCGCATTGTCTGACATGTCATTGACTCTCAGGAAATGGTCATCTTTGAGATCTGTCCTGGATGTTCTGAAATATCAGCGGTCCAGGGCTGACAGCCCTGACCTGCCTTCCTACTTTGGCTTTGCTGCTTTCCAACTGGGAAGTTCTGGGTGAGTCCAGTCCCTTATGTATAAAATGAGACTAACAGTTGATTCCTCCTCATCCTTTGATGAGGACCTTCACCAGATAACCCTGGCGCCCCAGCCTGTCTCAGGTGGGACACCATGTGGGCAGGTATAGGCACTCCTTGGGGCACAACACACAAGGCCTTCTGTGATGCTTTGAGCATCTGTCCTGGGGAGAAACCTCCAACCAAGGGCAGCAGGAACAGGGTGATACATACCCCAGAAGCCTTGGTCTTGGGGTGGACAGTTACTGGGAGACACCCACATCCTCCTGGTAGGGCTCCACTGCCCACAAGGTGGAGTGACTTCAACAACTCACCTTACACTGACATGTCTTACTTCACCTGTCTCATCCGCCCCACTCCCTACTTGTTCTTTCCTGAGATCACCTCTCAAAAATACTTCTAGCATGCACATCCTTTTCTGGGTCTCTACTTTGGGGGAACCCAAACTAAGACAAGATTCAGTAAGGTAATAAAACACTGCCTGCAGAATATCTGGCCTAGATCAGCACTAAATAATTAGTAGCTCTGATTACTACTGAAAAAATCAAGTGTGGCCCACCCTCCAGTCTCTATTACATTACCACCCATGTGTATGTGCACTCCCACACATGCACACACCTGTTCTCACACCCATGCATGCATGTGCCTGTGTGTACATCCATGCATACACATACCTACAATTTTGAATACCTGAGCACTCACCAAGGCATGCACATCCACATGCTTACACCAACAATTCTGAAGCTACTTGAAACCTTATCTTCTCATTCCCACTTCAGATATGGTAAGATTTCCATGTCCATTCAGAGCTGCAGGAGCAACCTGGTTAATCCCCCTTTTTTCCCAACTAATTATGGACACACTAAAGGATATTATGGGCTTAAACTTCTCATGCAAAGAGAAGTGTGCATGACACAAAGAAACTTACAATAACAGACAGAAATGGTATGAACCTAACAGAAGCAGAAGATATTAAGAAGAGGTGGCAAGAATACACAGAAGAACTATACAAAAAAGATCTTCATGGCCCAGATAATCATGATGGTGTGATCTCTCACCTAGAGCCAGACATCCTGGAATGAGAAGTCAAGTGGGCCTTAGGAAGCATGACTACGAACAAAGCTAGTGGAGGTGATGGAATTCCAGTTGAGCTCTTTCAAATCCTGAAAGATGATGCTGTGAAAGTGCTGCACTCAATGTGCCAGCAAATTTGGAAAACTCAGCAGTGGCCACACGACTAGGAAAGGTCAGTTTTCATTCCAATCCCAAAGAAAGACAATGCCAAATAATGTTTAAACTACTGCACAATTGCACTCATCTCCCACACTAGCAAAGTAATGCTCAAAATTCTCCAAGCCAGGCTTCAACAATATGTGAACCATTAACTTCCAGATGTTCAAGCTAGATTTAGAACAGGCAGAGGAACCAGAGATCAAATTGCCAACATCTGTTGGATCATCAAAAAAGCAAGAGAGTTCCAGAAAAACATCTACTTCTGCTTTATTGACTACGCCAAAGACTTTGACTGTGTGGATTACAACAAACCTTGGAAATTTCTTAATGAGATGGGAGTACCAGACAACCTGACCTACCTTTGAGAAATCTGTATGCAGGTCAAGAAGCAACAATTAGAACTGGACATGAAACAACAGACTGGTTCCAAATCAGGAAAGGAGTACATCAGGCTGTCTATTGTCACCTGCTTATTTAACTTATATGCAGAGTACATCATGAGAAATGCCAGACTGGATGAAGCACAAGCTGGAATCAAGATTGCTGGGAGAAATATCAATAACCTCAGATATGCAGATGATACTACCCTTATGGCAGAAAGTGAAGAGGAACTAAAAAGCTTCTTGATGAAAGTGAAAGAGGAGAGTGAAAATTTTGGTTTAAAGCTCAACATTCAGAAAACTAAGATCATGGCATCTGTTCCCATCACTTCATGGCAAATAAATGGGGAAACAGTGGAAACAGTGGCAGACTTTATTTGGGGGGGCTCCAGAATCACTGCAGATAGTGACTGCAGCCATGAAATTAAAAGACGCTTACTCCTTGGAAGAAAAGCTATGACCAACCTAGACAGCTTATTAAAAACCAGAGACATTACTTTGCCAACAAAGGTCTGTCTAGTCAAAGCTATTGTTTTTGCAGTAGTCGTGTATGCATGCGAGAATAGGACTATAAAGAAAATTGAGTGTCAAAGAATTGATGCTTTTGAACTGTGGTGTTGGGGAAGACTCCTGAGAGTCCCATGGACTGCAAAGAGATCCAACCAATCCATCCTAAAGGAAATCAGTCCTGAATATTTATTAGAAGGACTGATGCTGAAGCTGAAACTCCAACACTTTGACCACCTAATGCGAAAAACTGATTCATTTGAAAAGTCCCTGATGCTGGGAAAGATTGAAGGCAGGAGGAGAAGGGGATGACAAAGGATGAGATAGTTGGATGGCATCACTGACTCAGTGCACATGAGTTTGAGTAAACTCCAGGAGTTCGTGATGGACAGGGAGGCCTGGCATGCGGCAGTCCATGGGGTTGCAAAGAGTCGGACATGACTGAGTGACTGAACTGAGCTGATTCTTTCTCCTTCCCAAACAGGAACCTGTCCTTTTCTGAAACCACTTTTTCCTCCCTGCTTGATTTTTGCCACTTGTTAGCAGAAAGGACCAATTCTGAGACTGATTTTGTTGGCAGAGGAGCCAGGAACACTGAACATAAGCAAGGGGCAGTATTCAAGACTGGAGATGTTGTGGGTTGAATAGATACTAAGAAATAATGAGGGGAATTTGGACACTTGTTTAGTGAGCTGCTGTTAGCAGCAGCAGACGAGATGCCCCCTCTGCTCCTTACATCTCCTGTGATGGTAATAAGTTCTGTATCCTCAGCACAATTAGTAGACATTTTCTATTCGTGACACCTAAGTGTTCCCAGCCCTTTTAATCATCTATGAGGTTTGGGGAGTCTTTGTTAAAAACACGCCATTCATCATCACACTTCTCCATTTCCTGGACTACTGGGGCACTTTCTGGGAAGCTAAGAACATTATGACTCTGTTGGAGACAACTCCCCACCATTTTCCTCTCTGTTCTGTCTCCCCTCAAAATCCTGTTATGAAGTGATGCTGTTGGCAATACCTGCTTAGTGACTGTCCTGCCAGCTATCTGCACATCATCTCCCATGACTTGTGAAACAGTTATAGTTAATGAAGAGAGTTTTCCAGTAATAGAAGGTGACCTACAAATGAATAAAACTTAACCTTTGATCTAGTTCAGAAGACAACGATGACAAAGAATTGCCACGTAGAGTAAAGCAAATAGTTTTGTGATTACAAGGATGCACTGAAACACAGTGGAAGGAGCCTGGGCCTCAGAGGTAGGTGTACCTAGTACTGAGTCTGGCTGTGATAGTGAGTCTGGCTGTGTATCTTGGATAAATTGCTTAACTTCTCTGGATTTCAATTTCTTTATCATTGTCAGTTCATTTCATTTTCTCAGTCGTGTCTGACTCTTTGCAACCCTATAGACTGCAGCACGGCAGGCTTCCCTGTCCAATACCAACTCCTGGAGCTTGCTCAAACTCATGTCCATCAAGTTGGTGATGCCATACAACCATCTCATCCTCTGTCATCCCCTTCTCCTCCTGCTTTCAATCTTGCCCAGCATTAGGATCTTTTCCAATGAGTCAGTTCTTCACATCAGGGGGCCAAAGTATTGAAGTTTCAGCATCAGCATCAGTCCTTCCAATGAATATTCAGAACTGATTTCCTTTAGAATGGACTGGTTGGATTTCCTTGCAGTCCAAGGGAAACTCTCAAGTCTTCTCCAGTACCACAGTTCTAAAGCATCAATTCTTTGGTGCTCAGCTTTCTTTATAGTCTAACTCTCACAACCATACATGACTACTGGAAAAACCATAGCCCTGACTAGATGGACCTTTGTTGGCAAAGTAATGTCTCTGCTTTTTAATATGCTCTCTAGGTTGGTCATAGCTTTTCTTCCAAGGAGCAAGCGTCTTTTAATTTTAAAGTATACTAGGCAGACTTTTTTTTTTTCTTTTTCTTTTTTGCCTGCCCAGAAAAATCCCATCTTCTAGTAATAGCATCTCCTGTTCTTTGTGGTACTAGTGGAGATGCTAATCATAGTACTAGTCATTACCACCACCCCTCATGGCCTCAACAAGGCCCAGGCTTAGGCATAAAGCACGGACATATGAAAGAGACAAGATCCTTTTTTAGGATTTTTTACATAAATGCTCGAATAGAGACCCTCTCTATTTCCTTTCCTGAACTAAAATGATGAAAGTCTGGAGGTCTGAGTAGCAATGCCTCCAAATCCTTCTGTCCACCCTCCATTCCCTTCTCCTTCCCTCCTTTTTCCTGCTCTGGGAAGAAAATCAAGCCAAAACACAAACAAAGGCAGACCTGAAAAGCACAGAGGGAAGGAAGTCCCAACACCATTGTTTCAGTTTCTTTTGAATTCACCTTTTTAACTTTTATTGCTTTTTTATTTTGATTTGGGTTTCATTATTGTTTGAGAATAAGAGGGGCTTTAAAGTCATGAGCCAACCTTTACTGTTTTCTAGATGAATAAAATGGAATCAAGAGAGGCAGTGCCCTTTCTCCAGCCAGCCAGCTTCTAAGTCAGGACTGCCACCCAGTTCTCAGAGTCCAAGTGCATGTACATTCACTCTATCAGGCTAGTCAAGTGACTCGTGGGTTCGTTGAATGTATAATTCCCAGGTCACTGGATAGTGTGTCCCCAGCTTCACTGCCCGCCGCATTTCTCTATTTTTAGTTAATATATTTTTGGCTCCGCTCAGTCTTTGTTGCTGTGCGTGGGCTTTCTTGATTTGCAGCGGATGGTGCCTACTCTTCGTTGCAGTGCCTGCACTTCTCGTCGCAGTGACTTCTGTTGCAGAGCACAGGCTCTAGGGCATGTGGCTTCAGTAGCTGTGGCGCATGGGCTCAGTTGCTCTTGCAGCATGAGGAGTCTTCCCCAGCCAGGAATCAAACCCACGTCCCCTGCGTTGGCAGCCAGATTCTTTACCACTGGACCACCAGGGAAGTCCCCACATTCTACTTATTTTGCCCCCTACCCTTCAACTAGTCAACAGTGTCTGAAATATCGCCATTGTATTCATTCCTTTCAGGTTTCTTTGTGGTTCTTCTGGGAATGGTAACAGACAGCTAATGTAAACTATTTGATTAATTGCTTTTAAGACCCTCTTTCATCACAGACAAAGGGTTTCAGTATCTTAGGAGAATGGGTTAAAAAGGGAGATGACATGTGACTACGGTTCCAAAAGAAAAAAAAAAAAAAGTATAGAAAAGGAAGTTCACTGCTCCTGAAGGCAGACTGCTTCAATTTTAGAATCTTTCTCCTCTTCCTCTATCACCATCGTCCCCTTCTAAGTAATCCTACATGGAGTCAGGGCTGCTGACTTTGTGGCATTCTCTTACTCTTCTCTCTGGCGCAGATTCCACCTTCTACTTTAGAGACTGACAATGCAACTCACCAGCTTGCTTTGAAACTAAAGTATGTGACCTACGCCTGGCTAGTTAGATGTGAAGAGAAGTGTGGTGAAGTTGTTTCTGGGAAAGATTTTTCTCTTTAATGAAAGAGAGATGCACAGGAGAAGGTCCCTTTTATTTCTGCCTTTGAATCTGATAATATAAAGATACGATGGCTGGAGCTGCTGCAGCCATCTTAACGATCAAGAGAGGACAAGTCTAAAACAAAAGCCAACACACTGAGGATTGTGGCTCACAAGAAGCCAAGAGGCAGTCCTAGATGACGATACTTCACTGCAGAAATAACCCTGGGACAGCCTAACCGTTGGATTTCTTGATATGTAAGATAGTAAATAGTCTATCATTAAAAACACATTTAATTCGGTACTTTCTTTCCTCTAGCCCAAAATCATCCCATTGTTTTGTCTTAGACTTGTTTCCAAGGAGTTTCCTTGATGGAATATACTCTTGTGTCTATAATAGTTTTTTTCTTTGATGATGTTCTGTATTTTTTATTATTAGAATTTCTATTTGATTCTTTTTTTAAATCTACTGGGTAAATTGAGAGCTTCATGATCCATGTAGATATATCCTCCACCTTGTCTTCTCTTTTCATAAACATAGTAAGCATAGTTTATTATCTGTATTATCTAAAGTCTTAGCAGGACTATTTCTGCTGGCTGTTGTTTCTGCTTGTTCTTATTCATGATGCCTTATTTCTTTTTATTCATGGTTATTTTTTTATTATATGCCACTCATTGTACCTGAAAAATAACCCATAGGAATAATTTGAGGTCTAGGATAAATGTACCTTCCTCCGAGAGGATATCTATATACATTTGCCAGGAACCTGGGGACCCTTAAACCAGATTCAGGTTTGAGGTGCCTGTACCACCAAACACTGAATCATGGCTACAAATGCAGTACGCAAGGCCTAGATTACTTCTGGTTCACCTCTTCCCTGAGGGTACAGGGATTTGAGGGTCCCTGTTATTATGGAGAGGATCTCCAATTAGACTGCCGTTTTGATTTCTCCCTCCCTTACGCCACCAACAAAGACCATCAAAACAAAAGTTCAGATTGCTAGAATCAGCTAATGCCCTTTCTTCAAAAGTGGTTTCCATGCTCTGCTTATCTGTTTGGATTACTGTTTTTCCTTCAATAATGTCTTATTATGTAATTAATTAACTATTAAGTGCTTGTAAGATACTCAGTTTCTCTAGCAAGTTAAGCTGTTTCCTGAGAAAGGTTGGTCCTGCCATTGGTGGAAATGGAAGTTTGTCTTTGCCCATTCACCAAGTTCTCCGCTCCTGCCTAAACTGTGTCTTCATAATCCTACCACTTCCTTTTTCCTGTCCGTGGGTCTGAGGTCTGCTTGCCTGTGCCGGCTGGCTGCCTTGTCCTATTCTTGATTTTGTTGCCCTCCTAACCTCTAGCCATCATCTGCCTGATTTCTGTGTGCCCTAACCCCAGGCATTTGTTCATCCTCTGGCTATTCCTGGGTTGCCTGTGCCAACTGACTTGCATACCACAAAGGTTCCAGCTACTCACCCAGCTCTTGACTCTCCAGCTAAGCTTTGATCCAGGATTTTATGGATATTTGCCAACATCATCCTTTCCCTATGTGCCTCTTGGCTACTCATCTGGCTTTGACTTTTCTGATTAATTCCCCTTCGTCTTTCAGAGCCACTTACTACCTTGGCATCACCTACTCAATTCATGGCACCATCTTGGACTTCTCTTGATTGATTTATGTAGTTGCATTTGAGGCTGAATCTGTTTATCTTTTTTGAATAAAGGATCACACTATGGGAACCTCATGAGTGTTTTATAATGATGATAATTATTTTAAAATTTATAATTAAAATTATAAATTTATTTTAATTAAAAATCATTACATTTATAATCATTAAAGTTTAAAATTATCTTAAATTTTAATCATTCTTTAAAATGTAGACCATGAGAATTCCCTGGTGGTCCAGTGAAGAGAATCAGTGCTTTCCCTGACGGGGGCCTGGGTTCAATCCCGGTTTGGGGAACTAAGATCCTACAAGCTGTGCAGCACAATTAAAAAAAAAGGTAGAAGGCCAAAGTTTATGATAAATAGAAAACTGACAAAGACAATAAAGTCAGACCAAATCTTCAATTTTAATTTTGAGAGGCTTTATGGCCACTTACAAAAAATAGGCAGTTTAGTATAGTGATGAAAAGCAGGCATATAAATCCAGTGGACCCATGTTTGATCCCATTTTCACCCCATTTTAGCTATTTGAATTTGCACAATTCATCCTATTCTTCTCTTTCCTTATTTCCTCATCCATAAACTGGTGCTAATATTATCTTCTTCATGAGATTGTTATGGGGAGAAACAGATAAAAGGCACACTTAGCACAGTGACAGCAAACAGTAAGCACTCAATTTCAGGGCATTACCTTTATCTTGATTAATAATATTAAGTCTTCCCTCCAAATATTTCACCAACTGAGTTGTCACGTGTCTTCTCAACTTCCATCCCATCCTGAAATCTCCCGCATGTGAAGCTTGACTGAGGAACAGTGTGGGGGCAGTTGTTCCCAAATGACCCTGGTTAAAACACATGTGTTCCCCTGGATTCATATGTGATCAGATTTGTTTAATGAGGTGACTAGTTGAATTAAGTCCTGCTTGATGAGTTTGGGGTTGCAATATGAGACAAATTATATTCACTGTTGAAAAACATCTTGGTTCCTCATGTCCCAGAGTCATTTTGCAGGAGATTAGAGACTCAAGGAAGGCGAAGACAATTAGGCTCCTACACGGGCACTAATGTGTGTGGCCTTAAGGGGTTTTGGTTATAAACATTTGTAGGGTTTTAAAGCTAACTAGGTTAAATCCAACATCCTCATTTGTCAAATGAGGAAACCAAGACTCAGAGATATGAAATGACCTGCCCAGGGCCACATGGTCCTTTGGTAGTAAATCCAGGACAGAAATCCAGATCTTGGTTCTCTAATTAATTAGCCATGTTACATGCTAGGTATAGCAGTTTAAAACTATGTCCACAAAATTTTGACATTCCTCCTTTCAAAAATCAGAATGTAATTCCCTTCCCCTTCTAAATGTAGTGACTTACTTCTAATGAATAGAATGTGAAGAGGTGATACCATGTGACTTCTCAGGTCATAAAAAGAATACAAATTTTTCTGGTCCTCCCTCCCTCTTGCAATCCAGCCACCATGTTTTGAGGACCCTCAATAGGCCTCTAGGGGAGGTCCATTAGGGGGGAACAGAGAACTCCCACCAACAACTGGTATCAACTTTCCAGCTGTAAGAGGAAGTCACTGTGGGAGCTCTTTGTCTAGTTACAGTCAAGCTCCAGGTTGCAGCCCTGGCTGGCATCTTGACTGCAACCTCATGTGAGAACTTTGGCCAGAACCAGAGAGCTAAACTCCCCTCTTATTCCTGACTCACAGAAACTGTGTGAGAGGATATATGTTTATTGTCATAAACTACTAAGTTTGGGATAATTGTTAAGTAGTGATAAATAATGAATACACCAGGATAACTAATACTAATATTTGACTCAGGAGTTTTTGAGTTGGAGGTAATAAAAATCCAACTCAACTAGTGAGGGGAGGGAAAAAATAATTATTGTTGTTCTTGTCTTCAGGAAGACTAGAGCTAGAGCAGATTCAACATATTCAGATAATGTCATCAGAAATTTTTCTCACTGTTGGCTTCTCTCGAGAGGCTTCATTCTCTCCTACCAGAGACTCTTCCTGGGTATACAATAGATTGACCTGGTTCAAAGCAACTCTGGGTTTCTTCATCTCCACTTAATGGCCCTAAAAGAAACAGAGAGCTTCTGTCTCCCAACATGCATGTATAATACCAGGGAAGACTCTCATTGGCCAAGTTTGGTTCCCATGGTTATGCCTGAACCAGTCACTGTGGAGATGGAAATAGGGTAATGTGATTGGCTACCAGTACCTTGGCTAACTTAGGACTAACTTGCTTTTCAAAGTGTGGTCCATGGACCAGCAGGCTGGCCCTGTTGGAAATACCAAACCTCCCCCTCTTTAGACTCCCTGAATCAGAATCCACATTTTCTGAAGATCTCCAGGTGATTTGTATGTACGTGAAAATTTGAGAAGCACTGTTTTACTGTCATTTATTTCCCAGCAAAAAACTTAATCTCTCCTTCTCATCTCCTAGGTCAATTTACTGCTCCCTTCCCCCCAGTAAGTACTGTCCTTTGGCCTTTTAACTTTCTTATATATTTCCATATGCACATCCTCTTGTCACACTTGGATCCTTAAAGACAGACTCCAATGTCTGATGGACAATGTCCTCTTCTGAAAAAAGGGGACAATGCTATTCACTGCCTAGGGATCTCATGAGGACTGAGTGGAAGGAATAAAATACATGGGTGTTCAGTTCAGTTCAGTCGCTCAGTCGTGTCCAACTCTTTGTGACCTCATGAATCACAGCACACCAGGCTTCCCTGTCCATCACCATCTACTGGAAACTCACATCCATTGAGTCAGTGATGCCATCCAGCCATCTCATCCTCGGTCATCCCCTTCTCCTCCTGCCCCCAATCCCTCCCAGCATCAGTCTTTTCCAATAAGTCAACTCTTTGCATGAGGTGGCCAAAGTACTGGAGTTTCAGCTTTAGCATCATTCCTTCCAAAGAACACCCAGGGCTGATCTCCTTCAGACTGGACTGGTTGGATCTCCCTGCAGTCCAAGGGACTCTCAAGAGTCTTCTCCAACACCACAGTTCAAAAGCATCAATTCTTCGGCCCTCAACTTTCTTCACAGTCCAACTCTCACATCCATACATGACTACTGGAAAAACGATAGCCTTTACTAGATGGACCTTAGTTGGCCAAGTACTGTCTCTGCTTTTGAATATGCTACCTAGGTTA
Source organism: Ovis aries (assembly GCF_016772045.2). Lineage (NCBI taxonomy): Eukaryota > Metazoa > Chordata > Mammalia > Artiodactyla > Bovidae > Ovis > Ovis aries. The sequence continues at coordinate 29,253,598 of NC_056072.1, forward strand.
GTCATAACTTTCCTTCCAAGTAGTAAGCGTCTTTTAATTTCATGGCTGCAGTCACCATCTGCAGTGATTTTGGAGCCCCCCAAAATAAAGTCTGACACTGCTTCTACTGTTTCCCCATCTATTTCCCATGAAGTGATGGGACCAGATCCCATGATCTTCATTTCTGAATGTTGAGCTTTAAGCCAACTTTTTCACTCTCCACTTTCACTTTCATCAAGAGGCTTTTAGTTCCTCTTCACTTTCTGCCATAAGGGTGATGTCATCTGCATATCTGAGGTGATTGATATTTCTCCCGGCAATCTTGATTCCAGCTTGTGCTTCTTCCAGCCCAGCATTTCTCATGATGTACTCTGCATATAAGTTAAATAAGCAGGGTGACAATATACAGCCTCGACATACTCCTTTTCCTATTTGGAACCAGTCTGTTGTTCCATGTCCAGTTCTAACTGATGGGTGTACAGCATAGTTATATTGTAAATATTATTATGAGAGTGTAGCCAAACAAAAATGAGAGCTGGTAATTTTCCCCCAAATGGTCATTTAGAGAGAAAAGTCACTCAGTCATGTCTGACTCTTTGCAACCCCCTGGACTGTAGCCTACCAGGCTCCTCCGTCTATGGGATTTTTCAGGCAAGAGTACTGGAGTGGGTTGCCATTTCCTTCTCCAGGGGATCTTCCCGACCCAGGGATCGAACCCAGGTCTCCCTCATTGCAGGCAGATGCTTTACCGTCTGAGCTAGGTCCCTTATTATGTTTTCTCATTGAACGTTACCATAAAACTCACAACTACATTGTAAGAGAAACAGGTATTATGGCAATTTAAGTATTTAGACAAATTTGTAAATTTCCTCATTTGAAAGTCAGGCAGTGGAACAAGGTCACACAACTAGTGTTTGAGTGAGACAGAATTTGAATCCAGAATTGTTGACGCCATAGCTCCTTTCAAGAGCTCTGCTACACCATGTCACATGATGAAATTCCTCCACCAGTATTTGTCAAAGAGTAAAAGCCCTGGGCTGAGTAAAACAAGGATCATAAGATCAAAGCCAGCTCAGGCCAAGCAGATAACAAAACAGAGCAAAGCCCAGCCTGAGGAAATACTCTCTTTCTTCTTTACTGTGAGTGGGTCACACAAGTGTGATGATAAAAGGCAGGTGACTTTCACCTCGGGTCAAGGAGACAAAAGGACAGACAGGCCCTGGGAGCTGGGGAGCTCACAGCTCATCTGAGGGACAGAGGCCCCCTCTCCTACCAGTGTGTGTGGACGTGGCACCTTGCAGGACTGCACAGAGCCATATGCAATATTAAACATTTTGAATTGGACCTCCAAGAAGGTCTTTGATATGAAGACCTTCTGTCATATTAGTGTTGTCAGATCTGATTTTTCAGACAAAACCAGCGATATGAACTTTTATGTGAAATCTTTGACTTAGAAATATTGGAGAATAACTTTTTGTTGGGTATATGGGCTAGACATAGGGTAGGGGAGACAGCAGGTGGTGATCGCCAGATCATAAACCCTGTCCTAAACTGAAGGGGGAACCCTGCACTGTTTCTTGGCTTTTGTTTGCTTTAACTGGTACAACAATAAATAAGAGAAAAGGGAAGGAGGAAAGGAAGTAAGAAAGAATGGAGCGAAGAAGGAAAGGGAGGAAGGAAGGGAGGTAGGAGAAAATTGGTTCCTCGACAACTTGAGTCTCAAATAGTAAGTAAGGTGGAAGACCGCTTTCAACAGGGGAGGGCTGGGAGCGGTGGGAGAGGAGGCCCTTTCGGTGGCTGATTGTCCCAAGGGCAGGGGCCTCCAATGGGAAGTCCCTTCCACCTCCCAGTGCTGCCAAGGGCCATCCCAGCTAATCAACTTCTTTTTTCCTATCACCTTGGAGGCCTGCTCCGGCTTTGTTCAGCTGTAATCTTTCTTAATTAGATAATTGAAATAATCATCCAATTAAGTTGGTTCACACGCCCCCCCTTACTTGAAGACTTGCTGAATCCAGCTGACTTCTCATTTCCGCTGACTCTGTTCCTTGCCTCATGCAGGGTCTGAAACAGGTTTCAAGCTGTTTTCTTCTCTCTTTTTTAGTTTGCCGTTTTAAGTTCAGAGGAGCTACCAGTAAATTCTTGCTAATGTCAAAATAGACTCCATAGGAACTAAAAGCCAAAAGTTAGGACTGGAACTGGCACAGTGGTGGCTGAGAGGGTCAGATTCCCAAGGATTTGAGTCCCTGTTCTGCCACTGACTAGTTGGGTGACCCTGAACATGTTTCCTTACCTCTCAGAGCTACAGTTTTCTCACCAGTGAAATGAGGATAAAAAGAGGACATATCTCACAGGTAGGGCTGTTGTGTGATTTAGTTGAGATTAATACAAATGAGGGCATAAACCTTGTGCCTGACACATAGTGCTTACTACCTACATGGGCTTTTTTTTTAACATGGAAAATTATATATTATTATTTTTTTGTAAATTGAACTATAGTTGGTTTACAGTGTTGTGTTAGTTTCTGCTGTACAGCAAAGTGTATATGTATTCTTTCTTAGACTCTTTTCCATGATAGGTCATTACCAGCTATTGTAGAGTACCCTCTGTGTGTGCGTGTTAGTCACTCAGTTGTGTCTGACTCTTTGAGACCCTGTGGACTATAGACTGCCAGGTTCCTCTGTCCATGGGATTCTCCAGGCAAGAATACTTGAGTGGGTTGCCATTCCCTTCCCCAGGGGATCTTCCTGATGCAGGGATCAATCCCAGGTCTCCTGCATTGCAGGCAGATTCTTTACTGTCTGAACTATCTGTACAGTAAACTCTTGCTGATTATCTATTTTATATGTAGCAGTTTGTATCTGCTAATCTCAAACTCCTAATTTGTCTTCCTGGCTCCTTTCCCCTTTGGTAACCATCAGCTTGTTTTCTGTGTCTGTGAGTCTGTTTCTGTTTTGTAAACAAGTTCATTTGTATCATTTTTTAGATATCACATATAAGTGATACCATTTGTCTTTCTCTGACTTACTTCATTCACTTAGTATGATCATCTCTGGGTCCATCTGTGTTGCTGCAATTGATGTTATTTCATTCTTTTTTATGACCAAGTTATATTCCATCGATATATGATATGTCGCAGAAAATTATGTGTTCCTGAAATAGTTGGTATCATTTATTTGTTATAGAAGTGGAGAAAAGAAAAAGAGCAATCACAGAGGGATATAAGACACAAATGATTCTGAGGATTCTTTGGCGACTTGGTGCATTTACATGCTTTCAAGTTAACTCTAAAGTTATCTACGAGACAAAGAGAATAATAGGTTTTCCCTTGAGGTGGATCCTCTGTAAATGAAATTTAAAGCAGTATTCCCTTTCCTTGCCCATCAGAATGGAAGGTCCATATGGGCAAGTCTGTGTCTGTGTGTACATCATGATGTCCCTGCTGCTGCTACTGCTGCTGCTAAGTCGCTTCAGTCGTGTCCGACTCAGTGCGACCCCATAGACAGCAGCCCACCAGGCTCCCCCGTCCCTGGGATTCTCCAGGCAAGAACACTGGAGTGGGTTGCCGTTTCCTTCTCCAATGCATGAAAATGAAAGTGAAGTCGCTCAGTTGTGTCCAACTCTTAGCGTCCCCAAGGACTGCAGCCCACCAGGCTCCTCCGTCCATGGGACTTTCCCTAGGGACCGAAAAATAATTGTTAAATAAATGGATGTGGAGTGAGGGAGCACTGTTCTCTAAAGGACAGTCAGATCAGTTTCAAGCAGTAACACTTTAAAACAATAGTATAAGACCCAGAACATATTAGCTAAGGATAGGCCAGTACTATAGGATCACAGAGTAAAATAAAGATCAGTTGACTCCACAACTCAAATGCTCAAACTTTACTCTAACCTTCTTAAAATGCTGATCTAGCTAGAAGCCAGGCATCTGGTAACCACAGTGATCCCCTCCTTGGCCCGACCTTAGCTATGTTTCATTCTTTAGCACGGACTCCTGAAACTCATTCTCTTTTGTCTCACAGGACTCTGGTATTGGAAAAGCATGATAGCTCTGTGCAGGGTATGTTTTTGTAATGCTTTTTAATCTTTGAAAAATTACACAAGCAGTATATCATTTTTTAAATGAGGGAAATGCTCATAAATAAAAAGAAAAATGAATTTTCAAAGATTGTTTTTTAATGATGTATATTTTTTTTCCTAGAGTGTACTTTTAAAAAGGAGTAATCTTCAACTCCTATATAAGGCAGCAGTGTGCTTTCTATATAGTGCATTTCTCAGTCTAGCAAAAGTAAAATGTTTCTTAGCACTTTGCCTTAGTGCTCAGCAACGCTTAAGGGCTTGCAGTTCCGTGTCTTCAAACATACTCAGGCAATCAATATTCTCCAATACTGGATGGCTGGACTTTGGCTGGAGAGGACTGTTCGGTGCTGAACATAATGGGAAGTCAGTAAATGTTCCAGACAACTGCCCAGTCACTAGTTTTCCAAGCACGCACTTCTTATTTCTGCCTCTGTGCCTCAGTGCACACTCACGGTGGCAGCCAGCCTCTAGGATGATCCCCACTAAACCCCACCTCTTCATATTCACACATGTGTATAGAACTGGTTGATGTAGTCATTAGGATGTTGTAGAAATGATGGAGCCTGGCTTCCAAAGCTAAGTCATGAAAGCGCTGGCAGTTTCTCCTCTGCTCCCTCTTGGGCTTCCCTCGTGGCTCAGCTGCTAAAGAATCCGCTTGCAATGCGGGAGACATGGATTTGATCCCTGGGTTGGGAAGGTCCCTTGGAGAGGGGAATGACTACCCACTCCAGTATTCTGGCCTGGAGAATTCCATAGACTGTATAGTCCATGAGGTCGCAAAGAGTCAGACACGACTGAGTGACTTTCACATTTTTCTCTCTTGGATCGCTTGCTCTGAGGAAGAACAGCTGCTGGGAGGATACTCCAGCAGCCTTGTGAAGAGGTCCACATGGTGAGGAACTCCTGTTAATGGGCATGTGAGTGAGCCATTGTGGAAACATCTTCTAGCCCCAGTCAAGTCTTCAGGTGACAACATCCCCAGCAGATATCTTGATTATACCCACCCTGAGCCAGGGCCACCAGCTAAGCCACTCTGAAATCCCTAACCCACAGAAACTGTGTGAGATAATATTTATTTCTGTTTTAAGCTGCTAGTAATGTGTTCTGCTTTGAAAGTAATTAATACATTCACTCTCCTGCCTAGAAGGCTTACTCCTTTCCTTTCCTAATTCTCTCTCCCTCAAGGCTCACATCAAATTCCTCTTCCTGCCTGTATTCTCCAGCCCAGAGGGATTTCTCCTTCCTCTCTCCTTCCTTCCTCCTCTGATCACCATGCCTGCCATTCTTATTTGGCACTAACCAAAGCTAGAAGGAAAGACCGCGAAAGCCAAGGTTGACATCTGTTGTGGCTTTGTTAGTAGATGACCACATAATTTATCATCTATTCCGAGATACTTCTGGGAGTGAAAGGGGTAGCCAATAATAATGATCTTGGGGATCAGGAAAACCTAGGACAGTTCTAGGGCAAACAGCAATGTTTGGTTACTTCATTCATAAGAGGTGCCAGCACCTCCCCAGAAATATAGCAAGAGAGAAAAAATTGTTCAGTAGAGTTGTGGTTTTACTTGCTCAACACTTGAATGTACCAAAAAAAAAAAAAAAAGGTAGCTTCTTTATTTTTCCACAATACATCTTCCCTACATGTAGTGAAGGGGGGATATATGATTTTATGCCAGCCTGGGACCTTCAGTCTTGACATGGCTGAGCAGAGAGAGAAATACAGCCAGAATTCCCAGCCCCATCTCCCTTCCCCCCGCCCCCCTCACCAAAAACACCTCAACTCCCTCACCACATGGGGGACAAGTAGAAAGTGAAAGAGAATCAGGGTCTCCTTTAAGGAATGCTTGGCCTTAGCTGCTACCTGCACCAGGGACCACAGAGGGGCAATTTGTCCACCTAACTTTCTTTGGTGGAGCAATGTGGAACTGGAGCCACCTCTCACAGGAGTGGGGGCTATGCCTTGCACAAGGGAGCCCGCAGAGGGGCTGAAATCTAGCCAGAGCTTTACTAGGTGAGCTGTGAGCCCCGCGGCTGTGTATGTCAGGAGGAGGCTTTTTCTAGTTTGCACAAAGGCATTCCATAGGCCAGGACAGACCCTGGCAGCACCCAGAGTCCAGGTTATTTGCTGTTGGCTTTACACTCTGCTTGTGGCAGCTTGTTGCTCCTGATCGCAGGTTAGAGCTGGTTCCAAGCACTTTTGGCACCTCCCTGGCACCTCATCAGGCCCATGGGAGATTCTGAGTCTCCTCCCATGCCCCGTACAGGCCACAGAGCGTCAGGACATCTTCTTTAGACTGCTCTACAACTCCTCCACATACCACCTGCACACCACTGCTGCTGGCCTGAGGGACACAGGGCTTTAAGCCAGAGGCAGGGCCCCACCTCCAGGGCCTGGCAGAGTTCCTTGCACTGTGCCCTGGATATGATCCATTTACCCCGATGTTCTCATACTTTTCCCATCATTTACTTAATGTTTCTGAATCTCGTCTCCCTGGAGTCATCCGATTTTATCAATGGTCTGCAGGTTCTTCCTCCTTACCACCCTCCCAGGGCAGCATGAACAGGTTACTGGGAATGACAAAATGCACTGATTAAGAGCCATTCCTCTCCAGGCTTTTCATGTGGTAGCAAACACCACATAGGAAGTAATGGGTGCGGCCCACTGGGTCCTGCAGAGGCTCCGAACCCCAGAGGGCTGCTCTGGAGGACTAATAGGGTCCCCAGCCACGCAGATCCTGCCAGGCTCTTCTGAGAGCAGAGGGGACCAAGTCTCCTGGAGAGTACAGAGGCACACACTCTGGCTGAAAAGCCCTTCTTAGAGCCCTCTACCTGACTTGATGAGAAAGGAACTGAGTTATTGGGAAATACCTGCCCCACCCCCACAAGACCCTACCTTTCAAGGCCATTGTCTCCCTGCAGGGGTCAAGAACCTCAGCTTAGATGCTAATGCTGATCAATGGCCTCTTTATTCAGAAAGATCTTTCTTCTCCCCTGAGGCAGTAAGTGTTCTGGCTCAGCCCCAGAGCAGAGCAGCACCAAGAAAACAGTTTCCAGGATAAGTGGCAAGGTACTACGGTATAGCACAGAGAACTATATTCAATATCCTTTAAGTGTTAGTCGCTCAGTCATGCCCTACTCTTTGCAACTCCATGGACTGCAGCCCACCAGGCTCCTCTGTCCATGAGATTTTCCAGGCAAAGATACTGGATTGGGTTGCCATTTCCTTCTCCAGGGGATCTTCCCAACCCAGGGATCAAACTGGGGTCTCCCGCACTGCAGGCAGATTCTTTACCAACTGAGCTACAAGGGAAACAATTCAATATCCTATGATAGACCATAATAGAAAAGAACATGAAAAAAAGTATATATATATATATATATATTTATAACTGAATCACTTTGCTGTACAGCAGAAATTGACACATTGTAAATCAACAAGACTTCAATTAAAATTTTTATTTTTTAAAAAAAGAAAAAATAGTTTCCAGTGGGAAACTAAAATACACAGGCATAATGTTGGTGAAATACGATCCCTGATATAATAGTAATGATGGGACCTCCTCTCTTGGTGGATGGGGGAGCAAGGGGAGCAAGGGTTTGAGTCCCATTACCTTGCGGCTAGTTCAATTCAGTCGCTCAGTCATGTCCGACTCTTTGCGACCCCATGGATTGCAGCATGCCAGGCCTCCCTGTCCATCACCAACTCCTGGAGCTTGCTCAAACTCATGTCCATCGAGTCAGAGATGCCATGCAACCCATCTCATCCTCTGTCGTCCCCTTCTCCTCTGCCTTCAATCTTTCCCAGCATCAGGGTCTCTTCCAATGAGACCTGGAAAAGACCCTGGAAAAGACCTTGTGGCTATTCTGCCTTCAAACGGAGCAGATTTCTGTTACCTCCAGGGCTTTTGTTTTGCTGATTGGTTTATGCTTCCCTGGTGGCTCAGAGGGTAAAGTGTCTGCCTACAATGCAGGAGACCCGAGTTCAATCCCTGGGTAGGGAAGATCCCCTGGAGAAGGGAATGGCAACGCACTCCAGTACTATTGCCTGGAAAATCCCATGGACTGAGAAGCCTGGTAGGCTACAGTCCATGGGGTCGAAAAGAGTCAGACATGACTGAGCGATTTCATTTTGTTTCTTAATGCAAATGAAGGGCCAGTCAGTGGCTCTGGGTGAGGCAGGAGAGGGAGCCGCCCCACCCCGTACCTGTCCCAGGCTCTCTGCCCCTTTTCCAGTCAATACTCAGGCGTGAGCTTCACCTAAATACAATACCTAAGTAAAATAGGTGTACATTTTTGTGTTCTGTCCAGTTTCCTTAGCATTATGTCTCTGACACTCATCTGTGTGACCGTGGGAGGTAGTAGTCTGCTCTTTTGCCCTTGCTATGCAGTATTCTGTTGTAGCAAAACACCCTCAATTTATTTAGCCTTTCCCCACTTCATTTGGATGGCTTTAGTTCTCACACACAAAAAGGCTGCTCGGAGCATTTTTTTCATTCCCCTTTGTGGACCTCACTCATTTCACTCCTTATGTGGGATTTCTTTTTAAGAAAAACATTCTTATTAAAATAATTAACTTGTTTCTGATAAAAGTCATACATATTCATTTAGAAAATGGAATATGCAAAAGTGCAGATTTTTTAAAAAGTCATCATTGATGTACATTCAATTTTGTACTTGGCTGTTTCATTCCAAATACCCTGAGCATTTTTTTAAAAATGACAGTCCATGTAAGTCTTAGGCTCTTTTTCATTCCTTCTGCCCTCATTTCCTTGTATTGCCATCAGCTGATAATCCCAATGATTCTGAGAAAGTTTTGCCCAGGAGAGAAAGGAGAGACTACAGACAGCTAGCCACCTACCCTGTCCACCCCCAGGTAGAGGCAGGCTCTCAGTCTAAAGTGAGATCGTGCTCTATTTGCAGAGCAGGTGCCTCCCTTCATCACCACTGCTCTGAGCTCTCACAAATGGACCTAATAAGATAGAAGCACCGGCTACAAATTGAGAAGAGAATGAGAAGTGTGGCTGTGAGATCGGAAAACAGAGTGTTCGCAAATAAGGATAGCAAGTGATGAGTATGGAAAGCAGTGTCACTGCCTTCAATCCGGCGCATGAACCATTCAGTTCAATAGGAGCCACGGATTCACGTTATCCTAACTTAGAAAATTACAGGGCAGACACAAAGCTAACGGTTTCCAAGTTCCTGTTTCTCTTAGCTCATTTCGAAATATTGGCAAACTTTTCTCCATCTCTTGTTTTGCTCATTTTGGCTGATTATGTTCGATTATAAACCTAAGATTCTTGAAGCACGTTTCTGAACTTCTGTTTCCTCACCTGTAAAAGAGGATTAAGCTCATTTTTATCTCTTAGATCAGGGTTTTTCTTTCTTTCTTTTAAACATTTATTTGGTTGCCCTGGGTCCTAGTCTCAGTACCTGCGATCTTTAGTTGCAGCATGCAAACTCTAACTGCGCCATGTGGAATCTGCAATAGTTCCCTGACTAGGGCTCAAACCCGGACCCCTGCCTTGGGAGCATGGAGTCTTAGCTACTGAACCACCGGGAAGTCCCAGATCAGCACTATTGATTGACATTTGGGGCCAGAAAGTCTTTGCTGTAGGGGCTGTCTTGAGCATCATAGGATGTTTAAGCTGCATCCCTGGCCTCTACGTACCAGATAACAATTGCCATCCTCCCTTCCCCACAGTTGTGACAAGCAAAAATGTCTCCAGATAGTGCCAAATATCCTCTAGGGAGGGGAGGGGAAAATAATCTCTGTTTGAAAAGCACTTGTTTAGAGCTGCTGTAAAGCACTTGGAAGTATGTGCTGCCAGGTAAGTGCTGGGTGAACCTTCGCCATCAGTGTTGATGAGAAGGTCCTGGCAAGGGGTGGACTCGTAGCTGGGGCTACTTCGCAAACTGATCTGCTTGTTTATTTATTTCATCATTATTTCTTTTTGCATCTTCCATTCTCCTGTCTTGAAGAGTATGGTTTAAAAGGCTTTTTAAATTTTTTATGAAAGGTGCCTTAGTTTGTGGGTACAAGTATCAGAAGTAAAACTCAGAAGTACTGGCATTGGTAAGTGGCTTTTGAAACTGGAGAATGTCAAAGAAATGTAAATCACACTCTTCTAGGAGTGTCTATCTTTTTCCAAGAGCTTTCGCAACCATTAACTCATTGGACCCCACCACAGAGTGTTCTAGCTGAGCTCTAACAAACTGGATCGTTTCTGTTTGTGGAAAGGCAGCTGGTGGGAAGCCATAGCTTGGTATGAGGGATTGGGGTTGGTGTGGGGGTGTGTCTTTGCTTATTTCTGCTGATGGAAGAGAGGAGATTATTTGGTAGACTATGAGGCCTCGGGAACAGGAGATGAGGAAGAGGTGGGATGCCATTGATACTTTCATGTGGCCTTGAGGCATCTGAATGATGAGAGCAGGGTGAGGGCGAGTTGAATCCTGCAGGAGAATCCTGCTGCATCCCCAGAGAAGCTGGGGAGGGGTGTCCTCACTGTGCACCCCTCTGCCTCAGACACTGCCAGCTGGGGCTCCCAGGGCTCCCTGAACCCAGTTGCCGTCCAGACACCCTGAAGGCGAGGTGGGGTCAAGGCATTTCAGGTCACCTTCATGCTGGACTTCAGTGCCACAGCAGCGACAGAAAAAACCAAGGTGTGTGACTGGGGCCTCTTCTCTGATCTTTCAGACCCTCCTAGGGTCTGTTCTCACCTTTGGCTCTGCTGCTGCTGCTACGTCAGTTGCTTCAGTCGTGTCTGACTCTGTGCGACCCCATAGACGGCAGCCCACCAGGCTCGCCCGTCCCTGGGATTCTCCAGGCAAGAACACTAGAGTGGGTTGCCATTTCCTTCTCCAACGCATGAAGGTGAAAAGTGAAAGTGAAGTTGCTCAGTCGTGTCCAACTCCTAGCGACCCCATGGACTGTAGCCTACCAGGCTCCCCCGTCCATGGGATTTTCCAGGCAAGAGTACTAGAGTGGGGTGCCATTGCCTTCTCCACACCTTTGGCTCTAGTTCTATCTGTTTGGGGCCCAAGGACACCATCTGGAGTCCTGCCATGGGGTTACTAAGCTGAGGCCAGTCAGTCCCACAGTAACTGGGGGCTGCTGAGGCTGACAGCCACGCCTACAGCCCCCCTCCTCGGCTACAGCCACGCCCCTGACTGTGACCACACCCACAGTCTCTGTCCTGCTCCAGTCACACCCACCACGGGGCTGAAACCACATGCCAGGACGTTCCTCCTCACCACTGCTTTCAGCCGAGTGGCTGCCACCAAGTTTCTGAGAAATGAGTCACAGGAGACTTTAACTTGGGGGAAAATCTTGTGCCAGCTTTATTTGGATGTTGCAAAGGCCAGTATGATGAGGCCAACAGCAGTGTACCTGAACACTAAAGCTTTCAAAACTGCATTCACAACTTTGCACTTTCTAGGCTCTGCACTACCCTCTGCGCCGTCTGGGACCAGCTCCCTGTTTGTTCTCTTTGAGTGGAAGACAGATCAGCCATGAGTACCTGGCACTGTTTTATATCTCAGTGTGGCATTTGGTAAGGCACCTAAAGGACCTCTGGCCTTCCAGATGCGTCTGAGCAGCCCAATAAAACTTAATTGCCCATTCTGTCCCTTTGTACCTTGGATCCTCACCAGACCCAGCATACCAGAGCCAGCTCAGCCCTGAGAACTGTGCCATGCCCCTTGGAAGCCCTCAGTAGGATTTGGACTGGCTGGCCAGCTCCTGCCTCTAGAACATGAGCTCTTCAAGGTCACAGACTGTGTCCGCTTAAGTCCTTGTTTACAAGACAGAAATTGTTAGCATGCGAATGTTCTGAAGTCTTCTGCCTCAGCCCACCAGAACAACCTTGTAGTTGACAACACATCTCCTCCCTCTCGCTGAAGAGGAGGGATTCTTTCAGGTTGGTGAGAGACTAGGTTATCTGTATAATAAAGAAACTGAGAAAGGAATGGAAAGGAAAGTCTATAAGTGAGTGGTTCTCCAGCCATCTGCATTGGAACCACCTGGGGATCTTGTGAAAATGCAGATCACGATTCAGTGGGTCTGGGCCAGAACCTGAGACTCTGCATTTCTGAGGAGCTCCCAGGTGATGCAGATTCATTCACAGCAAGGGTGTAAAGGACTGGATAGCAAGGAGATTTGCACAGAACTGGAGATAGAAATTCTGTGGAGCAGCGTCAGCATGTGAGAGAAATGGATAGAAGAGAAAGGGTTTTTTGTTTTTTTTTTTTTTAAACATTGTCACAGCCTCTGTACTGGGCTCTCATCATTCTCAAGAAATGCAAGTCCATTCATTGTTTGTCAGCTGCCCATATTCCTCAGCTAGTAGCTCTCCCATATCCTCTGATGGAATGATGAGCCAGGTACTGCCCATCCCTAGCACATGACTGCCAGAGAGGCCAATGGGAGCTCCTGCTCTGAAATCTGAATCATGGATTCAGGCCCAAAACACGCACAGTTGGAGTGTTCTCATTCCGGCTGAGGCAGCTGAGTGAGATTTTTGGACATTTTCTGCTGCCAAGAACCTTCTGGAGATACCGGGTGCCTGATAGCTGCAAGCCTGAGTCTTTAGTCCTCCCTTGTTCTAGCATACTCTCTAGTATCCTTCCAGGAAGTTCTTTTTTTGTCTAGATCCTCCAGAGTCCATTTCTGTTGCTTGCAATCAAAGCACCCAAAGAGATATGCTATTTAATCAGTAGGTCGTTTTGAGCTATTGTTTTGAAATTAGATTTCATTTCCTAATTCTGTGTGTGTTTTAATTAGAAGACCATTTCACCACTTCGGCTGAACCCATGGGTGCTGCCTTCACACTGTTTACATTTGGAGACCATGCTTAGCACTGTGCCTGAGAGAAATGCAGTAGATGCTCAATGAATGCCCGTGGAAAGAATGAGCAGTCACTTTACAGCATCTGCACTGAGCCCTGGCATCTGTCAGCTGCTCCTCTGCCTGGGGACATGTCAGAACGCCATCAGGCACTAAAATAGCAACAGCTTATAGGAGAGTGTGTTCAAGCTTGCACCAGCACCAGCTATTAAACTTCTGACCTTTCACTTGGATTTTCTTTCTCCCTGTATTTTTTACAAGCAAAGAGCTACAGGAGGTCAAAATGGAGTGAGGTCTTTGTTCCAATGAATATATTATGGATCAATTAAGATATTCCCACTTAAATGAGAAGCATGCCTGTATTTCCACTGTGGTATTTCCAGTTGTGGCAATTATTGCTAAAAAGAGGTGAACTGTATGTATACTATAAAGATCATTCTAGCCTGTGGAGGCATAAAGCTCTTCCCTCAAGTCCATCCCAACTGTGCTATGAACTAGCTGTCCTTGGGCAAGTTATGGTCTCAGAGCCTCAGTTTCCTCATCTGTAAAATGGGCACAGGGGGTATTAGCATCTTCAGTGGGTTGTTATAAGCACTGAACAGGGCAATGCATCTAAAGGATTTATGTTCATTAAGGCAATACATATAAAGAGCTTGGAACAGTGTCAGTACTCAGTAAGTGTAGCTATTATTAAAATTTATTTTTCACCAAAGCCGGAATGTATAATCCTTCTCTCCCACTCTTAAATAGAAGTCTTAAAAAAAGGCTTTTGATCCAATTATGGTAAAAAAATAAATTATCATATACATGGGGAAAAGACAGAAAGAAAACATACTACCATTTCAATGTTTGTCTATGGGTGTGACATTATATATAATTTTTCTTTCCTTCTTTCAGCTTTCTATGCTTTCCAGATTCTTTGGAAATGTGCATGTACATTACTTTTATGACCAGAGGAGAAGCCCTGACAAATGCTATCTTTAAAAGAGAAGAAAAAATATTGAGGCAAAGTGCAAGATGATTTTGTAGGAACTGGATGAAAAAAAAAAATCCCAAGTTAGATGGAGAAACAGATGTTTTCTGGTCAAGAGCTTATTAGGAGAGAAGTGACATCAATCTGGGTTCACATCAGCTCAAGTGGCAAATCATAATGCAAAATGAAAGTACATTCAGAGGGGCTGAACCCACACTGGGATTTTGTCATGTGAATCATCAAGCTAGAAATGACCTCAGGACATATGACCCCGCCCCCTCCCCTCACCTCAGGAAAGCTGGCATGAGCTATGGTCCTCTAGGAACTGTACATATATTTCCTTCCTCCTAAGCTTCAGGCAGGCTCAATTTAGCCCTTGCAGGTGCCCCCAACCAGCGATCTCCAACCCAGTTCTCCTCCTGTCTGGGAGAGCCTGGGAGTTGGCCCAGAGCCTTCCTGCTCTCCCTGGGTCCTTCCTTGCACAAAACCTTGTCCCCCTAGAAGTCAGTAATGTCAGCTGTATGATAGGGATAGGAAGGATTCAAGGAGGTAAGGCAGAGCTGGGAGTTCAAGGGGTGGGGGTGAGGGAGGGGAGGGTGGACAGTTCTCTTCTGGCCTCAGAGCCCATGTTTTATTATGTCTATGTTATGCTGGTGGGGAAAGTGACTCACAGTAAAGGTAGCCTGTCTGCAAAAAAAAGGTGATGGAAATTTGGAGTTGGGGACTGCGAGCCAATGAAAAGGCAGTTGGGGGCGAGTACTGGGGATGGAAGGAAGGGAGAGATTGAGAGGAGAGGGTTCAGGGGAAAATAAAAGCAGCTCAGGGGAGCAGTGATCAGCAAGGGCGTCTACAGAGCAAGAGAAACCCTGACAGCTGAAGAACTCGAGGACCAGGCTGGCGGAGATTCCCTTTAACCCATCAGCTGTGCAGGACTGTCACTCCCCTTCTATTACCCACAAGCTTTTGGGAACTAGCCATGTGTTCATGGTGCTTTGGGACGTGGAGAAAGTGAGGTGGTCCGGAAGTAACAGAGAGGAGGACACAGGATGGCAGCCTCAAGAGCAATGAATGATGGTTAAGTTCTAGGAAACAGTAGTGACCAAAACTACAGCCCTCATGACCAGAGAAGGTAGATCTTTCTGAAAGTGTGTGGAGGTTTTGAAGGAGACTTGCCAAAGCACTACCATGGAGGTTGAAACCATTTCCCTAGTTTATTAAAGGAAAGGGTGATTACTGAATTCCAGAGAACTTGGGGCTCTCCAAAGGGGAGGTGTCCATGTGATGAGTGTTAGCAGAGATAATATGAGTAGAAGTGAAGAGTATTACTCTTAGTATTGGTACTGGCATCAGTATCATTATTCCTTTGCTTCCCTTAAATCCTCAATTAGCTCCTGCATCCATTCTCTTGGGGCCAAATCAATGAACCATGCTAAGATCCTGCCTCCAGGCATGTTGATGAGCACGGCATGTGGTATCAAATTAAAAGCCCCCCGAGGTCCGAAAGATATGTTTACTGCTCTCCCCTATCCCTTCCCTGTTCATATACCAGGTGACCTTATCACAAAAGGAAAAGAAATTGGCTCGGAAAGAATTTCCCTTCCCAAAGCCATGTGGGTCCCTAACCTTCCTAGATTGCTGCCAGCTGAAGGGTCATCTCTTGCTGCATAACTGATCACCCCACAACTGAGCTGCTTAGAGTAACGATACACCCTTGTTCTCTCACAGTTTCTGTGGGTCAGGAAATAGGGAGTGGCTTAGCTGGGTGGTTGTGGCTTAGGGTTGCTCAAGAGTTTGCAGTCGAGATGTTACCCTGAGCTGGAGTCATCTGAAGGTTTGAGACAGGTGGTTTTGCTTCCAAGGTGGCTCTCTTACATGGGTTGCCAGTTGACCTCAGTTCCTCACTCCAAGGACCTCTGCATAAGGACACTTGAGTGTCCTCATGACATAGCAGCTGGCTTCCCCCAGAGTGAGTGATGCAAAAGAGCAAGGCAGAGTAACAATGTCTTCTTTTATGACCTAGCTTCAGAAGTCACACTCTGTCATTTCTGCAATATCCTATTGGGTACACAGGTCAGCACAACTCAGTGGAGGAATATCCAAGGGCATAAATGCCAGGAAGTGAGAATCACTAGAGGCCATCGAGGGCTGGCTACCACTTCCAGATACCAGCTGAAACTGACTAAGCCACTATTCACAGAACCACTGTTTGTTTCTTCTTTCTACACAAACATGAAATAGGCAATTTTCAGTTATGTAAGTAGTTATAATGATAATCCCACTTGACCTTTATGCATCAATTTCATCTTTTGAGAGCTATTACTGCTCCACGCTACAGATGAGAAAATGAAGGCTCATAGAAGTAAAGGGACTTGCCCAATATCCCAAAGTTAGAAAGTTCTGGAAGCCTGGGAACTGAACTTGTGTGTTGTAGTTCCTAATCCAACGATCTTGTCATCATACCACGGCTGCCACAGGCTTCCAGGACACCAACCTGTGTCCTTGTCTTCCAGGGAAAATGTGAACTGGAGAGCAGTTGTAGTGGCAAAGGAAATCTCATTTTTATTTTTAATTTTTTTATTATGCAAGTGATCCATGCTCATTTGGAAAAGCTACAGAATAAAAATGATTTTTTAAAAAAAGGAAGAAAAGACTCTCCCATAATTATACCACCCAGGTCTAGCACTGTTCATGTCTTAGTGTATTCCCCAAAGAACAAAGGAAATGATTTTGAAGTACATTAACAGCATCTCCAGGGCAGACTGTGAAGGAAACCCCATCCACTTGGCTTCACCTGAGGGGAGACAGGATGTGAAATATGACCTTGTGAGTGCAGTGGGCTGTGCGTGTGTGTTTATGTGGTGTGTGTGCGCACATGTGTACATGCCTGGTACTTTTCTGCCCAGACCACTTGGCACATCAGCACTTAGACAAGTTGGTGGAGGATTTATTACAACCTTAGCAAAGAGTGTTTCTGCAAGTGAGAGGCAGGGCAGCCACGGCTCCAGGAGGCAAAGTGGCTCACCCTCTGGTTTGGCTCAAGTTCCTCCAGGCAGGGGAAGGTTGTTTCAGTTTAACTTCACCCATTTGGTTTCTACTCTGCCCACTGAGAGTGCTCTAGGAGCACTGCAGGGCCCCCTTTCATCATCTTCCTTACACATAAAATGTCTTACTTGTGACCAGCTCCCTTGCCTGTCTCCCAACCAGAAGGTCAGCCCTGAGGAGGGGGCTTCATCTGCACAGTTCACCTGCATCTACCTTGCAGCACCTGCCACTCTATTTGGCAGGTTGTCACGTTTCAAAACATGTCTGAATTGACTGCAGGGTTTGGGAGTATACGTATGAGAGTTGCTAAGAGCATCCACAGTGTGTATCTAGAAGGAGCTGGACCCCACTCAAGCAGGCGGTCAGCACCCTAGCACCTTCTTGATGTCATCTATTTGTAACCCCCCAAAATCCTGTGGTTACCACCTGGAGACAGAAGAGCCAGGCCTACATTTTTTTTTTTGGAAGAATTGTAAGAAGTATTCTATTGAATTAGGTACCTGTTCTGTCCTCAGCTAAAGAGGTGGAATAAAATTGACTCCATTTCATCAGTCTTGCTTAGTTTTAGCTTATGAAGACTCCTCCCTCCAAGTACAGCACCTTGGAGGCAATGAGACGCAGCATCACGAGCAGCAGACTTGGAGTCAGATGACTTGGTAATCAAATGCCATGTCATCTATACATTTCAGCTGTGCAAGTTGCACGAGTTTGGTGACCTCTCTGAGCCTCGGTTTCTTCATCTGTGAAATGGGAACAATAACACAAAATTTGTGGTGTTGTGCTGCTTCAATGAGGTAAAAGTGAGAGTTGCTAGCACAGTGCCTCGGCACACTGTCTATATCTGAGTATATGTACTTTTCCCTCTGGGTGTATCTCTTTTAACCTTGAAAATCTGAAAACAGTGCCAGTCACACGACACCTGAAGATTTTGCCTGAGGACTGCATTGATCAGTTTTATCCCTGAACAGCTCCCACTGAACTGCATTTTTATTCATGGACATAGAACCATCTCCTTGTGAAATTAAGAGATGCTGGAGCGCAACTCCAGAAAATGAGGCTAAGCGCCATCCCCACCCCACCCTCGGAAGTCCTGGAAGCCCACTCTCAGCACCAGTCAGGACCAGCGAGAGCTGGAAAGGATACCTGGGTCCTGAGGGAGAAAGTGAACAGGCTCTGCCTCTAGGGATCTCTTATCTTCTGCTTCGGCTGGGTTGGAGAATTCCCTTCTGTAGTGGAAGTCCAGGTTTGAGGGCTGAAGCTGAAGACCAAGGTTTGAGATGGTAATCCCCAGGACCAGGATGTTAGGAAGTGAGTTAAGTCTATGCCCTGTGGCTCCGCTGCCTCTGGACTCCTTCCCTCTCTTTGAGCATCTTTCCTGTTGAAGGGCCTCTGGGAGCTTCAGGCTCCTCACTGTGGCTTCTCTTCCCATTACAACTTATCCATACCAAGTCTGACTAATTGTTTTGATAATCAGATCCATGTTAAAGAGTTAATGGGTCACAGTTTGCAACATGTGACAACTTACCTAAGGTCTTCTTGAAGATCCCACCTACGTTCTTTGGATGGGAGGACTGGAAATCATGTCCATCCTGTCTCCAGCATCTAACTGATCCAGCATCTTTCCACGGCATCTGACAGAGCAATCACAAGGGTTAAGTATTTGTCATCTTTGATCAACACCAGTATCCCAACCCCAATTTGTGGATGAGAAATCTAAGAATTTGAAGGATGAAGTGACTTCTTTCTCCAAAGCCTCTTGGTACCAGAACCTGGGGATAGAGATTGGGGCACAGATCTTCTGATCCTTTTCCAACTGCCTGTCCCTAATTCTAAAATCATCCCACTCATACTGTGATCTGTAGACCAGCAGCACTGCTGTCACCTGGGAGCCTTTTAAAAATTCAGAATCTCAAATCCAGCCTGAGCCCTACCGAAACAGAATCTGCATTCTAACAAGATCCCCAGTTGATTCATATGCATTTAGACTTTGAAAAGCCCTGGTCCAGAGCTCACTTTTTCCCCCTGGTTCCTTTCTCATCATTACTTCAACTCCAACAGTCTGCGAACCTCTGGGGCTGAATTTAGCTCAGTCTCAACACACAATATGCAAGGTGTTCCAGTGTCATTACTTACAGCACAGTTTTCCGGTGAAAAAGAGTCCTGCCCTGTTTTCTGACATTTTTTTCCTTTGACTTATTTAAAATTCTAAAAAGGAAAGCCTCATTAATGGAGTCCCTTTTAGAATGGACAGAAGATTCTACCACCTTAAACTTCTAGCAGAAAAGGTATGATAGACACTTCATAAATAATCATAACTGGGTGGTGACATGTATGTGAAAGCACTTAGTAAATTACAAAGCAGGGCACAAATGTTACTGATTATAATTCCTAGGCTGTAGGAGCACAGAATGAGATCCTTCATGAGCCCATTCAGGGTGAAAATGTTTTTCAGGAATATGATGAGAAATTTTAAACTTTTCTAATTATTTTTTATTTTATTAGACATCCAAAGAGCTACACTAGTGGTTATCAACCCTGGCCATGCATCGGAATATTTGGGGGAGTTTCACTTTAAAATACGTGAGCCTGGGCTCTGGACCTAGATTCTCTTGTCTTGAGGATGGGACTGGGCAAGGGTCTATTTTTAAACTCTCCCAGGTGATTCTAATACACAGTGAAATTGGAGAACCGTTGAGCTGGAAAGTTGTTATTTCCAGGTTTACGGTAAATAAGTGTGAGTGAACATTTTATCCATATTTATGATATGGCTGAAGTCCAAGTTTTCTAATTTCTACATCTTAATGGTAACCAAACCACCAGGAGATATCGCTAGAATTGAAATACTAATGGCTGCCGATTCTGAAGGGTATTATCTTGATAATGACCATTTCATTCATTGTTCATTCTTTCACAATTTCATGTCATTGGCCAGTTAACATAACAATATTGAGGACTGAGTCAAATCCTGATTGTTTGTGTATAGACTTGTACTCCAGTGTCAGCAACCAAATTCTCAAATTCCATGTAGTTTTTACTCTAATGATTAGACATTTTGTCAACACAGGTTTGCAAGAATATCGATGAGAATTTAGGGACCTAAATTCTAGGGAATGTTCTTTCCTGCAGTTTTCTGTTGAGTCAGTTTCCTGCTCTGAAAAATGAGGGTGTTGGACCAGTGGTTATAGATATCTGGCTGACACTTGGATTCACCTGAATAGCTTCATAAAGCCATAGATGTCAAGATCCCAGAGCTATCAAATCTAGACAGCTGGAGCTGGGGAGAGGAGTGTTGTAAAGAAGGGTTTTTAAAAGAACCCTGAAAACTCACTGGACGATCAGACATGTTTGGAGCCTCTGAACAAGATAAGCTCCTAAGTTCTCAGCTCTCAGAATCTATGACATTATACCTATTTAGTTAAATTCTTATGTCAGAAGAAACTGATCTGGGGTTGAGGCCTGACCAGAGGGTAGGGTCTACAGAGAAATAAAACAGAAAATAGGAAAAATAGTAAGAGGCATCATCTTTGCCTCCTCTATGTGTCTGAAGATTTGTGTTTGTGGAGCTTCTGTTCAAGTCTTATCATCATAGTCATATTGTTCAATGATGAGGTTTCATTTCTTCACGTTGTCTTTAAAACTTTTGAAAAAGGTGCCACTTGGGAACAATGATTTTATAGGGAATAATCGCTTTCCCTGCTATCCACCTCATCTCACTTGTACTCTAAATCTGAGTTTCATTGTGCAAAGGACTCTCCTTGAAAAGTTTGTTTAAAATGCAGATCTCTGGGCCCTCCTCTGATTCTAACTCAGGAGATTTGGGTTGGGTCTCGAAATCTGCCTTTTTATGAGCATCTGAGACATCCAAACTGCATTTGATCTCCCTATGAAACTTAGTTTGCAGCCTTTCTCAAACTACCCTTCTGGTAAGCATCTCTTAGGTCCTTCAGCCAATGAATGGATAAATAAAATGTAGTAAATCCATACAATAGAATATTATTCACCCATAAAAAGGAATGACATGGCTACCTGCTACAACATGGATAAATCTTAATAACATTATGCAAAATGAAAAGTCAGACATAAAAGGCAACAAACTGTGTAATTTATTTATGTGAAATATCCTGAATAGGCAAACCCGTAGAGACAGGGGTTTGGAAGGAGAGAGGAATGCAGAGGCAATGCTAATGAGTAGGGGGTTCTTTATGGGGTAATGGAACTGTTCTTAGCGATGGCTGCACAAATTTGTGAATATATTAAAAATAGCTAATTGTATACTTTTAAAGGGTGAATTTTATGGCATGAGAATTCTATCTAAAAAAAAAAAGTCCCTAGAAGATTGTTTAAAAAAGCAGATTCCTGGGTCCTACCCAAGATCCACTGATTTAGCACCTCCAGGGCAGGAACCTAGGAATCTGCTTTTTAAATAAGCTCCTCAAATGATTCTTATCAAAGCCAAAGTTTAGGAGGAGATCCTTGGTGCCCAGCAGGCCTTGAGCTGCCCTTCTTTATGGACGTGGATACTCCGTCTGTGGAGAGCAGCTCCTAACATGACCCCTGCGGCCCCTGCTTCTGACATCCTGCTCCCCTTGGGTGTGGACTGGGTTTACTGACTCCTTTCTAATAAACAGAATGCAACAGAATTGGTGAGATATTATTTATGATTTTAGACTTCTACAAAAAATGTAGCTTCCATCCAAAGAAGATGGGTCACTGTAAACACACACACACGCACACACAGAAAACATGTGATGGTAAGGATGTGGAGAAATTGAGACTTATATGCACATTTGGTGGGAATATTCAATGATGTAGCTGCTGTGAAAAACCAGATGGAGGGTCCTCAAAAACGACAAATAGAAACACTATCTGATCCAGCAACCCCACATTGGGGTATATCGCCGAAAGAATTGGAAGCAGGATCTTGAAGAGATATTTGCACACTCATGTTCACAGCTAGGCTATTCAGAATAGCCAAGGGGTGGGAGGAACCCAAATGCCTACTGATGGATGAATGGACAAAGAAAATGTGATATACACATAAAATGGAATATTATTCAGCCTTAAGAAGGAAATCCTACCACATACTACAACATGGATGAACTTGAAGACCTTGTCCTAAAGTGAAATAATCTAATTACAAAAGCCCAATACTGTGTGGTTCCACTTATATGAGGTACCTAGAGAAGTCAGGTTCAAAGGGACTGAAAGTAGAATGGTGGTTGCCAGGAGCTGAGAGTAGTGGAAAATGAGGTGTTGTTCAACAAAGACAGAATGTTGGTTTTGCAAGATGAAAATGTTTTGAAGATATGATATACAACAATGTGAGTATACTTGATATTACTGAATTACACCCTTCAAAATGGTTAAGATGGCTTAAAAAAAATTGGCTTCCATCTCAGCCTCTCTCACTCCCTCTTGGTACGCTTACTCTCTGGCTCTGGTTCTCATTCAGGTCATCGGCTGCCATGTTGGGAAGACCCTCAGACATCCTATGGAGAGATCCACATGGTGGGGAGTAGAGGCCTGCCAACAACTCTCTGTGTGAACTTGGAGGTAAATCTTCTGAGGACTGCCAACGTGTGAATAAATTTGAAAGTGGATCTTTGACACCCAAGTAGGGTCTTCCTACTAAACTTCAGCCCTAGAAAACAGCTTGACTGCAACCTCCTTAGAGATCAGAGGGCACTCAGGTAAGCTGCATGTGTTTTCTGACACATGAAAGCCATGGGATAATGAAAACGTGTTTTAAGCTGGTAAATTTGGGGCAATTTGTTATGCGGCAGTAGGTGACTAACACACCATCCAATGCATTTTGCTCAGTTAGATTGCAGTGCAGACCCCACCATGTTGGTCCACCTGTAACTCTGCTTTTCAGGATAGAAAAGTGTATGTATATCATGGTAGGTCAAATAGTAGAAATCCCAAAATGTCCACATCCTAATCCATGGAACCTATGAATATGTTAGGTCACATGGTAAAAGGGAAATTGCAGATGTAATTAATAATTAAGCAAATTGCAGATTGTAATTAATTACAAACTTTAAAATAGATGATCTGGATGATCCAGTGGGCCCAGTCGAATCACATGAAGCCTTAAAATCAGAGAACTTTCTTTGGCTGGAGGTAAGAGAGATTTGGCAGAAGTCAAAGATGGAGAGATTTGAAGTGTGAGAGGAACCCCGCCATTGCTGTGCTGGGGAGAATGTGTCCAGAGCGAAATTGAATGTGGGCAGCCTCTAGGGGCAAACACCAGCTCCCAGCCGACAGCCAGCAAGGAACTGAGATGTTGGCCCTGCAACTGTCAGGGACTGAACTCAGCCAAAAACCTGAACGAGCTTGGAAGCAATTCATCCAGAACGTCTCCAGGAGGAATGAAGTCCTGCTGACACCTTCATTTTGGCCTTGTGAAACCCAGAGCAGAGGAATCAGTCCAGCCAACTGGACTGTGGATCTAAAAGGTATGAAAAAATACATTTGTGTTATTTGGGGTAGTTTGGGTAGCAGTGGAAAATTAATGTCTTTACATTATGATATTACACTATGAAAATGGTATTTATTGGGCTTGAGTACTTTCCTATCAAGTATCACAGCTATGCAGATGTTTCACAGTGTTATTTATCATTTTCTACTTAAGCCGCTAAAGCACTCATTCACTATCTCAGTGCCTCTCTGTACGGCAGGCTTGAGCGTTCCATGCATTGTTTTTCAAGGCTCTCTGGGAAAGACACTCCTTCTTTGGGAAACTGGTGTCTGGCTGGAGAAAGACTGAGTGCCTACTGGTTGTTTCTGAGGCTACTAATCAATACTTACCATTAGGACGACAACTCCATGCATCACTAAGCTTTGACCTCTGTGCCCCAGAGCAGTCCCAAGATGCCAATTGATGCACAGGCAATATACATATTCCTCAAATGCCATACCCATTTCATAGACTTCCATGAATTAAATTTTAGAGGCTTCAGTGATGGCAAAATAATGTTGCTAATGTACCAGCACGCCCAGAATATTTAGAAAGGGTGATAGGATGAAAGTAATTATGTTTGTGCCTTTTAGAAAGATGTTTTGGATGGATGCTGCATTTGGATTGATGGCCAGCTGTTCTTGTCTTCTACACAGCTGGGCGGTGCTGGCATAGGGTGTCTCTTAAGTCAGCCGTGAAAATAAGTACATACCTACAAGCCCAAGACCTGAAAGCAAACAATTGGCTCCCTCTAGAAATCACAAGGCAGGCCTAAAAAAGCCTAAAAGAGCTTTAACTGCACTTTCCCTTTATCTATAACTTTTGGCACTTTATTTCCCCAGAAGTATGTGTTTTTCAGCGAACTCTTCCTTATCGTCTACTATCATATAACATTGAGGTCTTCTGAGTAAGAAGGGGAGGATACTTCAGTGTTCCTGGATCTGTTCAAATGGGATCAATTGCCAAACAGTTGTTTGGATTAAAACCAAATGGTTAATCTAATCAGGCTTTTAAAAGGCAGTTATTTTGATTAAAAGAATCATATCTGAATGGCCTTTGGCAGCTTTTTATATCTAATCAGTGGGTCCCACACATTTAGCCCTTCTGTAGAACAAGGGGGTGTTGATTGCTCAGGTGAAAAGTGGTTCAGAAGAGAAGACTCATGAAACCCCATTGAAGGAAGGATAGCTGAGCCTCATAAGAACTGAAAAGCATTAAGAATCCAAAAGGGCAATTCTGTAAAGCAATTATACTTCAATTAAAAATAAATAAAAAATTTTAAATGCAAATAAAATAAAAGAAAATAAAGAATTCAAAAGGGCTACTGCCTCCGTCTCTTTCTGGAGCTGCCTGGCCTCCCATCATTGCTTTACTCTGAAATTCTCTGCTTAATGGTTGATGTGCCCAAGGCTAAAAATTCTGTCAGCCTTGAGTTTATATCACTGTGAGTTCTGTACCCATCACCGTCATGACAGACTTCATCCAAGTCTGAATTCAGATGTGTTCAATTTTAAGTTCCCAGGGAAGAATCTTATTGGTTTGGTGTGGTCAAGTGTTTAGTTCTGGTCTAATCAACTGTACCCAGGATGAGTCAGGTCATGAGACATGAAAGGCTTGTCCCACCAGGTGGTGGATGGGGCAAGGAGAAAATGATAGATGCTTCCAGAATTTTTTCTAAACTGGTAATAACAGATGCCTGTTTTCTACTTCTCTTCTTGGATGTGTGTGCTCAGCCATGTCTGACTCTTCGCGACCCTGTGGACTGTAGCCTGCCAGGCTCCTCTGTCCATGGAATTTTCCAGGCAAGAATACTGGAGCACGTTGCCATTTCCTGCTCCAGAGGATTTTCGCAACCCAGGGATCAAACCTGTGTCTCTTGTGTCTCCTGCATTGGCAGGAAGATTCTTTACTACTGCACCATCTGAAAAGCCCACTTATTTTCTTACCAGCCTGCAGACTCTTCAAGGGTAGACGAGCTTTTTTCATCTTATGTCTTCACCACTACTTCAGCACTACTTAACTCAGTGCCTTATATATAGATGTTCTATAAGTAAAGAAAGACAAAGTTGCTCATGCCAACTTCTAGTCATATGTACTTCTCAAAGTTCTAACCATACTGGTCATAACCTAGCTGAGTGTTTAGGCAGAAAAAGTAGGATCAGATAGGCTGACCATTCTTGCACTCTTCTCTCTAGCACTGCCTCGGTTAATAATGACTAGTATGTACTGCCCATTTTCCAAAGAGCTAACATAAAGTGCTTTATACATCATATCCCATTTATTTGCTGTGATAGTCCTATGAAGAAACTGGAGTTCAGAGAAGTTAAGTAACTTGCCCAAGGTCACACAACTCCAAAGAACTATGGCTAATTCTAAACCTAAATCTATAGCCCTGTTCTCTTAAGCACTGTCTATGTCTTCCTCCTGGGCCAGGAGGAGTTAAGAATGAGGCTGAGAGATGAAGCTAAGAGGAAAGATATTGGCTGAGTCAATGCCAATTTTGTGAACTAAACAAAGTTGTTCCATGCTAACAGGTTTTGAAAGCTTTTTGAACATGGCCTTGGGCCTTTCATGGTTCTGAGTTTTTCCTACAGCTCCTCTTGATTGAGTCTTTCTAGGTTGAGCTGCAGGACTTAAGTAATTCAACAACAAGAAATGAGTCCTCAGAATTCCCTTCCTTCCCTTTTAAGCTGGGTGAGAAGTTGTCCCTCATCTTTGTGCTTTTAACCGCTGGAAAACGTTCCAAGGAATCCAAGACAAGACCTGAGTCAGGGCTGTCATTTTTTTATTGTACTTTGCACAGTGAGAGCTAAAATCCAGGCTGCCCTCCACTTATCAAGTCATAAACCCTGATACTAGGCTGGCTGTATTGCTTAGAGGGAGAGGTGCCCTATTCTAATTCCAAGCTAGGGCACCATGTGGGTGCACTGTGGTCCAGAAGCAGTCTTGGATGGATTTAACATTGTTTCAGATCCTCCTGCTTTAGGTTTGGATTATGATCTGTGATGATGCCATTTCTGGATAATACCTCTAATTTCTGTGTTGGTAAGAGGAATTCAAATTCTGTTAAGTTCTCAAGTGAAAGAGGTGTTGACATTCGTGCCTAGAACTGAGTTTCCACATGTTGGTGAGAAGGCAGGGTCCTCTCCTTGGCACTTCCCAGCTGGTCTCTCCACCCACAGCTCTAAGATTGCCACAGGGCAATCTTAGCAGTCTTGGCAATAGTGGGGAAAGAAATTGAAAACTTGGTTAGCAAAACGACTCGCCCCAGCCTTACAGCAGGCCAGTGTTAACCTAGTGAAAGGCTGGCTTGCCTTAGAGCTCTATCTTTCTGAGGACACTGAAAGTACTTCTGCCCAACCCCCAGGATACTATGGGCACAACTAAAGGGTTACATGGTATTTATGGCCTCATTTCTTTCGTTTCTAGATAATGTTAAGATGCCTTTCCAACAGGAGGCCATGATTTAAATTAGGCATGTGTGCTCATCCTGAAATACACACACTGGAGTATATTTGGAACAGAGATAGGATTTTAAAGAAAGAGAATTTTGAGTTTCAAGATCCCCTCCCACCTGTCCCCTCACCCCAGTCTCATTCAGTACCTGGAGATATTTATAACACAGCATTACCTTGGTATATAGTGGTTAATAAAACAATCAGTCTGCAGGGACAGAGCTGGGTGGATTCAGATCTCATCCCTGTCTCTCACCAGCTCTATGACCTTACGCAACATGCTTAAACACTCTCCAAGACTCATTTTCCTCATCTGAAAAACAGAGAGTTTCTTCTCTGTTTCTTCTCCATAACCGCATTGGGAGGTTCAGTGAGATAACACATGTAAAATAGTGAGGACAGAGCCAAGAACATTTGCATCCATAAATGACAGCTCTTCTCACATCTCAAGATGGGAAACTAAATTCTGGTTGAGAACTTGTTGAACACCTGAGACAGTTTTTGTCGCCATTTGTTGGAGGTCCCCTGTACTCCATGTGAATGCTTTCAGAATTCAATCCTAGTCCCCCAAACCTTGTCTGCATTGCTTCTCCTACCAGGAAGCAGTTCTGGCTACTGTGATGTGCACTTAGCCGTGAACATGCCTCTCCCCCTTGGTCTCCAGGCCCCAGAAGTGCAGTGTTAGGCCAGTGAGCTTGTAAACAAGAGTGCAAAGCTGGAAGGAATGGGCTGTCCATTGGATGTACTTGGGATGCAAAGTTGTTGGAAAAATGAAATACTGAAAACGCAAAGCACTGGTGGAGATAGAAAGCTCATGACAGCAAATTTTCCATTCTTAGATATGACCACTTCTACCTCCAGGATATAGTAAAACTTCCCAGTGGCTTCTTCTTAATCTAAGGAGGCAGTCAGTGAATGCACTGACTTTGGGAAGAGGCAGCCCTGAGTTGGCTGTTACTAGGGACCTCAGGCAAGTTATTGAACTGCTATGCACCCCAATTTTCTCTTTGATAACATGGGAATATTAATAACATCTATCTATCTCACTTATGTTTTGAGGATGAATTGAGATAATCAGTGTAAAGTGTGTGGCATATAGTAAGCACTCAGTAAAAGTACTTTATGGCCAGCATCATTGTAATTATTGCCTGTACATCTTGGTGATGCCCTGTGTATGATCTGCAAAGCAATCAGCCTTCTGTCAAAAGTTGGTAAATAAACGGTGGATGTCATGTCTCTGTTGTGAATATCAACTGTAAAACCTAATTGTTCTTTTTAAACTGAGGGCTTGCCCCATTCTGTAAAGTCTCTGGTTTGCTGGCCCATGATCCATCCTCACCCTGTGAAAGAATGCTTTCCTACAGCAAACACTGCTGGTTGCCAACCCAACTGTTAATTGCCCTTTTTTCTTGTAAACAGAACACCAATTCTACTCAGGCAGCCATGTTTCATATGCCTAACCCTGAGGGAGGAACCATGATTTGGGTAAGCCATTTATGGCTGGCCCCTTTACCTTTTTCTTAACTGGTCTAGAAGAAGGCATGTGATTGAGTTTCCAATGAAACATAAGGGAAAATCTCCCAAGAAAAGGAGAGAGTAGTGTGGGGTGAGCCTCATTTTGGCCCCTGCTGTCTTCCTTTCTGCTTTAGGTACTGTCAGCTGAGGATGTGATGCTTGGAGCTGCAGTTGCCATTTTGTGACCATGTGGTTATAAGCATGAGGGTGTCAGAGCAGAAAGAAAAAAAGAGGCCAGCTTCCTAATGACATTGCTAAACTGCTAGACTGACTCTGGGGATTGCTTGCTTTCAAATTTCTATTTTCATACACAATAACTGTTCTTATGATTTGGCGTATTGTGAATCTGATTTTCTGCTACTTAATTGATACCCTCCTTTTCTGTTTGCCAAGTCTGGAAAATGACTGCTATACAAATTTTGCCTACATATAAAGACATTCAGTTTCCAGTTTCTTTTCTACATTTGGATAATCAAGTGTCTTTAAATAAATTCCACACTCACCATTATAATGAAACTGTTCTTGAAAAGGTCACCAATGACCGCTTGATTGACATGTCCAACAGCTTCTAATTTTACATCCTGCTGAACCCCTGATCCATTGGACAGCTTGACCACTTTCTTATTCTTAAAGTGAGTCTCTTCCTTGGCAGATGTCACTGCTCTACTTCTCTGGTCCCTTCTCTGTTTTCCCTTCTCTTCCTGCCCTTCAACTATGGATGAACCCTGACATCCTGCCCTTTGCCTTTTCCTTCTCATCGTTCTCCAGGCATTTCCCCTGAGTGCTTTCTCCAGTTCTAAGCCTCCACAGACCCAAGCCACCACCATAGTCTCCAGGTGCAGGTCTTTCCTCAGCATCTAATCCACCTTTCTCTCTGTGCAAAAAATGTGCTCATTTAGATGTCTCCCAGGACTATAAACACCATATTGCTAAAGTGAACTATGTCCCCTACAAATTACTTCTCCTCTATGACACACCTCACTACTCACACCAGCCCTCAGCTGGAAATCTCAAACTCATCCTCAGCACGCCTTCCCTCTCAACATTCAGCTAATCATGGAGTATAAGAAGGTCTCTACTCTCAGGAGTCTGTGGCAGGTTCTTTATGTTCATGGCCTCCATCTCCATTTGTCATCTCTGTATCACGAAAGCCGCTCTTGTGCCTCCAAGCTCTCCCCTCTCCAATCATCTGCATCATTGTTAGAGTAGATTTTCTCAAAGCAAGTGGAATCATATCTCTGGATTTGAAATTTTCCAAGTGGATAGATGTGTGTGTACGGGGGCGTGGGTGGGGGATTGTATCAGTCCGTCATGCCCTCCAAATAAAGTCCACACTGTACATTATGTAGCATAGAAGACCCTTTAGTCTCTCTGAGAACAGCCTGGGATTTGTGTTTCATCTTCTACCATCTCCCCTCTACCTTCCCTGCATCCTCAGCTTAACTCCTCTTTCCCTTTACTGTGTCCTCTGATTTCATGCCAGACCCCCATTTCCCAGTGTTCTGAACCACCCTCCAGTTCTTAAATCCAACTGCATTTCTTCCCCCAAACATTCCCTGAGCCTGGGACTAAACCAGAGTTTCTCATCTTTGGCACTGCTAACATTTAGGGTTGGATAGCTCTTGTTGTAGGGGCTGCCCTGGGCATTATAGGATGTTTAGTAGCTTCCCTGGCCTCTACCCACTAGATGCCTGCAGCTCCCTTCTCCCCACAGTTGAGACAAGAAAAACATGTCTAGAGACTGTAAAATATTCTTTGGAGGAAAAAATGCAACCATGTACCACCGAGAGCCATTGAATTAGATCAAGTTTCCTTCTTATCACCCCATAGCTCCCTGTTCTTTCCCCATTGTATCGCCTGTGGCACATTTTTAGAATGACCTCTCTGACTGTCTCATTTGTTTCAACAGACTTCTGTCTCCAAGAGGGCATCTCACAGGGCCTGTCCCCAAATAGGCATGCCGTGCAGCTTCATGAAGGAGGCGGCTTCATGATGGGAGCCACCTTGCCTGTGCTCACCCTGGTGCCCCGTGTGGCGCTAGCACACAGTGAGGCTCACAGATACCTGCTGAGTGAAGGAGAGACTGAAGGAGCCCATTCAAACGCTCTTTCCGTGGCGAAACTTTTGCCAAATATTTGAGTGAATGTTAGATTTTTTTTCTTCTCTTTACCCTGTAATATTGTGTATGTGCCCCAGCACTTATTCCATTGGATAATAATTACAGCCAAGTTGTTAATAAATGTTAGTAGAAATTAAACCATGCCCTCTCTCTTCAGGCCTCTTTCCAGAAACAGGAAAACTAGGTCCATTCCTATACCCAAGAAATGCATGATCTCCCTTTTCCTTAAACTGCTACCCTTGTTCTGTCCCCGGTTGCTCTCAGCCACACCCTCCGCACACGCTCATCCATCTTCCTTAGCTGACTTCAAAGAGAAGGACGGTCTCAGAGTTGCTGAGAATTAAGAACCAACTTCTACTTCAAGGCCCCATCTTGCCCTGCTCTTCTCCGATTGTGCTCCCAGCTCTGGCAATGAATTCTGAGAGGTCTTAATAACAGATGGTGCTCGCTCATAGCCTCTCCTGGGGATGGGAAACACCAGCCCTGCAGCAGACCCACCACCTGATGACTTGAAATACAAGAGGCTACGGTAGGCTCTTCTGGAAAGGAGCTGTGATATTATTCAAGCAGACAGACATCCAGACTCGTTCACAGCGCTTTTCAGGTCTGTTACATCCTTCTACTTCTCTGTATTCTATTAATTTTTGAGAGCTTGATATTGGAACTCCAATCAAACTAAAAATCTTAATTTATTGACTTAAAAAAGTAATTGTAATATATACTGGAAGTATATGTAACCTTGTTCTGTATTTTACAAATCTCCTGCAAATGTGTCATCCCACTTCAAAATTTTTAAAAAACTGAAAAAAAAAAAAAAAGTCAAAACAGGGATCAAAAGGGAGAGCAGCCTGCTTGGGCAAAGAGTAGGACTCAGAGAAGAGTTGGGTGGTTTTTCCTGCACAGTAGATGGTTAATATGCATTTTTTAAAATTCACAAAGGCCTATAGGGAGAAGATGCCGAAGTTATTATTTATATTTGGCATCCAACCGTCCACATAAATAAGAGCACAGGGCCCGGTGTTTGGTTTGAGGTCAGCTCTGTTTAAACAGTCAGGCCAGGTGCAGACCCACACGCTGGACCTTTGAACTCAGTGTGTTGCAATCCAGATGTTCGGCAGAGGTGATGGACTTGGGTCATGGACAGTGAGAGGGTGTGCAGTGTTCTTCTAGCATCTTCCACAGGGAACCCTGGACAGTAGACTTGGCCCGGAGCCCACTTTCCTCGCCAGAGTCAAGAAACAGTAGCAGCTGCAGTTGTTGCTAGGGATGAGGGATCATCCACTGGGGAGTTGAGATAGCCAGGAGGGGGAGGTGGGTAGCAGGAAGGAGGTCATGAAACTGACCGTGCTTAACCACTGCCCACATTTGGATTACTTGGAGACATTCTGCAACAGGAAAAATGTTAGGCTTTTAATGACAGCCCTGACAAACATGATCCGTATGACCAAATCAGTCTCAAAAGCAACTGCTATCATTTATTAAAGGAGGATTTGCCAAATTGCATGGTTCTTCTAGGGTTTTCCAAATCCCACACTTTTGCCTCAAAAATGTGCACAGAGTAAGAGGGGTTTGAACTTTTTGAATTTAATGCAAAGCACATCTGTTGTTTGGGTTTTGTTTGTTTGTTTGTTTTTGCAGTTTCAAAATATGTTATATAAAAAAGAACCATATAGCAATAAAATGGTAATGTAAACACAAACCCTCCAAAAGGATGCAACATATTTCTAATGAAAGGAAACAACCACCTTCGCTTGATTCACACAAAAATAAGAAAATGATGAAGAGGGGCTGTTTCATTCACAGATTGTGGAGTCCTACTGTTTACTGCTCTCTGAATGAGTATTTTTGAGGCAAGACTTAAAAAAAACAGGAATTTTCAGAATGAAGGAGCTCCTGGCATAGCAGAAAGGATGCTGATGTTGGCAGCCAAGCAACTTGAATTCCGGTCTTGACTGCTGACCCCTTGTTTCCTGGCTTCCAACCCTAGCACTCCATTCAAAGTGCTCTTGTCAAGGGTACCAGCGACCTTCTAATTGCTAAATCCAAAGGGCATTTTTCAGTCCACTTCTGACCCGACCTCTCTTCAGCAGATGACATAATTGCCCACTCTTTCCTCCTTGAAATCCTCTCACCCTGTGCCTTCAACAGCACCACCCCATCCTGGTTATACTTCAGCTTTCCCCATCAGCTCCTTCTCAGACCCTCTCTAGGCCCTTCTCTTTTCCACCAGTGGCTACTAGCAGCTGCTGTGTGCTGACGTCACACAGGGCTCTCTTGAGTCTTTTCTTATCAACGTTTCATTCTGGGAGCTAGGACTTAAGGTTCCACTTTACAGACAAGGAAAGCAAGGCTCTGAGCAATGAAGTAATATTCACCCCAGATCACGTAGCTGATAAGTAGCAGGACTGGAATTCCCATTTAGGGTTCTTTGAATCCAGACTCAAATTCTAAACTACCACATAGTCATTTCTCTTCCCCAGGCAGCCCCCTAAAAACTGCTGTTCCCAGACCTCTGTTTGGCCCCTGTTTCTTCTCTCTGCCCCATCCCTGCAGAAGTTCCTCTACAGCCTTCCTCTCTCA
Source organism: Ovis aries (assembly GCF_016772045.2). Classification (NCBI taxonomy): domain Eukaryota; kingdom Metazoa; phylum Chordata; class Mammalia; order Artiodactyla; family Bovidae; genus Ovis; species Ovis aries. Next base: position 29,286,640 of record NC_056072.1, read on the forward strand.
GCCCCTCTGTGGTATCTTCAGCCAAAATCTGTCCTCTGATCCACGGTTCCAAGATTTCTCCATTTGCATATGCCACAGTCACCTTGTAGAGGTGGTGATGGTGAACTCACTGAAGGCCACTCCATTCCAGATATTTAGTCAAAGCCTACGGATTGTTTAAAAAGTGGGTGCATGACCTGATTCTGCCAGGAGAGAGTTCTGGGAATGTTTAGGAAATTTTTTTTCCCTCTTCAAGAGATACATGAAAAATGGTTCCTTTTCTTCTTCTAGGTGTTGTATTGCCTTGTAATACTGGAGTAGTGACAACCATCAGCAACCATAAGGGAAAGATGGAACCTGGGTTCTTAACAGCCAGTTGATGGCATCTTAACTAGGACAGGAGCTTCCAACTATGTTAAATAATACATCTTCTCATTGTTTGTATGGGTTTTTCTTTTGTTGTTTTTGTTGTTGCTACTTGCAGCCAAAAGCATCCTAAGTAAAGCATCAAATTCATCATATCCATAACTCAACTCATTATCTCTTCCTCCAAACAGCCTCCTCTCATAATACTCCATCGCTGTTAATATCGCTATAATTGACTCATTCACCCAAGTCAGAAAACTGGACATCATCCTTGATTCCTCCCTCTGCTTCATCCACAAAGTGCAATCATGAATTAAGTCCAAGAGATTCTACTGTTGAAAATCTCTCATTTTTTCCTTTCCATTAACCCTCTCCTGTTCTTTTCTTTGTCATTTTACTGGTTAATTGCCCCCTTTCTCAGTCTGACTCAAGTCACCACCATCTATACTACTCTCAAGAGATTTTTAAAACTCAGTACTGATTCTGCAACTTCCTTGATTAAAATGTGTCAATAGTCTACCCTTGTCTTCGAGATGAAATCCTTCCAATCCACATGGTTTCTTAGATGCTTTAAGATGGGGCTTACTTCTCTGGACTCTCACTTCTACCACTCCACACACGCTCCGAGTTCTAGCACACTCGTATCTGTGGTCCACTAGCCAAGTATCTGGAGAAGGCAATGGCACCCTACTCCAGTACTCTTGCCTGGAAAATCCCATGGACGGAGGAGCCTGTTGGCTGGAGTCCATGGGGTCGTGAAGAGTCAGACACGACTGAACGACTTCACTTTCACTTTTCACTTTCATGCATTGGAGAAGGAAATGGCAACCCACTCCAGTGTTCTGGCCTGGAGAATCTCAGGGACAGGGGAACCTGTTGGGCTGCCGTTTTTGGGGTCGCACAGAGTCGGACACGACTGAAGCGACTTAGCAGCAGCAGCCAAGTATCACCGCATGTTTGGTTCCCTCGACCTCAGATGTCCTCCCTGACTTGTTGCCCTAGACAATCCTTGCTGGCTGGATGTTCTCATGCACCTTACTTTGCCGCTAATATAACATAGCAGGTGTGCATCTCAGTCATGTGAGAACAATATCTTTCCTTATTTTTATCTCTCTCGCCTTCATTTTGACCTGAGCCCCCATCCCAACTCAATCTCGGTCCGTTTGGTGCTTCCCTTTTCTCCAGTATTGAATCCAAGTTCTAGACTGTCTGGTGTCAGGGTGCTGAGGAATGTGACTCCCTGGTCTCAGGGCATCCATTCAGCACAGGTTGCCATAGAGACATCCCTAGTTTTCTCTTCATGGCCGCTTCCAGTCTAGGTGTTATCTTGGCAATGCCCACTCCATGCTGGGTCCCTGGAATCTCTACAAGGTGGCTTTTGGTATATCTGCATAGATGGCCCCATACCTGCTCTGAGATCTTGCCACCTTCCTGGAGGTCTGCAGACAGACACCCCTGCTGTTTGGCCCCTGCCCTCTCCATCTCATTACCTCTTTGCCTTCTGTCTCTCCGGCAGCACCTGGGAAGTTTTCTTGTCTCATAAAAACATTTCCAAAGACTTCCCTGGCAGTCCAGTGGTTGAGACTCTATGCTTTGACTGAGGACACACATCGGGGCACTAAAATTCCGCGTGCTGCATGGTGCGGCCCCCAAAAATAAAATAACACTTCTGTCTGCTTTCTTCTTCTGAAGATTCGCTTGTCCCACACTTCCCCTAAGCTTCCCTGGGAACATGGAGAGTTTATAATTAGGGAACACAAGAGACAGAGACTGACAGGCCTTTTTTGCTTCTACTGTGTCACACTGCTTCCTCTCAGAGAGGGAATTAACTGCTTGGGAAAGGGGGAAATGCCAGGAGACGAAAGAACACAAGGCCAATTACAATCACCTGGCCACCGCCGCCTTCCCCCACCCCTGTCATTTTCTGCTCAAGGCCCATTGCTCTCAGCCCATGCGCTCCAGCAGCTGAGGTCTGCCATGGCCTCTCTCCCAGGATTGTCAGCACCTGAAAGCTGGCACATGGTGGGTGCCTTGTAAACAGGCTAAAATCTAAAGCTAAAAGTAAGAGTGAACTTTGGAGTCAGGGAGAGCCAAACGAGTCCTGACAGCTGCCTTCCTTTTTGAGTGACCTGGAGCCAGTTACTGCATCTCTGTCCATGGGCAGTAGCCACGGGGAGGCAAGAGGAGGTGAGAAACAGTGCTCCTCAAAGACAATGTCCCTCCTCCTAGCCTGCCCAGATTCTGGCTGGACAGTATCATCTCCTCTCAACCATCATGTGGCCCACACTTCCATATCAGATGCCTCTCCTCTGCAGATGTATTTAGTGAGACCAAAGCTTTGTGTCCTGACCCCTCGAGGTGGGTCCCTCCACTCCTTCCAATGAGTGACTTCCAGGATTCTTGAGTTCCAGGCATTTAGTTTATGATGAAGGATAAAGAACTTGGAATTCTGGTTTTGCCACGCCCTAGCTGTGGGAAACTGGACAAGTTTCTGAGTCTCAGTTTTCTCATCTGGAAGATGGGAATGATGATAACTAACAACCCAGGCTGCCTGGGTTCACATCCCTGTGTGTGTGTGCATGTTCAGTCACTCAGTTGTGTCTGCCTCTTTGTGGCCCCATGGACTGTAGCCCGCTAGGCTCTGCTATCCATGGAATTTTTCAGGCAAGAAGACTGGAGGAGGTTGCCACTTCCTATTGCAGGGAATCTTCCCCAATAAGGACTGAACCCGCGTCTCCTGCATTGGCAGGTGGATTCTTTACCACTAGCACCAACTGGGAAGCCCCTGCCACTTTCCAAATGTACAACTGACTTTTGTCTTAGTTTCCTTATATATAAAAGAGGCTCCATCACAGAACCTACCGCACAGGGTTTTTGTTAGCATTCACTGAGTTTAAAAACCTAAATTGTTAGGAATTCCCTGGTGGTCTAGTGGTTCAGACTCTACCACCCCCCACCCCACAAAGAAAAACCCAGAGAACGAAAACAAAACAAAAAATCTTAAATTGTTTACCATCTCAACTGTAAGTACTCTGTGTATGTTGGTTATTATGATCCTGCTGTGGCCTCTCTTTACTGCCCACAAACTCATGACACTGTATTAGTCTGCTTGGGCTTCTGTAACGAAATACCACAGATGTGGGTCAGGGCATGGCTTAGACAACAGAAATGTATTGTCTCGCAGTGCTGGAGGCTGGAAGTCCAAGATCAAGATGTTGGCAGGTTTGGTTTCTCCTGCTAGATAGCATATTGAAAAGCAGAGACATTACTTTGCCAACAAAGGTCTGACTAGTCAAGGCTATCATTTTTCCAGTGGTCATGTATGGATGTGAGAGTTGGACTGTGAAGAAGGCAGAGTGCCGAAGAATTGATGCTTTTGAACTGTGGTGTTGGAGAAGACTCTTGAGAGTCCCTTGGACTGCAGGGAGATCCAACCAGTCCATTCTGAAGGAGATCAGCCCTGGGCGTTCTTTGGAAGGAATGATACTAAAGCTGAAGCTCCAGTACTTTGGCCACCTCATGCGAAGAGTTGACTCATTGGAAAAGACTCTGATGCTGGGTGGGATTGGGGGCAGGAGGAGAAGGGGACGACAGAGGATGAGATGGCTGGGTGGTATCACTGACTTGATGGATGTGAGTCTGAGTGAACTCCGGGAGTTGGTGATGGACAGGGAGGCCTGGTGTGCTGCGATTCATGGGGTCACAAAGAGTCGGACACGACTGAGCAACTGAACTGAACTGAGGCCTCTTTCCTTGGCGTGCAGACGGCTACCTCCTGGCTGTGTCCTCACTTGACCTTTCCTCTGTGCATATACATCTCTAGGGTCTCTTCCTCTTCTTACAAGGACACTGGTCAGATTGGATTAGGGCCCACACTAATGGGCTCATTTTAGCTTTAACGCTGCTTTAAAGGACTCTCTAAATGCAGTCACATTCTGGGGTGACTGGGGTTAGGGTTTAACATATGAATTTATGTGGGGGACACAATTCAGTCCATGACAACATGTAAACAAATCCTACGATTACATGTTCTGCAGGGGAACCTCTTAATCTAATTCTTGATAATGAAGTCCAGGGTGTTTGGCTTTAGGGGATTTCTTCTGTGGTTTAGTACTGAGAACCTGCTCTCAGAGAAGCAGATTTTGAAGCCCCTGTTTAAAACTGGCTCAGGGGTCTGTGACTTGCCTGATCTTCATGGAGCATCTTCATGCTGAGGAAGAGGATGGTAACTCACATTGGGATAGCTGTGAGGACCAAGGGCATCATACGGGTGAAACACTCCATAACCTCCACACCCACAGGTTTTTGCCTCTGCCCTAAAAAGCAGAACTAGATGGATTGTCTTGACTCTCCTTTCCATTCTCAAAATTCTATGACTGTGATTCTAAGGGTGGAAATGCAAGCATCAAGAACAAGCTGCTGTGGAATCAGTTTCTGGGCCCAAGGCATCAGTAGATATACTTGAATCAACGCAGGAAATCACACCCGTCACAGGGACCCCTTGCTCTGCATATTCTGAAGCCCCAACTGCAGCAGTGCCGATGTGTATCATTCAGTCCCATGGTCCTGGCACATGTGGCTTTTCTGCTTTGGCAAGAACTCACAGTAACATGGGACCATAAACTAGATGTGCTGGGGCAGAGAACCTCTTTGTCTTTAAAGGGACCCTGCAATGCTGTCAAAAAAGACCACCTGAAGTTCCATCTCTGCCACCTTCCTCAGGTTCCCTCTAAAACCGACTGGTTATTTTTCAATGAAAGTTGTGCTCTAGAAGCAGAGATGAAGGGATGGAGCTGGGGAATCAATGTTTAGTTTGAATTCAAACCCTGTCCCTGACTCTAGGCACTTCACTGACTCAGTTTCTTCATCCGTCAAACAGTCATAACGGTTCTTGGCTCACTGGGGTGTTTGGGGTTTCCATGGGGTAACAAAAGTGCTTCATTCATTCCACCAGTAATTTTTGAGTAGTCACGCACGACTTAGCAACTAAACAGCAACAACTGTGTGTAGGAACATTTCCTACCCTCTTTTAGGCACTAGGGATACAGAATGAAAGCAAAGCCATCATCCGGAGAGAAATTAAATTCTAGTGGATGCATCAGGCAAAAACAAATAATACATCATGCTATGCCAGGACGTGTAAAGCATAATGAGGAGACAGCACTGATGGGGGTGGTAGGGGGGTGATACCAGGTAAGATGGCTTAGTCAGAGAGATTCTCTTTGAAAAGGGGGTGTTTAGCAGATACCGGGACCATGAGAGAGATGGAGCCATTGGAATATCTGAGGAAAGAACAGGCAGGAACACCCTAAAGGATGGCTGCACTTGGCAGGAAACTGCAAGAGGTGCTGAGTTGGGAGTGGATGAAGTCAGCAGGCCTCGAAGACCAGGGTCAAAATTCTGGGTTTAATGCCATTTTAGAGCACTATATGTAATTTTTAGTTATTAATTCCATTTAGCTCATGAATCACTCAAGAAAATGTATGATTTATTAATTTTTTTATATACTGTGAGGTTGGAAAAAAAACAGAATGTTTACTTTGTCATCTCAAAATTGATTAAGAAGAAAAGATCAACATCCTTGATACATTTTATATCAATTAAATGACTATTAAACGTAAAGACAGAAAATGTTAGGGAGGGAAAAAAAGGTTCTGAATTTTAACCAAAGTGCCACGAGAAGTCATTGGAGGATTCTGAGCAAGGGGAGTGACTCTGTCATCTACATCTTAGAAGGATCCTCTGACTACTGTTTGGAGAAGAGACTTTAAAGAATCATGGTAATCACTAAGCTGACTGTCAAGTATTGCTTGCACCTCCCGGGTACACGGTGGGTTGCATTTCCTATTGCCAAGTGGGGCTATCAGACTGAGTTGAGGGGGCAGAAGTCACAAGCGTCACTTCCAGGGAAAGCAGTCAATTGCAGGTACGAGACCCTCCAGGGCTCGTTTTCCTTCTGTGTGAGCAGTCAACAATATTGGAGGTGAAGCCTGGGTTTGGAGGTGGACAGAGCTGCAGCTGGCCTGCAGTGGGTACATCCCTTAAGTGAGAAATCAACCTTCATCAGGATAAATCATGAAGATCTGGGAACTGTAACCATAACCTAACTGAATCTATCCTAGCAGGTTCCAGGAGCAAGAGGGAAAGTAGGGAGCCATATAGAAGGCTGGAAAGTGATCCCAGCTTCACCTGGAGTGATAGCAATGGGGATGAAGAGGAGTAGTCAGATTCAGGATATGGATTTGCTGAAGGACGGGAGATAGGGTATAAGGCAAAGAGATGAGTCATGGATGCCTCCAAGGATTATGGCCCGAGTAACTGGGTGAATTACTGGAAAGAACACCTAGGAAAGCACAGGGCTTACCCACAGTGTTAGGCACACAGCAAAACTACAAAATTGTAGCTTTGCGGTTATTATTATAAAGAGGGCAGGCAATGTGGAGGCTGGGGACCTTTTCAATTCCAAATGATCAAAAGTCAGATTTATTGAGGCATAATTTATATGGGCTTCCCAGCTGGTGCTAGTGGTAAAGAACCCTCCTGCCAATGCAGGAGATGTAAGAGACGTGGGTTTGATCCCTGGGTTGGGAAGATCCCCTGGAGGAGGGCATGGAAACCCACTCCAGTATTCTTGCCTAGGCAATTTCACGGACAGAGGAGCCTGATGGGCTACCATCCATAAGGTCACAAAGAGTCGGACATGACTAAAGTGACTTAGTACAATTTATATACAGTGACAGCTACTTTTTTGGGTGACTAGATCTGAGTTTTATAGACATGCATTTTGTCTTAGCCACCTCCACAATCAAGATGCAAGTTACTTCCATTGCTTCCCCAATTCCCTTTTGCTGTTCCTCCTTGTGTAGTCAAATCCTCCCTCCACCCCTGGCAACCATTGATCTGTTCTCCATCCCTGTAGTTTTGGTTTTTCCACAATGTCACTTGAACAGAATCACACCCTATGTGACCTTTGGAGACTGGCTTCTTTCACTTAGGATAATGCATTTGAGATTCAACTGTGCTGCAGAGACATGTCCAGAGTTTATTCCTTTCCCTTGCTGTGTAGTATTCCATGGTGTGGAGGTACCTACTGCTCATTGTTTCTCATTCACCTGCTGAAGGGTATTTGGGTTGTTTCCAAATTTTGGTGATGAGGCATCAATATCTGAGTACAGGTTTTTGTGTGAACATATGTCTTTACTTCTCTTTGTAAATGTCTAGAAGTGGGATTGCGGGCTTATATAGTAAGTGTATGTTTACCTTTGTAAGAAACTGTCAAATTGTTGTTTCAGAGGAATCATACCATATTGCCCTCCCACTAGTGTTGTTTGAGGGTGGCTCCATGTCTTCCCCGGCCCTTGGGAATGTCAGGATTTTTTATTTAAGCCTTTCTAAGGTACAGTGGTATCTCACTGTGGCTTAATTTGCATTTTTCTAATGAATAATGATGTAGAGTGTCTCTTCACATGCTTATTAACCATTCATACTTTTTTTTGACAAAATGTCCATTCAAATCTTTTCCTCATGTTTCATCAGATTACTTGTTTTTCAATTGTAAAAATTCTTCATATATCCTGGATGTAATTCCTTAATCAACTATGTGTTTTGCAGATATTTTCTCCCAGTCTTTGACTTTTCATTTTCTAAATAGTGTCTCTCAAAGAGCAGAAGTTTTTAATTTTGATGAAGTCCAAGCTACCAACTTTTTCTTTTATAGATCATGTGGTTTTGTTTGTTTGTTTTTTTGTGTGTGTGTCTAAGAAATCTAGGTCTATCCAAGGCCGCAAAGGTTTTCTTCTTTATTTTCTTTTGGAAGTTTTAGGTTTTGCACTTAGGTCTCACCTATTTTGAATAAATTTTTGTAAATGTGACATGATATTTCCTACTGTGCAATAAGCAGATCAGTAAAACTTGCTATCTCTGATGAGCATGTGCACAGGTGACAGTGTAGCTTGTGGAAAAATCTGGTTAAGTTTCAAACACAGATGTTCTGGGAAGCGACACCTCTTTCTGACTCCAAGGTTGAGTCTTTAGAAGTTAATCCTATCTTCAATAACTCTCTACAGATGTCTTCAGTGGTACCAGCACAGGCCTGAGTTTTTCAGCGAAATGAGCTAGGTTTTCTCCAGTTCCTAAGATACTGTAGGTAGGTAGATGCTTCAAGAAACAATGTTTTCTCTTAAACCACCGATGGAATATTCAGTGCAAAGTAGGGCATTAAATCTTAGCAATTGCAATAGAAAAATCTTAATCTTCCTAGCTTCTGTCCTTCTTGGGTGACTTTTTCATTCAAGTGATACTGGTTTTTTTCTTCCTGTTTCACTCAATAACACTATCTTGGAATGTTTCATTAAAGTTATTCAGATCTTGGTACACTTAAAATATCAAAGATAAAATTAGTGAGGAGAGAGCGTTAGGAAGCCAACAGAGAATTGTCCACTTGTGATTTGGTCAACTGAGGGCATTTTAAGCAGGCAAATACCGTCTACTACTGCCAACACTCATTAAAAAAAAAAAGGAGCATTTAAATGACCCAAACCTTCAAGAAATGAAAAAAATTGGAAGGACATAATATCAGAATAAAAAATAGTGTTTGCTGAGAACCAACCAATTGGTAATTTATTTGGACCTAGTATAGTATTCATACATTTATCCCTTTAGCTTTCTCATTTCACTGCAATCTCACCCCAAACTATAGTTTGCACTCAGACTAAAGGAAGGTATATCATGGAGAGAGCAAGCCCTAAGGTATTGGAGAAAGGCTTTTTTCTCTCACTTAAAGTTCCAGTCTTAGTATTTAGATTTTCTGTCTGGGAGTAAAGACAGGAGAAAGCTGAGCTAATAACACTTCAGACCTTTCCTTTGACAGGCACCAGTAGTTTTGCATCTTTCTTGGGCATAAGAAAGGAGGGAAGTTCTTTATGAACTGCCTTCTTGTTCAACTTCCAAGGAGATCTAATCCTCCCACTGTGTCCCCGCTCCAAGGGATCAGCCTCTCCCAGGCCCTCATTCACGAAAACAGACCACAGACAGTCCCCAGCCGAGAGTCCTCTTAAACTCATCCGTGGCTTCAGCAGCACTTAGGATAAAGACTGTACTTTCACCTTAGCCCACCCCACCAAACAGGACATAGCCAAGGGCTACATCTTCAGTCTCGGGGCTCCTCTGTTGTAGGGCTCCTGGTACAGCTGCTTGCCTCAGATTTCTTCAAAGCTCCACATCCCTGAATGTTCTTCCTTTCTCTTCTAGGCAATCTCGCCTTGCATCCTGTACTTTGCAGTAGTTGTCACAATCATAACGAATTACTCAGATACAGTTGGCCTTTTCAAGTAGAATGCAAACTCCAAAAGAACAGGAATCAAGTCTATCTTGTTTATCTGATCTTCTTGTCCCTGGCATGTGGCAAGGCACCAAGTTGCTGTGCAATAAATTACTGTTAAATGAAAGAAATCCTCTTCAGTGCATGTTTACCAGGCACTGTTCTAGGCATTTATATATAACAGTGTGTGTGTGTTGGAGTGGGGATGGTGGTGCGGGGGAGAAAAAGAGGAAAAAAAATCCTTGCTGCTACAGAGCTTCTATCCTACTGGGCAAAGATCTGCTAAACAAGATAAGTAAACGGCATGGTATGTTAAGCAGTGATAAGTGCAAAGGACAAAAAAAGTAAGGCAGTTAAAGAACACGTAGAGGGCTGGTGGATGATATTTTTAGATTAGATGACTTGAGAAAATCTCACTGAGAACGTGTCTTTTGAGCAAAGACATGAAGGAGGCAAGGCATCTGTAAATGTGGTTATTGGGGTGGGGTGTGGAGGAAGAGCATTCCAAGCATAGGGAATAGCAAGTGCAAAGGCCCTGCGGTGGGAACATGACAGTCCTGGAACAGTCAGTGTAACGGGAAGTGGTGACTAAGGAGGAAGGAAGCAAAGTGTCCAAATGTAGTCTTTTAATCTGCCCTGTGTATCCACGGAATCATTTACACCAGACATTTCTTGGAGAGTGCTTCTGACCATGTCTATTCTAAATTCATGGGTTTCTAATAGTTTTAAAGCAGTAGAACCTCACTTTCCAGCGAAATATGAAATGGAAGTTCAAGATAGGAAACAAGGGAGCAAGAGGGTGGGTCTCTGTCAACTCCCACCCATCCCTTCACCTCACACTAGTTCAAAGTAACATGGTGGAAGAAGATTTGCTCCCCACCCAGCTCAGGTTGAATGCACTGCTCTAGAATCATAGTCTGATGCTCTGTCTAGAGCCATGCTGTTCTCCAGCATGAAGTAGAGTTGTCTGGCTCCTGTAACCGCAAGGAGACTCACAGTACATATTTACCTCCAACATGTGAATGAACTTAGCTTCTACAGTTACAACCACATGGTGTGATGTGTGGGTGTGATATGTTCCCAGAAACTAGTTCTCTATTCTGGAACTTCTTTTTTCTTCAAATCAGGTTTTAAAACTTTTCTTTATTTAAAAGAGGTAAAACAGGTCAAACACACAAACACAAATACACTAAAAGGTTGGTCTCCTGTGGATAGCTAAATGACCGTGTATTTGCAGTGGAATTCTACACACTTAAGCAAATGAAAATGAACTACTAGGACAGGCAACAGTATGGATTAATACCACACATATTTTGTTGAGCAAAAGCTGCCAGCCAGATACTTCAGTGTATACCGTATGATCTTCAGGCAAAGCTAGTCTGCAGGGAGGAAAGATGGAAAGATTCTATATCTTGATCTGGATGTTGCATGCAAAGGTGTAGTGGATACATGTAAAAATTCATGGAGCTATCAAAAACAATTTGTGCGTTTTACTCTAGGTAAACAATAATAAAATCAGTGTCCTTCCCACTACCTGTGGCTCCCAGCTACCCTCCCCAGAGGCGGCTACTCCAGCTGGGATTTCTTAATTCCCTTTTTCTCGCTGTACCTTCATGCTAGGGGCAGAGTCCTGGGAGCATGCCAGGCAGACACCAGAGGCCAAGGCTGTGGGCACCCGGCCATGGCTTGTGTACATGCCCCTTGTCTTTCTCTGGCCTCTTTGGCCCTCAGCCCCATCCCTCCCTCCTCCTCTTCCTCCTTTTCTCCCTGAAGGTTGGCCGGGGAGGTTGCTGACCCTGCCTAACAGTGTTGTCCCTCCTGGCCCTCCAGGGTGTGCCTCCCCGGCAAGGACACCGTGTGCTGATCAAGGTTATCACTGACACATTCCCTCCCTCTTACGTTCTCTCTCTTCTGATCCCTGGACTGATCCTAGGACTTCTTGCTCCGTGGGTACTCTGTCTCAGGGAAGTTAGCTTCCCCGGTGTCCTGCCCTGGACAGCTTCCCTTTTATAGGGCAGCCTTGATAACAGCCCATTCTGCGTTTGCATACAAACTGGGGGGAGGGGAGCTATCTCAGTGGAAGCTGAGAGCCCCTCTTATTTTCCCTCCACACCCCTATCCCCACCCCTCAATTTTTAGCAGCATCCTCTGGCCCTGTCCCTACCCCCACCCAGCCAAGCTTTTTATCTTATCATCTGGGTCCTACCTCTACCATGATTCCCCATTGCCTGAGGGCAGAGGGGCCTGAGTCACGTTCAAGTCAACTTGGCAAGCCTTCTTGGAGCAGGCTAAAAGGTAAAGGGTACTACTTGTTCCTGGCCTCCAAGAAGCTTCTAAAGCAGGGGAAATGGTGCACAACCCAGGCCCAGTTATAATAGTTCTCAACCACTACTTTCTATTGGTCCTTTCTAAGTGCCAGGTACTGACCTGCTTGCTTTCGTGCATTAAGTCCCTGAATTTTCCAAACAACCAAAAGAGGAGACGGGCACTGAGGTACAAGGTTTAAACTGCTGGCATGTGGCTGCTGGCATTTGAACAGTAACTTCCCTAGGGAAACGCCCCATTTAGGCTCGGGGGGTGGGGGTGGGGGGTTCAAGCAGAAGCAGAGTGTCGGGCCCTGGGGGACATTTAGTTGTGCCACACCTCTTCCGCACAATTCCCTCCTGCTTCAAGGGCTTGGAAAGGGGCTTCGGGGCGGTCTATCGACTCGAGGCAGGGAATTTACGAGAGGCAGGTACAAAGCTCAGCGTGGCAGAGGAGCAGAAGGGAGCACGGGAACCCGGGCCCAAAGAGGCCCTGCCAGCTCCGGGGGCACTGCAAGCCTCGAGGCGTTGCGAGCGTCGCGGCGGTTGAAAGCCCTAGCGGCTCGCGCAAACTGCGCCCAACTACTTCCCCGGGGCGGCTTTGGGGCCCGGGGCCCTGCGACAGCCCTACGGGGCGGCCGCGCGGGGGCCAAAGCCCAGAGTGGGTACCCGGGCGCGGCCACGTGCGCCCTGCCGGGCTCGCACGCTCCGCCACGCCGGGCCGCGGGGCCACCAGCAGGCACGCGCGCCCCCAGCGCGCACACACTCCGGGGCACGCACACCGACGGCCCGTCCCACGTCCACCACGCCCCGCCCTCCCCCGCGCCCCGCCCCCGCCCTCGCGGCGCCGGCCGCCGCCTTCCCATTGGCCGCCCGGCGAGTGACGCGCGGCGCCCGGCCCCGCCCCTCGTCAGTCACTCGGCGGAGGCGGCGCTGGCGGGGACTAGTCTCGTCCGGAGACTGGCAGCGGCGGCGTCGGCGGCGGCCGGAGCTCGAGCCCCAGCGGCTGAGGGCGGGCGGGCGGGCGCGGGGGAGGGAGGGGGGCCGGTCCGCGACGACTCTCCGGACGGCGTTTCTCCTCCGAGCAGCGCGGGTGTCGGATTTGGGGGGGGCGGGGGTACAGCCCATCCATGACCATGGGCGACAAGAAGAGCCCGACCAGGTACCTGCTCCGAGCCGAGGGGGCGGAAGGGGAGGGAGGGCTGGGGGCGGGCGGGGGCCGGCGACGACTAGGCCCCGGAGCCACCCGGGGCGGGGGGAGGCGCTGCTAAGATGGAGATCCGGGGGCGGGGGGAGGCGGCGGCGGCGGGCGGTGGCGGCGGCGGCGGGAGGCGGTGTCGCTCCCGCTCGGGGCCGGCGGCCGTGCGCGCCGCAGCCATGGCGGCTCCTCCTCAGCCGCCCTCCGCCGCCGCCGCCGCCGCCGCCGCCACTCCTCCCAGACAAAGGGAGATTTAACCAGGTGGGGAGGGAGGGAGGGCGCGAGCATGGGAGGGGAGAGGGAAGGAGCCAGCCCACTCCCCGCCGCCGGCCTCGGGCTGCCCCTGCGCGCCCCCTCCAGATCCGGCCCGCGGCTCCCCTCCCGGCCCCCCCAGCCCCACGCTCAAGTCCACAAGTCCGCCCGCTTCCTGCGCCCGCCGCGGCCCTTCCCGGGGCGCCGCCGCCGCCTACTGTGCGAGGCAGCACAGCCCGGGCCCGGAGGCTGCAGGGTGCCGGTGGGGGCGCCCCATCCCCTCCCCCGGTCCCTCCTCTTGGCCCTGAAAAGGGTGGGTGGGTGGTCGTCTTAGAGAAGTTTCCAGCGCCGGATTCCTGGGAAATTACGACGGCTCACCAGCGCCTGTGTTTTTGCTGTCGCTCCCCCTTTTTCCTGCTCCCTGACTCTTCCCTCCCCTTTCCCCCTCTCCTCACTCTTCTGAAGGCCAAAAAGACAAGCAAAACCTGCCGCAGACGAAGGCTTTTGGGATTGTAGCGTCTGCACCTTCAGAAACAGCGCCGAAGCCTTTAAATGCAGTATCTGCGATGTGAGGAAAGGCACCTCCACCAGGTACTTGAAGATCTCTATTACCTTTTGTTAGAGGACTTTTTTTTTTTTTTTAAATCAAGATTGGGGAGAGGGTTGTGAGCTCTACTTTCTGCCCTCTTTCCAACTTGTTGATTACAGCTTTTTCTGCATTTGCAGGTTGGGGGGGGGTTGTTGTGTGGTTTTGATTGTGTGTAATTTCATGTTGGGTGCAAAGCCTCGTGTTCACTGAGTGATTTATGGGAGAGAATTTTCCCAGGTTTCGTCTTTTTTCAAACAGACGCTGGATTTATTTGACACTTGTATCCATTGGCTTATTGGTATTGGCTCCAAAAGACAGGAAGCAGTACTTTTGCTATGGATTGTAGGACATTGGACCTTTTATTTTTGCCATGTGCAGAATGTTTTTAATTTGCCTATCCTGATTTATTTTTCTCTTCCCTGAGAAATTTGGTGGTGGTTGTACAGTAATGGGGTTGTTGTGCTTTTCCTGTCTTGAACTGCAGCTGTCTCCCCCCACCCCTTGCACTTGACAATAAATGGTGGGGTTTGATAAAGTGCGTTTTTTGAAAGACCGAGCTGCCAGTTTGTGTGTATCTGTGTTTTTTCTGATTAGCTTATGAGGGATGGTGATGGAGGACGGATTTTTGGAAAATGTGTAATGAATAGTGTGGATATACTGAAGTTTGTTTAGAGCTTTATTATAATGAAAAGAATGTTGAAGGAATTCCTTTTCATTCTAGTGAAGGTAGTAAAGTGGTATCAAAACGAGTTGAACTACTTCAGATTTAACATTTAGATATACTTGAATGAAATCTCAAAGCTGATTTTTTAAGTCTTTCGGTCCTCTTTTAACTTTTATCTTGTATTGTTTCGGTGATTTTAGTTTGAAGTTAAACTATTCTTTATGTCATTTAATGGGCAGACATTGGGGGAGTGTGTGTGTGAAAATGAGATGGAATGAGTGATTTTCCTGTGCATCTTTAAAGTCGATTGCTGAAGGTCTCATTTAATCAGGTACTTGTTTTTGAATTGGTAATCTTCCAACACAACCGTGTAATAGTACTGCACAGTTCTAACTGGATGTTGTTCTTTGACTAAGTGAATGTGTCCTGTTAGGGTTTGGTTGCTTTGTTTATACCTGGAACTAAATAGGATATTGAGCAACCTAAAGAATGTAACTGGGATGAATTGGTCCAATTACTGGTGGAACACTTCTGTGAATTTCACTGACTGTAAGTAATGAGACCTTTAAGTAAAAATACTCCAGGGCTAAAAGTATTTCCCCATAGGTACTTTTTAAAGTAAATTCATATCAATATTTGGTATTGTTATAGAGCACATTTAGTTAAAAACACCCATTGGGAGCGCAATAGATCTTGTTTTGCTACTTAAAACAGGGAATTCCATCAAATGACATGAAAGTTTAGAAATGTATTTGTTATTTAAAGCAATAGTGATTGTATTTTATTTGAGTAATGTTTTTTTACGTGTAGAATCCCTCAGAGGCCAAACCTCTTTATTGTGGTTTTGCTTTGAGTGTTACCGTAGATGATGTTAAAGTAATGACTAGGAAACTCCTAAGAACTTGAGAACTTCACTAGTGAAGAGAAATAAATTCAAAAGTTTACATCCAGTGTATTGCTGGGAATAATTATCTCATAACAAAGTGCATTTCAGTTTCTACATGTATTAAAAAAAAATCTGACTCATCAGCTTTTGGAAGCACGTGGAAGGTGTTGATTTTAAAAACAATGTAGATGTTTAAATTTTCTTCAGACCCATAGATGACAACATTAGAATTAAGTTTTTTAAACAAATATATTTAATTCTTAATAATGAAAATACAGGAACATGATACTCATCCGTTGTCTTTAAGAGTCTATGATTTTTTGAGGTCTGTGGTTGTGTAGGATTTGAACACAGATTTAAGAGATCTGAGGATTTAGATTCTTACCCAGCTCATGATACTTTTACATAACTTAATTTCATGTTGGTGGTTGTCAGTATTTTGGTGTGTTAGAACTAAAAGTCTTTATAAAAGACTGTTCTAAAAGTCATTAATAAGGCAAATAACATTTTGGCCTTCCTATGCTGTGAATGGATTTCATGTAGAAGGGTGAATTCGACAGGTTTTTGTCTTGTGCTATCCAGTGTATTAACTGTTGGCTGATTTCTCTGTGATACTAGTTACTACTGCTTTCCCCCGGGCCTTTTTTATTTGTAATTTAATTGATACAGCAAAGGTTTGACATTTGCTGCCTTTTATAGTTTTATTTATTTAAAAAAATTTTTTTGCCAGACAGCATGTGGGATCTCAGTTCCTGACCAGGAGTTGAACCTGCATACCCTACAGTGGAAATGTTAAGTCTTAGCCACTGGATCACTGGGAAGTCCCATGCCTTGTGTAGTTTTAATCAGATGTGGTATTAGAAATGGCATTTGAAAACTTGTTGGGTTTTGGATACTGGGTAATAAGCAAATTTTTTTTTATTTTTAGTGTAATTTTTAAGTAATGGAAGGACTTCTAATCTGCTGACTGGTATAGTAATTTGGTTTTCTCGCTCTGGGCTGATATTTTATAACAGCCTTGACAGTTGGGTAGCTCGTGGTAATTCTGGAGTTTGTTCATCATTCATGTCATTGTTGTTGCCATCATCTGACAATCAAGTAAGGAAGTCAGCTTTGAATTAATGGTAGTCCAGTAGGATCCAGACTGTATTCTTTGAGAATAGAATTGATATTCTTCAGTTTGATTTGGAAAATACTGTCACTCATCCAAAGAACATTTATTAAGTTGCTAGGATGTGAAAGATTCCTGCTCAAGACATTGAAGACAGGAAGGGGTTTTTTTAGAAGGTTGGTAAGACATGTATAGGAATGACCATAATCCAAATTATAAAGGCTCTAGGAGAGGTATGCATAAAATGCTACAGGAGGTCTGAGCAATCTGGCTTGGGCATCAATTAGAAGAATTCCCCTCCCTTCAGTTCTTCTGGAGAAGAATTGATTTCTACAGAATTACCTGCCATCTTTCACTGTTATTGCCATGTGTACCAGATAAATTTAATTCTGCAGGTAGAGTCATGAAAGTGATTCAGAAGGTCTTTTCTTCTTGTAGCAGCACAGAGCAGAATGAAAGGTCAGAAGCTCCAAAGGAATCTGTTAAGGGAAGAAAGAAGAAATACTTTGTTGGCTACTTGGAGGTTCAGAGGGCAGTGGAAATCTTTATTTTGGGTTTGTTTTGCATCTCTTTAGTTCTTAAATACACTCCTTTTCCCAACTATTGCATTCCACTCTTTATTTTTTTTAATAGCTTTATTAAGACATACTAAAAGATTGACCAGTTGTATAAGTTTTTAATTCAGTGATTTTTGCTAATTTTAAACATTGACTATACAGCCATCACCACAAACCAGTTTTAGAACATTTCTGTCGCTGTGAATGGCGTCCTTAAGCCTGTTCTGTGATACACTTTTAAAAAATTACTTATTTAGTGAGTGATTTATTTTTGGCTGTGCTGGTCTTCTGGTTGTAGCAAGTGGAGGTGCTCTCTAGTTGAGGGGCTTGGGCTTCTCATTGTGCTGGCTTCTCTTGTGGAGCATGGTCTCTAGGGCTTGTGGGCTTCAGTAGCTGAGGCACCTGCAGCTGAAATGTTCGTTTTCCCACCATGCTGATGTACTCTGAGCTTTTCAAGATAGAAAATAAAGGAGTGTGTATGGAAGGTGGTGGTGAGTGGGAAGAAACACTATCCCTTCCCTAGGTGATAGCCTAAATAGTATTTGCCAGCCCACTTTGCAAATCTCATGAAAGAGGATATCAGCTTTTAAAAGGGAAAAAAGCCCAACAAAACCACAAACTCACAAATTTACCTAACCGTTGTTCTTCTAAGTTGAAGTTCTTGAGTACTGGACAGAGTAATAACTTCCTAGACATCTTGATAAATGTATTTTACTTTTGGTCTTGTTAATTCTCTGAATGCAATTATCTGTAAGTAAATATTGTAAAATAAAAATTACTAGGATACTGCTGCAGCTCTTCTTGATTAGTGGTGCCTTGATGATAGTGCTGCACTGAATACTATCCCCTTGAAAAATGCACTCTATTTAGAGCTTTTACAGACAAGTAATCAAGTGAGGTTAGGTGTGTAATAAAATGGTGTGGCCTTAAAGAAAAGAAAAAAAAAAAAAAGCCTGGTACTCGGGATATTGAATGGGAATTGGTAGTACTCAGTTGTCTGTGTGTAAAATAATTCCCTTGTCCAGGAACTCCCTGATTCTTTGCAGTTGCAACTTTGGAGGTTTTCTCCCCCTAAATTGAGATACCCTGACAACTTTAGAGTCTCTTGACTTGTCATGAAGTTCTTTAGAAGTTTTAGGGGGAAAATGCACGTATTTAGTGAGACATGAAAAGTTTTCGTCTTTGCCGAAAGCTTCAGAGGTGCATCATCCTGTGATACTTTTCAGATAGGAAGACTCCCAGAAAGCTGGAGAGTCTCCGCTCTGGCCTCACCTAGAGTGGAGCAGGGCTTCCTTCCCCAATAGTTCTGGGTCATCTGCCACCGCGGTTCTGCTTCTTAGACCACGTTGGGTTTTTTTTTTTTTTAGTTTTACAATTTTTATTAATGTTTGGCTGCCCTGGATCCTCTGTTGCTACGCTTGAACTTCAGTTGCGGGGAGTAGGGACGACTCTTGATTGTGGTGATTCTCTTGTAGAGCACAGGCTCTAGGGTGCATTCGCTTCGGTAGTTGCAGGATGGGTTTAGTCGCTCTGCGGCATGTGGGGTCTTCCCAGAGCAGGGATTGGGCCCATGTCCCCTGCGTTGGCAAGTGGATGCTCAACCACTGGACCACCAGGAACTCCCCGCACTGGTTTTATTTTAGTGTTTGCCTTTTCATAAAATTTCTCCATAAAGTACATAGAAAATGATCCGTCTTCCAAATCATCAAACTTTGTTAAACATTTCAGCCTCATAGTTGGTGCAAAAGCGGGTACAGGTTAGAGATTATTCTTAACCCAGAAACGAAGTGATAATTTATTTTGTGTTTGCTGTTAACACTGGACTTAACTGATTTATTGTTACTGACTTGATCTTATGTATACTTGGTGACCTTAAAGTATCAATAAATTACCTTGGCAGTTGTGATTGACAAGCTTTTATTGAGTACACAGTCATCTGGGCTCTGTGTACGTGGTGTACAGACAGATGAGATCTTTGTTTTCATGGAGCTTAAAGTACTATGGAGAGGAAAAGAAAATAAACAAGTGAACAGAAGAAAAAGATCGTTTCAGCTGGAGATCAGTGCTCCAAGGAAATTGGAGCAGGATAGGGAACTAGAGTGGTGAGAACTGGCTGGAGCAACAGCTTTACAGACAGTATTGAAATGCACACTGGCCTTTTTAGGAAACACTCATGCTGCTTTCTTCTGGAACAAGGGGATAACTTTTTTTTTTTTTTTTGGAGGTTTACCTGCACCAGTTTGCTCATTTGGTTGGGGATAGTTTATAGAGTTTGAGCCTTTATGCCCAGGCTAATAAACTTTTAGTTAAACTTGTAGACGAAAGTCTGGCCAGCTGCCTATATACTGTTGCAATTGACCCTTGAACAACTGGGAGATGAGGGGTGCTGATTGCTATGCCTCTGTGTGTAGCTGGACATTAACATTTAACAGTTGTCCCTTGGTATCCAGAGGGCATTAGTTCTAGGACCTGCCTTGGTGGTGGTGGTTTAGTTGCTAAGTCGTGTCCGACTCTTGTGACCCCATGGACTGTAGCCTGCCAGGCTCCTCTGTCCATGGGATTTCCCAGGCAAGAGTACTGGAGTGGATTGCCATTTCCTTCTCCAGGGGATCATCCCGACCCAGGAATTGAACCCAGGTCTCCTGGATTGCAGGCTCAGTTTTGCAGCTGTGAATTCAACCACGCACGGAATGTGCAGTACTGTAGTATGTGTTTATTGAAAAAATCCGTGTATAAGTGGACCTGTGTAGTTCAAACCCATGTTGTTTAAGGGTTAACTGTTCCTCAAATAGGAGATGTTAAATGGATTCAGTTATGTGTTATTTTTTCATGCATCATGTATTTATTGTGTACTTTCATAGATGCTGAAGAAATTCCAACTAATTGTATGTAGTTTAGCGAAATAGTTATCAGCACTAACACAGTTCTTAGTACTTGAGGAAATAGTGGATCTCTAAACGTGAACTAAAACATTTTGCGATCACTGTAGTTCTCATTTGCCCTCTTGACCCATCGCCAGGGCCTTTTCTCTTTGTGACATCTTTTATACTATCATTTGCTCTTCTGGTGGTGTTTTTTTTTTTTTTTTTTTTTTTTTGCTTGTTTATTTTTAAGTGAACTTTGTGAATTGTAGCATACATACAAAGATGTGCAGAAACCATACTTGTAAGACCTGATGACTTTCACAAAGTGAGCATACCTGTGTAACTAGCAGCCAGATTAGGAAACAATATTAACAGGACCCAAAAAGCCCTTTGGGCCCCCTTCCAGTCACTTCCCCCATCCCAACCGTGTCCTTGCTTTTGACACTGCAGATGAGTTTTGCTTGCTTTTACCTTACAGCATGTACACTTCTCGGTCTGGCTTCTTACACTCATTCTTACGTTTGTGAATGTTCATGTTGTGTGTGGTTCTTGCTTATTTTACCAGTGCTGTTTTATCGTAAGAATATCTTAAGTGTTGAACTCTGCATGCAGACCTCTAACACGTTCTAGAGATAGAATCTCTCTTCAACTTCTGTTCATTACCTACATACTTGAACTCGGCCATCTCCTTCCAGCAGCAGCATAAATCCACATATCATTAGGTGAAAGGAGGAAAACCTGGTATGTGGAACTTTCTAGAGTATATAAATAGAGTAAACTTTTGCCTGTCATGAGTAATATTGTTCATCAATCATTTATATTTCAAGGCTTTGGTTAAATAAACAAAAAATTCCTGCTCTGAAGGAACCTAACAAACTTGTTGAAAAGATAAGACTATAAAAAGATGACCAGTGGTTGTGAATGCAAGCGATTGTTTTAGAGGAGGTGGAGACCCTGTTTTGAGGGGTATTTGGGGGAAGACCTCCTCACTGAATCTGAGATTTAAACTATGCCTTTTTGGTTCTTGATATGGGGTTTGTTATACAATTGGATGCAAGTTAGTTCTGTGCCTTCTCCTTTTTAACTGTTCACACTCAGATGTCACCCGTACCTTCCCACTTGTCTTTACAGCTTGATAATTCTCAGATACTATTTATTAACCACCTGTCACCACCCCCATGCATGAATACACGTGACAAACAGATCCAACTGGTTCTTGGGCCTCACCACTTGGACAGCTTAGATTATCTCCTGGTTCTCATTGTTCTTAGGGTAAAGTCCAAATCCTTAACTATCACAAAAGCTTTCTGATTTGGTCCTTTACTGTTCCTTTAGAGTTGCGGGATGCAGCCTGCCCCCACACCGTTTGCCTCCCCCACACAGCACTTGTGTCTTTCATACTGAACTGCCTGGTATTTCCCTGTATGGACCATACTGTCTCATTTCCATACCTCCACACATTCTTTTCCCCTGGATTTCTTCTCCGATGTGCCTCCTTCCTTAGCTTGGCTGGCTCCTGTTTGTCCTTCTAGACGTCTTGGGAAGTCTTTTTCCAGTGCCCTACAGTCATGTATGCCTCTTCATAACATTTGAACCGTATTTTTCCTTGATTGCCTCTGTTATGTTTTCACCTTTTTGAGGGCATGGTCTTTCTTTGTGTGTGTGTTACAGAGCCAGGCGCTCAGTAGGGGTTCAGTAAATGTATATAGAATAGATGAAGACTGGAAGTTTGAATTGGAGTTGCCTTTAAAACTGTTCCAGTTAAAGAGTTCTGATACATATTCCTGCACATTAGGGCTTGCGTTTTGTCTGTAAAGTTATTGAATTAGGGGAAATTTGTCTTTATAAAGTATGTCCTTAAGAAGTAGTATTCTCATTTTCTGGTTTTGTTTCCTAAACATGTTCTAGAAATTAAACACAGACTGGAACCTTGGAGACCCTGGCCTGTGCATTTAAAGTACTTCCTGGAGTAGTTTTGGGCTTCAGAGTTTTAGCACACTTACCTAAACAATAACTGTGACCATTCTTCTTCTCTTTTTGTTGAGCATTTGGTGATTTAAGCTGCCAAAAGTCATATGGAAAAGTGTGCAAATAAAGCAGAGGATCAATCGTATAAAACCAATTTTGAGGTGTGTTAAGGAACTAGGTAGCAGTCCATGGCATTGCAAGAGTCAGACACCACTTAACGACTAAGCAAGGAACTAGGTGAGTGTGCTTGTAAGCTGGCACCTAAAGGCAGTTTAGAAATGGCTACAGAGCATCTTAAGTGTTGTTGCAAATGTTAGGCTATGCTGTCCACTGTGTTAACATACCCATAACTTGATAGTTGCACCTTCTACGTGGTGTACATTACTGTTATTTGAATTAATTACTGCTGTTAAGTTGAAGTGTTGACTCATTCATTTATTTATTTAGCTATAGTTTCAGTTCTGTGCAGTGATTGACACAGATGGATGCCAAAGATGAATTCTCAGTAAAGGCATTGCAAATAAACCCCTGTGTAACTCAGGAATCAGAAGTACAGACCTTTTTCGACCTAAAATGGGATTATGTCCAAAACCATCATAAGTTGAAAATAGTGAAAGGTGAAATGCATTTAAAACGCCTAACTTGCCAAATATCACAGCTTGGCTTAGACTACCTTAAACACCTCAAAACGCTTATGATGGCCTACAGTTGGGCAGAACCACCTAACACAAAGCTAATTCTTTAATGAACTGTTGAATGTCTCATGTAATGTTTGAATACTGTACTGAAAGTGAAAAACAGAATGGTTGTCTGGGCACAGAATGGTTGTAAGTGCATTGATTGTTTGTCTTGCCAACTGTGTGGCTGTTAGGGAGCTCCAGGGCCTGCCCTCTGCCCAGCATCACCAGAGAGTACTGGACCCCATGCCTCTGGCCCAAGGAAAGATCAGAATTTGAAGTGTGGTTTCTACTGACTGTGTACCACTTTGCTCCATCAAAGTCGAAAAATCCTAAGTTGTGAGCCATCATTAAGTTGAGGACCGTCGATAGTTGAAATCACAGGGTAAACAATGAAATTTTTATTTTTAAATATAATTAGATCTTTATTGCTCCTCTCCTTTCCTCCCTCAGTCAATTTAGAAAATCTATGTAGGTTATTCTTTGATTGGGAAAAGAAGCTAGGAAGCGGGGATGTAAAAGAAGCATCTTAAAACTTATTTATAACATTTTCTCTATAATTTGATATCATTAGCAATACAATTGAAGAGAACATTTCAAAAGCCTTTGGAAGGGACAAGAAATTAAGGGTGATGTAGGATGCAAGTTTCATCAACTTACTGGTCTTAAAATATCAAATGTGTGGTGGTTAGTTGGAGAGAACAAACCTGGTGACTGGTTTCTAAGAACAGATATGATTTCATATGTAGGCTCTCAGTTTTTGATTAAGTAGGTCTGGGGTAGCATTGCATTTCTTACAAGTTCCAAGGTGATGTTGATGCTGCTGGTCTAGGGAGCATACTTTGGAAACTGGTTTCAGTTCAGTTCAGTCGCTCAGTCGTGTCTGACTCTTTGCGACCCCATGAATCGCAGCACGCCAGGCCTCCCTGTCCATCACCAACTCCCAGAGTTCACCCAAACTCAGGTCCATCGAGTCAGTGATGCCATCCAGCCATCTCATCCTCTGTCGTCCCCTTCTCCTGCCCCCAATCCTTCCCAGCATCAGGGTCTTTTCCAGTGAGTCAACTCTTTGCATGAGGTGGCCAAAGTATTGGAGTTTCAGCTTTAGCAGGGCTGATCTCCTTCAGAATGGACTGGTTGGATCTCCTTGCAGTCCAAGGGACTCTCAAGAGTCTTCTCCAACACCACAGTTCAGAAGCATCAATTCTTCGGCGCTCAGCCTTCTTCACAGTCCAACTCTCACATCCATACATGACCACTGGGAAAACGATAGCCTTGACTAGTCAGACCTTTGTTGGCAAAGTAATGTCTCTGCTTTTTAATACGCTATCTAGATTGGTTATAACTTTCCTTCCAAGGAGTAAGCATCTTTTAATTTCATGGCTGCAGTCATTCTCCTTTAAAGAGAAACCACCCAGTCCTCTGAAGATGAAGATTGTTTGTGATGTTTGTTATGGAAAAATTATGTCTTGGCATTTAAAGTGAACTTAAGGAAGTGATAACATTCTAAGAAGCATATTTTTAATCCGGAGCTGGCATTAGTGTTGATTCCTCCACATTGTGTGGAATATAGGAGTACTGATAAGTTGGGGGACCATATCAGGTAAACTAGTTTATTTTTTGCATCCTAAAATCAGTGATTATCTTGCATTAGTAACACTTGGGTTGAATTTCACATATATTTATTTAAACTCCTCTTTCTTTGCACCATAAGTCAGAGACAGAACCAAGTCTTAAAATCAATACACCAACATTCCAGTAAAATGTTGGCAAAGAATATGAACAGATAATTTATGAAACTACTACAAATTAAGTCAGGAAATGTGGGAAATGTATACAACCTTCCCATTATTCATATATATACCAAACAAGATAATGTTTTTTGCAAGTAAAAAATTAAAGATGGGAAAAGATATTTTAGTGAGATTAGGACGTGAACATTCTCACAGACCATTGGTGGGTGGTGTGTATGTTGATTTAAGTTTTTTGAAGGTCATTATGGCATTTGGTAGCAAATGCTGTTAAAATATTTGTATCTCATTACCCAATAATTTATCATATAGGAATTTATGTGATCTGTATGCAAAAATTTTTGTGTATGTATACTAATGGCATCATTTTAACAAAAATGAAGTTCCCTGTGTGGGAATTGGCATGGAATTGTTCGATTCAGTCGCTCAGTCGTGTCCGACTCTTTGTGACCCCATGAATCACAGCACGCCAGGCCTCCCTGTCCATCACCATCTTCCGGAGTTCACTCAGACTCACGTCCATTGAGTTGATGATGCCATCCAGCCATCTCATCCTCTGTCGTCCCCTTCTTCTCCTGCCCCCAATCCCTCCCAGCATCAAAGTCTTTTCCAATGAGTCAACTCTTCGCATGAGGTGGCCAAAGTACTGGAGTTTCAGTTTTAGCATCATTCCTTCCAAAGAAATCCCAGGGCTGATCTCCTTCAGAATGGACTGGTTGGATCTCCTTGCAGTCCAAGGGACTCTCAAGAGTCTTCTCCAACACCACAGTTCAAAAGCATCAATTCTTCGGCACTCAGCTTTCTTCACAGTCCAACTCTCACATCCGTACATGACTACTGGAAAAACCGTAGCCTGTTAGAAGCCGTCAAATAGCTATAAATATTTTGCATCTCTTAAAAAATGTTTTGAGATCTCTCATACACTGGTGGTGGGAATGTAGAATGGTACAACTACTCTGAAAAAGGTTTGGGCAGTTTTTTTTTTTTTTTTAAAAACAAAGTAGAAATTTGACTCCTGGACGTTTATCCCAGGGAAATTAAAACTTGTATTCACACAAAATCTGTTTACAAGTGTCCATGGCAGCTTTACTTGTAATAGGCTGAAACTGGAAAGAAAAGTGTCTTTCAGAATGGTGCATCCGTACCATGGACTATTACTCAGTTCTTAAAAAGGAGCAAACTGTTGATGCATACAACTGGCATGGATATCAAAGGGCCCTTGTGCTGAGAGAAAAAAGCCAGTCTCCAAAGGTCACCTATTGTAGGATGCTATTAACATTCTTGAAATAACAGAATTAATGGTTGTCAGGCATTAGGGATGATGGAGAAAGGAGGGAGATTGATGTGACTATAAAGGGAATAGCAAGAGGGAGATGCTTGTGGTGATGAAACAGATCTGAATCTTGATGGTAGTGATGGCTTCATGAATCCACATGTGTGATGAGATGGCATAGAACTGTTTACATGTATTATACCAATGTAAATTTCCTGGTTTTGATACTGTACTATAATTAAGATGCAGTTTTGAGGAAATTAGGTAAGGTTTATATAGGACCTTGTACTATTTTTGCCACTTCCTGTGAATATATAATTATTTCCAAATAAAAATTTAACTCAGCATTAAAAAAACTAAGATCATGACATCCAGTCCCATCACTTTATGGCAAATAGAAGGGGAAAAGTGGCAGCAGTGACAGATTTTATTTTCTTGGGCTCCAAAATCAACTCAATGGACATGAATTTGAGCAAACTCCAGGAGATAGTGAAGGACAGAGGAGCCTAGCATGCTGCCATCCATGGGATCACAAAGAGTTGTACATGACTTAGTGACTGAACAACAACAAAAATTTAAGGAAAAAAAATTGGAAATAATATGTAATAAAAGAAAATGCTCTTAATTTATTAGAGAAAGCAAGTTATAAATGGTAAACAGTATAATCCCACGTTAAATATTATTTCATGTGATTTCATCTGCTATACATACCTAGAAGTAATGACTGATCAAAATATTAATTCTGTTTGGTGGGATGATGGGATTTTTTTCTGTGTGCTTTTCTGTAGTTTCTGTAGTATTAATGAGCCAGTATCAGTTTTCTAGTTGGAAAAACCAATGTTCATGATAGATTTTAAAAATAATTATCTAATTCTAGAAATTGAAATTTAAATAAGCAAAATCATATTTTAGGTTAAGGAAATTTAAAGTTCTGTTCATATTGATTACACTAACTTAGTGGATTTTTTTGATGTTTATTTTTACTTATTTACTAATTTTTGTCTGTGCTGGGTCTCTGTTGCGGCACAGGCTTTCTGTAGCTGTGGAAGGATGGATCACTCTCTAGTTGGGATGCACAAGCTCCTCATTGCGGTGCTTCTCCTGTTGTGGAGCGGAGGCTCTCAGGCATGCAGGCGTTAGCAGTTGCAGCGCATGCACTCAGTGGTTGCAGTTGCAGGACTCTAGAGTGCAGGGCCAGTACACACTTCAGCACATGGGCCTAGTTGCTCCGCTGCATGTGGGATCTTGGATCAGAGATCAAACTCCTGCATTGACAGGTGGATTCTTTACTACTGAGCCTCCAGGGAAGCCCAGGTTAAACTAACTTAGTATTAAAACGGCAGCTAGGATGGGAAAATACCTGTATACTCTAAAACATACTGTGTTTATAAATTTAAAGTTGTCTTGTGCTCTTGTTGTATGACATCACTTAGATGTGGAATCTAGAAAAATAGTACAGATGAACTTACTTGCAAAGGAGAAATAGAGATACAGACATAGAGAACAGACGGGATACCAAGGTGGGCAGGAGATATGTGATGAACTGGGAGATTGGGACTGCTGTGTATAAAATAGATAGCTGGTGAGAACCTACTGAATAGCACAGGGAACTCCACTCGGTGCTCTGTGTTGACCAAAATGGGAAGGAAATCCAAAAAGGGGGTGGGGGGAATACATTGGATTGGTTGTTTAGAAACGTTGTTTAGATTTTTCCATAGCATGGTACAGAAAAACTTAAATGACCTTTTCTGCCAAACCAATTTGTATATGTTAGCTGATTTTCTTTGTTGTACAGCAATAACTAACACAATATTGTAAAGCAACTATATTCCAATAAAAATTAATTTAAAAATTAAAACATTTAAAAAACTGCTCTTTTGAGTCACAAAATCCTGTATGATATTCTAAATCATTGTTGTCCAGTATAGGCATTATAAGCCACAAGTAATTTTAAACTTTCTAGTAGCAACAATAAATAAAACTAGGTGAAATTAGTTTTAGAATATATTTTATTTAATCCATTATGTCAAAATCATGATTTCAGCTTGTAATCAATATAAAATTGCAGTGAGATACTTTACATTCTTTTTTCATACTAGGTGTTCAAAATCCGTTGTGTGTTTTACAGCACAAGTCGATTCAGACTAGCCGTGTTGCAAGTGCTCAATAGCCACAAGTCCCTCGTGGCTCTTATATTAGAGAGTAGTAACAGTAGGAGTTGAAAGTCAGGGCTTTGGTGTCAGACCTAAGTTTGAGTAACATCACATCTGTCATATGCAATATTGAGACCTTGGGTGTGTTAATAGATTGTGTATTAAACGACTAACCATTCTAAAGGCACAGCTGATTTCTTAGTATTATTACTAGTGAATAAATATGTAAGAAGTATATGAGATAATCTTTGGTTCCAGAATTAAAGTTTTGGGCACTAACTTTTAAATTATGGCTGAATGAATGGACAAATATTTGAGAATTTATGTCCAAAATACTGCATGAGGCACTCAAACATTTGGACTGTAAGTTCTAAGATGATATCCTCAAATACAGTGTATTTGCATAGTACTTTACGTTTTGCATACCAGTTTTATGTCTGTTTTCTCAGTGCAGTACTCAGAGCAGTCCTGAGAGGTAGTTGTTATTCCAGCTTTCACTGTTGAAGAAGCTGAGACTCAGAAAAGTGAAATAACTTACTTGATTTCATACCCAAGTTAGTAAAATAGAAGAAATAGAAAAATGAGTATAATTAAACAGGCAAATATGATACCAAAGTGTTCTAACTATATTCTTTTGATTCTTTCCCTTCCACATTTTCCACCTCAGAGAAGAAACACATCATCCTCGTCTAGGGCCATTTAAATTAGGAGAGGGTGGTGACAGAATGTGAGTTGAATAGCTACTACCTCTTTTAAAATTATCCTGTCATTATTATTAGCTGAATCAGATCACCTATGTAAAAATGTTAATATAAGCCTGTATAGACAAGGTGATATATTTTGCTCGTTGTTATGTTTCTCATAAAGTTGCAGGTTTATCATTCTATCTCTTGGCTAAATATACCCATAAAAATGGGCTGAGTATGCTATATGTGCTGACCGCCTTAAAATCATATTCTTTAAGTGCTGTTTGTCTGAAGTGCTGTTCATCGTTTGACTTACTCAGAATATTACACAATTCTTTGAAAGAACATTGCATGCCACCATTAAAAGTCAGTGGTGAGAGGCAAGGAGTTTGTGAACGATTGACTCTCGAGGCAGTGGTGCAGTAGAAGGCAGCCGTCTCCTGAGTGGAGTCAGGTGGAACATGTATCATCAGGTGTTCAGTTTCTGTGTTATAATGTGTAGATTCTCTTTACACTTTGTGCATTGTGGAACTTCTGGTTTCTTCAATTAAATTGAAGTCACAGGACCTCCAATTTGTTGCTATCAAGTCATCTTCACACAAGTACTTTGGTGTACATCATTGAAGCATGTTTATAAGAAGGGGAATTATGTTTTGGTGCTCACAACAAGAGGGGAGGTAGGTGAAATGTTCTTTGCCCCTTAGTTTTCTCTTTGCCTTCTCAGTTTTCCTTTGGCTTAGCATGATTTACCTGACAATACCTCTCTTCCTGTCTATATTATCTTTACTGTAGGTTGAGGGCTATGAATCTTTCACAAAGAACCCATCAGAACTCCTACAAAAAGAGTCATCATTTCTGATCTTGGTGATACTTAACAGCATGAAATTCTGCTTCAGTGTGTGTTTGTTTTCCTTTATTGGAGGGGTGTGAGAATTGTGGGATGTAGCTATTCTGATTGACTTTGGGGATGAAATTTGATATAGTCATGTTTCAAAGATTTCTACTATTTTGTCAGGGGCAGTCTAGAATTTCTTAGAAGTTTCACTGTACACAGTATCTGCTGCTACAGTTACATAACTAAAAAATAATATAGTGTAATAAAACATACCTGTACAGATTTGTGTACAAGGTTAAAATGTAGAACTGGATTGCAATTAACACTTGAAATACCCTGAAATTCACAGAACTGAATGATGTCTGTGTTTCCTCCAATTTTGAAATACTGTGATGTATGTCAGTTTTGGTAGCTTATAATGACTCTTAAATATCATGGATGCCAAATACTTGTCTTAAAATATATGGAAAATAATGTATTTGTAATGTCTTAACCCTCCACCCACAAGCTATAAAACTGGCTGCACATTTCACAATCTCTCAATAGGAGTTCTTTATTTGTGAAAACTTTCTGGTATTGTCGAGTTTGTATATGGCTATGTAGTTTCCTATTTAAGTTATAGTTAATCTTTTTATTTTTAAATTCTTCATTTATGAGTTAACAAATCCTTGTCCCTGATTTTGCCAGATAGATTAAGCTCATTGCAGACTGACCAGAACACTAGATTCAGTTAATCTAGTAAGGATCTTTAAGATGTGGGCTTCCTGACAGAACACCTAGTGTGGAAGATGATTTTTTTTTTGGTAAGACAGGTACTGCAGCCCTAGGGGTATTCTTACTTACTCTTTGTTATAGCATTTAATTAAAAGAACAAGTTTAAGGAATGGATAAACAAAGTCCTATTGTATAGCTCAGAGAATTATATTTAATAAGCTGTGATAAACTAATGAAAAGAATATGTGTATACACACACATATATATAACTGAATCACTTTGCTGTACAGCAGAAATTAACATAACATTGTAAACCAGCTATACCTCAACAAGATGTTGCTGATGCTTTTTTTTTTTTTTAGTTTGTATTATTACTCAAATAGTTAACGCTTGTGTCATACCCCAAGTCAAAACTGGGTTCTTATAGAACAAGTGTACTTTTGGACTTTCTCATGCTTAGCGTTTATTGGACAACTTTATCAAGTGAGCTGCTGCTGCTGCTAAGTTGCTTCAGTCGTGTCTGACTGTGCGACCCCATAGACGGCAGGCACCAGGCTCCCCCGTCCCTGGGATTCTCCAGGCAAGAACACTGGAGTGGGTTGCCATTTCCTTCTCCAATGTATGAAAGTGAAAAGTGAAAGTGGAGTCGCTCAGTCATGTCCAACTCTTAGCGACCCCATGGACCGCTAGGAACTGTAAATGTAACACAGATCCAGAAGGAGCTTCATTAGGGGTAACAGGAAGGACAGTGGGATATAGCTCCTCAAAGACTTGATCAGTTCTGCACTCAACCCAATAATAATGCTGGTAAGGGCCACCATTTAATGCCCATTTAACGTATAGCAGGCCCTGTTCATTTCATACATTGTCTCAGTCAATCTTTACATGGCCATGGTGTGTATATGGTTATATTTCCATTTTACAGATAATGAATCTTAGAGTTCACATTCCTAATGGAAGTTAAAATAGCAGTTACACTTGACTTGGATCTTCCAACCTCACAGGATTTCCTTTTGTTTTCTATTTATTTTATTTATTTATTTATTTTTTAAAAGGACCTCCAGGGAAGCCCCTATAGCATCTTTTATTCTTATTTATTTTGCCTGCAGTGGGTCTTCATTGTTTTGTACTGGCTTTCTTTAGTTGTGATCAGGGGTTACTCTTTATTGTAGGGAGTGGCCTTCTCTCACTGTGGTAGCTTCTCTTGTTGTGGAGCACAGGCTCTAGGTGCATGGGCTTAAGTAGTTGCAGCGCACGGGCTTGTAGGCTTAGATCCATAGCATGTGGAAACTTCCTGGACCAGGGAACGAACCTGTGTCCCTTGCATTGGCAGGTGGATTCTTATCCACTGTGCCACCAGGGAAGTTCCTTGTTTTCTATTTAGTCTTGTCTGAAAATGGCATTGCCATCTATTTTGCCATGCAATCCAAATATATGAATTTAGACTCCACCTGTAGCAGTCAGATACAGAATTCTGTTGATTTATTTCTTTTGTTGTTATTACCTTAATTTAGTTCCTGATTATTTCATGTTTTATTTAATTATGAACTTAATTAATCACAAGCCTGTGGTTGAGACCTGCACCTGGACCATTGCATCAGCCTTGAGACTTGTCTGCCAGTCACGTCACACGCCCAGAAAACATGTAGCTGGTGTAGCTTATCTGCTTAGAATTCTTGGTTGTTGCCTTGTTGCCGAAGGAGGTATTGACTTGTTTCCTTAAACATGACATAGAAGGCCCACCTTGGTTTGGCGCTATCCTGCCCACCTGCTCATCCGTGCCGTATCTTACTGTGCACCTTCCAGTCAAACTTAGTGTTCCTTCAGCGTGTTCTTTCATGCTGTTGTGCTGCCTAATGACTCTTAACAGCTGCCTAGACCCAGCTCCTGTGAACTCTTTTGGGAAACCTTCCTTGATTCTTTTCTTTTGTGATCATTGAAGCACTTTGTATGCATCTCTAGCATAGCATCATTCTGTACCAGAACCTCTTGTTTGTGTTTGTTCCCCAATTTTTCTTTTGAAGCTTTCATGAGCATGCACAGTGTGCATATGGTTACATTTTCAGAGGCAGGTTCTTCTGTGCTGTTGCTGTTGTATTCTTCATTGAACCCTCTAGGGTGTAATCCATTCTCCTAATCTCTTTTTTAAAAATCCTGTTTCCTTTGTAAAATAATTGTAGAGTATTTGTTTACCCTCTCTGCACATGTCCATTAAACTAAAAAAAAAAAAACAACCCTTGGTAAGTGACTAGGAAATACTGCCAACTGTAGTTTACTTCCCCCTCTTTAGTTTCTAATTTTACATTTATTCTTTGCATAGTCTGTTGTTAACTGTTAAGTTAGGTCTCTTGATTTTCTCCCTTTCAAGTTGATACGTGCTTTTCTGCTCACAGTTAAGACAACAATTGATTGTAAGGTAGAATTCTTCTGTAGTGGTGTCTGTTTTAAAAAGATGATCCTTCTCAGGAGAACTAAAGAATGCTTCCTCTTAAATTCCGTTCTGTTCTGTGCTTGCTGGCTCAAAGGTTTTAGAAACAGAGTTATCTTGAAAGTTTTGTAAAACAGTGACTAGAGGGTCTAGACTCAAAAGTATGGCTGAGGAGGAAAAGGTGGATTAAAATTGACAAGATCACAAAGTCTTATTTCTCCTAGAAAGTTTGCAGCTGTGGGACTCAGAATGATTGTATTTCTCTTAGCAAAAGGATCTTCAAGAGGTGGACTAGAGAATTTTTTGAATTGCTTAATAATTTAGACATGTTTGAATTTTACCTGTTAGTTTTTCAGGAGTGAAGTCCCACATCTTTCCCTTTTCAGCTGGTAAGCCTCTGAATTAGTATTTTCAGAACTCTTTGATTTAATAATGAATTTCATGTGAGAAGATGTTTTTCCTGATGCATTATTATGTTTTGGTAAAAATGAATTTGTTACATTTTAAATAACCTGTTAGCTAGTAGTGAACAGTTAATAACTGGAGCATGAATTCTGAGACTAAATTCTCAGTGAAAATAGAGACTAAAAGTTTCTAAACAGATGTTAACATGGAAACTTAATACCTAGTTTTAGAGGATATTTACAAGCAGGAAATGTCCTATAAAATTTGAATAATTTTAGTATACAGCAACTGGGCTGATGAGTAGAAACTTTTGCTAAATTTAGTATTAGAGTTAATCCTAGTACTTAATCAGTGTACGCTAACTTGACAAGTCATTGTGATCCTCCATGGTTTTGAAGGTGTATTTTCAGAATTAATTCTGTCTGTAACCTGCTCACAGAAAGTTGGTATGAGGGTATTGCCTTGTTTTTCTCAGTGACTCGTAGAATGCTGGAATGTCCTTTTTAGTTTTGTTTTGCTGGCACCAAAGTTTGTTTTGTTTCCACTTCAGTGATTTTGCGAGTAAACAGGTCTTGATTATCTTTTCCCATTTCCCTTTACTTTTATCTAGGGTCTATATAGTTTTATATGAAATAATACTTGAGAAATTTTTGTTGGTAACTTGTTCAGATGTCTATAGAGTAAAATTCAGATTTACATTAGTTTAGCTTCTTAGTTGTAGGCAGTATGGTGAAGTGGAAAAACTTTTAATGACAAGTATATATTGAATACTTTTGTGTCATTTAAACTTTTCAAACCCTGGTGCTAATGGATGAGATTTTCAATATAGGTCAGAGCTAACTTCCAACTTGGCTTATGGTGGTGGCTGCTATGAATTTCATTTTAAAAGTCTTTTATGTAATTGAATAAACCTACCTGGATTGTAGAATGTAAGATACAGTATGTAGATTTTTTTCTGTCCTTTGTATTTTTTTCTTTCCTTTAAAGAATCGGCTTTTGAACTTAAGAATTGTTCTTTATATTCAGAATATTTGTAGTGTGCAGACAAATCAGACTTCTCTAGTCCTGTTCTTGGGTATATGATTTGACCTTCAGTTTAGCAAACATTTGTGGAATGCATTTTATTGCCTGTGAATGAAGACATTTGTAACTCATTCCATTGGCTGTATTTAAAATCAAAGAAACCAGTATTGTTGGCCTCCCCTACTTCTGCCCTGTGAGATGAGGCAAAATAAGCGTGATGAATGTGGAGTGATGAATGCATCAGTTTCCAGTTGTCTTACATGATTTAGAATTTCCTCATCTAACTCCCAAGTTCATTTTAATCATTTTAGTTTCAACCTTTTTATCACTGCTGTCACACACACCCCTGCCCGCCCGGAAAACCCCCCAAATAAAACACCAGACAAAGCCAGGCCCTGGAATTAGACCAAAGAGGCTTGTGGCAAATGGAAATTGATAAATTAGTACTTTTCTTTGCTTACCTCTGAGTTTTCCAGACTCAGAGCTGACTAGATAACTCACCTTTAGGTAAATTCAGCCTAGCTGAGTATTGTTCCTTTCATATCTTTTCTTGTGCTGGACATAAAATGGTTTGGACCAGATACTGGTGTGGACATAGAAAAAGAGTAGGATTTCTGTATATAGGGAATATGAGAAATAGCATAGTGACCCCCAAATCACATGAAGTTGTAAACAAGCCTGATGTATGGTCTCTTCCAGTCATCAGGAAAACCACTCTATGCCTTGGTGAAACTCTGGCAGTGCAGATGGTTTCCTCTGGAGAGATGCATGTTATAATTTATAGGGTGTGTTGTATGTGTGTGTGAAATGGTAATGATCATATTGATACTAGATTTACAGCTAAAATGTCAGGCTCTATTGCCAGTTAAAATTACTAGGAATGAATATAGAGTATTTTGAAAATACTTAAGAAGTTAGTGAGAAAATAACTCTGCTCTACAAGAAGATGACCTATTTGTAGCATTTCTAGAATGTATCATCAAATAGTACTGAACAGTTAGATTTTTATCTCCTGATTTAAAAGATGATGAACAGTAAAAGTTGTGTAAATTTTGTACACTAATGTATAATTTCTGCATAAACTGTTATATGTAATCCTTTGTATTGATTATTTAAGAGAAACCAAGAAGTATTATACTGCAGTCAGGAAATAAAGCACAACATCTTGTCATTTGTGTTTATTTTTTCTCAGTTTTGTTAAGGTGTATTTGGCATATAAAAAACTCCACATTTAAAGAATATAAACTGGGAAACCACCATAAAGAAGATAATGATCGTCTGTTACTACTAAAAATTTCCTCTTGCCCCTTTGTAATTGCCTTTGCTCCTTTTTGTCTCCAGGCAACTACTAATCTGCTTTGTGTCACTGTAGATTAGCTTGCATTTTCTTGAATTTTATCTAATTGTTATCATACACTATGTATTTCTTTGGGTCTGATTTCTTTGAATTAGCTTGCTTATTTTGAGTGTCATCCGTGTTAAATACTTTTGACTGCTGAGTAATATTCCATTGTGTGCATATTCTGCTGTTTGTTATTCCTTCACCTGTTGATGGATATTTGAGTTTACATTTTCTGACCAAGTCTTGAGTGTAGACCTATGCTTTCACTTCTCTTGAGTACATATCTAGGGGTAAAATCAGTGAGTATGGTTAACTTTTTAATAAGCTCCCAAACTAGCTTTTTCAAAGTGATTATATAATTTTAAATTTCCAAAACAGTGTTTGAGAGTTCAGTTGCTCTACATCTTTCCCGCTTTGATGTGGTCAGTCTCTTTACTCTTAGAGGACTTCGAGTGGTATCTCATTGTGGTTTTAATTTGTTTCCCTAATAAGGGATGATGTTGAGCATGTTTTCATGTGTTTAGTTGTCATCTGCGTATTTTTTTTAAAGTTCTTACTTTCTTTTTTGTATCTTTGTTTTAAAATTTAGTTGCTTGACTTAGTGAATTGTAAGGAGTTCTTTATTCTTGATGTGGATATATGTTTTGAAAGTGTGTTGAAGAGAAGATTTAGTAATACTGATGAAGTTTTAATTTCTTTTTTCTTTTATAATCTTTGTGTGATTTAAGAAATCTTTGCCAAACATTATCAGTATAGTTTTCTCAGGTCATATTCTGGAAGCTTTATAGTTACAGTGTCCACACTTAAGTGTTATTATTCTCTTCATCTCTTCCAGTATTGATGTTATCTTTGGAAGTCTATGGTTTGGTTGCTTGATGGGTTGCTTCTTATTTGAGATGAGGGTTTCAGGGTGTAACTTGCTTTCTCTTGACATGTTTCTATTCTTGAACCCATCTAATTTCCCTCAGTGGGAAGCATGTAAAGGAGATTAGTGTGCCTTCTTTTTTTTTAAGCTACCATCTATATGATATCCACTTCTTTTCCCTTTGTAAGATGTCCTTTGTTTTGAATCCTTTCATATTGATTATTCTTCTTCATGACTTTAAAAAAATATTTATGTATTTGGCTGCTCTGAATCTTAGTTGTAGCACGTGGGATGTTTGATCTTGATTGCGGCAGAGGGATCTTTAAGTGCAGCATACGAACTCGTAGTTGCAGCATGTGGGGTTTAGTTCCCTGACCAGGGATTGAACCCAGGCCCACTGCATTGGAAGCAGTCTTAACCACTGGACCACCAGGGAAGTCCCTTTGATGATAAGCAGTTGTGCAACAGCTGGAATACTTTTACAGATCTAGAATGCTTTACTTCTCTTTTTGGAGGTCATCAGATTGTACATTTCTTTGCATTAGAAACATACTGTCTAGAAATATGGACTATTAGAAGCATGCTGTCTAGAAATAGGGACAGCTCACCTTGTCTGGTAGAGTTGATGTTTGATGAAGCTGCTTATATGAGACTCCTATCAGAAGGCCATCTATAGGACATGATGAAAGGAGAATTGAAATGATTTAAATGTTTTGGAGAAAATACTTAAGGAAATATATGAGAATTTTTTAAAAGTTTAGGTTTGTTGTGGTATTTGTATATAATAGTATCAGAACTTTTCATGTATATGTCTGAACTTGGTTTTGTAATTACAATCAAGGGAAAGATTATTTCCATCATCCCAAAGGTACCGTTTAGTACTTACATCAGCAGTATAGGAATTCCATTTCGGTGTGTCCTTCTCAGTAGTTGATTTTGCCAGTTGCTGTTTTGAGTAGTAGGTTGTAGTGGTACTGCATCGTAATTTTTATTTTCATTTCACTAATGAATAAGGATAAGCCTGTTTTCATTTGCTTATGTAACTCACCCATGTATCTTTGATAAAATGAACTCAAGAAGGTACACACTTCAGTTATAAAAAAGGGATGTAATGCACAGCATGATGACTGTAGTTTCCACTGCTTCATGATACACGCTAGTTCTCCGCTTATCCATGGGTGATACTTTCCAAGACCCCTAAAGGATTCCTGCAACTGTGGGTAGATAGTACTGAACCCTTATCGTTGTTTAGTTGCCAAGTGTGTCCGACTCTTTGTGACCCCATGGACTGCAGCACGCCAGGCTTCCCTGTCCTTCACCAACTCTTGGAGCTTGCCCAAACTCGTGTCCGTTGAGTCTGTGATGCCATCCAACCACCTCATCCTCTGTCATCCCCTTCTCCTGACTTCAGTCTTTCCCAGCATCAGGATCTTTTCTAATGAGTAGTTGCTAGTATGTAGATACTAAATTGATGATTGTATTCACTTACTTTAGTAATTTTTTTGGTATGTTCTTTGGGATTTTCTGCGTATACAGTCATGCAAACTCTGAATAAAGACAGTTTTATTTTGGTCTGTTTAGAATGTCTGCTCACTCCGTGGGCAAGAACCTCCAGTACAGTGTTGAATAGAAGCCTTAGTTTGCTAGTTTTTTGAAAATTACTACAGTGAATGAATGTTGCTTTCTTACTGCATTTATTGAGATACTGGGTTTTCTTTTTGGCGGGGCGTGGAGGGGTGGGAGGGTTGCTGCACAGCTTGTGCGATCTTAGTTTTCTGGACCAGGGATGGAACGCGACTTCTGTAGTGAAAGAACAGAGCCCTAACCACTAGACTGCCTGGGAGGTCCCAGCATACAGTTTGTTTGTTTAATCTGTGAACATGGTGAATTATTTTGATTTTTCAAATAGTGAAACAACTTTGCATTCACAGTATAAAACCCACTTAGTCATCATGTTTATTATTTTTATGCATTTCTGGATTCAGTTTACTAGAAATTTGTTAACAAGTTTTGGGTCCGTATTTGTGAGAAAGATTGGTCTGTAGTGTTCTTGTGTTAGACCTTTGTCTAGTTTTAGTATTCAGATAGTGCAGGCCTTTGATATTCTAGATACTGAATTGAAAAAAAAATGTTGGTTTTTTTCTGGATGAGATCTGTAGAATTCTTTTCCAGGAGAGACACTAATGAATTATCTTGGCCTGGAGGGTTTCTTCTGGATTTGTTAATTGCTATAGGTTATTTAAGTACAAATCAGTTAATTTAGTAGATACAGGTCTATTTATATTCTCTCTTCTTAAGTGAGCTTTGATTGGAAAAGTTCCTTGACACATAGTTCATCTAAGCAGCAGTCAGTATTAAGCATAAAATTGTTTGCAATTTTCCCATAAATTTCTAATTTGTAAGAGTTTGTAAGAGTTGTAGTGATATCTCTTCTTTCATTCCTGATAGAGATAATTTTTTTATATTCTTTTTTCCTTGACTTAATATGTTAACCCCTTTCAAAAACGTAACAAACAGCATAATCCTGTAAGTTAATAGAAAAGTACAGAAGAATAGTAATAAGTACCTGTGTACTCTCACCACTCGGTGTCAATAATTGTTAACATTTTTTTTTCCTACATTTGCTTTGTGTGTGTGAATCGGTCAAGTTGTGTCCGACTCTTTGTGACCCCCATGGACTGTAGCCTGCCAGTCTCCTCTGGCAGGGGGATTCTCCAGGCAAGAATACTGGAGTGAGTAGCCATTCTCTTCTCTGGAGGATCTTCCTGACCCAGGGATTGAACCTGGGTCTCCCACGTTGCAGGCAGGTTGTTTACTGTCTGAACCACCAGGGAAGACCCAAATATTTAAATAGAGAACATTTAGTTGGCGTTGAAATGGTAAGTACACACGCCACTGTTCCTGGAGCTGGTGTACAGCATTCATGTGCACACTTTGCTATTTCTAGTACTTGTTTGTAAGAATTGATTATCAGTGTCAACCTTTTTTCTTTGGAAAATATGCCTAAATGGGGCACAGTGCCTCTCCTTTTGCATCTTTCTTTCCATTCAGTTTTGTTTGAGATATATTCATGTTGAGACTAGATCTGACTTGCATGTTTTAATTGCTGTGTAGTATTTTATTGGGTAAAATATAGCTTGTCTATTCTTAAATAAGTTGCTTCTCCTTTTTCTTTATTACGGATAGCACTGTTGGAAGCATCTTTGAAAATTTTTCTTGTGATAAGTATGTGAGTTTCTTTAGAGATCTTTAAGTGGAATTGATGGACTGTAAGATATGAGCTTCTTCAGTATTAAGAATCATAGTCATCCCTGGGTATTACCAGGGGATTGTTTCCAGGAACCCATGAATATACTAAACTCTGAGAATACTCAGATATCTTAAATAAACTGACATAGTATTTGCATATACCCTACACACATCCTCCTGTGTACTTTAAATCATCTCTAGATTAATTTTAATACCTTATACAAAGTAAACGCTATGTAAATTGTTGCTGTCACACTGCAAAGTGAAGTTTTGGGTCTTAGAACTTTTTGGAGAAATATTTTCCTTTTTTGCAAGTAGTTTCGGTTAGCAGTTGGTTTAAATCTGTGACTGTGGAGCCTGCAGATAGAGGGCTGACTGTGTATTGGATTGTCCTCCAGACTCTTTGCCGGCAACAAAATTCCAGTTTTCCTGTATAAGGCAAACCTTGTTTCATTGTGCTTCGCAGGTAATGCATTTTTTTTTTCTTTTTTGACAAATGGAATGTTGTGACAATCCTGTGTCAAACAAGTCAGTTGACGTTATTTTTCTAAAAGCATTTGCTCAGTTTGTGTCTCTGTCACACTTTGGTAATTATTGCAGTATTTCAAACTTTTTCATTGTTAAATGATGATTGTGATCTTTGATGATACAAATCAAAGATTTTACTATTGCAAAATTTTATGATGCACTGAAGACTTAGATGATAGCATTTTTAAGCAATATTTTCTAGTTAAAGTGTGTATTTTTTCTTAAAGCCCATAACATTTAATAAACTACAGTATAGTGTAAACATACTTTTATATGCACTGGAAAATCAGAAAGTTCATTTGACTCACTTTATGGCTGTGTTCTGGAACTAAACCCAGGATATCTCCAGGATATGTCTATAATGCCAGCAGTGGGATTATCAGATTTAAATTTGAGAGGGGAGAATGGAATCTAGAGGATGGGGAAGAATTTTTCATGGTTTTGATTTACATTTCCTTTGTCAAGAAGGTTAAACATCTTTTCAAATGTTTGTTAGCTATTTGAAATCCATCTATATTTGTTAACTATTGAAATGTTGAGAGGGCTTAATCTTCTGAACATACTTCCCTGAGTTATAATTTTGAACTTTGGCATTCCTTTTTTTGTTTCTTTATAGAATCTCTTATGTTTTCTCTCCTTTTGTCTCTAGTTATCTGTTTAGTTCAGGGTGCAAAGGACTATGTGTGTGCCCATTTTGATTATCTTTCTGTTGTTATACCTACCAGGTAATGTTTATAGTTTTAAATGACTACTTTACAGCTGCTCCTTTCTTTGAAATGGACAGGAAATCTTACCCACTTCTGTCCAATCCTGCTGTTCCTGGCAGCTGTCTGAAGACTACGTAGTGCCATCAGCAGGTCACCAAGTTCCAGGCACTGAGTCTCACAGGCTTTTGTTGTTGTTCTTCTTCTTCAGTTGCTAAGTCATCTCCAACACTTTGCAACCCCTTGGACTGTAGCAAGCCCGGCTTCCCTGTCTTTCATTGTCTCCCAGAATTGGCTCAAATCCATTGAGTTGAGCCAGTGGAGTAGTCCATTGAGTCGGTGATGCCATCCAACTATCTCATCCTCTGTCGCCCCCTTCTCTCAGTCTTTCCCAGCGTCAGGGCCTTTTCCAGTGAGTTGGCTCTTTGTCCCAGCTGGCCAAAGTATTGGAGCTTCAGCATCAGTCCTTCCAGCGAATATTCAGGGTTGATTCCTTTAGGATTGACTGGTTTGCTCTGCTTGCTGTCCAGGGAACTCTCAAGAGTCTTCTCCAGCACCACAATTTGAAAGCATCAGTTCTTCGGCACTCAGCCTTCTCTATGGTCCACCCCTCACATCTGTACCTGACTACTGAAAAAACCATAGCTTTGACTATATTGACCTTTGTCACAGGCTTTTAGTGGGAATAAAAGTGAAAGAAGATGAGATCAGATTTGCAGAAGACAGGTGGAAGCAGAATGGCAGTTTATGGTGATACGTCTTTATACTAACCAGAATGCCCAGATATCCTTATCACACGCACTTTGTCACATGCCAGGGTACTGAGAACCCAGGGTAGTGATTTGGACTTGTTTGGTAAACCTGGAATTTGTAACAAAAGGTGTGTCTGTTTGTGTGCCTTACAGTTTTTTTAAAGGCATGGCTTATATACCTTTCTGATTGATAATAAGATTGTTCTTGTTTTTGGTGAAAATTTTAAGTCTACCTCCAGAAATTGTTTCACGTAACTTGGTGTAGAAGTTTTAAGTGCTGAATTTCTTTCTGCTGAAAGTTAATGATTGATTTTTGATCAAAACTTTTCTTATGGTGAGGAGGCTTATGCCCCATAAAAAAGGATAATGTATGGCAAGATTTAAACATAATGCCTCCTCAGAATATGTGATACATTGGTATTGCACAGTGGTAATATATAGTGTGATTTTATTTTTACTTAAAAACCTTTATCTAGAAATACATGTAGATTCATATGCAGTTTTAAGAAATACTACAGAGAAATTTCATATATCCTTTACCCTGTTTTTCCCAGTGGTAATATCTTGCATGACTAATACCACTTTTAGAAAATCGACATTGATACAATCCGTAGACTTTTTTCAGACCCCTGTGTTGGTGGTGGGTGTGAAAGAATTTTGTGTATTTGCTTTTTTATAATATTACCACATATGTAGTTTGTGTGACCACTATCACAGTCAAGGTGCAGAATAGCCCTATTACAAGAATCCTTCATGCTACTCTTTACTAGCCATAATTATCACCCGTACCCCAAGCCTCTCTCACAACTATTCAGCTGTTCTCCATCTCTATAGAATGTTATATAAACGGAGTCATACATATGTAATTTTTTGAAATTGGATTTTTTTACTCATCGTAATTCCTTTGAGATCTGTTCAGGTTGTGTGTATCAACAGTCCATTCCTTTTTATTGCTAAGTGGTATTCCATGATATGAATGTACCATAATTGTGACATAGACCCATCGAAGGACATTTGGGTTATTACACTTTGGGGCTATGAACAAATAGTTCAGTTCGGTCACTCAGTCGTGTCCAACTCTCTGTGACCCCGTGGGCTGCAGCACACCAGGTCTCTCTGTCCATCACCAACTCATGGAGTTTACTCAAACTCAGGTCCATTGAGTCGGTGATGCCATCCAACCATCTCATCCTCTGTCGTCCCCTTTGCCTCCCGCCTTCAATCTTTCCCACCATCAGGGTCTTTTCAAATGAGTCAGCTCTTCGCAGCAAGTGGCCAAAGTGCTGGAGTTTTCAACTTCAACATCAGTCCTTCCAATGAATATTCAGAACTGATTTCCTTTAGGATGGACTGGTTGGCTCTCCT
Organism: Ovis aries; assembly: GCF_016772045.2. NCBI lineage: Eukaryota > Metazoa > Chordata > Mammalia > Artiodactyla > Bovidae > Ovis > Ovis aries. The sequence goes on from NC_056072.1 coordinate 29,329,446, forward strand.
TGCAGTCCAAGGGATTCTCAAGAGTCTTCTCCAACACCACAGTTCAAAAGCATTAATTATTCGGTGCTCAGCTTTCTTTATAGTCCAATTCTCGCATCCATACACAACTACTGGAAAAACGATAGCCTTGACTAGATGGACCTTTGTTGGCAAAGTAACGTCTCTGCTTTTTAACATGCTATCTAGATTGGTCATAACTTTTCTTCCAAAGAGTAAGCATCTTTTGATTTCATGGCTGCAGTCACCATCTGCAGTGATTTTGGAGCCCCAAAAATAAAGTCAGCCACTGTTTCCCTGTCTGTTTGCCATGAAGTGATGGTACCGGTTGCCATGATATTCGTTTTCTGAATGTTGAGCTTTAAGCCAGCTTTTTCACTCCTCTTCCACGTTCATTAAGAGGCTCTTTAGTTATTCACTTTCTGCCATAAGAGTGGTGTCATCTGCATATCTGAGGTTATTGATATTCTTCCTGGCAGTCTTGATTCCAGCTTGTGCTTCTTCCAGCCCAGCGTTTCTCATGATGTACTCCCGCATATAAGTTAAATAAGCAGAGTGACAATATACAGCCTTGATATACTCCTTTCCCTATTTGGAAACAGTCTGTTGTTCCATGTCCAGGTCTAACTATTGCTTCCTGAACTGCATATAGGTTTCTCAAGAGGCAGGTCAGGTGGTGTGTTAGGAGACTTGCCTGTGGGTGTCCGGGAGTCTCTGGTGAAGGCATGGGTTGGAGGTGGCCTGCTGCAGGGTTGGGGGCACAGACTGTAACAGTACATGCCTGGGGTCTTTTGAGGGAAGTCACCATCATCATCATTGCCTCCACCATAGTTTGGCCCCAGGTAAATAGCAGAGAGAGAATACAGCCCCACTCATCAACAGAAAATTGGATTAAAGATTTACTGAGCATGGCCCCACCCATCAGAAGACCCAGTGTCCCCCTCAGTCTGTCCTGTCAGGAAGCTTTCATAAGCTTCTTAATCCTTCTCCGTCAGAGGACTGACAGACTGAAAACCATACTCACAGAAAACTAACCAATCACATGGGCCACCGCCTTGTCTAACTCAGCGAAACTAGGAGCCATGCCGTAGGGCCACCCAAGCCGGACGGGTCATGGTGGAGAGTTCTGACAGAATGTGGTCCACTGGAGAAGGGCATGGCAAACCACTTCAGTATTCCTGCCTTGAGAATCCTATGAACAGTATGAACAAATAAAACTGGTATAAATGTTTGTGTGGCTTCCCTGGTGGCTCAGATGGTAAAGAATCTGCCTACAATGCAGGAGACCTGGGTTCAGTCCCTCATTTCCCCTGGAGAAGAGAATGGCTTTCCACTCCAGTATTCTTGGCTGGAGAATTCCATGGACAGAGAGGAGACTGGCAGGCCACAGTCCATGGGGTCACAAAGAGTCAAAAGTGACTGAGTGACTAACACAAATATTTGTGTCCAGGTTTTTATGTGAACCTAGGTTTGTTTCTCTAGGGTAAATGCCCAAGAGTACAATTAGTAGCAATGCATTAAAAAAAAAAAAAACACTGCAGTTAAGACTGAAATATGTATGCTGTGTAGAATTTTCTAAACAACGTCTTAAATGATAAATTGCTACTATCTTGAATTTACTTTAATTCTAATTTATATTTGTAAAACAGCCTATTGCTTAATTGGTAAATAATAAGAAGTGAGAAAATTTTGAAAATTTATTTTATAATTTAGAGGATTGGGTTTAAAGTTAATAGCATTATTGCATTATTTACTGTACAGTTCACCCATGAAACGATTCAAGTCCAGTTTTAGAACATAGCAGCTTAGAAAGTTCCCTCAGACCTGTTTGCCGTGAGTCCTCACTGTCCAGGTAACCATTGATAAGTTTTTAATCTTTCTATAAATTTCATGGCAGTGGAATAATTCACTATATAGCCTTTTGTACGTGGCTTCTTTCACTTAGTACAGTGTTTTGGAGGTTTGTCCACCTTGTTTCATTATTGTAGTAGTATTTGGTTGCATGGTTAAACCAAGTTTTCTGTATTTTCACCAGTTAATGGGTTAGGATTGTTTCCAGTTACGACTGTTAGGAATAATGCAGCTATAAACATTTGTGTGGTTATTATTATTATTTGTGTGTTGTTTCTCTTGAGTAGATAACTTAGGAGTGGATTACTGACTTGCATATTTAGCTTCTACAAGACTGTCAAAGAGCTTTCCAAAGGAATTATACTTTTTTTATATTCCCACCAACAACGTATGAGGGTTACATTTTCTCCACATCCTCACCAACACTTGGTTGTACTATATTTTTTATTGTAGTCTTTTTAGTGAATGTGTTGAAACTTCATTGCGGTTTTAATTTGCAGTTCTGAAATGACTAATGGAAGAGCATCTTTTCTTGTGCTTATTAGCCATTTGTGTATCTTCTTCAGTCAAATGTCTATTTAGATATTTTGCCCATTTAAAAAATTGAGTTGTCTGTGTTTTTAGGGTTGTAAGAGTTCTATGTTGTGAATATATGTCCTTTATCAAGTATATGTGCCTTTTCTTTTTCTTATTGATATGTTTTGAAGGGCACAAGTTTTATATTTATCATTTTCATCCTCATATAGAAAAACTTTTTTTTAAGAAGGCAGTCTTGCCAGTGGAAGAAATATACTTACATTGTGACCTTTATTCGTCTGTTTCTAAAATATACCGAGTTCCAGCCTTGATTGTTTTCTTGGTTTTAGCTTTTTTTCCCAACAGTGAAACAACAGCTTATAATACCCAGAGCCTTCTGAATGTATTATAAATCTTGTGTGAAAAATTAGGTTTTCATCATTTTACTTTATAGTGAAAAAGTAATAAATAATTCTCCCCCAGGTCTGTTTCAGACCATTTTTTGAATATCAGGTAATTAAACTTGATTGAGATACACAATATACATGTTAAAACTAAGGCCAAATGCTATCAGAAATTCAGGGTGGTGGGGAACCACTGTCTCTGAACTCTGGAGCTCAGTCACAACAATGTAATTCTTGCTTGAGAGGGATCAAGTTTTTTATCATCATTTTTCCTCTTCATATCTCACTTCTGTCTTAGTTTGACATTGGCTCACTAGTAGTAAATTAAGTGCAAGGTAGATCTTGAGTAAATCTGTGTTTTGTTTTGTTTTTTTTTTTCTTAATTTGATCAGGAAAGGAATGCAAACTACACCTATTATGGCATTGGAGTTGAATTTTTTACACACTCATTTTCATAAGCAGAAGGCAGCAGAATGATTCTGCTTAATTGAAAGTGAACTTCTCAGGTGGATTTCAGGATGGGTTCAGGTTAAAGATTATTGAGTACTTTTTCACTGCTTTGCATCAACCATCTTTTATGAATCTCCCTATTCCAGAACAGTCCCGGCATTGGGTCAGTACGTATTCATAAATAGATAGCAGACCATATAAGAGACTCTGATAATGAAGATCAGAAGCTTAACCTGTGATCACCTCTCAGGACTTTTTAGTATGAACTGTGTGTAAACTTCCTATGCATATTTTTGCCTGTAACAGTTAAAATTTTTCTTGCTAAGAAGTAAAATGACATATCTAAAGTTGATAACATGGAAAAGTTAACAGGGATTTAGTTGTGGCTTCAGTGAAAGCCTCTTAACCGAAATAATTTAATGAGGGAGAACGTGTGTAGCATCCAGGGTGTTGGTGGAGTAACATGTTAAGGTCTCGAGCAGGACCAATCCCAAGAGAAAATTGTTGTTCAGTTGTGTCTGACTCTTTGCAACCCCATGGACTGCAGCATGCCAGGTTTCCCTGTCCCTTCCTGTCTCCCTGAGTTTTCTCAAACTCGTATCCATTGAGTTAATGATGCCATCCAACCATCTCATCCTCTGTTGCCCCATTCTCCTCCTGCCCTTAATCTTTCCCAGCATCGGTCTTTTCCAGATGAGTCAGTTCTTCGCATCAGGTGGCCAAAGTATTGAGCATCAGCATTAGTCCTTAACAGTGAATATTCAGAGTTGATTTCATTTAGGTTTCACTGGTTTGATCTCTTTGCTGTCTAAGGGACTTTCAGGACTCTTTTGGGAAGTTGTCTTTGTTTTGCATTGTACGCCATGCCATGGAGGTTGAACTTTCAGGAACGCCTGTTTGTGCAGATATTTACTTGTTGCAGTTTCCCGCAGCATGGTTGATTGCACAGAAGTGAAAATATGGGAAAGTGTTTTAATAAGCATGCTATAATCTTTCAAACATCTACTCTCTAGAGGTTTTGCCAGAAATGTATTTCAAGTAAGTAATAGTCCTCAAGCCTTCTATGGTGATAGATCCTGCTGAGTTAACCACAGACTTTTTTGGTTAGGCTGCAGTTAGCCAAGCAGCACTTAGTTGTATAGGCAATCTCATCCTGTCCTGTTACCAACCACATCTAGTAAGCTGAGGACCCTCCAGCCTAGTTTGGATGCCTTCTCTCAGTTACGAACCAGGGTGCGTGTTTTGCAGACTGTTGAGGAAATGTGGAGAGTTAACAAGCAGGTGAGTGGACTTCCTGTCTTTAATTCTCTTCCTCAAAGTAATGGTGTTGCTCTCACTGATCATGTTTTAACTATATGATTTAATGAGGTTTTCTTCACAGCATTTACAGCTGGTGGTTTTTATCTTTCTGTTGTTGAAGAATATTCTCTGATACCCTTGTTTGTCAGTGTCAGTGCCAGAGTATGCCGGCAGGGTGTTTGAGAAGGAATTCTGATTTGATCAGGAAACTAGAACTGCTGTATCTTTAGGCTGCTCTTCTCCACTTAAGCATGAACATGCATTAAAAAGGTGGATCTGCTAATAAATAATGGAACCCCATTTGCTGCAATATAGAAAAAATGTTAGATGATCTATTGTCCTTTATTTGTACCATTAGTGTAGCTGCGTAAGGGTCAATTGGGACCTTTCTGAGTCTGAGTGATAAAAGTGTGACCCATCTTCCCTTTGCCTCCCTAGAGATCTTGTCCTTTATAGTTGCCAAGGTGTGTATATCATCCTGCTCACCTGTGAAATGGTTTTATGGGCCGTGGGGCATCCTCTGTTTACATTTGGTTCTGGAGATAAATGTTGAGGTGACTTCTCATCACAGATTCACAAATTGGCTGAATCATCCTTAATTTTTGCTGTTGGTCTTAAATTTGTCTCTTGGGCTAAAGTTGATCGGTTGCTCATTTCTCATATATAAGTGGTATTTAAGTTTGTGTTCTGAAGTGTCTGTATATTAATAGCTTAAAATACATACTTTAAAGTTTCTAAATCATGGCAAAAGTTTGAGTAATAACCACTATTAAAACCTGTGACACCGAAAATAAATGGCTTTGGCTTGAGCCAAGTAAGTTCAAACTTAGCTCGTTCTAAAAGTATAAATGAGACATGAGATGTTAATAAGTTGAATTTATAAAGTATTTTCTTATAGAAGCATTAGAGATGAGATTCACATTTTATTTCTAACTTTTTCAAAAATTACTACAAATGAGATACCTATAGGTTCAATGATCTTAGCATATTTTTCCTGATAGTAATCAGTTTCTCACTGACTTGAACAACAGTGTCACTAATAAGTAAACAAATCTAAAAGTATTTTCAGACTTTAAAAAAGTTGACATTGAAATGTAAACAGATAAGCTTAGTTCTTACAATGTGTGTTCAAGTGGATATAAATGTTGAATTTGGGAAGCGTTGTAAAGTAATGCTGTTTCTTCCCTATCACCGCTATTGCTAATTATCACTCCATTATAAAGTCCTTTTTTTTTCTTTGAAGTGGTGTGTATCACCTGTAAAGAGGACTAATAGTGAAGGGAAATGGAGAGTGGCTGAAAAGGCCTGAATATGGGATGTGACTCTGAACTTGCCCTGGCTTTTGTTTCTAAGCTATAAAATAAAAGACTTAACCTTTACTAGATCTCAGTAGTGCTTTGCAGCTCGAAATCCTTAAATTCATGAGTTCTAAATGTTTTTTACCTAGTTTTATTCTAAATAAATAACATCATCTGAGATGCTCAGCAATTAAATTATTCGCAAATATTGTACAGGTGTGGATTAGCATATCTTACTGCTTCCCCCCACCCCCACCTCTAAGAAAAAACTGTAACACCATTGGAAATTTCTTACCATCTATTAGCTTTAGCAGAAGCCTCAGGTTGAGTTTCTATACACATACTGTGTATAGAACACATACACATTCTGTGTACAGTCCTAGGATAACTAAATGCACAGAATTCTTAAACCCAACTAACTTTCTTAATGGTTCTGAAGAGAGTTGAACTCTACTGCTCTAAGGCTTCCATTGGCGGTAGTGAATTACCTTCTCCCTCATGCACTCACAATCATATTAGTTTATGTATGTATACACACACACACGTATTCTTGTCTGCATCTCTGGGAGACTTGAAAAAATAATAAGATCATTTTTTGTGTGCTCTGTGGTTCAGGTTGAGAAAGGCTGTGGACACTGATGTGGTGTAATCGATTCTCATGTGAATTTACAAATGCACGGCAAAAACCTGCAGCAGAGATGTTCTGTGTACTTAAGAAATCAGCCCCTGGCATAAGCTTTTAGTTTTCCAGGAACCCAAACACTCAGTGAACACCTGCAGTCCTTTCTATCACTGGTGATCGTGTGCTTTGGCTGCCCAGATTACCCCACACTTAAAAACGTGTTTGTCTCTCCCCTTGCACGTTTTCCCTCCTCGGAATGTTCCCTTTGTTCACTGGTTCATTGGCTGAAAACTCCCTAGTCAGCTTCTGTTAATCATCTCTCAGTACAGAGTTGGTTTTCCCTCTTTTGTGCCCTAATACCTGGCCTTGTAACCATCTTTCACATTTGAAAAATAGTATTTTATAGCAGCATCTCACAACCCCATCCTTATCCATCCCCAGAGGGACTGTTAGACTTGTCAACATCTGATGTGTGTTGGTTGAATATGGAATAATCCATTTACAGTCTCTTGCTCAGTGTAGATATGATAGGCATTTATAGTACAGTTTTGCAGCAGTGTATCTGGGTAGCAAACAGCAGAGTGATTTGGTCCATATGCATACAGAAATGCAATCTTGGCTTTGTTAATACCACACTCAGATCACCTGAGCCCCAAAACTGCTATTACCATGAAGACATTAAAAAACAGCTCAAGTGATGTAAAGGCTGTGTACGTCAAATACAGGTATGTTATCAGTGGCATAGGACAAGGCAGAAAGAACTTTAAAAAAATAAATAAAATAGAGCTTCAAAGGAGGTACCTACCCAGGAAACCTAAAGTGAGATGGCCTATACTGTCACTTTGAGGCCTTCCCAGGTGGCTGAGTGGTAAAGAATCTGCCTGCCAGTGCAGGAGATGCAGGTTCAATTCCTGGGTTGATCCTTGGGTTGGAAACGTCCCTGAAGGAGAAAATGGCAACCCGCTCCAGTATTCTTGCCTTGAGAATCCCATGGACCGAGGAGCCTGGTGGGCTACAGGGTCGCAAAGAGGAGGACCTTCCGTAGCGATTGAGCACCAGCACATGTTTTCATTATATAGAACGGCTTCAAAAAGTCAGTACCATTCTTGGGCCTTTCATAGTTTTCTCATTTGTGAAACTGTTGTTTTGAGAGAATTGTTTGAGGATATATGAGCAAGTGTGTTGAAAGTGAGAAAGCAACAAAATAGAAGTGTGAAATATTAGTGAAACCGGAACAGATTCTGAAGTTTGAATTGTTGAGAAGTTTCTAGAATTGTCACCTCTTTTCTCAAAGAGGTTAATACATAAGACCTTGCATATAGTGAATGTTCAATAAATATTTCTTGAGTCAGGGGAACAAGTGAGGCTTGGGGATATAATGAACAAAAATGACACCATGGCTTGGATTGGAGTGCAAAAAGAGTGGTCCAGGCCAAAGAATCTTCCGGAGAATGTCTAGAAGTGCCAGTGCTACCCGGCAATGAATTGTGATGGTAAGAACTTAGATCTGGCTTCTAGGGCATGAGGGAACTCATGCTGACACTTTGAGGGAGCCGCTGCTGCTGCTAATTCGCTTCAGTCGTGTCCGACTCTGTGCGACCCCATAGACAGCAGCTCACCAGGCTCCCCCGTCCCTCGGATTCTCCAGGCAAGAACACTGGAGTGGGTTGCCGTTTCCTTCTCCAAAGCATGAAAGTGAAAAGTAAAAGTGAAGTCACTCAGTTGTATCCAACTCTGCGTGACCCCATGCACTGCAGCCTACCAGGCTCCTCGGTCCATGGGATTTTCCAGGCAAGAGTGCTGGAGTGGGTTGCCACTCTTCTACTTTGAGGGAGGGAGTGGTGTAACCAGTGACAGTGAATGAACTTTGACACTCCTTGTGATAAACTGAAGACAGGACAATACTAGAGGCCTGAAGGTTTGTAGTAAAAGTAGCTCAGGTGAGCTGTACTTTGATCCACAGTGGGAGGTGGAATAATAACCATTTATTGAGGGACCATTATATGCTAGACCTGGTACCAGGCGTATACTTTTTTATCTTCACAGCAGCCATGGAGGCACCTAGTTATTACTGCCATTTTAAAGATGAAGATAGACATAACCCATCCCGAACATACGGAGTCAGTATGATGTATTAACTCCAGTTGCAGAGGAAGGTGTTACATGACAGGGAAAAGTGGGAGTGGGTGGAAATTCCTATTTGTTTGTTGTTATAGTGAACATTGTCTTACTGTGAGGAAGAATCTTTAACCACTTTGGAAATTCATACTACCAGTTCATTTGATAATGAATGGTGGGGTAATGTATACATACATTGGAAAGTAAAACTAAGAGCTCTGTCCAGTAACTAACTTGGCACTTGAGTAACCTAAGTATATGAACCACCCAAAGAAGAAATGAAAGTAAAATTTTAATCATGCAAGTATTTGATGGTGTTCACTGTGTGTTTTATTCTGCAGAGCCCCTACCTAGAACAGGTGATGTTTTCCTCTCTGATGTCTTCACACTTCTTTACTTTATGTAGATCTTAGAGGTTTATACGCAGCAATGCACTTCATTTAAGCTTTCTATTCCTTCATGCAAACCGCCTTTCTAATTGCATTTCTTTCTGAACTGCTTATGTCAGCTTGTCACCTTCCTTCCCTCAGTCACCCCAGAGATTTGGATCAAGAAGATTCCTGTTGTATTGAGGTGCAGCTGTTCTGTAGGGAGTCATGTGATTCATTGCAGCACACCCGCTAGTACTCTTGCCTGTTTATTCACCAGTTTACCGAATGAGAATCCGCCTGCCTGTGCAGGAGATGCGGCGGATTTGCAGGTTAAGAGTCAGATATAACTTTGCGACTAAACAACAAAATGCAGTGCTTAGCTTGCTTAAGATATTTTATCTTGTTTTTTTTACTTTATATGTTCTGAATATTTTTATTTATATGTCTAGACCATCATCTCCAAAAGGAAACTGTAATATCTTCCACTTGTTTGCCATTGAATCCAGTGTGAGCAGGCTCATTTCTTTTCTTTTTTCTTTTTTTTTTTTTTAAAAGGTGTAATAAGGAACAAACTTAGTCATTCTAGTTTTGTGTGTGTTTTAAGCTACACCAATTGGATGAAATAATAAAGGCAAAGGAAATTTGCCTATTAAATTACTGAGTTTATAGAAACAGCTTTTAAGTACCACATGAAAAGCACTATATTTGTAAAAGATGCCTGATGTGTTATAAAATAATTTTGACTTTTTTCTGCCAGTTCTAAGATTTATATTAAGTTAAAATTTTAAACACAAAAGACATACTATTGCCTTAATGGTGGTGATGATGGAATAGAACACATTTCCAAGAATGCAGCTGTTGTTAAAAGGAGGACTTCTACCGGATGGCATTTTCAAGTCATCTCATTTTTTCAAAGTGTAATTTTCGGGAGGAAAATAAGAACTTGCATGAAAAGTGTTATTATGTCATCAAAATGTGGAATGGGATATTCTTGTTAATAGATTTAAAGAAAAAAAAACATTTTATGTATGTTTGCAACTTAGAAGTTTGGGGGTGAGAGGCATTTGGTGACCAGACATTGTTTTTTATTTCATTAATTCCTTCAAGGCTCCTCAAGACACGTGATGTTAGGCTGGCAGTTCATGTGCTCGTCTTTCAGGCACACGCCCAGGGTCCAGCCTGTCACTAACAGAAGTAAAGACATTAAGGGTCCCAGTAATCCGCTGTCACATGTGTGTATTCTGATCAGTGGAACTGGGAGAAGTTGTGGGCATTAAGGGCTACAGACAGTGAAAGGTACTTCTGCCATTGAGGTGAGACTCTTTAAATGGAAAATGACTTCAAACAATAGTGCCAAGATGGTGTCGTTTACAGTTGGCCCAGGTTCATCTTAGAATGGAAAGTTCTTGGAGAGAGCTAATTTTCCTCATTGTGTCACCTATAATTGTTCTTAGAATGGCTTCACTTTTAAAATAGAGAAAGTGAAAACTGCATTGCATCTTTTGAGATAATTGTCACCAAATTCTGATTTTTTTCGTATGTATAACTGCCTGCTTGAAATCTTTATGCTTAGTGCATCAACCTCATATCTCTGGAGAGATGCACAGAAAATCCACAGTTGCCAGAGAAATCTAAAATTACTCTGAAGTTGCATTTGACTTTGAATTATTAGAAACATTACCGTTGTCTATAACCAGGATTGGGGGATAGAATCCTATTATTACAGATAATATTGACTAGCAGTTCTCTTATATAACAAACATAAGCTATAGTTAAAGTGTCTCTGCTTAAACTCAGGCAATTTTAACAGCTTAAGAGTTGACCTACATTACTCTGTATTGAGTTCCTAAGACTGTTCCATGCTTGCAGCTTCAGGAGCAGTTTTGAGTGCCCTTCTTTCCTCCCATTCTTGGCGTCCTTAATATTCTCTGTTGATTTCTCAGAGCTTTTTGCCATAGACGGCAAGTAGACACATCCAGTGGTTTCCTTTTCCCTGTTTGTGTGTGTGTGTGTGTGTGTGTGTGTGTGTGTGTGTGTGTGTGTGTGTGTGTGTGTGTTTTGCTGATAATGGAGGCTGGGGGGAAGTTTTTCTCTTGAACAGAAGTCACCCTTCTTGTTTTGTCTGACATTTATAGATTTTACTCCTTTCACACAGTCAGGAGTTTTGACTCGTATTCAAGACTGAACTTTTCAGGGTGGTTCTTACTACTCTAGCTCAGCACCTCACTCCATCTCCACCTCATTTTTTATACCAACTTGCTTGTTGGAAAAGGATCTGAAAAGAATGAGTGTGGTTCCTGGGACTCAGGTACTCAGATCTATGTTTGGGGACCCCAGCAATTGGGTTAAAGCTAGGAGGAATTAGGGGGCAATGGCTAGCAATTAAGGAAGGCCGATGAGAAACATGGGGCTATTTCTGAGAAGCTTGTTAGGAGAGTTTGTTCCTAAAATGGCTCTCCATGTAGACTTCACAGTAGAGTCTCCTGGGGAGCATGGTTCCTTTGCCTAGATGGGCTCCATCTCAGACCCATTAAATCAGTGTCTCTGTTGGTGGGACCGGAGCCTCACTATGCTTTCAAGGTTGCCTTGTTGATTCTATTGAGAGTTATATTGAGTTATATATATAGTCAGTCTATATTGAGAGTTACTGATCTAAGGGTAAACATAGTAGTTGGCAATCAGTGATAGGAATCTGGTAGGATTGTCTACCAAAGCTATTCCTCCTTTAGCAGTTTCTGTGTCTTTTAATATTTCGGTGTATTCCTGTTGTTGAACTCAACTTTTCATTAAGCTAGTGAATTTTACTTTTCTATAAAATAGTGTATAGAAGACAGTACAGAGGACTTAGGGTAGTTGAGTACCTGCTCCCTGAATAATAGTGGAGCTCTGGCTCCCTGCCTGGCCTTCTGGTCTCATCTTCTGGTTCCCAGTCTGCAAATCTGCCACCTTGGTCTTCCTTGAGTATGTCCTACACCGTACTATTTTCCTCCTGACCATAGGGCCGTTTCCCGTGTTTTCCCTACCTGAGGCTGCCTCTGTTTGACTCCTCCCCCGCCATCCATCTCTGGTTCACTCCATCAGCCTACCCCAAAGCCACTTTCTTTGAATATGCTCTCCATGTTCCTGTGCTTTCTCAGTTGTAATTTTCTATGCATGTGTGTGGTTATTTGCTACTTTGATTCCCTGTTTAGACCTAGCTTTTTACGAGCAGAAACCAACCTGTTTTTACCCACTATTGGTTGTGTCTAGCATCTAGCACAGGGCTTGAGACACTGCGTGCATTGAATGAGTGGATCAAAGTGGCAGTGGAACTGGACGCAAATTCTGTAATCTTGTGTGTGTGTGTAGAACCAAATAAATAGGACAGCTGTTAGGAACTCAGAGACTTCTGAGGCTGGAGATACTGAGTAGCATATAGGTTTTATCTTAAAGCTTTCAGGAGTGCTGTTTTGAGAATTCTGGAGCCCCATTTGAGCTCTGCACATTTGCTCTGGTTTGGAAGGGAGAGAAATTGTGCTAATTGTTTATCTTCCATGAGCTTTGCAGGATGGAAGATCAAGAGTCAGTATGGAAAAATAGTGGTTTATAAAGAGTGATTATTTTTAGAGGAATTGTTATTCAGTGGTAGCAAAACTTATGGACACAGATTAGTTAAAACTTTTTTGGGTGCTTTTTTTCTTTTAAGGAAATAGGGATAATTCACACCTTAGGTTTAAAATTGGCAGGCAAATCAATTGTTTATTAAACCACCTGTTTATTAGTAGCAGAGGAGTCTGGGGATACATGTCTAATATTTAGGAATGTATTTTCACGTATCTGTGAATGTTAATTTCAGAATATTCACATGAGTTTTATAAGGAAGGCAGTGTTACGGAATAAAAAGAGCAAGACCACTATACCCAGGAGTTAGACAGTAAATAACAGTTACAACCTCTGGTAGATCACTGATTATCTATATTTCATTTTTGTCATCTGTAAAATAGAAGGAATTGAACTGAATATTTCCTAACTGGGAAGAACTGAGAGAACGTTGTTACCTACAGCTCTTTTTTTGGTCTGAATTTACCCTACCTTACAGCTTAAATGAAAACAGAATGAAAGATAATCGTAGATGCACCTCCCTTATCTATTGTCCAGGGAATAAAATGCAATGTGATTCATCAGTGTTGTTTGCTAATGACCAACTTTGCAGGAAGCCTGAGGCTTAAGCTCACTGGAAAGCATTAGCAAAGCCACGGTATTCATGACAGTAGAATGAAGACCTTTCTGTGATCTTGGTAGCCAGCTCTTCTGAGAAGTTTCCAGGCAAAAATCACCCTCCTTGGCTTAGGTAGAGCTTTAGGGGGTCAGTTTAGAACTTGTGCACATACTGAGGTGGGCTTTTCAAGTAACAGAAAATAACTATAGATGCCTCTGCTTGCTCATCCCCGCAAGGGGATGGTTGACCTGGTCTAAGCGCCTACATTGTTGTCGTGTTTCAGGACTTGCCTCTGTATATGGTCGCTTGTATCTGGGCCCTCATCACAAAATTCCTCCTCCAGCTTATTTTGTTCAACTCTCCCCCCAAATCTCCCCTCCCCCAAATTACTGATAATAATATAAACAGTCTGTTTGTGCCTAAATTCTCTTCTTAAGGGTCCAGTGACCCTAAGTGAACACTGTTGCGCTTTGGATTTTAAAAGTACGAGGAAGCCATGGGAAACTCAGCCAAAATTTGCATTTCAGGTGATTAGAGTGACAATGTCAATGCCGTATATTCTTTTTCCTCGTCCTAACTCTCTGCTTTGATCTTTCATTATATTTTAGATGTATATATATATATATATTTTTAATCTCAGATTAAGAAAATTTATAATCCACTTCCTCCTTTGTGGTATACAATGGAAGTAAAATAAAGGTTCGATTTTTAAAGAAATTTTTAAGTTTTCTTAAAACATTGAATTTCTCTAAGGTACTTCATATTTTTTAGATTTTTTAAGAATTTTACTTCAATATGGACTCCAGATACATACACAGCTTTATGTTAAGTATATTTAAAATATTAAAAGACTTAAACAGTATCCATATCATTCTTGGATTGAAACTGGATCCTTACCTGTCACCAGATGTCAGAGATAGACAATAGGGTCTTTCCTAAAAGCTCTCAGCCACTAAACAGGAAAACTGTGTTAACCAAGGGAATGCACGACTATGTATAATTTCACAGTGAGTAGCCCGCTATCTGTTTGTGGCAGATGTAGCTTGATCCTGTTGTTTTTCCTGTGGGGGTTTTCAGGGTCATTGGCCCACCAGACTGATTTCAAGTGCCGTCAGTGATACTTCCACTTAAGGAGGACTTTTACCAAGAAACCTTTATTGGGGGAAAAAGATTTCTAATGAGAAAATTAATGGCTCTCTAATTTTAAAGACAGAGACAAAACATTGTCTTAAGGCAAATTAAACAGTGAGAATGGCAGTCCCTTTAGATAACATTTCACTGACTTTTTAGAGACTTCCGAATAAAAGAGCATAAGCAAATTGTTTGTTTTTCAAACCTTAATTTCTTTCCGTTGTCCTGCAACGCTCCCCTTTTAACTACAAGAACACCTGCTTACCACCTAGTAACAGTTAAGTAGACACAATGAAATTATTTTAGGCTTCTTCATATATGTTTTAGATACGAGTCATGAGTATCTGAAGAGTTGACATGAGGTCAGAGCTGAGTTACTTACATTAATTATTGAATAAGATTCACTTCCAGCTTGCTTGAATTAACCATTATTCCCTCTAGAGTAGATCTGATGAGACTGTATAATCTTAAAGGTTTTGTAGAAAATAGATGTATTTTAACGTGGAACATGGATTCTCTTTCCTAGACATTTTTCTTTTAAACTATTGTCTGTTTGGGAAATGTAGGAGGCATGTGTCCATGCATGAACTATTGATAGCTATTGCTGTGTAACAAATTATCCCCCAAATAGCAACTTAAATGTTATCTCACAGCTTTTTAAGTTTTACTGAGACACAATTGAGTTATGTATAAACACATACAAATAGCACTGTATATAAGTTTAAGGTATATAGCATGACTTGACTTAAATATATTGTGACGTGATAATCACATAATTTTTATTAGCATCCATCATCTCAGATACCAAAAAAAAAGAAAAAAAAATATTTTTTCCTTGTGGGAATTTAAGATTTACTCTCTTAGCACTTTCAAATTACCATGCAAGAGTGTTAACTGTGGTCATCATGTGTGTTACATCCTCAGTACTCGCTTAATTTTATTACTGGAAGTTTGTGCCTTTTCACCACCTTTATCCAATTCTCACACCTTTAAAAATGCTTAAGAATCTGAGAGTGGCTTAGCTGGGTGATTAATCTGGCTCAGGGTCACTAACGAGATTGTATCAAGATGTTGGATGGGGCTACAGTCATCTGAAGGCTTGACTGGGGCCAGAGGATCTGCTTTTCTAGATGACTTCTTGTGTGACTTTGCTGAAACCTTCAGTTCCTCGATAGCTAACGGTTGGCAAGGCAGGAGGTCTTGGCTGCTCATCACATGAACCTCTTCTTAAGGCCTTGTAAGCATCCTCAGTACATGCCTGCTGGCTTTTTTCAGTGGCCCAAGAGAGAGCAGGGGGAATGCTGCAGTCCCCTCTTACTCTCAGCTCAGAGCACTGGAGTCCCATTCTGTCCGTTAGATGCCTGTTATGAAGTGAAGCGACAGAAGGAAGGTATAGCAGTAGGTATCTTTTGGGTGGAATTAGGAGCACTAGTTTATTTGGGTGGTATGTTTGTGTCTGTATTTTGTTGGTGCCATGGTATGTGAAGAGCCTGTGCTTTTGAGGAGTGTGTGGTTTTCTATGAAGTGGATTTGGGAGATTGTTCAAGGGGTGTGAGTGGACATGTATATGTGTCTGTCTGAAGGGGTGTGTGCTGGTATATGTGAGATGAGATTGAGGTAAGGTAACAGTGGGATGCTGTTTTTATCAGGAAGGAAGACTGATTGATTGGCCGGATAAGGTAGACTCTTGTCTCTCAGGTGGGTTGAGATTTCATTTGGAGGCCTCCAAGAGGCATTTCTGCTTTTGGACGCTGCCTTTGCTGTGAACTGGAAATATTTTGTTACGCGCATGCGTACACACACACACACACACACACACACACACACACAGTGTTGATAGGCCCTTGGACAGCAGGGAGATCAAAGCAGTGAGTCCTTAAGGAAACCAACCCTGAACATTCATTGGAAGAACTGATGCTGTAGCTGAAGCTCTAATACTTCAGGCCACCTGATGTGAAGAGCCAACTCATTGGAAAAGACCCTGATGCTGGGAAAGATTGAGGGCAAGAGGAGAAGGGGGCAACAGGATGAGATGCTTGGATGTCCTCACCGACTCAGTAGTCATAAGTCTGAGAGAACTCCAGGAGATGGTGAAGGACAGCGAAGCCTGGCGTGCTGCAGACCTTGGGGTCACAGAGTCAGACACAACTTAGCAACTGAGCAACAACAAAAACATGTATTTAATATGGATGTCTTTGTACAAGCATGTTGAATTTGTCTCACCCAAGCTACCCATTTTCGCCTGTTTCCATCAAGGATCTGTTTGAAGTATCACCAAACTCTTAATTAACATTTTCATATTGGGCCTAGTGGATTTGGTTATAAAAGAGATTAAATAAATCTTTTTATAAAGACTTATTCCCTCATGTTGAAACATATTCCAAAGCATTTCTATTTTGAGAGAACTTTAAAATGCAGATTTTGAATTCAGGGCTATTTGCCCATGGTGTCACAGGAGAAAAGAAACAGAACATCCTGTAATACTAGACAATTGGTGATTTTTCTTAGTCTTCAAGCTAACAGTTTATAGAGGCTTAGATTTCAAAAGAGAATAAGTAAAAACTGTTTTTACATCATAAAATACTTGCAGTTTATTAGTTAGGGAAATTAATATGCAAGCAGAAACTCAATTTAAGAATAGACAAGCAAGTTTGAACTTAAACTCTGTTAATTCTTCTCTAATGAAAGGTAATGATGGGGCCAAAGGGAAAGGGAAAGATGGAATGATTCTGGGATATGGGTGTTGTGTCGCACCCTAATGGTAATAAAGTCAGTGACTATATAGAAAAAAGATAGGATGGCGTTGGTGTTCAGTCATGTTTAGTCATTTTCATTTAGCTGAGTTTTTGGATACTGTTCAAGGACTGTCTTAAATTCAGTATTTGTGGTTTTCATAGTTGATAAAGAGAAAAATCGGACAGCTTCAATGATACCATCCTAAGATTTTGTAAGTCCCAGATGGAATCTTAGCCCATCTCCCTGTTCTTGTTTGTTTTTATATAAACTAGTGTTTGTTGTACCTGTCTTAACTGTGGGATCTACAAATCTTTTGAAGTTAAACCCTCAAATTTACTTGTGGGCACTTTTTTCTGAGTAGATTAATAGTTAGCATATTTGCAAAAGTTTGCAAGAAGGACCCACAAACCCACCCAGGTTAAGAACTGCTGAAGAATTTATTTGCAGCATGCATAGTGTTCTTTATCTCTGTTTCCTCAGCACTTAGCACAGTGACTAAGTATGTCCTAGGGATATGAGTCTGGTATTTTTCTGGGAAAATTTATTGCTATAGATGTCCCATAATTCCCTCTACTAACGCATGTTTTGCTTCCTTTTTCTTCTTGGGCCCCAGAACCTCAGAATAAAATGCAGAGCATCTTCAGGAGAGCAGTTCTCTTGGATCATTTTGAGAATTTTTATTTTTTTAAAGTCCCTAGGTAGAGACATGGCACCACTCCCTAGAGCTTTAGGGGGTAAGTATTAACCAAAGTTAACTATTCCGGTCAAGTGGGTGTAGAGAGGAGGAAATCTAAGCAGACCTCGAAACAAGAATCGGAAGTGTATATAGGGCTTCTGTGGTGGCTCAGCGCAGGGCATCGCTTCCATCCCTGATCTGGAAAGGTCCCGATGCCTCAGGGCCACTAAGCCTGTGCTCTAGAACCCATGCTCCGCACACAGAAGCTGCCACAATAAGCCTGCACACCACGGCTGGAGAATGTGCGCAACAACAAAGATCCGGCACAGCCAAACATAAATGTTTTTTAAAACGGTATTTAAAAATTAATTCCTTTTTTAAAATCCAGTTTTGTTTTTAAGCACTATGTGTTTTTATTGCAGTGGTAGCGACTCAAGTGCTGAGTGATCCAAAGGAGTAAATCAAATTATACACTGTTTTTCCTGTTCTGATATGTCACATTCCCGTATTTTAACCTTCCTGACATGGTGACATATACTAAAATTGTTGACATTTTACTTGGTGTTAGCAAGTAGAGGTGTAAAAATTTCCCTTTGACATCTGGTAAGAAAACATGACATCAGTTGGGGCTTGGAGTAGATGAATAAGAGTTTTAGTTATACACTGACCCTTCTCTTAAAAACTCTGAAAAATTTTTTAAGAGTCTTGGTTAGACACTTGCCTGGTAGTTTACTGTGTGGAGAGGCAAATTAAAGCCAGATTCTTGTGACAATGACTAGTTTTCTCTAGGCATACTGCTCCTCTGTAAAATAAATGAAATTTTTCATTATTATTAAAAACCAATTACTTTGAAGCTAAGCAGAGGAGCAGCCAGTGTACATCAGCCGCCTTTGCAGGTGTTCCCCTGTCTCCGTCTGCATTCCTGGATAATCATGCAGCCACAGTAAGATTACCTTGCGAACTGTAATATGTAAAGTGTATAAACTCATTACCATATTGGTTACTAGCTTGGACTTTATCACAGACACAGCACTTAGAGTAATTTTTATTACTAGAAAAAAAGGACAACAGTGAAACACAACTTCTCTTAGAATAACAATACCACCCCTACTCCGTTCTCCTAAAGGAAAAAAGCACCAGTCTTCATACTTTAATTGACTTGAGTGGTGAGACGGATGGAACACGAGAATACCGTACGAGAGTTACAGACTCAGGGAATATAGTAAGGAAAGCCAGAGAAGGTTCTATCATCAAGTAAATGTGGAATCACTGGGTAAAAACAGTGCTATGCAGATTCAGTACAGATGTTTCTTTAATGTTTGCCGTCTGTTGCGAACCCTAAAGGGGGTGTGATGACATGCATTTCTCTGCATAACCTAACTTCTCAGCTGAGAAGCTGAGTGGAATCCACTGCCATGTGCTGTGCCTCCACCATGATTGAGCCTCTTGTTCTCTTTACTGTTTCTTTTATTTTAAGCATGTTCATATTTTTCTTAACTCTATGGGAGAGTTTTTGTTTTGCCAAAACATAGTCAACAGATTGTTAATCATATTCTTCAGTAGTGGAGAAGGTTAAGTGAAGCTGATTCTGTTAAAAGTACACCAAGCAAGATAAATTGGGAGTTAGTGAATATTACCTAAGAGTTTCACGCAGTTCTAAAACTTCTGAATTGAATTTGCTCATTCTTCAGGAGTCATTTGTTGGGTAGGAAACACCACTTCTCTGTTGAAGGTATTAATGGTTAGTCCTAATGTCCTTACAGATAGCCCTGCCAGTCAAGAATAGATTTCCTAGCTTCTCTGTGAAAGGAAAGAGTTTGGTCTTGATTTATTGTGTTTGTTGTTCTCAGGAGATGTTTCCTACTTAGAGAGTGAATATGACTATTGATGAGTTTGTGTCTTCCTGAAATTTTCCTTTCCAGGTCTCCTGAATTGCAGGCAGATTCTTTACTGACTGAGCCACTTGGGAATTGCTGAAGTGTTCCTTATTAGATTTTAAGTTTGGCGAGATTGTGTGTCTGTGGCTTACTTGTTAAGAACAGTTAGGTATGGGAGGATGTTTTAAATGAATTTTTTGTGATCGATGAATTTGATGCAGTAATAACTCATGTAAAAAAGCAAATTCCTTTTAAAGACATTTGGACAAGACTCTGAATTAGTGGTTAAAAATTGAATGCATTGTAATCTGCTTCTAAAAGAATTGTGTTCTCAAGTCTGGGCATGTTATTTTAAGAGCATTCCAGTTTCTCAGAATGAGGCCTGGTTGTGGGTGTGGATGCTCTTATTTTAACGGGAAGAATGGACAGCTGTTAGGGCAACAGAGATGGCAGAAGTACAGGATATGGTCATCGATTTATAGGCTGTGTAAACGCTGTATGGGGACTGTACAGGACTGGAGCAGCTCTGTGCACTTCTCCAAGGAATTTCAGTGTAATAGCAAACTAAAGTAACCAGAAGATAAATTGTTTTCTATGTAATGTTTAATAATACTGGTAATTCAGAATACAATTTTTAAAAACCTTTGAAAAGGGAAAACTATTTGGCAAATTCACTCGACTCATTAGTGGTGCTCAATAACTGTAGTGTGGCAGTTAAGACTTGTCTTTTTTTCCTTAGTGAATGATTATTTACGTAGTATCAACCCTCTGAGGCATATATTGGTATGAAACTTAGGAAAGCATTTTTTTCTGTTTTTACTAAACCAGTTTTAAAAATTGGATTTGCTTAAGACTGCATACAAAAGTGTGTGTGTGAAAGTGAAAACCAAAATAGTTCTGCTCTTCTACACCCAAGTGTAGGTTTTGCTGGTTCTAGCATTTTGTCTCATCTGTATTGAGACAGATGTAGGACATGTATTTTTCTCTCTGTTAAGTGGTTGGGAAAACTGAGGCTGAAGGCTGTGGTTGTTAAAAATCATTCTGCAAATTGATGAGAGAACTGGGGATAAAATGCCATTTTCTTACCATCTGTGACTCTTCACTAGACCAGCTACATTCAGATTAAGAAATAGAGCAAGCAGATTACCTGCATAAATACTGTTATCCTGTGAAATCTTACTGTCTGATCCCATATCCATTATTCCAGTTCACTGAAACCCTTAGATTTCCTTAGACTTCCATTCTGTCATCCAAAGTGGTAGATCTCCCTCCAGCTGTCCTTTCTAGGCTGGCCACCTGTCTGCTGTGTCCACATCTATAATCAGTTGATTTTTAGAGACCTTGATATAGTGCATACACTCTTAGTCGTCTGGGTCCACTGGGTAACTTTTAAGAATCGGTTGATAGCTCAGAGTCAAAATGCTTTTTATTCCATTACTCTACACCTAAATTAGACAAGTCATTGTCTTTTATTTTCTTTTTTTGGAGTCCAGTACCTCAATTAAGGTAGACAGTCCACCAGCCTTCTGGTTTATTTATAACTTTTTTCAGTGGACACAACTTAAACACAGAATTCTAATTCTGTAGAGACATCAACCTCCCTGCCCATCACTCAGTTTCTGCAGTTACCATATTGACAAGCTTCTTGATCTTCACAAACACTGCAGAAGTTACTGTTTCTGGTAAGCCATCACCCGCATTTGTGTAAATGTGCATCCTGGACAAAAAGTTGGCTCAATGTCATTAGTCATGGGGAATTGCAAGTTAAAGCCACATTGCGAAGCTCATATACATGCACTAGAATGACTCAGAGAGACTGACGGTAGCAAGCGCTCCTGAGGATGGGGAGCAGTTGGAAAATCCTGCAGTCACTTTTGAGAAAGAGTTTGTCAGTTTCTTATAAAGTTGTACTTGCCATGGATTTTTTTAGCCAAGAGAAATGAAAACATGTCCACACAAAGACTTGTAGATGGATGTTCATAGCAGCTTGATTCATGAGAGGTGAAAGCTGCAGATAGCCCAGCTGTCCATCAGTAGGAGCCTCGGTAAACAAAACACACAGCAACAGGGATGACTCTCAGAAAACACTGTGCTCACTGAAAGTAGCCATATAAAACAGCAGATATATGCCATGTAGTTCCATTTTATGTGAAACTCCAGGAAAGACTCATTGAATCCACAGTGAGAGGGAACTCAGGCCCTCCCTAGCAGCTCCGCTGGTAAAGAAGGCACCTGTAATGCAGGGGAGCCCTGTTTGATTCCTGGGTCAGGAAATAGCTTGGTGGTCTCCTGGAGCTGGGAGTGGAGATTGTCTGGGAAAGGACACTGAAGAACCTTGATCAGGAGTGGTGATTTCATCTCTGTATGTATTTGTCGAAACAAACTATACTCTTAAAACAACGTGTGTTTTGTTGTATGTAAATTACACCTCCTTCTTAAGATTTGTTCTAGGCAGAGATTGTCCAAGTCAGCAGACCTCAGCACTGGCTCCTCTTTCTAGCTCCCCCAGCCCTTCCCTTTTTTGGTTGTTTGGATGGCAGGTGAATAGGCACCTGTAAGCAAACACAAAGGAATCTGGGAAGCCCCACTTTTCTTTAGGGCTTTTAGAGCTGTGGAGAGGGCAGGGTAATGCCTGAAGGAGCAGTGTCTTTGTTGCTTTCTTCCACCATAGGCTGTTTATTCTTTGGAACATGCACTCAGCCTCAGGTCTTGTACCTTTATTCCTGTGCAGAAGACCTCCAGTTTCTTCCAGAGTCTGAAATCTTTTCCCTTTCCCTCTGCAGAATGCCAGAAAAATATGTTGTGTGTTTTTAGAGGACACTTTTGTCTGACTACAATGTGGGAGACCCGGGTTCAATCCTGGGATCGGGAAGATCCTCTGGAGAAGGAAATGGCAACCCACTCCAGTACTCTTGCCTGGAAAATCCCACGGACGGAGGAGCCTGGTAGGCTACATACAGTCCATGGGGTTGCAAAGAGTCGGACATGACTGAGCAACTAAAATTTTGTCTGACTAACTGGAATTGTATCATCATTCCACCTGGAATTTTTACCACTGGCTACAAAATGTTTGATGATTAAGTATGTCTTTAGAACACAAAAGTTTTCTGTTAACAGAAGCATTAGATTAATGACTACATTCTGAGAAAATGTATTGCTTATGATATCCAGAGCTCTAATTTGCTTAGATATCACCCAGCTTCTGTTAGTGGTTATGCTGTGTGGAATATATCCTGGATTGGGATAAGATGTAATGATATATCACTTCGAATGATGGACAAGTGTTTTATTCCTTCTCTAACTGGACTATAAGGATTTTCTTTGAGTATAGCACTTAGAAATAAAAAATAGTCCAAGGAACATTTGATCTTAAAAACTTCTGTACTTTTGGGCTTGAAAAAGGGCGGGAACCTATCAAAAGAACTCAGCCTGAAGAAAGAGCTCCTGATGACCAAAGCTGGGACAATTTGCACAACAAAATAAATAATGATAGAATTGGGTTTTAACCTGTAGGATATGAGAATAGCCATGAATTCATACTGATTACAAAAATGAAATAAATGAATTCAAAGAGGCAGCTCTTATTTACAGAAAAATTCCAGTTAATAAATGTAGAAGACCAAATCACCATGGGGCCAAAACAATAGCAATATTTGCAGAATCCATGTTGGAATGCTAAAGTTAGTGGGTGAAAGTTTGTGGAGAAATGGCATATTGTTACATACATAGTTTGAAGATAACTCTTTTAAAGTCTTTTATTTAATCAGTAATAACTTTAAAGTGAAGAAACCTGACAGACATCACCTTATGCACCTCATCATGGTTAACATCAGTGGGGATAAGACATGGAAACTCAGGAACTCCTTGCTGTGATGCCGCCAGCAGAATGCACATCTTTGCTCTGGTATTGTCAGAGCGTATAATGTCATCGTGATCATGAGATAAACCCAAATTGAGGGCGATTTCTCCACAATAAGTGACTAATACTCACAGAAGTGTCCAGGCCATCAAAGATACGAGGAACTATCAGAGATAGGAGGAGGCTAAACGTGAGGAAAAGCAAACTCTGCTGTGGATGCCTAGATGGGAGTTTGATGGTGATAAGAATATCTGTGGGGAAACTGGTGCGACTTTTCAGAAAAAAAGTGTCCTGTTCAGTTAACAGAATTGTACCAGTGACTAGTTTTCTTCTTTTAATAATTATACTCTGTTTATATAAGATGTTAACATTAGCCGAAGCTGAGTGAGGGGTATTTGGGAATGCTGTACCATTTTTGAAACTCTGAAAATTAAAATGAAACATTGAAAATTTCATTTCAGACTTCAGAAAAGACCTTACAAATCTCCATTGTACCTCTGCAAATGAGTTAATCAAATTTTCAGCAAATCTTTGATGAAGTGCACTTGCAGCAGTTTAGTTTAAGAAGAAAAAAGTCCCTTTCAAATGAAGGCATTTCAAAATTACTTTTGGCACACACAGAATCCTTACCTTGTTGGAAACTTATTACCGGCATGCAAATTGGCTTACTTTGATGCCAAAGGCAGATGCTTTGGAGTGGAATGTCAACTTGAAAAGTGCCTGTACCAGAACGATGCAGATACATGGGTGTATGCAGAATATCAGCACCCCAGTTTAAGTACCCCTTTTTATAAGCTAAGGATTTAGATAAATCTGTGTAATTGAGGAGCTTGCTGGTGCTGTGAGAATCCCACTTGGTTCTGCATTACTTACTCTGGTGATATGTGGTTTCCCTTAGGTGGAGTAAGCAGACTTACTAAATGTGCCACGCTTTGAGAAGTCAGTTGTTGCTACTTACAGGTCTTTTTTACTTTGATAGAGAAACAGGAAACCAAGGGCATTCCTGAAGGACTTAGACTTGTCTTCCTAAGAATTTTGTCCTGATTCCCTAGCCCTCAATATTTAAAAATACAGGCAATGTAATACAGCATGTCAGAGTGTGCTTTTTTCATACCTGTAGTATGGTTGTGACTCTAGGGTGGGGTATGTTGAAGTAGTTGGGATATTTGAGGTTAAGAGGAAAGGTGAAGGGTTAGGGGGCACATGTGATCTAGTGAAGGATTAGAAGAGAATCAAATCACTCCGTATGGAAGGGTACATCCCTGAAGTGCCCTTCAGGCCGAATCAGAGACCTGTTTTCAGTCTTCATTTGTAGCAGTTTCCAGTACTACTGACTACTTCATGAAATCTTTCTCCTGCTCTTTTTAGTGGTTATACCATTCTCCTTTGTTTCCTCAGTTTTAGTGGCTCCAATTGAATTCCCTTCCTTAAGGTTCTTTGGGTGGGCCGTGTAGGTTAGTGGAAAGAACAAAAATAAACTTGGAGTAAACTGATCTAGCCTATTTGCTATTGGACCTTTGGGCTTTGATTCCACCAAAAACATGAAAAAGTTGTGAGAATTATGAGTTATGTATGTAAAAACTCAACACAGTGCCTTGTCATAGGAAGCGTTTCGTCATCTGTTTTCTTCCTTCACCTCTGACAAACTGGGAGCTGTTCTCTCTGGGATAGTGTTCTATTCATTGAGAATGTGCCATGTCCTGGGTGTTTTGCTTAGTCTTGGAAGTATGAAAGATGCGTTATATGGCGTTCCTCAGTGCAGAAGCCCAGAGAGACAGTTCAGTATTAGAATACAGTGTTATGGCACGTGCTGAGGCAGCACCTGCTCTCTACACCACATTGTACAGAGAGTCGAGAACAAATAATTCCTTTTCAAGAGCAAATGATTACTTTGAAGCAAGTTTGGAACTTAGAGCATAAAATGTAAACCGTGGAGACTGCAGAGACGTGCATAATCTGGTGCAAAGCAACATAATATTGTACAGATATACAGATCCTATAATGCAGAACATTAAGTGGTAGCGGTATGTCCTGTTTTGGGAACCCTGAGAATGTGACCACAAACTCTTGTTTGCCAGGAGAAATTGGGAAAGCAGTGGCATATGAGTTGGGTCTTAAAATAGGTATGACTTTTGCAAATGAAGTGTGAGGTTCATTCAGCAGATAAACAAATACAGCCATTGGTTTTGATGTCCCCGGAGGTCCTGGAACCAGCCCCCACTCAGATACTGAGGGATGACTGTGTTGACATATTTAAATTTCTGTTTTTATCCTCCAAATTCTAATTATTTCCTAGAATTCTGAGAAATGTTTCATTCATGAGTAGCAAATATGACCTTATTTAATTCAGAGATTATATGTGAAATCCCATCGTTAACCTGTTCACTGTCCTAGTACAACAAAATCATGTATATTGAGTTGAAGGGCTTCTCCAACCCAGTCCTTGTGTCTCTAACCAATAACTGCAGGTAGTTTCAGAGTCTTCACCTTCATTCACATCTTGTTTTTTAACCATTTGAAATGGTTGAAACCTAAAATTTTTTTCCTTCTCTCCCTGGAAATAAAGACCATGATTAACGTCAAGTGCCTGGAGTATGAGATGTTAGTTGTCAGAGTTGTAATTGTGTAGAAACCATCAGATGGTCTTCCCTCAAGCATCTGTTTGGTGATTAAACAGACTGGTCTTGTGGTGTATTATACTCAGAAGTTGCTTTACGTTTTACTTCGTGTTTTTCCCTTAGAAAAGCCTCTGCATATTAAAACAATGTTACTTAAAATCTTGAGCAACTGATATGTTCCTGAACAAATGTGTGATAGCTGTTTAGAATTACCAAAGACATCATGTTTAATCATTGTAACTGATCTGTCTTATGGTGGGTATGTATATTTCCCTGCTGCTATGCAGTGTAGAACTTTATTTAATAAAACTTTTGTAAATTATTTGAGAGGAGTGATAGTTACAACTTAATTTTTAAAAAGCCCCACAGTATCAGTGTATGAAAAGCTCTTAGGATTCTTCTTTCTGAATCCTACCTACCCTCTTATAATCCCAAGCAATTAGAATGATGAATTATATCATATCTATGTTTTTGACATGTCTTTTGGTAAAATATTGATGGGCCAAGGGCTGTTTTCTGCTGGGCTGCCTCCCTTTGTTTGTAAATATTTATATTCCTTTATATTATATTCTTGTATAAACCAGTGATTCTGACCTGGGACTGATTTTGCCACTCAGGAAATATTTGGCAATGTCAGTCAGAACTTGGGAATGGAAGTGCTCCTGGTATGTGGTGGGTAGTGGCCAGGGATGCTGCCAAACACCTACGATGCATCAGGACAGCCCCCACAGCAAAGAGTTGGGAGCTCTCTAGCGTATCACCACTGCTGCAGCTGGGAAACCCTGCAGTCGACGCCCTTACAAGGTGATGACAGGCTTTAAGAAAGTTTTGACTACCAACGATTTAGATTTAGGAAGCCCATTATAATTTGACCATGAACTAGCCAGTTTGTTAGAACTGTTATTTTCTAGTACATATGTTTTTGTTTTAAGATTAGGCTTGAGAAAGTTCTTAAGATTACGTTAATTTAGTCCAACCCTCTAATTTCACAGGTGAGGAAACCAAGACCTGAAGAGGGCAACTTTGTTAGACCTTGATTTCTTTACATTATCTAAGTAGCCTTTTCCCCCCCGTCTGAAGAATTACTAATTTTTCTGTGTGCTTTATAAGTGCCCAGTTTTGTGACTTGAACTGTAATTTCAAAATGGTTAAACGCGTTTTAAATGGGATCTCTGACAGCTGTAAAGTAATTTGCAGAGCAGATTGATTGCTTTAGTATAGAGTTTCTTGGAGGAAGACTTGATTCGTCATCAAGTTTACTTGCATCTGAAGATACAGTTTGCTAAGAGATTTGTAGTGTCTGTGATCCCTCTGAAAATCATTGACATGATTTACAAGGTAATTTCGGTTATCTTTGGGCGGTGGTGAGGAGAGGTCATTATCAGAGTCACTAAACCAGCAGCATAGTTTGTGCAGTGTACTTCATGCAGACTTGCTTGTACCTTAAGAACAACTACTCTGTTCATTTGTTTTTATTAAATACTGAATACAAGTATCTGAGCCATAGAGATTGCTTACTTACTCTGTTCTCATCTCTCTTATCAGTGAGGAAACTGAAGTTTGGAGAGAGTATGTAATTCATCCAAAGTCATGGAGTTAGATTCCAAAATAAATGCAGAAAGCAGAGGAGAGACCCAAGGTGTCTCACCTGCTAAGTCCTGGGATTGCAACTTGTGTGACAGGGACCAGTCCAGAAAACACAATGGACCCTCAACAGATATCTGGGCCAGTGAAATCTAATGCATTATATTTTACCAACTCTTTGGAAAATAAACATTTCTGTACCTAGAATGCATAGTGCCCTGCCTCTGCATATAGTTGACATCAGTTTAATGAATTTGGAAACATAAGCCAGAATGCCAAAGATGAAACCAGGATAAGAGACAACGCAGGGACTGTTAAAATTTCTCTCTGCTCCTTTACCCAGTTGGGCTTTAGGAAGCAGAGATGCTTGCCCAGAGAGTCAGGATTTGGCACCTACATGGACTTTCTTCCTTAGCGAGGTGGGCAAGGGGGGGTGTGCACCTGCCACTCCTGCAGTCGCGGTACCAGCAGCTCCTGTGATTCCTACACTGCCTCAGGCTGCTCAGCCAGCGAAAGACCCTTTTCGGTCTTAACACTGAAGTCTTCTACGATATAATAAAATTTGTGTTGAAATAAGGAATGGCAGGTGTCAAAAAGAAATGCGGTTAGCCATCTTCAGAAAAGGTCCATTTTGAAAACAGTTTAGGAAACATTTCTCCGTACATGTCAATTATTCCATTCTTTGTCAGTGGACTGACTTTTTGTGAGAGATCTAAAGGACATATTTATGGGACATTTACTTTAGATATTTGAAGGACCATGATGAAATTCTGTTGTTTTAGGCACCACCTGGGTGAGGAAATGGAAGTAAGCCAGATTTATAGTCTGTGGTTAAACTACTTTTAAGCCTCCTTCTTGGAAGTTTTTCTTGTGCTTGATAAGTTTAAAATGTGCAGTTCTTAGGGTTTTTCGGTCAGAGGATCTCTTGCACTGTTTAAAATTATTATGGACCCAAGTAAAAGTCCTTTTGTTCCTGTTGGCAATACCTCTAGCTACTTTCTGTATCAGATAAAACTGAGCAATGTTTAGAACACAAGAATTTGCCACATTAGCTCTCAGAGTGGTGATGTCACTTTCCATTTAAGCTGAAAAACAAAAATGCAAGTATTATTATGGAGATGATGATTATGGAAAACAGTTTGCGTGTTGTAGACCTTCCCCAAGGGGTCTTGAATACCCCCAGGAGTCTCTGGATCACAGCCTGAGAACAGTTGGACCAGAATCTCTCTCCACTGCTGCCAGGTTGGTTTATAAAATAGGGATTTTGTTCTCAAGAATTGTAACCACTTGTAGCTCCTCCCACTTTCTGAATATATGTTCCTGAGTTACAGAAAAGTTAGTAATGCAGTTTTTGTTGCTCAAGTGTGTTTTCAGAGCATAAGAGACATTTGACTACTCACAATGACAATTTTGAATATGAAGTAGAACATTTCTGCTGTAACGGATGCTTATGTTAGTTCTTTTGGAGCCAGTTTCCAGCCAGGTTGTATCTGGTGAATTTGTGCAGTACCACGTATATTGGGAGGCTTCCCTTGTAGCTCAGTCAGTAGAGTCTGCCTGCAATACATGAGACCTGAATTTGATTCCTGGGTAGGGGAGATCCCTTGGAGAAGGAAATGGCAACCACTCCAGTATTCTTGCCTGGAGAATCCCATGGACAGAGGAGCCTGGCAGGCTATATCTATGGGGTTGCAAGAGTCGGACACGACTGAGAGATTAAGCATGTGCACACACATCTGCAAAACCCAAATTCTGTCTGAAATAATGCAGAAAAACTGACAGCTAAGTCAGTGAGGATCCTTAGTTCTGCTGTTGCTGCCAGACAGTGTGATTAACTTAGGGACAGCTACATGAAGGATGTCTGTTGCTGGAACCATTATCTTGGAGCAAGGCTTACCAGCTTCTTTCACTTGTATATCTTTCCGTTGGCCTCACAGCTGAGCAAGGGTGGTAGATGTAGCTCCAGCTGGGGAGATAGTGCTTCGAAATGTATCTGTTACTTTTAAGGTGATTTATCAATATTTTGGATACTAGAGAATTTCAGAAAAACATCTTCTGCTTCACTGACTACACCAAAGCCTCTGATGTGTTCAGTTCAGTTCACTCAGTCGTATCCGACTCTTTGCGACCCCATGAATCGCAGCACACCAGGCCTCCCTGTCCATCACCAACTCCCGGAGTTCACTCAGACTCACATCCATCGAGCCCGTGATGCCACCCAGCCATCTCATCCTCGGTCGTCCCCTTCTCCTCCTGCCCCCAATCCCTCCCAGCATCAGAGTCTTTTCCAATGAGTCAGCTCTTCGCATGAGGTGGCCAAAGTACTGGAGTTTCAGCTTATTCCTTCCAAAGAGCACCTAGAGCTGATGTCCTTGAGAATGGACTGGTTGGATCTCCTTGCAGTCCAAGGGACTCTCCAGAGTCTTCTCAAACTGGGGGAAATTCTTAAAGAGCTGGGAATACTAGACCACCTTATCTGCCTCCTGTGAAACCTGTGTGCAAGTGAAGAAGCGACAGTGAGAACCAGACGTAGAGCAATGGGCTGGCTCCAGATCAGGAAAGGAGCACAGCAAGGCTGCGTATTCTTTAACTTACATGCAGACAACATCATGTAGAATGCCAGGCCGGAGGAAGCACAAGCTGGAATCAAGACTGCCAGGAGAAATATCAGTAACCTCAGATATGCAGATGACACCACCGTTATGGCAGAAAGCAAAGAGGGATTAAGGAGCCTCTTGATGAAGGTGAAAGAGGAGAGTGAAAAAGCTAGCTTAAATCCCAACATTCAAAAAATGAAGATCATGGTACCCAGTCGCATCACCTCATGGCAAATAGATGGGGAAAAACAGTGCCAGACTGTTTGGGCTCCAAAATCACTGCAGAATGGTGACTGCAGCCATGAAATTAAAAGTCGCTTGCTCTTTGGAAGAACAGCTGTGACCAACATAGACAGCATATTAAAAAGCAGAGATATCACTTTGTCGACAAAGATTGGTATAGTCAAAGCTATGGTTTTTCTCCAGTAGTCATGCACAGATGTGAGAGCTGGACAATAAAGAAGGCTGAGCGCCGAAGAATTGATGCTTTCAAACCGTGGTGCTGGAGAACACTCTTGAGAGTTCCTAGGACAGCCAGGAGATCAAGCCAGTCAATCTTGAAAAAAATCAACCCTGAATATTCATTGGGAGGACAGATGCTAAAGCCGAAATTCCAATACTTTGGCCACTTGATGGAAAAAGCCGGCTCACTGGGAAATACTCAGATGCTGGGAAAGATTGAAGGCAGGAAGAGAAGGGAACAACAGAGGACAAAATGGTTGGATGGCATCACCAACTCAATGGACATGAGTTTGAGCAAACTCCAGGAGATGAGATGATGAAGGACAGGGAAGCCTGGCATGCTTTAGTCCATGGGGTCACAAAGAGTCGGACACAACCCAGCAACTGAACAACAATCAGTATTTTGTAAGAATGTCTACATGTTCTGTGTACATGAACTATGACAAGAGCTAAGTGAACTTGTCTTCCTTTAATCTTGACTTAAGCCCTGTTAAGTTAGGTGTAGCCCCATTCCCACTTAGAGAATTTACCCAGGCTCAATAGCAGAGTCTGGATAAAGTCCAGAGCCTGTCCTAACTCAGAAGTCTGCACTCTGCCTATCATCTGTGAAATCGAGGATGGAGAAGTTGGTGAGAGAAAGGAATGACTTGGTTTTTTTTTTTTTTTTTTTTTTACATGATAGTTGGAGTCCAGTTTGAAGGGGAAATTTTTGTTTCCTTATGCAGAGCAGAGTGGTTCTCCTGAGTCAGGGAGAAGAACTCAGACTGCTTAAGGCCCTCCAATGGCTCATTCTAGAAGATAAGCCAGAGGATTTGAGAAACTTCATGTTCAGTTCAGTTCAGTTGCTCAGTTGTGTCCAATTCTGCGACCCCATGAATTGCAGCAAGCCAGGCCTCCCTGTCCATCACCAACTTCCGGAGTTCACTCAGACTCATGTCCATCGAATCGGTGATGCCATCCAGCCATCTCATCTTCGATCGTCCCCTTTTCCTCCTGCCCCCAATCCCTCCCAGCATCAGAGTCTTTTCCAATGAGTCAACTCTTCGCATGAGGTGGCCAAAGTACTGGAGTTTCAGCTTTAGCATCATTACTTCCAAAGAACACCCAGGGCTGATCTCCTTTAGAATGGACTGGGTGGATTTCCCTGCAGTCCAAGGGACTCTCAAGAGTCTTCTCCAACACCACATCAATGCTTCAGAAGCATCAATTCTTCAGCACTCAGCTTTCTTCACAGTCCAACTCTCACATCCATACATGACCACTGGAAAAACCATAGCCTTGACTAGTCAGACCTTTGTTGGCAAAGTAATGTCTCTGCTTTTCAATATGCTACCTAGGTTGGTCATAACTTTTCTTCCAAGGAGTAAGCGTCTTTTAATTTCATGGCTGCAGTTGCCATCTGCAGTGATTTTTGGAGCCCCCAAAAATAAAGTCTGACACTGTTTCCACTGTTTCCCCATTTCCCATGAAGTGATGGGACCGGATGCCATGATCTTAGTTTTCTGAATTGTTGAGCTTTAAGCCAACTTTTTCACTCTCCTCTTTGACTTTCATCAAGAGGCTTTTTAGTTCCTCTTCACTTTCTGCCATAGAGGTGATATCATCTGCATATCTGAGGTTATTGATATTTCTCCAGGCAATCTTGATTCCAGCCTGTGCTTCTTCCAGCCCAGCGTTTCTCATGATGTACTCTGCATATAAGTTAAATAAGCAGGGTGACAATATACAGCCTTGACGTACTCCTTTTCCTATTTGGAACCAGTCTGTTGTTCCATGTCCAGGTCTAAGTGTTGCTTCCTGACCTGCATATAGGTTTCTCAAGAGCAGGTCAAGTGGTCTTGTATTCCCATCTCTGTCAGAATTTTCCACAGTTTATTGTGATCTGCATAGTCAACAAAGCAGAAATAGATGTTTTTCTGGAACTCTCTTGCTTTTTCCATGATCCAGTGGATGTTGGCAGTTTGATCTCTGGTTCCTCTGCCTGTTCGAAAACCAGCTTGAACATCAGGGAGTACACAGTTCACGTATTGCTAAAGCCTGGCTTGGAGAATTTTGAGCATTACTTTACTAGCGTGTGAGATGAGTGCAATTGTGCGGTAGTTTGAGCATTCTTTGACATTGCCTTTCTTTGGGATTGGAATGAAAACTGACCTTTTCCAGTTGTGTGGCCACTGCTGAGTTTTCCAAATTTGCTGGCATATTGAGTGCAGCACTTTCACAGCATCATCTTTCAGGATTTGAAACAGCTCAACTGGAATGAAGACGAGTATTTACTTGAGAGAGGGGAAAAACTCTTTAGGAGAGAAAAGAACAGCAAGAAGAGATACTATTTCGGGAGCAGAGAGAATTTAAGAATGCCATGCAGTGTATGCTCCTCGCAGTGAAGGTCCCAAGGTCACAAACGTTCCGCACTGCTTTTTGGAGTAGCCTGCCTCTGTGCCAAGAGCAACTCTAGGGAAGGCCAAGAGTATCCCTCTTTCCAAAACAAAGCCAGCTAGGTCTGAGTAGTAATGAAGTGAAGTGAAGTTGCTCAGTCGTGTCCGACTCTTTGCGACCCCGTGGACTGTAGCCTATCAGGCTCCTTTGTCCATGGGATTTTCCAGACAAGAGTGCTGGAGTGAATTGCCATTTCCTTCTCCATAATGACCTGGGCCTAAACCAGCAAGCTGAAATGGCACCCTAGTCACTGGGACTAACAACTGTATAATAACGTCTGATGTTTCTTCTATTAAGGGAGAATTTGGTTGGAGTACTGTGTGGTTTCATCTTTCTGTAACTGAACAGATGTGTGTTTATTTGTCTGTTGGTCTGTCAAGATAATTAATCCTTTAAAATAGTGACAAAGAACGTGCTTACATAGACACTCGCTTGGAATTTACTAAACTAGATCATCTGCCATATTTTCTCATGTGTTTTTCTTCATTGGGCTAGATTGGCTCACATGGGTGATTCTTAGTAATAACTGTACTCTAGCAGTGCATCAAATACAAAAATGTATGAAGTTTTTATGAGATTAAAACCCTGTATTCAAAAACTCTCAGCCTAATTTGGTACACCTGAAAGACTACTGGACTAATAGTCCTTGGTCTGGTTGTAAATCCTCTTTCTCTTTTTTTAACTCAGAATACTAGAGATTGTGTAACATACCTGTTAGCGTTGTTGCAGATAAGCAGTAGTTAGTTGTTGCTGGATTTTGGTGGTTTGGTTTTTTTTAAAGAAGGCTAGGTAAAGGGGAAGGAGGCCTAAAGTAGTCTGACTACTTCAAATTTGTTTCATCTGTGCATGTTAGATTTTAAAAGAAGTCTCGTATTCCCGTTTAAGATTTTGTGGTCATTGATGTTGGAGCCAGAATCCTGACTTCTGTGTTCTGCTCACAGCACTTCTCCTCTGCTTTGTCTTTGGTCTTTAAAATATAATGGATCAGGAGTGGGCGGGTGAAATGGACAGAAAACAAGTTGTTCTTGTAGGACCTCTATTCTGTTTTGCTGCGAAAGCCAGGAGCCATTAGTGTGTGGTTGACAGTGTTGGGACAGACAAACTATGAATCTTATATCGCCTTAAAAGGTAAATACAGGCATTAGCCCATGTAAAAATGGATTGTATCCCACAGATACGTTTGCTGTTTGATTGCTTTAACTTGGAATACATGTTGTATGCAGACAAGTCCAGACTTATTTAACCTCATTATGGCTTTATCAAGGTACTCTGCAAAGGAAAAAAGTTTATAAAGCTTTTTTACGCATTTGGCCCACCCAGTTCCTTGTGGTTACGTTTACTATTCCCATTTCATTTTCAAAATGTTGTAGTCGGAAGTAGATATGCAGAGTACTTTGCTTTGTTCCCAGCTGGTGTGTGTGTGTGTGCTCATGTATGTATTGTGGAGCATCAGTAATAGAAAAATTCAGTCATTGTGGAGCGGGAGGATGCATCCTAGTTAGTTCAGTGCACTTGTGTAGACTCTTGAGTGTAGGGGCAGGAAAGTGGGTCATGTGGGGAAGTCCCTTTGTAATTAAAGAGTCATGATGTGATCTGTCATAAAGAATGGTCGGCTTTCCTAAAAGTGTGAGCTAAATGGACAGGCATTTTCAGAGTAGTTAGATCTTGAAATTGCTAATTCTTCAACTAACAGGTTGCCAAGGCAAGGAAGGGGTTGGCTGGCGGCAAGGGTGTACAGGCAATGTTCAGAGACCTTACGGGCAATGTAAGTTAACTTGGAGGAGACATTTTGTAAGTTGCAGAGTAGTTTTTTTGTTTCTTTTTTTTAGTGAATAATTTGATTGTCTGATTCCAGAGCCTTTGAGGTATTTTAGTTGAAGATAGAGTTCCGTAGGTGAGCCAGAACACGAGTGATAGTTTAGGAAGAGCTGGCCGTCATGAAACAAAGGAAACCACGTGTTAACTGCAGAAGTAGTTGTCTCTTTTCTCTAGTTGTGGGAGCTGAGATACAGAAGAGCACAGAAGTGATCTCAGATTCCCCGAGCACACAGTGGGAAAGGAAAGGGCTGTGTGGGGGAAGTACAAGGTTTGCCCATGCTCCCCAAAAGTGCCGTGAGTACACCCACGTAAGCAATCCAGGAAGATGGCTTGGCTTTCCTGTTTGTCTTTTGCTCTCATTTGTGTTCGTGTGGGCTCAAATAGACAAGGTTTCCTGATGATGTCTATTTGAAATGTCACAGCAGATTTTCTTTTGTAAACTATTGTAAAAACAATAAACACAAAATTTTTGAGAAAACTAAAAATTTTGTTATTGACAGAATATAGTGTTGAAGACTAAGATAGGCTTGCTAAATGTACTTGAAAGGAAACCAAGCCCCCTGTTATATTTTAGCATTTCTGGTCAGGCTGTGTAGCATTTTTGTTGTTTGTTTTATTATTTTTAGCTGATGGACTTCGAGGCTTAGACACTAAAAGCAGTAAACCACGTTCATTGACCTGAGGTTTCCCCTATATTGTGACGGCTGTTGATTGCTTATTTAAGATTTGTTTCTTGGGAAACTTAGGTAATTTTGGAGAATCCAGACTCTCAGCTCCATATTGAAGAACTGACTTCCCTACAACATGCCCATTAAACAAGCTATTTACGGTGTGTTGTTGTGTAACATTTAAAAGACTGCATTGGGCAGTGTAAATCTGTGAGTAGTAACTATTTCTCACTGATCAGCAGTATTAAATACCGTGATAAGGGTTCATTCCTTATGGGAAATGTTCCATAGACATTGGAAAACATTCTCACCAGCTTTTCTTCCCCTGCCCTTTTCCCTTAAGGATAACCAAGTAGTCCTCCGCTTGCTCCAGTGAGGACGGTGGGGTTATCAAGTGTGCTGGAATTCTTGCGCAGGTGTCTGTCGAAATCGTAGCCTGGATTGACCTGGTCTTTCATTCCTAGCACCCTGTGCCCCCTCCCCACCCAACCCACCCCACACACGTGCGTGTGCACACACAGCATGGGTGGTGGAGGGAGGGACGTTGTGGAATTATTTTCATAAGAGGAGTTTTTGAATGATGGTTCAGTGGGGTCTGTGTTGAAAACCCCAGTTCAGCCATTAGCTGTAAGCCTTAGACAGGGGTCTTGATCTTCCTGATCTAGAGGACGCTGCACTGACTATGGTTTCACAGTGTGCCTGTCCTGGGATGCCTGGGAGGTGGCTCTGCTCCTGCTGCTTCACAGGCAGTGAATAGCGTTGAACTGGGAGAGCCTGGCAGGGTGGAAATGGGGTACATGTGGCTCTTAGTGGAACTGGCACATCCCCAACCCTCATGCCACTGGAGCGTGCTGGCCGAGAAATGCGGGGACAGCTGGCAGGGACTGCCAAGGCAGATCTGGCAGGGTGGCAGCTTTGGAGGGCCTCCCACTGATGACCCCTTCTTGTTTCTTCATCTTCGAAAGTTACACATTTTGTTCAGTAACACTGCGCCATTTCAAAATGAATTAGATGCATTTTCCTACCTCACCACGTTCCCTGATCTGAGAAAGACTGAGGAATTTATTGGGGGAACTAGTTCCAAAAAACTGCTCTAATAATTAAAATGATGATTGTCAACTTGTTGATGAGGGTTTTGGGGGGGCAAGGGGCAAGTGGTGATGGGAGAGTTACTAGGTTGTTGCCTGAGGACATTGAAAATGTACTTCTGAAACAACACAGGTGCCTTTAGTAGACACGCCATATTTCTTGGTAATCTGATCTCAGCCTTGCTGCTGCTGCTAAGTCACTTCAGTTGTGTCCGACTCTGTGTGACCCCATAGATGGCAGCCCACCAGGCTCCCCCATCCCTGGGATTCTCCAGGCAAGAACACTGGAGTGGGTTGCCATTCCCTTCTCCAGTGAATGAAAGTGAAAGGTGAAAGTGAAGTCGCTCAGTCGTGTCCAACCCTTCGCGACCCCATGGACTGCAGCCTACCAGGCTCCTCTGTCCATGGGATTTTCCAGGCAGGCGTACTGGAGTGGGGTGCCATTGCCTTCTCTGAGTTAGCCTTGGGTCCTTTTCATTTGTGAAGTTTCGGTTTGGTTACACATTAGAGGGGAGGAACATTTATTTCACCATTCTGGTCAGACATTCATTTCCTTAGGAGCATGTGAGGACATCCTTACGGTTTTGCGTGTGCGTGTAGGTTGTGTCCGTTGGGTACCGATTGTGGCACACGCGCTGCAGCATTCTGAGGGGTTGCTTGCTGCGGTGTTAGAGCGTGGTCGTCCATGGGAGGAGCGCGAGACCGGCCCCGGGCCTGCTGCCTGTGCACACTGTGCCTTTGGCCTGGGTGAGCCTCCGGGAGCAGCCCCCAGGGCTCCGTCGTGGAGCAGCACGTCCAGGTGCTGGAGAGCTGCTCTCGGTCGCACCAGGCACCTCGTGTAAAGGGCTGTTTGTGAGACAAGGGTGCCTTCCTTTCATCTCTGCCTATTCCTAGCTCTCTGTTCTGGCAGTTCCAGCTGCTTACCAGCCTAGGCACCATGTCTGATGTCCATGGTTTCAGGATCTCTTCTCTGATTTCTCATTTCCGTATCCTGTCCATAACCCCCAGTGCCTCGCATCGCTCCCCTGTCTCAGAAGACTGTGCCTCTGCCGGTGCTTTGCTTGGTTCTGTGCTTTCTCTTCTTTGCCCCATGGCTGACATTGCTGTCTTGCCTGCCTTCCGTCTTTCTCCCTCTACAGTACATGTGACTTCAGCCTCCCTTTCCTGTGGAAATCTCCTCCAGCCGTGCTGACCCCTCTCTGTAGTGGCAGGACCATCTTTACCTCACTGCGACATTTCTCCAAAAAAATCCTGTTGGCCACCTCTAGGTTATTCCGCTGACCTCCTGTCGTCCTTTCACTTTTGCAGTCCCAGTCTCATGTGGCTTGCTCTCCTAAAAGTCAGCAGTGACCTCCTGATCACCAGAGCTTGGGCTTTTTTCTCAGTCCTTATCGTACTTTGTCTTTCTTTGCAGTGTTTGTTTATTCTTCATTCAACCAGGAGGTAATTCTATTGGGTTCCTGGTACTGTGCTGAATGCCTTAGTGACAAAGAAGATTCAGGTGCAGTCGTGCCGTTCAGGAGTGTACATTTGATTGATAGTTACATAGTGGTGTGGGAAGTAGCCTTGTAGAACATCATAGGATGTGCCTGGAGTGAGACAGGCCCCCCATAACAAATTGGGCAGGCCTGGTGGGCGAGCCTAGGGGTTCTTTGGGGCAAGGGTTTGGTGTGCCATTGAGTGTCTGTTGAAGGTGGTCTTGGACTGCTGTCCCGCTGTCCTCTCGTCATTCTGAAGTATACATATGAGCTTAATTGAAATTCTCCATCAAGGTAGCTTTTTGTTATATAGTTAGTTAAACTCTGATTAAGTTGTTTCATCTTGAGTATTGGTTAGTGTAAGACAATTCTATTTTGTTTTTTTACTCTGATTTAAACTGCCTGGTAATCCCTGTAGACAACTGATCTGATCTGTTTGTGTCCCTGGTGAGTACTTGTGAAATGACTTGTAGTGGTGATTATCTTCTCTCTTAAGTATTAACAGATACACTTCCTCTTTAAAGGAGTAGAATAGGCTGCTGCTGCCTTTGTTAAGTAAGTGTCTGACTTTGCGACCCTGTGGATTGTAGTAGCCCACCAGGCTCCTCTGTCCATGGGATTTCCCAGGCAAGAATAGGGAAGTGGATTGCCATCCCCTTCTCCAGAGGATCTTCCTAACCAGGGCGCGAACCCGGGTCTCCTGCATTGCAGACAGATTCTTTACTGTCTGAGCCACCAAGGAAGCAAACCTGTGAAAAAGGAAAGTTCCCTCTCACGGGATAGGGCAGGGCCTTAGCGTGAGCACCTCCTCCCATTGCCTGCTGCACTACGCATCTGTGTTTGAGTCCCTGCCCAGCAGCAGGTGAGGCTGTTGGTGGTTGTGGTCCAGCCTGAGGTGGCTGTGCCTGTGACTGGCTTTCATTGTGTGCCATCCATTGCCAAGGCATGTTTGCTGGAGACCATAGGAGACTTGCCCTGGGATTGATGCTTTGTTCATCGGTTTCCTGCAAAGCCACATGACCGTGGAACCAGCACCGAGACGCTCAGACAAAAGCCAGGGGCTTCCCCTAGCAGGGCCCTTGACGAAGCTGTGGAGTAGGCGGCCGTCCCCTCTTCACCCTGTATTTCTCCTTCGCCACGTCACACCCTCTCCCAAGAGCTGCTTCAGACAGTGTGTCCTGCTCCTA
The DNA here is from genome assembly GCF_016772045.2 of Ovis aries. Taxonomy (NCBI): domain Eukaryota; kingdom Metazoa; phylum Chordata; class Mammalia; order Artiodactyla; family Bovidae; genus Ovis; species Ovis aries. The sequence continues at coordinate 29,368,785 of NC_056072.1, forward strand.
GCAGTTTGTTTTTTTTTTAATGGCATGATTATTTTTAAAAGAAACTTGTTTTTCCTAGGTTTGTTTTTGATTTTTTCCTTCCGTTTCCGTTCCTCTACCACTGGCTCTTTCATGGATGAGCCAGAGCTCATCTGTCCAGTTACTTTTCTTCGGCCAGTGTCTCATTGTGGAGAGCAGAGTGGGATATAGGGTCTGAGGGGGGTTGTTACATGGTGGCCGGCAGTTGCTTCACCTCATTAGTGAGCCTAATTTAGATATATGTGTCCTACCTTGGGCTTCCCTTGGGGCTCAGCTGTTATAAAGAATCCGCCTGCAAAGTGGGAGACCTGGGTTCTATCCTGGGTTGGGAAGAGCCCCTGGAGAAGTGAAAGTCTACCCAGTCCGGTATTCTGGCCTGGAGAATTCCATGGACTGTGTAGTCCATGGGGTCACAAAGAGTTGGACATGACTGAGTGACTTTCACCTTCACACCTTATACTTAGAGAGTTTATTACATTGTAAATGTCGATCTAGATGCTAATGTCTTTGAAAATTAATATTGTGTGCTAAGCTTTCCTTTCTCCTTTTGCCACTTGGGTCTGAATGGTCACGAATTGTGAGAAACATTTGGCACCCTTTAAACTTTGTAAACAATAGTGCTAAAAACCAGTGTCAGTTGGAGACTGGCGCACACATAATGGTTGATGGCACAATGAATGTATCACTTTTCTAAGATGTTTTTTTAATAGTGATTTTCAGTGTTCACCCCTTGGGAGCTTGTATGACCACAGTTGCCTTCTATTGCTCTGTGTTGTTGGTGGTGCCAATCACAGAACTGCAGGGGACCAGACCAAGTCGGAATAATTAGATTGAGGAATGAATGTCACACTTCTAATTTCATTCTCTTTTCAAGGGATTACCAGTGTCCATTTAATAAAATGAGATTAACCCTCTGCAGCAGCAGTATTTGAAAGCTGTCAGTCAGTATAATCTTGACAACTGAAAGAAGTGGTGTTCTCAGCACTCTTAGAAGCAATCGTGTTTTATTGGCTGAAAGTCTTGACTGCACAGGGGTGTGTGTATTTGTTTGAGCGCATGTGTCTATGTCATTAAAGGTATACAGAGTGGATTTGAAAGAGGAAAGGTTTTATGGACTTAACCATACTACCTAGAAATAATAATGTAGAAATAATACCATATAATTTAGTTTGAATTGCCAGATACCAGTAATAAAATACCTAAACATTATGAGACCAAAATTTTAAAATCAAAGAAATATTTATAAAGCAAATAATGAGGCATCTTTTCTTGACTGTTGTAGAAAACCTCGGATCAATTCTCAGCTGGTGGCACAGCAAGTGGCCCAACAGTACGCCACTCCACCACCCCCTAAAAAGGAGAAGAAGGAGAAAGTTGAGAAACAAGACAAAGAGAAACCTGAGAAAGATAAAGAAATTAGTCCTAGTGTTACCAAGAAAAATACCAACAAGAAAACAAAGTAAGTTCTTGAGTGACTCAGTACAGTACTGTGTTATTTTGCAGGCAAATCAAAGATATCTTTTAAATGCCTCTTTTTCTGTCTCCCCATTTAGACCAAAGTCTGATATTCTGAAAGATCCTCCTAGCGAAGTGAACAGTATACAGTCTGCAAATGCTACAACAAAGACCAGTGAAACGAATCACACTTCAAGGTATTTGAAACTAGACTGAAATACATCACTGCCCAGATTCAGCTGCTCATAATCAAGAGTCGAGGATGGTTTTGTGCCTGTGGGTTTATAGGCTAAGGGGTGGGATGAAGAGCTGGGGTGGGACTATTAACTTTCAAAATACATGCACATATATATGAGCTATTTTTTTAATTACTGAGACCAAAACAGGAGAAAGATAAATTGACTTTAATTTTGCAGTGGTCCAAAGCTTTGCTAACTGATCATGGTTTCCATTCTTGCTAAGCTTTTCAGCAGATCTGGTAGTAAGCATTGGTATCCGTGCTGGTGGTTTAGATTCATTGCCACGGTGTCATAAACTGTGTCTGCGTGAGAGAGAGAGAGATTTATTGCCACAGTGTCATGAAGTGTGAGTGTGTAACATTGGAACCAAAGTCCTTTGCATCCATACCTGATTTAACAGGCTCTTCCCCTGTGCTGTTGCTTTCAGGCCCCGGCTGAAAAACGTGGACAGGAGCACCGCACAGCAGTTGGCAGTAACTGTGGGCAACGTCACCGTCATTATCACAGACTTTAAGGAAAAGACTCGCTCCTCCTCAACATCCTCATCCACAGTGACCTCCAGTGCAGGGTCAGAACAGCAGAACCAGAGCAGCTCGGGGTCAGAGAGCACAGACAAGGGTTCCTCCCGTTCCTCCACGCCAAAGGGCGACATGTCAGCAGTAAATGATGAATCTTTCTGAAGTTGCACATGGAATTGTGAAAACTATGAATCAGGGTATGAAATTCACATCCTCCACCTGCCCATGCCGCTTGCACCCCCTGGAAAATCTTCTGTGGACATCGACCTCTTAGTGATGCTGCCAGGATAATTTCTGCTTGCCATGGGCATCTGGCCACCAAGGAATTTCGCACCCTGACGATTACTCTTGACACTTTTATGTATTCCATTGTTTTATATGATTTTCCTAACAATCATTTATAATTGGATGTGCTCCTGAATCTACTTTTTATAAAAAAAAAAAAAAAATCTGCTGTGCACAATTTTCCATGTACATTACAACTGGTTTTTTGTTTTTGTTTTGTTGGGGGAGGGCAGGGTGGGAGGGGGAGGGCGCTTTTATTTATTGTGTTCACAGACTCCATCCTTTCAGCATATCCTTTTAAGTTTAGTTCTTTCTTCCAGTTATACTATGTACTATCAGTTTTGATATAACTATATATATATAAATATAAAATTATATATAAAAGGTTATTTGAAACCAATCCATGGCAACGCTGGTGCTTGATACACTGTGAAGTGAATACAACATTGAACAGTTACAGATCTGGGACAGTCCCTTCTATGAAAGTGCTGAAATTAAATTAAAATCAGTCTTACATGAAGTATGTTCCAACCCACGTGGGAACTTGACTCTCATCTGTCTAAAGAGTACTGGATGATACGAAAATATATATTTTTTAAACAATGTGATCTCAAATTTAAAGACTGCTCCAGATAGCCTGCATTTGTGGTGGAAAGACTGACAAATCACAAGTGGTTTAGTTGGGAGGGCTTTGATCATTCGAAAGTAACTAAACTAGCTCCAGAATGCCAAGTATTCGTGTAAATTACGGTTACATGTTCACTTTGCTCTTCTTACATAAGCACTCATGAAAATATGGTATTCTGTAACTCGAATTCCATCCATATTCCAGACCTCTACTCATGTCTGAGGTAAATCGATAAATTGTCTCTCAGTTTTAGGGTTCAAACTGTCTAACTTGTACTTTTGGTCCATACAAGAAGCAAATCCCTGTTTCCACTTTGCGCATGGTGTTTTGTTTAATCGAACTTTATTTGCCTCACAGCCCCTTGTTTCCCTTACCATTCAGTGAGAATTCTTTTCCTTTCTTTAAGTCTAGTCTTGTTGTTTGACTGAACAGAGGTTATCAACCAACACATCCAGTCCCCAGTCCTGACATGAAGCTTTTCAGTTCCATGATGTGTCTCGGTTCCCTGCTGTGGGAAGGAACGCAAGAGGTGAAGAAATGGTTGAGGGGCTGGCAGCTAGAGTTGCAGGGAAAGCTCCTACTTCCTGTGAGCTTTTACTTCCTCAACACAAAGACAGCTTGAGTAAACTCTTTTATAAAAAGATTCTTTTCACTCTTTTTTTTTTTTTTAGATGCCTTGCAAAAAAAAAAAAAAAAACGTGTAAAAGACCACTAATATGAACCCACCCCTCCTCATTAAAAAAAAAAATGTTGCTTTGCTTTGTTTGGATTTAGGATCTCTCTTCTGTCTGACTCTTACATCCATATTCGCAGAGTTCGTAGACTTGAGAGTCATTTCAAGCATGGGAACTTGATGTCACCTTCCTTTATTCGACCTGGGAGGGCAGCAGATTAGTGGTTTGGTGTGAAAAACCTGGTTTGCTTAAGAATAGAAGTAACTTCTGTGTATGGAGGCAACGAGTAAAGAGAAAAATTAACAGCTTGATTTGAGTAGCCAACAGGAAAGGCTCCTTTCACGTTTACATTAAAACTATTCTGTAGTCACTGATGTACCATCATTTAAATTCTGTTTTCAAAGGTATAGATGATAAAGCAGTGCCATTTGTTGCTGTGGTCCTATTCTCAAATGCATGGACAATGTTTCCCCTCTTTTTAAAAAATACTGCTTGTATCTGGGATGCAAGCTATACTTACCTTTTTAAATACATTTTTAAAGTATTTATTAATGAACCAAAGGAAATCAGATGCTTTCTATAAGCATCAGAATATATAATACATAGTGATTTGACTATGAATTTTAAATCCACATTTTAATATTAGTGGGGTATTGCAAAGACATTCCTTCTAAAGTTTTAATATTCCTTTTATTAAGGGTCTCAGGGAGGGTAAATTAGTCAGCCATATTTATTTTCCAGAGATGTAAGGAATTGCTAAGTTTTTTAATTAACTTTTTAAAAAAAATTAAATGTCACCAAACTCATGTGGGTTGCACTGCTTTTGGAACCAGTAAGTGTTGGTATGCACTTTGTTCAGAAACACTGTGTACTTTTGCAAAATTAGTTTCATGTAAAGTGATTGGACCCCTAGACTAGTGGAAAAAGCTGATTAACCAGCTACTCAGAGGCTGCTAATTCATTGCCAATGTCTTGGTTTTCAGTTCTGCCTCCGTGATAAATTTAAGGATAAAGAATAGGGAGGGGTGAAGGAAGGGAGGATTGCTTTAGAACCTGTGAGATGATGACGTTGCCAGTTGGGTAGAAACTGCAGCGCGTGGTGGGAGTGCTCTCAGCAATCAGATGTTTTTGGGCCCGTCCTTTAGCTGCTGTTGTGTATTGTGTTATGATAGTGAGATGATAGGTACTTTAGACTTTTAATTTCCGAAATGGATGACATCCCTCAGGCATGTATTCTGGAAATGGAATTCCTGTAACTTCCTGCTTTTGCTACCCTACAATTAGTAGGCAGCGTGTAAAAACACTAGTGTAGATGATAAAAGGTATATATTGAAAGAGGACCAGAAATACTTGGTATTCAGCGGCACAGTAAGCAGGTTATAAAAGCAAAACAAAAGCACAGTGTTAATGCTTGCAAGTTTCCATTTGTTTTAATGCCACACGATCTTTCATACTCGTGCGTGAGCTCGCGCACACAGAGCTTACCCAACCTGCTCTGCTTGAGTCATGCAGTTCAAAAAGCAAAAAAAAGGTAAAGACATCCTGATACCCTCAAAATACTTTCAATCAAAATCTTTCAGTTTTAATCTGGACGTTTAAAACATTGGCAGAAGCTTCTGTGAGTTTAGTTCCACTAAGATGTTTCACCTGCCTTATCAAGACCATTCTCAGTCTACTTTTTTAAGCTACCGTATCTTAAATTATTGAAAATTTATTAATTGCTGATATATAATAACCTTTGCTTGTATGTAACCGAAAATGGTTTAAGAGCCAACATTTAGAGTATGACAATGGAGCTGAACAGTTTTTAATGCGCAAGCAGTTCTGTTCTTGTGTATGACTTGTAACCTTAATTTACTGTGTAAAGATGGTTACATTATTTCCTTAGCTTTGTTTGTTGGAGACAAATAGAGAATGCTTGTTAAGTATGTCAAAACATAATCTTATCTTGTGAATTTTTGTTAATGTATTATACGAGCTATATTTTTCATTTGCTCAGAAAGACAGCTTGTATAACGCTTTTGGAAGTTTCTGCTCTGTAATGTCTTTAGAGCTGACAGTCTGTTAGGTTTGTTTTTTTCTTCATGCTAAAGTGTCAGTGGTTTTGTGAACTGGTCAAATTCACAGGTCTTAAATGTTTGGGGGAAATTTATATTGGACACTGCTCTTTGTCTAGCAAATAAAAGATGTTAATATATTCCTGTTACTGGCATGTGCACGACTATGTTATTAGAAGCCACTTTATCGTTTTCCTGCTTTAAATAGAAATGTCTATTTATGAATTCTGCTTGTAGTTTTTTCACAAATAAAATAGTAAACTTTACATTGAAATCTTTATTTTTGTCTGTGTAGACATTAGCAAGTGGGAGGTTACTTTTTGTACTCAGATTTTTCACTTAGGTAGTATTTCAGGAGAGCTTGAGTTTATCAGATGCTGAAGTTGATTTGGGTATCTCAGTACATGGCTCAGAGCTGCAGCAGAAAATATAATGGAACAAAAGAATGCCCGAATTTTGGAAGAAAGCAAACGAGTGTCTCTGAAGGAGTCCTTTGAGGTAGGCAGTGATGATTTAATGAAAGAAGTGAAGATGGTGGGTAACTGGTTAATTCAGTGCCTGACTGAAGAACCCTGGAAAGAACCCATTTCTGGCCAACTGCAGGTAGGTTAACTATGACCCTCATGTAAAGGAAATAGTGTCATACCTAAAAGCTGCGCAAAGCCGGCATCTTGCCCAGTGCTAGGGAGGTAGTCACTTCCAAAGAATGTGGAAACCACTTAGGACACTTCTAAGACTCACCCGATTACTCTTAGTCTGTACTTGAACTAGCAAATGGGAAGAGTGTAAATGGTGCAGGATCGTAATATGAAAATTGATTTGTCCTGGGAAAAGAAAGCAAACTTCATTCTGTTTTGTCTTCCAGTACTGGGTCATAACCCGAGTCTGGCTCTTCAAGAGTCTTGGAAAGAATCTGGATGGATCAAAGAGTAGGGAACAGATAGTGACTCATGTTTCCCAGCACCCTCAGGCAATGGGCTGGCTGCACCCCGACTCTCAGCTTTCCTTGGTACCTGAGGAATCTGAGGGTCCCCACACTGGCACTACCCTTTGGGGAAGCTAGAGGCTGCCCCCCATAATAGATGAAGGCATACAGTTGAAGGCTGGTCCCTACCATGGAAATGCAGGCATGTCTTTTAGTGAATTCCTTCAAGTTGTGAAGATGAGAAGGAAGGTGAAGTCTAACACGTGTCTACACCCCTACTGAGGAATACCATGGCCGATGTATTAACATCACCGTGGTAGGAAGCTCTTGCTGAGTTAATCTTGGTTGAGGGTAGGATGATGTCTTCAGCTGAAAAGTTGTGCATTCATCGTCCGGTAACATGGAAACCGGCCAGCCCCTTCCCCAGAGCAGTGAGAAGGAAAGAGCTGTCAGTGAGGCCCTGTATCTCTTTCATCCATGACCTCCCAGCAGTTCTGTAGAGCTCTTGAAACTTAACATCATAGCAAGGAAAGCTTCAGAGCCACTGGTGTGTTAGGTGTAAAAATTCTTGATCAAAGTCTTGCTTGCTAATCATCAAGAGAAGCCAGGTTCTAATCTGGCCACCCTTACTGGTGCTTGTCAGGAAAGGTCAGTCTGCATCTGGCAGCCTGAGCTCTGTTACACAGAGTAGTTAAGAGCCACTGAATACTGTTGAGGAAAGGCTCGGATTTTTCTAGAAAAGATCATTGGCCTTGTCTGGAGAGAAAGGGACTGAAATCTGGAGTGAAGGCTGTTGTGTTCTGCCTGGTCACCCTGCCTTCTCTCCCGGCGTTAACTGCAAGGCTAGGGTGGAAGCCTGCTGTGGGGCATCCAGTGCCTGGTTATACACCGGGTGCGGTTCTGATTGCGAGTGGGACTGGCTGTGTGGAGAAAGGGCACAGGCTGAGAGTGGCCGCTCCTGCACGTGTCTTTAGACCATGCACACCTGGTTTCCCTGCCTCGCACGTGCCTGGCATCACAAATCGATCACAGTACTCTTCGGCTGAATTCAGACTCAGAAATCTCAACACGGCTCTCCAGGCATCCCACGTCCATGGGAGGTAAATGCCTTTGCCCTTCCTGCCCTGGATCAGACCTACCAAGGCAATCGGGGAACCCTACAAGGCCATTTTTAATCAACTCTTCCACTGTGGAGCACTTCCTGGAGCCGTAGGAATTCCAGGCAGAAGGCAGCTGAGAGGCTCGAAGGAGTCAGGGAGGAGTCACCAATTCTTCAATAGCTCAGCACGGGACAAGAGAAAGAGGCCCATGGTGACACTGTCACTTTAAATGCCCGACGCCACGGTGCTGCCATGTAGGCTGGACCAGAACTTGCCCAGGCTGCTGCACCGGTTCTGCTAACCTCCAAGACTCTCAGATGACAGGGCAGAACACCAAGCGGATGTGTTGCTTGGAAAGAACAGGACAAACTTTAGGAGCCAGAACTGGGTGAGACTCCCACCTCCACCTGACTGGGTGACCTTGGGCAAGTCAGCCTCCCTGGGCTCATTTTCCTCACCTCTGAAGCAAACCACTCCTGCCCTGTTCTCTGCTCCAAAGTGGCCCATTCGTTGCTAATATTTTGCTATGTTTCTAGTAAGGGAGAGCAAAAATTTTCCTGCATGTTCATTCTACTGCTTCACTGATGTTAATAGCGGGAATGAATGAGAAGCGTTTTGTTTTGTTTTGTGATTGTCTTATCTTGTTTTTAAATATTTCCTTATCTATCTAATCTTTCTGCCACTTCCCACTGTGGAGGCCACATTTGAAACCACAGTAGCTTTGCAAGGGTATTGTTTCTTTCACTTTCAGGTTCCAATTAATCACAGAGATAGAGCCATTCAGAGCTGTAAACCAGGTCCAACCGCAGAAGAGGGAAAGTCCTGGCTCCCGTAACTGTAACCGGAAAATCTTCCCGGAGTGTCTGCGTGCCAGCATCGTGGTCATGGCAGGGGGCCGGCTCCCCACCCTGTGGGTTTGTCCTCTGTCACTTTCCGGGAGGATTTAACAGCGTGCTCCGCTGTCAGCTGCGCTCTTGAATCCTCTCTCATCTTAGTGACACTCCTGCTTAAGTGAGTCATTCTTGACTCCCTGGACACCAGAAGCCTTTCTTCCTGACAGCAGGTGAGATGCTGGCAGCCTCTCAACGTGACCATCCACTTCAGTGCCTGTGAAAATCCCCACCGCCCTGCGACCCGGACATCTGAAGATTTTGCTTAATAGAGTCGGCTGCCGCTTGAGGGAGGTGTGCCCGGCTGGCTGGGGAGCCCAGCATGAGACCCGCTCTGCCTGTGCCGGGGACCCTACATGGCTGCTGCCTGGGAAAGGCTGGTGCAGCTGGAGGGCGCGAGGGGAGGAGGCAGGCCACCCGGCATGCCTGAGGAGCGAAATACACAAGACAAAATTCTGGAAGCATGGAGAGGGGGCATGAAATGCTACTTCAACGTGAATTTCAACAATAGAACACAGGATCTCAAAGAAATTTCAGTTCTCAGTGTACTCTGCTGCCTGATGAGTGCTTCTATTGAAAAGTTCCAGGAAGCCTGCTATTTTCCTGCCCTTCAACCGCATGAAGCCTAGTTTGAAGAGAGGACGGAGGAGATGGTAAATAGGTATCTGACAAGGTGTGGGCTCCAAGGCCCTACTACAGGCATTTTCTCGTCTCTGTCAGTCGGCAGATAGAGCCAGGGGCCTTCTCTCACAGATGCTCCTGAGCACCTCTAAAAAGCCTGCCACTCAGCCACGTGATGGCCTGCCCATAACCCGCTTCTGTTCTTAGCCTGTGTCTCCCGCCATGAAGCCATGCCCCTCACAAAGCCCAGCACTGACTCTGCTGCTGTTTGATAGTAAAGGCCATAGTTCCAGGATAGAGAGTAGCTATAACCTCACCCCTCTTAACCCACTCCTCCCCATGTGGAGGGTTCTGGCTTCAACTTACAATTCCCTTGGAGAACAGGCTCTCCCAGTCCAGGGGCACTAGCTGTGCTTCTTGGGTCCCAAGAAGCATCAGACCCTGTGGGATGAGCCGAGATGGCGGCCAGCCTCTGCCCGTGTTGAAAGACGTAACATTTTGTTTCCTGACTCTGTTTGGATGGCTGGCTGCAGCATGTGTACCTTCACTTCTGGCCACTCTTAACTCTGCCCAAAAGGAGTCTACCCAGGAAATGACACCCTGATCTGGTCTCCACTAAACCATTGCTGTGGACCACACACAAGCAGAACCGATCTTACATCTTGACAGCCTTCGCCCACTGTCACAAAGGGCATAGCCAGCCTTAGCCCAGGTCTGTCTGATCAGAAGGGTCATATGTGAATTTAAGAACAGTGACATCGCCCAGTCACCCAGTAGAGACTCTTAACATCCTTGGATGATGGAAGGGAGGCAAACATCCTTTAGCTTTGCCTGATTCCTCAAGCTTTCAGCTTGGGACTTGAATGTGATGGCTGCAGTCATCTCAGTCATCTCAGCCTATCAGATCACCCTAAGGTTGGAAGCTACGCAGTAAGGATAATAAGAGTTGAAAGATAGCAGTCTGGATGCCCTGTGCACCTCCTGACCTCACAGGTGAGACAGAAACTTCTCTTTTACTTAAGCTGTTGTGTATTAGTTAGGATTCTCCAGAGGGAAAGAACCAATCGGAGATAAACAGGTGACCCTTGAACAACATGGGAGGGTTAGTTGTTCAGTCACTCAGTTGTGTCCGACTCTTTGCAACCCCATGGACTGTAGCATGCCAGGCTCCTCTGTCCTCTACTATCTTCCAGAGTTTGCTCAAATTTATGTCCAATCAGTCGGTGATGCTATCTAATCATCTCATCCTTTGCTGCCCCCTTCTCCAAAAATCCAAGTGTAACTCACAGTCAGCCCTTTGTATTAATATCTGCGGCTCTGCATCTGCGGATTCAACCAATTTGAGATTTATTGAAAAAAATCTGAGTGTAAGTGAACTACCTGAGTAGTTCAAGTGTATCTACCTGAGTAGTTCAAGCTGTGTTGTTCAAGAGTCAGCTTAGCTCAGTTCAGTCGCTCAGTCGTGTCCGACTCTTTGCGACCCCATGAATCGTAGCACACCAGGCCTCCCTGTCCATCACCAACTCCCGGAGTTCACTCAGATTCACATCCATCGAGTCCGTGATGCCATCCAGCCATCTCATCCTCTGTTGTCCCCATTCTCCTCCTGCCCCCAATCCCTCCCAGCATCAGAGTCTTTTCCAATGAGTCAACTCTTCGCATGAGGTGGCCAAAGTACTGGAGTTTCAGCTTTAGCATCATTCCTTCCAAAGAAATCTCAGGGCTGATCTCCTTCAGAATGGACTGGTTGGATCTCCTTGCAGTCCAAGGGACTCTCAAGAGTCTTCTCCAACACCACAGTTCAAAAGCATCAATTCTTCAGTGCTCACTCCTCGTCCAAGGTAAGGAGCAGCGGCTGCGCTTTGCTGGAGCAGCCGTGAAGAGATACCCCACGCCCAAGGTAAGAGAAACCCAAGTAAGATGGTAGGTGTTACAAGAGGGCATCAGAGGGCAGACACACTGAAACCATACTCACAGAAAACTAGTCAATCTAATCACACTAGGACCACAGCTTTGTCTAACTCAATGAAACCAAGCCATGCCCGCGGGGCAATCCAAGATGGGCGGGTTGTGGTGGAGAGGTCTGACAGAATGTAGTCCACTGGAGAAGGGAATGGCAAACCACTTCAGCATTCTTGCCTTGAGAACCCCATGAACAGTATGAAAAGGCAAAATGATAGGACACTGAATGAGGAACTCCCCAGGTCAGTAGGTGCCCAATATACTTCTGGAGATCAGTGGAGAAATAACTCCAGAAAGGATGAAGGGATGGAGCCAAAGCAAAAACAATACCGAGCTGTGGATGTGACTGGTGATAGACGCAAGGTCCGATGCTGTAAAGAGCAATATTGCATAGGAACCTGGAATGTCAGGGCCATGAATCAAGGCAAATTGGAAGTGGTCAAACAGATGACAAGGGTGAACGTCGACATTCTAGGAATCAGTGAACTGAAATGGACTGGAATGGGTGGATTTAACTCAGATGACCATTATATCTACTACTGCGGGCAGGAATCCCTCAGAAGAAATGGAGTAGCCATCATGGTCAACAAAAGAGTCCAAAATGCAGTACTTGGATGCAATCTCAAAACGACAGAATGATCTCTGTTCGTCTCCAAGGCAAGCCATTCAGTATCACAGTTATCCAAGTCTATGCCCCAACCAGCAGTGCTGAAGAAGCTGAAGTTGAATGGTTTTATGAAGACCTACAAGACCTTTTAGAACTAACACCCCAAAAAAGATGTCCTTTTCATTATAGGAGACTGGAATGCAAAAGTAGGAAGTCAAGAGTGAGCTACAGATAGAGATATACACGGTTTCCAAGCATGGCTATAAAGAGCTGAATTCTGGGAAGCCTACAGTGGAGTTTTGGAGAGCAGGGAAGCTCACTGGTGCGGGTGATGGTGGGGAAGGGGCCCAGCCTTGGTGCTGGGGGCCTGCTCTATACTGTGCAATCCCAGTGCTTGCTAGGAAAATGAGTCCTCTCCGGCTTCCTCGAGGCTGAGGAATGCCATGTGGTATGCATTACCCACCAAGTAATAGGCCATTTACCTTCCCCAAGGCTGGGGGCAAATGGACCTAATTGGTGCAGCCCCTGGAATATTGTATGTCTCTCATTGTGGTCCCAGGACTTGAGACCCTCTTACTTTTGCAACTAGGACAACATGTGGCAAACATGGTGGTCTTCGGTCTCAACGGAAAAAGCAACAAAACCACATTTTAGACGGTGTGTGGAGGGGGGGGTTTGAAGTGGTTTCTGGTTAATCCTAGCTGCATCAGGCCATCTGAGAGGTTGGCTCGAGCTGGGGGCTGCTAGAATGAGGAAACGATTTTGCTAAGCCAGCCTGTGTCTGCATTCCCAAATATGGAGTTCAAGGATTCATCTTGGAGAAAATGAAACAGAAGCTTCCAACAAAGGGTTCTTGAAAGTCGGTTTGTAATTAACCTTTCTGTGTAACATGAGATTTCTCAACTAGATGGAGGGGGGAAAATAGATTCCATTTTAATAATTAACAGATACTTGTAAACAGCAGTTCCAACATGCTTAATAGAGTATTGATAACCATAGGCTGGGGTGTTAGTCGAGAGGCATGTCTCAACTGATCCAATCTATCTCTTGCCTTGAATTTGGGTTTTCTCCTGTACTTGATAAAGAGCCTGGGCCTGGCCTGGCTCTGTGTGGGGGCTGCCGCACAGCTCCTGGAGCCTGGGGCCTCGGTTACAGGCTCTGCCCTTGTTTAATTAGCGACCTCGCAGACTCGTCTCCAAACCATAATTGAATTCCCACTTGATCCGTTTGACCCCAGCTTCCCCCTGGAGCCAACTCTCCTGTGGACGGTGTGCTCCGGGAACCTGTGAGGGTGGAGGGGTTGCCACCTGTGCCCTCCTGGGCGGAATGCAGCTCCTGGACAAGTCTTGTGTGACCTAGAGGAACTGAAAAACACTGTGGTGTGTGAAGGCCGTCCACGTATTAGTTTGCTAGAGCTGGCCGTGATAAAGGCTCCAGACTGGGTGGCTTAACAACAGATACCTCGCAGTTCCTGGGGCTGGAAGTCCAAGGTCAAGGTGTGGACAGGGTTTCTTCTAGAGCTGTGAGGGAAGGACCTGCTCCAGGCCTGTCTCCTCGCTTTGTCGGTGGCTGTCTTGCTGTGTCTGTCTATATCGTCTTCCCTCAGTGTGTGTCGGTCTCTGTCCCAATGTCCCCTTTTTATGATGAAACCAGTCATAGTGGATTAGGGCCCACCCCAACAACTTCACTTTGACTACATCTGCAAAGACTCTGTTTCCTTATAAGGTCGCATTCTGAGTTCCTGGGGGTTAGGGCTTCAACTTGTGAGTTTCGAGGGGACACAGTTCAACCCCTAACAGAGGCCATGGCACCCCATTTGCCATGGTGCTGTCCGTCCACTGGTCCCTTTTACTGGGTGCCTGTCATTAAGTACAGGCTTCTCAGGTAGTTATAGTGATAAGGAACCTGCCTACCAATGCAGGAACACAGGCAAGCGACTTGGGTTTGATCTCTGGGTTGGGAAGAGGGCACAGCAACCCACTCCACTATTCTTGCCTGGAGAACCTCATGGACAGAGGAGCCTGGCGGGCTGCAGTCCATAGTGTTGCAGAGTCAGACACAACTGAAGCGACTTAGCACACATCATGAAGTGCATTCGCTCCTGGCTTCTTTGCGCTTTCGGATTGTGGCCCTGCCCTTGTTTAGAAGTTTTCTCATCCATTCATTTGTTTGTTCATTCATTCATGTGTCAGTCAAACATGGTAGTGCTTACTTTGAAAGATTGTTAGAAAATAAAATATTTTTAGCTTCATGCCTGGCAGATGCTAGGTACTCAACTGCATTGATTCATCCCTGCATTTACTGTCGTTTATTAAGCAGCACTAAAGCAGCCCAAGGCTGGGCTGAGCCTGCAGAGCTGGGTGAGATATCTGCCCTGACCAACACACAGGAGGCAGCGGTGTGTGAACAACACTGCTGAGTGCTCTGTGAAGATAGGGGTCCCGGGAACCTGGGGCTGGAGCAGAAAGATAGGGGCAAGAGGGCAAGGATGAGCTCCTAGAGGCAGTTCTGCAGAGCCCAGGGTCCACGGGAAGGCAGCTGAGTTTCCTTTTAGTGTCCCAGATGACACTATTGGTAGTTTTTCAGCAGAGCGTGACAGAATCAAAGTTGTGCTGAGGGCATCGGGTTGGACTGGGCAAGAAGGGATTCTGGCAGAGACCATGGCAAAGCTGCCGCTGGTGTCCCAAGGAGAGAGATGGGACCTGGGCCAGGAGGACGGTGGTAGAGACGGGGAGAGGCGGTTGACTTTGAGAGATGAGGGTTAGAAGTGGCAGGATGTGGTGATGGGCGAGTGGGTGTGTGGACTGGGGGCAAGGATGGACTGGCTTGTGGCCCCTGCTGGAGGGTGCGGCTTCCCTCAGAGGAGCAGGAGGGTCTGGCTGGTGGTGAGATGTTGAATTGGAGGCAGAGGAGTCTGGACTTGATAAAGCATGAAGAGTTGCTGTCTATCGTGTGCTTGTTCGTTCCACTGCTATTTATGGAGTGCTTGTCCACAGCATGCACAGTGCTGGAGGCCAGGGCACGGCAGTAAGTAACGCAGAGCCTTAAGCAATGGACATTCTAATGGGGAGATAGATAGCAAGCATGGGAGCACATAGATGATAAGGCTGTTCCGAACTATGATAAGGAAATGAGACCAGGCCCGGTGATGGGGAGAGGTTAGGGGCTACCTAAGTTGGAGTGGACAAGAAAGACCTCTCTGAAGAGGTGATACTTGAGCTAAAGCCTGAATGGTGAGAATAAGTCGCGTAAGGAAGAATGTGGGGACGTTCTTGGTGGACACAGAATGTGCAAAGGCCCGGAGGAGGGAGAAAAAGGCTCCAAATGAGATGGGAGTGAGAACCAGGGACCAGGCCCCTTGGGGAAAGACAGGCTAAAGGAAGGCGTTCATAATTTCCCTAGGACTGTGCTAGATCAAGAAACCTTTAAAGCCAGAGAGGGCCAAATTTGAGAGAAGCTGAAGAATTCTGGGGACCCTGTGCCTATGGTTCTGTTGGCCTAACTTGGTTTGAGTTGAGTTTTCATCACTTGGACCCCAAGGGTCTTGATGAACCCATCTGGGAAGAAAACTCTTTATGGAGAGGGGGATGGCAGTGGGCGGGGCGTGTGTCAGGGTCTGAAAGGCCCAGACCAGTAGCGCTCTGGGGGCCCTGGGGCTGAGCTGGTAGACTTAAGTGCACACAGCTCCCCCAAGACTTCTGAGAGCCAAGACCCAGGCCTCAGTTTTCTGGAACAGCCGCTCTTTCAGCAGTCTTTCATGTGGGGGTCTGCGTGCTTGTTTACTCATGCTGTCCTTGCCTGAAACTGTTTGGAAACCACTGAGCCAAGTGTGGGATGAGAAAACTTTGACAAATGGGGAAACTGAGGCTTGGGGAGATTCATGAGTGCCTGAGCAGCACAGCTGTGAAGAGGTCACCCTGAGTGGGAGGCAGGCCTGCAGCCTCTTATTTCAGGGCCCTTTGTGGTAGAAAAGGCAGCCTGCCTCAGCGGCCTGGGATCGGAATTTTGCTCTGGCTCGGAGAATGTCCTTCCTGGATGTGGCCAGGCAGGGGCTTGAAGGAGCTACAGCCTTGGATCCATCTCTCCCTGAAGTGGACCAGGGCCGTGCACCCAGGACCACGAAGTGCAGCCTAAAGTGGAAACCAGGGGCACAAGCTTTGGAATCAGGGCTGAGTTCTAAAACTGGGGCTGTGCTCAACTGACTGTGGGATGGATGTAGGCATGTCAGTTGGAGTCCCAAGCCTCAGTTTCCTTACCTGGGATAAAATGTGCAGCAGCCCCAGCAGGATGCAGTGAGATCACAGTGAGACCTCACACGGAGTCTGTAACTCTGCACCTGTTGCCTGGCATGCCCTGAATTAGCTACTGCTCAGCTATTAATGCCATCGCTTCGCAGGAAACGTTATTTCATTCTCAGGCTCACACTGCAGGGCTGGGTACAGGAGGCCCCCAAAGGCAGAGCCTAAAGAAGGCCCAATCAAGCCCGGTTTGTCCATTGGCATGGCAATCCCACCTCACAGCAAATTTCTGATGGAAAGGAAGCCTGAGAGTTCAGTGTGTGTGCACTTGATGGAACTGTGAATTTTCTTCCTGCCGTGGCTCTTTCTCATGGACCAAAGTTGCAGGAAATGCTGCAACTGCTGTTCTCACATCTTTGTTTTATTTTTATCTGATGAATGATTAAAATAAGTAAGTTGATTTGTGATTTCAAGGAGCAAGGAAAAAACAGAAAGAGAAAACCTGTACAAGGCCTGAGTGGGCCCAGCTTGGGTCACATCACCAGACCAGAACCAGCTGTCTGGTTAAGGGGATACAGTATTCCCATAGGCCAAAAATGGATTTCTTTTTCTTGTGCTAGAACTATGAGTAGAGTGTCACATATCTAGAAATTTTGTGAAGCAGAGTAGAAGCCTGAAGGCTCGGGTAGTCGTCCATCTTTGTACCTCGGGGACCATAAGGTGAAGCTAATGCTGAGGAAAACAAGGCCAAAGGATGAGAAAGAATTGTGAGAACATTGTTTGAGCATCTGGATCCAGCTGTACCCGAAAGCCCTAAAACTCTACAGCAAAGTCTTTGGAGGAATTGAAGTGGGCTTAAGCCAGTTTGAATTGGATCTTGCCACTGAAAACTCCTTAACTAGTTCAGAACCAGAGCTGATGGTAGTAGAAAGAGAAGGCCAAGACCAGCCTCGGGCTCAGATCCTAGGCCGGCTCCTGAGAGCTGTATGCCCTGGTGGAGCCTCAGCCTCCTCATCTGTAAACTGGGAATAATAGTACTCTCTTTGATGACTGTTGTGCTGCTAAACTATATAAAACAGGTTTTCTGGATGTGGCCAGTTGTAGGTACTCAGTGAATGGTCGATGTTTACTATAACCAGAGGATTCAGAAGCGGGCTTCCTGTCCTCCCTGGGCCAGGATCCAGCCTCACAGTTTGTTTGTCCGCAGATCCCACAAGTCACGCGACAGCACTTCCTGTCGCCCGCAGGACGATGGGGTTGGCATGGGCTCTGAGCTCTGGCAGGCCTGCACCTTCTCTTCCAGAACCTCCCTCTTGCCCATCCTCCCAGCCCAGAGGGCTCAGCACCTTGGAAATACTGCTGCGCCAGTCCCACAGACCAGCCTGGCTCTGCGCCTGGGGGGAGCCTCCTCCCTTTCCAGAATCACAAGCTCTTGGAGACGGGAACCAGGGACCCCGGGAGCTCCTCCTGCTTTGGTGGAAGGAAAACAGAGGCTTTCGGAGGGGGCTCTGCTAGAGCCAGGAGGTGGCACGCCCAGAATCCAAACCCTGCTCTCCGCCTCGCCCTGATCCCCACCCTCAGCTCCTTTCCTGGGAGGGGAGGTGTGGGGCTTTCTCAGCACATGCCCACATGGCGGGCAGTCACTCGATTTTAGGGCACATGCCAGAGAGTGTTTTTAATTTTAGCATCTTTGTATTCATTTGGACAGTGATCCCCTGCCCCTTCCACAGGACAAAGCCGGGTCCACAGGAGAGGAATCCCTTTCTGTGTTGTCCCTACTGCCATTTCCAGAGCCTTGAATACTGCCTGGCACATAGTCAGCGCTTCATCAGTGTTTGGTTGACTGAACCAGGAAATAAAATTTTGGGGCGAATGTATGGCCAGCGGTGCAGTTTCTCCCCACTCAGAGATCAAGTTCTCCTTGGAAATCCATTGGAGTTGGACAACATCAGGTCGGTTTGAAGATAAATACTAAGGGATGAGGGGCAGCGTATGTGTGGAGGTGGAAGCAGCGGTCACGTGGAGCCTGGGTGCCTGGATTCAAACAGTGCCGGGTGACTCAGACCCCACATCCCTGCCAGCAAAATCGCCTGTGGTTCTTTGTGGGCTGAAGCAAGAAATGAGCACGCCCTTCCCAGGTATATTAGTTTCCGTGGGTGTCATAACAGATTAACCACAGCTTGGCTGACTTACAGCGACCCAACTGTCGGTGTGGGCAGAGGCACACTCCCTTGAAAGCTTCCATGGGAGGGCCCTTTCTCACCTCTCTCAGCTCCTGGGGGCTCCAGGCATGCAGGGGCGTGTGGCCACATCATTCCAGTCTCTGGCCTTCTCTGTGTCTATGTCTTCTCTGCTGTCTTAGAAGGGATATTGGTCATGGGATTGAGGACCTAGCCTGGAAATCTAGGGTGGGCCCATCTTCAGTGCCTTGGTTATATCTACAAAGACCCTCTCCCCCAAGGTTCCGGGGTTTAAGACTCTCTTTGGTGGTCCCAGATCAACCTATGATACCCGGGGGTCTGGAACCTGTGGAGCACCAACCCCAGTCCTGCGTGTTGCCTTCTCCAGGGAAGCCCAGCTGTGTCCCAGCACCTCTCAGGGGTGACATCCTTGGGGACACTTAATGGAGTCTGAGGGAGGAGCGGCAGACTCCTGGGGAGGGCTACTCGCAGGCAGCCACCGTGCGACCCCCCTCCCTGGCCAGCAGTTCTGAACAAGGAGAAGGGTGTTCGACTGGGAGGATTTGGCCCCTGGGAACTTCACTGGAGGAAGGAATCTGTCCACTTCTCTGGAGTGTCCCTCTGCAGACTTCTATGAGTATCACTTTCTTTTCTTTGTTTTTTTTTTTCAATCTTAGCTGCAGCATGTGGGATCTTTATTTGTGGCACGCAGGATCTAGTTCCCCGATCAGGGATCAAACTCGGGCCCCTTGCGTTGGGAGTGTGGAGCCTTAGCCACTGGACCACCAGGAAAGTCCCAAATGTCACTTTCTGAATGTTTGTGGGAAGGAAGAAAGGAGCACCTGCATGAGGAATGTGGCGCAGGGGTCCCGCAGGCCTGGACGCCCATGTGTCTGTGCTGCTGTCTCAAACATTCATACATCACCTGTTGGCAGTGGAGAGAACAGTGAGCCACACAGACACAGTCCAGCCCTCATAGGACTGGCAGCCTAGGGCAAAAGAGAGGGTTAAAGTGAGCCTGTAGATAAAATGATGACAAGCCATTATCGCTGCGAGAAAGGAAACAGACTGTGTGTGGAGATGGAGCTTAACCACAGGGGAGGCCTTGCAGCGGAAATGGAATTTGAGCTGAGACTTAAAACTGGGGAAAAGCATTCCAGACAAAGGGATAGCATGTGCAAAGGTCCTGAGGTTAGAAAGAGCCCAGCCATCAGATAAATGGAAAAATGTCCAGTGGGTTGGAATGTAATCTATGGGAGTGAAAGGGAAGGAGGTTAGCAGGTGCCAAGTCCCTGCTGGCCCTGTCAGCTGTAGGAGGAAATTTGGATTTTATTCCAAAGATGTCAAATAGGTTGTGTCATGCCTTGAATTAGCTTTTTGAAGGTTCCCTTTGGAGAATGGGCAGAAAACAAGACAAGGCAGGGGTTGGCAACCTTTCCCTGTAAATGCTCGGATAGTAAATATTTTGGGCTTTATTGGGGGCCATCAAATCTCTGTCTTGACTAATCAGCTCTGCTATTGTGTAGCACAAAAGCACCCAGAAGTAATTCGTAAGCAACCTGGTGTGGCTGTGTTCCAATAATACTTTATAAAATTGGGCAGCTCTTGGACTGTGGGCAGCACTGACTGCAGTCAGTGGCTTGCTGATTCCTGTTGCTGGGGGACCAAGCTGGAAATGAGAGGCGCACCATGGCCCTGAGTGAGTGACCTTAGCCTTTGGAGTTCTCAGTGTTCTCATCTGTAGAGTAGGCACACCTTACCTCAAAGAGACATTTGTGATATTTCTGAGTATTAATGGAGAGAAGGTGCTGAGCATAGAAGCCAGGCTTGTGGTCGGAGCTGGACACGTGGTGGCCACACACCAGTGGCCCCTCTCTTATCTCATTGAACCAGGGTGGTTGGATGTGCAAAGAAAAGACTTGAAAGCATGGGGTCAGTAGCCTCATACACATGCTGGTCCTCACGGTGCTTTGGCGGCTGATTGAAATGCCTGCATATGGAATTGCATGAATCCAGCAGTGCCATGGATTAGAGCCTCCGCTTCAGTCGGGCTGACAGTCTGCAAATTTTCCTCCCCGTTCGTCACTATGGCCTCACCTCCCCACTTCCTCACCTCCTGCCTTGGCCAGCCCAGCTCCTCCTCCTGTCACTCTCTTCCCTCTTTGGGGAGATGTCTTTGCAGCCACAGATGCCACTGTGCTGCCCCTCTGGGCTGCAGATGGGGCTTAATGACACAATGCTGGCTTACACCTTCCTGTGGCTTTTCTTCCCTCTCCCACCATGGGCGATTTGGAGACTTCTTTTTCTGGCTTGGTAGGAAGGAAACTACGCAGGAAGGTAAGTTTTCTGTTTTTCTTGGGCATTCTGGCTGGAGAAGAGGGAGGCGAGACAGGAGAGTTTTGGGGAGAGTCTGAGCTCATTCAGCTTCCGGCTGATCCTGGGGGAACAGCTTGGGAGGAGAGGTAAGGAGGCTCATGTGGGACCTTTCCTGCCATGCTTCCCCATTGTTGGGGTCATTACCACAGGCACTGAGCTCAGAGAGCAGGTACTTCAGGGGAGGGTAGAGCTCCTCTTGAGGTACTGCGTTGGGGGGGACCCTGTCGTGAAACTCAAGGAGGCAGAGGCAAGGGGGATGCACAGAGAGGCAGGGAATGTGGCCAGGACCTCAGGGCAGAGAAATGGATGATCCCCAAACCCTGAGACAGAAAGAGAAGACAGATGGATGGATAAATTGGTACAGAGATAGATAGACACACACACACACACACTGGCACATACATACTTAAGATACAGAGCATGTCTTCTCTCTGCAGTTAAGTGAGAGCCATTCCTTCATCAACAAAGATTTCTTGAGCACCAACAATGTGCTGGCCATCGGCTGGCCCAGATTACACAATGCCAAGTGAAACAGGCATGCTCCCTGCTCTCACGGCACACTCAGTCTGTTGTGAAATCTAATGCCCTGGGCCAACAGAAACTATTTTTACTCCTCTCGTTATTTCCTA
Source organism: Ovis aries (assembly GCF_016772045.2). NCBI lineage: Eukaryota > Metazoa > Chordata > Mammalia > Artiodactyla > Bovidae > Ovis > Ovis aries. The sequence goes on from NC_056072.1 coordinate 29,390,187, forward strand.
GGGTGAGTCACCCGGCAGTGCCGCCATTACCCCATCATCAGCCAGGAGAAGGCAGAGGGCAGGACCTGATGGCCTGGTACCCACATAAGTACGTTTGAAGAGGCTGACCGGCATCCTTGAGCGAAACTGTGAACATGTGAGAGTCAGACCCGCCTAGGTTCAGATCGCCAGCTTTGCCACTCAGTGGCTGGGTGATCTTGGGCAAGTGACTTTACTGCTCTGTACTTCAGGTGCCCCGTTTGTCCGTTATTGTTGGTGCTGGGGACGTGGCAGTGAGCAAGGCAGACAAAATACCCAGGCTTTGTGCATGTTACATCCTAGTTGGAGGAGACAAGACAAATACATGAATTTCCAATACACCAGTTGGTGATGAGTGGAATGGAGAGAAGATGAGGCCGGGTACAAGAATACGGAGCACTTGACGTGGGTGAAGGAATAAGCCATATGGATTTCTGGGGGAAAGGCATTCCAAGCAGTGAAGAAAGCAAGTGCAAAGGCCCTGAGGCTAGAGGGACTTTCAGATGGGATTAACATAAGGAATTTGAGATGGGAGATGACCCAGGTGAATCCAGTGTAATCATAAAGGCCTTTTTTTAAGAGGGAGGCAGGGGATTGGAGGCCTAGAAGACCATGTGAAAAGGGAAGCAAGAGGTCCCGTGATCAAAGGTAGGGCCGCAAACCAGGGGAGGTAGTGGCCTCTAGAAATTAGGATAAACAACTTTCTCAGCTGAAGACATCAGAAAGAGCTCAGTTCTGATACCTCAATTTTCTTTTAAGCTCAGCCACGGTGAAGGGATCCCTCCCTCCCCTGAGTATTCCTGGGAGCCCGGAGTGGGAGGTCTTCAGTTTGCCTCGACTGTCCCCAGCCCCAGACCTGGGGCTGCTTCCCCTGCCCCATCACCCTGGTACTACGGCTCTGGCTCCACTAGCCGGTCCGGGTGCCCCCAGGCGCTCCCCTCTCTCCCACCTCCGGCCTCTCACAGACCTTCCCTTCTGCCTGGAGTGCCCCAGCCAGTGCCCTCTGTGCCTTGGGCTAGCCCTCGATGTCTGTGACTCCTCTAGGCCTTTCTCATCCCCTCCTCTGTCCTTAACTTAGCTCTTAGCACGCCCTTGGTATTTAAAGGCCTATTTTCTTCTTTGTTTTTCTCTCTCAGGGAAAGACAAATGGCTCCTATTTATGAGTCCTCATTGTGTGCGGTCAGGGTCCCTGCGAAGAGCTGCAGAGGCTGTGGCTGATCACATAGAATGTGAAGAGTACCTTGTAGAATTGTGTAAGGCGGCAACCACTCGGCTAAGTGCTCGTTTCCTCCTCGCAATGAGCCCCAGGGTAAGGTTAAGACCATTTTGCAAATGAGGAAGCAAGTTTGGGACAGAAGGGACAGACTCTGAGCTCCCTGCGCCTTTTATTTTTTAAGCATCGATTGAGCATTTTGTCCAGCCCTCTCCATGACTCTGAGACTGATGCTGTAGTCACCACCATTGTGTAGATGGGACAATTAAGACTCAGGGGAGGAGTCGCAGTCCCAGGGTCACAGGTCTAGAAACCGACTGAGCTGGGATTCCAGTGCTGGTCAGCCTGAGGTCTTAAGCCTCAGGAATAAGGAAGGAATGAATCAGGAGACAGCCTTCAGTTCCTTGGCTGTGACCTTGGGGATGCTTCATTACCTGGTCTGTGATAATTTGCTGCTATAGGTGGCTCTGAGCGTCTAATCTGTCCTCAGAAGCCCTTTGAGAACAGGGCAGCAGCATTGCTGTGGGGGGTGGGGGTGGGGAGGGAGGGATTTTTCTGGGTTCCACACCCAGGTTCTCAGCCCTCTGGGGAAATTCCACCCCTTGGCCTGCCCTGGCGCAGCCGGGAGCCTGGCCTTTTCTCCTGGCCCTGGAGAGACTTCAGAACAGTGGGTGTTCCTGGAAGAGGCCCCTGCCCCACCAAGGCTACTCAAGAACCCTGGGTCCTTGGCTGTTCCCAGGGGAACCTCTAAGACTTTCCTTCTGATTTTGCCTCCCTATCCCCTGGGGGCCAGGCCAGTGGCTGTGGTGTCTGCAGAGAGTCTGTTGGATCCTTTGGGGGCCCGGGGGCACCTCAGGGCGGCTGGGAGGGCCTGGTGGGGCTCAGTCAAGGGGCTGCTTCCCGGCTGAGTGGCTGCTCCCAGCACTCTGAGGCTGCGTGAACTTCCTGGCTTCCTTTCAAAGATCTTCATTAATCCCAGCATCTCCTTTGATATGAATGTGAATATCATGAGCGCTCACACTGATTGGTCCTTTACCAGGTGCCAGGTACTGAGCTGCAGTCTTTATCTGGATTATATATTTTTCTCACAAGCTTATGGAGGAAGAGCCATTACTGACACCATTCCCTTGGTGGGTGGGTAAGTGGCACACATATCTGTGAACCCAACTGGAGTTCTGCTAAACGGCCTCTGGTTAGAAATACCAGTTGAACAGATTGAGGAAACTGAGGCTCAGAGAGGTGGAGGGCCTTGCCCAAGGTCATTAACTTTGCTCCTGACAACCTGCTGCTCAGTGCCCCCTGGGAGAGTGGGACCAGCTTGGAGTTCACGGCTTTCCTGAACTCCGGTGGGGTGGCCCCAGGAGGGCTGTGTTTTGGGAAATGCCCCGGGGCCCTGAGGGTGGTGGGCCTCTGTTTCCTCAGCTATAAAATGGCAGCAGTAACAGAAGTGTGCCTGACAGACACAGGCTCCTTCCTTAAGGCTTCCTCAGCCCTGAGTTACAAGGCCTGAATTTTCTAGAGCTGCGGTTGGCCCGCAGCCAAGCCCCCGTATCTGGCAGTCACGGGCCCTGCCCCGCGCCCGCCGGGCTTGCCTCCTTCCCCTCCCCCACACCGGGCTCCTATAATTGGAGTCCTGTCTGTGAGTTATTGGCTCAATATTTTTATAGGTTTCCCCCAGCCGCCTTTCTCCTTGCTGCCCCCGAATAAAGGAGCCGCACGACTCGAGCCAAAAACACAGCTCAGAGCATGTGTGCCAGTGACCCAGCCCCTGTGAGGGTGAGGTGGAGAACTTTCCATGTGGGCCCAGCCCTGGGCAGGGCCTGTTCCCGTTCTCCCTCTGGCAGCTCCTGCCTGCCTCCTCCTGCTGCTCCACAGAAGCTGCTCTGTCCCCTCAGGCTGGGCCGGCTCCCTGCAGGGCCTCTAATGGTTCTTCTGGGACAAGTGTCCACTCTGTTTGCAGGCTGCCCAGCAGGCAGTCAGCCAGGAAAAGTCAGTCAGTCTGTCATTGTCTCACAGTCAGGCTCCGACAGACAACCTGGGCCACACAGTGAGGCAGGGCCCCTCACAAGTCCAGTCACAGCTGTGGTCAGCCGGTCGCTTGGCCAGCCTCAACGGGTCAGACAGCCGGGCAGTTAGCCACTGACTCACAGATGGACTTGGTTACACCTAGTCACAGCTGTTCACACCAGGGCTCACAGTCACCGGGTCATCCAGCCAATCTCAGTCACCGTCTCACAGTCAGACCCAGCGGCACATTCAGGGCTACACTGCCAGCCCCGCCACTCACTGTGTGGGTCACAGCCACGGTCAACATGCCTCCTGCCAACTGGTGAGTCACAATCTGTCAGTCAGTCAGTCAAGGCCGGGTCAGTCAGCCCACCTCCAGCAGCCGCCCAGTCATCTAAAGCACCTTGTCCTGTCACCTAGCAGCCCATCAGTCAGTCAGCCGATCAACATGTTGCAGATAGTCAGCTGGCAGAATGTCGTCTCACAGTCAGACGCAGGTACACAGGCCCAGTCAGCCAGTCAGGCAGGTGATCATCCATCAGTCCGGTCTGTCTCAGGCACCCCATGGTCATCAAGGCCGCCGGACAGTCAGTTTCCGTGACTGAGGCAGATAGTCAGTCCACTCAGTCAGACCAGTCTTTCTACTGAGCTGCTGTGTCCAGGTCAGTCCCAGCCACAAGGTAATACCAGCCAGCCAGTCGGTCCTTCTCAGAGAGTCACAGGTGCAGGCACCAAGGGCAGCTGAGGCCCTGGGGCTGCAGTCAGACATCTGGTCATCCAGTCAGTCTGAAAGGGGCAACCCCTCCCCCAGCTGTAGTCCTTCAGGCAATGTCACCACTCGAGGCTGTTGGACTGGGAGTCATAGTTACCCAGTTACCTAGTTAGTCTGAATCGGCCACCAGCCCCACTGAATTAGTCACAGGAGTCAGGCGAAGAAAGTAAGTCGCGGTAAGTTCCTAGGTATCCATTCAGTCTTAATTAGGCAAACAGCCAGTCAACTACCTACCACCAAGCCCATTGTCATGAACCAGTCAGCCAGTTGGTCATGCAAACCCAGTCCGTGAGCTAGTGTGCTGATCAACCAGTCCCTTGGCCAGTCAGGCTCCACCCATCAGCCTAGTTTCAGGCAGTCCAGTCAGCGTGGTCAGTTGCAGGCTTCCACAGTCTGAGGCCAGGTCCAACCCAGTCACAGCCAACCAGCCACCATCAGTCAGTCACTCATCTAACCTCATGCACACCAAGGTTCAGGCTGGCTTCTTAGAGAAGCAGATGAATCGTTAGCAAATCCCTGACAGAAATCCTAAATCAAACCCCAGACATGCCTTAACCCCCTTCAGCAGTGTCCAGAAACATCAAATCAGGCTTTGCTCCTGATTTGTCAGGAAGAGTCGGGGTGAGGGGCAAGTAAGTCGATTTACAACTCCAGCGGAATTCGCTTGTCAGCCAGTGAGGGTGAAGACCACCAGAACAGGGCAGGAAACCCCAGGACAGCTTCCTACCCACACCATCTATATGCCCTTGGTGGTGTTCTCAGAGCAGGGACCACCCAGGGCTCTTCACAGAGGAAGAAGGTGGGGAGCATACCGGATGCCCCAGAAGCCCCTGGCATCCTCCTTTCCCTCGTGCCCCCTCTCACCTCTTGCTCTCCACTCCCTCTTCCATCCTCACCTCCCACCTGCTCTGCCCAGATCTGCACCCAACCCTCCCCTGTCTATTCAGATCCTGTCCTTGGCATCCCATAGTGCTGTTCACCTCCTCAACACATATGCATGGACACCACTCTCCTTCACTTACCTCCTCATTTCAGAGCATCCTGATCCAAGCAGCCTGGGGAGGGGGCCGCTCAGGCCCCCTCTGTGCCCTGTCTCCCCTTTCTGCCCTCATGAATCCCACTGCCCAGCGATGCCCTTAGGGGACCCACTCCTGGCTTGAGAAGGGGCATGAAAAGGAGATGCAGCTTTTCCTGCTGCAACACCCCCTCCTCCCAGCTCTCTGGAGGAGAGGGATGACAGGGAAAACCCTGGGAGGGTGGTCTCCATCTCCCTGATTTCCTGTGGTGGCCCCAGGATTTCTCTGGAGCCAGGTAGGAATTCTCATCATGGGGCAAACAGGCTCCAGTCCAGCAGGGGAGTCAGCGGGGATTTCTCATCCTGAGGGGAGCACTGTTCAGAGGCACTGAGGCTGCCTCCGGCTGAAATGGACCTACTCCTTGCAGAGGGGCTATGGGCCCCTTCTGGCATGGGGACTCGCCCACTTGTGACAACAGTGGGCACAGTGGTTGGTTTTCTGAGCCTCAGATCCTAACTCCTAGGCTCAAGGTGTGGAAGAAGTTAAGAAAGCATCGAAAGGGATTAGGTCCCTGTTGACTTGGGGCTAATTTTTTCTAAGCAGGCAAGCTGATGGTCCAGGCTAAAGGGGCTCATGGAAGCTTCTTCCCATGACTCTTCTCAACCTGATTCCACACACACCCGGCCCTGCCAGCAACTCCAGTCGCTAAGGGCTTCCTGTGCACCGGTGACGCTAGATGGGCTGTCAACATTTTACTCCTACAGTAATCATGTGAAGTCTGTGCTTTCGCTGTGCCCATTTTACAGAGGAAGAAATTGAGTTTCCAGAAGTTGGAGTAATTTGCCCAAAGTCATGGTGCTAAGCGGCAGAGCCAGAACTGTCTACTGCTAAGGCCAGGGGACGCCTCCCCTTGTTCTGAGAGCCACATGTGCACCCCATGCCCTGTCTGGCAACATTTCAGTCTTTCCTCCATGGTCTCACACTTCCCTGTCTTCCTGCCTCCCCTTCTGGCTCCTACTGTCTGGAACTCCACTCTCTGCTTGATGCCCCTCAATATTTGTTCTTCCTTCTTCAGAAACTGAACCTCCAATTAGGTTAGGTGGATGTTAGGTGGATGCATGCTCCCTTGGGATAAAGAGGACACTCCTGCAGCTGACCCTGCTGTTCTGTGTTTATGCCTGGGTTGGGCTGACAGGATGCAAAATCAGGCTACTCTTTGCCGGGATGGCTTTTCTAGGAATTGAAGAAAGCTGCTGGTGGTCTCCTGGTAGATGAGGCCCCGTGGCCTAGGGCTGGGAGGGTGGCTGGCTGTGTGTCGAGGAGGCTGCAGACCCGTGTCAGGGCACACTGCCGGGGACAGAGTGCACACTGGGGTTTCAGTCACCCTGTAAACCAGTCCTGGCATGGGGTGGGGTATGAGGGGGCTAAGCCCTCAGGCCCAGCCCTGGGCTCTGCCCCAGGCATAGAGGGAGAGGGGGGAGTCAGCAATCAGTGGTCTGTGGAGCGTTTGGCAGGGTCTCTGGGCCTGGGACCCCAGGACCGGCTGTCTTGGGGCCTGTGACCATCCTTACTCAGCTTCCCCCACCCGCCTCCCCGATCAGCCTCTCTCCCAGCTCCCAGCCTCTCTCCCAGCTCCCCACCTCTCAGCTGTCCCCATTTTCCTTCCTCCTCCTCTGCCTGCTCCCCTCTCTCCCGGCTCCTTCCTCCTCTCCCGCTTCCTTGTCCCTCCTCCACACTCAGCCCTCCTCCTTTCTCCCACCCCATCTCTTCCTCTCCTTTTGGGTCTCTCTCACTTGGTAGATCCTCCATCTCATTCCCAGGGGGCTGTCAGTTTAAACATCCCTCTCGCCCCCTCCCTTAGTCTGTTGGTCTCTTTTTGTCTGTCTGTCTGTCGGCTTCTCCTCCCTGCCTTCCTCCCTGCCCCCACGTTCCCTTACTTCCTTCCTTCGTCCTCCGGTGAATCTCCTTTCCTGAACTCAGGTTTGCAGGAGCTGCCCCCGTGTCTGCAATGTTCTGTAAGCTGACCGACCCTGACTCCAAGCCCAGCCCTCGTGCTGTGCTGGCAGGCCAGGTTCCCGCTTAGCCGGCTCAGTCCCCATGGAGCCTCCCCAGCGTCTTTCCTGCAGGGTTTGCCTGAGGGATAGGACCTCTTCAGCCTTTCCCCACCCTCGTTGCTGCCTCATTGCCAAGTCCAGCGCATCCTTTGAAGTCTCCCAGGGCTGCTCCTTCTAAGCCACACTTGGATCTGGCATTCTTCCGTATCTGATATGGGGGATCGGCCTCCTTGGGATCCCACAGAGGAGCCATCAGCTACTCTCCCCAGCCCCACCCACCGCCCTGAGGGTGCCCTGAGCACTTTAAAGTTCTATCCCTTTCCTAGGCAATGTTCCCTTCTCTTCCCTCTGGGAGCCCAGACTAATCTTCTAGATTTCACAACAGCCAGAGGCTATCTCCAAACCCTGCAATAACCCCGAAGGGCCTGGCTCCCTGCTGGAGCCTCCGTGAGCCAGCACAAACAGCTCTCCTTCTTTCTGCTTCTTCCCCAGCAGCAAAGGCAAAGCAAATACACATCAACAAAAGGCTCAGTTAAACATCGCCCCTTCACCACCACCTGCCCCCACGCCCCCCCCCATTCTCTGTATTCTCAAGTCACTGCTTTGCACACCCTTGACCTGTGTTAAGCCTTGCCCTGTATCCAGCTGGGGGGCTGCACACCTGTGTCCTGGGGGTGGATGTGCATCAGGCCCATGTGGAAGTGCCTGTCCAACCACGTTCCCAGCAGGATCACCACTCTAGGCTCTCCTGACAGCCTCTACTTGAACAGTCTTTTGGTTTAAAGACAAGTCAAGCACCTTGGGAAAGAGTGCTGAGGCCTTTGAAGAGGGGTTGGGTGCCGTGTTTTCCTTATCCCAGGTACAATCGCCTCCCCCCCGCCCCCACCACCCACTCCAGCTTTTGCTCCATCTCGTAATTACCTGATAGGCTGTTTGCTGCTAACATGTGCTGACCTGAGGTTGGTAATCAGTTGGGTGGATATCGGTGGAGGCAGAGGCCCTCAGGAGACTGGGGAGGAGGGCATGGCAGCCCCACGGACACTTCAGAAACTCTGGCTGAGGAGTTGGGCTATGAAGGGAATGCAGGCAAAGACTAGGAGGCACTTAGACGCTATCTTTTGGGGATGGGGGAGGTCGTAGGGGAAAGGCCTCTGGCGTATGTATCTCCACATCTTTTGAGTCTTGGTCCAGATAACAGGGATCTTAAAAGCAACTCTTTACTGGCCCCAGTTTTGCAGGAAGTGAGGGTTGTGTCTTAAACTATAAACTTTCCCATTAGCAGTAAGAGCCCTAGGACCCCACCCAGCGCCTCCTGAGTTGCAGCTGCCCTGCAGGAGAGATTTCTGTAAGGGACCTTCTGGTCGCCTCCCAGCGACACTGCTCCCATCCCCAGCGGCTCTGTGGAGGACTTTATTTCGATTCATGCTTGGTGGTGATGATATTTTTTGAGGGGCCTGCAGGGTGAAAGGCAGTGTCAGAAGCCCTTAATTCTGAGACTCGAGGGGGCTTTGCAAAGACAGTCCCTCCCCACAATGACAGTTCCTCCCCTGCTGAGCACAAACCTAGCATTTTCCTCACTTTCGGGTTCCAAGTAGGAGGGCCAGGCCACAGTGTGAAATGCTCTTAGAGGAGTCCTGCTGGGGTGACAAGGCGGAAGAAAAAGGCAGATGGCTCCCCACTGCCCTTGGGATGACATCCAAATGGCCTGCCTGCTGGATTCACAAAGGCCATCCTTACCCTACCCCTGGGCACTGCTCCAGCCTGTGCTGTTGTAACTTGTAGCCAATTCCAGCCACTAGAATGTCTTCAGTCTTTGGAACAGGTCTCCTGGCACCCCAAACCAGCCCCTCTATAGAGAACACTCTTCCCTCCCATTACCTCTTGGCCAACTCCTATGCATCCTTCAGGACTTAGACATCACTTCCGCCAGGAAGCCTTTCCTTAATGCTCAGAGGAGAGTCAGTAGAGCATAACTGTTAGGAGTTCAGCCACAGTTGGGTTAGACTCTAACTTCACTAGCTGTATTAGTTGCCTAGGGTTGCTGTAACAAAGCATCCTAAGCTGGGTGATTCAAACAACTGAAATTTATTGTCATAGAATTATGCTTGAAGTTCAAAATCAGGGCGTCCACAGAGTGAATCTGTTGCCTGCCTCTCCCCTAGCTCGTGGGAGCCTCAGGCATTCCTGTCCTTGTAGAGGCCCTCCTCCCTGTTCCTCTTCATTGTCTTCCCTCTGTGTGATGTCTCTGTGTCCAAACGTCCTGTCTCTATAAGGACAACAGTCAGTCATGTTGATTAGAGCTCACCCTAATGACCTCATCTGAGCTTTCCCTTTGTAGAAAGCATTTCACCAATTCAGGTTGTATTTTGAAGTACTAGGGTTTAGGATTTTTTACCAGCTGAGCCACAACGGAGAAGGCAATGGCACCCTACTCCAGTACTCTTGCCTGGAAAATCCCATGGACGGAGGAGCCTGGTAGGCTGCAGTCCATGTGGTCGCTGAGAGTTGGACATGACTCAGTGACTTCACTTTCACTTTTCACTTTCATGCATCGGAGAAGGAAATGGCAACCCACTCCGGTGTTCTTGCTTGGAGAATCCCAGGGACAGTGGAGTCTGGTGGGCTGCCGTCTATGGGGTCGCACAGAGTTGGACACGACTGGAGCAGCTTAGCAGTAGCAGGGTTTAGGATTTCAAGGTATCTTTTGGGGGGGAGATACAGTTCAACCCGCAACCCTCCTCTGTGACCTTGCATATGTCACTTCATGTCTCTGAGCCCTGTTTTTCTCATCTGTTAAATGAGGGTTGTGAAAGGGAAAAGCGTGGCTCCAGGATGCTGGGGACTTGGGCTCAAGGCTTAGTTCCACTGACCAGCTGTGTGACCTTAGGGAAGTCCCTTTACCTCTCTGAGTCAGTTATCTACTGCAGCAGACAAAGCGTCCCAGGCTTAGGGGCCTAAAACAACAACCGCCATATACTTCGCTCATAAGTCTGCAATTTGGGCAGAGCTCAGTGGAGAGAGCTCTTTTTGAGTTCTATGTGACAAAAGCTGAAGCAGCTCAGACTGAGGCTGGAGGATGAGTTAAGGTGACTCATTCATGTGCCCAGCAAGCAGATGCTGGCTGTGGGCTGGGCACTCAGCCAGGGCTATGAGCCAGGGACCTTGGTGTTTCTTGTGAGTCTCTCCCTGGAGCTGCTTGGTCTTCTTCACAGCATGGTAACTGGCTTCTAAGAGTGTAGCGTGGTGGTCAGGTCAGGCTTCCAGAGACTCAATATTCCCCCACACCTTGAAGGTGCCATTTACTTGTGTTCCCTTGGGAAAGCACTTCACCTCCCCAGGGGTTCAATTCCCTGTCTGAAAAAGGAGGCTGAGAACGGATGCCTCATTGTGGGTAGCAAAGGAGAAGATGCACGTGCAGGTCTTTGCTTAGAAGAAAGCGCACATGACATTCTCCATTAACGTCTTTTTTTCCCATAAATGTTGCTTCCCAGGTTCCTAAAATGGAGCTGGTGTCAGAGGTGGGACCCACAAAGGTATTCCATGAAGTCACTGTTTGTGGCCATACGATGGCAGAAACGTAAGGAACCTGTAACCTACACGACCGAATGAGTGAACGCTTTCTGTCTTAGGCTGCGTCCCTTCAGAAGCAGACTCTGAGGCAAAGATTGGAGAGGACTCTAGGAAACACAGGCAGGTGTGTAGAGAAATGAGACAGGGCAGGGAAGCAGCCAAGACGGTGTGTATTAATGAACAGGTCACTGCTTTCGGCACCTGGGACTTGGTGCCACTGGGTCCCCTGGGAGAACTGTCCTGCTTGAGATCCGAGGAAGCTCGGTGTTTGATCCCCACCTCCTGACTGTTTCGCTTGAGGTTGCTCCTGGGGTGTTTACTGCACAAACTCTGCCCTGTCAGGCTCACCCCTGAAGCCAGGGGCTCCCAAGGATGAGGGCTGTCCAGGTGCTTGCCTGAGAAGCCTTTGGGTGTCAGAGAACAAGGATGTAGGTGAAGGACCTAGAAACTCAGTTTGGGGTCTCAGGGCTCCCTGATTCTGGATGTCCTTCAAAGGCAACACATGATTCTGTACATGGTCTCCCCTCCGCCCTCCCCTACACTCTGAATGTTCCCATAGAACAATGGGTGTTTGTCTGCACGAACTTTCCTCCTGCTGGCATCTTCTCGGGCTTTTTCTCCCCATTGCCTCTAAAGCAGGTCATCTGACCTGAGACTCTGAGGAGCTGCGGCTGGCTGGGAAATTGGTGGATAGGTCTGGGAGGAGCTGGTTTGCATGAGAACATTTAAAACATGTTTGGCTAAAGAAGCAGGGAAGTTTCCTGCATGGGTGTCTGGAGGTTGGGCGTGAACCGCTGGCCTGTTGTTGGTGCTCCCCGCCCCCTCCCTGCCGCTCCACATCTGGCTCCGAGTCCTCTGCAGGAAGGGGCTGCAGCAGAAACTGAGGTCCCCTTCCCTGCGGGATGAGGGGACAAGCTGGGCCTGTCATTGACACTGCACTCTATGTTGGGCTTGGGTTCTATTCCTGGCTAAGCCACTGTGTGGTGGTGACCTTGGACATGTCACTTTGTTCTCCAAGCTTATTCTTCTGCATCTGTAAAATGGGGTCAGTTCTTCACTTCTGCCTCACAGGGCCGATGAGAGCTTGGCACTAGACCTGCATGTACTTGGTAAATGATAAAGTGGGGTGAAGAGCGGCCCCCACTGCAGCCTGAAACCAGAGCTCTAGGGGTGTGTTCTTGGAGGATTTGAGCCTTTGAGGATCCAGAGTGGCATATATGCTATTGGCTACCTTGGCATTGGGGACATGAATGAGGACCAGTTCCAGGCAGTGAAGATTGATGGAGCAGGGCCTGCAGAGGAGAGGGTGTCTGCGGCAAACTCTGGAGGCAGTGAGTTCATAAGACTGAGTGAGACACACCTTGGAAAACTCACCACACCCAGGGAAAATGGGGCCAGGAAGAAAGGACTCTGGTGCGTGCAGGGGAGGCAGGGCTACGCGATGCTTGCTGACTTTACTCACAGAAACTTGATTGAGCCTTTGCTATATGCGCGGCCCCATACGGAGGGCCTGCCTCAAAAAAAAATCCTATTTTATCCAAGCAGCAACAGAATGAGGTTGAAACTATCTTTTGTCTTCATTTTATAGATGAGCAAATGGAGGCTCAGATAAGAGAAGTAGATTCCTGGGGTGGGGGTGGGGTGAGGGACACACAGCTTATCACTGGCAGAGTTTGGGCTCGAACTCATGTCTGGGGGTTGACTGTAGAATCTGGATGTTTTCCACAAACACAACTAAAAGAAAGTCTCGCTTTATTCTAAACAGGAGGAAAACAAAGTGACGAACTAGTCTAGCATGCAGATCAGAGGAATTTGCCAAGAGGGCTGGAGCTCTCCAGTGGGATCAGCTATAGTAACTTGTTGAACCCTACAACTTTCCAACTGCAGATATGGAGCCCCTGGTTCCAAAATGATTTGAGAATTTCAAGGTGGTGACAGTTTGGTATGAAACTGAATGTGTGGCCCTTCTAAGTGCAGGGCCTGGGTGACCACATGGACCACACACCCACAAAGTCCCTGGCCTTGTACCCCTGCTGCCAACAGCGAGTGGGTACAGATGGGGTTCTCTGTGGCAGAATGAGTACAGGGCAAGCTCCAGGGCCAAATAGCCTGGGTTCGAACCCTGGGCTCCCAGCTTTCTAGTTAATGACCCTGAGTAACTTCTTTAACCTCTCTGAACCTCAGTTTCCTCATCTGCAAAATGGGATATTGTTAGTTCTTCTTTTCTAGGAGTAGTGTGAGGTGGAAATAATATGATGCAGTAAATTGTTGAGCCCAGTGCCTGGCCCACAGTACATACCAGTAGTACCAGGTACTGGAGTCAATAGTCCCTCCCCCTTCCACCTCCCCCAGGGCACAGACGCCAAGGAAATGCCAGGTCCCAGCTGTCATTCCCTCCTGCTGCTCAACGTCGGGCCAGAATCTTAGAGATTGCAGCTTCTGCTCTAGCAACCCCTCCTCCACTCCCCATCCCCCAGGCTTTTAATGAGTTTAGTATTTTCATCAAATCATTCTTCCTACAACACAGGACTGGGGCAGGCTAAAAATAGCTCCCCGAGTCACATGACAGCTCCAAATGCGGAGGCTCCCAGCAAAGGTACAAGTGCGACTCCCTGTTTCCTAGGAAATGAGAGTCATTGTGATGCCTGACGCCAGGCCTCTGCCAACGCAGCCAGGGCGCTAGCAAAAAGCACATTGTCTGCTGTGACATCCCCGCGTGTGACGGGTGGAGGGCGAGGCCGTGGGGGAGGCAGAGCCCCCGCAGCTGGCAGACCCCATGGCCTGGCGCCCTGGAGTCTGAGCCAGAAGCTGCTCCTCGCCTTCAGGAGTAAGGGGACCCCAAGGCAAGAGCTTCCTCACGCCTGGATTTTCTGACCCCATCTTTCTACCCAGGAGCAGTCAGGAAACTGCTTGGCCAGCAGGAATGATGTTTTTTTTTTTTTTTCTTTCCTGGTCCTTACACTTTCTACCTCTTGCTCTCCTGTCAACGACTTGCAACTAAAGGTATTCTATTGTTTGGCATTGAAAGTGAATCTGTGGACAAACACTCCCTCATGGAAATCTTGCCAGGCTCCTCCACTCCCTGCCCACCCCCCACCGAACCCCCCCACCCCCGCCAACCCCCCAGTATAAGATAACTCCCAGTTCCCTAGACCGGTCATGAGACTCCCAAGCTTGAGTGCCTCACAGTCACCTGGAGGGTTCATGAATCCCTTGATGCTGGTCACAGCCCTGAGAGTTTCTCATCCTGTAGGAGTGGGGTTGGGACCAAGACTTTGTATTTCCAGGTAGTTCCCACAAGACTCTGGTGCTGTGCTCCAAGGAACAAACTTTGAGAACCACCGCCCTAGATGCTGTGGCCCATATTTCCCATCCCTTCCACTTCCCCCCATCCCTACTTCCCTTCCTTCTCTGTTCTCATCTTAGAGCAACCCCATGTCACTTCTGTGCCCTGGCTCTACCCTCAGTAAGGCTCTCTGGCCTGAATCTGCATCTTGCTGCCTGGGCTGCCCTCTTTCCCACTTCTCACTGGCTACCTCACACTTTAAGTGTAAGAATTACAGTAAAAATGATTGCTTATTGATCAGGAACCACAGAGTCCTCCCTCTTCACAATGCTGTGCGGTAAACATTGCTTTTATTTCCATTCTATCCACTGTCATTATCTTCATCCTGTGATAAGAAAACCAAGACTCAGATGGCAAGTCATAACCCCAAGTCACAGAGCTAGAACACAGCTGGGGTTTAAGCTGGTCTGAATTTTAAGCCCATACGTAAGTCACAGCTCATCTGCATCCCTTGGGAGCCTTCCCTAAACCTTCTAGACTAGATTTTGTATACCTTCTTGGAGTCCCCCTATACTCCCTGTGTGTCTTTATTAATGCACTAGCAGCCTTGTACAATAGTGACCCTTTGATGGGTCCATCTCCTGATTTAGGTGGTTTGTTGCTTAAAGGTGTGGACTTTGTCCTGACTCATAACATCCCAAGTGCCTAGAACAGGGTCTGGCATTAATAAGTGCTCAATAAATGCTCATTTGCTGGCTGACTGACTGAATAATGGTTGTTTAAATGTTTGTTGAGTGAATGCACAAATCGTTGCTGCCTGATTACTCATCAGGTAATGCATAAACAGTAGGTGCTCATTGCTGGAATAAATGAATGAGCTTATTCATTCATTCAGTTCTCTAGACATGTTGGTTGGTTGAATGAATGAACTGATGGTAGCTACCGAAAATGCTTGCTGGATATATTAATGAATGCATGAAGGACTAATAGGTATTCACGAAGTGTCTGTTGCCTGGCTGGGTGCAGGGATGGGTTGGACTCGCAGAACCACGGATGGGTGGTTGGATGGTAGAATGGATAACCAGTTAGGTAGGTTGGTGACTAAACAGTCCATAGAATTCTCCAGGCCAGAATACTAGAGTGGGTAGCCTTTCCCTTCTCCAGGAGATCTTCCCAACTGAGGTCTCCCACATTGCAGGCGATTCTTTACCAGCTGAACCACAAGGGAAGCCCAGGTAGGTTGGTAGATGGATAAATAGATGAAGAGATGGGTGGGTGAATACCTGGATGGATATGTGGGTGGATGAGGGGATGGATGGATGGGTGGATTGGTGTATAGTTGGATGGATGGGTAAATAGTGGGAGAAGTAGGTGGGTGAGTTGGTGGGTGCATGGTTAGATAAGGAGGGGGGTGGGAGACACGGCCATGACTCTGGCCTTGTCAGCATAGGTACTCTCTGCGTGATGCCACTTCCACCAGGTAGATGACAAAGAGTGAGTTATGCATGGAACCCCAGGGCACGTGGAGTCTGCAGTCAGCAGGGCAGCCGGAGGGTTCTCTGCGCCACAAGCTATGACTTGGGAAGCCAGGTGGATGATGCATCATGAGTGTCACAAGGGGGCTGTGAAAGTGTTTTAAATGTCAGGATGTCACCCAGCTGTGAGACTGGGTCTTGACGTTTGTCATGTTCCCGAATCACTTGTTTTAATGACTAATTATTTTCCCTCTTCTGACATGGCTCCTTGGGGGAGAGTGGGGGAGCTTGGCGGGAAGCCGGGAACCTGTGCTTGGCAATTGAATTCACTAACAAGCCAGACGTGAATTAACCCCGACCTGCCAGGTGTGCAGCAGAACCTGGCAGGCCCAGCTCCCAGGCCCAGGCAGGTGCTGCTCGGCTGGGAGGTCCTTCCAGGGCTGGCAGGCACCCGAAAAGAATTCAGAATGTCTAAGCCCAAATCCAGATGGCTGTCTGAAAATCTATGAAAATGCAGGTTATTGGCTTAAGAGATACTTGATTTTGATCTAAATGAAATGATTAGCCTTGTGGTTTTTATAAAAAAGTACTTGCTACATATGGGCCATTGTATAAATACTTCACCTGAAATATCTCATTTCATCCTTGCCATAGCCCTTTTATCATTATCTTCTTCATTTTACAATTGGGGAAACTGAGGGACAGAAATTGTTATCGAGGTTTTAAAACATGTCTTGAAAATTCTCTGATGTTCCCTTCAAGAGGTGAAGTCTAATTCCCTTCCCCTTAAATTTGACCTGGGATTAGCAACTTGATTATGCAGAGCAGAATGAGGTAGAGATGGCCTATGTGACTTCTGAAACTAGATCAGGATGGTGGCATAGCTTGCTCCTGGCTCTGTCTTGAGACACATGCCTCTGGAGACTCGAACCTCCATTAAAGAACTCCGGCTGCCTTGAAACCACTGGGCTGGAGGGAGAGCCCCTGTGGGGAGACCACATCCATGTAGAGAGAGGTCTGAAGTGCTCTAGTCATTCCAGTCTCAGCAGTTCTGCATCTTTCTTGCCCTGATACCAGACACGTGAGTGCGGAAGACTTGGAGGTGACTCTATCCGCAGGCCATGCCTGATCGTAGCTGCAAAATTGACTGTGAGGGAGAACCACCCAACTGAGCCCAGTCCAACCCCATATCACGAGTCATAACAGTAAAATGACTGTTGTGAAGTTTGGAGAGGCTTTTATGTAGCAGTAACAGAAACAATGGTGAAATGTCCTAGATGATGGGCTCAGGAGCCACACACTTACCCTGTAAAGTAGTCCAGACTTGCCTTCATGGTCTTGCCTCTTTACTCTACCCATTGCATGGACTAGTCTCAACATTGGAGGCTTGGAAGAGGATTCAGTTAAATAATCTGAGTAAAGCATTGTGTTCAGTGCTTGGAACATAGTAAATGCACCATCTTAGTTAAATTCATCAACTTCAGCCTTGCAGATCCTCAGACATAAACTTTGTCCTTATCCTCACATTGCTTTCTTCCTCCCACATCACATACCTAACATGTCTACAGACCCATTTAGTGCCACCTTCTTTGGATCCAGAAAGTCATTCCTTCTTCCTTCCTCCCATCCTGGCCTCTTCAGTCTTTTCTCAACAAAATGGCCAGAGAAATCCTGATAAAATCCAAGTCAAATTGTTCACCTCTGCCCCAGGCCTTCAGGGAACAGCCCATACCTCTCAGTCCATACCTACCTAAACAAAGTCCTTTCAATGGCCTGCAATGTGCTGCACAATCTCCCTTCTCATCACATTCCTCCCTGTTTCATCTCTTGAGATGCCCGCTGGCCCCCAAGTACTTACTCCAACGGTACAAGCTCCTTGCTAGAGCAAGCCAGCACACCCTACCTCGGGACTTGGCTTCCGCTGTTCTCTCTGCCAGAACTGCTTTGCCTGCTGATCTTGACATGGCTCACTTCTTTGCCTCTTTCAGACCGTGGCTTGAATGTCACCTTCTTTTGGGGACCATTCCTCACCTCCCATTTAAAATGGCAGCCCCATTCTCTCCCCTCCTCTCCCTTTTCATTCTTCCCCATGGCGCCTGTCGCCACCTAACACACTGATGTCTATTTTTTCTCTTTAACCTGTTTCTTTTATCTAACTCCACTAGAAGGGGGGCACACAAAAACACAGATCTTTGTTTTGATCACTGCCCCTGAGGGAGAGTGTGGCACACAAGAGGTGTGTGTGTTATCAATAAATGCTGGGTAGGTGATAAATGAATGGTTGTTGACTGTTATTATCAAGGGGACCAGGTAGGAAGCTACTGAGCTACTCCAAGTGAGGACAGAGATGAGGAATCTGTGGAATCTGGTGGAGGAGGGAGGGAATGGTGAGGACGCCTGGTGTTCTGGCCCATGCGACGAGCTCCCCACCAGGAGACGCGGTGGCAGGAGCCAGCTGTGGACAGAGGGAATGAGGCCATATTGGTATGGGACAAGGTGAAAGTGGTGCTGGGATGTCCAGGAGAGCTCTAGGTGGGTGACAGAAATGAAGACTGGGGATGTGGTGGAAAGCCCAGCATGGAAGAATCCTGGGAACCCCAAGAGGGTGGAACCCAGAGGGATTAGACAGTGAGGACAAAGAACAATGAGGACAAGGCCCCCCCACTGTGAAGCCCATGGGAGCCGGGGGTCACATTATGGAGAAGAGGGGCTGTGGCGAACAGAAGCGCCTATATCCCTGCTGGAAGAAGAGGGAGCCGCGGGGTTTTCACTGGCTTGTTTTTAGGTGTGAAGACAGGTCTGGGATTGTAAGAGCTTCCGGTTTGTTGAAGGAGGCCAGAAATCTGGATTTTCATGGGAAATTTACTCTTGTTTTGAAAGAGTTTATGCAAGCTTTGCAAAAGTGCTATATGGATCGAATAGTGCACGTCTGTGAGCTGGATTCAGCCCATGGGCACTCGACTGATAACCTCTGGAGTAAGATAATGAGGGAAAGGGCTGGGGGCAGTCCCTGGGGCATGCAATCTCAGGGGGTGTTGTCTGGCTAAAGGCACAGGAGGCTGGGGTGCTCTAGGCAGTGGGTTGAAGTGCTGACCCTCAGGTGAGGGCCAAGAATCTTAGAAACCTGGCCCTCAGGGCATCACAGCAGAGCCTCACACAGCAGGTCTGTGGGATGGTAGGGGCAGAAGTCAGACTTCACTTTTCTGTTCAAAAGGTTTCCACCTTCCATACAAGGGTCAGCCAAGGGGAGACACAGATGGGGGTTTCTTTGCTTCAGACAGGGGCTGCCCCTAGGAGAGGATGGGGCCAGGACAAACCAGCCAGTGTGAGGCCAGTGCCCCCAACACCCGCTTGAAGGGCACCTTCAGAGTCTTCCTGGAATACTGCGATTCTCAGGCATTTGGACATTAAATGTTAATGACGTTCACAACAGAAGAGTAAGGTTTGTGGCTCCCCCCTTCAACTTCCATACCAAACCCAGTCTGGGGTGGACACTGCGGTCTCCCCACCGAGTTACTGTGAAAGCCGGAAGCAGCACTGCCTGCTAGGACTTTCCACGTCGATGGCAGCACCATCGATACAGCACCCACAGGCCACACGTGGCTACCAAGCAGGTGAGGTGTGTTGAGTGCAGCCGGGCAGCAGGATGCTTCATTTAATTGAATTGAAATGTGAGTGGCCTCCTGGGGTTAGGAGCTGCCTGAGTTGCCAGGGTAGGTCTAGAGATCTGGAAGAAACTGTCATGGGTATAAAGATAGGAGTCTGCTCTTCTCTGCCATGGCTCCCTCCTCTCAGGGCTGGATGGCCAAGAAGAGGCTGGACTTCCTCCTTGGGGCCCACGTGCACACCCTGGTACCCTCTTTGCCATTTCCCAGGAGCATCTCTGACATCCGGGTCTTCTCCGGCCCAGCAGACAGCTGGACGTGAAGACAGCTGGGCTCAGTGGAGGGTCCCGTGTAGGTTATGGGTCTGGGCCTTATGCTGCAGCTCAGTTCCCTGCCTACCCAGTAGGCTCTGCCTACCCGGGCACCAGCCCAACTCATAATAAAAAAAGGCACTTTTAGCTTTCTTTCCTGATCTCTCGTGTGAGTTTGTCTTCCAAAGGGACTTTGTGGGACCGAAGTGTGTGTGGCGGGGGAGAGCCAGTGGCTCTGGTTTGGCAGGATTGCTGCATTCCCGAGTTCCTAAGACATTTGCATCGAATTAGCTGTAAGCCCCTAACAATGGTATTTTCTTATTTTTTTCTTCTGGTATTCTAATTAAAACAAAAGAACTTCATATATAACATATGAACACAGTTCCTGTGTAAAAGATTAAAATAGTTCAGGAGGCTTTCTCTACAGGTAAAATGGCCCATGGCCTTCGCCTCAGCGCCCCCTCTGTGTGCGCGCGCACACACACACACAGACACACACATAGACAGAAACTGATACACAAAGACATAGAGATACACACAGACACACGTGCACATGTGCACACACAGACATTGAAACACAGAGACAGAGAGACACACACAGACACACATATACACAGATACTGATGCACAAAAACATGCACACACACAGACACACAAATAGACATGCAGACACACTCACGTAGACACACAGGTGGGTGCTTCTCCCCTCAAAGGTGACACACTAAATTTGTTTTTCTGTGACTTTCTTTTCTCACTTATCACATCTTAGGGCCTCTTGCCTTTTCTGTTCGTGAGTTAGGTCCTGTTTCTTTTGAACTGCTGTATGGTATTCCACCATATCCACGTGGTACAGTTTATTTAATCACTCCTTGTTGATGGACACTTTTGTGTCTCTAGCTGTTAACAGCACAACCTGTATTGCAGCAGACATTCTTGTCCGTGCCTCTTTGTGCAAGAGTGTGAGCATAAGCCAACACACATGTGTAACAGAGTTGTGCAGTCCAGATCACTGCTCAGCATGTATTCACTCCTCCCTTATTCCAAACTCTGACACGCAGATGCCTTCCTGTCCTGCCTTGAATGTTTCTACTTGTCCCTCTTGTCCTTATGACATCACTAGATGAGGGACATTCCCCAGGAAGCTACTGATCCAAGGAGATGGGAGACATGGTTCATATCAGCCCAACCCCAGCTGAACTGCAGGTAAATGAGCTGGAAAATAAATGCTTGTTGTTTTGTGCAGCTGAAATTTCAAGGTCGTGACCCAGGAGAGGATGCCTGACCCAGGAATGAAAACTGGAAGAGCTTTGAACATCTATCAACATAATTCTTGACATGCCCTTGGACCCGGCCTTCTATTTCCAGGTGTCCAGCTTCCCGAAACACTGCACACCAAAACATATAAACCAGGATCCTTAGGCCAACACCTGCTTGGTAGGAGTGGGTGTCTTCTTTCTCATTTGATGGGTGGGACTGTCTAGGCATGGAGCTTGTGAAGTCACTTAGCAACTCATCCGGGGAGCCCGTGGGGGGCTGGGGGGTTCCTGGGGCTGGCTCCCCTCTGCTCAGAGCAACAGCCTGAGGGGTCCACAACCCCCATGGTTTTGCATGTTTGGGCACCCCCTGGCCTATCTGAGGCCAGATTATGGACTGAGAGCCTTGAGGTTTTATTGCCCTGGGAGACTTTTCCCTGCAGGCGCCGAAGCCCCTGCGCAAGCAGTTCTGATCCCTAGAGGGCTGCCGGGGGCTCAAGACTGGCTGAGAAAACTCATCAGACAGAATGCCTGGGGAAAGAAGAATTTCCCACTGGATTGAAGATGACTATTTTCCATTCATCCCCCAAACAGCCAATCTTTTCACCAAAGAACTGCGTTCTCCAGACTCTTTGTATCCCCCTGGTCCTTCAGTGGCCTCTTGGACAGGATTGCAGGAGAACTTCCTTGGGGAGGAAGATGCTCAGTACTGCAACCATGCGTCTGTTGCCAGAGCTCCTCCTGCTCCCTCCCTCAGCCGCTCAGCAAAGGCCCAGGGGGAGGAAATTGACTCAGCCACAAAGTTTCATAGACACTTGTGCAGAGAAGTTGTCTTTTGCTGGGGGGAAGCCCAGATGGAATCTCAGAGCTGGAAGATAGATCTGTTTGCGGGCTGTCCCACTCACTTCTCGGTCCCACTCTCTCTGTTAGCTCAGTGCTGATAATTTTGTCGACTTGGAGCGCTTGCCTGGCTTGGAAGCGAATGGAAAGGAGGAGTTTTTCCCCAGCAGAGACTTAGCATGTCCATGGTTATTTATGATGGATGCTGTTGTTAGATTTGGGGACAGAAGGTTGAAGGCTGGGAGGAGGGAGTGGCTTCATATAGGGCTTTGGAGTCATTGGGGTCTCTGTGCCCAGCTGAGGTTATGGGCATCTGGGCATCCACCGGCATAGCCTGCCACAACAGGGAAGGGATAGATGAGCAGAGAAAACTGTACTCCTCAACCATCCTGGCTGTCCACTAGCCTGTCCAGAGGGGCTGCTTCATCTTTCATCAGGTCGTGCAGGAAGGTCTTGTTCCTTTTCCAGCTGCTGCCTCTTATTTCCTTGTAGGTCTGTGATGCTGTCTCTGTGATGGTGAGGAGGTGGCCCCTGATTAAAGCAGTGAGGACATAAGACTGATTGTCCATGGGCTGGTCAACAATTTAGGAGGTGTCAGGCATGAAGCCTTGCCCAGCTGGCATCATAGGCTCACCTCAGGACTGATACACTTCTTCCCTTTGCTGTGAGGAAGTGGGGGATCTCATTTATCCTCAAAACAACCCTATGAGGTAGGTACCATTATCACCATTTTACAGATGCATAAACTGAGGGTCAGAGAAGTTAGGAATTGTGCCCAAGATCACACAGCTAGCATATAGCAGAGCTGGGATCAAAGCCAGGTCTGACTGGCCCCAAAGGCCACCCACCCTCATAACTACTACCTCCCTAGATGGCCTGCTCTGCAGGAGAAGATCAGGAAGACAGGAGAATCGGGGATGACAGGCTCTGTCCTGAGCTTCATAGAGTTCCACATATGACAATAAGCCTCCCTACGCACACTCAGTAGCTTTATATAGCCAGGGGGGCTCTGATTTTGGTCAGCAGTCTGATCAAAGTCCAAGGCTTTTGGTTTGCTAGCTTTAGCCTAAAATAGCCAGATCACTGCTGCAGAAGTGAATCACTCAGGTTGAGTTGTGAAAGTCATTCGCCTCCCTCCTGGTCATGCCCCTCCCCAGGGAAGCCTTTATCTTTGCTTTGCCCGCTTTGGGGTGATCAATGTCAAAGCCAGAGTCCTAGACCCCAGCAACAGCTCTTGTCACCCTGCAGTCAGAGAACCTAGGTCTGGTGGGGATTGATGTTGGGTGGGGGTCCCAACCTCCTGTAAGCAACCCAGAGTGCTGGAGGGCCAGGCTAGGGTGGCAGGGGTCCCTCTGCCTGGCAACTCCTGGCAGACATGCTGCCTGGGGCCCTTCTGCATACAGCACCTCCAGGCTGGGCCAACACTAATATTTACAAAGGCAAGGCTTCAGCTAAGGGCTGCTTCCCATCCCCTTGGCTCTCCTGAGCCCAGGGGATGGAGTTACAGAGTGGGGTGCTGGGTGACTGCCTGTGCGGGCTGAACAGGAGCCAAGGGAGATGGTGGACAGGGAATCAGGTCCAAGGCCTCAAATAACAAAAATAACTATAGTGATCAGACTAGCAATTATTTATAAAGTTTTTACTTTGTGTCCTATGCTGGGATAAGTCTTTCTCATGCATTTCAATTTTAGTTCTCACCCTGGTTCTTCAAGGCAGGTGTATCAAGTCAGTTTTACAAGCTAGAAGAGAGGGAAATAAGAAGCTTGCCCAAGGTCATGCAACTAGTAAGTGATGAACCTGGGTGTCCAGCTGGAGTGTATGAACCTTGGCGATTCTCATGCCCAGTTTCTACAAGGAATGGGCAGTTTAATGTAATGAGTGAGGCCTGGTAAGTGTAAAGCAGTAGGGAGTGGCGGGGACTAGGGCACACTGGAGATGAAACCCCTGTCTAATGCTCAGCTCAAGATAGTTGTTGCCACCAGGAAATGTGGACCCAGTGGGGCCGGCTTGTTTGATTTTCAAGAGAAAATCTTGGCGTGCTTATTTCTCAAATCAGGAGGAATATCCATATTTATGTATCTACAGGTTTTTATTTGAAGTATTCCAATTTTTAAATGTTGGCAACACATTCCTTTTCTTAAAAAAACACAGTGGGAGCCAAGTCAAACATGGCTTCAGGCGATCACTCTGCTCCCTCCGCAGAGCCCAGCTTGTTTGCCTGGCCCTCTACTTCCTCCATGCAGAAGGGCATCACTGAGAATTAAGGCCCACAGTCCAGACGGTCACCTCTGGGCCACTTTTGGGCTGGGAACCTGGGAATAGTGGTACCCTTTGATCCAGATGATCAGGGCCCCACTGGCCCCACACTTCGGAGGGTCACCTCCCGCTGTCCCCCTGCCCATGAAGAAGAGGAGGGTCTGCTGGGCCAAGGTGTCTGCCCACCCAGAGCTCACACCCCTTCTTCTAGACCAGCCTCTGACCCCTGGCGACCCCAGGAGCCCCTACATCAGAGGCCCAGAGCCCGTTTGCCAGACCAGTATGTCAGTTTTCCATTGCTGTAAAAGAAGCCACAGGGTGTTAAACAGTCATCCCATTGTTATTACCTCTCACAGCGCTGGGGCTGGCAGGGTCAGTGCAGCGGTCACCCCTCAGGTCTCTCCTGCCGTCCAGCTGGTGGCGGCCAGGGCTGAAGTCATCCCTGAGGTTCTTTTACCCACACGTCTGCGGTCTCTGGCTGTCAGCTGAGGTCTCGGCCGGGGCTGCCAGCCAGAACATCTGCACGTGGCCTCTCCAGGGCCCCTGTTTCCCCATCGCAGGGGCGAATTATGCTCAGAGCAAGGGTCCCAAGATGGGGAACCAGGAGGAAGCTGGATCATCTTTACCATCTAGCCTGTGGGGTCACTTCCGCCGTACTTACTGGTGGAGACAGAAACGAAAGTCTGCCCAGCCCAGGTTCAAGGGGAGGGATGTGAACTCCCCCTTGATGGTGGAGGGGCAAGATGTCATGGGGAGAAGAACGTGGGCAGTGGGAGATGCTTCCTTCCGGGGCCGTTTGGGAGAGACTTTTCTGC
This sequence comes from Ovis aries, assembly GCF_016772045.2. Classification (NCBI taxonomy): domain Eukaryota; kingdom Metazoa; phylum Chordata; class Mammalia; order Artiodactyla; family Bovidae; genus Ovis; species Ovis aries. The sequence goes on from NC_056072.1 coordinate 29,414,678, forward strand.
AGCAGTCTGCTTGCTTCTCTTCTCTGCAGGCCTCCTCTGAGGACCGGCTAGCGGCGGGAGAGGCCCCAGGGCGGTCGCACAGGCTGGGAGCAGTCTGGGGGGGCATAGGCCGGCTGTGCTCAGGCCAGCGCCCAGGCCCCCTGACCTGCCTGTGTCAGGGGCAGGTTGCCTGGAGGGCAGGGCAGGCCCTCTGGATGCGCTTTGAGGAGCCCCCACCGAGAGCCGCATGTGGACAAGGCAGAGGCCAGCTCCTGAGGGATCAGAGTGACGCCGCTGCTGAGCAGGAAGGGCCCAAGGGGAGGAGAGAGACGGAGATAAATGAGCCCCTGTGTGTCCGGCCGAGCATCTTGACTGTGTAAAGGAGAATCAGCACTTGGCTTGCAGGGAGCCGTGAGGGGTTCTACATGGTACTTCCTGGCCAGAACTTGGTTTTGCTCAGATGAGACAAAAAGACACACAAGTCAGATATCAAATAATGCAAGCCACTGGGTAAGTTTGGGTCAAAGCACAGGCCTTTCTAAAGATGTTGGTTTTTTTTTTTTTTTTAATGGTTTATTTATGGTCATACTTCTTGGCATGGTGGGCAGGATATTAGTTCCCAGACCAGGGATGAAACCCCTGCCCCCTGGAGTCTTAACTGGACAGCCAAGGGAAGTCCCAGGCCTTTCTAGAAAGAAGAGATCAGTGTCCTGGTTCTCTTATACCCCCTGCAAATCAAAATCACCTGGGGGAACTTGGTGACCTAGTGATGCCCGGGTCCTGTCAGCTTGGTTCTGAAGCAGTCTGTCCCTCGGAGGCCTAGACTTGGGGATTTTTCTGAACTTATTTTTTATAAAGGTACCATTGGTTTATAACATTATAAAAGTGGCATGTGTACAACCTTCTGTTTCTGTTTACACTATAGCATGCTCACCATCAAATGTCTAGTTTCCATCTCTCACCATACTGTTGGGTCCCGATTATCCATTTCACCCTCCTCCCTGCCCCTTTCCCCTAGGAACCACTATGCTCCCTGTATCTGCCTGTTGAGTTTGGTTTGTTTATTTTGTTCTGTTTTTTATATTCCATGTATGAGTGATATCATGCAGTATTTGTCTGTCTCCATCTGACTTATTTCACTTAGCATAATGCCCTCCAGGTCTCACAGGGGGATTTTTAAAAGCTCCCCAGTGATTCCCATCTGCAGCCAAGGTTGAAACCCACTGAGCCAGAGCAGAAATAGCTGGAGGGCAAAGACTCCCTTGCCTTAATGAGGGAATGGCTAAATAGACAGAGGGCAAAAGAAGGCATTCCAGGTGGGTGGAACAGCGGGAGCAAAGGAGACCCAGGTGGGAATGTGCTTTGCAGCATTAGGAAATATCCAACACAGGAACGGATGTTAATGTACTAGCCTAGGTGATGATAATGATAACAAAAAGATACTGACATGTACAGACACTGTGTTATAAACTTACAGATATAATCTCATATGGTCCTCCCTACTTCTGCTCTGTGAGTTAGGTATTTTAGTTCACGTTTTACAGAGGAGAAAACGGAGGCTCACAGAGATTCTGTAATTTTCCCATCGCTAACCCAGAGCTGGGATTTGAACACCTGACTCTAATTTTGAAAATGATACTTGGAGAGTTTGATTCACATGTGAGTGAATTCTCATGCTTGCTTCGGCAGCTTATATATACATGTGTGGACCTGAGCTAGAGGTGACAGGGAGCCAGTGTAAAGTGGGCTTCAAGCAAGTGGCTGGCACGTTGGCAAAGGTCCCCATGAGGTGCTGAGCATGGCAGGGCTATGTGGAGGGAAAAGGTAGGAGGGGGTGTGTGTGTAGGGCAAAAGATAGAGGGTGTGTTTGTGTATAAGAGAGGGTGTGTCGGTTGAGGCCTGGCAACCTTCCTGAGCATCTCCAGCCCGCTGGCCTTGGCACATGCTCTTCTTCTTGCCTGGAACTGTCTCACCCCCTTTTCCACCTGTCTCCCTGCACATTGGCCAGGCATAGCTGATCTATCACCTCCTCCAGGAGTCAGACAAGCTGAGTTTTGAGTTTGGAATCTGACATGCTCTAGTCCATGTTCTTGCGCAAATTATTCAGCCTCCCTGATCCTCAGTTTCTTCATCTGTAGAATGAAGAGTGAAAATAGTCCTGGAGGGTTAGATATTATCATGCATATAAAGCTCTCAGGATGCATTATAGTTGCTATTTGTCTGCTTCCCCCTTGAGACTCTAAGCCCCTGAGGGATGAGGCTGTCTTGGCCTCCACTGGAACCCTGTGCTGTGCGCAGCAGGATGCTTGGCATGGCATGTTTCTGGGAGGGTTCTTGGTGCAAACTGGGAAATTCTGGACCTGATCTAGAGGTCACCTGATGTAGCTATGGTAAAGACTGCTAGAGATAATCTCACCCAAGATGTTGCCTCTTGTATCCATCTAACTGGTCACACCTTCCAGACTCTGGCAGCCAGAGTGGTCATGTGATGCTGTGGCTACGAACCAGCCAGGCTGTCTCAGTTTGCATTCTCAGAAGCAGACTCTTTAAGGCAAAGATTCAAGAGCCAGCGATTTATTTGGAAGATGATTCCAGGAAGGATTTGTATGGCAGTGGAGAAATGAGACAGGGAGAAGAAGGCAAGTGCAGACCCTGTGAGTAAGCAAGGGGGCAGCTGGGGCTCTGTTATCCTGGGAGCCTCTGAGGCTGAGAAAGCTGGAGTATTTGTCCACCATCTGCTGTCTGTCATTGGTTGAGGCTGCTCCTGGGCCCCATTAACTCTGACTTCAGGTCTGCTCTATGTGGTGACCTGAACAAGCTACTGGGGCCGAAGGAAAATGTTTGTAGAAGTAGTTTCCGTGGTACCCAACTGACGAGTGTCCAGGGGACATGAGAAGGGCAGGCACCAACAGTGTCACTTACAGAAGTGTAAGTGGTTAAAGGGAACCTCCTGAGAAGCCCCACAAAAGGGAGCCAGACTCACCTGATAAGGGCTCTTTTGCTTATGACCTTCCCACTTTTCTCTTGCTTAGAATATAGTTTTAATGGCTGGAGCTGGGACAGTCATGTTATGTCCATGAGGAAAGGACCAACAGAACTATTAAAATTTCTTGCTGGTCGGACAGCATTTACCTAGAAAACAATTTGCCACTAGACATGATGTCATATAAGAGGGGAAGAAAGCAACACTTTATAGTTTCAGGCAGCCAATTATATTTGGATTTCATGTTGCTTTCAGCCTAATCCAGTTTTAGTTCAAAAGCTGTAAATATTGAAGAATGAATGAATAAACTCTGGGCAGGGTTTCAGGTAAGGTATAGAGAATACCTTTTGCTTACAGAGATACCCAGCAGGTTTGACTATATTCCTAGACTATAAGGGCTGGATAATAATTATTTTTGCTCATTATTTTATCCTCAGCCTGTGCAGAGAAGTCTTGTAATAACTGTGTCCTGAATAGGTTAATGGCCAATGATTCTGGGGGAGGAGAGGGATCTGCAGGTGCTCTGGACAAAACTGATTTACATTTACATTTATGGAACATTCTCCCATGTATCAGGCTGTACTGTTTTTTAACTAACGGGGAAGGACTGGGGAGGGGAGAGAAAGGAAAGCAAATGAGCTAGGATTAAGCACAAGTGGACCTTGGAGATGTGTGAGTTCAGTTCTAAACCACTGCGATATAGTGAATATCACAAGAAAGCGAGTCACACAGTTTTCCTTTTCCCAGTGCACGTAAAAGTGATGTTTGGGAATTTCCTGATGGTCCAGTGGTTAGGACTCTGCTTCTACTGTAGGGGGCACGGGTTCTATCCCTGGTTGGGGAACTAATGTCCTGCAAGCCTCAGGGTGGCCAAGGAAAAAAAAGTGGCATTTACACTAGATTATAGTCTGTTAAGTGTGCAGTAGGGCTTCCCTGGGGGCTCAGATGGTTAAGAATCCGCAGGAGACCCAGGTTCGATCCCTGGGTCCAGAAGATCCCCAGAAGGGGATGGCAACCCACTCCAGTATTCTTGCCTGGAGAATTCCACGGGCAGATTTTCTTCATGGACTCTGAAGAATTATTAACATGTACCCGAGATCAGCTGGCTGGTTTGCGGTGGGCCTCTCCACCAGCACCGTGCGGGAACTCAGAAGGAACAAGTGCTACTAACTTTGGGACAAATTCAGCAGAGGAACTCCGTGACTTGGTCTTGTACTGAGGATCAACATTACGCAAGGGTCCCAGTGGGCTCTGTGGTGGCAACTCCATCTCACCACACCTGGTTCCCTCCTATCCTCAGGCCTCAGAGACCTCAAGAGACCCATTCCCACCCTGAACTTGAATGTGCACGTGCTGAAGGTGTTACAAAAGACCCGGGTTCCCGGGCTTCCCCAGTCAATAGAAATTGACTAGAGGCCAGACAAGAAATTCAGGCAAGCTTTACTGGGGCCCCTGCTGCCCCAGGCGGGGAGTAAGAGCAAACAACAGGTTCCCTTGCTGGCTCCTGTGCAGGGCAGCAGGGAGTTGCGGGGAGAGGGGAATCGAGCTTCTTCCTTACATGGGGTGAGGGTTGGGGTGTGTCCAGGGGTCAGGCTGGAGAGGTAGCTTAGGTATTTGCCCACCCCTTTCATGGCGTTGTGTGCAGCGGGCAGGCTTAGTACGCGCTTAGTACGCTGCATTCACTCTCTGAGCTCTGTTTCTGCTCCAGGCTCTTCAAAAGTGGCAGTTGGCTTTTTTGGTCGCTTTGTATCTTTTGGGTCCAGAATTTGCCCCAGCTGCGCATGCGTGCAGTTATTTTTAGTTCCATGTAGTTTCTCTGTATTTCTTTGCTTAAGGAGAGGTGTGTCCAGGAGCAAGCACTGCAGCAGAGGGTCCCAGGCTCCAGCCTGTCTCAAAAGGAGTTGACTTGGCATGGAGCAACTAAAGGAAGTGCCTTTTAGTGAAGTTATGGATGGAAATGTCTTCCAAATTAGGATGAGGTGCTTAATTCTCCAGCTTAGTCCCTCAACAGGCTTCTTCCTCCTCGGGACTGTCCTGGCAGGGTTGCCGTCACCAAGATTGCAGACCACTGTGAACTATCGGCGGCTGGTTCTACTCACCCAGGGGAAAAGAGAAGAGTTCCCTTCATCACCTGGCTGGTGGTCTTCCCCAAGGGGGTGATGATTTTTCCAAAATGTCTGTATGGTAATTGATGGCGTTATTAAGATTCTTTGAGGAAACGATGCTCCTGTTCAGAAGCTCGGGTAGAAGCCCCTCTGACTTCCCTGTAAGTGGGCTTCCTTGTTGATTGAGCGTTAGAGCCCTACCTGTTCCCGTGGTCTCCATCACAAACTCTGTGACTACCACAGTCTCAGATCAAGTGACTTTCCTAAGGATGAAGGCCTCAGAGGGGAGAAGGGAAGGGGCAGGGGGCTGAGAAGCCCCACTTAGTCTCAACCTGAGAGACACTGGTACCGATGCAGGCAATGCTGGGCTTTGGGTTTCTCTCTGCGGGGGCTGCCATGCCCTCCTCCAGCATCTGGTCACCTGAGAGATGGTTTTCCTAAGGTGACAGTTACCCACAGGCATAGCTCTGCTTGGTGTGAAACAAGTAAGCAAACACGGTCTTTCTACTTCTCGACAGAACTGTTAGAGAGTGTGGGGTGGGAAGCGATGTGTTCTTTGCTCCCAGTGTTTCCACCTCACCTCCTCTTCCATTCTACCCCCGTGCACTCTGTACTTATTGCCTCGGGGAGGGGATGACTCAGCAGAAACTGAGAGCAAAGAGTGTCAGCTCCTGGCTTTGGAGTTTCAAAAGCGTAGGCCTCAGGGGGATGGGAGGGACTGGCAGGCTTAAATAATAGATGTGAGGGAAGGGAGAGTTCTGAACCTGGCGGAAGGAAAGGATCCCTCCGGCTGGGGGATGGGAGAGAGAAGGAGGGGATGTGATGATAAAGGAGAGCGGACAGGGCACCTCATGGGCAGGAAGGGCTGCGGTTTCCAAATGCTGCCCGCCCCCCTGGGCAGGGAACGCATAGATCTTTAGCCAGGGATGCCCAAGGGAGCCCAGTCAGGACCCCTGAGCTCCGCAGGCTCTTCCTGTGGTCGAGAAGCATAAACTATACAGGTAGGCAGGCCCTGGGCACCTGCAGGAGTGATTGATGGGACAGACAGAACCCCTCATCACTCCAGCCCCCCACCCTAACTGGACTTGCCAAGATGTTCCTGCTGAGTGGGGCAGGGCACAGCCAGGGCCTCTTGGAAGCTTGTTGATCACAGTATGGGGAGGAGGAATAAGAGGAGGGATAAGGGATAAGGCTGAGGGTTATGTACATCCCCGAGGACCAACTGTCACTCCACCCTTTCTGCTTCTCTTTGGGAAGCTTGAAAAAAGTGAACGTGTTAGTTGCTCAGTCGTGTCTGACTCTGTGACCCATGGATTGTAGCCTGCCTGGCTCCTTGGTCCGTGGGATTCTCCAGGCAAGAATTCTGGAGTGGACTGCTATTTTTCTTCTCCAGGGGAACTTCCCAACCCAGGGATCGAACCTAGCACTCCTTTAATGGTATTCTTTACCATCTGAGCCATACCTGCCTGCCTGCTAAGTTGCTTCAGTCATGTCCGACTCTTTGCAATCCTATGGACTATTGCCCACCAGGCTCCTCTATCCAAGAGATTCTCCAGGCAAGAATACTGGAGTGGGTTGCCGTGCCCTTCTCCATGTCTGAGCCATGAGGGAAGCCTTAATGGGGTGCAAATGTAAGAGAGAAGTCCCTCTGCCTTCCTCCTTTGCAGAAGCTTAGGGAATGCAGTCTGTGTTCCTCACAGACTGCCTCTGCCGTTCTCCCCTGGGACCTCTCCTCCCCAGCCAGGCTGCCCAAGGGGTGGAGTCCCCCAATGGCCCTAGCTGGTCCTGCTCCCCACCCCAACCCTAGTTCACAGGCCTTTTCATTTGAAGAGCTCATTGCTGCAGGAAACAGATGGGATCTCAAAAATAATAAACAGAATTTCAGAGGTTCCGGAAGCCTCAAGTCATGTTCTCGGGCCTGTAGTTAAAGACTTCCTTCTGAGATAGGTCCTGAAACTGACTGCATCCCCTGTTCCTTGGGCACCTGGGATGGCCAGGCAAGTGCTGGAAGCTTCCTGTATTGTCAGCGACTGGACTGGTGTGTAAACCTGGGAGGGCATTGTTACTGCCTTTTACAGATGCAAACATTGAGTTCAGAGAGCAGGCTGGGGCCACGTGATTTACGGGGCCCAGTGCACAGTGAAAATGCAGTGCCCTTGTTCAAAAATGACCAAGAATTCAAGACAGTGATGTGTGCTCGGTAGCTTAGTCATGTCCGACTCTTTGTGACCCCATGGACAGTAGCTGGCCAGGGTCCTCTGTCCATGGGATTTGCTAGGAAGAACACTGGAGTGGGTTGCCATTTCCTCTTTCAGGGGATCTTCCCAACCCAGAGATCAAACCCATGTCTCCGGCATCTCAGAGCATTGAACCAAGCATGGGGCCCTTCTGAGGATGAACTGAGCAGGACCCAGGCCCATGAAGCCAGACCTATGGGAGAGATGAGGCCGAAGCTTAGGAACACGTAGCTTGTACAAGGAAGCCCAGGTTTCAGTGCAAGGCCTCGGATAGTTTCAGCTGAATTTTGCTGTCTCCTGTCCTTCACCTGCAGGCACCCTGCATTCTCTCCCGCCCACACACAGTGGCTGATGAAAGCTGGGCTGTGACCCTGATTTCCATGACTTAAAAAGATAGTGAAAAGCAGAGCCTGACTGTAAGACAGGGACACAACACAAATCCGATGTTGTTCCAAGCAGCCCTTTGGCTTGTGCTGAAATGGAAGCTAAAGAGAGGCTTGGGCATGCCCTGTGCCTGGCCTTCCCCGTTCAATTAACTTGACAAGTCAACGTTTTTTAGACAGATGATTCTCATTTCCAATGCAGTTTGAAAGTCCCTGGGGGCAGGAAGAATATTCAGGCTTGCTTACTTCAGGAAGTGGTGTCTTCACTCCGATTTATGGGGTCTTGATTTGCAGGGACTACAGCGAGCTCAATCACTGTAGATAAGTCTCCCTGATGGGACATGTATAATATAGGGTTTACAATATACGTTTGATGCAACAGCTTGAAAGTTGTTTATATGAGCATATATTTGTATTTTATTCCATTATCACAGTGATTCTCAGTGGAGGGAGGGACTTTACCCTTCTCTTTCCTCTGGGGACATTTGTCTGGGGATATTTTTGTTGTCACAGCTGGGTGGGGGGTGGGGGGGCTGCTACTGGCTCCTAGTAGGTAGAGAAACCAGGGGTGCTGCTAAGCATCACACAATGCACAGAACGGCCCCCACAGCCAAGAATAATCCAACAAGCAGAATTCATTTTGCTGTTTTCTAGGAATGAATAGATCTCTAACACAGGAAGCCTACTTTGTGAAAATCTATCCTTAGGGAATGAAGTTTTGAGAGCGGCCCACTGAATTTGTGACCATGATGTAAGAAAAAACTGGGCCCCAATTCAGGGGTTGATTGAACCTCAGGTAATCCTCACAACTCCAAAGAGTCTGAATTCTTACCCCATTTTGCTGATGAGCAAACTCAGGCTCAAATAAGAAAAGTAATTAGGGAAGGTGAGGTGAACCTTCCGAGAGGTAAGGTTCACCCAAAGATGCCACAACCGAGTCAGGCACAACATGGGGTTTTTTTTTACCCTAAGGGACCCACTTTTGTCTCCCGGCACCCCCAACTGCTGGAAATGATGCTGGGAAAGATTGAAGGCAGGAGGAGAAGGGGATGACAGAGGATGAGATGGTTGGATGGCATCACCAACTCGATGAATGTGAGTTTCAGCAAGCCTCAGGAGTTGGTGATGGACAGGGAAGCCTGGCATGCTGAAGTCCACTGGGTCGCAAAGAGTCAGACACGACTAAGTGACTGAATTGACCTGACCCCAACTGATCTGGTGACCCCACCACTTGGGAGATCCTACTTCTCCACCTCCAGCTCAGGAATTCCTCTCTCTGCACTTGCTCACAGCAGCTTATATCTTTCTTGCCTCTCATCCACCCCATCTCTACTTCTAAATGCAGTGTGTTTGTAATGCCTGGACTTTGCTTTCAGGGAACCACCCTCATAGAAGCTTGAGATGCACTACAGAGTCTGAGGATGGGGCAGGTCAACTAAGTGATAGCACCCAGTGAATAAATTTCCTTGGGCCACACTGATTGCTTCGGCTTGAGCCAGTCTGAGCCAGTGAGATGCTCTGAGAGGTTTGCCGCTCAATTGCTACCCCAGTGGACTCAGCCTAAGGGACTGCCAGAGAAAATACAGGAGTCCAGTTAAATTAGATTTTCAGATAAATAGTGATTAAAAAATTTTTTATAAGTATGTCCCACTACATGTTTCAGTTCAGTTCAGTCACTCAGTCATGTCCGACGCTTTCTGACCCCATAGACTGCAGCATGCCAGGCTTCCCTGTCCATCACCAATTCCCGGAGCTTACTCAAACTCATGTCCATCAAGTCGGGTATGCCATCCAGCCATCTCATCCTCTGTTGTCCCCTTCTCCTCCCGCTTTCAATCTTTTCCAGCATCAGGGTCTTTTCAAATGAGTCAGTTCTTTGCATCAGGTGGCCAAAGTACTGGAGAGTCAGCTTCAGCATCAGTCCTTCCAATGAATACTCAGGACTGATTTCCTTGAGGATGGACTGGTTGGATCTCCTTGCAGTCCAAGGGACTCTCAAAAGTCTTCTCCAACACCACAGTTCAAAAGCATCAATTGTTCAGCACTCAGCTTTCTTTATAGTTCAATTCTCACATCCATACATGACTAGTGGTAAAACCATAGATTTGACTAGATGGACCTTTGTTGGCAAAGTAATGTTTCTGGTTTTTAATATGGTATCTAGGTTGGTCATAACTTTTCTTCCAAGGAGCAAGCATCTTTTAATTTTATGGCTGCAGTCACCATCTGCTGTAATTTTGAAGCCCCCAACATTAAGTCTCTCACCATTTCCATTGTTTCCCCATCTATTTGCCATGAAATGATGGGACCAGATGCCATGATCTTAGTTTTCTGAATGTTGAGTTTTAAGTCAACTTTTTCACACTCCTCTTTCACTTTCATCAAGAGGCTCTTTAGTTCTTCGCTTTCTGCCATAAGGGTGGTGTCATCTGTATATCTGAGGTTATTGATATTTCTCCCAGTAATCTTGATTCCAGCTTGTGCTTCATCCAGCCTGGCATTTCACATGATGTACTCTGCATATAAGTTAAATAAGCAGGGTGACAATATACAGCCTTGATGTACTCCTTTCCCAATTTGCAACCAGTCTATTGTTCCATGTCTGGTTCTAACTGTTGCTTCTTGACCTGTGTACAGATTTCTCAGGAGGCTGGTCAAGTGGTCTCGTAGTCCCATCTCTTTCAGAATTTTCCACAGTTTATTGTGATCCACATAGTCAAAGGCTTTGGCATAGTCAATAAAGCAGAAATAGATGTTTTTCTGGAACTCTCTTGCTTTTTTGATGATCCAGTGGATGTTGGCAATTTGATCTCTGGTTCCTCTGCCTTTTCTAAATCCAGCTTGAACACCTAGAAGTTCACGGTTCACGTACTGTTGAAGCCTGGCTTGGAGGATTTTGAGCATTACTTTGCTAGCATGTGAGATGAGTGCAGTTGTGCGGTAGTTTGAGCATTCTTTGGCATTGCCTTTCTTTGGGATTGGAATGAAAACTGACCTTTTCCAGTCCTGTGGCCGCTGTTGAGTTTTCCAAATTTGCTGGCATATTGAGTGTAGCACTTTCACAGCATCATCTTTCAGGATTTGAAATAGCTCAAGTGGAATGCCATCACCTCCACTAGCTTTGTTCGTAGTGATGCTTTCTAGGGCCCACTTGACTTCGCATTCCAGGATGTCTGACTCTAGGTGAGTGATCACACCTTCATGGTTATGTGGGTCATGAAGTTTGTGTAGTTCTTCTGTATATTCTTGCTACCTCTTTTTAATATCTTCTGTTTCTGTTAGGTCCATACCATTTCTGTCCTTTATTGTGCCCATCTTTGCATGAAATGTTCCCTTTTTATCTCTAATTTTCTTGAAGAGATCTCTAGTCTTTCCCACTCATTTGTTTTCCTCTATTTCTCTGCATTGATCACTGAGGAAGGCTTTCTTATCTCTCTTTGCTATTCTTTGGAACTCTGCATTCACATGGGTATATCTTTCCTTTACTCCTTTGCCTTTAGCTTCTCTTCCTTTCTCAGCTATTTGTAAGGTCTCCTCAGACAATCATTTTGCCTTTTTGCATTTCTTTTTCTTGGGGATGGTCTTAATCCCTGCCTCCTGTACAATGTCATGAACCTAAGTCCTTAGTTCTTAAAGCTCTCTATCAGATCTACTCCCTTGAATCTATTTGTCACTTCCACGATATAATCGTAAGGTATTTGATTCAGGTCATATCTGAATGGTCTAGTGGTTTTCCCTACTTTCTTCAATTTAAGTCTGAATTTGGCCATAAGGAGTTCATGACCTGAGCCACAGTCAGTTCCAAATCTTGTTTTTGCTGACTGTATAGAGTTTCTCCATCTTCAGCTGCAAAGAATATAATTAATCTGACTTTGCTTTGACCATCTGGTGATGTCCATGTGTAGAGCCTTCTCTTGTGTTGTTGAAAGAGGATGTTTGCTATGACCAGTGAATTCTCTTGCCAAAACTCTGTTAGCCTTTCCCTGCTTCATTCTGTACTCCAAGGCCAAATTTGCCTGTTATTCCAGGTATCTCTGGAGAAGGAAATGGCAACCCACTCCAGTATTCTTGCCTGGAGAATCCCCTGGATGGAGGAGCTTGGTGGGCTACAGTCCACGGGTCGCAAAGAGTCGGACACAACTGAGCAACCGGGTATCTCTTGACTTTCTACTTTGGCATTCTAGTTCCTTATAATGGAAAGGACATCTTTTTGGGTGTTAGTTCTGGAAGATCTTGTAGGTCTTCATAGAACTGTTCAACTTCAGCTTCTTCAGCATTACTGGTGGGGCATAGACTTGGATAATTGTGATATGGAATGGTTTGCCTTGAAAACGAACAGAGATCATTCTGTCGTTTTTGAGATTGCACTCAAGTATAGCATTTTGGACTGTTTTGTTAACTATGAGGGCTACTCCATTTCTTCTAAGGGAATCTTGCTCACAGTAGTAGATATAATGGTCGTCTGAGTTAAATTCACCCATTCCAGTCCATTTTAATTCACTGATTCCTAAAATGTCAATGTTCACTCTTGCCATCTCCTGTTTGACCACTTCCAATTTACCTTGATTCATGGACCTAACATTCCAGGTTCCTATGCAATATTGTTGTTTACAGCATTGGACTTTTCTTCCATCACCAGTCACACATCCACAGCTGGATGTTGTTTTTGCTTTGTCTCCATCCCTTCATTCTTTCTGGAGTTATTTCTCCACTGATCTCCAGTAGCATATTGGGCACCTACCGACCTGGGGAGTTCATCTTTCAGTGTCCTATCTTTTGCCTTTTCATACTGTTCATGGGGTTCTCAAGGCAAGAATGCTGAAGTGGTTTGCCATTCCCTTCTCCAGTGGACCACATTTTTTCAGAACCCTCCACCATGACCTGCTTGCCTTGGACGGCCCTGCACGGCTTGGCTCATAGTTTCATTGATTTAGACAAGGCTGTGGTCCCTATGATCAGTTTGATCAGTTTACTGTGATTGTGGTTTTCAGTCTGTCTGCCCTCTGATGGAGAAGGATAAGAGGCTCATGGAAGCTTCCTGACAGGATAGACTGACTGAGGGGGAAACTGGGTCTTGTTCTGATGGGTGGGGCCATGCTCAGTAAATCTTTAATCCAATTTTCTGTTGATGGGTGGGGCTGTGCTCCCTCCCTGTTGTTTGACCTGAGGCCAAACTATAGTGGAGGCAATGAAGATAGTGGCGACCTCCTTTGAAAGGCATGTACTTGCTGCTCTCACTGCCCTGACCTAAGCCACAGCCAACCCACGCCTCAGCCTCCTGGACACTCATGAGCAAGTCTGGATCAGTCTCTTGTGGGGTCTCTGCTCCTTTCTCCTGGATCCTGGTGTGCATGAGGTTTTGTTTGTGCCCTCCAAGAATCTGTTTCCCCAGCCCTATGTAAGTTCTGGGGGCTCTACTGGTGGGGCCTATGCCATACCCACGTCTGCTGCACCCAGAGCCCCTGCCCCTGTGGCAGGCACTGCTGACCAGTACACACTTATATTATACTAAAAAAATAATTCTTGTTTATCTTAAACCCAAATTAAACTGGCCGTCTGTATTTTTTAAGATTGAATTATAGTTGATTTACAATAAATACTATATTAGTTTCAGGTATACAGATGATGATTCAGTATTTTTACAGATTGTACAACATTAAAGTTACTACAAGATGATGGCTATAAATATCTTTGTTGCTTATCTATTTTATATGTAGTAGTTGGTATCTGTTAATCTCATACCCCTAATTTGTTCCTCTCTCCTTCCCACTCCTCTTTACTAATCATAATTTGCTTTCTTATGTATATATGTGTGAGTCAATTTTGTGTATATGTTTCCTTGTATTATTTTTTATATTCCACATATAACTGATACCACATATGCATGCATGCTCAGTTGCTAAGTCGTGTCCGACTGTTTGCAACCCCATGGACTGTAGCCCGCCAGCCTCCTCTGTCCATGGGATTTCCTAGGCAAGAATACTGGAGTGGGTTGCCACGCCCTTCTCCAGGGGATCTTCCCAACCCAGGGATTGAACCCGTGTCTCCTGAGTCTCCTGCATTGGCAAGTGGGTTCTTTACCACTAAGCCACCTAGGAAACCCAAGTGATATCATATAGTATTTGTCTTTTTCCATCTGATGTTTCATTAAGCTTACTATTCTCTAGGTACATGTGTGTGCTACAAATGAGAGAATTCCTTTTTTTTAAAATATATACATTGTGTGTGTGTATACACGCACACACACCCCTCATCTTCTTTATCCCTTTGTCTGTTGATGGGCGTTTGGGTTGTTTCTACATCTTGGTTGTTTTAAATAGTGCTGCTATAAACATCAGGGTGCATGTGTCTTTTCAGATTAACATATTCGGGTTTTTTTGGCTACACATCCAGGAGAGGGATTGCTGGATTGCTGGATCTTATGGTAGTTCTTCTGCTTTTTATTTTTTGCTTTTTTGGCTGCATGTGGCATGTGAGATCTTAGTTCCCTGACTGGGGATCAAACCCTCACCCTCTGCAATGGAAGTAGAATCTTTATCACTGAACCACAAGGGTAGTCCCCTGCTTGCTTGCTTTTTTTTTTCCTGAGGAACCTTCATACTGTTTTCCATAGCAGCTGCACCAATTTACATTCCCACTGAAAGTTCCCAAAGGCTTCTTGACATTCTGTGTTTGTTAAAATCTGGCCATTTATCAGAGGAAACTAAAGAGGTGGCTCCTGGTGACACCACATGGGCCCTGATTCAACCTTACCTAAAGCCAAATTATCTTTGGACCTACAGCTGCATAACTCCTAAGGAACGTGTTATGCATTCAGGAAATTTTCTGAATCTTCTCAAAGTCTTGGACTTCGGAAGCTTGAAAAGAAAGCCTCCTGAGGGTGTCCTGTGCTTCCTCTGGCCCTGACACTGTGCTGTGTCCGAGACAATAAAGGTTTATTGGATAGCAAGTTTCTGGGCTTAGCTCCCTTATAACAAATTGTTTTTATTCTTTTGAGTGTCTACTGTTTTTACAGGTCAGGGTTCTCGATAGAAGTTGATCAGGGGCCACACCAGAAATTCAGGCAAGGCTTTACTGGGGCCCTTGCTACGGCAAACAACAGGCTCCCTTGCTGACTGGCTCCTTCTGCGGGGGGCTTGTGGGGTGAGGGGTGGGGGAGTGAGATGGGGAAATCAAGATTGTTCCTCATGAGGTATGAGGGTTGGAGTGTATCCAGGGGCGGGCTGGAGGGCTGGCTTAGGCGTTGTGCCCACCCCTCCAGTGGTGGTGTGTGCAGCCGGCAGGGGCAGTACTCTGCTTTTGCTCCAGGCTCTTCAGAAATGGCAGTTGAATTTTTGGTCTCTTTGTATCTTTAGGGTTCAGAATTTGCCCCCAGGGGTGCATGGGTGCAGCTATTTTTAGTCCCATACTGTTTCTTTGTATTTTGTTGCTCAAGGAGAGATGTGTCCAGGTCACTATATGCCTGACACTGTACTGGGAATTTCACTTAAATGACTTCCCACCCTTCAGATGTCTTGGAGTTAGGTAACATCACACCCATTTCACAGGTGAGGAAACAGAGGTCTGGAAAGGCAGCACCCGTGGTTGTAGAGCTCAGGCTGAAGCAGTGAGAAGTGGAGAATTTTAAACAGGCTCCTCACACCTGCAAAGCTCGCACTGGTCCCTTCACAGCTTGCCACCTCCTGGCCCCCACACCTTGCCTCCTGGTCAGGCCTTTGGAAGGAACCCAGTGTTAGCCACGACCTTACCTTCCTCCCTGAGCCCTTAGGGACCCCCATGAGCTGCCCACCTCCTGCTTGAAACAAGCCGCTGAACATCTGGAAGCCCTAGGAGGCTGTTTCTTTGACAACCCTCGCCTTAAGGGCTGGTGGAAATTCTTGCCTGTATTGGTGTGCTGAGAGCAGATCAGGTACACAGGCCTCTGGAGGCCAGACTGATTTGGCAGCATCTGCTTCCCATTACCCCGGGGAGGGACTGCGCCACCAGCCGCTGGTAACAGGAGCCCCTGGCCTCTGATTTATGGCCCATTTGGAATGAAGCCTCAGGAGCAATTACTTGGATGGAGCCTGTCGGGTAAGAGCTTTGCAGAGCTGAGAGCGTATCTCAACTGACCGTACTCCCTCCCAAAGCGGGTGAGAATCACCTGGTGAGGACCTTCTTATTTACGTATATCACCAAATTCTTACAGGGACCTGCGCACCTGCCAGGCGCTATTTTGAGCACCTCATGAATATTCAAGCAGTTAAGTCTCCTGTGGGGGAGATGCTATTATCATCCCATTTTACGGTTGAGAAACAGAGGTCCCCAAAGATTACATAGCTTGCTGCAGTCACCTAGCTGGGAACATGGGCTCAGCTGGTTTTTGAATCCAGGCCCCAGGATCCATGCTGTTCACCCTGATGCTGCCTGCAAAGGAACGAGCTTTAAAACATGTAAAAAGGACCAGATTCTTCCTCAGAACCCCCAGTGGCTTCTATTCACAGTTAAAATAAAACTCAACATTTTTAAGCTATAAGAACCTCAGGGACCTGTTCCATGTTCTCTCTTTTCTTGCTTACTCTGCTCCAGATCTTCCACCCCTTTTGGATTCTTTTTGTTTTTGCTGCTTCTTCTTCTTCTTTTTTTTTTTTTTAACCAGTAGCTTAATTGACATATAATGAACATATAAAACTTACCCATTGAAAGTGTACAGTTCAGTGGGTTTTCCTTTTCTTCACAGAGTGGTGTAACTGTCACCACAATCTAATTTTAGAACATTTTCATCATCCCCGAAAGAAACTTCGACCACTCATTCCCATCCTGCCTCCTCCCCGGCCCCTCAGTAACCACTGATCTTTCTGTCCCTATAGATTTGTGTACTCTGGGCGTTTCTTGTAAGTGGAATCTACAACATGTGGGCTTTTGTGACTGGCTTCTTTCACTTAGCATCCTGTTTCAAGATTCAGCTAATTGTCCGAACCAGGACTTTGTTCCTTTCGGTGGCCAAATAGCTTTCTGTTGTATGGATATACCCATTTCATGTATCCGTTCATCAGTTGGTAGGCACTGTGTCATTTTGGCTTATGAATAACGCCCCTGTGAACATCAGTGTAGTTTTTGAAACCGAGAAGAAAACCGATAATTTGATAGGATGTTGTGTAGGAAGCAAGCACGGTGTGGCTTTCGGAGTGGGCACTTTGGCTGAAAACATCTGGGTTGTGACTACTTATGAGTTCTGTGACCATGAACAATTAATTTTCTATTTTCTAGGCCTCTTTTTTTTTTTTAACTGTCAAATGAAAAGTAATAAGAGTACCTTCTTAATTGGATGGTTGTGAGGGTTGGATTAGCCAGGGTTCTTTGGAGAAACAGAGCTAATAGAATATAGACATATATATGATTTATTATAAGGAATTGGCTCCTGTAATTATGGAGGCTTAAAAGTCCTACAATTTGCCAGCTGCATTCTGGAGACCCAGGAAAGCCAGTGGTTCTAAGAACTGGGGACCATGATGGTGTAAGCCTTAGCCTAAGACAGGGAAGACCAAGGTCTCAGCTCCCACAGTCAGGCCCAGAGAGCAAACTCCCCCTTCCTCTGCCTTTCAGTTCTTTTCAAGCCTTCGGGGATTGGACTGCTTTACAGTCCATTGATTTAAATGCTAATCTCTTCTGGAAACACCCTCAAAGGGACATTAAGGAATAATGTTTAACCTGGGCACCCCCAGTTCCCATCAAGTTGACACAGAAAATTGTCACAAGGGTAAATTGAAATACTTCATGTTGGTTGTTTTTTTTCTGTGGGTGAATATAGAGCTCTGGAGAGCAGAGGGAGTGGGGAGGAGGGACCGGTAACTAGGCTGAAAGGGAAGTGGTGGGGAGTCAGTGAGGGCTTCCTGGAGGAGGTGGCATCTAAGCTGGGGATAGTAAGAGGTAGCTAGGGTATCATGAGTTCCTTCTTGCCTCATCTCCAGGTCAGGGATCTAATAGCCAGAGGAAGACTCTAGGCAGGCACCTGTCCCACCACTTTGACCTCCCTGCTGACAAGTCTGACATTTGGGGGCAAGACCTCTGGGAGAAGAGGTTAACACAGAGGTTAAACTCAGAGCTCAGGTCAGACCGGGCCACCTGGTGTAGAGATCCCCTGCTTCCTGACCATCCGCCTGGACACAGCTAGGCAACCTGCTGAACCTCTCCAAGCCTCCACAGCCTCATCTGGAAATGGGGACAGTGCCAGTACCGAGAGCACAGGAGAGTCAGGAGAATTCAGTGAGGCGGTGCAGGCCATGTGGCCCAGGATGACTGGTCGGTCAGTGTCAGCGGTCAATCTTTGCCAAATCCCTCTCCCATCTTTCCGGTCCCATCGCATCTAGCGCCTTCCCAGAGCAACAGCAAAGAGGAAACTGCTTTTGAACCTGGGGCTGCTCTTTGAAGAGCTAGCGCAGGGACTGGGACAAGGGAGTCTGGGTCAAGCCTGAGCCTGCTGTGTGGTCTTGGGAAAGTGAACCATCCCTGCTGAGCCTGGAGGGGAAGCCGGCTGACTGCAGAAGGGGAAATGAGATAAAGGAGGTCAAGCCCTCACTGCTTCCTGTCTCCCTGGGAATCCCTAAGAACATTCCCCAGCCTCCTCCTCCGCCCTCATCCCTCTCCCAGGGCTTAATTGGGCAGCTGTAGTCACTCCGCACTTAACCTTCTCCCCATCTGCCCTCCAGGGAAAGAATTAACGTTAATCCCTGAGCACTGCTTCCCCGGCCATGTCAGGGGAGTGTGTGAGGAGCAGGGAGCCAGCCAGCCTGAGGCCTCCCAAGTAGCCCAGCCCAGCTCCCGAGCCCAGCCTCACGTATCTTTGTCCTGGAGTCCTGGGGCCATCCCTGCGGCCAGTAAGCCACCTTTCTCTTTACCTCATCTTTGTCCCTCTAGTCTGGCACTTTTCGATGGAAATATAATGTGAGTCACCTAAATAATTTTCCGGGATTTGCCTGGTGGTCCAGTGTTTAAGACTTCACCTTCCAGTGCTGGGGTTGGGGGGTGGGTGGTGTGGGTTTGATCCCTGGCTGGAGAACTAAGATCCCACATGCCTCATGGCCAAGCAACCAAAATATAAAGCAGAAGCAATACGGTAACAAATTAAGCAAAGACTTAAAAAATGGCCCACATCAAACAAAAAAAAAACCTTAAAAAAAAATTTTCAATTTTCTGTAGAAACAGATGGAATTTTAATAACTCACTCTTTAACCCAGAGTATTCCAAATGTGATCTTTTCAACACAGAATCAATATGCACAATCATTAGCAAGGTATTTTGTGTTCTTTCACGCCTAGTAAGCCTTGCAAACATAGTGTCCATTTTATGTTTTACATCATATCTCAATTCAGACGCTAAGTTTTTCTGAGAATACTTGATCTGTATTTTTGATTTCACAAAATGTGTAGTTGCAAAAGTCAGTTCACCTCCCTAAGTTGTTTCAAACCCAGAGAAAAGTTTTCCAGTGACTGAATCAAGTATCTGATCTCGGGTGGCCTTGGCCTGCAACGGCTTGGAGCGAGGCTTGGGTTCGCAGCCGGAGACTGGGCTGAGCCTTGGTGGTGAGAGTACCAGATCCTAGCTGCTAGACCAGAGGTCAGTGACAAGGGCCCTGGCCCTTCAACTATGCAGAAAAGAATTTCCACAAAGATGGAAAGTAGTGAAACAAGTGAAGTATTTATTAAGAGGAAAAGAGCGCAGTATGTGTGATTAGGCATAGAGGCACACTCAGAGGGAGAGTCCTTGAGTTGCACCCTCACGGCACTTTGAATTACTTTTATGGAGTATTTCTTCCTGGTTTCCTTTGGCCAATCATTTTGAGTTGCCTGGTTCAGAGTCCCTATTCGGTATATCTCAGGATCCTCCCATGTGTGTGCATGCATCTCTTAGCCAAGATGGATTTTACTGGAAAGGCATAAGGGTAGCCTGGCATTAGTTAACATCACTCCCCTTTGACCTCCAAGGAGCCCTTCTGCCTATGCGTGGATGGGGAGGTCTCCTGACTTCGGGAACAAAAAATATGTGGTCTGAGCAGGGCCCAGCTTCTTCCCTTAATTGCCCCGCTGTTCTGTCTTGGAGTTTTGGTCCATAGGCAATGAATCTCCAATAGCTTTACCTTGGTGGGTTTGGAGGGCAGTGGTGCCCATCTGCTTCCTGCCTCATATCTATTTTTCAGTTTAAATGTAAATTAATTAAAATTAACTAACAGGAACAAGTCAGTTCACTAACCACACTAGTATCACATTGTCAAGGTTCATGAGTGGCCGGTGGTCACCAAATTGGATCCTGCAGCTCTGGCCTTTGCCTCCCAAAACCTACAACTGCTCCTGGTGGACCTCCCCGAGAAGGCGTGTGAAGCAATAGAGCTAGAGGAGACGGGAACTCTGCCTCCATTTGCTGTGTGACATCGCGTGAGTCGCTAGACCTCTCTGAGGCTTTTTCCAACCATCGAACCCTTTTTTCAAAGAAACCAAGTGCCTACAACTCACCATGCTGTTTTTGGCTCTGGGAGTGGCCGGGAAAGAACACACAGTGCTCCCAGCATGTTTCTGGGCTGGGAAATGGTGTCAATACTGATGACAGTTAATACCAGTTGGTTGACTTACTATGTGCCAGGTGCTGCTGGACGCCCGCAATATTCACCATCTCCTCTGAGCCTCGTGGTCATTTTGTGGGGCAGGTGCTCTGTCACCACAAGTGGGAAAAGTGAGCTGCACAGAGCAGTTAAGAAACTTGCCCAAGGTTGGTCAGCCAGGGTCGCTCATGGTCAGTCCATGGAATTCTCCAGGCCAGACTACTGGAGTGGGTAGCTGTTCCCTTCTCAAGGGATCTTCCCAACCCAGGGATCGAACCCAGGTCTCCTGCATTGCAAGCAGATTCTTTACCAACTGAGCCATGAGGGAAGCTCAAGAATACTGGAGTGCGTAGCCTAGCCTTTCTCCAGTGGATCTTCCCAACCCAGAAATTGAACCTGGGTCTCCTGCATGGCAGGTGGATTCTTTACCATTTGAGCTATCAGGGAAGCCCAGGAAGGGGCAGCGCTAGGGTTTGAACCCAGGCTATTTTGCCTCTAATGAATAGAGTGGCAATGGTGAGTGCTGGGAAGGAAAACAAGGCAAAAAAACGGAAGAGTTGTTATTTTAGATCAAGAGGATAGAAGCTGCCCTTCTCCGGGCTGACCAGACGCTCCCTAACAGCCCTAACATGGCAGCTTGTCAAGGGCTGATCCCACCCCTGGCTTTGCAGGGTAAAAGGAGGCCCCAAGGCAGAGAGTCAAGTCTTTGAGGTGGTTCCTGGCTCACATATGCCCTGCAGCGCTGAAGGGTTGGGCTGCTGGGCTGCCAAGCACAGCGGGGCCCTGCCAGGCAGGGGTGTCACTCAGGCTGGGAGCCAGTGGCCAGCAGCTGCAGGGCTGAGCCAGACTTGTGCCAGGCACTGCAGTCCAGAGAGTGGCCCAGCTTGTACTGAGCACATTTTCTTTACTGATGTGGCCTTCTTTCCCTGATTCAGCCTTTTCTTTCCTAGTTCCTCTCCTCCCCCACTTCTCTCCCTCACCCTTACTCCTTGCTTCTTCTCATCCATCCTTCCACCCCTGAGGACTTGCTCAGATGGTAAAGAAGCTGCCTGCCAATGCAAGAGACATGGGTTCAAACCCTGGGTTGGGAAGATCCCCTGGAGAAGAAAATGGCAGCCTACTCCAGTATTCTTGCCTGGGAAATCCCATGGACAGAGGAGCCTGGCAAATGGGGTTGCAAAGAGTTGGACATGATTTAGCAACTAAACAACAGCAAGACATGGGAGGTGCAGGCAGACAAACAAGACTGGGAGCCAGGGAGTGGCTGCAGTAGCTCAGTGAGACAGTGTCGTCTGAGGAAAGAAGGGACTTAACGTTTGACACTGGGTTGGGTGTTTGGATTAAGAGCAAGGAGATTCCTGGGTTCTTGTCTGGTGCTTATTGGCCTGCGAGTTTACTTCTCTTCTCTGGGCATCAGACTCGCCATCTATATAACACTGGACTTTTATAAGATCAGTTATATTCCACTGTCCCTCCAAGCCCAAGATTCCAGGAAGTCCTTCTGTGGCTATGCAGCAGCTGAGGAGGTGTTGACTGGCTCTGGCTTGAGACTGTTACCGCCACATCAACCACAGGAGTTCCACCTCAATTTGTTTTGAACTTTGGCCTTCTAAGTTGTGATTTAAAGAAAGGGCTCCATGACTCAAGAGGCCCTGATGGGGAGATGACCTCTCATGTCCCATCTGGCAGCAGGTAGAGTCACACCCAGATGGGTGTTTCCCTGATGCTAGAAAGAGTGATGTCTCCATGAGTTAGAGGGACTTGACAACAACAGACCTTCCAGCAACGATCAGTGCAGACTCCAGATCCAGGAGAAACTCATGATCCCTGCACCCAGATGTCCCTGTGGACTCATCTGGAGGATTAGCATCACCAGCCCCAGCGCTCCAGGGATCAGAAATGAGATTCAGCTCTAGAGACGCTTGCCTGGAGGTTGCCTAGAGCTGCACTGGGAAGGATTCTGAGGCTCTGTCTCAATGAGGATAAAGTGCTGATTGATTGGCAATGTCTGCCCTGAGTGGAAGATGAGTATAGTGGTATGTGTGCCGTGTATCTCTAGCTTTGATCTAATCTTTGCTCTTAACCAGGACATGAAGTCTTTCATCCCTTTCCTAGCCCCTGGCTGCTCTATTGTGCTTTCTCTTCCTTCTACTCCTCTCGCTGTTGAGTACTTCAAAGGTTCATCCTGGCCCGTTTCCCAGTGGACCAGTCACTTCAGGAAACGAATGGGCTGCTCTCTGGAGGAAGCCAGATCACTCAATGAGTTCCCATTTCTCCAGAATTAGATGGTTAGTCATGCTGACCAGAGGCAGTAGGTGGGCTCATGGCCAGGGAGGTGCAAGACTTCTTTCCTGAGACCCAGGGCGTGGGCCTTTCTTCTGAAGAGATTCAAGGCTGTGTTCAGGAGTCTCTTAACACCAACCTTGACCCTGCTTGCTGTGTTGTAATGGTGGCCTGCCAGCACTCCTGGTGGGAATGAAGGAGTAAAAATTGGGCACTCCATTGCATCTCAGGAAATTCAAAACACACCATTATCTTTAACATTTTTAAAAAGTAATCTTGTACAGGATACAGGATGCTTGGGGCTGGTGCATGGGGATGATCCAGAGAGATGATATGGGGTGGGAGGTGGGAGGGGGGTTCAGGCTTGGGAACTCATGTACACCTGTGGCTGATTCATGTCAATGTATGGCAAAACCAATACAGTACTGTAAAGCAAAATAAAGTTTAAAAAAAAAGTAATCTTGAAGATGATGGTAAAAGATGATGCTGTTAAAGTGTTAACCTAAAAGATGATGCTGTGAAAGTGCTGCACTCAATATGCCAGCAAATTTGGAAAACTCAGCAGCGGCCACAGGACTGGAAAAGGTCAGTTTTCATTCCAGTCCCAAAGAAAGTGAATGTCAAAGAATGCTCAAACTACCGCACAATTGCACTCATCTCACACGCTAGCAAAGTAATTCTCAAAATTCTCCAAGCCAGGCTTCAACAGTATGTGAACCATGAACTTCCAGATGTTCAAGCTGGTTTTAGAAAAGGCAGAGGAACCAGAGATCAAATTGCTGACGTCCGTTGGATCATCAAAAAAGCAAAAGAGTTTCAGAAAAACATCTACTTCTGCTTTATTGACTGTGCCAAAGCCTTTGACTGTGTGGATCACCACAAACTGCAGAAAATTCTAAAAGAGATGGGAATACCAGACCACTGATCTGCCTCCTGAGAAATCTGTATGCAAATCAAAAGGCAACTATTAGAACTAGACATGGAGTAACAGACTGGTTCTAAACCGGGAAAGGAGTACATCAAGGCTATATATTGTCACCCTGCTTATTTAACTTATATGCAGAATACATCATGAGAAATGCTGGATTGGATGAAGCACAAGCTGGAATCAAGATTGCCAGAAGAAATATCAATAACCTCAGATATGAAGATGACACCATCCATAAGGTGTGTCATAAGAAGCAAAGAAGAACTAAAGAGCCTCTTGATGAAAGTGAAAGAGGAGAGTGAAAAAGTTGGCTTAAAACTCAACAATCAGGAAACTAAGATCATGGCATCCAGTTTCATCACTTCATAGCAAATAGATGGGGAAACAATGCAAACAGTGAGGGACTTTATTTTCTTGGGCTCCAGAGTCACTGCAGATGGTGACTGCAGCCATGAAATTAAAAGATGCTTGCTCTTTGGAAGAAAAGCTGTGACCAACCTAGACAACATAATAAAAAGAAGAGACATTACTTTGCCAACAAAGACCCATCTAGTCAAGGCTATGGTTTTTCCAGTAGTTGTGTAAGGATGTGAGAGTTGGACTATAAAGAAAGCTGAGCGCTGAAGAATTGATGCTTTGACCTGTTGTGTTGGAGAAGACTCTTGAGAGTCCCTTGGACTGCCAGGAGATCAAACCAGTCGATCTTCAAGGAAATCAGTCCTAAATATTTATTGAAATGACTGATGCTAAAGCTAAAACTTCAATACTTTGGCCACTTGATGTGAAGAACTGACTCATTTGAAAAGACCCTGATGCTGGGAAAGATTGAAGGCAGGAGGAGGAGGGGATGACAGAGGATGAGATGGTTGGATGGCATCACCGACTCAAAGGACATGAGTTTGAGCAAGCTCCGGGAGTTGGTGATGGACAGGGAAGCCTGTTGTCCTGCAGTCCATGGGATCACAAAGAGTTAGACACGACTGAGTGGCTGAACTGAACTGAACTGGATCTTTACTTTAGTAAACCATACTTAACTCTGTGTGCTGTGCTTCCTGAGTCACTTCAGTCATGTCCGACTCCGTGTGATGCTATGGACTATAGCCCACCAGGCTCCTCTGTCCACAGGATTTCCCAAGCAAGACTACTGGAGTGGGTTGCCATGCCCTCTTCCAGGGAATCTTCCTGACCCAGGGGTCGAACTCTTGTCTCTTACATCTACCTGCACTGTCAGGCGAGTCCTTTACCAGTCGCACCACCTAATCTTGATTACAAAGGTAAACTGTACTTACTGTAGAAAGGTTAAAAAACATGAATAAGCAAAAGAAGGAAGTAAAACTACCTATCATCCTAATGCCGAAAGAAAAGTACTATTTCAGCAAGTTGGTATGTGTCTTTCAAGACCTGGGCAGCATGGACACTGGTCCATCAGAGTCTGGGGTGCCTGGGTTGGGACCCCTGCTGGACGAGGCATTAACCCTCTAGCTGCCGGTCATGGGAAGGTCTAAGGTCCAGCTTGTGGGGCCAGGGCCGGTGGGGTGGCAAGTGATCTTTGAGGCTCAGGCAACAACCTTGATCAACCAGACTCAGAATAGTTTAATTTTAACAACTTGAGCTGGTCCTTTCTAGATGACCATCAGTGGTACCCATCCTCACTCCTCCAGGAGTGTGATTGGACTTGTTGGCTAGGGTTGGACCTGTTGGCTAGGGGTGGTCCTGGGCTCTGGGCGGTGATTGGCGAGCAGAGTTGGGAGGCCGCTTCCAGCCCAATGTTTCTTCCAGCTGTTGTTGCTCCCAGAGCATGAGCTGGGCCACACATACTCCCTTATCTTTTAAAATTAATAATATTTCCCCCAACAGGGACCAAGGACTTCCCTAGAAGAGAAGAAAAGAAATTGAATATTCTGGTCTTCACCTTGGGACTCAAAGGTAAAAACCAGCTTCTATCAAGGGTAGCTAGTCAGAAAGGACCACAGAATTCTAGATTCCTATAAGGGAAGAGAGAGCCTGGACAGAGCCAGAGGTCGGCCCCCAGGTGCCGGCAGCTGGAGGTGAGGATTCTTGCAAGTGTGGTTTTAGGTGGATACCAGAACCCATCCTCACTGAGTGGGGACCCCACAGGACAGGGGCTGTGTGAATGGAGAGGCTCCTACATTCTGAAGCTCAGGCAGCGTGGCTGTGGGCTCTTCTCGACTTCAGGAGCTTTCACACCCTGATCTGAAGGAGCAGGTCTCCCCAGGTGTGAGGTCCCAGCAAAATCTGCTCAGGAACGAGCTGCAGGGTGTGGTCCAGGGACTGGGCTCTCTACCTCTGTGGGTGGCAAAGATGCTCAGTACTCATTTGACAAGTAGTTTAACTTAGTGGTTTGTGAGAGTTGGGCTTCCCTGGTGGTTCACATGGTAAAGAATCTGCCTACCATGCGGGAGACCCAGGTTTGATTCTGGAGTGAGACTGCCTGGATTTAAATCCAATACCTAATGCTTATTAGTTGTGTGACTTTGGGCAAGTGGCTTAACCTCTCTGTTCCTCAGTCTTTTCACCTGTAAAGTGGGAAATACATAGTACCTATGTTAAGGAGTTGTGGCAATTAACTAACATATGTGATTTCATACATAACTGGTTGTTAAAATTAATTGTTGACTCATGCATCCCTAGGTGGTTTTGAAAATGCAGCATTTGAGAAAGGAAACCGTGGGAAAAGGTGGAAACTATTTTTTTTTAACCTATTCACTTTTATTGATTTGGCTATGCCAGGTCTTAGTTGCAGCCTGTGAGATTTTCAATCTTTGATGCGGCATGCAGGATTGATTGATTGATTGATTGATTTTAGTTGTGGCGTGCAGGACCTTCTAGTGGCAGCATGCAGACTCTTAGTTGTGGGATATGGAGTCTACTGTCCCCCATCAAGGATCGATTCCAGGCCCCTTGGATTGGGAGCATGGAGTATTAGCCACTGGATCACCAGGGAAGTCCCTGGAAATTCTTAATAGTTTGGAAGGGGGATCTTGGCGCTATTGTGTTGTAGGTAGGTGATGGTGACACTTTCTCCCCAGTGTATATGCAACATCTGACATGTAGGAAGTGCCCAGTAAATATCTGTTGAAGGGGGGAAAGAAACATGCTCTCTGCACTCAACATCATTCTTGTGTACATTTTTCCTGTTAATAAATATTCTTCCCCAACATTGTTTGGTTGGTTGCATAGTTTGCCCTTGTATGGATGTAAGTGGGAGAACAGCCTGAGCTTGCTGGAACAAAAAGGGGTGATGCATTCTAAGAGGCAGAGTGCCTCAGTGCCTGGAACCAGGGCTGCGAAGCTGAGCCCCTACGTAATGATCCTGCCCTGTTGCACCTCCCTATGATGGTTTGGTTCCTTTCCTTTAACTTTTGCTACAGCTTTGTCCACATGGCATCCAAAATGGCTGCCTGCATCTCCCAGTTTTGTTACAGCTCCTGCCATGGAGGGAGTCAGTCTGTCTGTCTGTCTGTCTGCCATTACTCTCCGTCTAGTAACCCCAGCTGGGACTCTGATTGGTCCTTCTGAGGCTGGGTGCTTATTCCTCATCCAGCCAGGGAGAAGGGCCCCAGGGTTCCAGTATGGCTGCCAGGTGCCCCTGCGATGAGCGGGTACAGTGAAATGGGTCATGGGCATCCCCAGATGATCCATTCCAGCTGCCTTTCATTCATCTCTTCATCTCTCCGCTTAAACCTGATTTCAATTTCAATCTGGTGACCAGGATTTGGTTTCTGTGGACTTTTCTGGGCTCAGAGCAGGGATTTGACTGACTTAACCCCATCTCCGATCCATTAGTGATAATGACCCATGGCAATATCCTAGGTTTGTCTGGTGTCTTTGAACATTTAATCCGTGCAGTGTGATTTGGGGGGGGGGGGCAGGAGGTTTCATCCAATGAAGCCTGTTTAGCACCAGCAAGTCTGTTCATGATCTGAGGTGCAGCTGAAAAAATAAATATAATTAAAAAGATAAGTCAGGCCAGCATTCCCAGAGACTGTTTTACATGGGTACATAATGAATGCTAAGCTTAGTGCAGCCGTGCCAAAAAGCAAAATAAATTCTTGGAGCTGGTCTGTTTCCTGCCTGCAATACATTTGCTTGTTCCAAACAAATATATTTGTCAATACAACACAATTAGGAAGGCTGAGCCAATCAGACCATCAAATATCCAGAGAAGCAGATCGTGGCTTCCATATACTCCGCTGGATGGAGCCAAGGTCTGAAGGTATCATGACCAAATCAATTATGGCCTGGGCAAGCCTTGCATTCTTTGCCAGGACAAGCTTTCTCATCTTTCCTGGTTATTGAAAGAATGCAACCTCTTTTTTCTTCCTTCTTAATGTTACTCATACCCCTGGAGGCACCCTCCCCCATTTTCCCTGCCTGCCCCAATCTTTTAGGTTAATTTGCTTCCCTTTTTTTTTTTTTTTTTTGCCAACAGCTAGAAACAACTGCTGACATACACTGTTTTTAGAAGGGCCTACCAAAATGGGACTAATAATGAGTTTTTATAATAATAGCTAACATTCATGGCATAGATGCCAAGCTCTTGGCATTCATGGTTTGTCCTAATCCCCACAACAATCCTGGGATAGGTATTACTAGTTCCATTTTATAGATGAGGAAACTGAAGCTCAGGGAGACCAAATATCTTGCCTGAGACCACACAGCTAGTGAGTAGCTAAGCTGAGAAATTCAGACTCTAGTCTTGTTGATGCTAGGGCTTGTATTAGGAGTTTTGATGTTGAGACGTACAACCCAACTCAACTTGGCTTCAAACAGTAAGGGGATTTGAATGGCCTTTGTGGATCGATAGCCCAGATGTGGGTTTCAGGCAAGGCTTAAACCAGCCATTTTGCCCAAGGACCTGGGTGTTCTCTGCCTGCCTTCATTCTTACCCTCAGTGCTACTGGGTTTACTGTTTGCTGCTCTGAACTCTTCCCTCATGCTAGGAAGTAGCTGCAGCAGCTGCATCCTTTCAGTCCTCAGCCAGGGGAAGAAAGAACTTCCCCTCGGGGAGCTCCCATGGAAGAGAATGAAATTCTGCTTGGCTTGAGCTAGGTGCCCATCCTTGAACCATCTTGCCTGGCTGAGGGATGAGACTGGCCAATAGCTGCAGGCTGGAAGGGGTGCGGTGTCAATCTCACGAAGGCCATGCGACTGAGCAGGGCAAGGGGCAGCCTCCTGCTTGCTGTCATCAGAATAGGGGGAATGGTCTAAGAAAGTTAACCAACCCACTTGGCACAGGCACTGACCGATCGGAGCCAGAGTGACCACAAAGACCTGTAAACCATTTGCTACTAAAAGCAAGCTACTGGTGTACCAGTATTGGCATAATTTGGGAACCTGCTGGAAACGCAGAATCTTGGGACCTTTCTCTGATATACTGAATCAGTACATCATTTTAACAACATTTTTGCATTTTAACAACATCTTTAAACCTTTAACAAGATTTGGCAAGTTGGGGAGCTCTGATTTAGCAGAGTGGTATAGCAGATGGGCGAGGGTTTCTGAATCAAACATGTGGAGTCTCAATCCATGCTCCATCACTTAGCTGTCACTTAGCTGGGTGAATTCAGGCATGGGGTAATGCTACCAGCCTTATAAAATTTTTGAGGGGAATAAAAAGAATACCTTTTGTAGCTTGCCTGTCATGTTGCTGCTACTGCTGCTAAGTCGCTCCAGTTGTGTCCGACTCTGTGCGACCCCATAGACGGCAGCCCACCAGGCTCCCCTGTCCCTGGGATTCTCCAGGCAAGAACACTGGAGTGGGGTGCCATCGCCTACTCTGTGCCTGTTGTGCAGTAGGTGCTAAATAAGCATTTCTCCCCTTTCCCCACCCATAATGTTTTTAAATGAGAATACTGACTCAGGTACCCATTTGCCCAAGACACAGAACTGGACCTCTGGTGCCCTGAGCACTAGAATGGGGCTTTGAAACCATCCTCAAAACACCAGAAATTCTAAGCCCTGGCTGCCCATTGGAATCACCCAAGGTGTTTAAAACATCTCAGTGCCCAAGCATCACCTCATAGCAACTCAGTCAAAATCTTTTTGGGGGAGACCCAGGCATCAGTACTTTTAAATTTCCTGGGCCATTCCTATGGGCAGCCAAGGTGGAGAACCAGTGCTTCTCACTTTCTTGACTCCTAAATGAATTCTGCTGTCAGAAGGCTCTGCTTTGAAAGCTTCTGAGTGGCTGGTTGCAAACCCACTGCTGATGAGGGTCTTCCCATCAAACCCAGCACTGAGCTCCAGGAGGGCATGCAGGGGGGTTTGTGCTCCTGGTTCCAGCTCACATGCCCGACATTCAGCAAAGGTTCAGCTTTTAAGTCAGGGAGCTAGCAGGTTCAGACCCTTGGCCTTGACTTCATGAATGAAAAATGACAAGCATTGTAACAGCGAACCTAATAGTTAAGAGTATGCTGGCTCTGTTACCTTGGACAGGTCCCTAACCTCTCTGGGCCTCAGTCTCCACATCTGTAAAAGAGACTGCTAGTAGTACCTGCCTTATTATGGGGATTCAGTGCCTGGCACCACGGGAGTATGTTTTCACCTTGACCTTTAGGGCTGTTCAACCAGGGCAGTGCATACACAGCACACCATACACAGTGGCTGTTGAGCCGAGAGCCCAGATGTCCTGTGGGATCCAAACAGAGTGGCTTTGGAGCCTACATCTTTGGCCAGACTTCTTGGCCTGCTTCCTTGGCTGGCTCGTGCAGGCTGCCAGTTGCAGGGTGCAGCCCTGGAGGATACTCAGTGACCTTTACTCCTAAGGCACATTGGCCTGTGGGGCTGGATGGGGAAGAATTTGGTGGGAACCTTGGGAGAGGGATGGGGAGCTACTGCAAGCACACTCTGCTGCTTCTTGCACCCTGCTGGACTGGGCGTCTCAAGGCCCTGTTCCCTCGGGCCCTAGCCTCTCCCTTTGGCATGGCCCTGGACTCAGTGGGCTTTAGGGACACCTAGAGCACTGGCCAGGCCAGACCTCTGCCGCGGGACCTGGGTTTCTTAGGAAAGACCTCAGCTGGAGGCGTTGCCCTCCCTGCTTCTGTCTCTCGCAGGCTGGAGCCTCTCATTCGCCCTGTTCTTTGATGATCCTGGGCCCTGCTCTGAGTTCCCCTCGCGCGGTCTTTACCTGTCCCTGTCTCTCTTTCTCTACTGTCTTTCTTCTCTTATGTCTGACTCTGCCTTTCCATCTCCTTCCATTCTTATCTTTGTTTCTCTCTGTCTGGCCCTCTGTCTGTCTCTCTCTGTACATTTCTCTTTCCATCTTGCCTCACACCCACCCCATGCATTTCTGTCACCTCACAAACCCTGAAGCCCTCTGGTGCATTAATGCTGAGCCCACCCACCCCCTTTTGATTCAAGACCTGGGTGACTGTGGAAGGCGAAAGTTTCCATCCGCACCACCCCCCACTCCACCCCACCCTCTAGAGGCAGAGTTTTGAGAGGTGTGAATGAGGTAAAACCCATGGAGGGCCTGGGGCTCATGAGTGTGCAATAAACCTTGGCCCTTGAGCTCCTTGAGTACAAGACTGGACTACCTTCAAATCACCAGCATTAGCCCAGGGCCTGCTCCACAGTTGATGTTTAGGAAACACTCATTTGCACAAATAGAGAGAGCATGAAAGAAAACATAAGTACTTTCTATCTGGTAAAATATACTCCTGACTCTTTGTGGCTGCTGGTACCTCTTTATAGATTTAGATGCTGAAATCTGTAGTTAATTCTTTTTTTTTTTCTATGCAGAAGTATTTTATTTTTTTATTTTTTTATTTTTATTTTTTTTTAGTTTTTTATTTTTTAAATTTTAAAATCTTTAATTCTTACATGCATTCCCAAACCTGAACCCCCCTCCCACCTCCCTCCCCATAACATCTCTCTGGGTCATCCCCATGCACCAGCCCCAAGCATGCTGTATCCTGCGTCAGACATAGACTGGCGATTCAATTCTTACATGATAGTATACATGTTAGAATGCCATTCTCCCAAATCATCCCACCCTCTCCCTCTCCCTCTGAGTCCAAAAGTCCGTTATACACTGTAGTTAATTCTTTAAACCTCATTTGCTTCTTGTATTCCCACCCTTCCCCCCAGTCTCCTGAAATTTCATGTTCCAGAATATCCCAGAATGTGCCAAGCTGTTTTTATACTCTCAGTTCTCCCTGCTGACTCCTATTTATTCTTCACATTTCCTCTTGGATGTCCCACTCTTCAGGAAGTTTCCCCGACTGCCCAGCTGGGTTAGGGCTGCCTCTTGTGTTTTCCTACGGTAATCTGTGTGCAGAGCCTCTTGAGCCTCTTCCCTTGAGGTTCCCCTCTTCCCGTGGGACTGGTAGGGAACAGGCTTTCCTCATCCAGCCCCTGCTTCGCCCTGGGAGGGGCAGTTACCACGTGCATCCTGAGTGCCCGCCCGCGTAGCTGTGGCCCTGTGCCCTCTCTCTGGGTTTTAGCTGTCACAAGTCTGTCCTGTCTAGGATAAAAAAGACCACTCAGAGCACAGGTAGTAAACACAGGCCACTCTGGAAAGTCACTCCCAGGAGCACCAAGCTGGCTGCTGCCTGCACAACAAGTTACCTGGCCTTCAGTTTCCACTTTTGACAAGTTGGTTCTCAGCCAGGCTGAGCCCCAGGCAGAAAAATAACTACCTGTTCAGACCGGTGCTTCACCCTCATTCTTCCCCTCTCCCATCCCTGGCCACATTTTTTTCAATAGGAGGAAGGGAAATGCATGAATTATGAGCCCAGTGTGTGCTCACATGCACGTACTGGGTCACCAGGTCCTGCCCTTGAAATGTGCAATTCCGGGTGCAAATGAAACTCTCAGTCGTGCCCCTAGCTCTGTGCTCTGAGGGTGTTCATCACAGCGCGTCTGCCTGGAGTGGCTGCACGTTCCTCAGGGCCTCGCCAGGCTTGGAGGAAATCCTCTGGCTGCAACCCCACCTTGCAGGGGGTGGGAGGACATCTGCCTGTTGTCCCTCCAGCCCCCAGTGGCCCTGGAGGAGGGGCTGAGATAAAGCCACCAGCACGGGCAGGAGATTAAGGGCTGCTATGTTTATCCTGGTCTCACAGTCTCCTGTTGCAGGGGCGTTAATTAGCAAGCTGGGAGCTGAGGGAGAGTGTGCAGGGGCCACTCGGCCCTCCAGCCCATCAGGTCCCTGCCTGGGAGCCCTGGGGGCAGCTGTGACAAGAAGCAAAAGACAAAAGGGATCCTGGATTGTGGCCTGGAAACTGAGCTTTTTACAGAGGCTTAGGCATTGATGTTTTAACATTCAGGAGGATTAAATGCTTCCCTGATGATATAACAGTGGCCAGAAGCCACTGTGCACTTGCTGTGTTCCCGGCCCTCCGCGTGTGACTTTTCACCTGCTGTCCCAATTACTCCTCCCTGCAGAATGTGCTTCGGGAGCTATTCTGATTCCCAGGTTTCAAAATAAGGGGGCAAGCCTCACAGGGGGCCAGGAATGTGCCAGGTTCTCACAATAGTAAGCAGTGGAGGCGGCCTTTGAACTTTTGTAGTCCGATTTGAGCGCCTACACGTCTACCCGCTGTTCCTTCCAACTAGTGTCAGTGACAGGGGACACCACTGTTGAGAGACAGCCCGCCTGATGTGGAACCAAGTACAGCTCCCAGCTCTGTGGCTTCCCAGCTGGGTGTCCTTGAGTGGCTCCTGTCGCCCTTTAGAGCCTCACTGTCCTCATGTGTGATGCTGCGGTAGTGACACCTACCTTGCAGGCTACTGTTGGGATTAGAGGATATTACATGCAGAAGGTGCCTGCCCTGGGCTGAGCTGGATGCCCCCCACAAGATGTGTTGAAGTGCTTATCCAGTGCCCCAGGATGTAACTATGTTTGGACACAGGGTCATTGCAGATGTAACTGGTTGAACTCCTATGGAGTAGGTGGATGCATAATGCGATGTAACTCATGCCCTTATCCTGGGGGAAGATTGGGTCTCAGAGACAGACACACACAGTTTGAAGACACAGAAAATGACCACGTAGAGACAGAGGCAGAGTTAGCTGCCACAAGCCAAGGAATGCCAAGAACTGCAGAGAAACACGAAGCTGCAAGAGACAGGGAAACATTCTCCTCTAGTTGGTAATGGACAGGGAAGCCTGGCCTGCTGCAGCCTGTGGGGTCGCAAAGCGCCAGACACGACTGAGTGACTGAACTGAACGGAGGGACTTCTGAGGGAGCCTGGCTCAGGTGACACCTTGATTTTGGGCTTGTAGCTTCCAGAATTGGGACACAATAAATTGCCATTATTTGAAGGCACCTGGTTTTGGTAGTGGTGACAGAAGTTAATTCAGTGGCTCTTCATAGCAGATACCAGCAGTGTCCGTCTGTCTTCCCCAGGCTACCTCGGCGGTCACCCACACCTTAGTCACATGGCAAGGCTTTCACCTCTAGCACCAATGGTTCTCTGCCTGCAGGCTTTCCCTGAATGCAGAAGCCAGCCAAGCCAGGCACAGAGCCGTCTGCAAGTGTCCAAGAATTAATGCTGCTGTGAGCAGCCTGCAATTAGCAGGGTGTCAATGGATATAGACGCTCTGATGTCTCGGCCCTGGGGGAGACAATTCTGAGGCCTATGCTCCACAGTCTCATGGAGGCGACCAGAGGGTTTGTGGCCTCTGCCCACCATGGTGACCTGTCAATGCACCCTTTACTTAACCTCCCATCTTTCCTCCCTTCCTTCCTTTCCTACGGGTGTTTCCTGGGATCAGCCCCTAAACTGGCCCCTTGTGTCCAATGCCTCATCTCAGGTCTGCTTTGGCGAGATGCAAAAGATAGGTATGAAGTGGCAGCTGCTTTCTCCTCCTGACCATGGATGGAAGGTCAGATGTTGGCACCTCTGAGCTAACTGGACCTGTAGCTGGTCTTCAACTACTTTGGGAAACTTTGAAGACCTAGATGGCCCTCAAAGACAGGTCCAGCATCTCAGGAAGAACACACACGCACACACCACATCTTCTTTCCCCATTCATTTGTCAGTGGACATTTAGGTTGCTTCCATGTCTTGCTGTTGTGACTAGTGCTGCTACAAGCATAGAGGTGCAAGTATCTGTTTTTGAATTATAGTTTTATCTGGATATATACGCAGGAGTAGAATTGCTGATCATATGGCAACTCTATTTTAGTGTTTTGAGGAACCTCCATACTGTCTTCCATCATGGCTGCACCAGTTTGCATTCCCATCAACAATAACACTTGTGGTTTTCACCTTCTCTTAGAACCATCAGACCTATGACATCCCTTGTGGGCCATGATGGGTGCTGATTGCCTATGTTATTTTGATACAAAAGCCCAGATGGAGATTCCACTTCCTCTTTCTACCTTACTTGGCACTGTGCCACTGCTGAAAGAAAAGGAAGCCTTGGTCCTGGGCTTAGTGCATCAAGTTCAGAAAAGAGGAGGGCTGGAAGTTGGGAGGGAGTCACTCTTAGAGAATCTTCACGTTTCCTACATTTGACTAAATAGCAATGACATCAAATAAGCTTTCACTTGCTGTCAAATACGTATTTCCCCTACTTGATGCAGCAAAGATAGGCCACCATAGGTGTGCTGGGTGTCACAATAGAGTGGGCTCAGAAGTCATTGTTTTTGAGCTCTTTCTGAAGCTGACAGTGCTGCAGAAACACTGAAAATGCTTTCAGTTTCTAGATACACTGGCAATTTAATAACAACACGCAGGAGGAAAACAGGAATAATAGCTAACACGTTGAGAGCTTACTATCTGCCGGGCACCATACTGAAGCCCTTTTTCACTTATTATCAAGTTGGGACTGTTAGGAATAGATTAAGTTTTCAGATGAGGCAACAGAGTGGGTGCCGTTTGCTTGGGGCCACACGGTTGGGAAATGGCAGAGCCCTGAGTGCAACTTCAGAGCCTCGCTCTGAACTGTCAGTTGGAACACCTCCCAAGAAATACCACCTTAAATCCTCTCATCGATTTTAGGTCACCTCTTGATTTCCAAAATGTTACAAAATGAAGAAGCATGTGTCTTAGAGGTGAGGAAATATGGAAGCTCTCAGCACGTGGAGGAGCCCTGGGAAGGTTTCTATAACTCACCACCAACTCCCCCTCCTCCCTCCTGGGAAGAAGGCAAGGCTGACATGTCTCAGGGGCTGATGGCTCCACAGAGGCAAATCCATCTCCATCTCCCTGGGAGGCTGACTCATGATGAATGCCAGTGTTAGGGGTTTGGACGGGACTGGACCCTGCTGTTCAATACAGAACTTTTCCTTGGGAGATACAGTCCCAGGCTCTGTGAGGCATCTACAACCCCAGAAAGCCTCATCGAGGGGCTGAATCACACTCCCCTTCTCTTTTAATTATTCATGGCCTGACACACTGACTGGGAATACATCACTCTGAGTACATGGCTGGTAAGATTAAATATTAGAGGAAACTCTTAATTAATTTTTAATGCGTTCTTTAGAACAATTCTTCATACCTAACCACACACTGAAACTGAGTACTTAAAAAGGAAATTAACATTCAAGATCTCAAGGGCTTGTAGGTCCAGACAAGCCCCTATTTTGCTTACCTCTGAGCTACATATTGGGGCGTGCCAGAGACGACATTCACGGTGCAGAAGTAGAGTGAAGGCATGCCCTGGTTTTATTGGGATGGTCCCAGGTTATGTCTGTCGTCCCAGTGTACTAACACTGCCCCCTTTTACTCCCCAAAGTGTTCCAGTTTGGATGTTAAATTTTTTGATCACCCTACTTCAAGGCCACTACTCTCCCTTCCCCTGCCAATGACAGGCATCACTAGTTGATCAGGGCATCCACTCCTTGATGATCCTCCAAGGCATTCTCAATACAATCTTCCAGGCAGCCTCTCTAGTGATTAAATTTGACATCAAGATGGATCCTATTTTTCCTTGCTGAGAAAGCAGTTTGCATTAAGTGCTTATATTTTTATTTCATCTCTAAGCCAGTTTTCTATACAGGTCTTTAATGTTGTGACTTACTGTTTTACAGTCAGAGCACTATTATTATTTCATGTGGGGCAGTTAGCTGTAGGTAACTCTCTCAGACATTTTTGGATATTTAATATATTTAATATGCTTGGGCTCATGGGCATTAAATGCCAACAGCACACTCTCTTCTACCCCACAAACCTGGTCATTGTGGCAATAAAAATATGCCCCCTGCCAATATCCAGAACACCCCCATGGACATACTACTGTCCTGAATTGGAAATAAATATAAGTATTGAGAACTGTGCTAGTCCAAACACGTTGTTTTGACTGCCTATTGCTGTGTAATAACACCCTTTTCTCACTCCCTTCCAAGGATTATTGTTTTTCAGTTGCCAAGTCATTTCTGACTCTTTGCAACCCCATGGCCTGCAGCATGCTAGGCTTTCCTGTCCTTCAGTCTCTCTTGGAGTTTGCTCAAATTCAAGTCCATTGAGTTGGTGATGCCATCCAGCCATCTCATCCTCTGTTGCCTCCATCTCCTCCTGTCCTCAATCTTTCCCAATATCAGGGTCTTTTCCAGTGAGTCAGCTTTTTGCATCAGGTGGCCAAAATATTGGAGCTTCAGCTTCAATATCAGTCCTTCCACTGAATATTCAGGGTTGATTTCCTTTACAATTGACTTGTTTGATCTCTTTGCAGTCCAAGGGACTTTCAAGAGTCTTCTCCAGCATCACAATTCAAAAGCATCAATTCTTTGGCACTCAGTCTTCTTTATAGTCCAACTCTCACATCTGTACACTACTGGAAAACCATAGCTTTGACTAGATGGACCTTTGCTGGCTCTGATTTTTAATATGCTGTCTAGGTTTGTCATCAGAGAAGGCAATGGCACCCCACTCCAGTACCATTGCCTGGAAAATACCATGGACGGCGGAGCCTGGTAGGCTGCAGTCCATGGGGTTGTGAAGAGGTGGGCATGACTGAGCGACTTTGCTTTCACTTTTCACTTTCATGCATTGGAGAAGGAAATGGCAACCCACTCCAGTGTTCTTACCTTACCTGGAGAATCCCAGGGATGGGGGAGCCTGGTGGGCTGCCATCTATGGGGTTGCACAGAGTCGGACATGACTGAAGAGACTTAGCAGCTTAGCAGCAGGTTTGTCATAGCTTTTTTTTCCAAGGAGCAAGCATCTTTTAATTTCATGGCTGCAGTCACCATCTGCAGTGATTTGGGAGCCCAAGAAAGTAAAATATGCCACTCTTTCCACTTTTTCCCCATCTATTTGTCATGAAGTGATGAGACACGATCTTTGTTTTTTTAATGTTGAATTTTAAGCCAACTTTTTCACTCTCCTCTTCCACTTTTATCAAGAGGCTCTTTAGTTCCTTTTCCTTTCTGCCATTAGAGTGGTATCATCTGCATATCTGAGGTTATTGATGCTTCCCCCAAGAATCTTGATTCCAGCTTGTGATTCATCCAGCCCAGCATTTCACGTGATATACTCTGCATATAAGTTAAATAAGCAAGTTAATTAATACAGCCTTAATTCCAAGGATTACGTGATTTAAAAACAACTTTAAAGGTTGCTTTCCACTTACAGTTATTACAGAATATTGGCTATATTCCTCATGCTGTACAGCAGATCCTTGGGCCTATCTTATACCCGATCGTTTGGACCTCCCACTCTCCCATCCCTATATCATCCTCCCCTGACTAATAACCGCTAAGTTGTTCTCTATGTCTGTGAGTTTGCTTCTTTTTGTTATATTCACCAGTTTGCAATATTTTTTAGATTCCACGTATAGGTGATATCTTATAGTATTTATCTTTCTCTGTCTGACTTATTTTACTTGGTGTAATGCCCTCTTAGCCCATCAGGTTGCTGCAAGTGGCAAAATATGGGTTTTTATGGGTGGCTGAGTAGGATTTCATTGTATACTTGTATACCACAGCTTCTTCATCTATCTGTTGATGAACACTTCAGTTGTTTCCGTATCTTGTCTGTTGTAAATAATGCTGCTCTGAGCATTTGGTGCGTATATCTTTTCA
The DNA here is from genome assembly GCF_016772045.2 of Ovis aries. Taxonomy (NCBI): domain Eukaryota; kingdom Metazoa; phylum Chordata; class Mammalia; order Artiodactyla; family Bovidae; genus Ovis; species Ovis aries. Next base: position 29,453,145 of record NC_056072.1, read on the forward strand.
GATTTGTGTTTTTGTTTTTTTTCATATATATCCCCAAGAGCTGTGTGGTAGTTCTGCTTTTAGTTTTTTGAGAAACCTCCATAATGTTTTCTACAGTGACTGCACCAATTGATATTCCCACCAACAGTGTGGGAAAGTTCCCTTCTTCCCATGTCCTCACCAGTGTTTATTATTGTGTTCTTTTTCAGGATGGCCATTCTGAGTGTTGTAAGGTGACATCTCATTGAGGTTTTGATCTGCGTTTCTCTAATGATTAGTGACGTTGAGGATCTTATCACATGTCTGTTGGCCATGGGCATTTCTTCTTTGAAAAATATCTATTTGGTTCTTCTGCCCATTTTTTAATCAGGTAGCTGCTGCTGTTGTTTTTTGATGTTGAGTTATATGAGCTGTTTATATATGTTGGATATTAACCCCTTATTAGTCATATCATCTGCAAATATTTTCTCCCATTCAGTAAGTGACTTTTCATTTTGCCCATGGTTTCCTTTGCTGTGCAAAAAACCTTTTAAGTTTAATTAGGTTAATTTTTTTAAAAAAAACTTTTGTTTCCTTTACTTTTTGAAGTGGATTCAAAAAAGTATTGCTTCAGTTTATGTCAAATTATGCCTATGGTTTCCTCTAGGAGTTTTATAGTGTCCAGTCTTACATTTAGATCTTCATTCCATTGCGAGTTTACTTTTGTATATCATGTTAGAGAATTTTCTAATTGCCTTCTTTCACATGTGGCTGTCCGGTTTTCCCAGCACTGCTTAATGCAGACCGTCTTTTCTCCATTGCATTTTCTCGCCTCCTGTGTCATCGATTGATTGTAAGTCCGGGGACTGTAAGTCCATGGGTTTATTTCTGAACTTTCTATCCTGTTTCAATGATCTTTGTGTCTGTTTTTTTGTGCCAAAATTGTGCTGTTTTAATTGCTATAGCTTAGTAACCGTAGTTTTTTAAAACAATTTTTGGTCATAGTTTTGTGATTTTGGTAAGGCTTGATGGGGAGTCTAGACTGAGCAACAGGCTCTTCTAAGAAAGTTCCCTCACAGAGCAGACAGACTGATTTTGGCTGTCAGCTGCAAGCCCAACTGGAGCTCCCACTAATTTTAGTTCTGCTTCCTGTGGGCCTCTCCACGAGGCTGCTTGGGCTTCCTCAGAGCATGGAGCCTGAGCTTCAAAGGGGAGGAAATAGAAGCTGCTGGTTCCCTTAAAGGTTAGACCTGGAACTGACTTATGATCACTTCTTTCATATTATATTGGTTAAAGCAGACACCAGCCCAGCCCAGACTCAGGGGATGAAGAAATTGACGCTACTTCTTGAGGGGGCAGTGACAAAGGATGTTAATTCATCCCTCATTCCTTCACGTTATCTTGATCACATTATCATGATAGTCTTAAAAATTAGGTTGGGCAGATCCCATGGATTTCTTCACTTTGCTTGTGCTGAAACTAAGATTCGAGGCTTGGTGTGGCTTGGCTGTGGCAGGTAGGTAGTTCACAGGCTGTGGAACAAAGGGAGGGTCATGGCAAGTTCTGAAGCGTTCCTGTAATTTCCCTGGAACCAGTATTGTGAGAGGCAAACCAGATGGAGTCAGAGGGTGTCACTTGGGTGAGGACCATTTCTTGGAAGCTCTACCCTGACAGGGCTTTTGCTGTGTTAGACAAGTCACTGGTGCCTGGGTTTCTGCACAGCCTCAGAGCCTCTGTCACCTACTCATGTGGGACGTGTTTATTGAGCATCACCAGGGGCCAGATGCTGTGCTAGACCTGGAGGATGGTGAGGTGTGTCCACAGTCTGCAGGGGAAGCAACGAGATTTAATTGCACACTCTGAGGGACAGTTAGAGCCATGAGGAACACTATGAGGGGAAGGTGCAGGCACCATGGGCATACATAGGAAGGATGCTGACATGTCAGGACATCAGAGGAGTGACCCAGAGGAAGTAACACTTCAGCTAAGATCTGAAGGATGGGAAACAAAGAGACAGAGAGAGGGCGGGGCTGGGGAAGAATGTTCAAGACAGCGCTACTCATGTGCCATAGTTCGGGGTCTGCAAAAACAGTAAAGAAAGCCCAGAGGCAAAACCACAGCAAGTGGAGTGAGAGAAGGCTGTGGAGGAAGGAAGTGACCAAAGCAGGCAGGACATTGTGGGCCAATGAAAGATGCTCTTCTGCTTGTTATTCTTGTGTGTTATTCTGAGAACAATGGGACCACATCTTGTTTGGAGAGATTGTTCCAACTGTGATTCAGAGAAGGAACTGGGGGATGGAAGTGTGTGTGGAGAGCGCAGGGCCTCAGCCCCTCTGAGAAGGTGGCTGGAGAGCATGTCAGACATGCCAAAGGAGACAGCCCTTCCCACTCCTCTCCATGAGGACACCCCCACCTCCACCTCTGCCACATGGTTAGGGTGTGTCGATACAGATGGTGGTGCTGCTCATAGTAAGGGCTCCTCATCCACAGGATCCTGGAGCAAGGGCCAGATGCCTGGGGTGCAGAACTGAGGGAGCCATTCATTCCCTGTCTGTGCTGTGCACCCCTCAGACTGAATGCCTCCCTTGCTCCCTCTCCTCCCAGCCCTGCCAGGAGGGTTTATCTCCAGCCTCACACTATATAGCAGGAAGCTGGGAAGGAGAAGGAGGGGGCAGCATGCCCCTTCCTTGAAAGAGCGTGACCAGTGACCGGACCTGTCGCTCCCCACACATCCTGCAGGCCAGGATGGAGTCACCGCCGCTGCCCAAGAAGCTCTGCATGTCCCCTTGATCCTGGGCAGCCCGGTGCCCAGATGATGTTCCGGAGTTCTCTGCAGGGGAATCAAATAGCCCCGCAGCATGGTCAGGTTAGAGAGGCTTTATGGTGTGGCGGTTTAGGAAGGGAGGTGAGCTTCCAGGCTGTCCAGGCTGGATTCACTGGCCAGTTCTGCCGGCTCCTGGCTGAGTGGCCTTGGGCAAATTATTTAAGTTCTAAGCCTCCTCTCTTCATGTGTGAGATGAGGATTGGGGTTGCATTTATTGCACAGAGCACTAGAGAACGTGGATTCTGATTCCAGAAGCACAGGCTGAGAGAGAGAGCGAGAGAGAACCAGCAGATCATTGCATATCATCTCCCTGATTTTACAGATGAGGACCCTGGGTTGTGGGGGGCAGCGGGCTGGCCAGGGTAACGTAGTGAGCGGAGGTTGGGGGCTGGAACCCCAGATCCAGGGTAGCCCCACTCTCCTGACCTCCCAGTGTCTTAGCCACTCCTTTATGGAGTGGCTCCGACAGACCCATAATGAGGGACAGGGGTGCTCTAGTGCACTGCACTCCTGGGGGAAGTGAGTGGGCTTCCATCCTCTTTAGAGCTAGGAGGGGACAGGCTGGGGAGGAGTCTCAGAAGGAGCTCCACCTCCTCTGGCCCTCCCCCATCTCCTCTTCGCTGTCTTCCCATCCTCCCTCCCTTGTGTGTCCTTCTCCTCCTTCCCTGGCTCCATTTCCCCTTCCGTCTCTCCCTCCAGAGCACCTTCCTCTCCTGACTTCATTCTCTCCTTCCTGCTGCATTCCCCCCACCCCCAAGTGCCCCTTGTCCCTCCCTGGCATGGGTGACGTCTGAGGAAGGGCTTATGATGGAAAGCCCCCGATTCGGTGCTTTGGGCACAAAGGGTGCCCTGACTCACCCGCCTGAGGCTTCCTCTCTGCTGTGAATTGTTGGAGGCTCGGCTGGTAGGTGAGGCTCGCTGCCTCCCTGGCCCCGCAGTCTGGAGGACAGGTCCTGCCTGTCACAGCTCAGGCTCAGGCCCCAGGGTTCTGATGGGCCCCTTCTCTGGGCAACACTCCCCTCTTTTTCCTCCTTTCCATTCCCTCTCGTCTCTTCATCTTGCATCTCACTCCCAGCACCTCTCTGCTGGAAATTCCATGCAGGGCAACTCAGGGTGTTGGCAAGGTGGGGAGGTTCATCCGGGCTCTGTCCAAGATCTCTGTTGTGTTCACGGAGTGAATAAATACTGTGGATTCTCCTTGGCTTTTGCTTTGCATGCAGCCCCTGGAGACGGTTCATCACAGAGCAGAGCCACCATCCCTTTCTGAGATGTTAGCTCTCCTTCCTCATGGGTTCCTCCCTTCTCCCTCCCTGCCTCCCTCCCTCCCTCCTTCCTTCCTTCTTTCTTTCCTTTCCCTCACTTCTGCTCCCACCCCCGTGCTCTTCTTCAGGCCTGGGACCTCAGATGCACTATGCGACCTTTGTCACGTGCCGGGTTTCTGGAGCCAGGGGCGGTGGCAGGGGTGAGATGGGTGGCAGATGCACAGTAGGTCCGGGGTGAAATGGACAGAGCTAGAGCTTGGGGATCAGCCATGTAGGCGTGGCCGGGTTCCAAAGCCACAGATTCAGCTCCTCACATTCGTATTTATGCACCATTTCAAAGCAGCCCCGACCGTTCTTTTCCCCACTCTCTCCTCTTTCCCCTCAGACAATGAGTTATTTGCTTAAATGGCCTTGGCCTTGGCTCACGTGACAACAGCATTCCATTAAAAATCTCTTTGCCTTGCTGGAGCGCAGTGAGAGACGTTTGTGGTAGATTTGAGGCACAGGGGCTGGGGGCAGCACCGATTGTGAGAAGAAAAAGAAACAAAGTCCTTTTCTTCCCCGCTGAATGAGAAAATACTTTCAAGACTCAGTGTCAAGTCGTTTCCTCACTTTCTCCCTCAGTGTTTTGCCAGAGACCCTGGCAATGAACCGCTCTCTCTTTCCGCTCTCTGTCCGGGTCACTATGGAGGCAGAGACGGTTCCTACTTGACTTGGGTTTGAAGGGTGGATGAGTCCAGAGGAAGCCCAGAGATCTGCGGAGGGTCTGTGCTTTTCTGTCTTAGAGCGTCTGCTTTGGGTGAAGAGGGTCTTCATTTAGTCTGGGGTCATTACTCTTGGAGACACAGAGGCAGGGAAGGAAATTCCCTCTGGGCCGGTCCCTGGGGGAAAGTGAGAGGATCTGTTTCCTGGTGATTTGGCCAGTTCCATCCTAACCCAGCCTGCCTTCCAGGGGGGCAAGACAGGCTGTGTTTCTGCTTCCAAACAACCAGGAGATGGGAGACTTGTGACTTGAAGCCAGCTTGAGCTGGGCTGTGTCGCCTTGACCAAGTTGCTTTCCTTCTCTGATTTCTATACCCATAAGAAAAAGTTCAGAAAAAGCTTCCCAAACTTGGCAATGAGGCTGTAGAAGGACAGTGTGTCCTGTGCATGCCACACCAGACCACTAGCTGACAGCCCCATCCAGAGATTATCTAACTCTCTAGGGCTCCCGCCAAATCTGACTGTCGCCTGTTTTTGTAAATAAAGTTCCACTGGAACACAGCCACACCCATCCATTTATGGATCGCGGCTCCTGCTTTTTCTTGACAGCAAGGCAGCGTCCAGTAGTTGCAACAGAGACCAGATGGCCCACAAAGCTGAAAATTATTTACTGTCTGCCCCTTTATAGAGAAGGTTTGCTGACCCCTGCTCTAGGGGGATGTGGTGGTGTTTGATTTACTGTTTACTACTGATTCAGGTCCAGGCTCTGGAAAGTGTGATGCTAATTTGTGGAAGATTGATAACCTGTAAATGATTTTGATCCAGGGGTCATGAAAATGATTTCTGCCCAGTATAAAAGATACCCCCACAGAAAACGATTTTATTGACCTGCAGGATATCCATCATCTCCATGTCTAGCTTGGCATTCTTTTTCCAGCATTCTCTCTGTTCTTCCCTAACTTTGGTCCCTCCCATAAGCCTTTGAACCAACTTTCCCATCTGGCTGGTTCCCCTGTTAAAAGGTTAGAGAAATCCTGGACCTTAACTTTTGGAAATTATTTTCTGACATGTGCAGTGAGGGCATTGGACCAGATCAGTGCTTGCCGAACTGTGCTCTGGGGGACCACCGAATGTCTTCAGAAGTCCCTGAGGGTAGATGCCAACGAGATAAGTAAAGGTCAGACACCAGCGTCCCCTGCCTCTTCCCTAACCAGAGAAGCTCCACTTGTCAGCCTGCCTTGTATTTTGAGGCTTCCAGCATAAAATTCCTGGAGGAAAAGGAAAAACCATGTTGCCACACAAAAAAATAAGTAAGTAAATAAAAAGTGTTGCAGCATTGGACGAAGTGATGGGAAGTTTTCAAGTTCCTGAGGACCGTGTGTGGAGCAGACTCAGCTATGCCAGGCCCGGGTAACTGCTGGGGGCTGCACATTCCTCCCGGTCTGTAACTGGCTCCTGGTCCATCTGTGGCCTGCGGCTGGAATGTGGGGTATTTATGCTCCTTCAGAGTGAGGCCTCCAGAGACCTGGCATGAATACCAACAATTTCCCCAGGTCTTAATGGGGTGGGGTGGGGTGGTGGTGGGGCGGAAAGTGTGCCTTTTCCTCCTAATTGTGTTTCTTAAACTTTAGCAGAGTTGCACAAGGCATGCTCTGTAGTGCCTGATTATCGACAGTTTCTCGTGAGAACATTCTGGCAAGCAGGAGGTATTTGTGCGGCCAGAGACCTGCAGGGCTCACCAAGTGCCGTATAGGTTGGTGGAGGCAGGTGTCTGGGATCCAGTAGGTCTGCTGGGGGTGCAGTGGGGATGGGAAGAGAGGAAACTGATCAGAGTCGTGTTCTGTGAGTTTCTTCTTTGATTTTGGAGCTTAGTTGTTCATTGCATCATGCTGGAAGGGGAGCCTCTCAGGGCTCAGCCACTGCCTTTCTGGAAGCAGTCCCACCTTCTCCCTGGCTGGCTGGGGCTTCCTGGGAGTGGGGCCTGGTGGGAAATCTTTGAACAGCTGTCAGAGTCTGAGCTATGCATATTGGGCTTAACTTGGGTTAGATGAGCCTGTTGTAAGAGCCTTTCTGTTCTTGCCAGGTTGATCTTTTTTCTCTTATGTAATCGAGGTGAAATGCACAGAATAGAAATTGGGATGACATGGTGGCTCAGACCGTACAGAATCTGCCTGCAATGCAGGAGACGTGGATTTGATCCCTGTGTCGAGAAGATCCCTTGGAGAAAGGAATGGCAACCCACTCCAGTATTCTTGCCTGGCAAATTCCATGGACAGAGGAGCCTGGCAGGCTATACAGTTGCAAAGAATTGGACATGACTGAGCAACTAACACTTTCACATAATAGAAAATTAACTGTTTTAAATTATACAATTCATTGGCATTGAGTGCATTTATAATATTGTAAAACCACCTTTATCTAGTTCCAGAACATTCTCATCACTCTAAAAGTAAATATCCATTAAGTAATCATATTCTACTCCCCTACCTCTCTAACCTGACCACAACCCCTGGTAACCACTAATCTGCTTCCTAACCCTATGATTTTACCTGGATATTTCCTACAAGTGGAATCATACCATATAAGACCTTTTGCTTCTGGCTTGTTCCACTCAGCACAATGTTTTGGAGGCTCTATGTCGTAACTTCATGTGTCAGCGCTTTATTCCTTTTTGTGCCTGAATGGTGTTGTGTTTTATGACTAGACCTCAGGGCATCAGTTCATCCAGGGATGGGCGTTTTGGCTGATTCTACCCTTTCTACCCACTGGCTTCTATCTACTGGTTTCTACCCACCGGCCCACTATGCTGCCGCATAACCTCAGTCCCTCAGCAGCCTCAGTGCTCACAGTGACAACCCCCACCGCAAAGTCTCCCCCAGGTATTTCTGGGTGTCCCTGGGGGGTTTCACATGACTGCATTCTGTTCCAGGTGCCTGGTTGCAGCCTCTGCACCAAGACCTCCTGTGGGCGGACAGCTCAGTTACACCCAGGTGGCACCCCTGGAGCCCCTGTCCGCTGAGCTTGACCTGTGATGTGCTGGTCGCGTGCTCTGTGTCAGGGCAGGACCTGGGGACCCCCGGTTTCATGATGGAATGGGGACCTTGCCATCTTCTGAGAGCATTCTGTTACTCCCTCTCAGCCTGCGGGTGTTTATTTTTTCCCTGGTCACTTTTCCCAAAAAGGAATCATCTGGTCTCAGAGGGATCTAAGAAGGGGCCACCTCACTCTGGGTGATCTGGGACGGATGGTCCATCATCCTGGGAAGCCCGCTCAGTCCCAGGCAGACCGGGACCATGGGTCCTGTAGGTTTCAGCCTGACTGGGGAGCTTCTCATCGTTCAATGCGCTGCCTTTCAGTGTATCCTCCTGTTTTGAATCTGACCTTCCATAGCACCCTGAAGTCCCTGTCCAGAGCCTATTTGTCCACAGTTGGCTAGAGAGTAAGCTTCTTTTCTTCCACTGGATTGGTTAGTTATCTTGCTGTCTGAGGCTAGGAAGAAACCTGGAGATTTAAACTCTCTTTTTAATGATTTTTTTTTTTTAAACCAATCCTCTTGCTTTCAGCCTTTCTGGCCTCCTGCTTTCAGGGCTAGCTGGTGCTTCTGGTTCTTGATGTTTTCTGGGGTGCTGTGGACACAGATCACCTGGCTTCCTACCATTTACCCTTGGGCTTAGGTGGAGCTTTTTCGGCTCTGATATATCACTCAGCTCTCATCTAGCTGCTTTTCAGCCTCCCTGCATCCCTCCCCTTCCAACGTATTATTTTTTTAAAATATCTTTTGCTTGTTCTTCTCACATTTCTTTATGACTTAAACAATTCCTTTACTCTCATGTTAGTGAGTCTCAGGGAAGAGCAGAGAAAAACACATGTTTTTTAGCAGGAAGTCTCATTTCCTCCATGTGTAAGGCCAGGTTGCGTCTCCATTGTGGCTCAGCTTCTTAGCTAAGTGGTCTTGGACAAGTGCTAATACACTGATCTCTCTGAGCCCTGTTTCCTTCAATGCCTCGGTCCCCTTTAAAGTAGGAAGAGTGGAGTGGGGGTAATAACAAACCAAAGAACATGCGGGAAGCCCCAGGTGTGGGCCAAGCATGGGTGGCTTCATGGCTCCTCGACCCCTGTGTCCTCCCTACCGTCTTGTATTAATAGGAGCTCAGAGACTGTTCATGTCTAAAGGCGACACACCCCTCCAACCCTCCGCCCTTCATATGCATTTTCTCTAGGATTCAGAGTAAAACCTTCCTAGCCCATCTGCCAAGAGGGTCACTAGCCCATCTTTCCCTTCTCATTCCTAGTTTCGGCTCAGCTTGGACACCTGTCCTTAGTTTCCCAGCCACACCTCTGCTCTGCGTACATACTCATGTTTGACCTCCATTGTTGTTGTTCAGTTACTTTGTTATGTCTGTCTCTTTGCAGCCCCATGGACTGCAGCTTGCCAGGCTTCCCTGTCCTTCAGAGTCTCCCAGAGTTTGCTTGCTTTGGCTCAGCATCTTCATTCCTTCTGGAGCTACTTCTCGGCTCTTCTCCAGTAGCATATTGGACATCTACAGTCCTGGGGAGTTCATCTTCCAGTGTCATAGCTTTGACCTCTATGGTCAAGCTCAAAGTCATCTTCTCCCACGAAATCTTTCCTAAACTTGATGGCCTCCACAGAAACCCCTCCCTGACACTTACATTTTGGGGCAAGTGGCGGAGCACAGAGGTTAAGTGTGCAGGTTCTCAAGGAGTTGCCCACTTGGGTTCGAGTCTCAGCTCCCTTGCTAGCTGGCTGTGCTGCTTCGGGCAAGTGACCTCACTGCTCTGAGGCTCAGTTTACTCACGAGTAAAATGGGGCTGAATAATAGCAACTAGCAGTCACAAATGAGATCCATCATTCCAGAGATGAAAGGATATGATGGAAATAAAGAAAATACAGTGGCCAGTGTATGTGCGTAAAAGTTTAGTATTCTTTTTGCTTCTGTCCTATTTTGATGTTTGGTTTGATTTAGCTGCCAGGCTGTCTCTAGGGGTAGGGACTTGTCTTCTTCCTCTTTCGCTACTTTGCAGCCTGGCCTCAGTGGCCCAGGAGGTTATAAGAGCACTGGAGCAGGAATCCCAAGTCCAGTTCGCCCAGCGTCATTGGAGGCGTAACCTTGGGCAGATCACATCACTTCTCTGAGTCATTACTTTTGGAGGCAGCTGGGAGACCAAGTCCTGCCGAGGCGTGCAGAAAAGAAAGTGAAAAAGAGACTGGAGCTGGTGACATATGTTTCTTCCCTCTTCTGGCAAGTTCATCCCCCACTGGCTCAGCCAGAGCCTTGTTAACACAGAGCTGGATGGAACCCTCTGTGCCCCTGACTCTGTGGCTCTCAGTCTCCACTTCACATGAGAATAAACTGGGGAGATTCCAAAAGTATGAATGCCAATGACTTGACCTTGGATGTGGGAAACTGGAATTTCGGAGGATGGGGTCTGATTAGAAAGGATTTTAAAAGCTCCTAGAAGATGCGGATGCTTTTGGAGCAGGGCCACATCTGAGTGGTGAGTCTCTACACAATCCTATTGTTCTTCTGGGAAGCACAGATCAGGCCCCTCTGTGCCAGGCAAAGGAACAGTCTCTATTTACAAAGCTCCATTGAGCTTCATCTCTAATGCCATAGAACCCGTCTTTTCTGAGCCCCATTCATTTGTTGGGCAGCAGCTCTGTTGATCGGCGAGTAATTTTCATCAAGCTGAAGACAGCATCTCTGCAAAGCCATCTCTCCATCCCTGTTGAAGGTGGCTCAGCCCGACCCAGGGAAGACACTGTGCATCCGAGCTGCCCCTCATCTGAGTGGCTCTGGCTGGGGGCTGCCACATGGATTTCAAAGGGCCTTGGATCCAGAAGAGGGACCGTCCTCCTAACTCGGCTCTAGTCTAATGGCTTCCAAATGTACCTTTGCCAGAATTTTCTTGGCAACACGTTCCAAATATAACCCACTGAGTCAGAGTCTCCAAGGGAGAGGCTCAGAATGCTATCTGTTTGATATTTGTCCCAGATGAGGGTCATGATCCAGTAGTATGGAAAACACATAGTAGGTTGATTAGATTAGCTACTTCTGGCTACAGGTGGTTCCAGGGAGAAGACTCCAAGGTATGAGAGAGCCTGGGGCTTAGCAAGGGTGGTGGGAGGTGGGAGTGGGGTGAAGATGGGGATGGGCTGGAGATGCCGAGCAGGTGAGGGCAGAGGGGATCTAGGCCCAAGTGGGCCCCTCCCTGCGCTTGGGCCTTGCCAGTTGGTCACTCTGGAACTGTGTGGGTCTGTGGCTGTTGAATCAGGAATGCTTGCTTCTTCTTGGCCCAAAGGGGTTCTTTTCTTTCATCCTCAGTTCTGGGGAAGGTAGAGGAGCTAGTCGAGGCCATTTATATTTCAGTCATGCCTACAGAGTTCTTTTCTCTGGGAAAAGATTCACAATTTCAGGACTCAGTTCTGTGTTGTTATTTTTTTTTCCCCCTCCTGGAACAAGAGAATGAATCCTTATTTAAATAATGCAGTCCTCTATGTTAGTTTACGAGAGCTGCCATAACAAAATGCCACAGACTGGGTGACTTAAACTTTGGCCGGAGGCTGGAAGTCCAAGATCAAGGTGTTGGCAGTGGGGTTTCTCCTGAGGCCTCTCTCTCTGCCTCGCGCGTAGCCGCCTTCTCGTGGAGTCCTCGCGCAGCCTTTCCTCTGGGCACGAGCATCCCCGGTGTCTCTCTGTGTTTTCCAATTTCCTCTCCTTATAAGGACGCCAGTCACATTAGACTAGGGCTCATCCTAAGGGTCTTTAGTTAATTACCGATTTAAAGGCCCCAACTCCAGATACACTCACATTCTGAGGTTAGGGCTTCAACATTTGAATTTGAGGGGGACAGAATTCAGCCCATAACATTCTCCTAGGTCTGTGTAAGTGGGTAACTGCTGACAGTATTAAAAGGAGGCCTGGGTGGAGCATTTTTTAAACAGGAAGAGGAAATGTGCAAAGAAACAAGGGCTAGAAATCATGACCGCACTGGGTATGTCATTTTGGCTACCTAACCCTCTGCTATCCTGTTTTCCAGTTCCAGATACTCTTTCTCATTTTCTGTTTATTTCTGAGTGTATCCTATTCTCGTTTGAAGGCTATCTTATTTTTTCTTTCTTAGGGTGTTTTTAAGAATCTTCTTCTGTTCCTTGCATCTTCTGAGTCTGTATTTTTCCCTTGGTGTCTATTTCGGTTTCTCTCTGTCAAGGTAGAAGGACTCTTGAAATGTCTAGGGTGTATAGTTGTCTGATTGGAAAACCTGTTGATGGGCATTTTTTTCCTAAGGACCCTAAATATCAAAATCTTTTGGTGTTGGTTTTTTGCCAAGTCTGGATCCCTGGATAAGAACCCTCTGATGACGGGTGTGTACATGCATGGATGTCTTGGAGATGGTGGTGGGATGATGGTGAGATAGGGACTGAGTTGGAGGAAAGGTTGTAAGCCACACTCTTCAGTGGATGGACATTCATTTCTTCCCTGTTTTCAGCGCAGCTCCTCACTCCTACTACTGGTGGGGTCCACTGGCCCTAAGCTAGAGTTCCTGGCATAGCCTATCCTGAGAGTCAGCTTCTCTGCCTCCACTGCAGAGCCGGCGCCTGCCTGGCCCTGGGGCCTGAGGAGGGGAGCTCTAAGCTTGAATAGACTTTCAACCCACCCTCCTGTTTCAGGGTCTCCCCTGTGTCTATCTCCAGGCGCCTCTTGAACCTTTCTTCTTATCACAGGCTCTTAGCAAAGAGGAGGAAGCTGAGATCTCTTGTCACTTTCTGTCTGTGCAAAGTCTCGTGGGCCTTAGGAAGCATCTCTACAAACAAAGCTAGTGGAGGTGATGGAATTCCACTTGAGCTATTTCAAATCCTAAAGGATGATGCTGTGAAAGTGCTGCACTCAATATGCAAGCAAATTTGGAAAACTCAGCAGTGGCCACAGGACTGGAAAAGGTCAGTTTTCATTCCAATCCCAAAGAAAGGCAATGCCAAAGAATGCTCAAACTACCGCACAATTGCACTCATCTCATATACCAGCAAAGTAATGCTCAAAATCCTCCAAGCCAGGCTTCAACAGTACATGAACCATGCATGAACTTGCAGATGTTCAAGCTGGATTTTTAGAAAAGGCAGAGGAATCAGAGATCAAATTGCCAACATCCGTTGGAGCATGGAAAAAGCAAGAGAGTTCCAGAAAAACATCTATTTCTGCTTTATTGACTATGCCAAAACCTTTGACTTTGTGAATCACAACAAACTGTGGAAAATTCTTCAAGAGATGGGAATACCAGACCACCTGACCTGCCTCCTGAGAAATCTGTATGCAGGTCAGGAAGCAGCAGTTAGAACTGGACATGGAACAACAGACTGGTTCCAAACTGGGAAAGGAGTACGTCAAGGCTGTATATTGTCACCCTGCTTATTTAACTTATATGCAGAGTACATCATGTGAAATGCCAGGCTGGATGAAGCACAAGCTGGAATCAAGATTGCCAGGAGAAATCTCAGTAACCTCAGCTATGAAGATGACACCATCCTTATGGCAGAAAGTGAAGAAGAACTTAAGAGCCTCTTGTTGAAAGTGAAAGAGGAGAGGGAAAAAGTTGGTTTAAAGCTCAACATTCAGAAAACGAAGATCATGGCATCTGGACTCATCACTTCATGGGAAATAGATGGGGAAACAGTGGAAACAGTGTCAGACTTTATTTTGGGGGGCTCCAGAATCACTGCAGATGGTGACTGCAGCCATGAAATTAAAAGATGATTACTCCTTGGAAGAAAAGTTATGACCAACCTATATAGTATATTGAAAAGCAGAGACATTACTTTGCCAACAAAGGTCCATCTAGTCAAAGCTATGGTTTTTCCAGTAGTCATGTATGGATGTGAGAGTTGGACTGTGAAGAAGGCTGAGCGCCGAAGAATTGATGCTTTTGAACTGTGTTGTTGGAGAAGACTCTTGAGAGTCCCTTGGACTGCAAGGAGATCCAACCAGTCCATCCTCAAGGAAATCAGTCCTGAATATTCATTGGAAGGACTGATGTTGAAGCTGAAACTCCAGTACTTTGGCCACCTGAAGCGAAGAGCTGACTCATTTGAAAAGACCCTGATGCTGGGAAGGATTGAAGGCAGGAGAAGGGGACGACAGAGGATGAGATAGTTGGATAGCATCACCGACTCAATGGACATGAGTTTGAATAAGCTCTGGGAGTTGGTGATGGACAGGGAGGCCTGGCGTGCTGCAGTCTATTGCAAAGAGTTGGACATGACTGAGCAACTGAACTGAATCAATAATAACAATGTATCTTGCTCGCTGATATGTTTCTTCTTAACAAGAACCTTCTGACTAACCTTGTTATCTTAAAACTTGTATACTGTGGGAGGGGGTGGATAAGACCTTTCTATTGTTAGTTCTAATCTTGTTACTTTAAGATGTATGTTGTGGGAGTAGGTCTACTAGCGATGGGGCTCTCTCTGTCCCCCTTCTGATGTCTATGTTAGAAGCTTTCTCTGTCCCTTTTTCACTTTAATAAAACTGTGTTACACAAAAGCTCTTAAGTGATCAAGCCTGGTCCCTGGTCCCTAAGCTAAATCTTCTTCTTCAGAGATCACAAATCTGACATAGTTCACCGTAAGCTATTACTCTGTCCGAACAAACTCTGGTGAGTTTTGGGCAGAGATCATCTGCTTGATTAGCTGGAAGTAGACCTCTCTGCTAAGCCTTTGTCTCCTCATCTCGAAAATGGGCTAATTATAGCTTGTGCCTCAAAGTTGGAGGCAATTAAGATAGATAGTGCTTGTGGAATGCTTAGTATTGGGTCCAGCAAAAAAAAAAAAAAAATCCAATAAGTACTAGCAAAACAGCTAAGTAAGCTTATTGATCTTATCCAAGGGCCCTTGGAAATCCTCAGAAACAATGAGGTAGTTAGAGCTACCCAGTGACCCGTCTGACTTAATGTTCTGTTCTCTGGCCTCTGGTGCTTGCCTTTTTCCTCCCATTATTGGAAAAAGAAGCAAAACTTGGCATGTAGCCACAAAGAAACATAGGCTGGAGTGATGCTCCTCAAACTTGACCACGTGTACCAGTTCCCTGGGCTCTTATTAGAATGCCAATTCTGACTCTGGCTCTGGGGTGCCCAGAGACTATGCACTGCTGTCATTCCTGCTGGTCTGAGGACCACACTTTGAGTAGCAAGACAATAAATGGTAGCGATGTACCCAGTCAGCCAGTGAGGTGCAGGGAAAGGGAAGATGTCCCCCTGGGGCATCTTTGGGTGGTGGCCTTTCAGTGGGACTCTTCTTCAGGATCAAAACCCAGAGGGAATAGTGTGGGTTCCTCTAAGTGGCCACAAGATGTCATAATGTCATTACAGGAATTCTCCCGGAAAGGTTCAAGTCTGGGTGTCAAATTACATACTTTAAAGCAGCAAAGTGGCAGTTATCTCATCAGGGCAGCTTCAGGGACCCATCCCAGTTAAAACTGTCCCCCGGGGTCTAGGACAGATGTCAAACTGACAGCAGAATCTTCTTCTTACCCATCTTATTCCACTCACCTTGTTCTTAGTCCCCTGGGCCCTAGAGATGGAATCTGCCATGAGGGGAGACTGGCCTTCTTTGAAACAGAATGCAGCATCTCCACAGGGTGGTTCCCAGAACACAGTTTGGAGGACGGCTTTGCACAATAAACATTGTCCTGCACAAATCAGTTAGGGAGATGTTTCCTGCTCTATCCCCATCAGAGTCTTCAAGAGGCAAATCAAACACTTTGATTAGACTTGCAGGGAACCAGCCTGATGGCACCCCACTCCAGTGCTCTTGCCTGGAAAATCCCATGGATGGAGGAGCCTGGAAGGCTGCAGTCCATGAGGTTGCTGAGGGTCGGACACAACTGAGCGACTTCACTTTCACTTTTCACTTTGATGCATGGGAGAAGGAAATGGTAACTCACTCCAGTGTTCTTGCCTGGAGAATCCCAGGGACGGGGGAGCCTGGTGCCTGCCGTCTATGGGGTCGCACAGAGTCGGACACGACTGAAGCGACTTAGCAGCAGCAGCAGCCTGATAACAACAGTTTCTCCTCTGCTTCTCAAACCTCATCAGAAAGGCCCATCTTCCCCCTTCCATGAATGCTAGTCAAACCTAGAAAGCCCCAAGGGAATGCTGCTTGAAAACCAGGGTTGCACATTTCCTATTGGAAATGGAGAATGCCATAGTGCATTTTGGTCACCAGGCAGGGTGAAGAGAGATGCATTTGGGGTCGCCTAGCTGGAATTGTCCGGAGAAAGCAATAGCACCCCACTCCAGTACTCTTGCCTGGAAAATCCTATGGACGGAGGAGCCTGGTGGGCTGCAGTCCATGGGGTCGCTAATAGTCGGACATGACTGAGCAACTTCACTTTCACTTTTCACTTTGATGCATTGGAGAAGGAAATGGCAACCCACTCCAGTGTTCTTGCCTGGAGAATCCCAGGGACGGGGGAGCCTGGTGGGCTGCCGTCTATGGGGTCGCACAGAGTCGGACACGACTGAAGCGACTTAGCAGCAGCAGCAGCTGGAATTGTCAACTCCCTCAGAGATGGCTTCAGAAAAGCCATCAAATTAAATCAACTCTACTGTGCTGATGGCCTTTTATACTTTCTTCTTCACAATAGAGTCGTCTGTGTTTATTTCATCTCCCCAGCCGTTAGGTGGGACCACATGAACTGCTGTTTCTGGAGGTCAGGATGTCAAATATCAAGTTTCACGTGGTTTCACCTGGACTAGGGGCCAAACTGGTCCCACCCCGGCCTTTGTGAAACATTTTACTGGGATACAGCCCCACACTCTGCATTCATTCACGTGCTGTCTCTGATGGTTCTCAGGTTGCAGTGGCAGAGTTGTGGAATTGTCACACAGGGCTTCTGATCTGTAAAGGCAAACTTTTTACTATCTAGCCTTTTGCAGAAAAATTGCTGACCTCAGTGCGTGTGTGCTCAGTGACTTCAGTCGTGTCTGACTCTTTGTGACTCTGGGACTGTAGCCCGCCAGTCTCCTCTGTCCATAGGATTCTCCAGGCAAGCATACTGGAGTGAGTTGCCATGCCCTCCTCCAGGGGATCTTCCCAATCCAAGGATCAAACCCATGTCTCTTATGTCTCCTGCACTGGCAGGCAGGTTCTTTACTACTAGCACCACCTGGGAAGCCCTCAGTATATCAGTGGTAACTCCTATGGAAGAGAACTCTTGACTCATTTTTGTAGTCTCTCAGCTCCCCACCCCCAGCACCACAATCTATAAATAGTGGGTGATTAATAAATATTGGATATGGAAAATCACCATGAGCCTCCTTCCTGGAGAAGGACTACACCTGGTCTGTAATCTGCTTTTCCAGACCTTTGGCTTCTGTGCTGTGAGTCACTCTCAGACGTTTGGCAGGCAAGCTCTTGCTGCCGCCAGCAAAGGCAGCTTCCTCTTTCTGAGAGAACAAAAAAATTCTTCCAAAAGCCTCTGAGGGCTTTCGGACATCAATCAACTAGCTCTGAGAGTCGAGTGGATGAGGATATACAAATGAAGCAAACATATGGATTATATTTCCATCAAAATACACATAGGCTCTGAAATTAAGTGGGAAAGGGCTTTGCGGGGTTATTCCGTTGCTTGGCCATCTCTGAAACTGTTTAAGGAAAGTTTGATATGTTTGATAAACCTCGAACGCAGCATGGAATTAACCTTTCTCTCCCCAGGCTGTGTAGAGGGGGCCGGTTGAGGTCCACTGAATTGAACTACTCATTTGAAAGGCCACTTGAGTCCAACACTGCAAATGATTGGCAGCTGCATATGCCCGTTTGGGGTATTTTTTTCAGTCCCCCTTGGAGTGGGAGAATGGAGGCAAAAGTTTAATTTGCTAGGGTGGTATTTTCATTTCCCGTTTAATGTATGCTGTGTGGTGGTGGGGGGGGAAGCAACCTAACTGAAAAAAATGATTACACACCAACCACGTTCACTGTCAAGAAAATGAGAAGGGACAGATGAACACAAAGAAGAAAGTAAGAATTGGTTTGGTGTCATTTTACTGTCAAGAGATGGCCACATGGTCCTATGCTCAGATATTTGAGCAGAAGTCAAAGTTGAAAGGGATATTTTGGAAGAAGAATGATATTTCTTAACAATGCCAGATATATTTGGAGGTTTAAAAGACAGGAGTGTTCTGGGGGAGGGAGTGGAGAGCTAGGAGGGTTGAATCCATATATAGATCCTGTTTTCAGTCTTTCAAATCAGCTTCTGCCCTTTAAGGGCTCTGGCCCTTCACCCCAGACTTCTGTGCTGTGCAACTATGGGGTGATCTTGGAATTTCACTCTGAGTACCAGAAAATCATGAATTGATTTAACTTTCTTGTAGACCTATTAGACTTTCAAAATACTAGGTTTTTGGCAGCATACATGAAGGAACAGGGTTGGTTCCTGAATAGGATCATTTGTTGTCTTGACCTGCAGAAGTCTCGCTTGCTCCAGTAAACACAGGAAGTGGGAGGTGGCAGAGGCTGACTTGACCCTGAGTTGTGGTGTTCATTCCTCGCCATGTCTGTGTTATTCTTTAGTGCACCTGGTAGGCCCTGCTGAATAGTTACCCACACTTGGTTTGCAGCTTCCTTTCCTTTGCTACTTTCCTGTGTGGAGGAAAGCAACCTGGATAATTCTTTTCCCTGCTTCCCTTGCAGCTAGGGCAGTCCGCTACAGTTCTAGCCTGTGAGAAAATGCTGGGCAGGACGGGCTGGGAAATCTTTCTCTTTCTTGTGCAGAAATGAGTACTGCTATCTATTTTTCCTGTGGACAGTTTACTTTCGACTTGAACATGGATGAGATGTCTGGAGCTGAAGCAGCCATTATTTATCCAAGAGAATAGCTGTGGTTGGCCCTGAGCTCATTAAAACCTGGGTCAGCAACTACCAACCTCTAGGCCTTCTGGTAAGTGAGAAAATCATTCCCCTCTGTTTAAGTCAGTGTGGATCTTGTTTTCTGTTATTTGTAGCCAATGGCATTTTAGCAGATGCAGCATATAACCTGCTCAATTTGGCATTGAGACCTATTCACATCATCAGTTCAGTTCAGTCCAGTCGCTCAGTCGTGTTCGACTCTTTGTGACCCCATGAATCGCAGCATGCCAGGCCTTCCTGTCCGTCACCATCTCCCAGAGTTCACTCAGACTCGCGTCCATTGAGTCGGTGATGCCATCCAGCCATCTCATCTTCTCTTGTCCCCTTCTCCTCCTGCCCCCAATCCCTCCCAGCATCAGAGTCTTTTCCAGTGAATCAACTCTTCGCATGAGGTGGCCAAAGTACTGGAGTTTCAGCTTCAGCATCAGTCCTTCCAATGAACACCCAGGACTGGTCTCCTTTAGAATGGACTGGTTGGATCTCCTTGCAGTCCAAGGGACTCTCAAGAGTCTTCTCCAACACCACAGTTCCAAAGCATCAGTTCACATCATAGTGACAGTATATAAGCATTGTTGCTGCTCAGTCACCCAGTCGTGTCTGACTCTGTGTAACCCCATGGACTGCAGTATGCCAGGCCTCCCTGTCCTTCACCATCTCCCGAAGTTTGCCCAAGTTCATGTCCATTGCATTGGTGATGCCATCCAGCCATCTCATCCTCTGACGCTCTCTTCTGCCCTTGGTCTTTCCCAGCATCAGGGACTTTTCCAAAGTGTTGGCTGTTCACATCAGGTGACCAAAATACTGGAGCTTCAGCTTCAACATCAGTCCTTCCAATAAGTATTCATGGTTGATTTCTCTTAAGATTGACTGATTTGATCTCCTTGCTGTTCAAGGGATCCTCAGGAGTCTTCTCCTGCACCACATCTCAAAGGTATTAATTCTTCGGCCTTCTGCCTTCTTTACGGTTCAGCTCTCACAACCGTATGTGACCAGTGGGAAGACCACAGCCTTGACTATATAAACCTTTGTCGGCAGAAGTAATGTCTCTGTTTTTCAACACACTGTCTAGGTTTGGCATAGCTTTCCTGCCAAGAAACAATCATCTTCTGATTTCATGGCTGCAGTCACCATCCGCAGTGATTTTAGAGCCCAAGAAGAGAAAATCCGTCACTATTTCCACCTTTTCCTCTTCTGTTTGCCATGCATTAATGGGGCCAGATGCCATGATCTTAACTCTTTTGCTATTTGGTTTTAAGATCGGTTCTTTCACATTCCTCTTTTACCCTCATCAAGAGGTTCTTTTGTTCCTCTTCACTTTCTACCATTAGAATGGTATCATCTGCATATCTGAGGCTGTTGATATTTCTCCCGCCTATCTTAATTCCAGCTTGTAACTCATCCAGCCCAGCATTTCTCATGATGTGCTCAGTGCATAGGTTAAATAAACAGGATGACAGCAGACAGCCCTGTCATACTCCTTTTTCAATCCTGAACCAATCAATTGCTCCATACAGGGTTCTAACTGTTGCTTCTTGACCTGCATACAGGTTTCTCAGGAGGCAGGTAGGATGGTCTAGTATTCTCATCTCTTTCCACAGTTTGTTATGATCCATAAGCATAGTTCTGGCAAATGCCAACTTTACAGGATGCTTTGAATTTATTGGCTGTGTCTGAGTCTCAGCAGGAAATTGATGATATACTCAAGAAGGGTAATTGAGTTTATTAAAAGGATGACTCACAAAGGTGTCCAGAAGGTTTGGGGCTTCCCCGGTGGCACAGTGGTAAAGAATCCACCTGGAGTGCCGTAGCTGCAGGAGGTGCAGGTTTGATCCCTGGGTTAGGAAAATCCCCTGGAGGAGGAAATGGCAACTCACTCCAATATTCTTTCCTGGAGAATCCTATAGACAGAGGAGTCTGGCAGGCTACAGTCCATAGCATTGCCAAGAGTTGGACATGACTGAAGTGACTGAGCATGCCAGAGGGCTTAGGGAAACCATAAGAGGTTGGTCATGCCCCAAGACTACTAGCCTGGAGTCCTTACACCCCTAGGCTAAAAGGAGAAGGGAATAAGTGATGACCTGAAGCTGGGAGAGAGGGGCCAGGTGAAAGAAGCTTCCTGACAGGGGTGTGACCTCGGGCAGAGGATGCTGTTAACTTGGGGAGACCCAGAATGGGTCTGTTTTTCCTTCTACCCTTCAGAGTCCTACCAGTGTTAAAAGGAGGCTAGAGGGCAAAGGAGACTGTGGATATGCTCGTATGGGGCCATCTCTCAGGGCATGGAGCCAGGTGGACTAATATGCCTGGTAGATCTGGAGATCTCCAGCCCACTGGTCCAGCAGTTAAGGGTCCTAGGCATTCCAGGGAGCTATGTTCCCCCAGTGGAGAGCTACAGCTCAGGGATCCAAAATCTCCCCTTAAAGTTTGAGGGTTCTTGTATCTGTGTCTTTTCTCTAAGAAGTGGTCTCTGGGTTTCTAGCCAGTGGCCCACAACTGTTCTTCCAGCTGTGACTGGCCCTCCTGGGCTCGGGAGGCCCTTTGTAGAAGCTGCTCATCTCTGGAGACCCCTGGGCTGGCTCAGGACTTTGGGAGTTGCACGAGGTGCTCTGGAATCAGACTGGTTTTTAAAAATTTAAACTCTATTTAAATGTCCCCGGGCTCAGAGCAACCTAGTTAAAAGCAAACCCTGAGACAACCAGACAGGAAGGCATCTGGGCCCCCATCAAGTGCCCCACCCCGCCTTCAGGATTTGATTTCATCCACACAACACGATATACCCAGACCTGACCCAGGTGGGAATGGAGGCACAAAAGGGCCACAGACTTGTCCCAAGGCTCAGGGCTGGCAAGAGGCAGAGTGGTGGGGCTCCCCTGGCTGGCCCTGCCCCTCCCACACTGCTCTTCTCGTTCTCACAGGAATGCAGGGTCTGGGGCACCTACCTACTGGGCAGCCACTGCTCTGAATTTTCACCTCACCAGCTATCTGTTGTAGCCTCCCTTTCCCGAGGAGGCTCAGGGATGCTGAAGGACTTGCTCAAGGCCACGGAACTAAGTGGCATCTCCAGAAGGGAGACCCAGGTCTCCTGATGCAAAGCCTTTCTTCTTAACCAGTTAGGCCTAGATCCAGCTGCTTCAAGGCACTGCAGATCCATAGCCTCCCAATGCCGGTGCATCCTCTGGGCTTTCTCTGGCTTGAACTACAGTTTACTTGGCACCCAGAGAATTCAGCAAAGTCATAGAAATCACAGTAGAGAATAGTCATTAAGAGCGCTCTAAGTCAGGCAGAAGAAGGTGAATTCTTAAACCCTTTGGACCTCAGTTTTCTCACCTATAAAATGGTCCTATAACTTTCATAGGTTGGATTCCCCCCCCAGAAGCTGACCTTGGGACAAGGATTCTAGCACAAGCTGTTTCTTGGGAAGGCGACCCAAGGAAACACTAGGAAGGAGCTGGAGAGTGGGTGAGACAGGAAAGGAAGGCAGCCCACGCCAGGTATGATCCCAAGCAAATGACCATCCTGGCCAGAGTTTCATCCTATCAGGATTAAGCCCAGTTGGGAGCCAGTGAAGACCACACAGAGTCCTCTCATTCAAAGAGCAGAGGAGCTGGAGTGTCGACCCGCAACTCCTTCCTTATTGGCCGAGGTTGCTCTGGGGGGTGGGATTTTTTATTCTCTGGCACTTCTAGCCTGCTGATGAGTGGGCAGAGGCAGCTGGAGTAGGAGGAAGCCTTCAGCAAAGTGACGCAGGAGTTGCAGATGATACCAACCAGAGCATCCTGTACCTAAGGGTGGAGATGGGGGCACTGGTCTCCGATGCTGACGGCCTCAAATTGTGAGGAGGCCATTTAAAAAAAAAAAAAAAAGCCTGTCACTTAGTAAGTGCTCATTTAATGGTGGCCACCATTATTCCTATCATCTTTATTGCCATGACCATTATTGTGACTGCTACCTACCGAGAGCAGATGGGGCAGCCCTGGAGAGCTTATTTGTCTCCCTCTGAGGATTTTTGCCATCAAAGTGTTCTGCTTCAGCCAAGCATTTTATTTCCCCCAAGGACCATCTACTGGGAGAAAGCTCTGAGCTCCTGGCCCGGGGCTTGAGAATTTGAGCCAGGTGTGTTTCCCAAGCACAGGAAAGAATTTGCCTTGTGGGAGGAAATTGGACCTGGCTAGGTTCATGGGGCTGGGCTCTGTTTTCTCCAACTCTTCAGAGAAAAGCAAAAAGTACCAGCCCTCTGCCTTCTGGAGCCAGGAGAGCCTGCTTCCCCTGCAGCTGGCAGCCAGTGCCACGCGTGCAGCCAGGACTGCGTGCAGCTGTCTCCTCCAGGGGCCCCCTGCCCTCTTGGTTCCCTGAAGGCCCAGGGACAGAGAAGGGCCCTCTTTGAAGCTGTAAGAGGGTGGAGTTGCTTCCTCCAATTGCCCTCCTTCCTTCCTTTGTATTTTCTGTTGCTTCCTCTTCCGCCTCCACCCCCCTCCCACCACCCTGTCCCCAACCCCCATTCTGTATCCTTGTCACCCTTTCTCTCCTGGGCTCCTTGGGGAGGGGTGATGTTTCGGTCAGGATTATTCCCACATATTTCCCTTAGAAGCCCTGGCTGGATATGGAGTGTGTTGAGGGAGGCTTTTTGCTCCTTCTCCCTTCTGGGTCTGTTCCCTCCTGTGTTGCTTTGATCTCCAACTGATGCCGACAAGTGGACCGGCCCACCCACTGATCCCATTCAGTCTGGTTGAAAAGCAGTGTTTTCATGTTCTTGCGGCTGGGCTGCTGTCCTTGCTGCCTGCAGCAGGAAGGGATGCCGGCTGGCATGGGAGCCTCCTGAGCCCTGCAAATTGAATGAGCTGGCAGTGCCGGCTGACTTGCTATTAGGGAGCTGATGGTTGATGTGTGGCTTTGCTGCCTGCTGAGGGTTGGAGGCAGGGCAGGGTGTCGGATGGGGCAGCTGCAGGTGATGTAGGACAGGTCCTCAGGAAAATGCAGCAGTCTCTCTCATGAGGGATCGCTAAGGGCCACTGTCTAGAAGCAAAGTACCTGCTACTCTGGAGGAAACACAAATGAGAAAACAGACCAGCAGAACACTTGGGGTCAACTTTTAAACACGTTACTACCTGGCAGTGGGGTCTGGGATGAAATACCCAGTCTTGTGCCAGCATTTTCTGACAAAATTGATACCCTTCTTTGTTTAGGAACTCATGGGATCAGCCCTTAGTGCCTGAAAAGAACCCCCCAAATACAGTGGCTCATAACACTTAGCGGTTTGGTTCAGCTAGGCAATTTTTCAGTTTTGCCTGGACGCACTCAAGTACCTTTTATTAGATGCTGGGCCGTCTGTTCCAGGCTGGCCCAGTTGAGACAGTTGGTTTTCTCTCCGCTGGTTTGCCATCCTCTGATGGCTGGCTCTGGTGATGCCTGGAGTCGAAGAGAGAAAGGCAAAGTGCACATGGCCTCCTGATGCCATGACCTGCCCCACTAACATTGTCACTCTTGCTCTATTCATTTGGTCAGAGCCTGTCACAGGCTACCCAGATTCAAGGGGTGGAGAAACAAACTCCACCTCTCCGTGGGTGAACCTGTAGAGTCATGTTGTAAAGAGGTGTGATTACAGGGAGGGAAATCGTCTGCATCATTTTTGCCAACAATCTGCAGGACCCATGAAATAATAAATTCACAGTTGCTTTGGAGACCAGGAAGTCTGTCATAATGCAAAGAAAGAGGCAAAGGGATGAAAATCAGTTTAATCCTGCCCTGCAGCTGGATGTGTTATTGATATTTGTCTACACCATCTAGTCATTTTCTAGGCTCACGTGATGATGTTCGGCTTTCCTCATAGCTCAGTTGGTAAAGAATCTGCCTGCAATGCAGGAGACCCTGGTTCGATTCCTAGGTCAGGAAGATCTGCTGGAGAAGGGATAGGCTACCCACTCCAGTATTCTTGGGTTTTCCTGGTGGCTCAGCTGGTAAAGAATCCACCTGTAATATGGGAGACCTGGGTTTGATCTCTGGGTTAGAAAGATCCCCTGGAGAAAGGAAGGGCTACCCACTCCAGTATTCTGGCCTGGAGAATTCCTTGAACTATAGTCCATGGGGTCACAAAGAGTCGGATACAACTGAGTAAATTTCACTTTCATGATGGTGTTCTGGCTGAGTAGGAACCAGAATTTGAATGACCAGGTGAACATATTTAGATGAGAACTCTTTTCCTGGGTGTCTGCTCACAATCTCTGAGAGATATAGGCCTCCTGTCTCATCCACCTTTGAGTTTGAATGTCCGGTACAGATGGGACTGGAAGATTTAGATAGCTCGGATGGTGGTACAGTTTCAAGGACCTTTATCATAGGGAATGGAGTCTAGTATGGGACTTCAAACGTCTCACAGAGCATAGCATCAAAGGGAAGAGGCGATACGGTTCCTTTATAATGAATACCAGCACCTACCCTAGCTGGTGGTGGCATGTGTGTTTTCTGGAATAAAGGAGCCTTAGCTGTCACCCGAAGAGGAGCTATTGCCAAACTCTAAAGATTTGGAGACGTAAACCACCTTGCTGTGAGATCCTTCCAAGTGACTGTAGCACCAAAGGCATTCCATTCATCTTGCTCATACGGTGGTGGGAATTGCTGGCCACCAGGAACTGGTGTCAGTAGAGATTTGGGGCTGCAAGGATGGTGGATTTTCAGCCTCACCAGCACCAGCAGTGAGAAACCCAGTTTCACTGCAAAGGGCACAAAATTCCGAGGCTGCAAAATCCAGAATTGCCAGCACCATGGTCCCTGAGTCTCTCTCAGGGACACATACGAGCAGTCTTGGAGCCCAAACTGGCCTCCAGAATGTCAGCCACTTGTCATCCCCACCAGCAGTCTACTAGATTGCCTATTTCTCTTCTGCTTTTGCAGCCCTGAACATGCTCAATTAAAACAAAGAAAAAAATACCCTGCCTGGGTTTAAGTGGATCCTCCTGATGCATACATGCTTAGAAGCTGAAGTGTCCAGAAGCTATTCAGACTGGGAAGCAGTTTGGAAGACGCATGATGGCAGCCCCATTGTGGGACACTGCCAACCCACGGCCATCTCGCTCAGGAGGGTCCTCCAGTCTGCACACGCTTTCCTGCTCAGCGGGCAAGTCCTTCTGCCTTCCTGTCCGATTACCTGGCCCGACTACGAGGTCCTGTTCCCTCACCAAGGCCCGTCCAACTCCTGATCGGCTGATTACTCCGTGCAGAGCCTTCACCAGCAGGAGACTGCCTTGGCAGCCCGCGCCTGCCCGTGGCCAGCCCAGATTGGTGGCACCTCCCCGCCCTCACCGGCTGCCGCCAGGGTTTGCTTTGTTTTTGTTTCTGTTGGCTCTGTTTGGAGTCTACAGATGTGGTCAGACCGGAGAGGAGTAGGGGCGCGGGGGCTGCCAGCAAAGGGGAGAATAAAAGAGCCAATCATTTCTGATATAATCCGATCTGACTAGAAGGTTCAGAAGGGGGGCCAGTGAGACAAGCCAGACTCAGGCTGGGCCCCTTCTGGCCTGTCTTCAGGGTCTGTGTCTCTATCCCACCCAGAGAGTGGGATGCCCTGCGGCTCTGGGGGCCCTGGAGGGTCTCAGCCAAGGAGCCCCACGGATCCCTGCGTGACTCAGTCACAGTGGCAGCAATTCCCAGGCCAGGGCAGGAGGGCCTGGCTCATTTGCCTGCTCTTCTTTGGGGCACTGGGGCCTAACTCAGCCCTAATGAGGGGAGACAGATAAGAGAGGGAGGGAGCCGGTTTGACAGAGAGCTGACTTCCCCTCACCCAGACTTTTCACCTGTCAGGTAAAAAGGCTCCCAATTAAGCACATCAGCAAAGCAAAGCAGCCCTGCAGCCTCACAGCCCGTCCTGTCTCCTGCCTGCCAGGGCGGTGGAGGCAGCAGCAGGAGCCTGGGGGAGTGGCAGGGGTGTGTGGGGGGAGTCAGTCCTCAGGAGAGGCTGCCCCTCTCTGGGGTTTCCTGGCCTGTGGTCGGACCACTCAGAACGCAGAGAGCCTTGGGACCCTTTTAGAACACGCAGGCGGCTCCTGATCTCTGGCTCCAGCAGGCTTTGGAGGAGAGACTGTGAAAGAGTCCAGAGGTCCCCTCCCTCCCTCAGCGGCCGGCCTCCCTGTTCCTGCTCCTGCTGGGAGGTGCTGGCTCCTTCTGGGCTTCCCGTGGCTTTTCCACAAGGAGGCACGCAGGGCCCTGCCCCCGGCTGCATCTGCCAAATGCAAATAGTTGCTAAAGTTATTTAGTGTCCTCATGTCTCCTTTCTGTCACTGGTGTTCCCTAGGCAACCGCTGCTGGCATGCAGTCAGCTTCTAGGGGCTCTGCGCTCAGGAACGTGAAATGGCTCGGGCTCGCCCATGCTCGCTTCTCATTTGGGGGCGTCTCTAAGCGGGGTCGGCATTAAGTGTCCCCATCTCTTATTTGAAAAGAGGGCACTGAGAGAAATCTGGTCTATTGGCCCCCAGAAGTTGAGGCAGTGGAAATTCCAGCTCCTTGGCTGAATCTCCCTGGGTGGGCGTGAGAAGGGATATAGAGAGTGACCGGTTCATTTCTCCAGGGTCCTCCCACCAAAACCTCCCTGTAAGTGTGGCTGTGGCAACAGAGAAAGAGAGGATGCTCTCTTTTCTTTCTAAAGACTCTTTTCTTTGTTTTAAAGCTATATATATACATATATATATATGTGTGTATATATATATATATATATATATATATATATATATATATATATAAAGCTTAGACTTCTGACAAAACCTTAGGAAACATAGATATGTATAACAAAAGAGGGAAAATTCTACCCCAATGACCCATCATCTCATCCTTCAGAGATAGTGACTGTTAACATTTTGGATAGACATAGAACTGTATAAAAGCTTTAAAACAAAAGCAAGATACAAAAACTGTATCTTGAAATTGTGTGAAAAAGGCACTATGGTACCAACCTCTTTCCTTGTCAGTCACATGTACCCACCTTGTGTCAGGCACCTGCTGCTGTGTAACAACTAACCCCCAAGCTCTGTGGTTTAGCACAGTGGTGCTCAAACTTTTTTGGTCCCAGGGCATTTTCAAATATTTGAAATCCCTAAAGACCTCACAGAGCTTTTGTTTATGTCAGCTCTATCGATCAGTGTTTCCTATATTGGAAATTAAAACCAAGAGCATTTTGAAATCAAGCATACATAAGCATACATTGTGGTGCTCAGACGCTCAGTCATGTCCAGTCCAACTTTTTGCAACCCCATGGACTGTAGCCCACCAGGCTCCTCTGTCCATGGAATTTTCTAGGCAAGAATACTGGAGTGGGTTGCCATTTCCACCTCCAGGGGATCTTCCCAACCCAGGGGTCGAACCCATGTCTCTTAAGTCTCCTGTACTGGCAGGCAGACTCTTTACCACTAACGCCACCTAGGAAGCCCCCAAGCATACATCCTACTTGCTATCAAAGTGAAGATGTCATCACATGTCATGGGTCCTCTGGAAAAGCCCTCTGTACACTCATGAGAGGATGACAGTGAAAGGGCAAAGAAGGTCTTCCTGGTATCACAAAAAGAGTTCTGACCTTGCAGACTCTCTTATAGGATCTTAGAGACACCCTTGAGGTACCCCTGCCCTGGACCTCACTTTAAGGAATGCTGGATTTAAAAATCAGTAGTTACTGTGGCTCACAAGTCTGCAGGCCAACTAGATGGTTCTTCAGGGCTTAACTGGGCTTGCCCGATGTGTCCTTCATCAGCTGGGGCTGGCGGGCGGCCTTCTTGATCTTGGTCAGACTCTCTTGTGTTTGAAGGTCACCTGCTTTGAGGCTGGTCAGGGATGGCTTTAGCTGAGACAACTGGGCTGTCTGTCACGCAGTTGCTCATATTCCAACAGGCTAGCTTGAGCATGTGCACACGGAGGGGGCAGGATCCTGAGAGCCAGAGATGCAGAGAGAGCCTTAAGCAGGAAGATGCGGCCACCAGCCCCAGGCGAGGATTCCCACTGTATGGAGGATAGCAAAGATCATAGCAACACCAAGTGCCAGAAGTCAGAGCCCACAGACGTGGTCCTCTGTGAGCTTTAGAGGTTAGGAGTTGCCAAGGAGGACTCTGCACACAAGGCGCTGGTTGGAGCAATGCTTTACTCACAGATGGACAAAGAAACGCAGCAAGCTCAGCATCTCCAGTGTCTCATGGCCGTGAGTCCCTCCTGCTAGCCACGGCAGGGGGATGGGCTGGGCTGCACTCACCGCTCTAGTGCTGTAGGCAAAGACCCGGATCCCTTCCCTCTAGATATACTGGGTGGCTGGCCAGGTGCCAAATGCACCACATGGATTGGTAGTCCCCATTATGGCTGCTTGCCCAGCAGAGAGGGAGGGGTAGAGAGGGAGATGGGGAGGGAGGCAGGGAGAGAGGAGAGCTCAAGTTCTCGTAGGACCTAAGCTCAGCTCAGAACAGAGGCACTGTCACGTTGTATTCTGTGGACCAAAGGGAGTTGCATGGTGGCCAGGAGGGTCCAGAAGAGACCCCCTCCCTTGATGAGAGTTGCTGCAGAGTCACGTTGCCAGGGGCACGCACAGAGGAGCACAACTGTGGCTATTTTTGCAATCTCTCTACACACACTTCCTTTCTGTTTAATGGCTGCATCATTTTCCATTGAGCAGACAATGCTTATTATTTACTCCAGCCCCAACTGCTGGACGTTGAGGTTCATTTTCATTTTCTCCTAATATAAACGAGGCCGGAACAAGCATCCCACTGTATTTGTCTGACTCTTTCCTTAGGACAAATTCCTAGAAAGGAAATTGCCGCAATAAAAGTTCTGAGCATTGTTAAGTTTCTCATGCCTACCGCCAAATTTCTCTCTAGAGAGTTCCCCCTGGTTTATGCTCCCACTAGCAAGGAAGATGGCGTCTGCCTGTTGAGAGACTATTTCTGCTGGGGTGTCTGTGTAGGGGAGATGACTTGTTAAGCACGGTTCTCTGTACTCCGTGTAGACAAGGTCTGAGGTCGTCAGCAACTGTCTTGGCTGAGTAGAGAGCTAGTCTCAGCCTTTCTCCGCAGAAGTGACCATGTCTTGAAGATGCTGCTGTGAGGGGCATGATACTCTGTTCAGTGGCTGCTGATTCTGATTTTACCCATGGGCGCTGCTTTCCTGTCTAGCTTCTCGCTGGCCTTGATTACTTACTCATTAGAGAATCAAGATGCGCCGCTTCCCAAGAGAAAAGGACCGAGTTCTTTTAGGCTATCAAGGGCAGTGTCATGGGCTGTCTCTCAGGAATGGAGTCCTGAGCTCTTCGGGGAAACAAGCCAATCCTGGTTGCCAGCAGCTGAGGCTCTGAATATGGATCAGGTGACACCTCCCCAGCGAGCCTCACTTCCTTTCTGCATTGTGCCCCACCATGTCCTCCTTGTGTTCCTGTGTCAGTAATCAAGTTGCTGAGTCCACAGGCCCTGGATGAGTTTTTGTTTTATTTCTTACTCATTCCACAGGTGCCTCCTTGACCCTATGTTTCTGCCAAGCTGTGTTTCCTACAGTTTCCAGAAGCATCTGTGATGAATGACCCCAGCTTCTGGGTTTCTGCTTCTATTGTTCCCTCTGTCAGAATTTCTGTCCCCGTCTCTGTCCATCCCATTTTTCATCCAGCCGATTCATAAGTATCCTTCCAAATTCAGCCTAAGAGAATTTGAATGGTCCGCCTTTGCATCTGGGTTGATGTTCCAGGCCCTGAACTGATGCCTCTAGTGAAGTAGCTCAGGCTGAGCTGGAGGAGCCCTGACTCTCACTGTTTCCTAGCTGTGTAACATTTGGCAAGTTAACTGACCTCCCTGAGCTTCAGTTTTTCCTCTTCTCTAAAATGAGCTTTCTGTTTGGCTTGTATATCATTTTTGGTTGCTTTGAGGATCAAATGAATTCATAGAAGTTATTACCATTTAAATTGCTACAAATGCAATGTACTATTGTTATTAAAAAAAAAAAAAAGAAGTCCTACTTTGGGTTTCTCTAAAAAATAGAGGGCTTCCCAGGTGGCACTAGTGGTAAAGAATCCACCTGCCAATGCATGAGACCTAAGACACCTGGATTCAATGCCTGGGTTGGGAAGATCCTCTGGAGGAGAGCATGGTAATCCACTTCAGTATCCTTGGCTGGGAAATCTTGTGGACAGAAGAGCCTGGTGGGCTGTAGGCCGTAGGGTCAGAAAGAGTTGGGTAGGACTAAATCAACTGAGATAAGAGCTTGTGTGCAGATAGTGTATTTTGATGATGTGGTTCTTGGGAAAGGGTGTGGGTGGGGGGCTGGAGACTTCATCAGGGAAGGCTGGTAGGCCAGAATGCCTGGAAGAGGCCTCTGCTGTGGGCACATGATCTCTGGGGAGCAGATGAGAGCACCTCAGCATGGTCTACTCATGACAGAGGGGAGTATCTGTTCCCACATTGGCTAAGGTTGCTCCTGGGGGCAGCACTTAAACATACCTGGGGCCCCATGGCAGAGCTGCCGTTGAGGCCTGCAGTAAACAGCAGCCCCCCCCCCCCCCCCCCCCCCCCGCCGCCGTGTGCTGAAGTGAGGCACCCTTGCTTCAGATGTTCAGGGTCCAAGTGTCTGGACAGGACAGAAAGGTGGATGGTAAGAATCAGAGACACCGAGTAAAAAATGTCTCACCCAGCCACAAAGGCTGTCTCTGTCATCTGTGAATCCCCACTTGTGAGCGTGGTGCCTGGCACAGAGCAGACAGTAAACCAATGAGAAATGAGGAAAATGTTCCCGTTGAGCTTGTTCACGGCCATCAGCTTCTGATCGGAGTGGCCAGAGGCTCTTATCCATGGTGCTTTTATACCTCTCTCGAGCCTGGAGGGAGAAGATTCTCTGCTCACTGAGTGAGGCTGGTGGAGCTAATGTCAATAAAGGGCTGGGTTAGATGAGCCTTTTCCAAATTCATCCTCCAGGGACCTTGTGGGGAAAATTGCAGGGATGGATGGGGTGGCTTGTGCATATCAGGAAATAGTCTCACTATCTAATTCCTGAGAATCATCTGAAACAGCAGCCATCAGCATTTGCAAAGCACAGACATTTGCCAGACTGAATTCCCCCAAATTAGAGCTCCTCCTCACCTCTTCATCCAGGGCAGTTCCACTTTCACTTCTTTGCTATTTTGAGTTTGTCTCAGTTGGGATTTGGAGAAGGCAATGGCAACCTACTCCAGTACTCTTGCCTGGAAAATCCCATGGGTGGAGGAGCCTGGTAGGTTGCAGTCCATGGGGTTGCGAAAAGTTGGACATGACTGAGCGACTTCACTTTCACTTTTCACTTTCATGCATTGGAGAAGGAAATGGCAACCCACTCCAGTGTTCTTGCCTGGAGAATCCCAGGGACGGAGGAGCCTGGTGGGCTGCTATCTATGGGGCTGCACAGAGTCGGACACAACTGAAGTGATGCAGCAGCAGCAGCAGCAGCAGCAGCAGCAGCAGCAGCAGCAGCAGCAGCAGTTGGGATTTGGGTGCAAGCAACAGAAATCAACTTCTCTTAACTAAAGAGCAAAGGAATTTATTGGAAGCATATGCAAACCCTAGATCTGTGGGCAAAGCCATTTGGGAAATAGAATTGAGCAAAGTAAAATAGGGCTATGTATTGCAGAACTTTTCAAAATCTTTAGTGTGCCAATGCAAGTCTCAGAGGGGATATACAGTTTGTAAAGCTTTCTGAACGTATTTCTTGGATTCCAAAATGTGCTGATTGTAAGATGGATCAGCAGTTTAATAACAGATTTCTAGGATTCAAAACCAAAAAGGCAAACTATCACATTGGGCATACAAATGCATTTGAAGAAGCAACCTGCTTTCAGAACCGTGTTTATTTGTTTGAAGGCAACATATAAGTTCTCACTGTACCAGGTACCACTTTAAGAGGTTTTATGTAAGTTAATCCTACCTTTCGAGGTTGGTATAGGGCTCAGAAAGGCTTGGGGATATGCTGCTCTTACTGCTGGGGGTGGGATTGGCTGAGGGCCCCCGCCGCTGGACTCTGAATCCATCTCTGTATTGGGCAGAGACCTCACTTTGTACGAGCTGTTGCCTCCAGTGACCCAGCGCATCAGGGGTATAGAGACAGGCCCTTTCCTGGGTGATGCATGATTCCTCACAGTTGATGGGGACTTAGGAACTCCTCAAAACTTTCTGAGAATGGCCCTGCAATCTGAGGTCTTTTCTTTCTTTCCTCTCTCTCTCTCTCTTTTTTTTTTTTGCAGGAATTCAATCTGCTTGGAGGTTTCACAGCATTTCTAGCCTCCTGCAGCCTCTTCCCACACTCTCTCACAGCTGTTTCCCTCATACACATCTCATCTTGGCATCTGCTTCTTGCAGAACCTCACTGAACGCAGTTGGGTCATTTGCTTTATTCTCAATTTGTGGGAAAGCTGAGGCTCAGAGTGGTGAAGTTACTTGACTGAGGGCACACAGCTAGAAGGAGGAAGAACTGATAATCAAACCCAGTTCGTCAATTTTCAGAGTACATGCTCATAACCCCTTCATCACACAACTTCTCATTTCATTCTTTTAAAAATCTTTATTCATTTATTTGGCCGTGCCAGGTCTTAGCTGCAGCATGTGGGATCTTTAGTTCTAGTGTATGAACTCTTAGTTGAGGCATGTAGAATCTAGTTCCCTGACCAGGGATTGAACCTTGGCCCCCTGTACTAGGAGTGAAGGGTCTTAGCTACTAGACCACCAGGGAAGTCCCTCTCATTTCATTATAATATGTGAAAAATAAGAAAGTACATCAGAAGTATTTAGAAAGTAAGATACTGGATCACAAGATTTTTTTTTTTTTTCTACAGCATCTTGTAGGATGAGGGTTCAAGGAGCTGTGCCCTGGGAAAGGCTGGCACCCTGCTTTGCAACACACATCTGTTGGTAGGGACCAGTTCTCATCAGCAGACAGGAAGGGCGCAGGTGAGGAGGAGCCCTCCACAACTGTTCTGTGTGCCTGTCGACTGTGGCCTTGGAGAAGTGTAGGAAAGACCCTGCCACGCACTTGATCTTTACGTGGGTCCTTAGCTTAATTTTGCCATCTACATGTCTCTTAGATTCTAGAGAGCCTGCCACTGTGCTGTGGTAGGAAGGCTGTTGCCTCGGGGGCCAGATGGCCTGAGTTGCCAGCCATCACCAAGCAGTGCCAGGGCCCTGGCAAATCAATGAGTTTCTCTCCCCTTGCTTCCCTCATTTGCACAAAAGTGATGGGATGAGATGGAGGCTTTTCAAACAGAGCCCTTTCAGGCCTCAGAGCCCCTTTGGAGAAAACACAGAAGCCACTGTGAGCAAGTGCAGGAGGGGGGCGCCCTTGCCCAGCCTCCTCTATTTCAACAGCGAGTCTCCACTTTTATCCACTTTAAATATTGGGATGTGGTGAGGATCTGTAGGCATTATTGGTTGTGAGTATCAGAAAGATGAGTCTCCTAGCCAAAGAGAAAGAAAAATGTATTAAGAGGATCTTAGAGCCAGGGATAGTTATTCAAAGACTCAGTAAGTCTGGAGGACCAGGCTTGGGATCAGGGGATGATAACTGAGAGAGTTTGAGAAGGCTTTCCACCATCATGAAGACTGCCTTCCAATCAATATGCCTGCCCTAGGTTTCTTGTTCAAGACTGACTCCCGAAAGAAGATGTCCAGTTGATTAGGCCTGCTTCTAAGACAGAAAGGAAAGACGTTGCTTCTCAGAATTCCAAACTGGGCAGGGGTCACTTAAGAGTCTTTCCAGCCAAGATGTCACAAATCGGCACAAGGTATTTCTCAAGAGGTAAAGCAAGTTCTTTAAGGAGCAGGACCGAATACCAAATACCCGCTGTGTGCATGAGGTTTTGCTTGCAGAAGAGTTCCACCATTAATCCATGTGAAAGGCACTGGCTAAGAGCCCTTCCTGCATGACACTCTGAGCTGTTCATCCCATCCAGCCGTCTGGGTTCCAGCTGGGAGAGGGGGGAGCAGAAACTCTCTTGTTTTTGGCCACAGAACTGCCACACGTGCCCCTGAAAGCTTCACCACTCCTGCCAGCTGGTGGGGAGAGGGCAGGAGAGCAACTGTCTGGGGTCAGGTTTCCCTGAGAAAAAAGAGCTGGAGACTGAAGGCTTGCATGCAGGTAGTTTAATTTGGGGACTGACCCCCACAGAGTTAGGGACAGGGGATGAGGGAACGTAGGGGTACATTACTGAGGCAGTCATCATTGCCGACCATCGACTGGCAAGGATCCTCTGAGGAGTCATGTAGAACAGCACCCAGAAGAGTTGAGCTGCAGTACAGAAGAGGGAAGTGCTCCCAGCCTGACTTTGGTGCCTTTCATTCGAGGGTCAAGGTTGCCTCTGGTGCATGGGCAGGCTTGTGCTTCCCAGCCTGGCGAATAGCCGAATGACTGGGCGGGTTCCTACACAACGTGGCAGTTGGGAATCCCCAGGGGTGGAAAGTGGAGAAGAGGGGCTGCTGCTGAGGTCAGATGTGGTCAGGTCCACCTGGGCCCAGGTGATTGCTGTAGCACCAGCTGGAGGCACAGGTGGCCGGGAATGATGTGGGGCAAACGAGGGGCAGGGCACGGGAGGTGTCCCATACCAAACTCCTTGGCACTTGCCCGAGTCACATCTCCCTGAGGCCGATGTGCACACAAAGTACCTGATGTTCGGGTAGCCTGGGGCTCACCCAGTGGGGTCTGTATGCTGGCAAGTGGGGGCTCTGGCCCATGAGGAAGGTACCACCTTTGACTGGCTGCACAGCAGAGTGCTTCTCGCTGTTCAGTGGCAGATGTGTCCCTGGGGACCTCACACTGCTTTCCCAGCACTTTAACATTCTTCAAAAGGCAGCATGTTTGCAGAACGTACTCAGAGGATGAAATTTGCATCCTGCTCCCTGGTCAAGCAAGCTCTGCCCCTGGGGGGAAGGTCAGCAGGCTCTGCCCCAGGGGGAAGATCAGTGCTCTCCAGCAGGGGCCTGCCGTCCTCAGGGACAGTGTTTGGGGTAAGCGCCGGCTGGGCCAGGTCACCAAATGCTCGGGCAGGCAGGCTGCCTGGCTTTGGTTCCAGATGCAGGGGAGGAGGTTGAGCTTGGCACCTGGTTTGGACCCCTGCCAAACTGTCCAAAGCTCGCGGGAGAGGAGGGTCCCGGGAGCTTTGTTGCTTGAACTCAGTGGTGTTTAGAGACTCCAAATGGCTTCAATGGAGGTCTGAGTTATTTTTATAGCTTTTTATTTTTAAAGTCCACTGGCCTCTGGCTCTCTTCCGAGTGGAGACAAGAAAGAGGTCAGCCTCTCTTCCGGCACAACTGCTCCAGCTGAAGTCTGGCATTTTTACCCTGGATGGGAGAGATTGCTATCAGTCCAATTCTGTTTTCAGTGATATTCATTAATAATCATTCCACTTACCAATATTTATCAGGTCCCGGGCACTGTGCTAAGAGCTTAATGTCCCCTCTTTCATGTCACCCTGTTTAACTCCCTGCCTCCTTCAGATCTTCACTGTCCCTTCCGTGGGGACATCTGCTCCGACTCTCCTGTGCTCCCCCCCCATCATAGGCTCTCATCACACCACACACCTTCCCTTTGAGGCCTTATCTCTGTTGACATTTTGCTTTTACTTGTGGTGTGCGTGTATGCTTGCTAAGTCGTTTTAGTCATGTCTGACTCTTTGTGACCCCATGGACTGTGGCCTGCCAGGCTCCTTTGTCCATGGGATTCTCTAGGCAAGAATACTGGAGTGGGTTGCCACGCCCTCCTCCAGGGGATCTTCCTGACGCAGGAGTCAAACCTGCATCTTCTGCAGCTCCTATGTTGCAGGTAGATTCCTTACCACTGAACCACCAGGGAAGCCTTTTATTTGTGTCACTTTCCTAAAAATGTCTATTTGCTATGCTGGAAAGAGACCTCGATGCAACCTGGTCGCTTCCACCCCCACTCTGAGCACAGTGCTCAGGCCATAGTGGACACTCAGTACGAGTGAATGAAGAATGAGGAGTAGCCTTACTAGAGCCCTGCACCGTGGATTTCACACTGAGGCTCAGAGGGGCTCATCGCTGGCTCAGGGTCACACAGCTAGTGAAGGTGGGGGCAGGATTCAAATGTGGGGCCATTTGGCTTCAAGAGCAGACCTTCAGCATCGTGCCATGCTGCCTTCCAGTGTCCAGGTGCATTTTCTCTCTTCCCCTGCCACATCCCTCCTGTGAAGGGCAGAGGGGTCCTGTCCCTCTCTCCGGCCCTCTTGTTTTACCTCCTGGCCTCTCTCCCCTAGGGGCCTGGCACTCATCTCTGTGCCCCCTCCAGCTGTGAGTCCTACCCTCTGCAAATGCCTTCCATAATGCTTGG
Source organism: Ovis aries (assembly GCF_016772045.2). Taxonomy (NCBI): domain Eukaryota; kingdom Metazoa; phylum Chordata; class Mammalia; order Artiodactyla; family Bovidae; genus Ovis; species Ovis aries. Next base: position 29,490,109 of record NC_056072.1, read on the forward strand.
CGGGCTCTTGGCTGCCAGCGTGGGTGCCCATCTGCTGAGATGGCGTGGTGCCCGCTCACAAGATGGCATGCTATTTTTACCCCACTTAGGTGCCAAGCCAGCCAGATGTTTTTCAGCAGCGCAGGGAAGCTGAGCATTGCTGGGGTATGGAAGGAGGCTTCCAGATGTCAGCTCCTTGGGGGTCTCTGGGACCTGGCAGAGGAAAGGCTGTGCCTTGGGAGTGGACACTCCCAGGAAGTTTCCCGTTCCTGGTACCTGTCTGCAGCCCCAGCAGCACGTGGCACACTGGCTGCTGGCTACGGGCACGTGCCGGGGCTCAGAGAGGTCTGCCCCAGGGAGGAAGTGCCCTGGGTCAGCGTTCCCAGGCCTTATCTCAGGTGGAGCCCAGGTTAGTGATGGCTGGAGCACTTCCCTTCCACAGCTAACTGGCTGCCTGGAAAATTCCAGGTTTGGCTGGCTGCTTTGAGGGACTGGCCAGATCAGGCCAAGTCCAGACAGTTGTGAACATCAACTTTCCCTCAGCACAGATGGATCCAGTGGTCTGGCGATGTTAAGCCCTGCTCTCTCCTTCCGGTGAGGGGTTGGCCCTCAGTTGCAGTATAGCCCCCACATAGCAGCCAGTTAGAGACAGGGTGTGTGGGTCTGACCCCACTAGCTTGGCTCCCTGTTCTCCAAGCTTCCCCAGTCCTCACTCGTGACACCTTGAGCAGGTCCCAAACTCCCTGAGCCTCAGTGACCTCACCTGGGGAACCTCCAAGACCCCTCCCCTGGCTCTGGGGGCCAGTGGTGCCAACTGTTTGTATTGAGTCACGGTTTTCATTAAGCTTTCTGACTTCTTCGCAGGACCAGCCATTCTCAGAGCTGCAGCCAAAGAGCAAACTGTAATTCCTCAGAGAGGCATGCAAGTCTCACACTCAGACATGAAGCCCATTTTCTCACCCTTGGGGAATATTTCTGAACCTTCAAACCACCTATGAGAGGTTGCCCCTCGGTTCATGTTTCTGGACAAAAGACCTCATGCTCCATGAAGGGCTGGGGTTCACCTGCAAGGAGATGAAACGTTTGCAACTGTGGCAACCGAGCTGAGAAAACCAGACCTCAGGAGGGGTCCTCACACCTGATTGACTCACCTGGCAGCCCTGAGCCTGAGAGATGTCTGCCCTGTTGGGCCCCAGGTGGGGGCCGCTCACACTTGAATGTGCATTTCAGGCACCTGCAGATCTTAAAAGGCAGATTCTGATGGTAAGTCTGGAGTGGGCCCCCAGAGTCTGCAGTAGGCAGAGGAATGGGCCCTCAAAGACGTCCCCGTCCAAGTCCCTGAAATCAGTGGATATGCAAGTGACATGGCAGAGGTGAATTAGGGTTGTGGATGGAATTAAGGCTGCTCATCAGCTGACCTAGAGATGGGAGAATATTCTAGATCAGCAGTCCCCAACCTTTTTGGCCCCAGGGACTGGTTTCATGAAAGACAATTATTCCATGGACCAGGGCAGGGGAGGAGGTGCTTTCAGGATGATTCAAGGGCATTCAATTTATTTTGTACTTTATTTCTGTTATTATTACATCAACTCCGCCTCAGATCATCAGGCATTAGATCCTGGGGATTGGGGACCCCTGTTCTAGAATATGTGGGTGGGCCCAGTGATATCACATTCCTGTGTGTGTGCTCAGCCGCTTCCGTAGTGTCCAGCTCTTTAAGATCCCATGGACTATAGCCCTCCAAGCTCCTCTGTCCATGGAATTCTCCAGGCAAGAATACTGGAGTGGGTTGCCATTTCCTTCTCCAGAGGATCTTCCTAACCCAGGGATTGAATCCATGTCTCCGGTATTGCAGGCAGATTCTTTACCAGCTGAGCCGCCAGAGAAGCAATGATATCACAAGGGCCTTTAAATGTGAAGGGGTGGGGTAGAAGCAGAGGTGAGAGTGGGGAAACCAATGTGCTGTTTTTGGCCTTGGAAACATTAGGCGGGGAGCCGTGGCCCAAGGACTGTGGGCAGACCTGGAAGGTGGAGAGTATAAGCCTGGAGGCTCCAGAAGCAATACCACCTCACCAGCAGCTTGGTTTTCGCCCATGAGATCTGCTTCAGACTCCTGACCTCCAGAACAGTAAGGCAATATCTTTGTGTTGCTTTGGATACTTAGTTCATGGTAGTTTGTTACAGTAGCAAGAGGACTTGGATGTGGGAGAGAGCTGTTTGCTGGCTTCCACGGAAGCTTCTCATAAACTCCCTAGACAGAGATTATTTGAGGTCCCTTGGGTGTCTCTTGACCTCTTGATATGTTCTAAGCAAGAGGACTTGGATGTGGGAGAGAGCTGTTTGCTGGCTTCCATGGAAGCTTCTCATAAACTCCCTAGACAGAGATTATTTGAGGTCCCTTGGGTGTTTCTTGACTTCTTGATATGTTCCAAGTCAGGGGGTTTCCTGGTTTGTGGACTACAGCTCCCCGCAAGAGAGAGCTGGGGGCATTACTGTAAGGCCCCAATACCTGTGTGGGTGCTGTCTGGCACCCAAATACGTGAGGCCATATGCAAATTACATTTCCCAGGTGTTGTGCAGCTGCCATGAATAGGACAGTATTGGAGGGAGGTGATTTGGAAAAGAGACTTGGCCCTCTGGTTCAGATGAACTCTCTCGGGACCCACGTGTTCCTACGTGGTCTGGCCCCTCCCTCCTCCTCCAATCCTACCTTGCTCATTTCTCCGCATCACATGGTAAGTTAGCTCCAGTCTTTGTTGCCTCAGTATCTCCCTGCTCATGTCAAAAGTTACCTTCTTGGGGGGCCCCCTCCTTCATGCCCTGAGCATGCCCACCTGTTACCCTTTCTTATGGCTCCAGTGTGTTTTTCTTTTAGTGTTGATGACAGTTCGTAGCTACATATCTATTGGAAGCATTGGTTTGTTTATCACCTGTCTTTCTGTCTGCATTGAGTTCAGCACGGGCAGGGCCAGAGGAGTTTGGGTTCGCCTGTATCCTGTGCCCTCACACACTGTGTGCTTAATACATGTTTGACTAATAGATGAATGGATGTACATCTAGCCCCCCATGACAGTTCCACAGTGTGTCCACTTTCCTCAATGCTCCGAGGCTCAAACTCAGGGTTACCCCCATCTCCTGAAACACTGGTCCCCGAGCCCCACCTGTGAAAGTGGAGCCCCATGACCAACTACCCTGGCCCCTGTTTTCCTTCATGTCTCCTTTTCCCTTTTCCATTTCTCCTCCCCATCCCCATGGTTCATCTCTGCTCGAGGAGAATGAGCTTTGCTACTCTCCTCTGTGTGACTGGTTGTCTCCTAATGGAAAAAAACAAAAAAAGCTGCAGGCTTGGTGCCTGGCATCCTTTCTTCCATTTTAATCTCAAGTCAGTAGGGCTTTTGTATGGCTTGAAGCTGAATACTAGTATTTACTTTTGCTTTATCCCAGAGCTTGCCTGGCTTGTATGAGTCCTGGCAGCTGCTGGGAATATTCTGCTTCTGGTCTTGCATCTCATCCTGGCGGGGGAGGCCTGGGCCGAGAACGCAGGAGCTGACTTCCATTGTAACAGGCAGGATCAGCCCCACGTGGACAGAGCAGTATGAGTGGGAGATGTGCCTCAAGCTACCAGGGAGCAGAGGTCCCTGGAGAAGTTTGGGGCAGAGATGACCCTGTCTTTTGGGACTGACGTGAGCACAGTGGGATCTGGAGGTGGGAGATGGGCAAGATCCAGCCACCGGAACCCGGGTTGACTGCTGGCTTGGGTTTACTCTTTATACTCTGTCATCCACATTTCACCCCATGAGTGGGAACGGCTGAACATCTCACATCCTTACAGATGAAGAGACTGAAACTCAGGGAGGTTTGAGTGACTTATTGAAGGTCGTGCATTCAGGCCAAGAGTCCCAGTCTGACTGACTGTGGGTCTTGCGTACTCCTATTGCCTGTGCTTCTTCCTGGGCACGTGAAGATGTCCTACTATGCTCTCCAGGTGTTTGTTCATGTCAGTTCCTTAAGAGGGATGCTTCGTTCTGGCTTGGGGCTCCTGGAGGAGGCACACTATATGGATGTGCGTTCAGAGGGCTGAATAGTGCACATTTGAGCACTGGCTTCTCAGCGTCCATTCCTCCTGCTTCCAGTAATAATGCTTGGTTTGGGGAGGAATGAGGGGCGGGAATGGGCTTCCCTGGTGGCTCAGAAGGTAAAGAATCTGCCTGCAAAGCAGAAGACCTAGGTTCCATCCCTGGGTCGGGAAGATCCCTTGGAGAAGGGAATGACTAGCCACTCCAATATTCTTGCCTGAAGAATTTCATGGCCAGAGGAGCCTGGTGTGTAGTCCATTGGGTCACAAAGAGTCAGACATGACTGAATGACTAACACACACTCAGGGGGCAAGGATAAGCCACTTATTACTAATTCTCAGTCCTTACTGTTTATAGATCCTAAACATAGCTCCAAGCATGGAATATTGGGCCCAAGCCTAAGCCCGTCCATGCTCCCCATGCTTCTGATCACAGGTCAAGATGGTCACATATCCTAAGCAGATTTAATCACAATAGAACTAAAAATTTTTAAGAGGGTATCAGAAAAGTTTTGGGCTCTATCCAGCTGGATTTGGACCTTGTGGAGTTGAGGTTGGTACCATGGTAACTATATTGTCACCATGAGGGGAGAGTTTGGAGTGTAAGGCTAAAGTGGAGGATGGCTAGAAATTGAGTAAATCATGCTTTGATCATTGATCCAGCTGTACCTGAAGCTAATCCTACCTATATGAACCAGTAAATTCCCTTTTTGTTTGCTTAAGTCTGAGTCATTTTTTCCTGTCACTTGTAATGGTGACAGCCCCAGCTGATATAAGTAAGGTAGGGGGGTGGCCACACGGTGCCAGCTGGGAAAAGAAGTGCAAAGAGAAATAGGTCGTGAGCCTGAAAGTATGGGAATGAGAATGTCTCTGTATCTCAGTAAGTTTATAATATGTATCCAACTGGAAAAAGACTATACTATGTTAGAGCTTGCCTACCCTGCCTGCTGCACAGGAGGCTGAAGTTGAAACTTCTTGCTCGGAGTAGTAGTGCCCTGGAGTATTAATAGGTATTTCACTAGGGAAGGGATTGTGTGGTCCAACAAATTTGAGAAACATGGGAGTAAGCAGAGAGATAAAGGATTCACTACCAGACCTCTTGAAGCCTTTAAAATGCTAACATGCATTTTCAGCTCCAAGGAGAAGAGAGAGAATGTGTGTGTGTTTCCAGACCTTATTTCTCTTGAAGCATCTCATGGGACTAATGTTGCGAAGAATGTTTTGGAAAACATTGGCTTAGAGAACAATTACTGTGCAGGCTTCAGGGAGGTCACTTTCCAGAATGAAAAAGTTCTGCAAAGGCATGAGTGCTTATCTACATATGCTTAGGGCTGGGGCTATACACGGGAAAGGGAGGTTGTTTTTGATTCAAGATCCCAGAAATACTTTGTATTTTTACAACCAGCAACAGGATTGAAATTCTTATGAGTAAGGGCCAAGTTTGAGCTTGGAGGAAATCTGCAAGGAATTCCTCCTGAACTGTAAATGCAGAATTGCTTGGAGGCCATCTCTATCTTACATTCATTCATTCATTCATTCAGCACTCATTTAGTGAATACCTACCATGTGCCAGGTACTGTTCAAGGTGCTTGGGATCCATCAGTCAGACAGAAATTCCTGCCTCTGTGGAGCTTAAATTCTAGCAGATGGAGGCAGACGATCAAGTAAATATATTCGTGGATTGTATGTTATGGGGTCAAAGAGGAACAGCAAGAGCTAGTGCAGCTGGATGGGGTGAGCCAGGGAGAGAGGGTTGATGCTGGGGGAGGTGACTGTGGGGCCAGGTCATGTAGAGCCCTGGAGGACTTTAGCTTTCACCTTGACAGGAATGAGCAGCCACTGGCAGGTGTGAGCAGGGCACGTGATCTGCCTTTCATTTGTAAAGGAGGGTTCTGGCTGCTTTGTTTCAACTTGAATGCAAGGGCCCAGCGTGAAAGCTGGGTGACCAGGGGTGAGGCTTTGCATTTTGCAGGGGAGAGATGCTTGGTGGAATAGTGTAGCACTGTAAACAGGTGGAGGTGGGGAGCAGTCACTGGATACTGGATGCGTTTTGGAGATAAAGCCAGCAGACTGTCCTGAAAGATAGGAGGAGGGGAAAGAGAAAGAGAGTTGAATCAAGGCTAACTTTTGGTCCATGGAAATCGAAGGATGAAGTTGTCATTAATGGAGATGGCTAGGTTTGCACTGTGTCTAGAAAAAAATGAAGCCAGTGTTTAAAAACTGGGAGATTAAAAAAAAAAAATCCATATCTCCAGTCTCGAAAAATGAATGAAAAGATCTGGCAAAATGAGGCCCACCTTCTACCTGGCTTCCGTTGGGTTGGCATTTGCTGGCTGACCGTCACTCAGGAGGATCTAGTTTTGTCATTTATATCACCCTCCTGGCCTCTTCGGAGAAGGCGATGGCACCCACTCCAGTGCTCTTGCCTGGAAAATCCCATGGATAGAGGAGCCTGGTGGGCTGCAGTCCATGGGGTCGCTAAGAGTCGGACATGACTGAGCAACTTCACTTTCACTTTTCACTTCCATGCATTGGAGAAAGAAATGGCAACCCACTCCAGTGTTCTTGCCTGGAGAATCCCAGGGACAGGGAGCCTGGTGGGCTGCCGTCTATGGGGTCGCACAGATTCAGACACGACTGAAGCGACTTAGCAGCAGCAGCAACAGCCTTGCCCCTTAGGGGTTTCAGTGGCAGAATCTAAGGATGGGTAATCAGTGGCATGGTGGCTCTTAAACTTGGGTGCATGTAAGAACCACCCTCAGGGCTTGTTAAGATAGTTTTCTGGACTCACCTGCAGAACCTTGGATATGGGAGATCTGGAGTGGGGCCTGAGAACCTGCAATTCTTCTAACATCCCAGGTGATGCTGATGCCCCTGACCTATGGACCACTCTTTGAGAGGCATCGAAGGAGCACGTTTTCCCCATAGCATCCCTTCTCATATGCCGTGAATGAGGTTCTCAGATGTTCTGGGAATGGCCTGTAAGATGTGTTTTCATGGGGGTGGGAGGGTGGTGGCAGCTCTGTTGGGGACAGTCTAATTAGCCAGGAGGTCTTTTGAGGTTTGGGACCACTTCAGGGCTTGTCAGGGGTGCCAGAGGTACATTTGACTTGCTTCTTTGTTTTTGGCAAAAGCTGGCTCTGCTGGGTGAGGTCAACAGCAGTTGGGACAGAATGTTTAAGACCCAGAGGAAGATCAGTGGGGCCCCAGCAGGAGATGGTGTTTTCTGGAGAATCCAAGAGAAAGATGAATTCCCTGCAGCCTGCCCAAACTGCTTACACAAGCCTTCTCCTTATGTATTTCAGCTCTAAGTTCATCATGTATCCCCAGTGCCCACTCTTCTTCAGGGGCAAGAGACATCACATTTCCATCTGCTCCTCCAGCTTCGAGAGCTCAAGAGAGAGGCCAGGGGCCACTTCAGCACTGGCCTCCCAGTTTCCCCCAAGCACATGAGGCTGGAGAAGATTCTGGAGTCCCTTGAAGCTCTTCCAGATAAAGGATGGGAATCTGGCCTGCATTTGAGGGGCAGGAGTGTGAGAGCAGGACAAGCAACTTTTTCTTTTTCTCCTGACAAAGAAAATCTCTCTGTACATCTGGTTTGTGTTTTTCTCTCGGCTTCTGCCAGAAACAATTGTGCAAACAGAACACAGCCCCGAGACCGAAAGAGTCTGTCCATTCCTCTGGAATTCTCCATCTGTCTGCTTGGGCCTCATATTAAGATGTGAGGAATTCCTTAATGTGAAGTCATCAAGCTTTAAAAATGCCGCAGGCAGTCTTTGGTTTACCAGTGGTTTCTCACCTTCAAATGTTGACCTCAGACTCTCCGTTGCCCTAGAATGGCCTCCTCACCCATGCCTATCATGATCCAGTACTGATCACACTCTTTTTGTTGTTATTGTTGAGCTATACTATGTCTTGGTTAGAGTGAGCAGAATGAGTAGTTGCTACCATCTTGGTTTGATTTTTTTAGAATACTTAGAAAAAATTTTTTTTAGATTTATTGATGCATCTAGTCTTAGTTTTGGGCTTCCCTGGTGGCTCAGATGGTAAAGAATCTGCCTGCAATGCAGGAGACCTAGACTCAGTCCCTGAGTTGGGAAGATCCCCTGCAGGAGGGCATGGCAACTTACTCCAGTGTTCTTGCCTGGAGAATTCCCGTGGACAGAGGAGCCTGACGGGCTACAGTCCATGGGATCGTAAAGACGGGACACGACTGAGCAACTAAGCACATACACAGTCTTAGCTGCAGCATGTGGGCTCAGGAGTTGCAGTATAGGCTTAGTTGCCCCCTTGTGTCTGGGGTCTTAGTTCCCTGACTAGTGACCTAACCCATGTCCCCTGCATTACATGGTAGATTCTTAACCACTGGACCACCAGGCAAGTCTCTGTTGCTACCATCTTGAAATTGAGAATCTGTATGAAAGTCGAGTGGTGAATATGAAGTGGGGAATATGAATATGAGCAGTGGTGAGTATGAAGCAGTACTTCTCTAATATCTGTAAAGGACCTGTCATTTTCTGTTTATTGTCAATCACTGATCAATACATGGCCCTCCTGTGTGTACATGATTTGTGTGTACTTCCTACCATATAAGTTGGGTCATACTTGAACCCATCCAAAGCCTGTTCAATGAGTTGAGTCTACTGATCACTTACTTGCTTGTCACAGCCATGTCAATCTGCAATAGCAATTTCTAGACACTTATATTCTATAGGTTGATATGGACACAAAGCAATCTGTTCATGGCCCAGCACTGGTCTCTATTAAGGACAAGAGATGGTATTAGGAGAGAAAGTAACAGGGGCCTTATCCAGACTGGACTAGCAGTGGAAGTGAGACCTGAAAGATGGGTAGAGACAGCTGAGGGGGGAAGTGGAGGGACCAGTGTTTCTGGAAGGGAACAGCATGTGTCAAAGCCCAGAGGAAGGAAAAAGTTATAGTTTGTCATGGAAAGGAAAGACTCGTATGTGTGTGTGTGTGTGTATCTGTGTGTGTGGTGTTGAGAACCGGGTGTCATTCAGAAATGGAATGCAGAGTGACAGAAGGAGCAAGGCTCGGGGAATGATCTTTTCCCATGTTCATTTTAAGAAGGTCCTTCTGGTTGTAACTAGAGCATTCTTCACAGGTCGGGGTTTCAGGCTGAAGGCTGGCATGAGTGGAAGAGGGAAGAGGCTTTAGGAGCTACTAAGATTTGGCTGTGCATTCCTTTGCTGGGGTACTCTATCACAGACTGGATGACATAAAACAATAGAAATATACCTTATTGTTCTGGAGGCTAGAAATCCAAAATCAAGGTGTCCACAAGATTGGTTCCTTCTGAGAGCTGTGAGGGAGTCTTTTCCATGCCTCTCGCCTGTCTCCTGGGGATTTGCTGGCTGGTGATCGTTATTGATTTACTTTTGGCAAAAAGTAAATAAATGTTTGCTGGGTCTTCGTTGCTGCTCATGGGCTTTCTCCGGTTGTGGTGAGCTGTGTGTGGGCTTCTCATTCCGGGGACTTCTGATACAGAGCACAGACTGCAGGGCACATGGGCTTCAGCAGGGGCGGCTCCCAGGCTCTAGACACAGGTGCAGCAGCTGTGGCCGCGGGCTTAGTTGCTCCATGGCGTACGGGACCTTCCCACACCGTGGATCGAACCTGTGACTCTTGCATTGGCAGGCGGATTCTTAACCACTGAGCCACCAGGAAAGCCTGGCTGGTGATCACTGATGATCCCTGGCTTCTGCTACATCACTCCGATCTCTGCCTTCATCTCCACACAGGGTTCTTCCTTTGAGCGTCTGTCTCTGTGTCCAGATGCCCCCTTTTCAGGACACTTTATAAATGGTGTGGGTCTTACTGGATTTGGACCTCACCTAGTAACCATATCCTATCTTCATCGTCTACAAAGACCCTGTTTCCAAAGAAGGTCTAAGTCATAGTCATTGGGGTTTTGGACTTGAACATTTTTGCTGAGATACAGTTTAACCAAGAACAAAATAAGAGAATGGCTGTTTATATCAGGGAGTTGGTAGGAGCCAGGGGGCAAGTAGAATGGATTTAGGAGATATTTTACAGTTAAACTCATCAGGCCTGGGCGATTGATGGGATGTGTGGAGTGAGGGAGAGGAAAAAGCTTAGAGCTATGCTTCTCAACTTTTCATGGGAGATCACATGGAGCTCTTAGACGTAGATTCTCATTCAAGAGGCCCAGGAAGGGCTGGAGATTCTGCACATCTTATGAGTTCCAAGGTGATGCCAGCGCAGCTGGTCCATGCGTACGCCCTGAAGGGTGAGTACTTAAAGCTTCATTCTCTAGCACTGTAGTCACTAACCCCTGTGACCATTGGGGGCTTCAGTGAGCACTGAGGTGTACTGGAAGTATAAAGATTTGGTACGAAAGAAAGATGGCAAACATCAGTTAGTATATTTTCATTATTGTTGAACTAATATTTTGAATTATGTAGGGCTCAAATAAGATAGATGATTAAAATGATTTCAGTTTGTTCCTTTTTACCCTTTTCTGTGTGGCTGCTAAAAAAATTAAGTTTAAAACACTTAGAGACATGGCTCACATCACTGGCATCCCTTGGAGATACTGCAGGTTTGATTCCAGTCCGCTGCAATACAACAAGTATCGCAACATGGAAAGTCTCATAAATGTTTTGGTTTTCTGGTGCATGTAATAGTCATATTTACACACTACACTGTAGTCTTTTAAGTGTACAAAACCTATGTCTAAAAAGGTAATGTACATGCCTTAGTGTAAAATTATTTCATTGCTAAAAAATGCTAAACATACTCTGACAATGCAGGGTTGCCCAAATTTTTAATAAAAAGAAAATGATAAAACATGCCAAACCTATCTGTGAAGCACAATAGAGGAAAGCAAAATAAAACAGGGTGTGCCTGTGTAGTCCATGATATATGTCTGTTGGCCAGCACTGGCTTAGAGGGCTGGTCCTTGAAGTCATATTTCCTCCTTCCCAAAGCTTCCTGACCGTTCCAACTGAGGGAGGTGTTTCTTACAGGCACTTTTCTTTAGAAACTATTTTCATGTCACTTAGCATCTGTCAATAAAGGACAGAAATGGTATGGACCTAACAGAGGCAGAAGATATTAAGAAGAGGTGGCAAGAATACACAGAAGAACTATACAAAAAAGATCTTCACAACCAAGATAATCACAATGGTGTGATCACTCACCTAGAGCCAGACATCCTGGAATGTGAAGTCAAGTGGGCCTTAGAAAGCATAACTACAAACAAAGCTAGTGGAGGTGATGGAATTCCAACTGAGCTATTTCAAATCCTGAAAGATGATGCTGTGAAAGTGCTGCATTCAATATGCCAGCAAATTTGGAAAACTCAGCAGTGGCCACATGACTGGAAAAGGTCAGTTTTCATTCCAATCCCAAAGAAAGGCAATGCCAAAGAATGCTCAAACTACTGCACAATTGCACTCATCTCATGTGCTAGTAAAGTAATGCTCAAAATTCTCCAAGCCAGGCTTCAGCAATATGTGAACCACGAACTTCCATATGTTCAAGCTAATTTTCGAAAAGGCAGAGGAACAAGAGATCAAATGGCCAACATCCACTGGATCATGGAAAAAGCAAGAGAGTTCCAGAAAAACATCTATTTCTGCTTTATTGACTATGCCAAAGCCTTTGACTGTGTGGATCACAATAAACTGTGGAAAATTCTGAAAGAGATGGGAATACCAGACCACCTGACCTGCCTCCTGAGAAATCTGTATGCAGGTCAAGAAGTAACAGTTAGAACTGGACATGGAACAACAGACTGGTTCCAAATAGGAAAAGGAGTATGTCAAGGCTGTATATTGTCACCCTGCTTATTTAACTTCTATGCAGAGTACATCATGAGAAATGCTGGGCTGGAAGAAGCACAGGCTGGAATCAAGATTGCTGGGAGAAATATCAATAACCTCAGATATGCAGATGACACCACCCTTAAGGCAGAAAGTGAAGAGGAGCTAAAAAGCCTCTTGATGCAAGTGAAAGAGGAGAGTGAAAAAGTTGGCTTAAAGCTCAGCATTCAGAGAACGAAGATCATGGCATCTGGTCCCATCACTTCATGGGAAATAAATGGGGAAACAGTGAATCAGTGTCAGACTTTATTTTTGGGGGCTCCAAAATCACTGCAGATGGTGACTGCAGCCATGAAATTAAAAGATGCTTACTCCTTGGAAGAAAACTTATGACCAACCTAGATAGTATATTCAAAAGCAGAGACATTACTTTGCCGACTGAGGTCCATCTAGTCAAGGCTATGGTTTTTCCTGTGGTCATGTATGGATGTGAGAGTTGGACTGTGAAGAAAGCTGAGCGCCGAAGAATTGATGCTTTTGAACTGTGGTGTTGGAGAAGATTCTTGAGAGTCCCTTGGACTGCAAGGAGATCCAACCAGTCCATTCTGAAGGAGACCAGCCCTGGGATTTCTTTGGAAGGAATGATGTTGAAGCTGAAACTCCAATACTTTGGCCACCTGATGCGAAGAGTTGACTCACTGGAAAAGACTCTGATGCTGGGAGGGACTGGGGGCAGGAGGAGAAGAGGACGAGAGAGGATGAGATGGCTGGATGGCATCATGGAGTTGATGGACGTGAGTCTGAGTGAACTCCTGAAGTTGGTGATGGACAGGGAGGCCTAGTGTGCTGTGATTCATGGGGTCGCAAAGAGTCGGACACAACTGAGCGACTGAACTGAACTGAACTGAACCAGCATCTGTCGCTCAGTCCTGTAGTCACTTGGGTCTGTGTAATTTCTTCACTTGAGTTCTCAAGCTCGCCAAGGGTTAGGGCTCAGCTCTGAGTCTCCTACATGACCAGTCACTCTCTTACTAACATGATGACTGTTGACCGGGCACATGCTGGTGAGGCAGGTGTCTCTGGGGGCTACACGGGTGCTCTCCAGGGATCTGACCGAATGCTGCACGCAGAGGCTGGGGTGGAGCTAGGCTCCTGGACCCCAGTTTACAGGGTTTGGCAGAACCTCCAAGAGCCACTCACAGGCTGAAAGAACACCATTCCGGGACAGACAAAATCAGGAACCATGGCCTCTGAGGGAGGGATTTCAAGGTGCCTCTATCCTTTTTACTTAGCCTTAAGGCAAGCGCTGAGCCACCTTCTCCAAGCGGGTGGGGACGTTGCATGAAAAGCCCATGGCCCTGTGGGCAGGGTCCTCTCTCCCCTCCTTCTCCCTTCTCTGAGGCCAGAAAGTGCTGGGAGCAGAGCGCAGCCCTTGGGAAGAGGCCCAGCCATCTCTCTCTCCGTCCTCAATCCTAACTCTTCCCTGCCTCCCACCTGGCAGCTTGACAGGGTGTGTGGTCCAGGTCAGCCTCAGCAGCACACAGGAAAGCAGCCCTCGGTTTGTGCTAGCTCTCTCCCCGCCTCCCCTCCCCCGTCCCTCCTCCCTTTCTCTTCCCCCTTCTCTCTCCCGTATCCCCCCCACCCCCTCCACCGCTCCACCGCCCCTCTCTCCTCCCGCTTGCCCTGGCTGCCATCTCTGCTTAGAGGGTTACATTGGCTGCTGGTCTCCCCTCTCCCTCACTCAGCCTGGGTTGAGATCTGAAATACAGGTTTGCCTTTGGGGAGCCTTGTAGGTGGGGTTTCCCCCAAAGCAGATTCTGGGATGGAGCTCAGGGTGCCAGAAGTTCATTAGGGAGCAGGTCCTGTGAGAGGAAGGGGGAGGAAGCAGGACCTGGGAGAGGGAGGAGCAAGAGGTGATGCCTGCCTGACAGGCCTCGGGTTCAGCCCAGCTGGTGGGGAGCTTTGGCACAGCGCTACTTGTCAGCTACTTGTCAGCGCGGCTGAAATGGCCTGAGCTGGGAGGGCCAGCTGTGCCGCCCACAAGCCTGCAAGCCCCTTCAGAGGGCTCGGCTCTGTGTCCACAGTCGACCTGGCACCAGCATTTGGGTGTGGATGATTACTGGGGAGGTGATCCCAGGGGGCATGCTGAGAGAGTGGGGAAATGAGACAGAACGGAGGAAATCGGATCAATACGGGGGAGTCCCTGAGCAGACTACCGCTGGGGACACCTGGGCTCCATCCCCCTGGGATCTCTGGGGTCCTGCGCAGGGAACACCATGGAGGGGCAAGGAAGCTGAGGTTCACATCCACCGACACCCACCCCCAACTGGATACTACTCCCTGCGCCAGAGAAGGCCTGAGGCAGAAGCGGGGGACCTCCAGGTGGGGCCCTGGAGACAGGTAGCAGTTAGCACCTCCCCATGTGATACAGCCCAGTGTGTCAGCCTTCTCTGCTTTGAGGAGCCCTTGACTGCCTCAGCCAGCACTGCCCTATTGCCATAGGTCCTTGAGAATAACTGTCCCCTCCTCAGAGCCTCTGTGACGGGAGCCTGGGAGAGCCTGGGGGGCAGGCGAGGAGTCTTGCTGGGCCTGGAACCCCGGCTCTTGGTACCTGGCACATAGTCAGTCAGTGTTTGTGGCTGTCTCTGGAGAAGGGGCAAAGAGTTAGGGTGAAAGGGTTTATGGTAGGGAGGGACCAGGACCAATCCTTCAAGCCCCGCTGGCTACTTGAACTTCCTCCAGCTTCTTTAGTTAAGCTCCCATGCATCCAAGCCCACAGTCAAGGCAACATGACTCTGTCTCACTCTGTCCTGATGAAATAGTCTCAGTTTATCCATGCTTACCTTGGATGTTGGCCATGCTTGTCACTCGCTTAATCCAATCACCCTATGACATCGGTATTGTTAGCATCAGCATCCCCTTTCTAAAGATGGAAAAGTCAGGCCCAAAGAGGATGATGCCACTGCTGCAGGCCGGGCAGCTAGCAAGTGGCAGGGGTGGGATCTGAAGCCAGGGATCTACCCCATCCCCCAGGGTATATTTGCAGAAGAAGCAGTTCAGGCCTGGGGTGGGGGAGAGGGAGGGTAGAGGCCGAAGAGTGTGTGTAGACACACCTTTGTTACTCCCTTCAAGAGGCTTATATTGCCATAGTGTAGTCCATCTTTCCCAGCCAACTTTGTCTCATCACGGATCAGAAGCTGAGGCTGGTGAAGGCCATGCCTGTCTCTGGTCAGAACCAGTCTGTTGTGAGTCAAAGGACTTAGGGTCGGTGAGATGGACACTTGTCAGGAGCCTGGCAGAGTCACCAATGCCTCTGGCTTTTCAGTGCCTCCCCTGAGAAGGTACTGTAGCTTCTTCAACCCTGGGCATGAGGTGAGGGTTCCCATGCTCTGTCCCAGGTCCTCCTTGGCTCCTGCCCCTCAGCCTGCCATCACCCCCATGGAGGACCAAATTCTTCCTAACTTTTCACAGCCACAGCCTGAAAGTTGAGGCTGTGGTTTGTCAGGGCCCCTCTTCCTGCAGTGGTGGAGCCAGCCTCATTAAAAGAAAAGGAACTAAGGTAACATGATATAAAGCCCTCTCCTCATGGGACCATTAGCATACTTGCCTCCTATGGGCTCTGCCAGGCCCTCAGAGGCCCAGGATTCTCAGCCAAATCCCAGGGAGGGGCTGAGATGGAGCAAGGAAGAGCTCTTCCCCTCTTCTGCTGCCTACCCTTAGTGAGCGGGTGTGATTTGGGGAACCGAGAGACCATCGGGAGAGTCAAGGAGATGTAGTGACTGCCTCAGGCTGCACTGACCTACATAGGATCGGGGGAGAAGTCTCCAGGCACTGAGGGGCCACCGGGGTCAGAGCTAGATGGGGAATGGGACACCCTCCTGAGTTTCTCTGGTCTTTGAGCACAGCTGCCAGATCTGGCCAGGGCTCAAGACCCTGCTCTGGGCAGATGGACAGGGACCCAGGAGAATGGAAGAGGACAATAAAGCAAATGTGTGGATTCTAAACGTAATTAAGTGCTTCTGGTAATCCATTTTTAGAAGGTGTTAGGGGCAGATTTTCTCTTTGATTACCTGACACTGACCACTGAGAAGGTCACTGAATTTGATGGGCACACCTATTCCAGGGACTCAGGAGAATAGCGGGTCTAAGTACTATAATTCGTCAACCATAAGATGCTGTCATCTATGAGATGTGCCAAAATTTTGTTGTGCTAGGAAAGAAAAACACTGCAAATAAATGCTTTTCAAAGAGAATTTTATTTCATACTGATTGAAGAGATCTTTTGAACTTAAAAAATACGGTGTTTATTGAGCATTTACTATGGCCAGAACTTTCCCACCCACAGCTCATTAAATCCACACAATAGTAGAGAGAAGCATTAGCAGTGGTAGAGTGGTAGTAAGTAGAAAGAGTAATGGTAGTAATTAACATAGCAGCTGTCAAACTTTCAAACTTTTGTAGTAACGATGAAACTGTCTTAAGCACTTCCTGTGTTGCCAACTCTGCTCTTGACCTTCACCTACATTATTTTGTTGAACCTCCACAAGGACCCCATGAGAGGATGCTCAGCTTTATCTGAATAAGCCCAGAAAAACGAACCAACATGAGTGCACTTTAGTTTCTTGTGACAGCTCTGATGTCGCAGCCCTTGACAGAAGCAGAAACTGAGGCACTAGGAGGCCAAGGCACTTGCTCAGCGCTCCATGGTGGAACCTGGATTTAAACCCCGAAATGTGAGTGCTTGCAGGGTCCTGCTCATAATCACGCTGCGGACTGCTCCTCATGTCTCCATGTGACAGCACGGGGACACCTGCTTTTGTGAACAACAGCGACCCGTGCAGGCTACATGGCATGGTCCCTCGCAGCTACTCCGCTCTACCTGCTACAGCAAAGGAACAGGCGAGGCTGTGTCCAGTAAGACTTCATTTCCGAAAGCATGTGGTCAGCAGGTAGGGTTGCCAGATGAAGCATTTTATTTCCTAAACCTGGCACCCTTAGGTGAGCCAGATGTGACTGTGGGCCATAGTTCACCAGCTTCTCATCTGCGAGTGCCTCAGAGCAGCTCTGGACAAACATGCCCTCGATTCCCAGAAAACATCAGAAAGGAGGGTATTGCGATTCACATTTGACAGGCAGGGAAACTGAGGCTCAGGATTGAGTAACTTGTCCAAATTAAGTACAGCTTGGGGTTTGAAATCTTGGTCTGTTTGACTCCTTAGCCTCCATGTACCCAAAAGACTCGAGGCTCTGGAACCAAAAGGCAACACTCCTGGCATCTTGATGAAATTTAGGCCAAAGGGAAAGATCTTCCTGCTTCCCCTCCCACTCTTCTATCTCCCGTCTCTGAGGCTAGCCTGCTCTTTGGTTTGTACCTGATTTCACCGGATTTACTGGGGGAAGAGAAAAAGACGATGAATGTGGCGGAGAGGTTTGTTGGGGCGCTGTCTTTCCTGGTGACGGCTCTGAGTGCTTGTCCTAGTTGTGGGTTCTTTTTTTAGAGCAGATGACAGTAACTGCTTATTCCTCATCTAAGCTGACTGCTCTCGGCCTCATCCAAGAAATGCGGCAGATGAATGGCTTTGGAGCCCATGAATTCTGCCATTGAGTCTCAGTCCAGTTTCCAAATTGTGGGCAGAGTAGATCATTTGCCAGTGGGCAACATCTGGAGACCTTTTGGCTTGTCACAACTCAGGAGGGAATTTGTTACTGGCATCTGGTGGATACAGAGCAGGGCTGCTGCTCAGCACTCTATAATGCATGGAATATCCCACACAACAAAGAACTAGCTGACCAAGACTCAGTAGAGTTAACCTTGAGAAGTGTTGATATGCAGTAAAGTGACCCATGATTTGGTCTGCTTTGAACCCACTTACTGCTTTCCTGTAGTTCCAGCCCCCTTGTTATCATATCCCTTCCCCACTTTTTTTTTTGCAGGTGGGAAGCAGGAGGTTGACCAGTGAAGGTTCTTCAGGGTGAAGGGCTCTAGTTGTCTCCCTCTTCTTCCTTGTTTTCTGTAAAGTATACCTTCCCCTCCCCACTGTAAATCTCACCTGTATTTGCCAGACCTGCTGTGTTACTCAGGATTTAAGCCGAAAGAGAGAAGCCCTCTCAACTATTTGCAGTGAAGGGCATTGAATGCAGGGAACTGGAGGAGCTGAGAAGACAAAGGGGGTGAGCCCCCTCCCCAGGAGGAGGTGGGGTTCCAGGATCCCAGGTGCAAAGGTCATCCAGAAAGTGGGCACTTGGGGGATCTGTCCCATGGGAACTAGAGCATGCAGGAGATGTTGCTGCTGACTGGGACACAGTGGAGAGGGAGAGATACTCCCAGTAACTCCAGTCGGGCAAAATAGCTCAGCAGGAAGTCAGATGACCCGGGGACTTGAGAAGTGCAGCTACAAATGTTAGCACCTTTGATACCTGCAGCAGAGCTGGGGAAGGGTGGGAAACAACTCTGAAAACAGCCCCTGGAATGATCTGTCTCTTCTTTTGCTGGAAGGAAGATGTGGAGGTATTCTGGTTGTACACAGGGATTTTGGGCTGCCGTCAGATTTTCCTGAGAGAGGGGCTTGAATTAACAACTAAAGCTAATTAAGAATTCCTACAGGCATCTCAAGGGGGGCCCAATACATGAATCTTTTGCATATTTGGTTCAGAAAAATCCTGGATGTTGTTATAGATGCTTGAGTCAGCTTCCAGTGGATGGGTTGATTCTCACTGTAGCAAGATCACTTGCATCAGAATCCCCTAGGGACTGTTAGTAACGCCAGCTCCACAGACTGACCCAGAAATCCAGAATCAGAATTTCCAAAGGAAGAAGGGGAGGAGACCAGGAGTGAGCATTTTCAATTAAGTTCCCCACAGTTGGAGAACTACCGCTGAAAGGACCTAGTCATGTTAGCACTGGTTTAGGGGTACATTGAATGCACCCACTAAATTTCCCACTCTGTTGATAAGCTATGAATATAATAATTCAAACATTGTCATTATCTACTTTGTAAATGTCCCTGGAGTACTGGAGGGTTTCCTGTGAGCATGTTATATCGATAAACTGGATTCCTAAAGAGAATAATTGGTCAGCTGTTGTTTTTCTCTTTCTGCTTGAATGAACTGTACACTCTGGGTGTGTGTGCGTGTGAGAGAGACAGACAGAGACAGAGAGAGAGTAGGGGAGTGGGGGATCACATCATCAAGGGAGGGTTGATTTGTGATCAAAGAACATCAGGTATTCCTGACCAGCAATTTCTTCTCTGAGCTCACTCTCATAATGATAAACACCAGTTCATTTTCCTAAAACCCATTTTGTGTCCAACACTTCGGATAGGTCATTTCAGTTTCTCACAGCATCTCTGTCATGTAGGGATCAACTTTTCTTATCACAACAGGTGAGGAGACAAAGATACAAAGAGGTAGAATCATTTGCCTGAAATTTCTGAGCCAGTGGAAACAGGATATGCAATATACTTTCAAATAAGTCTCAGAATACATCCCCTTGTCATTCTTCCAGGAAGATTATGAGTCAAATTAATAGTTAAATACTCAACTGAGTTTTGACTTCTGGCATAATAGCATAGAAGCCTCTGCTGACCCATCCCCAGTGAAACTTGTCAAAACTATAAAAGAAAAACACAATTGCATCTCTGTAAATGACCCTAAGAACACAGAGGAAATGAAGAAATATTTATTGAAGAAAATCTAATATTTAGTAAGAGCTTGAATATGGTGAGAGTCTCTGATGTCTTGAAACAGAAATCCCATTCCGGACTGATGAAGCCAAGAGCACAGAGCTTCCCCTTGTCAGCATCTTGAAGCCTGCCTTGCCACTACCTGTTGCTGGGAAAACTTTTGGGCAAGTGAAGCTGAGAGGTGATGTAAGCTGAGAGAGCAGGGAGTCCCCAGAGAAAGAGAACTAGTTATGATTTTCTTGACAGAAGAGAAGCCACTTCTAGCCTAAGCCATTTTGTGACCTAAGCATGGCCACAGTGCTTACCCTTGAACACATCTCAGTGATTAATGATCTTAAGGGAGTGAAAGAATGTGGAAACAGGCAAGAGAAGAAAAAATAGCAATATGTTAAAGAAAAGATGTTATATCACTTGTAGAGACTCCCTGTTCTGTTTCAGTGGTAAACATTAGCCTGAAGTGCTAAATGACCAGATCAACGGGAACCTAAAAGATGATGTTGTTGACCTTTTCCAACCATCACGTCTTTAGTCAACTAAAGCTTGAACTCTGTGGCACCCCTCTCAGACCCTGTCATCAATACGCATGTACCCCCCAGCTGGCCCTGTGGCAAAGAACCCATGTTCTAATGAGGGAAACATAAGAGATGTGGGTTTGATTCCTGGGTCAGGAAGATCTCCTGGAGTAGGAAGTGGTAACCCACTCTAGTATTCTTGCCTGGAGAGTCCCATGGACAGAGGAGCCTTGCGGGCTACAGACTCTTTACAGGTCACAGAGTCAGACATGACTGAAGCGACTTAGCACTTAGCTTAAAGGGCAGTTTTGGTGTTCAGGGAGACATTGCTTTGGGAATGATCCCTGATAATTCCTTACTTGCTGCAAGCGGTAAGTAATCCTTTTCTTGATCTTTGGCTTGGCTGTGTCTTTTGACGTGATACTCACCAAGAGGCAAACCAAGTGCTTTAGGTAACAGTGGGAGCTCAGTTTTTCTGCCCAGACAGCTCTCATAGAATGGAGGTTCTACACTGGATGGAGCACCACTGAGGCTACTGGGGCCCTAGCCCTTAATCTGGCTTGTGAGATAATGGGCTCCATACTGACAGAGATAAGATAGGGTGCCTTGGAGTTGCTGGCCCTCCCTCCACAGAATTCTAGCTCAAAGAGATTGTCATTGCCCAAGCACCAGAGCCTTAGCTAAAGAGACTTTGCCTGTCAGCAGGGTGTGGCGGGGTGGGGTGGGGTGGGAGGGGGTGGGACGGTGGGCCTGAAAGCAAGATATAGAAGAGAGAGCTCCAAACATCTTTCCAAAGGAACTGACTTCATTTGCAGCATAGTGTGGAAAAGTTCAAGTCAAAGAGCCCTCTCAAAAATAGAGGTGTGGTGAAAGATAAATTGATAGATTGATAGATTCATTAGCAGCTAAGTCACTTCGACCCCATAGATGGCAGCCCATCAGGCTCCCCCGTCCCTGAGATTTCAATGCAAAAACACTGGAGTGGGTTGCCATTTCCTTCTCCAATGCATGAGAGTGAAAAGTGAAAGTGAAGTCGCTCGGTCGTGTCCGACTCTTAGCGACCCCATGGACTGCAGCCCATCAGGCTCCTCCATCCATGGGACTTTCTCCGCAAGTGTACTGGAGTGGGGTGCCATTGCCTTCTCCATTCATTGGAGGTACAAGTTAAACTATCCGAAACTACAATAATTTGCTGGCAAGAAACAGAAAGAGCTGGCAGTTTTTTTCTGAAAAAAACCTCAAACAGTGACCCTGACAGTTATCCTTTGAAAGGAAATGGAATGTGATTGAATCAATCCATGAAGTAACTTATGCCCCAGGGGCATTGTTGACAATAATAGAGTGCCCAGTCAGCAATACTAATTGGCAAATGCCACTGGGTGCGGTAGTGACACACAGCCGGCAGTGGTCAGGGAAAGAGAAACTTAAAAAGAGTCTGCTAAAACTCTTGGCATCCCAGGGTGAAGGTGGGCATCCCCTAAGCTGTGACCCCTGAGATTCTCCCTGAGGAGAAACATTAGAGATTTTACAGTACAGGCTGAAATAGACTTAACTAGAAAAATTCAGCCAGTCACTAAACAAGTAAACAAGCAAATAATAATAACAAACCCTAGAGAAGAGTGGACTCATAGCCAGACTTGTTCCAATAGATAATCTAAAATGTCCCATTTCCAACTAAAAATTATAAGACATGCAGAGAAATAAGAAAATGTGGCTCATATACTTGGGGAAGAAATGGTAAAAATACTGCCTGTGAGAGTGACTGGATATTAGATTTAAAAAAACTTTAAAGTAGCTATTAAAATCTGTTCAAAGAGCTAAAGGAAATCATGATGAAAGGACTAAGGAAAGATATGATGAAATATCACATCAAATGGACTGTCAATAAAGAGATAGAAATTATAAAGAAGAACTTTTATGGAAATTTTGAGTCTGAGACATACAATAACTGAAATGAAAATTTTACTAGAAAGGCCCATCTGTATACTTGAACTGACAGAAGAATTAGTGAATTCGAAGATAGATTACTAGAGATTATGCAAACCAAAGAATAGAAGGGGGAGAAAAGGGGATGAGAAAAATGACCAGACTCTCCAGAAATGGGAGGCACTGTCAAATGCACAAACATGAGTAATGGGAGTATCAAGAGGAGGGAAGTGAAAGGAATAAAACAAATTTCTTTTCAAAGAAATACTTACTGAAATTTCCCAAATGTGAAGAAAACTTTATACATTCAAGAAACTCAAACTCTTAGGAGGATAAATTCAAAAGAATCCATAGATATAATCAAAATGCTTAAAGCCAAAAATAAGGAGAAATCTTGAAAGTAGCAAGAGAAAAATGATATCACTTATAAGGAAACCTCAACAAGATTAATAGCTTAAGTTTTCATCAGAAGCAATGGCAGCTAGAGGCAGTGGGATAACATATTCAAAGTGTTCAAAGAAAAGACAGTCAAGAATTCTTTATCCAGCATAGCTGTTTTTTCAAAAATACAGGCAAAATATGAAGACATTGCCAGATAAACAAAATTTGAGAAATTAATTGCTAGTAGATGTTCAAGCTGGTTTTAGAAAAGGCAGAGGAACAAGAGATCAAATTGCCAACATCCACTGGATCATCAAAAAAGCAAGAGAGTTCCAGAAAAACATCTATTTCTGCTTTATTGACTATGCCAAAGCCTTTGACTGTGTGGATCAAATACACTGTGGAAAATTCTGAAAGAGATGGGAATACCAGACCACCTGACTGCCTCTTGAGAAACCTATATGCAGGTCAGGAAGCAACAGTTAGAACTGGACATGGAACAACAGACTGGTTCCAAATAGGAAAAGGAGTACGTCAAGTCTGTATGTTGTCACCCTGCTTATTTAACTTATATGCAGAGTACATCATGAGAAACACTGGGCTGGAAGAAGCACAAGCTGGAATCAAGATTGCCGGGAGAAATATCGATAACCTCAGATATGCAGATGACACCACCCTTATGGCAGAAAGTGAAGAGGAACTAAAAAGCCTCTTGATGAAACTGAAAGAGGAGAGTGAAAAAGTTGGCTTAAAGCTCAGCATTCAGAAAACGAAGATCATGGCATCTGGTCCCATCACTTCATGGCAAATAGATCGGGAAACAGTGTCAGACTTTATTTTTTTGGGCTCCAAAATCACTGCAGATGGTGACTGCAGCCATGGAATTAAAAGACGCTTACTCCTTGAAAGGAAAGTTATGACCAACCTAGATAGCATATTGAAAAGCAGAGACATTACTTTGCCAACAAAGGTCCGTCTATTCAAGGCTATGGTTTTTCCAGTGGTCATGTATGGATGTGAGATTTGGACTGTGAAGAAAGCTGAGCATCAAAGAATTGATGCTTTCGAACTGTGGTGTTGGAGAAGACTCTTGAGAGTCCCTTGGACTGCAAGGAGATCCAACCAGTCCATTCTGAAGGAGATCAACCCTGGGTGTTTTTTGGAATGAATGATGTTGAAGCTGAAACTCCAATACTTTGGCCACCTGATATGAAGAGTTGACTCATTGGAAAAGACTCTGATGCTGGGAGGGATTGGGGGCAGGAGGAGAAGGGGACGACAGAGGATGAGATGGCTGGATGGCATCACTGACTCGATGGACATGAGTCTGAGTGAACTCTGGGAGTTGGTGATGGACAGGGAGACCTGGCGTGCTGCGATTCATGGGGTCGCAAAGAGTTGGACATGACTGAGCGACTGAAATGAACTGACTGAGACTCACTTTAGAAATATTAAAGGAAGTTCTTCAGGTAACTCAGGATAGTAATTTGAACGCACACATACAAAACAAAACAAACTACTAGTAAAGTTCATTATAAGAATTGATCAGTTCAGTTCAGTTCAGTTGCTCGGTCTTGTCTGACTCTTAGGGACACCATGGACTGCAGCACGCCAGGCTTCCCTGTCCATCACCAACTCCTGGAGTTTACCCAAACTCATGTCCATTGAGTCGTTGATGCCATCCAACCATCTCATCCTCTGTCGTCCCCTTCTCCTCCTGCCTTCAATCTTTCCCAGTATCAGGGTTTTTCCCAGTGAGCCAATTCTTCGCATCAGGTAGCCAATGTACTGGAGTTTCAGCTTTAGCATCCCGATGAATATTCAGGACTGATTTCCTTGAGGATGGACTGGTTGGATCTCCTTGCCGTCCAAGGGACTCTCACGAGTTTCTTCTCCAATACCACAGTTTTCAAAAGCATCAATTCTTTGGCACTCAGCTTTCTTTATGGTCCAAATCTCACATCGATACATGACTAGTGGTAAAACCATAGCTTTGACTAGCTGGACCTTTGTTGGGAAAGTAATGTTTCTGCTTTTTAATATGCTGGCTAGGTTGGTCATAACTTTAATATGCTGTCTAGGTTGGTCATTTATAAGAAATGATGTATAAATGCAAACTTCATCTCCTTTCTTCTATTAATTTAAAAAGACATTGTCTAAGACAATGTGTGTATTATATATTGTTGGGGCTTATAGGATGTAGAAATGTGATATATTTGCCAATAATAGCTCAAGAGACAGGTTTAGAGCAAAGCTGTATTGGACTAAGGAAACGATTCCAGATGGTGACCCAAATCCAGAGGAACAAATGAAAGGAACCAGAAATGATAAAAAAAAAAAAGGAGGCTAATGTAACAAACACTATAAATATTTGTTTATTCTCCATTCTTTTCTTAGTTTCTTTAAAATACTTAAAAGATATAAAATTATAAAAGTTATAGAATGAGAAAATTGTAATATTAATTAGAACAATGCATTATTACACATTTCTAACACATATTGACTTACTATATACAAAATAACCCCAAAAAGAGAAAGGAGAATGGAGCCATATGGGAATAACCTTTCTGTATCTCACTGGAATTACGGTAATAGCAATCTGAAGCTGATTTTGAGAAATTCAGATGTATATAGCAAACTCCAGAGCAAACACAAAGAAAGTAATTCATTCCAAAAATTGAAAAAACTCATTGAAGGAAATGAAAATTCTTTCTGTATATATTAAGAGATTGATTGGCAAGAACTGACTATGTGATTTTGATGGTACGGACTAGGACTGTGGTTGGTTCACATTCCATAAGGCAGGAGGGTTTGACTGGGAACCGTTGGGCAGAAGTTGGCACTGTAGTCACAGGCAGAATTTCTTCTTCGTTGAAGTGAAGTCGCTCAGTCATGTCCAACTCTCTGCGACCCCATGGACAGCAGCTTACCAGGCTCCACCATCCATGGGATTTTCCAGGCAAGAATACTGGAGTGGGCTGCCATTTCCTTCTCCAGGGGATCTTCCCAACCCAGAGATTGAACCCGGATCTCAATTCTGCTCTTTAGATCTTTCAATTGATCAGGTGGAGCCCACCAGGTAATAGAGGACAATTTCTTTTGTATAAGGTCAATTGATTGTAGATGTTAATCACTTCTACAAAATACCTTCACAGCAATTAGTGTTTAAGTGAATAAGCAGGGACAATTGCCTAGCCACACCGACACAGAAAACTGGCTATCATGCATCCCAGATAAACTCCACGTGCCTAAACATTTGCTTTAGAGTCAGCTTTCAGAGTAACCTCTACATCATTCTCTTTTTCAACTCAGCAGTGGCACAAAGATCCCCTTCCCAAGGAAGTAAAGCTCATTTTGAATACAAGCAAGTGACAGCCCATGGTCTCAAAACCCTGTGGCTCCTTGGGTTTTTCTCGTCCAGAATGTTATACGTTGGGAGATTGTGTCAGCTCTCTCTTGGATGGTGTTCACTCATGCAAGGCCAAGTTTGACACATTATTTTGGCTGCCACAGCCCCCTGTATCCATAAGCCAGTGTTTTCTGTCATCACCTTTGCTAAGCGTCCCAGGATTCACATAAATACCACATCTCCTGAGTAGTATTTACAGCTGTCTGAAGAGGGTATTCATAGGAAGGTTTCTGATTTAAAAAATTTCCCCCATTTCCCCTGAGCCCAGCATTGAATATTTTCACTACAAAGCCTGACTCAGGACAGAGAAATAGCAGATAAATATTGCCATATGTTTTTAAAACCATGTAGGATTTTTTTTTTTTTGAGTTAACTGATACTACTCTCAAAAGCTTTATAGGAGGGTCTCTTATCATTTGTAGTTATTAAAAACAGAAGGAAGCAGTTGGGTTGGAGGAGCCCCCATCTTTTTCTTTCAAGTCTTTTATAATCTGTACCAGAAAAAATGCAGCTGGAGCCTAAAATCTTTGAGGAGTATGTACAGGGTGGGGGCTAAGAGCCAGCAAAATATTTGTTGTCTCTATTTATAATAACAAGAGCTAAGAATTATTATCAGCTTCTCCATGCCAAGTGCTTTGCATGCTCAATCTCATTTGATTTTCAAAACAACCCTATGAGATAGGTGCTGTTTTAATCCCCAGTTTCAAGATGAGAAAACTGAGGCCCAGACAAGCCATATTAAGTTGTGAACAGTCTCATAGGTGTAAGTGGCAAAGCTGGCCTTAAACCCTGTCCCTGTCTGATGACAGAGTGTGTGTATGTAACCACTGTGCCTCTTGCTGCTTCTGACAAAATGCTAATGCAATCTGTGAAATAGATGTGGACCGTTGTTCGTAACTCCCTGTAGTTCACAGAGGTGTTCTCATTGGGATGTTTGTGTCTCAGTGCTGGCATTAAAAGTCATCGTTGCCTGTGGTAAGGCGCGTGTGAAAGAGAGGAAGATTTAAAGGGAATGGTAAAAATGAGAATCTATATTCCCACGAGAAAAAAGAGTCTATTTCCCTATCACTTGCAACATGTCATCAGAGGGAAATAACCTTTGTGACACAGAAACAGTGCCACTGAAGACGTGGACTCGTCTTCCTCCATTCAGCTAAATGATTAATTTTCTTCGTATTAACTTAAAATGAGCCCATTTTAAAAAAGTACTTTTTTTCCTTGAAAGCGATGCTCATTATGCTATCATTTTAAGTAATTAAATCAGAATAAATGGCTCTGTGAAGCTATTTTAATGTAACATCTAATTATATCTGACCTAGACTGTGAACTATAATCATTAAGTACATGAACTGTGTAATGTTCTGCACGGTCTTTAATAATTTATATGGCAGAATTCAGCTGCATTGGAGCCTTAAGTAGGAACAACATCTTCCACGACACCTGTTATCTGCCCGGATTGCCGAGGTGGTCTGTCTGTCAGCTGGTGCTCCAGCGCTTCATCCTTTTCTCTCTGAGGATGCTCAGCTCCAGTGCATGGAAACTGTCCCTGTATTTTGGATGCCCAGTAATTATTTTGACAGGGAGCTCAGAACAAATCAGTGAAATTGGCAGCACTTATATACTGTTGGCAGTTGAAATGCTTTCTGGACCCAACTAAAGACTGGGGACACCTTCGCGGATGAACTAATTCTGTCGTCCAGGAGGTGTCTGGACCACCAGAGTCACGCTCTGGCTGTTACTGGGACGGCTGCTCCGTGCGTGCATTCGCATCCGCAATTCTAAGTCTTTCACTTGGCCATGGGAATGTGTTCTTGGCAGCGGCTCAAGAGAAGACCTCTCCAAAACCAGGAGGGATGTTTCAACCAAATTTGGGAAGACACGTCAGTGTGATAGTTTTTGTTTTTGAATTTGTAAGCAAGGACTTTCTTCCTTTTAATCCATTGCTGTCACTAAAATTAGTTTCCATTTTGGGCCAATTTCTTTTTCTCTTCCTCCTTTTGCACTTATCATTCTTATTGGGATAGTGTCATCATCTCCCCACCCCCTCATCCCCACTCCCCTCCTTTTAAAATAGTTAAGCCTGCCATGCTTTGGGAAATGAAGATGTTTGTTTCCATTGCCCCTTTCAGGGAAGAGAGTGAGAAACTAAAGATTCTGATCTCTGAGACAGAAGTACAAATTCATTATCCCTTCTCTGCAAGTCTGTAAATTCTGAAAACTGAGTGTTTTCATTGCTCATTTGGCATTGAAACCTGCCCTGACCTCTGGTCATTTGGCTAAACCTGACCTTTCCCTACTAGCACTGTTGGTTAATCCACATGATTGATCACCCTTCTGTGAATTTTCACAGATCCCACTGCAGAAGTATTGCTGTGTTTAATGATCATCTACTTCCCTAGACCCACTATGAATATCACAGAGTACATTTATATGCCCCTTTATTGATTCCCTAAACAGTTCTGGGGCCTAGGGCTTTAGAGAAGGCGCTGTGAAACTTAGGATAAAGATGATATTCATAGCTGTCATTTGTTGAAACCCGCAGCATCCCAGGCATTTTTCATGTGTTGTCACTTTTAATCTTCATGGACATTCATTGTATAGATTGTTCTCATTTAACAGATAAGAACATCAAAGTTCAAAGAAGTGATTTGCCCAAGGACACAGAGATAGCATATTTACTAATCTTTATATTCTTTTGAACAGATATTATTATAGCATTTAGTTTTCCTGGCCAGATACCCAGAATGTAGTGACTATTCAGAATGTCTAGCAAAAAGGAGACTGACTCATCCAAATGACGTGTGTGATTTGTGCTTTATCTCGTATCCCGTCTTGGGTGCTATAATTGTCTCATTCAGTGTTCATGGCTAATGGCCGAGGACTGCTTATTGCACGTCAACATGTAGCTTTTGTTCATTTTACCATCACAACAGTCCTGTAAGATGGTACTGTTATCTCCCCTCCCCCACCCCATTTTACAGATGGGAACACTGAGGCTTAGGGAGGTGGCTTACATGGCTTTGAGGTCACACTGTTGTCAAACCCAAATTCCTGTGCCTATCGTACAGTGAGGCGACACAAACTGAAATGTCAGAGTTTGGAGCAGAGAAAGGCTTATTTCAAGGGCCAACTATATGGGCAGCTCATGCTCAAAAGACTTGAACTCACCCATGATTTTAGGGAACAATTTTTAAAGGCAAATTTTGGAGTAAGGGCTATCAGATGTGTAGGTTTCCTGACTGGTTGGTGGTGAGCTAAGAGGGTGGGGGTTCAGGAATCTCAGTCATCAACCTTCTGGTTCCAACCAGTGTAAGGCCTAATGCTCCCGTGTTCAGTCTGAAGTTCCCGTTCTCTACCTGGGTGGGGGCCTTGGCTCCTGTTGAAGAACTCACAGGTATGGATCAGGTTGTTATTCACCCCTTAAAGAGGAAGTAGAACTCTGCTTTGTTACCGCACAGTTGTTTCTTGACAGCTTTTCCTTTGTTTCTGTTTTCCCTCTCTTTTCCAGTAAGTAACTGCTTGAATCTGCCCTTTGGAACTCTGGCGGAAGGCCTACAAATAAGGAACGGGGGCTACAGAAACACTTTTGTACCTGGGAGGGCCCCACAAAGCCCTGCATGACCAGGCTGATAGCTGAGCCTGTACTGTCTCATAAGCTGAGCAGCCATCACCTCGTCAACTCACTCTAAAGTTTAGAAGTGTTAAAATTCACTGAGACACAAGAGAAGAATTCAATTGCAGCCAGTGTAACTCACAGCAAAAGAAAACTTTTCAACTGCAGGCCTCTAAATCTGAAAGCCTCCTAACCCAGTTTATGGAGCCAGTGCCCTAAAGAGAGGCCTCATGCGTTTCTGGGTTGGCCACCAAAGGCCAGCCATGGAGTATCTGTCTGTGTCGTCAGCACAAGGTTCATGGTGGGTGGAATAAACCCAGGACATACCATTTCTGGTCTTTTTTTTTTTTTTTTTTTTAAACTCAATATCTCAAGTCAGTTTCTGGTTCCTATATCAAACCAAATTAAATATTTACTTGAGTTACTGTCACATATTGGGTTGGCTGAAAAGTTCATTTGGGTTTTCCCGTAAGATGTCATGGAAAAACCCAAATGAACTTTTTGGCCAACATGATACCATGTACCCTTTCTTAAGGGTTGAGCACAGACCAGTGAACAAATCAGAGTGTCTACTTTCAAGAAGTTTATGTTCTAGTGGCAAGGAGGATAGTCATTGAGAAAATAAAAATATGGTGTGTCAGTGACTGCTAATGAGTACAGGCTTCTTTCTGGGGTGATAAAAATGACCTGGAATTAGATGGTGGTGATGGTTGTACAACCCTGTGAATGTGTCAAAACCTTCTGAACTGCAAACTTTAAATGGGTGAAGTTTATCATATGTGATTTATATCTTAGTAAAAATATCTTATGTCTTAGTGAAAATTAAGGAAATAAGAAAAAAATGAAGCAAGGTAGAGAGCCAGAAAGTGACAAGAAGTGCTAGTTTAGACAAGATGGTCAGGAAAGGCACAGAAGGGGCTGCTAATATTCTCCCACCTGCCCTCTGTCCCCGTGATGTACCACTGGGTGCATTTTGGTTCTGCCCAGAGCTCTCCACCTCCAGTACCCACATCACTCTGATTCTAAGCCCAAGTTCTTTCTTGCCTGTTGTAGATTTGCCCTGTGTGAATAAGTACTATCAGGACAACCAAGCAATACAGCTGGGGCAGGGTGTTATGGGCTGAATTTTGTCTCCTCTCAAATTCATGTGTTGAAGCCCTAAATTCCAGTTCTTTAGAATGTGCTTGTATTTGGAGTTTGGGCCTTTTGAGAGGTGATTAAGTTAAAAAGAGCCAATCCAATTGGTGATGTTATGTTGTTGTTTAGTCCCTAAGTCATGTCTGACTCTCTGTGATCCCATGGACTGTAGCCTGCCAGTCTCCTCTGTCCTTGGGACTTCCCAGGCAAGAATACTGGAGTGGGTTGCCATTTCCTTCTCCAAGAGATCGTCCCAATCCGGGGATCGAACCTGGGTCTCCTGCATTGCAGGCATATTCTTTACCATCTGAGCCACCAGGGAAGAAGAGGAAATTTGTATATACAGAGAGACACTTAGAGTTGTGCACGTCCAAAAGAAAGGCTGTGTGTGGACACAGAGAAGGTGGCTGTGTGTAAGCCAAGGAGAGAGGCTGCAGGAGAAACCCCACCTCTGACACCTTGATCTTGGACTTCCAGTCTGCGCAGTTGTGAGAACATGAATTTCTATTGTTTAAGTCATTCAGTCTGTGTAGGCATTGAAAATTCCAAATATTTTAAGTGTGCAATATGTGTTGCACACTTCAGAAAATAAACACACCCGTGTGCCCAACACTGCCAGGGAGAAACAGCATCCACCAGTGTCTGAGGAGGAGGAGTCCCTCTGCTCCCAGACTGACAGCGCCTGAGAGTTACCACTACCCCTGACCACAACAGCAGAGATTAGTTTTGCTTGTGTTTGTACTCTACATAAATGGAATCACAGAGTATCTACTCTTGTGTGTCTTATTTCTTTCATACAACTTGTTTGTGAGACTGTTATTTTTTATGTGTATGCAGTTATGGAGGGGCATCCTCTCCTCTGTAGTACATTTCAACGTGAGAATACATCATAATGATCTTTTCTACTGTGGATGGACATTTGGGTGCTTTCCACAATGGGACTCTTACAGGTAGTGTTACTGGCCATTGTTATCTTATCCCATATTTGAGTCTGGTTGAAGAATTCTCTGCCTTCTCCAAGATGTTCTTTCTACCGTGTCTTCTAAAGCTTCATTGTTTTCCTTTTTGTATTTAGGTCTGTCATCCATTAGGAATTAAGGGAGGGGGAAGACAGATTTTTTATTTCCTGGAAATATCCAATTGATCTACCAGCATCCATTGAGAAGACCATTCTTTCTGACTACATTCCAGTGTTCTGGACTGCACTTTTAAAGTTAGGAATTAAAGTGTTTTATATCTGAAAGTGACAAAAAATCTAGCCATCTGCATGGTAGATTGTCTAGGGGCAGAGAAACAAACCTCCTCTCTCTCTCACTAAAATCTGTGTATGAGAGGTATATTTTTGTTTAGGTATATATGTGTGTGTGTATTAGGTGTGTATGTTTTAGGGGCATGTGTTGGGTATGTGTTTATGTGTAGATGTGTGTATGATTGAGTGTGTGTATGTATATTTGTTAGTTAAGTGTGTGTATGTACAGGTATGTGTACTAGGTGTGTGTGGGGGGCCTAGTAGGTATTGTGTGTGTAAGCATAGGGTATATTTATGTCTTAGGATTGTGTATGTGTGTTAGGTGTCTATATATTAGAAGTGTGTATGCATAAGAGGTGTGTATTAGGTATGTATATTTGTGTATAGCTGTGTGTATATATTAGGCGTGTGTTAGACTGTATACAGGTCTCTGTGTGTTAGGTACGTTTATGTATTCAGTCTGTGTATGGAGTCAAGGGCTCCCCTGTGGACAGGGTTCTAGACCCAGGCAAAGGAAGGGGGTTATCCAACTGTAGGATAATTGGGGCAAAGGGCAGGGTGCTGCGAACTTGGTGTTTAGAACAGGATTGTGAGTTCAGCACCTAGCCGGCTACACAAAAAATCTAATGGATTGGGTTCTCTGTATGTCTTCTGTTCCAGGCAAGACTGTTTCTCGAAATGGGGTCTACTCTGGGAGGGATTTGAGGTGGCTGCACCCATCCTGAACCGAGTGTTGGTGTGCCGGGGATGCAGGCAGGACTGGTGAATCCGATGTTTGTAGGTGCTCCCCACTCCCACCCCCAGAAGCAAAGACCCACTGTGGACTCTCCCCATTCAGTGAGCCAGGAAGCAGGCAACCAACTCAGACTGGCTTCTCATCACTTGACTGGGAGCCTACTTTTAGTCCCCCAAATAGATATTTGTTAGTTTCAGTGGGTGAATTTTCTTCACATCTACTTCAGCAATACAAATTCTGCCACCAAATTTTCCTAAACGTCTGTCTTCTGTGTAATTTGTATGTCACGCTAGAGAGACTGCTACTTGAGATACTTCAGTGGATAAATTATTCTCTCCTCCACTTCTGCAAAAAATTACTCTCTTTGATGTGAAAATTATATGCACTTAGAGATATGCTAATCCGAAAATGATTTGAGAAGAGGAGAGGAAGGGAAGCAGCTGACTCAGAGGCTGCTGTGGTCGCGTGCACCTGCACTGGGCGATTCCTGAAGGCGAGTGATATCTTGGCAACTCTCCTCGACCCAAAGCGGTCTTTAGTTTCAAAAACCATTGATTTCTCAAAATCTGATGGAGGCAATTCTCATGCAAAATATGATGATTTTAAATATATTAAGTGGTTGGGAGGTACAAGCGGAGATTAGCATATTAGGGAAACTTTCATTCATTCATCGATACTCGTACTCAGTGGCTATTAATGGAACACCCAGCGTTAGATACTCACAGAGAATAAGCCAGATGGTGAGTCTGTGCTCTTGGAGTTGTCAGAACTTAAGATGGTAAAGGTCTGTTGGCAAAGAACACTAGGAATCTACTCTGAAGTGAAGTGAAGTCGCTCAGTCATGTCTGACTCTTTGCGACCCCATGGACACCAGGCTCCTCCGTCCATGGGATTTTCTAGGCAAGAGTACTGGAGTGGGTTGCCACTTCCTTCTCCAGGGAACTTCCCGACCCAGGGATCGACCCAGGTCTCCCACATTTTAAACAGGCGCTTTACCATCTGAGCCACCAGGGAAGCCACAGGAATGTACTCTAGACGAGTCAATTGTTGCTCAAGGTGTGTCCGTACAGCATTCTCAGTGAGACTGTCAAAAACGCAGACATTTCAGCACCGGCTCCCCTAGAGCTAGCAAAGCAGACTCTGCATTTTGGTGGCTCAGACAGTAAAGAATCTGCCTGCAAAGCAGGAGACGCGGATTCATCCCTCGTCAGGAGAAGGGAATGGTAAACTACTCCAGCATTCTTGCTTGGAGAATTCCATGGAAGAGGAACCTGGTAGACTACAGTCCATAGAGTTGCAAAGAGTTGGACAGGACTGAGTGAGTGACTTAACACTTTCAGTTTCACTTTTTTTTTGAGGTGACTCATATTCATGTTCATCCTTGGCTACCCATTAGAGTCATCTGGGGAACTGAAAAAGCACTGGAGTATACTCCAGGCCAGTCAATTCAGAACCTCTAGGGGTGGGATTCAGGCATTGTAGAAAACTACTCCTCAGGATGTCCTGAGTCACAGTTTCTGGGGGCAGGACCCAGGAACCTATCTGTACCAAACCATTCAAACAAAACAGATGAGGAAGGTCTTTGCATGGTGGAAGGCGAAGGGGATAAAGCAGAAGGCAGAACTCAGTCTAGAGGGAAGGGTAGGTGAAGCCAGTCCTGAACCTCACAGCTTTCCTTAAATTTTAATATTGACATAGTTTCAGATTTACAGGAAAACTGTAAGAATAGTACAAAGAATTCTCTTATATACTTCATTCAGACTTCCTAGCTCAAACTTTAACATTTTATCACACTTGTGGCTCTTACTTCCGGCTCTCCTGCTATGTACATGCGCGCGCGTGTGTGTGTGTGTGTGTGTGTGTATTCGTTTTGTTCGTCTGACGTCTTCTCATGAATGAACCCAGGTTATGTACCTTTGGCAGGGATACCCCTGAAATGATACCGAGTCCTCCTAGTATATCAGATCCAGATGCACTTGCCCTTGCCTGTTACTGGTCATGTTAACCTCCATCACTTGGTTAAGATGTTCTCTGCCAGGTTTTTCCACTGGAAAGTTCCATTTTACTTTCTGTCATTCATTATGTTGTGATAAGAGACTTTGGGACTTTGTAAATACTATTCCTCCTCCAACATTTACCTGAAAAAGTTTTTAAGCTGAAACTAATTTCAGCATCTGATGATGACTGTTGATGGAATCAGTTATTATTACCATGTTTGCCAAATAGTCATTTTCTAATTCATCATTCCTTTGATGTCATTATTAGGTTTTTGTTTTTTTTTTTTTTTTTAATTGTAAGGGAGATCTTCCCCTTCTCCTCACTTGTTTATTTACTTACACAAGTTCATGGATTCTTGGTGAACTTGTGTTCATCATCTTAATCCTACCTGTTACTCCTGTTGACTGTTTAGCATTCAAATGATCCCGGATTTGGCCAGTGTTCTGGCTCCTGTGTTCTCTGGATGTTTCTCCGTCAATCTTTGATCACTTCCTTACTTTCTGGGGTAATAAGACATTCCAGGCTCAGATCTCTCGTTAGGCATGTTGAAATATGTTGGGGCTGACACTTCCTGGGAAGAAGTTTCACAGTTTAACACTGACGTGACTGAATGAAGAAAATTTTAGTGAATGGCATTGGTAAGACAATCCCCACTGGGTTTTTACAACCTATAAAAATGCTAAATTTGACTTTCAACAGTCAGTGTTTTCCTGAAACAGTGCACAAATGTGGAGTTGGCAGGGGGATTAAATTCTGTTTAAAATAATGAAGCTATCTTGTCTACACCTAACTCCATAACATTTTTAAAGCAAATTTAATTTATGGACT
Organism: Ovis aries; assembly: GCF_016772045.2. NCBI lineage: Eukaryota > Metazoa > Chordata > Mammalia > Artiodactyla > Bovidae > Ovis > Ovis aries. The sequence continues at coordinate 29,525,442 of NC_056072.1, forward strand.
CTTTTCATAAATTTCCATTTTTTTTCCAAATTATAAAAATATGATAACACATTTACAGGAAACTTGGAAAATACAGAACAAAGTTACATATAATTCTACTATATATTAAAAATTTTTTTATGTAGATAAATTAAGTTTTTAGTTGGAGTTTCAATAGCAAACTCTCAAAAATTAATAGAATGAATATACAGAAAAGGAGAAGGATATAGTAGACCTGGATACCTCATGAACAAATTCAATATAGTTAAGATTTATACAATTTTCACACAACAGTAGGATACAAATTTTATTCCAGTTGCCATAGACTATAAACTAGGAGACACTGGACTATATCCAGGGACATAATAAGGTGCAGAAATTTCATCATCTAAAGATATTAAAATCATACAGTTTATTCTCTTATCGTTGTACTTTCCATAACTTAGTTCTCATAGAAATGGCAACTTTTATTGCCATTTCAATTTTTGAAGTGAGTCCTCACCAGTAACACTATCCCTTTTAACAAATAATAGTGTTGTTAACGTGGGCCACTGCAGAAGGGAATGGCAAGCCACTTCAGTATTCTTGCCTTCAGAGTCCCACGAACAGTATGAAAAGTGTTGTTAAGATAGGCTGTAAAAATGGGCTAAGTGTCCATATTCTAAGAGAGACTGGTCACTTGAATAGTCACTATATTTTCTCAATTCCAGAACTTGTCCAGATGAAAAGTTCTGAAATCAAGTGCTTAAAGACTGATGGAGACACGTCCAAAGGACATAGGAGCCAGGTTTACAGCGTTCCCACTGGCCAAATGTGGGATCATTTGAATGAATAGTAAACAAGTGTAACAACATGGAATAGCTTAAGAATCTATAAGTTTGTATAAGTAAATTAATAAATGGGGAAGTTTTTATGTGAGGATAGTTTTGCCCCTGGGGATATTTGCTGAGGTCTGGGGACATTTTTAATTGTCACAACAGGATAGGGAAGGACTTGTTATGGGGTAGAGACTAGGGATGCTGCTAATCATCCTGCAATTCACAGAACAGCACCGCAATTAAGAATTTTCCCTCCCAAAATGTCAGTAGTGCCAATATGAAGAGTTCTTTCCCATAGGAAAGTGTCCACAGTTTCCCAAAGTGTGATTTGTTAAACACTAATCCTCTAAACTAAGATTATGGCATCTGGCCCCATCACTTCATGGCAAATAGATGGGGAAACAGAGACAAACTTTATTTTTCTGGGCTCCAAAATCACTGCAGATGGTAACTGCAGCCATGAAATTAAAAGACATCTACTCCTTGGAAGAAAAGTTATGACCAATCTAGACAGCATATTAAAAAGCAGAGACATTACTTTGCCAACAAAGGTCCATCTAGTCAAAGCTATGGTTTTCCAGTAGTCATGTATGGATGTGAGAGTTGGACTATAAAGAAAGCTGAGTGCTGAAGAATTGATGCTTTTGACCTGTGGTGTTGGAGAAGACTCTTGAGAGTCCCTTGGACTGCTAGGAGATCCAACCAGTCCAACCTAAAGGAAATCAGTCCTGAATATTCATTGGAAGGACTGATGTTGAAGCTGAAACTCCAATACTTTGGCCACCTAATGCAAAGAACTGACACATTGGTAAAGACTCTGATGCTGGGAAAGATTGAAGGCTGGAGGAGAAGGGGATGACAGAGAATGAGATGGTTGGATGGCATCACTGACTCAATGGACATGAATTTGAACAAACTCCGGGAGTTGGTGACGGACAGAGAAGCCTGGCATGCTGCAGTCTATGGGGTCGCAGTTGGACATGACTGAATGACGGAACTGAACTGAACTGAATCCTCTAAAGTGTGATGGAACCTCAATTTTAGTTGAGGTGGTAATGGACCCAACAAAAAGACAACATTCCAGTTTTACTTTCAGTTAGGAAGTGTGACTGACTGTGGAAATGTTGTACAGGACTTTGGGGAAAAATCGTGAAAAAAGTTGATGCACTTGGGAGACGGACTCCTTTGTCTTTCCCTCCATCATCCATTGCTGGCCTGGAATGCACATGTGGTAGCTGGGGCTCCAACAGCCATCTTGGGACCATATGGTAACTCTAAGGATAGAAATGGCTCCCTTTGAGTTTAGCAGAGCAGGAAGATAGGAGCATGCCTGTCTAATGTTAATAACACCAAGAGTTTCCATAGTAACTCTCAAGTATCTGGCTTTGGATATCTCTTATTTATGTGTGAGAAAAAAATTCTAAGTTATTGTTATTTTGAGTACCTAGGCCTTTTCAAGTTTTAATAAATATGGTCAATGATTTTCCAACTTGGCATTTAATACATATATGTGTATGTACATAACAGACAGCCCTTGAATTAGAAAATCTATGGAGAACAACATTCTCCTTTAGAAAAGCATGTGCTTTCCCCCAAAGATAATTTATTTTGAATGAATACCTTCCTACAAGAGGTATTTTGCCCCTAGCAGAGGGAATGAGTTCTTTTGAAAAGGGTACATATTTTGTTCCATTTACTTCATACACATTCCAAAATAAATGAGTATTCTAATAATTTAGTGCATGCCACATGATTCCTACCATATGCCCGTGTCAGGAATAAAGGGCTTCAGTGCATGTTCTTATCTGAGTGTTGAGCTGAGCTCCTAAACTTCCTAGCCAGCTCGCACCATCAGGCAACCATCTGACTGGGACAGAGCGGTTCTAGGGCAAGGTGGGTGCTCTGCTTCATCAGGGCAGGATCTCACAAGCATGTGTACTCAGAGAAGGAGGTTTCTCCCTCTCAGGAGACTTCAGTTAAGGGTGTCTCAGGCACCAGAACTGATGGGTTATGGGGAAGGAAGGTGGCCTGTCTGGTAAGGAAGGTCTCCCTCCTGTACTCGCTTATGATGCAGCTCTGTGATTTCAGAGTCACAGTGAGTATTAGCAATTAGCAATTAGCAATTTAGTAATTCCTCTCCCTTCCTTCCCTCCATCTCTTCTAAGTAGTAACAATAGGCAACATTCATTGTATGTTTATTAAGCGATGCTCATTGGAAAAGATCCTGATGCTGGGAAGGATTGCAGGCAGAAGGAGAAGAGGGCGACAGAGGATGACGTCATGGATACAGTGGACGTGAACTTGGGCAAATTCCAGGAGAGAGTGGGGGATAGAGAGGCCTGGCGTGCTGCAGTCCATGGGGTTGCAGAGTCTGACACGACTTAGCGCCTGAACAACAATAACCATAATATGTGTTCAACGTCTTCTACTCGTTTCATCCGTGCGCTGCTGTGCTTAGTCACTCAGTCGTGTCTGACTCTTTGGGACCCCACGCACTGTGGCCCGCCAGGCTCCTCTGTCCATGGAGATTCTCCAGGCAAGAATACTGGAATGGGTAGCCCATCCCTTCTCCGGGAGATCTTTCCAACCTAGAAATCGAACCAGGGACTCCTGCATTGCAGGTGGATTCTTTACCAGCTGAGTTACCAGGGAAGCCCCATTTCATCTGGAGGTACCATTAGCAGCCCTCAATTTGGCAAACACTTTAAAATGTGTAAGATGGCATCTGTAAAGACCCTAGTTTCAAGTAGAGTCATATTTTGAAGTCCTGGGTGGATAATAAATTGGGGGCAGTAGTGCTTTTCAACCCACTGGAGTACCCAAGGTTTTAACTTCTGAGGAATACTCTTATGTAAAAGCCTTCCGTGTGCAATGTTTATTTTGGGTTGTGTGTATGCATGTGTACATTTCCCAGGGGAGAAATTTTACATAGAATTCTTAATGCTTCTCCAAGTGCAAGTTCTGTCCTAAGAGACTGAGATGTATTCTCTTTCTCAGGCATGAGTACAAGCCCAGCCCATTTGGCTTTTACTGGGTGTCACCGCTCCATCCATCAGGCTTGCCTGTGTCCAGAAGGCTGTTTTCATGCATTTTTATGGCTTCTGGAGACTCCATTAAAGGCATGTTCAATCAGCGCCCTGACAGTGACAGAGCCCAGTTGCTCACCAATTCTCTCTCTTGAAATTTATAGAGATCATAAAAGACTCGTAGGAAATCCTTCGGCCTCCACATTTGGGTTGCAAAGTGTCTCCTTTAGAAGGGAAAATGCCACTGAAGACCATTTAGACATGTGGCTTTTACATTTCCTGGGACTGGTTTCCTAAACTTGCTTTTCCCACCCAGGCTCTGGGTCTCATGCTATGAAACCCAGGCTTGAGAACGAGGGAGCCCCATTAGAAGGGACAGAAATACCACTTTTCTTGAATTTCTTTTTCTTTCCCTTTCTTAATTTCCCAGGGACTGGGATTAAATCAGCAAGATCCTGACCTTGGCCATAGTTTGGCATCCTAGCAAACCTGCCATTCTGCCATGTGCAACTCACTCAAGTTGGGCCATCTGCAATTGTGCAGCCCTGGGTACCCATCCCCATGGAGCAACACATGGCGGATATCTTTGCCAACCCCGCATCCATGTAGGCTGAGAGCACCTTGCTTTTGCTTTCGGGGCTGTCCTGCTTCTCTTGGTGTCTATGGGGCTGACTACCACCCCCACCTCGCCTCTAGCCCTAGAAGTGGGCCTGACACCCATACCTGAGCAAATCAAGCACCTTTCTAAGGCTTCTGTTGGAGCTATTAGGTTGACCAGAAAGTTTGCTTGGTATTTTCTGTAAGATGGTAAAGAAACACGGACAAACTTTTTGGCCAGCCCAATATTAGCAAGCTCAGTTTCCACAAGGATTATGCGGGGCCTTTTGCCATCAGAGCTTGTCCCCTGCTTCCTTGCTTTTCCTCTACTCTTGTCTGTATTCCAGAGGCCCGCCCCTTGAAGGCTACGTTTCCCCAACCCCTTGCTAACTGACTTCTAGCTGGATTGGGCCAATGGAAGGCACTGGGCTCCTCAGATGGCACTAGTGCTAAAGAAGCGGCCTGCCAATGCAGGAGATGTATGAGATCCGGATTTGCTCCCTGGGTCGGGAAGATCCCCTGGAAAAGGGACTGGCAACCCACTCCAGTATTCTTGCCTGGAGGATCTTATGGACAGAGACGACTGGTGGACTACAGTCCATAGGGTCTCAAAGAGTTGGACATGACTGAAGCAACTTAGCATGCATGCATGGGTAGACTGAGGGTGAAAGGAGGGAGAGACCAGGGTAGTTTTTCCTCTCCCTCCCTGTATTAATCATTGTCTCCAGCAGCAATGGCAGCTCCTCTCTGGCTCCAGCCCCAGCAGGCTGGTATCCAGCCTCTGGGTACATCAAGCCTTCAATTACATCATGCTGTTCCCTTTGTCTCTTTGATATGAAAGGCAGTGCCTTTCTAATGTGGTTCATCTCTGGATTAGTCAGCATCCCAGGTTGTCTTCTACGCAATCCCCTCACCTGTGTAATCAGTTCCCTGCATTAATTTTTTCCAATGCACATACCCAAGGTAGTTTGTTTTTATGAGTGATTCAAGAAAAAGAGTAAACTGGAACTGCAGCAGGCCAAACATGGCAGATTTAGACTGAAGCTAACAGGGAGGGGAGCAGGACTGAAAAAGAAAAAGAAGATAGACTGACTCCAGATGATGTCTGAACTGCTGGATGCAGCTATGCCTGAAGTTCCTGGGCATTTCATTTTTGTTAGCCAACAAAGCTAACAAATCCCTTTCTGTCCCCACTCTTTATTTTTTGATATGGTTTGATTTGGGTTCATGTCACTACAGCTGAGATTTCTGTCATAGCAATATTGAATGTAGTGAGATGCCATTAAGTATTAGTTTTGTTGGTTTTTTGTTTGTTTTGTTTTCAGCAAAAAGTCTGTCTTTAAAAGGTTATTCATCAGAGGCAGCAAATCACCTTAGCACAGATTTTTTTTGTAAGTCAGCAAATATTCTCTAGTTAACCAAATGTGAGGCAAATATTGGGCTTCCCTGGTAGCTCAGCAGTAAAGAGTCTGTCTTCAGTCTGTCTGACCATCCCTGGGTCAGGAGGATCCCCTAGCGAAGGGCATGGCGACCCACTCTAGTCCTGTTGTCTAGAGAATCCTATGGACAGAGGAGCCTGGCAGACTGCAGTCCATAGGGTCATGCAGAGTCCAAAACAGCTGAAGCAACTACGCAGTGGCAACAGCAGCAGCAGGGGCAAATATTCACCTAGGGTTCCCAGAGAAGACTCAAACAGAGGAATTATTTCACCATTCTGAGCTGTACTATGTTTTTAAAAATTCTTATATATAAAAAAATCTAGGTGTGTATCATAGATATAAGCATATGTTACAACTGATCAAATTGTATAGTTTTGCTACAGTTTAGTCCATGTCAATTATTCTTTAATAAAGTTGGAAAATGCCCCCCCCCCAAAAAAATCGTAGGAAAAAACAAGTAGACAGGAATACTATTCAGCACTAAAAAATGATGAACTTCTTGTCAAGCTGGATACATTCAATTTGACTCTGCAGATGAAACTCAGACTTATTATGCTGAGTGAAAGAAACCAGACACAAAAGCAGACATATTATGTCATTCTAGATATATGAAACTCTACACAACACAAGTCTAATCTATAATGACAGAAAACAGATCAGCGGTTGCCCAGGGAAAGAAGTGTGGGAATTATTTGAGATGAGACATGAGGAAACTTTGGGGGATAATGGAAAGTTTCTGTGTATTCATTGTGGTCGTAGTTACACAGGGGTAAAATTTAGTCTAACTCATTGAATTCTACAATTAGAATGGGTGCATTCAAATGGATATAGTATGTAAACCATACCTCAGTATGTTTGATATAAAAAATCAATGTGTACATTTCATATAATAGAATTTTTCCCAATTGAAGAGCTATTATTATATCTACAGTATGGTTTCCCATGAAATGGAAATGGAGGAAATAAGGCAACACAAGTGAAGCCACTACATTTTGGGGGTGAGTGTTGTGTGCAATGGAAAGAAGGCTTGGCTTGGCCCCTCAAATAAGGGGACTCTGAGAGTTCTTTATTGGGAGTCTCAGCTGGCACTTCCACTCCCAGCAAAAGCCCGCTGGAGGACTTCTCTGGTGGTGCACTGATTCAGATTCCACATTGCCAATGTAGGGAGCAGGGGTCAGGGAACTAAGATCCCACATGTCATGGGGCAGAGCCAAAAGATGGAAAACAAAACAAAACAAAACAAAACCTGTTGGAGGCCAGGCAGGAGCCTCTGATGATAACTTTAGTGTTCCTGAGTTTAAAGCAGAGAACTGTAAAAGCCAGGCACGGATGAAGTTGGGAGCATGTAAATCCATGTTTCTAGCAGGTAGATGGTGTGGGGTCCTGAGAGCTTGGGTGAGGACAACTGGCAGAGGCAACTGACCATGTCTGTGTGATTTTTATGGACCAGATGTTCTAACTGTCAAGAGTCTTGGAAATTCCTTGGAAGTCAAGTGAACATTAACAAAATGGGCTTGTGCAATTCACTGGATAAGCTTGGAGTCATTACAAGAACATTGAAAGAACGCTAACCAGTTTTGGCCTCTGTCCTGATGAAGTGAGGCGTTTTGTTACAGTAAAATTCTGGAATGAGTCACAGGGCATGATGCGACCATGACAGGAATTTTCAGATCGCTCCTACGGCAGGCACTGGCCTGCACGAAGCCATGCTGCAGTTACTGGTGTTGAGGGGAGCAAGGAGGAGTCAAGAGGAAGGGGCTGTAGTGTCAAAGAGTGACCCCAGATTATGGCCACAGAGGATTCTGCCCCTTGCACTTTCTCTCCCTCCCACCTTTTCTCCTCTTTCTGCTTTATCCTGATAGACAACGTATTGGTTTTTTATTGCTATGTATCAAACAAACTGCCCTTCTCCCACAAAAAAAAAAAAAAAAACATTTAGCAGTTTAAAAATGACACACATTTATTAAGCCACAGTTTCCAGGCTTGGCTTGGCAGTCTGAGCATGACTTACCTGGAGACTCCAACTTGATGTCTTTCACTGTAATAATGGTGTTGCCTCAGGGTCTGTGGTCTCATTTGAAGGCTCACTAGGGCAGGATCCACCTCCAAGTCACCTAGTGGTTTTTGGTAGTATCCCCTGTGGGCTCTTGGACTGAGAGCTTCCTTGCTGGCTGATGACCAGAGGCTTCCCTCCATTTCTTTCCAGGTGGTCCTTTCCATCAGGGCAAGAGCTGGAGTGTGCCATACAATAGCCACAGCCTTTTATAACCTCTCTGAAGTGACATCCATCACCCTTGCCATTTTCTGTATGTTAGAAGCAGGTCCCTGGGTGGGCATGAATAGCACAAAGTGGGGTCCCTAGGAGATAGTGAAAGGCTGTTCCCCTACCATAGGCAAAAAGCATTTATTAAGGCCCGTGCTGTGCTATGTTCTAGATCAGATGCTAAGATTCATTATTCATAGATGAACAAAGAGGGTTTATGGCCTCAGAGGTGTTCCATTCAAGGTTAAGAGCTGATCAAGTGAGCAAGCAGTTAAGAGAGAGTGGTACATTTATTGATAGAAGTGTGCAGTGGAGCAGAGTAGAGAGAAGTCTGTCTTTGGAGCTAGAGCACATGCTTTATCACTCTGGGGTGTTGGCCAACAGATTTACTGATGAAGGAGCTACAGGCACTGCTGATAATGTTGAATATTGTCTAGATTCAAAATGGAAGGCTATGCTAAACTTCAGGTAAATGGTAATGAAAAGGATGACGTAATTTTTATTTCCATTCAAGTTCATATACCTTCTGAATTCTGTCCACAGACCATATCCAGCAGCTGGATGGTATCTGTGGTTTCCATGGGTCTCCATTCTCCATGGGTAGCCTTTTGCACTTGACCGCTCTCTGAGCAATCCCCAGAGGCCTTTACAGAGAAAGAAAGAATTAGGCTAGAGTCAGACAAGTGTGGATTGACTCTCGGTTCAACTATTTTGTGGCCGTGTGGCCTTTGGCAAGTCCCTACTGAGGGCTCCTGGCCATGCCCGTGCGCAGCCCTTAGCACCCAGCCATCGCCACCTACTTTTACCCTGTGCCTGGTTACCAGGAAACCGTTACTGAAAGACCGTTAATGGTCCTTCAGTGATTGGTCGGCATCTGCAGCGGGCTCATCCCCGAAGAGAGCAACTGTCAATGAACGCCCGTTAGCGGTTCCGCTCAGCCATTGGCCGGTGCTGCAGTGGGCCCCTCCCCCAAGTGAACAACTGTCCAACAGCGACCGTTAGTGGGCCGGTCTATCAACGGTCACTGGACTTGTAGTCTTGAGGAGGAGACGGAGGTGAGAGATGGATCCTGGCCTTCTCCCTGGCTCTCTGGCTCACCGGGCCTTGGACCGGTGGGTGAGCTGTGGCCCAGGGAACAGGGTCAGGGGTGTGCCCTGCAGGGCTTCCAGAGCCCTCGCCAAGTCCACCGGCTGGCTGGGTCTAGGCCTTGAGGCCACGGCAAACTTCTCTCCCATCCCCGCCTCTGCAACCTGATGGCAGCAGCCTGCCTGGGACGTGGTCTGCGGGTGCTGCCCCTGCAGTGTGGGCGGCCTGAGGACCCTGGGGAGCCTGAGGGCCAGGTGGGTTGGGCACCTGGCTCCCTCGGTGATGACAGGTTGGCGGGGCCTGGGGACCCGGCCCTGAGGGAGCTGCCAGCTGAGATCTGTGTCCTCTCAGCCAGGACCTGGGACTCAGAGGGTGAAAGCTGTGCCTTGAGAGCCTTGCCCTTTCTCATCAGAACAGAGAGTAACATTTTTTTGGTGGAGATTTACGGGATCATTTGTGACCTGACCGTGACTGACCTCAGGAGCAAAGGCTATCACTAAGAAGTTTGTAAAAACTCACCTCACCTCTCTTGCACTTTTCCTAGAAGAGGGCTTTGCTGAAAGCTTTTGGGGTTTTTAAGGCTGGAGCCACCCATCTCCTTGCTGTTCAGTTCAGGTCGATTCAGTTCAGGTGCTCAGTCATGTCTGACTCTTTGCGACCCGATGCACTGCTGCACACCAGGCTTCCCTGTCCATCACCAGCTCTCGGAGCTGGCTCAACTTCATGTCCATGGAGTCGGTGATGCCATCCAACCCTCCCATCCTCTGTCATCCCCTTCTCCTCCTGCCTTCAATCTTTCGCAGCATCAGGGTCTTTTCCAATGAGTCAGACGCTACCCAGTTCTCCTTGCAGGGCCCTCAGTAAACCATTCTCTGTTCCCAGCTCTGATGTTTTGGTGCTGTTTGACCTCCCTGTGCATCAGGTACATGGTCTGGCATTTTCAGTAACAAATTCACCTCTCTGAGCTTTGGTTTCTTCATATGTATTAAATGATAGGGTTGTAAGGATTGCAGTGCCTCACGTCAAGATCCTAGTACCCAGGAATTCGTGAGTAACAAGTTTATAATTATTAATCATTATCTGAATTTTATGTATCCAGCTTTTAAGTATCAAGGTAATCCATATTTCAATTATGAGAAAATCCAGACCATTCCACTTAACACCTCAATCTCCTCCTTTAGAATTCCTCTTTGTAAATCTAGATTGGTACTTGGATATCAACATGCGAGTATAATTATATGTATATTTTAATATGTTAGCAAAAATAAAGTTGCTTCCACTATTTTCTAAGAGCTTAAAAAATTCGGAGAATGTACAGCCATTGTACATACCTTACCCCATTTAAACTTGTGTTAGTAATCTTTCTTTTTAATCCTCGTAGTAACCTCCTAAAGTGGGCACTAACATTATCCCATTCTGCAAATAGAGAAACTGAGGTCCAGAGAAGTCAAATGGTCTGTCCAAGTTTGCAAAGCTGGTTGGTAGCAAAGGCAGGAGTCTAACACAGGGCAGTCTGACTCTGGGGCTGCTGAGGACAGGAGCCACAACTTCTTTCGATTTGTTTTTGCTTTGTTGTGTTTTTTTTTTTTTTTTTCTGTTAGCATATGGCATAGTTCCTGATGTATAGCAGGCCCATAGCCTGTGTTTAGTTGCTGTGGGAACAAATAGGGAGAGAGAATGGCGGAGAAAGTTCTAGAATGAGAGAGCCCCAGTTCTTGCCCCAGCTCTGAGACCACCTACAGGTTTGTCCTGGGAGGATGTTAGTTTGCCCCTTTGGAGAAAGGTCCTTAGCTTCTACAAGGAGAGGTTAAGTGCCTGGGCTATGGGATGGCAGCCTGCCTTCCAGTCCCCATCTTTACTTTTTATGTGACTTTGGACAGACCCAAGTGAAATCTCAGTTTCCTAGTGTGTAAAATGACTTACTTCGAGAGATGGGGAAAATAGAATGAAACAGTCACATCTAATATATAGCCCTGTATTCTCTATTAAATCACACTGTTGGCCTGACACATCCAATGTGTCAGAGTGAGATATTGTGAGGCTGCTGGTGTGGTTTGTGATGGTGGGGTGGTGTATGGGATGCTGTCCCAGTGGTGTTTGGTAGAGAGCCAGACATGAGGGACACAGGGGACATGAGCACCTAAGCAGGAGATGAGACTCTGCTGCCTGGCTCCACTGAGCTGGACAACACAGCCCCTGGCGCCCCTTCAAACCAGTGGGTCGCTGTCTCCACGGTGAGATGACTTCCCCTGAAACCGCAAGAGTAGGCTGGAAAATAAGAGTTGCAGTCAATTAGCTTTTTGTTATGTCTACACAGTATTTGGCAGTCAGTTTGATTCTTTTTTCTTCATGGATTTGGCCACATAAAATAACTTGAGGGAGGAGGGCATCTTGAAGGCAGAGGCCACAAGGACAGCAGAGCATAGCTGGAGAGGGACAAGCCTTGGAACTGGACTGATTCGTTTGTGAGTCCTGTTTTTTTCCTGTACCAGCTGGGGACCTTTGGAGATGCTTATTACCAATGTTGAGTCTCAACTTCTTCTGGAAAATATGGGATAATTGATTTTTACCTTCCCAACTTGAGGCACTGTGCATATGGTTTGATCAAAATAAACTTTCAATAAACAGAAGCTGTTACTATTGTAGTTAACAATTGTTGTAAACGATAGAGTTTCATCTTGGGTAGTTATTGCTCATACTGGAAACAAATTCAACCCTTGGATTGCCAATAACATTAGCACAGTCCAACAGTAGAAATACAAGATGCTTTCCTGTTGTAGACTATTTCATTGTTAAAGATACATTTTGGCTCTTCATCTGACCAGCTTTGTTATGAAAATTATAAAGTTGGTGATGCAAACCACATGATTAATCTCTTCCTCTGAAAAGGTTCAAATAATATAATCCATGCATGAAGATGTTTGAAATGATATCATTTTATCATCCAAATTAGTTTTGCATGAGTTCCTTGGAGAAACCCAAAGAAAAAAGATTCCTTTATTCATTCCAGAGAAACCAGCAGAAAACATTTAGAAATGTCTTTAAATGTCCAACAGAGCTCCATTGTGAGTGGGAAACTGTATGGGCGATAAATAAGCGTTATCCAAATCTCATAAAAACCATAAAGGTAACTGGCAGAAATACTGAACTGGTCATTCACTCGTAAATAAATATATGGCCTTCTTAAACATCCTGGCATATCCTGTTTAGTTGATTCATGGCTGTTCACCAAAGACAAGGATTCCTGCCTTGGAAGATTTAACGCCTTGAGCTATATGTCACTGTCTTGTTAACAGATCTGGAGGTGAGATGAGCTTTGGTTAACTGGTGTTGCTGACACCTATGTTTAGTTAGCACATTGGTTAACAATGCCTGGAAATGTGTGAAAATGACCCCCCTCTTTGCATGCTTTGCTCATTCTCTAGAGAAAACCTCCTTACTCTAGGGAAATCAATGCCCGGTAAAACAATACAGAGAAACTGTAGACTATGCTTTGGAACGAGGCTGATTGCATGGTTTCATCCAGATTTTCTTAGCACTTGCAAATGGGTTCCTGTGAGCACTTGGCAGCTCAGTTTTGGTTTCCTCCTCACTGTGTCTCTCTGGCTCCTTGTTCACCTTTGTGGCTCTGCCACTCCAGAGGGTGAATGTTTATGGTTTGGTGAATAGGTTCCTACTTGCAGGATATTTCTGACTGATTGGTGGTATCTGCTGGATTACTCTGTGGGGAAGGATTCTGATGCCTTGTCTTGGATCAGTGGGAAAGAGTGCTGTGGTTGATTTGTGATGTCTGCCACAGGCAGAGGACTGGACAGTAGAGGGGTACATGCTATCTATTTGTATCCTGCCTATGCATTTTAGATATGACAGGAAAATATATGGTTTGCTAGCCAGCCTCTGGGTTTCTCCTATTGCTATAGTGCAGTGTAGAGATTGGGGTGGTTTGAGGCTTAGGTATTATACAAGGGCTCTTTTAAGCATTAAATGGGGTGTTAACCCCTAAGGTACTATGTGGCTCTGGAGAACAGGTCTGCAGTGGCTTTTACTCTGAAATCTCAAGCTTGTTTTCCTAGCTTCTTTCCACTGCAAATGTCATACAGTGGCCAGTGAGGAGCAGTAAGATGGTGAGGTCAATTTCACGAATTCAAAGAGAGTAGGGACTTTGAAAATCCCAAAAGGTGTGGTCCCAGTTCCAGATATTGAAGAGGGGTCAGAAGCAAGGGCGAGTAAATACCAGACATTTTACTCACTATTTCATTTTCCATTCCTAAGGATGCTGTGAGTTAGGTTTCATCAGTCCTTATTTTGTTGGTGTAAAAACAGAGACTCAGAGAGGTTGAGTTATATTGCTAAGCTGGTGAAAGTGAAAGTCACTCAGCATGTTCAGTTTTTTGCAACCCATGGATTGTTTAGTCCATGGGATTCTCCAGGCCAGAATACTGGAGTGGGTAGCCGTTCCCTTCTCCAGGGGATCTTCCCAACCCAGGGATCGAACCCAGGTCTCCCACATTACAGGTGAATTCTTTACCAGCTGAGCCACAGGCAAGCTCAAGAATAGTGGCGTGGGTAGCCTGTCCCTTCTCCAGTAGATCTTCACAACCCAGGAATCGAACTGGGGTCTCCTGCATTGCAGGCAGATTCTTTACCAGCTGAGTTACCAGGGAAGTCCCCCCCGCCCCCGCCACACACACACACACAGCTGGTAGTACATGCTAAAGCTGAGAGACAAACCTTGGTCAATGTGATCTCTAGATCTGAGCTCTCTGTTTTCCTAAGTCAACCATTACATTAACCTTTGGGATTCCAATCTCCAAGGAATGGTGACCAACGATATCCCAGTGCCCAAAGGTGAAGAAGGCAGTTACTGCTGCTGCTGCTGCTAAGTCACTTCAGTCTTGTCCGACTCAGTGCAACCCCATAGACGGCAGCCCACCAGGCTCCCCCATCCCTGAGATTCTCCAGGCAAGAACACTGGAGTGGGTTGCCATTTCCTTCTCTAATGCATGAAAGTAAAAAGTGAAAGTGAAGTCTCTCAGCCGTGTCCGACTCTTAACGACCCCATGGACTGCAGCCTACCAGGCTCCTCTGTCCATAGGATTTTCCAGGCAAGAGTACTGGAGTGGGATGCCATTGCCTTCTCCGAAGAAGGCAGTAGCAGATGCTAATTTCTTCCTCTGCCAAAGCTCTTCATCTCACTTGGTCCTGCTCAGGTCCTGGTATATCCTACCCCTCTCAACACCCTGCTGTGTGCAGGATGGAGTGATTTCCAGGGTGTAGTCCCAAGGCTGTGTTATGCCAAAGGCACTATTTTCGAATTCTAATAAATGGCTATTCAATTCAGCCCATCAAATTGTGCAAGAATCACTCCAAGAATATCTGTTCCCTGCTGAGCTGATCCGAGTGCAGGTGACTCTTGCTTCGCGGAAATCAGGCTAAGGAAAGGGAGGAGTTGCTGAGAAAGGAGACCTTTCTCCTTCTAAAGAGGCCTCAGGGATTAAATTAGTCACCTGTGAGGTCTCCTGTCAGCTGAGTGATAGAATTTCATCTCCTTGTCAGTGGAGCCAGCAGAACATGATGTGTTAGATATCTGCCTGCTGTCCCCCTGCAGAGAGAAAGAGAACAGAAGATTCTGGCTTCGTACCCTTAGGAGACCAGGGAAGGCATGGCCAGCTTTCTGAGTCTCTTTCCTTTCTTCTGGGAGTTGTGACACAGTTTAACTTCTGTCTGTAAATTCTCTGACAAAGGTGCTCTGAGTCTCCAGTTTGCTCTTCATGGAGACAGGAGAAGAGCACAACACTCTCTCCACCCCATACCTTTGTGTTGGATAACACATTCCTGTAACAAATACACCTCAGCCTCATGGTGCGACATACCAAAGGCTTATCTGTCTCCCAGGTCATAGTCCAATACAGGTGAAGCTGAGAAGTGAACATCTGTTCCACTCAGTCATTCAGGGATCCAAGCTCCCTCCATCCTTGGGTTTTTCATCCCTTAGGGTCTCAGAGTTCTCCCCTTAATGTCTGGGGAAAAAGCATGAAAGGTCACATAGCAAATCTATCAGGGGCTGGGCTGGGAAGGGGTGTTCATCACTGTTGACTATATTCCATGGACCAGATCTGTCACATGGTTCCATCTCTCTGTTAGGGGAAGCACACTGACTGGAACTGACCACCCTGGCCAGCTGCCATAGTAACCATTTGCCTGGGTGGTTTTACAGCAGGAGGTCCTAGTAAGGAACACAGAACTAATAAGCCACCACCAACTGGAAGAGTTTGGGAAAGGTCAAAGGAGATACCATGTTTCCAACCACCTCCCAGAATCCTTCTTAATGGCATCCATCTTGGCTGAGCAATGCATGCATCACCAGGAAGGACTCTGAGTCAGAATGATTGTCCAAAGACAACATGGAACCTAATCCCATCACCATAAAACCCGAGACTGCGAGCCACGTGTTGGAGCAGTTCTCCTGAGTTCCCTTACCCCGCTGCTCTTCACCCGGCTGCTGTTTTCCAATAAAGTCTCTTGGTTTGTCAGCATGTGTCTCCTTGGACAATGCTTTTCTGAGTGTTAGACAAGAGCCCACTCCTGGGGCTTTGGAGGGGCCCCCCCTTCCTACAACATCTCTGCAGGGGACACTGGAAAATATACTCTAGCTTTAGTGCCAAGTGAAAAGGAGGTAGAATTTGGCGAACTTGTGGCATTGCTGTCTCCACCTCCCTCTCAGATGGCCAGTACCCCAATGTTCATCGCAGCACTGTTTATAATAGCCAGGACATGGAAACAACCTAGATGTCCATCAGCAGATGAATGGATAAGAAAGCTGTGGTACATATACACAATGGAGTATTACTCAGCCGTTAAAAAGAATACATTCGAATCAGTTCTGATGAGATGGATGAAACTGGAGCCGATTATACAGAGTGAAGTAAGCCAGAAAGAAAAACACCAATACAGTATACTAACACATATATATGGAATTTAGAAAGATGGCAATGACGACCCTGTATGCAAGACAGCAAAAAAGACACAGATGTGTATAATGGACTTTTGGACTCAGAGGGAGAGGGAGAGGGTGGGATGATTAGGGAGAATGACATTGTAACATGTACACTATCATGTAAGAATCGAATCGTCAGCCTATGTCTGACGCAGGATACAGCATGCTTGGGCTGGTGCATGAGAATGACCCAGAGAGATGTTATGGGGAGGGAGGTGGGAGGGGGGTTCATGTTTGGGAATGCATGTACACCCATGGTGGATTCATGTCAATGTATGGCAAAACCAATACAGTATTGTAAAGTAAAACAAAGTAAAAATTAAAAAAAAAAAAAAAAGGAACAGTCTTAGCAAGGTTACTGATACAATCTGTAAAGGGCAATATGGAACTCAAGCTCAGGATTAATCCTAATATGCATTACATTAGACCTCTCCTGCTACAAATGGGAGTATAAGCAAACAAATTTAAGGAACAGAGGTTGCTGGTTTTATTATTTTTATTTGGCTAGGAATCTTAGATAAAATCACATATTTTACAAGTACTTTCAAGACTGAATACCAAGGACTTACACAGATAGTCATTCTGAATTAATATTTTCTTTCATGCTTTTGAATATGGCATGCTATTACAAAAAAAAAAAAAAAAAAAAAGAGAGAGAGAACAGATTGACAGTAAAAGGAAAGGTGCCAACCCAGACATTATTTGCGAGGTTATTCTTGAATAGGGCGATTTTCCAACTCTCCGCTCTGGAGCAGTACTTCTCCAAATGAGGTGCACAGTCTCCTGAAGGTTCATGGTGGTTGCCAAAGGGCATGTGTCCCCACCAGGTCAACAGAGGTTATCATGTCCATGTGGCAATTTTACCTGAAGTTTTAAGGGAATTAAAAATGTTGAATTTTTACTTCCTTCAAAGGTTTAGACATAAGCATAACTAAGGGAAATCATGAGCTTTCTGATACTCTTCAGGTTAGGAGTCTTACATGTTTAAAACTCCCTTTATGGACCTTAGGGATATTCCTCCTCTTTTCTTTACATTTAGGGGATGTTGAGGAAACTCCCTGTGAAACATTTGACTCAAGATGTGTCTTTACCTCCTTTCCTCAGTTCTAAGTCACAGGGTTCCAAACTCAATGGGAAAAATGAATTGAGAGTTCACCACAATCTAATGATACTAGAATATTTTCTGAATCAACTGTGAGTCAGATACAGTGCTATAGGCTTGTATGTGTTCTGGTTATATATTGTTGGATTGCAAACTACCCTAATACTTACTGGCTCAAACAACCATTTTGTTGTCTGATGATTCTGTGGGCCAGGAATTTAGGCAGGGCTTAGCTGGGTGAGTCTTTAGCTCTACATGGCTTCAAGATGGCTTTACTGGAATATCTGACAATCACGCCAGGGAAAACAGAGTTCAGCTGGACACCTTCCCTTCTTATATGGCAGCTCAGGGCTCCAAGAACAAGTGTTCTAATAGGGCTGGGTAAAGCTTCAAGGCTTCTCATGACCTGGCTTCAGAATGCCCGAAACTTCCTCCATATTCTGTGGGTCATGAAAATCAGCTGATTGAAGGTGAAGGAAATTAGACTGCACGTTCAATGGGAAAGTTCACCAAGAATTTGCAGCCATCTTTCATGGATCACTGTCTGGATTTTCTCATTTCATCTTCCTAGCGTCCCTACAAGGTAGAGATGACTTTTATTCCTAATTTACAGTTGAATCAACTTTATTTACTTGCTCACATATTCACTGTACCTAATAGTCCACATACTCTCTAAATAGAGTTAGAACTTCCAAAGGCTTAATCTAATTAATTACTGAATAGGAGAGCCCCCTTTTAAAACTTTCTTTTTCTAAGTAACTTAGAACTTAAAATGGTGACCCTAATATTTATGATGGCTAACTTTTCAAATACTTTGATGTGCCCCTAACCTTTGATCCCTATAAGAGCTGTGTATGTTTGTTTAGTAGATTGTATTATTATTCAAAACATTGGCCCCTCCTCCCCATGGGAGAATTAAAATTTCTACCCTATTGTTTCAGTCTTGGCTATGTGTCAAGTTTGGGGTTGTGTAGCGTGATTTCTGGAGAAGGCAATGACAACCCACTCCAGTACTCTTGCCTGGAAAATCCCATGGACAGAGGGGCCTGGTGGGCTGCAGTCAATGGGGTCGCGAAGAGTCGGACATGACTGAGCGACTTCACTTTCACTTTTCACTTTCATGCATTGGAGAAGGAAATGGCGACCCACTCCAGTATTCTTGCCTGGAGAATCCCAAGGATGGGGGAGCCTGGTGGGCTGCCATCTATGGGGTTGCACAGAGTCGGACACGACTGCAGTGACTTAGCAGCAGCAGCAGCAGCATGACTTCTAAGCAGAAGCTTTCACAGTCATTATGTGGTTCTGCTAGGGTCTCTTTTCCTCCACCACAAGATTGACAGTGTCCCAAATGCAGGCTGTAGCCTGCATCACAGAATAAAGATCTCATGAAGCCAAGCCATGTCTAGCTCAAGATGGACATGTGAGTCTAGCAAGCCATGAACTTTTCTTGTTACAAGCCAGTATGATTTGGAAGTTGTTTGTTACTGCATCATAATTTAGTCTAAGATGACTGGTGCTATTAATTTTCCCATTTTATAGATTTGAAATAAGTTGAGAAGAATTAAATAACTTACCCAGGTCTAGGACTTAACCCAAGGTTTTTAATTCCAGATCCTTGATCTTAATTGTCTATATTTGTTGTTGTTGTTGTTCAGTTGCCAAGTCGTGTCCAGATGTGATGAGCTGACTCATTGAAAAAGACCTTGATGCTGGGAAAGACTGAGGGCAAGAGGAGAAGGGTGCAACAGAGGATGAGATGGTTGGATGGCATCATCAACTCAATGGACGTGAGTTTCAGCAAGGTCAGGGAGGTAGTGAAGGACAAGGAAAACTGGTGTGTTGCAGTCCATGGGGTCACGAAGATAAAAACGAATATCTTCTATATAACTGGTGGAAAAAACATAACTGTATGTGGTGATGGACTCAGACAGGAGAAACCACAGGCTTGGGTTGTGTGTTTGGCTATCGTCTTTGTCAGTTTGGGCTGCTGCAGCAAAAATATCATAGACAGTCTGGCTCAAACAAAACATTTATTTCTCATGGTTTCAGAGGCTGAAAAGTCCAGGATTAAGATGCTAGCAGTTCTGATGTCTAGTAAGGCCCCACTTTCTAGCTCATAGACAGTTGCCTTCTTGCTCATCCTCGCATGAATATGGGATAGAGATAGAAGAGAGAGATTAAAGCAAGTTCTGTCAAGTCTTTTCCTTTAAGGGCACCAATCTTATTACACGGGCTCCACCCTCATGATCTGATTACCTCCCAGAGGCTCACTCTCCAAAAACCATCACCTTGAGAATTTAAGCTTCACATATGAATTTGGGAGTGACACAAACATACATTTCATGACAGCTACTTAGTGTGCAGATTGTCTGATCTTTAGCTCAGAGACAACAACTCAGAGGTGCCAAAAACACCTCTGACTTTCTAGAGAGAGTCACTAACATGTCTCACGGTTAGGGATGCAGCTGAGTAGTTTATCACAAGGGGGCAAAACTGTGTAAATATTTTTTGAGCGTCTCATAGTATTTCATAGTATTTATGGGGTAGACATCACTTGGGATGATTTAGCCTTTCCTGGTCTGACATGTTCCTCTGCTCCATTTTTCTAAATAACAAGAAAAAGAAGGAAAGCAAAATAGAGGCTTAGTTGGTACATGAATTATAAGGAGTCAAAGGACTGTCTGGAACTTCCTTCTTTCTCAGAAACGTGCACAGGAATTGTGTACAAACACCCTCTACTTCTTAGTTTATGGCTTTACTGGGCAACAGTGGCACAAAAAGAAAAGAAGAAGTCGCAGTGGGTTTAGGTTAGAGGACTTCACCTGAAGTGGAGGAGTGTCCTGGCTGGTCACCTAAGTGCTGGATTTCTGGAAGCCACACTGTTTCTCAGCACCATTTCTGCTTTGCTTTGGAGTACTTCCCTTTGCATACTACTCCTAGGCTGTATATGATTTCAGATGATTTTGGCTGCAAGACCCAGCTATAAGAGGCTTTATCAATAAGGAATATTCTATTAAATTTTTAAAAATTGAGATATAATTGACATATAACATTGGGTTAATTTTAGGTGTGTAACATAATGATTTGATATTTGTGTATATTGTGAAATGATCACCAGAATAAGTTCATTTACCACCCATCACTACACAGTTATGTTTTTTCTTATGATAAAAATGTTTAAGATCTACTTTCTTAGCATCTTTCAAATATACAGTACAGTATTGTTAACGGGATTGACAAGGAATATTTATTAGCTGGCCTACCCAGAAGTCGAGATGTAGGGCAGTTGTAGAGTTGCTTAATTTAGTGGCTCCAAGACATTATTAAAGATGCAGGTTCTTACCTTCTTTTTGCTCCCTCATCCTCAGATTGTTGATTTGTCTCTTACGTAGGTTCCTTTCCTGGTCGCCTTGGGGCTCTGTAGTTCTATGTGCAGAAAGCAACATCTTCTAGTGAAAATGGAACTTGCTTCTCCGACATTGACTTACAGCAGTTCCTGAGATGGAAATTTGCATACACGGGGTTATGAGTGATTGCTCTCAGGAACAGGACCTGATGGGCAGGACTGCCCAGTGAGAGAAATTGAGCAGCAGAGGCCTCAGCTGACCCCACAGGGCATACTGGAGTTGGTGGGATCCTCAGAGTTTCCCAAGTTGAGGCAAGATGCTGCACCTCTATGTGGACTGGTCACTGGAGGTTAAGGTTGCTGAACCTTGGCCATAGACCTCTTGGAAGGTGCAGGAGTGAGGGCTTCTGTCCTGAAGGGGGGCCTAGGTGGCACACCCAGCATCTACTATGCATGTCCCATTTCCTAAGCAAAGATGTGTTTCCTACATGCCCTTTCCTATTCCCCAGGATGACTTTGCAACTCATATCCATTCTAAACCATTTATTGGTAATGATAATGGAGATGCCACGGTTGCCTTTAACTGAAAATGAGCCACACTCTGGGGATGGCTTGGGTTTCTTCTGAAAGATGTAGCTGGTTTGAAGGTATGTTAGCAAGGAAGGGGGGAATGGCCGTTCAGTGACAATAGAATCTGGTCCACGTAATCCTGAATGTTTATCTGTCTGATTGATGCTGAAGGCAATGGAGGGAATCCCAGATGACAAGGTGTCTAGAAATTTCTGCATCTCTCAGTGCTATGGGCAGAGCATACAAAGATGGGATACAGGGCTACTTCCCATGGAAAGCACCAAGCTGTGGTTGCACTGGTGATGTGGAAGGAAAGGTTTCTCTCCTCTGTGTAGTGATCCTGAGCAACATGGTGGTGAGGGTTGCCAATCCTCTGCAAAGTGGAAAATCTGCCTATAGTTTATCGTGAGCCCTCCCTATGGGTGGTATCTCTGTGTCTGTGGTTCTGTGTCTTAGAATTCAACCGGTCTTGGATCTTGCAGTGCTGTAGTATTTATAGTCGAAAAGAATCTGCATATAGGTAAACCCATGCAGTTCAAACCTGGGGTGTTCAAGGGTCAGCTAAGCTAGATTCAAATGGTTCTTGTAGAGGACGGCTGAAGACCCCACTGTCGTGGCTCCCAAGGAGTCCATATGGACCTTAAAGTACTAGTCAAACCTCTGCTGTGAACCAGTGTGTTTTTCTTCTCATTGTAGCAGCCTCCATCTTGGTCTGAGGTCCCCTGGCACAGACTCTGAGACCAAATGCGAGTGCAAGCCACGCGTGTGGCAACACAAGTGGGGAAGGCGGACTAAGACGCTGGACGGGGCGACAGGAGGACTGTTGGGTAAAGCGCAGGATCCCAGTTAAATGTGAATTTCAGATGAACAAATCATTTTTAAAGTATAAGCATGTCATATACAATATTTTTTAGACATGAATTTTTTAGGATATGGCCCAAATGTTGCCTGAGGCATGCTGATACGAAAAAAAGCAGTTTTATCTGAAGTTCAAATTTAACTGGGGGTCCTATCATTTTTGTTGAATCTGACAGCCTGAGGTGGCAGCCAGTAAAAGATGCATGATAAGTCAGCTGCTACTGGGGTGACTGGAGCTGTAGCCACTGAGGGCTCTGGTAACTAGAGCCCCAGAGTTACTGCACCTAGGAGGCAGAGGAGCTGGGGTACACTCACTGCAGTAGTGTTCGGTTGAGAGCTGGGTGGGGCGGGAAGCTGGCCCTGTGGTGGTTATTTCCTGGCTTTGGTGAGCTTCTATGAGCGCAGACAGAGCAGCATCCCTTGTGTGGCTTTTGAGAAAAGCATTAGGCAAAGAGATGGAGGTCCTAAGAACTTTAAGTTAGCTGATGACCGTAACATGGAAAAGTCTAAGGGAATATGAGCAGGGCCCTAGGACCTCAGTTACAGAACTGACGTCCTAGTAATATAAATTATTGGAAGTCAATTGATCTGGGTTAGAATTTTGGTTCCATTAGTGAATATGTGACCTTGGACTTACTATATAACTTCCTGCCCCCTTTCTCTTTATCAGTAAAATGGGGCTAATGATACTTCATAGGGTTACCGTGGGGATTAAAAACACAAAAATATATATAATGCCTGGCATCTGGTAGACTTTCAAAAACTATCTGGTCATGAATATATTAAAATGTGTGGGCTTTGAGATCAGACCTGAGTTTGAGTCCTAACCCTATCAGCTACCAGCTGGTCTTGGATAAGCCGCATCCCCTCTCTGTCTCTTCATCTGGAAAAATCAGGTGACACCCACCTCCTGAAACTCTTTTGAGGTTGGAAAGGTATGAGGTATGTTAAGTGCTCAGTGCCTGGCACAGAGCAGGCATTTGCATCCACAAATGTTTGTGCTTATTTTCCTTAGAAAAGAGTGAAGAGGGTATGAGGTCATCATTAAATGATCCAGGCCAAATTTAGGATGTAACTCTGCCAAAGTCTATTTAAATCCCTGATGGAATGATAGACAGGCAGAGGGCTAGGATTTCCGAGAAGGAGGATCTGGGTAGTCATTAAGAATTGTTGTCCTTCTGGGCACAGATCCCCTCCCTCTTGAAGTTATGCATAGACATGTGGCTTGTGTTGGCCAATAAAATGTGAACAAAGTGAAAGGCACTTCTGTGGGGTGTGGACTGCTTCCATGCTACAAATGCCTAGCTGAGTAGTTATACTTGAATAGTTCCAGCTGAGATTGTCTGGCTCTCAAAACCTGCAATATTTACTATCTGCCTCTTTACAGAGTTTGCTGACCCTCATACTAGCCTATCCTCACACGAGACACATCCCAAGGGATGTCGATGCTGCTGGTCCATGGACAGTCCTTTGTGTAGCAGGACTCTAGGGCAGGGTTTCTCAGCCTCAGCACTACAGATATTTGGGGCCAGATTATTCTTGTTTTGGAGGAACTGTCCTGTGCATTATGGGATGTTTAGCATCATCCCTGGCCTACATTAACCAGATACCAATATTTCCCCCTAAAAATGTGACATCCAAAAGTATCTCCCGACATCTCTTGGGTTACAAGTCACCCCAAACTGAGAATCTCTGCCCTGGGGTGTCTGGGGTGTGGTCAGCAGGCTCATAGTTCTCTGAGGTCTTGGTAACCAGATCTTGGGCAGTCAGGTTGGTCTGTCTCCTGCTGTCTGGACCCAAGAATGAAGGAAATGGTACAGAAGCTGGAGCACTGGTCTAGGGCAGGTTATGTCAGCTACTAGGGAAGTGCAGAGGATGCCAAGCAGGAAGAGAGTGAAGTTATGCTTTTCTGCTCAGCCTGATGCTCTGCTTGAATTTTAAAAAATGTTTCTCTGAACAAGCTGGATAAGATGTGTGGATATATTTGACTAAGAAGAAAGTTTAGAGTCTGGAAAAAAAGGAGTCTAATTGGTGGACTTCTTCACTAATAGCTGAAAGCCTGTCCAGGTGTACCAACTGGCCAGACATTGGAAATTTGCTGATTTGGGCCTGTTCTGCCTGTCCTCTCTCTGACCTTCCATGCAGAGCAGGACTGAATGTCATCTTTATCCACCCCTGTTTTAGGGGACAGAAAAGGAATCCAGCATCCAGCCCCTTGCTGTATGTCCTAGGGGAATGCTGACTTAAAAGGGCAGACCTTACACTGGATGAATCAGAGGTGGGTGGCCATGCTGTGTTTCTTCTCAGAGAGAAACAGCCTGGGTGAGGGTGCTTTGAAATCAGGGGCAAAGAATCTTCCACACGTGTCTCAATTTTCACCGTTTGCATCTGACCGCGAGAAGAAACCCGTGACAATCTGTTTTCTTTTAATATTTTTCTTTGCAGGCCCTTTGACATGTAATATGGTTTATTATTCTATTTATTTTCCTGGTCTGTCTAAAATTACTAAAGCCCTGAAAGACTGTTATTTTGAAACTTCAAACTGCAGAAATGGGTTAAGTTAGGAGGGAAGGTCTTCTTACCTCCCTCCAAACCCACTCTTGGGAACTAACCTCATGACTGTTTTGTCACAACCAGTCTAGATCCCGACAAGATATTTATATATATTTAATGTGCATGTAGAGTGTTTACATGTAAGACTGTAATGCAGTATGTGAGATAATTCTTTGTTTTCATTGAACATCAGGGCTAGGACGAGAAGGAATTGAGTAAGGCAGCTAGGGTGCAAAATTTGAGGCACTCACTCCTAGGTGCACACTGGTACAGGGTCTGCACTTGTACAGCCCTGAAGGTGAGTACTTCCTTAAATTTTGTGCCCCAGGCATTTCACTCTTAAACACTCTCAGTGTCTTGCAAGTGGTCCCGAGACTGGCCTCACCCTAGCTTTCTCCCTGCTTTCTCTGTTGTTCAGTCACTCAGTCATGTCCAACTCTTTGTGAACTCCATGGACTGCAGCACTTCAGGCTTCCTTGTCCTTCACTGTCTCCTGGAGTTTGCTCAAACTCACGTCCATTGAATTGGTGATGCCGTCCAACCATCTCATCGTCTGTTGCCCTTTTCTCGTTCTGTCCTCAATCTTTCCCAGCATCAGGGTCAACTGCTAACTTTCTCTAGCAAATAGATCTGCCTCACTTGTTTTTTTTTTAAGTTTTAAAGGAACTAGTTCTTCAATTTAATTTCTAGCTACCCAATAAATGTACAAAAGGAACAGAGTTACTTGTTTATAACTTTCCTTCACTACCTTTTAGAAACGTCTGTGCTGTGCTTCTCAGCACCTTCTTCTTCTTTTAAAAAATCTTTTGGCCATACTGCTTGACATGTGGGATCTTGGTTCACTGACAAGGAATCAGACCTGTGGCCCCTGCAGTGAAAGCACTGAGTCTTACCAACTGGACCGTCACTGAAGTCCTGAAACTCCCTTCCTTATAGGTATTGACCTAAAGCAAATAGGCAGGTATTTCTCCAGCAAATATGGGTTTCTTTGGGATCAGCAGAGAATTGCAATTTGGAGTCTGAACCTCTTCACCCCCTTCTTGAGCTGCCCTGTTAATAAGTTGAGAGGATAATAGTAAACAGAGAGGCCACGTAGATTTACATCTGAAAAGTCTCCAAGTTACTTAGGAATAAGGGGTAGAAGAGGCGAGACAAGTGGGTAAGACAGAGCTTTAAGAAGAGGCAGGAATAGGAGCCTTGGAATGGTGGAGCAGCTGCTTCTGAGTGAGAATTTGGGAAAAGAAATGTCTAGAGAGGAAAGTTAGCACATGTGATGTAGTGTGACTCATTCTCTGTTGCCCCTTCATGTCCTCTTGGAAGAGCCTTATGTTACTCCTCCAGGTTTTCTGGAGTTGAGCTTGTGTTGTTTGGGGTGAATCATGGTGCAGATGGTGACTGCAGCCATGAAATTAAAAGATGCTTATTTCTTGGAAGGAAAGTTATGACCAACCTAGACAGCATATTAAAAAGCAGAGACATTACTTTGCCAACAAAGGTCCGTCTAGTCAAGTCTATCATTTTTCCAGTAGTCATGTATGGATGTGAGAGTTGGACTATAAAGAAAGCTAAGCACTGAAGAATTGATGCTTTTGAACTGTGGTGCTGGAGAAGACTCTTGAGAGTCCCTTGGACTGCAGGGAGATCCAACCAGTCCATCCTAAAGGAGATCAGTCCTGGGTGTTCAGTGAAAGGACTGATGTTGAAGCTGAAACTCCGATACTTTGGCCCCATGATGCAAAGAGCTGACCCATTTGAAAAGACCCTCATGCTGGGGAAGGCAGACCCTAATGCTGAAGGCAGGAGGAGAAGAGGACAACAAAGGATGAGATGGTTGGATGGTACCACCAACTCAATGTACATGAGTTTGGGTAAACTCCAGGAGTTGGTGATGGACAGGGAGGCCTGGCGTGGTGTGGTCCATGGGGTCACAAAGAGTCAGACACGACTGAGAGACTGAACTGAACTGAACTGATGGTATAGAACCCAGCCATAAGGTTAATTGGACATAATTGGGTTACAGGTATCTTCTGGGTAAAGCTGGTCTAGAAACACTGGAAGCCAGAAAAAATACTAATTTTTTGCCTAATCAACTCTCCTTCCAACAAGGAGTAATGAACATACAGGGTCCTAGGCCACTTTGAGAAGTTTTGGGAAGCTATGAACCTACTGAGAATAATGCAGGTGAACAAATACATAGGCAGTTTTGCCAGCAGTATTCAGGGATCCTTGACGCCCAGCCTCAGACCCTCTATCAAGAATGCAGAGGAGGGTTCTGCCTAATGCTGTACCCCCAGCAAACCACAACCTTTTTGGCACCAGGGACCATTTTCGTTGAAGACAATCTTTCCATGGACTGAGGAGGGAGGGGGATGGTTTGGGGATGACTCAAGTGTATTACATTTACTGTGCACTTTATTTCTAGCCTAATGCTGCTGATTTGACAGAAGGTACTGGTCCATGGCCCGGAGGTTGGGGACCCCTGCTGTAGCCCCAGCCACCTGCAAATCAAATCATGTTGAAATTGTGCCAAATCAGTGAACCTCACTGTTTCCAAGAGGACCTGGTAGAGGCAGATATGAACTTGAAACCTGAGTATTTAGAATCGTGGCCTCTCCCGCTTTACAACAGGAGGGATATTTGGGAGTTTGGCAGAATTTTCTGACCCAGAAATCTTACAATGGAAGTCTGTCTCTGAAATCCCAGTGGAGACCATTAGTGGAGCGATTTGTAGGCCCTTGCTTTGCTAGGGGTGCCAAGAATTGTTCTGTTTTTAGGAGGCAGCCATCCAGGACTGGGAAGGGGAAGCAAGAATATTCTAAGCTCCACTGAGTGGTCCCTGGTGGAAGATGAAGAAAAATGAGAATGTGAATCCTTGGTGGCTTAGAGAAGCCTAAAAGACTGGATATTAGGACCAGCCTAGGAAAGAAGTAACAAAAGACTGTAAGTGGGGGAAGCTCACTTTTTTCCCCCTCTTCCTCCTTCTCCTTTAAAAGCTATTCTATCCTCACTAGGAAGACTTCTGGACCTTTCTTTCCCCTTTCTGAAGCCAAGCAAGGGGGACTGCAAGAGAATCCTGGGTCGTCTTAGCTTGAGTTTGCCTTGAAGCAGCAAACCACCACCCCCACCACCCCGCCCTGAAAACAAGACTGTTATTGCAAGTAGTTTATTTGTAGGGAACTCCAGGAAAGAGGGGAAGGGAAGGCAGCCCCTTAAAGGGTGTCTTTATAGTGAAATATCAGTAGAAAACATGCCCTCAGAGATTCCAGATAAGAGGCTGGGTATTTATTCCCCAGCTGTGGATAGCCATTGATTAAGGAGCTGATCCTGGAGTGTTATTCCTTGTCAATTTCAGCCTACTGCAGGCTTGGGCAAGTGGGCTCCAGTAGTCACAGAAAACCTGCAGGCAAAGGGATTCAGGTGCCAGCAACTGGCAATTGTGCGCACTAAAATAGTAACAGTGACGGCTTTTCCTCTTCTCTCATTTGTGATCATTAGCAAAGCCTCCAAGGAGCAGAGCTTGTTTGCCGAACTGTGAAAGCTAATAGGCACCCCCGATGGAGCCACTAGACAGCAGAGTGCTGAGAAGTTTCGGGGTGAACTTGAGCGAGGAGCCTGTGCCTGCTTCCAGTCGAGAGATTGCCCATGACAGCAGGGCTTGAGGGGCCATGGTGCACAGGGGTGGAACTAAGATGGGGCGACTCCAGGGCAAGCTCTGCTCTCACTGCAGTTAGAAGGTGAAGACACCACCTCTTCTTACAGCTCTGCATGGAAAAGCACGGAGGTCAGCTTCTAAGAAGGAGCTGTAGGACTTGTCCAGGAGGCCACTGGCTCACACAACAGGGTGTCCAACCTGGAAAAGTCATTGTCACTTTGAATTGCTGTTGGTGCCAGAAAGAGACATAGCTACCCTTCTGGGAGAAGTCATTCTCATTGGAGAGGGACAGGGGAAAGCTCAACACAGTCAGCTTTGTGGTGGTCACTGGGGCAACAGAGGTGATCAGCATCACATGGAGCCACCAGGAACCAGTAATGCCAGAGATACTTCGCCAGCAGTAATGTGTAGACATTCAGGTAAGGAGACCACTGCCTCCTCCCTCCCTCTCTCAGGCTTCAACCCTGAAGAAGCCCACACCTAAGAGGGTGGGGGTGAGGTCGTCTCTTGCTGTTCTTTCCAGTGTTATTGAGATAAAACTGATGTAAAACATAAGTCAAATATACAACATAAGGATTTGTTATGCTTGTACTGTGAAAATGACCAGCACAATAAGCTCTTAACATCCATCCTTTCACATAGTTACAACATTTTTTTTTTTGGCTTGTGTTGGGATTTTTTTTTTTTTCGGCGGGGGGGGGGGGGCTTTTAAAATGGACTCTTTCACCAATTTTCAAATATACAAAATTTTATATATTTTAGCTATAGTACTGTTAGCTATAGACATGATGTATATTATATCCCCAGGACTTATTTATCTTATAACTGTAAGTTTGACCACTTTCACTCAGTTCTTCCAGCCCTATTCCCCACCTCCTGATGCTAGAAACCATAAATTTGATCTCTGTTTCTCATAAGTATTTTTTTTATATTGAAGTTTCTGTTTTTGTTCTTATGTGTGTTTTAGTGTTTTAAAGTATTGTGTTAGTGTTAGTTGTACAGCAATGTGACTCAATTATATATATTTAGATTTCACACATAAATGAGATCACACTGTATTCATCTCTCTCTGTCTGACTTATTTCTCAGGGCCCTCGAGGTTCATCTATATTTCCATTTTTAAATTGGATTATTTATATTTTTGCTGTTGAGTTGTTAAAGTTCTTTATATATTTTGTGTAATAACCGTTTGTTACATCTGTGATTAGCAAGTATTTTCTCCGATTGTATAGACTGCCATTTCATTTTGTTGGTGGTTTCTTTTGCTGTGCAGCAGTGTTTAGTTCAATGTGCCCCCTACTTGTTTATCTATTTATGTAATTAATTTTATTTTAGTTTTTGCCTGTTCTGGGTCTTCACTGCTGCACGTGGCTCTTTTCTAGTTGTTGCTGGCGGGGGCTACTCTCTAGCTGTGGGGCCCAGGGTTCTCACTGTGGTGGCTTCTCTTGTTGCAGAGTGCACGTTCTAGGGTGCTTGCGCTTCAGTAGTTGCTGCTCCCAGGCTCTAGAGCACAAGTTCAGTAGTTGTGGCGCGTGGGGTTAGTTGCTCCTTGGCGTGTGGGATCCTCCCGCATCAGGAATCCCACCAATGTCTCCTGCATTAGCAGAAGGATTCTTTACCACTGAGCCACCAGGGAAGCCCCTCACTTGTTTAGTTTTTGTTGCTTCTGCTTTAGATGTCATATCCAAAAAAATCATTGACAAGAGCCATGTCAGGAAACTTTTTTTCCTATGCTTTGTTTTAGGAGTTTTACAGTTTGGGGTTTTACTTTTAAATCTTTAATTCATTTTAAGATAATTTTTGTGAGTGCTTAAAGGGATTTAGTGTCACTCTTTTGCATGTGAATATTTGATTTTCCCTGAATTTATGCTGGGAATGAAGAGACTGCTTTTTCTCCACTGTTTTTTCTTGGTTTCCTTGTCAAATATTAGTTGTCCATAAATACATGAGATTATGTTTGGGCTCTTGATTCTGTTCCATTGATCTACATGTCTATTTTTATGCCAGTACCATACTCTTTTGATTATAATAGCATTGTAATATAGTTAAAAACCAGGACATGTAATGGCTCTGGATTTGTTCTTCTTAGGATTTCTTTGGCTATTCCTAGTCTGCTGTGGTTCCATACAAACTTCAAGATTGTTTTTTTTATTTTGTGAAAGAAATCATTGGAATCTCAAAAGGATTGTATTAAATCTACAGATGGCTTGAGATAGTATGGATATTTTAGAAATACTAATTCTTCCAATCCTTGAATAGAGATATCATTCCATTTATTTGAGTCACCTTCAATTGCTTTCTTAAGTTTTTTATAACTTGTAGTGTAGAGATCTTTCACCTCCTTGGTGAAATTTATTCCTGAGTATCTTTTAAAGCTGTTGTAAATGGGATTGAGATGGTCTTAAAAGAAGACCCCATGCATTCCCAACTTTAAGCAGCTGGGGGCCATAGTACTGGCCTGCATTTAATCTCTGAATTGTGCTTCAGGGTAAAATTTTTAACTGAAGAATGAGAAGAGTAGAAAAATTTAATGTGGTAGAACCTTCGGTGGAATAGTATATGGTAATGAGAGTGAACAAACTATAACAACACACAGCAATAAAAACAAAATGTTGAGTGGGTAAAGCCAGATGCATGAATATATACGCACTATTGGATTCCATTCACGTAAAATTCCAGAAGCAGCAAAATAAAGCTGTGGTTCCGGAAGTTAAGATAGTGGCTCTCAGGTGCAGAGTAGTGAATTATAGCAAAGGGGCACAAAAAGGTTTCTAAGATTTGGTCTTGTTTCATTTCTTGACCTGAATAGAGTTAACACAGACATGTTCATTTTGTGCAAATTCATTGAGCTGTACAGTTGTGCTCTGTGTACTTTTCTGTATGTCTTTTATACTTCAATACACTTACTCAATTTTTAAAATGTTGAACAAAAATACTAAACATTATACCTTGGAATGAACTGTTCTGGTAACCAGACGTAACTGAAAAGTTCCGGAATTGGACCATGATGTCATCAAGGGAGCTATAAACCTAAAGGAAAATGGGAACTCAGCCAAGCAGAGATGGGGGCAGTAAACTCCATACTGTGGATCCAGGCATGACAAATAACCTTTTGCTTCAACAAAAACTTCAGGGATCAAAAGCAAAGAAAGGAGAGGGATAGAAAGAAGTCTGTTTTGTAATGATACTTCCCCAAAAGCTGTGATTTTTTTTTGATGAATTAATGAACAATTGCAAGTGTTTGGCAACAACATTTCCAAGACTGTTCTCAAGAGAAAAAATTGCAGAATAAAAGGATTTTTTTCACCAAACTCCAGCTTTGGGAGGCCTGATAGGCGCTGGCAGCCATGCTGCCCAACACGTAGGAGGGACTCACTGGCTTCTCCAAGCTTGCCATAAGATTTTGTGATGAACCACAGTGTGGCTGCAATTAGATCAAAGAAAGCAACGTGTTAAAAGCACAGCAATGGGAGGTCATGCCCATAGCATTAATGACCATGTTCCAAATCTCACTCTTGCAGTGAGCCTAATAGAGGTGGCATAGAACTGACATGTACTGGTTTGTGGGGTCATCCTGAGTTTGCCAAGGATTGAGGGAGCGGTACTAGAATGACACAGCTCATTTTTTTCAGGTCTTCCTCTATGTCAGACTCTGTGCTAACTGCTTGGCAGCAATACTAAAGAAGTGGATTGTATGAGTCCCATTTTAAGCTGAAGAAACTGAGGTCTTAAGAAGTTAGGAGAATTGATAAAGGTTAATAAACAATTAACTAGGGCCTGTGTCTACCGGAATCCACAGTTCACCTGCTTCTTAACTTTTAATTTTTCTAAGTTTTTTTACATACAGGAAGTTACATACCTTTTAAGTGAGCATGATGAGTTATTATGTCCCTGTACATCTATGCAACCACCACCCAGATCAAGATAGGGAACATCTCCATCATTCCAGAAAGTTCTCTAATGCCTCTTTTTAGTCATCACCCCCAAAGAAAGTACCGTTTTAATGTCCATCACCATAGATTTGTTATACCTATTCTTGAACTTCATAAATGGCATTGTATTATGTACTATTTTGTGAATCTGTGATGAGGGTACAGGCTGCAGGATTGAAGACAAGCTCTGTTACTATTTAAATACATCTTTTTGGTCTTGACTTTTAACTTGAGCCTCAGTTTTATCTGTTGTGAAAGGAGTTCATTCATATAGCTTACCCCATAAGGTTTCTGGGAGAAGCAAAGGTGGGGCATCATGTGGGTGGGGCTTAAAGATAGGTATTTTGTTAGCTCCACCCACTCCCCCAGGAATTCTAAGCAGGTGTTCCTGATCAAATTGACTTGATACATAGAGGGGAGGGTTCTAAAGTTGTGCAAATTGTCTTAGGAAATTCTTTGGGAAGGGACCTCAGTGGACAGGACAACTTTGTCTCCATGCATGGGATGGCTTGCTGTGTCCTCACCAAGACAGCGATGAAGGAGGTGGACATCAGGTCCACCTCAGTACAGGGAGAGAGTCACTGAGGGAAGTGCAGGGGAATTGGGACTGGCTGAGGGGTACCCATCCAATGGCACAGGCAGGATCTGGCCCCAGGCCATCTGGCCCTGGAGCTGGGTCCTTAACTACACTGCTACACGGTTAGATGGGGAAGAGGGCCTCCAGCATCCTCAGCTGACAAGGCAGTGCCTGGGGCAAAGCAGTGTTAGGAGTGTCAGTCTGGATTTAGCCTACTCACTGGTTGAAGACAGCAGGAAGATGGAGCGCAGTAGAGAGGACCACAGAAACAGAGGTGATGGGAGGTGGGAGGCCCCAACCCAGCTTCCAACCATCACTGGTCCCCTGGGGCAGGACCAGAGCAGGTCGCTTACTGATAATTCAGCGACCAGCCTTGATCTGAGCTGCTTGTGAGTCAGAGAGGCTAGATGCTTTGAGTTTTCTTTGTTTCTTTTCTTTCTTGGTTGTAGGTGTTTAGAGGTGATAGAACAGCCCCAAACAACACCCTAGGATGAATGAAAGGTCTGGATTATCCTCAACCTGGAATTCAACAGGGGGCTTCCTGGGGCAGAAGGGACTTGCCCAGACATGTCTGCACATCTTTAAGGGCTTGGGAAAAGGATGCAGGATTCCTGGCTCCCCTCCAGACTTTACAACCACTTCCTCTTCTCCTGTTCTCCCACTGTTAAATGTGGATCTCTTTCCAGAATGCTCTAAGCCTTTTTTAAAGGCAGCAATGCTCTGTTTCTGCTTTGCCTATTACCTTTGAGAAACAACTAGCACATTGCCAAACAACTACTTACTGGCCTTGAAACTGTGCTCTAGACTGACCTCTGGCTAAATGATGGTTATCAGGAAGGACCTTTCTTCCTAAGACTTGCAAGCTGCCTCAGACTTGGCTATGAAAGCTCACATTGGCATTTCTTCTGTCTTTTTCCCCTTTCCCTCACCATCCCTCTCCTGGACTCTGTTAGCACCCCAACCTGGATTTCAGTTCATTCATTCAGTGAGTCTGTCACAGACCTTGATGGTGCCCTGCTTACATCTGTCGCAGGTGACCAAGTGGTTTCCTTCAGCCATCATCACCTGAGAGCTTGCTCTGGCTGCTCAGGCCAGCTTAGCCCCTAGGATAGGACATTCCAGAAGTTACAGGATATCATCACTACTCCCCTCCCCAAGTCCCCAGTAGCCAATGCCTGGTGGAAGGTGGTGGATAAATGCCCCAGCTCCCTTGCCCAACTGCTGGAGTAAGCCTAAAGTGTGTTCTACACCATGTGCCTGGAAGCATACATGTGAACGTGACAATGGAAGGACTTAAAAAATTGTCAGTTGTAAGTGTTCTGCTGCATGTAATGAACTACTTTAAGTTGGTGCTCAGTGAGGTTTAGGCTGAGCTGTGAATTGCAAGACAAGCCAGATGGATAAAGATAAGGCAGCAGGGAGATCACAGGCAGAGGGAAGAAAGTAAGACCAAAAACATGGGGATGGGGAACTATGTCAGAGTGTTAGTGATGAAGTGGTTCTGATAGGGAGAGTGACTAAGGGTAGTGCCTGATACAGAAGGCAGACGTGACTAGGGATACCAACCTGGCCCCAGGGATTAGTGTAGGTTTCTCTGAGGAAGTAAGAAGGAAACCTAAATCTGGAGAATCATAAGGAGTAGTAGAGGTTTGGGGAGGAAAAAGAGCCTTCCAGGCAGAAGAACATCACGTGCAAAGGCCCTGAAGTTGGAGATATCATGATACATGCTGACTGAAGGCAATCAGGGGTAGAGAGCTCAAGATGAGGCTGGAGGGGTAGTGTGCTAGATTGTGTTACAGTTGAACAAATATTCGCTCAGCAGCTGTCTGTCCTGTAGGGTATGAGAATACTTCCTATTGACTTGAGACCTGGCCTTGTGACTTGCTTTAGTCAATGGAATGTGAGCAACCAGGACTTAAGCAGAGACCTTAAGTGTGTTTGAGCAGTTGGACTTGGCTTCTAGCATTTCTAGATGCAGGAGGCCATCAAAGAGTTATATAGGAAGTTCTTCT
Organism: Ovis aries; assembly: GCF_016772045.2. Classification (NCBI taxonomy): domain Eukaryota; kingdom Metazoa; phylum Chordata; class Mammalia; order Artiodactyla; family Bovidae; genus Ovis; species Ovis aries. The sequence goes on from NC_056072.1 coordinate 29,560,249, forward strand.
ATCATCTACTGACCCGCTTAGGTTGGTCTATTGCGTCCCTACTACTTCTATATAGTTGTCCTACGAGGTGATAACAGTGAAGATGTGTGGATGATTGATGGGAAGCTCAAAAAGATGCCTTTTAGGTAACAGAGAGAAGCTAGGCTGCTGGGAATGAGCCTTCATGTGACATAAGTCTTGTCCTTCCTCATCAGCCCCCGGGGATTCCAGGTAAAAGGGCTATTCTTTGTGCATGGCCTATGATGGTGGTTTAGTAGGAGGCCAGGTCAGACTCTTCTTTCCAGGGTGGAATCCTTGTAGGCAAAGATTTAAGGGTAGACAGATGCGACAGTAAACATCCTGACAAATGAAGAGAAAAGCAACCAAGTTGAGCATACAAAACTTTCAACAGGACAGCGGAAAGCTGACCACCACCTTGGCTCCTCCCAAAGGACCTGCTGTCTCTTGGGATGCAAGCTCCCAGGAGGGCTGGAGATCCTGGAGTAGGAGAGCCTATTCTCCATGGTGTAACAGGAATCTTCAGTGTGGGGAAGAACAAAGGAAAGAGAGAGTGAATGTCTTAGGAGGGATCAGATGGGTTATTATGTGGGCAGTCACTCAAGGCCAATGTCAAAATTTCAACCTCTGTTGGGATAATAGTCTTGGTATGGATGGGGGAAAGGGATTATGTGTTCATAAGCCAGCAGTTGCATTTTAGGTCTTCAGAACAGCCCCCAGTTCACCTTGCTAACTTTAGGACTATACTGTTCTCTGTCTTGACTATGGAGTTAGAGAATTTTGAGACAGAGATCCTCAGTGTCTCAGGAAAGTTTCATGGTCTCATACTCAGCTTGGCAGAGATTCAAAGCACTAATCAATTACTCTTTCTTTTATCATGCAACAAATATTTATTGATAATCTACTATGTGCCATTCACTGGAATTACAGAAGTTAATCCACAGTCTGGTAGGCAAGCGCAGTGTATCTCAACATTTTTGATGCCACAGCCCATAGTGAAAATAACTTTATATGACATCACTCTGAGATACTATCATGCTAATTGAGCCTCTTCATTCTCTACTTTACCAAAAGCCTATTTCTTTTATCCTTGTTTAGTTTTGATCCTGGGCCCCCAAAAGAGCATATTAATATGCAAGAACCTATAAAGGTGATGAATATGTAAATAGTGAAATATTGGAAACAATCTGAATGTCCACTTTAGCAGAACCAGATTCACAGACAAAGATTTGAGCATAATTATTTTTGAGATCTGTTGTGTGTGTAGGGTGGGTAAAACCCTGGAAGGGGATGGAGAAGTGGTACAGACAAGAGCAGGTGGCCAATAGAGAAAATGTGTTGTTAAGCTGAGTACCAATGGAGCTTATTTCCACAGGGAAAGCTCTGAAACCCGGGGTGGCTTGCCCTCCTTAGAGTTGCCCCATCTACTGGGTGAAGGAGCTGGGGGATTGATACACCCACTTCCCCAGTCATTGGCTGAGAGCTGCTCCTGGCAGATGTTAATTCTCTGACACTTGCACCTGCTTCATTCATAGGCCATGTAGCATTCTGCAGTTCTGGAACCAGGCTTCCAACCCAGTGATGTATGTGCCAGTAGTAGCATTTGGCTGGAGCCCACGGAAATGTTAGGGACATGGGTGAAGCCCTGGCAGAGGCTGCTAGACCTACAAAAAAAAAGTGATAAAAAAATTTATAACACATGATTTCATGCAAAAGATAAGGTAGAACTATGATCATTCACTTAGAAATGCTCAGCTACATACTGTCGAGTAAACAAAAAGAGCTTACAGACATCAAGTAGGGTTAGACTCAGTGGCTCAATTATTCTTTGTGTGTGACTATGTCACACATAGGGGAGGGAAGGCAAGGCTGGAACTAGGCTAAGGCAAAGACACTTGCTTTGTGCACAGATTCTATAGGAGCAACAAAAACTTAGTAATCAAAATAAATACTTACATGCAATATTTTTAAAATATCAAAATTAATGCAAACACTTCTTAATGAACAAAGTATCAAAATTTTCAATAAAATCAAGAGCTGACCTTGCATTTGCACAGCTTGGCCTCATTCCCCTCATCTTAATCTGTTGGATTCTGGCCATTGGAGGTGGAAACTTGGGGAGATGCCCTGGGGTCTCTCAGCACTTCAACCTCTTGTTCCTGCCTTCCTTCACCCATCCCAGCCACTAACACTAATGTTGGAGCCCCAGAAACTCAGCATGCAGGGGGCAGCCTCACCCCCTCTGTCTTCCCCTGTCTTTCCTGCTTACTCACCCCTAAGCAGAAAAGCTAACAGGGGAGGAATGTACATGAAGACTCCAAGGCCTGGGACCAGTGCAGTTTCCTGAGGAACCCCAATAACTTGGAGGCCAGAAGAACTGGTTCCAAAGCAGACCCACAATAAAAGCCCCAGCAACCAAGACTTTTGTCTTCCATGCTTGGTCCTCAGTGGGTAGTTAACTGCACATGCTCTTTCACAGTCCTCTGGGGTGACAATCTGGGGTTGGGCTGACCTGGCTGGGCTCTGCTTGGTGGACTGAGAGCCCAGAGCTGAAAGCCAATTCATCAAAGTCAGCTTATTGAATCCAAGCCATCTCGATGCCTCTCTTCCTGACAGCTGGGCCAGTGCCAAGAGCTCTCGGATCCCAACTCCTCCAGGAGTCTGTATGCTGAGAGCCGGTGCAACCAGCGCCTTCTCAAGCGGACTTCTTAATTCATCAGGCATAAAGGTCTCAGTTTACATAGGTCAGTGTGCTAACCACTGATACCCATGGAAGACACAGCAGGGCAAGTTCTGAGGGGTATTTTCAGGGCAGTGGCAGGGAGACTGATGAACTAGTGGACTGAATGAACTTTGTTTTCATTTGAAGACTACATGGATCCTAAGCAGTATTTTCTTTGGGAGATGTTGGCCCACAGCAGTGAGAACAAAATAATGTTTCCGTCTTGACTGAGACTTGGCCAAAGTATTAATTTCACAGCCAATGTTCAGACTGACTGTTGCACATGACCTTTAGTTTTCTTCCATGGAAAATAAAAGTGCAGTGACTTGATTTTTGGATCCCTGGAAACTAGCAGAGGAGAGTTTTCATTGTCTTGTTCTTAGTGGGTTCCATTTCCCCCTGCCTATACCTGTAATGAATGTGTAAAAGTGAAAGTCGCTCAGTTGTGTCCAGCTCTTTGTGCCCCCATGGACTTATACAGTAATTACCCCATGTAATTCTCCAGGCCAGAATACTGGAGTGGGTAGCTTATCCCTTCTCCAGGGCATTGTCCCAACCCAGGGATCGAACCAGAATCTCCTGCATTGCAGTGGATTCTTTACCAGCTGAGCTGCCAAGGAAGTATGAATGAATGCATGGGTGTGCCTCAAAAGCAGAAGCTTAGAGAAAGGAGGAGATAGAGTTTTAATATTCCACAATGAGTATCAGCACCTTCTTGAAAACAACAAATCAGAGAAATGTTCTTCCTCAGAATGACTGATGATGACTCTATAGTCCATGGAGGGTAGGAATGGGTGAATTTGATCTATAGATCTTCATCTTTCTTCACTGCCTGGCATGTTGTTAGCCATGGATTAGGAATGGAGGCTCTGAGTTCCAATCCTTGCCTGCACCACGTTCTGGTGCTGTTTGTCTTTAGACAAATGACAACCCCTCTGAGCTTCAGTTTCCTCATCCATAAAATGAAATATAACAGTACTTACCACACAGTGTTGTTGTGGCCACTGAATGTGACGCTGCCTTTTCTCACAGTATCTAATGAAGAGGAAGAGCTTAATCAATGATTGCCTTTTATTATTGCTCTGGCCCCAGCTGCAGGTGGCAGTGGTAGGCAGCCATCAGGTATGGGAAAGCTGGTTCCTAAGAGACACAGGTAGGGCACTGACAGCTCCAGCTGCACCATCCTGGAATTGCTGGAGTTTTATATAACCCTTTGCATTCAACCTAGGATATGTATTGCACGTTTAAATAACTGCCAGATCTAATGGGATGATTTTGTTACCCTAATGCACCCGGTGCATGGGTCTTGGTCTCAGGGACAATGTGATTTCTGCTATCTGGGCACGTGTGCATGCATGCTCAGTCATGTCTCACTCTTTGGGATCCCATGGACTGTAGGCTGCCAGATTCCTCTGTCCATGGAATTTTCCAGGCAAGAATACTGGAGTAGGTTGCCATTTCCTACTCCAGGAGATCTTCCTGACCCAGGGATTTAACCCATATACGGCATTACCTGCATTGACAGGCAGATTCTTTACCAATGCGCTAGCTGGGAATCTCTACCTGGGTACAGCTCTCCACTAACAAGTCTGCCTTGAATGGTTGTCTTTTCCTGAAGAGAGCCACAGAGGCCAAGTGTCAGGGCTCATTCCCTCTTTGGGCTCTCTGTAGAAGAATCCAACATCTGGCACCAGGTTTTTATGTGATACACATGAAACTGAGACCAGTGATTAATCCTGAGTTTACTAAGAGCCACAGCTTTGGGTCAAGGTGACCTGATAGAGCTCAGCTGACACCCAAAGAATAATCCACTGAAGTGCAGTTTGCTGGCATGGTGATACCATGATGGTAGGCTGCAAGACCACATTCTAACACTTCCTATATTTCTTGGTCCTTCTAACAACATTAGCTATCTTCATTGAGTTATTTCTATATGTCAGAAACTGAGCTAAGTACTTATGTCAAGAGACAAATTGATAACACCATTTGTTTTAGAGATATGGAAATACAGACATAGAAATTAACTTGGCCTACATCATAGACTCAATAAGTGACAGTACAGTTGAACCCAGATTGCTCTGACTTTAGAACGCTTATTCTTAACCACTTCACTACCATATATATATATATATATATATTTTTTTTTTTTTGCTGTACAGGTCTTTTTTTTTGACCTTGAAATGTTTTTTCCCAGTACTGTGGTGGGAACCTGTTTCTACAGGATGGAGTTTAGGGAGTGGGATGAGGAGGGATGGAGGCAGGGAGACTAGCCTTGATTTGTAGCACGTGCCAATTTTTGTGCTGTAAATACTCTTACCATGGTCAATTTGAAGCTACCAAGAGTTTAACAATCAGTTTTAAAAATTCCTGGATGTTTAACAATTGGCTCATACAAGCTGGTTTGAACCAACTCCAACACGTCTTCAGAGGTCTCAGTCATCAAGACTTCTAGAGAATATTGTTGGAATAGCTTCTTTCCTAACCATTGCACTCCTTAAATCTTGGCCCTGAGCTCTAAGATTAGAAATGAGGCACTGGTCTTCATTCATTCAACAAATCTGAAGTGTTGAAGAGGCAGGAATGGTATAGAGGTGATTGAGGCACAGTCCAGCCATTGAGTTCTCCGGAAAGAGACCCAGAGGCGAGGAGTTGAGTGATTTATGAGGCAATGTTGCACGAGAAGCAGGGAGGATGGCAGGAAGTATGATGGGAAGGAAAGGGGCAGGGCTAGGGTGTGCTGTTATGCCAAATCTCACTGATGGTGTGTTTGGCTCAGTCCTGTTAAGGAAGCTCTGGAAAGAGAGTAGAATACGCTCAAAGTGTTTTCATGGGAATGGAGAAGGCTAGAGTATTTAAATTTGCCACCTTCACTCTTTTGTTATGGGTTAAGTGATAGGACCAGATGCCATGATCATCGTTCTCTGAATGTTGAGCTTTAAGCCAACTTTTTCGCTCTCCTCTTTCACTTGCATCAAGAGACTTTTTAGCTCCTCTTCACTTTCTGCCATAAGGGTGGTGTCATCTGCATATCTGAGGTTATTGATATTTCTCCCAGCAATCTTGATTCCAGCTTGTGTTTCTTCCAGTCCAGCATTTCACATGATGTACTCTGCATATAAGTTAAATAAGCAGGGTGACAACATACAGCCTTGACATACTCCTTTTCCTATTTGGAACCAGTCTGTTGTTCCATGTCCAGTTCTAACTGTTGCTTCCTGACCTGCATACAGATTTCTCAAGAGGCAGGTTAGGTGGTCTGGTGTTCCCATCTCTTTCAGAATTTTCCACAGTTTATTGTGATCCACACAGTCAAAGGCTTTGGCATAGTTAATAAAGCAGAAATAGATGTTTTTCTGGAGCTCTCTTGCTTTTTCCATGATCCAGCGGATGTTGCCAATTTAATCTCTGGTTCCTCTGCCTTTTCTACAACCAGCTTGAACATCAGGGAGTTCACGGAACATTCAGAAAACGAAGATCATGGCATCTGGTCCCATCACTTCATGGGAAATAGACGGGGAAACAGTGGAAACAGTGTCAGACTTTATTTTGGGGGGCTCCAAAATCACTGCAGATGGTGACTGCAGCCATGAAATTAAAAGACGCTTATTCCTTGGAAGGAAAGTTATGACCAACCTAGATAGCATATTCAAAAGCAGAGACATTACTTTGCCGACTAAGGTCCGTCTAGTCAAGACTATGGTTTTTCCTGTGGTCATGTATGGATGTGAGAGTTGGACTATAAAGAAAGCTGAGTGCCAAAGAATTGATGCTTTGGAACTGTGGTGTTGGAGAAGACTCTTGAGAGGCCCTTGGACTGCAAGGAGATCCAACCAGTCCATTCTGAAGGAGATCAACCCTGGGATTTCTTTGGAAGGAATGATGCTAAAGCTGAAGCTCCAGTACTTTGGCTACCTTATGAGAAGAGTTGACTCATTGGAAAAGACTCTGATGCTGGGAGGGATTGGGGGCAGGAGGAGAAGGGGACGACTGAGGATGAGATGGCTGGATGGCATCACGGACTCGATGGACGTGAGTCTGAGTGAACTCCGGGAGATGGTGATGGACAGGGAGGCCTGGCGTGCTGCAGTTCATGGGGTCGCAAAAAGTCAGACATGACTGAGCGACTGAACTGAACTGAACTGAACTGAAGGGCTGTCTCCAAGAAGACATACATGTTCAGACACTTCTAGCTTCCCACTGGTACAGGCAAGGCTGGCTCCAGCAGCCCCAACAAAGAGGCACAAGTATGGTTTGGCCGGGACCAGAGGACACCTGTATCTGAAAACAGTGAGGGGATCTGAGGACCTGGGTACAGAGCTCTCACTATCTCCTGAGTAGCTCCTGTGTGACAGGCACTGTCCCAGGTTCAGAGGAGAGAGGATATGTGCAAATAGACAGTGTCCCTATGCTCATGGAGCACATAGTCTGGTCACGGGACCAGGTCTCTGAGCAATCAGACTAGGTATAGATCATGACAGACTGGGATGAATGGCGTAAGGGCAAGTCCAGAGTCATGGGAGAGCCTATACCAAGATGATGCTAGTTTGGGGCATAGGGGCTGGGCTAGGAAAGGCACTGCATGGTGTGCTACAGTCCATGGGGTTGCAAAGAGTCGGACATGACTGAACAACTGAACTGAACTGAGAAAAGGCATCACTCAGTTTGACAGGATAATCCCTGGATTTCACCAACAGTCTTAAAATAGCTGTAAGGCCAGAGGCTAGTTCTATCTTGTCTTTGAGTTTCATCCAGTACCAGAAAGTCCCCTGCAAAAACGAAACCAGCACATTAGAGCCACAAGTTACCTATGGTGATTAATGATTCATGGTACATAAACCACCTACCCCCAATTATATTGTAATTCAGTTCAGTTCAGTTCAGTCACTCAGTTGTGTCTGACCCTTTGCGACCCCATGAACTGCAGCACGCCAGGCCTCCCTGTCTATCACCGACTCCTGAAGTTCACTCAAACTCATGTCCATCAAGTCAGTGATGCCATCCAGCCATCTCATCCTCTGTTGTCCCCTTTTCCTCCTGCCCCCGATCCCTCCCAGCATCAGAGTCTGTTCCAATGAGTCAACTCTTCTCATGAGGTGGCCAAAGTACTGGAGTTTCAGCTTTAGCATCAGTCCTTCCAAAGAAATCCCAGGGCTGATCTCCTTTAGAATGGGCTAGTTGAATCTCCTTGCAATCCAAGGGCCTCTCAAGAGTCTTCTCCAACACCACAGTTCAAAAGCATCAATTCTTCGGCACTCAGCTTTCTTTATAGTCCAACTCTCACATCCATACATGACTACTGGAAAAACCATAGCCTTGACTAGACGGACCTTTCTCCTAACGAAAGCCCTATAGATTACTCTGGTCATTTACAACTCCTCATTGTACATTTATTCTCAGAAATCTTAGAACTTTCATACCGTTGACTTACTATGAGACTCAGAGTGAGAGTGCCTAGGTTCAAAATTTGTTGGATCTCCTAATCAGTATCCTTGGGCAAGTAGCTTAACCTCTACGTCAGTTTCTTCATGTGTAGAATAGGGGAACTCGTACCTCATATAAGTTCTTTTGTGAAAAGTAAGATAACTTGATATATGCAAACTACTTAGCGCTCTCTCTAAGCACACTCTGAGCACTTTATAAAAGCTATTTGACATGAAAGGATTTTCTTTAGTACTTTTTAAGTAAAAAAGTGGGTTTATGCATCAAATAGTTTGAATAGATTTTCTCAAACTTTCACATCAGAACTCTTTATACCTTTGAAACTATAGAACTCAAAGATGTTTTTCCAAATATGGATTTAAAATATGTTTATTTGTCTATTAAATAATAACAAACTCCTTACATGTTAATATATTGTCTTAGTTTGAGCTGCTATAACAAATAACCATAGACTAGGTGGCCTATAAACTACAGAAATTTATTTCTCACAGTTTTGGAGGCTGGTATTCCGTGGAAAATGTGGCTAGTTCAGCTGGCAACTCAAGTATCCCAAACATGGTTCTCCTTCAGACGACCATCAGACATCAATACGCAGAAGAGGTGCTTTGTGCATACTTTCCATTCCATCACAAAGAATATTGGGAGGAAAGTGCCCTCAAGGGTAGAGATATTTAATAAGGTTGATCATCTGCAGTGCTTCATCAAGATCAGTCTTTAGAAAATGCAGCTTCACTTGACTGCAACTGTGTGAAGGTGATACCAGTACCAATGACTGCTGGTACAGATGGGTGCTCATTGTAGTTCCTATCACTTTTGCAGCATCAACGCAAATAACACAGTGGAAAAGGCAAATAATGTACTAATACTATTATGAAAATAGCTGAGACATGAGGACTCTCTGAACAGGTTTCAGGACCATCAGGGTCTGCAAATCACAGTCGAAGACTGTACACTGGACTATTGAAGCGTTTATTTTGAGGAAGAGGCTATGATAGATGCGAGGGCCTTTGGAAGGTGTGATAGGTTTTTACTTCTGTATTTGTTGAAGTTTGTACATCCATCATCTACTGTCAGAAATAAAACAGAAGATATTTCCATTTTATAGAAATTAGTAAAGAGACTTCCATTCTGGTCTCAGGTCTTGTTTATCCATCTGAGAAATTGCCATCTCTCCCCTCTTCCTTCAGGGGGATGTGAAACCCTAGGTTCCCCAGAGTTGGAAATGGTGTTAGACTTGATTATCTTTTCTATGAAAGAATTGTGGGAAAGGTCAATGGAGAATTAAGACCGAGGGCTGATGAACATTTTCAGGTCCTTGGATTACCCTCTAGGGCAGACTTCTTGAGTGCATAATCCCAGTTCCCGCCTTTCCTAGCCATGACCTTGGGAAAGTTACCTAACAGTTTCACCTGTCAGTCCTTCCTTGACAAATGAGAAACAATTTTAACCTGTATCTCAAAATGTTCTCAAGAGGATAACTGAGTACCTGAGATGTGTCTGATACATAGTTCGTGCTAGGTAATGTCAACTTTTATAAGAATGCTTGCTTTACCTGCCAAGGTGGTTTTTCTTGCTAGAAGTTTCCAATATATCAACAGGTCCATGCTTTTCTCCCTGCTGGTCATAAGCTAATGGAAAATGTCTTTCTAGGGATGAGTCATAGATCATGACCTCCCTAGTGGAAGCATCTCCCCTCAGCCTATAGGGCCTGGAGGGGTTGAGCAGAGGTGTGGTCTCTATTCCCCTTGCCTCCAGAAGTAGCCCCCACTTGGCTGCCTTTGACTGTTCAGGTCTGACAAGGGAAAGAGAAGGCCATGGAATTTCCATGCAGCCTTGATATCATACCAGCTTAAAGCTTCCAGTGACTCTTCTCTGCCCCATGGTCCTTTCCCATAAGCCACAGGTCGGTGTTTCCAACAGGACTCAGCAGGGCCCTTTTCCAAGTGAGGTGACACTATGTTAACCTTAGTGAGTCACTGATTTTTTAATTTTTACCTTTGTTTTTTTCATATAGTCTAGATATGGCCTGTCTGCATCCAACCTCTTCTAGTTTCCAGTGACTTCTCCTCTTCCCTGTGGAAGGATGGATGTGTTCCCAGGAACAGTTAAAGGCAAGACAGAAAACAGTATGCGGCCACCTTCCAAATAACCCTCAGATCAGTGGCTTCTCTCCCCATGACCTCCCACCACTTAGACAGAAGTCACTTTCTTTTTGCTGGGACTTTTTCGGCAACAGCTGCCATGTGGTCTGCAGGCATTATCTACTTTCCTCACTGCAGCCAAGGAGCAAGTCTGAAACATTCCTGCCCCTGATACTGCTGGTGACTGGGAGAGAGTATCTAGGGAGGCCCAGGCCTGCCATGTTCCCATCACTAGCTCCACAGAGCAGGGACCCCCACTAGTGTTCTGCTGCAGGGCTGTGGACAAATGCCATAGCAGCCTTGGCGGTGGGGGAAAGAGACCAGAGATGAGGCTTGCACAGACCCTAACGGTGGGCTTGGGGTCTTGGGAGCAGGAAATTTCAAGTCCCAGGCAGCTAAAATCTAGAGGGGTACAGGTGCCAATATGGTATATTCTTTGGCACCACAAACCTCTTGACCTTTCAAGAGGAGTCAGGGGAGGCCCAGCAAGGGACATGGTGACGGGCACGCTGAGCAAGGACTTTGAGTGCCTTTGGCTGAGGGCAGGGCAGTCTAGAAATGTAACACACTTGCCTTCAGTGCATAACACCCTGCAATGGCTCTCTTCTGGCTGTGGGATTGAGTCCCCATTGCTGGCTCTACCAGGCTCTTGGCAGTCTGGCTCCTGCCCACGTTTCTGTCTTGCCCTTGACTATCTCTGGTGCTAGCCTTCCCCTTTTGTTGGCTGTCCCTGCATCCCATGCTCTCTCACTGCAAGGATACTGCCAGATGCCACCTTCTCCGGGCCTTCCCCTACATGATAATTCTTCCCCTATACCCCGTTCCTCTAACCCCCCAAATCTAGGCTGGGTCCTGTTCTTCAGCCTTCATAGGTGTCATCTCTTTGCTTCCTTCCTCCTGTCTCCAAGAATCAGAGCATGACAATAGTCATTAAGGAGGGCTTGCTGCCTTGATGCCCATTTTCCCAATGAGAGAACTGAGGCCAAGAATAGAAATTAATTTATTTGCATGATCAGCTAAGAACAGAGCCAGGCTCTGAGTTTAGTCACCTAGCTTTTAACCACAGACCCTAATGATGGTTGATTCTTAAGCTCTGGGGTACATCAGTGTCACTAGTGGCAGTGGTGACTGGGTGAGGAGGCTTGTTGAAAATGCAGACTCCTGTGTCCCACTGCTACAGCCGTTCTCACTCTGTGGGTCAAGGGTAGGGCCCAGAAGTCTGCATCTTTCTTAGCTTTCCAGGGGTGTCTAGTACAGCTGTACTACACCTGCAGTTACGGTGACTCACAAGATTTACTTCCAAACTGCAGGCCCTAAATGGCAACCCACTGAATATAATAAGCCCAGTGGAGTCCAGAAGGGGAGGAAGAAGGCAGAAGTTCCTGCTTGCATCCAGCCATCTCTGTGCTGTCTCTGATGGTGGTGGAAAGGAGTAGGGGAGATGCCCTCCTCTGGGTAGAAGATGCAAGCCCTGTTTGTACCGTACAGACACCGCATAGGACCCATAACCTAGGGTGACCAGAAGCCATCAGACCCTCCTTTCGTGTTCTGTCTCCTCCAGGAGGAGGGGAAGAACCACATTTCAGTGACATTTCAGAGTGTTCAGCTCTGACTTCACCTTAACCACTTGGAATCGAATCTGTTTGGTTGACTGCCTCCACTCCATCCCATCAGCTGCTGGAAGCTAGTGGCCAGAAGGAAGCAGAGGCTGAGAATACCACTCCAGAGACTTTGTCTATGGCTATTGGAACCCAATTGCACCTTGTCTGCACCTACATCTCTTCCCTGAGATTTGAAGACATTTAGATACTTGACCTGCAGCCCTACCAACTGCCATCAAGTGCGGGGATGAAGAGGCAGAAGCAGTGCAAGCAGGGATGGTGGCCTCTGAGTGGGCCTCACTCAGGCATGGCAGCTCTGTCAACAAGAAGAGGAACAAGGCCATTCTTTGGAGAGGAAATGTGTCCCCAACCCAGGAGACCCTAAGGACAGTCTGAGAGACACCAGGCCTTTCTTCTGTCTGATCAGTCCTCCTCCACAAATCTCCCTGCCCTTCGATTCCTTTCCTCCTTCCAGCCTACTTCGTCCTGTTCTTGCTGCTCCTGCTGAGGGATTCATGGTCCTTGAATTCTGCCTCCTCATCCATAGCCTGTTGGCCATGGTTACCTGGTATTATTAGGCTGACTTGACTCCAGCAGCTCTGTGGACTAAACTTTTTAAGTGCATAGATTTGGACTTCGACTGCCATGTTGGAGCAGCTGACAAGTTCCTCCTCAAATTCATATGCTGAAACCTACTCCTCCACGTGATGAAAGTAGGAAGTGGGATCTTGGGGGAGATTATGTCATGTGTGTAGAACCGTCATGAATGGGGTTCGTGCTCTTCTACAAGAGGCCCCAGAGAGCTTCCATACCCTGTCTACTGTGTGAGGACACAGTGAGGATCTGGCAGTCTGTATCCCATAAAGAGAGCCTTGCCCAGACCCCGAGCCTCCTGGCACCTTGACCTGGGACTCCCCGCTTCCAGAACGATGAGAAATAAATTCTTCCTGCCATCCAATCTGTCATATTTTGTTATAGCAGCCCAAGGGGACTGAATCAGCCATGCTGGGTGGCCACTTTCAGGCCATGAGTTCTGGAAGCGCAGGCAGAAAGAGCTGGAGAGCTGGTCTGCCGCAAAACCCAGGAGAGCAAAGCAGAGAAAGAGACAAGTGTTCCCCCAGGACGTGAAGAGAGAGAGGATCAAGAGCAGATTTGATCCCTGCCAGCTTCCCAATTCCCAGTACCAATCTCTTGTGAAGAATTTCTAGTTTTAAATGAGCGAGTACCCGAATGATTTCTTGCCCCTGGGGCCTGTCAGATAACCTAACTCCTCATAATTGCTTTCCCTTTATTTAAGTTAGCTCAAGTGGGTTTGTTTTTGCCGAGTAAATGATCCCTGATTAAGACAGCCCTTCCGGGAGAGGTGAAGCCTTGCCTGACTCTTGTAAGTTAAGAAACAGTGGCTGAGCCCAGGAACACGGCAGGCAGTGGGATAGGATGGAACCCCTGCTCTCTTGAAGCCTTTGGGCAGAGCTCAGCAGTGTGGAGAAGCAGGGAGGGTGCTTCATCCCCAGGGATGGGTAATGGGGGAAGCACAATCCAGGGAGTGAGTGCTGACGAGCCAAGCAGCGTACATTAGAGAGGCAGGTCATTTGTATTCTGTGCTCTGCACAACACAAAGCAGAAGGCTTCGGGACAGGGGCAGAATGCCAGGACTCAAGTCAGAGATATGCCAGGTGCTTACTGAGGACCTGGGCAGGTTTCTTAGACTCTTGAAGTCTCAACTTTTCTAAGATGTGACCAGAATGGGAATGCACTGAAAGGGCTTGACCTTAAACAGTGCCTGACACATAGGAAGTGCCCAGTGTGCTTGGCTACTGTGATTGGGATGGGGGAGGGGACTGGCTAGAGTCAAATTTCCCACAGGGCCATAACCCTCAAGGTTTGATGGACCCAGTTTTTGGATGGATCCACTTTTTCTGGATTTCATTCAGAAGAAGTATGAGAAACTTGAGACGTTTTAAAGCAAGCAAGTGGTCTGATTTGATGATTACAGGGGTTTTCAGCCAGGACACATTTGCACCTTCACCCTCTCCCCCAAAGCATATACACACCAAGGAGACATGTAGCAAAGCCTGAAGATGCTGTTGGTTGTTTAAACTGGGGATGGAGGGATACCACTGGTATCTGGTGGGCAGAGCCCAGGGATGCTGCTAAACATCTTGCAACGCACTGGACAGCCCCTGCCACAGCAGAGGATTATCTCCCCAAAATGTCAGCAGTGCCAAAGTTGAAGAAGCCTGGATTAAAGTATTATAAAGAAATTAATACTTCCCACCTTGGGTCCTCAGTTTTCCCATCTGTCAAAGGATGGGCTGGGAGGACTTAGAAGAGGTGTGTGACTTTTTCCTTTAGTAGGAGTCTGCATCTCCTGCCACTACAGCTGACCCTGTGGTCGGGACACTTCCTAACCAGCCATGTGGCTCTGAGCTGGGGCCCTCTGAGCCTCTTATTTCAGATAATCCCGATGGAGGCAGGGAGCTTATATAGAACGTAAGGCTTTGGATCCAGACCATCCATTGGATCAGACCCTGGCACCACTCCTTGCCAGGTCTGAGACTTAGTGCCATTTTCTTTGCCTCTCTGACCCTCTGTCTGTCTATAAAATGAGACTGATAAGGATGCCTCCCTTGTGGCACAGTGGTGAGGGTCTGCAGAATCTTTCGCCTAGCATGTGACCCATCACAGGTGCCCCATCAACATCAGCCATGGGGAGGGCACTGACTGCTCCCAACCAGAGGCGTGAGGTTGATAAACACAGAGGACCTTGTGAGAAATGCACCCTGTAGACATTCAGACAGGCTGTCTCCTGATACCTTTGACAGCGCCCATCAGTCAGAGGGAACTCCAGGAACACACACTCCTTTGAATATTTGCTGAACTAATTGGGAAAGGAGAGCAGGAAAGAAAGCAGAAATCCTTGTTGTGGCATGGGTCTCACAAACTCAGTGTCTTAGGGATAGGGGCAGTAACCAGACTACAAGGTTAATCAGTAAATTAGTAAATGTCTTGACTAAACGGTACTAGAGCTGTGAATGCAAGAGATGCTTTTTTTCAGAGAAGCAGGAGGGCAGACACAGGAGCCTGGGTGCTGGGTTCAAATTCCTGTCTGGCCACAAACCAATTGTGGGAACTGAAAGTGCTGCACTCAATATGCCAGCAAATTTGGAAAACTCAGCAGTGGCCACAGGACTGGAAAAGGTCAGTTTTCATTCCAATCCCAAAGAAAGGCAATGCCAAAGAATGCTCAAACTACTGCACAATTGCACTCATCTCACATGCTAGTAAAGTAATGCTCAAAATTCTCCAAGCCAGACTTCAGTAATACATGAAACATGAACTCCCTGATGTTCAAGCTGGTTTTAGAAAAGGCAGAGGAACCAGAGATCAAATTGCCAACATCCACTGGATCATGGAAAAAGCAAGAGAGTTCCAGAAAAACATCTATTTCTGCTTTATTCACTATGCCAAAGCCTTTGACTGTGTGGATTACAATAAACTGTGGAAAATTCTGAAAGAGATGGGAATACCAGACTACCTAACCTGCCTCTTGAGAAATCTGTATGCAGGTCAGGAAGCAACAGTTAGAACTGGACCTGGAACACCAGACTGGTTCCAAATAGGAAAAGGAGTATGTCAAGGCTGTATATTGTCACCCTGCTTATTTAACTTATATGCAGAGTACATCATGAGAAATGCTGGACTGGAAGAAACACAAGCTGGAATCAAGATTGCCAGGAGAAATATCAATAACCTCAGATATGCAGATGACACCACCCTTAAGGCAGAAAGTGAAGAGGAGCTAAAAAGCCTTTTGATGAAAGTGAAAGAGGAGAGTGAAAAAGTTGGCTTAAAGCTCAACATTCAGAAAACGAAGATCATGGCATCTGGTCCCATCACTTCATGGGAAATAAATGGGGAAACAGTAGAATCAGTGTCAGACTTTATTTTTTGGGGCTCCAAAATCACTGCAGATGGTGACTACAGCCATGGAATTAAAAGACGCTTACTCCTTGGAAGAAAACTTATGACCAACCTAGATAGTATATTCAAAAGCAGAGACATTACTTTGCCGACTGAGGTCCATCTAGTCAAGGCTATGGTTTTTCCTGTGGTCATGTATGGATGTGAGAGTTGGACTGTGAAGAAGGCTGAGCACCGAAGAATTGATGCTTTTGAACTGTAGTGTTGGAGAAGACTCTTGAGAGTCCCTTGGACTGCAAGGTCCAACCAGTCCATTCTGAAGGAGATCAACCCTGGGATTTCTTTGGAAGGAATGATGCTAAAGCTGAAGCTCCAGTACTTTGGCTACCTTATGAGAAGAGTTGACTCATTGGAAAAGACTCTGATGCTGGGAGGGATTGGGGGCAGGAGGAGAAAGGGGATGACAGAGGATGAGATGGCTGGATGGCATCACTGACTCGATGGACGTGAGTCTGAGTGAACTCCAGGAGTTGGTGATGGACAGGGAGGCCTGGTATGCTGCGATTCATGGGGTTGCAAAGAGTCGGACACGACTGAGCGACTGAGCTGAACTGAACTGAGGCAAGTTGTTTGACCCCTCATTACCCCAATTTCCCCAGCTATAGAAATATAAATAATGCCTACTTCACTTGCTGGCCCTGAAAATATTGAGTTGGCCAAAGAGATCATTCATGTTTATCTGTAAGTTGCTAGGGGAATACCCAAATGAACTTTTTGGCCAATGCAATACATATTATATATAAAGGAATCTAATGGGCTATAGTCCATGGGGTCACAAAGAGTTGGACACGACTGAGCAACTAAGTACACACACACACACTCACACAAGGTCTAAATCAGTGCCTGGTACAGAATTGGGGCTCAGATGTCATCACTTCTAGTAATTCCCATTCCGCTTCTGTTTCTCTTCTTACAACATAAGCGAACCATCTCCATCATCCTTGGTGTCAGGTGGATTTGGTGCCCACAGACCTACAGCATCAGCATCACCCAGGAGTTTGTTAGAAATACCAGCTATTCAAACTTCACCCCAAACCTCCCCAACTAGGAACTCTGTATTTACCGGCTGTGTGACCTTATTTGGAAAGATTAGCTTTCTAAGCTGTGACTTCCTTGTATGTAGGGGATTATACTACAGCCTACTCCCTCCTCTGCTCTCAGCTCTCTAGGGTGACACTGGCCTTCTCTCAGTTTGTAGACTGTACCAAGCTCCTTTCTGCCCCAGGGCCTTTGCACATACTGTTCCTTCTGCTTGGAACGTCTGTTCCTTGGCTCTGCCCATGGCTGACCCTTGTTATCTTTCAGGCTTCAGCTTAATGTCACCTCCTCAGAGTGGCCTTCCCTCATTACCTTCATTTTTATCCCCCATTACTCCATGTTTCTGCACATTGTATATTTCTTTCCTGGTGCTAATCTCAATCTATAGTTACCTTATTTCTGAGTCTGCTTATTTGCTTCTTATCTTCCTTATCACTATATAGTCACCAAGAGGGCAGGAATTGGGTTTTTTTCTCTGCCCAATGCCTGGCTCAGGATCAGTAGTCCGTGAACATCTGTAGAAGAAATGAATGAGTGTGTCATAATTAATATGGAGGACTTGGTGCAGAGCTGGCACTTGATGAAGGTTGCATCATAAAAATAGTATTATGATGTTATTATGGCAAAATAGGCCACTATGCAGCCCCAGGCTTCCTGTGACTTTGGACTTAGGCCTTTGCAAATATCTACTCAAGCAATACTGAGGCTCACAGAGGCCTTTCCATCCACAGCTCCAGAGCTCAGCTGCTGCCTGAGTGACCCTCCTGACCAATCATGTCGCCATCTTGAAGATGCTGCCTCATTAAAATATGGAAATAGCTGTCATGTCACTATCACAGCCCAAGCCATCAAGTGCTCCAAATTGGTTTTTGCCATTTTACACAGTACAACATACATTTGTTCACTTTTCAAACAGTAAACACCACCTGCAAAATGCCTTTAATATTTAATGTGACTGTAAATTGTTTTGAAAATAAATCCAGCCATGTGGAAAAGTGGCAGAAGGGACAGGAAACAAATCCAGGAACCTGTACCATAAGGGGTGGGGGGAGTGGGGGACAGGGTGGCCACAGTGGCTGGGACTCAGGTGGCAATTCTGATAACCTGATTATCTAAGTACTTCAGTGCCCTAATGTTACAGCTTTGTTGACGAGAGTTCTTGCCCTCCCAGCCTACTGATTTTGAACTCATGACTGAGCTTACTTGGTTCTACAGAGGAGGTGGCCGAACGTTTATGATGCTCACCTTGACCAGGACTATCTCAGGGGTGAGGATATCCACCATCCACCACTCTGATGAGGAAAAGGATGATTAGCAATGAGCTCTTTTGGCCAAACTGTTGCAGGAAGGGGGACCCCTTCCAGGGCCCGAAACTGGTTTCTTGTCTAACACTCGGAAATGAACTGTCCCAGGAGACACATGTGCTGACAAAGCAAGAGATTTTATTGGGAAGGGGCACCCGGGTGGAGAGCAGTAGGGTTAGGGAACCCAGGAGAAAAGCTCTGGGTTTTATGGTGATGGGATTAGTTTCTGGGTTTTCTTTAGCCAGTTATTCTGACAGCCAAGATGGATGCCAGCAAGAAGGATTCAGGGAGGCGGTCGGATATGTGTTATCTCCTTCTGACCTTTTTCAACCTCTTCCAGTTGGTGGTGGCTTATTAGTTCCATGTTCCTTACCAGGACCTCCTGTCATAAAACAACTCATGCAAATGGTTACTATGGTGTCTGGCCAGGGTGGGCGGTTCCGGGCAGTGTGCTTCGCCTAACAAAACCAGCTTTTATTCCTTTACTAGCCACCCTGCCCAGCATCATAGTAGGGATAGGGGTGAGGGTAGTAATATAGAGCCTCAGTTTATTGTCTTCCTTCCTTCATAAGTAAAATTAAGATACGGTTAATATTTACCTTGTTGGTTGCTATAGATTTGAACGGGTGAGTATATATGAAACAGTGCCTGGCGTGCAGAACAATACATGAATGCATCTGTTGCTGTGACTGACCTCATGGTCCTTATCCCTCGTCCCACTCCTCCGCCTGGTCCCAGGCACCAACCTCTCCAAGCCTGGGTGTTTTGCGTGCTCCCTCCCTGCACCAGGCCTTTGCACTATCTGTGTCCTCCACTTACCTTGCCTTTCCTTTCTCTTTTTGCCTGGTTAACGCTCAAATGACTGAAATGTTGAACTTTTAGGCAACTTGCAAGCTCTCTCTCTCCTTTTGATGTCACAGGCACTAACTAAGTCTCTGGGTCAGGATGGGGGGAATTCTTTGATTAGCCTACAGGTCATTTGTCCACTTGTGATTATAGTCCAAGGACCAAGAGCAGCCACATCACAAGCTGTATATGGGGGGCAGAGCAGTGGCACCAGAGAAAGGAGCTGTTGGTCTTGGTAGACTAAACTATCATTGTCTATTACAATGAGATGTGTGTCCAAAGACAGTCACCCAGAAGCCACATGAGGACCACCTGTAGTTGGTGACCAATTAAGCAGCCATTGCTTTAATCAAGGCTAGAAGGATAAGGGCTGCTGATTTGGGAGACATCAAAGAACTGAGACAGAGACAGAAAGGAAGCAAATTCTGGGGCTTCTAACTTGGGTAAGAGAATGTATGGTGTTATCTGGAGAGTTTGAATGACAATGTTCTTAACCAGGGACCTCATGACATCACCCAAAGAAGTGGGTGACCATATGAGGGTCTGAGACAACAGTATTCAACTCAGAGAGGAAGACTGTCTTGGGGGTTTAAAGAAAGAGCCCAAAGTCTCAACTTGCACCTTTGAAGTAAGTACATAGATTTAACGCTGGCACAAACCCTAATAATTCTCAAAGAGGCAGTAACACCACCTAACTCATTGCTTCAGAGAAGCCAATGGCACCCCACTCCAGTACTCTTGCCTGGAAAATCCCATGGATGGAGGAGCCTGGTAGGCTGCAGTCCATGGGGTCGTGAAGAGGCGGACATGACTGAGCGACTTCACTTTGACTTTTCACTTTGATGCATTGGAGAAGGAAATGGCAACCCACTTCAGTGTTCTTGCCTGGAGAATCCCAGGGACGGGGGAGCCTGGTGGGCTGCTGTCTAGCAGCTCATTGCTTGGCTTTTCTGGACAAATTCAAAGCTAACATTCGTTCTGTCTCCTTGCCATCTTGATCATTCTGAGAATATCGCAGGCTCTGTGTAAGTATCACTGAATATCTGTCCTTCTGGTTCTTGACGCTCCCAGTGATCATGCTCCTCTATATGAGAAGCTTAGGTCCCTAATGGAGCATTTGCACAAGAGCCACTGACTTCTCTGAATGGCACGAGAATCCAAATAGACTCCCTTGCAGGAAGATATTCTCTGCTCTTCTCGTCAGGGTGCCATCCTAAAATAGCATGCCCAGAAGACTTCTGGATGTTTTCCTCCTAAACTTGGTCTTCTCATCTCAGTAAATGGCACCACTGTCCACCAAGATCCTCAAGCTAAACGTCTAGAACTTAAATCCCATCTTTCCCTCCCCACCAGAGCCAATCTACCAATCAATCTCATTGGCTCTCATTCTAAAATATACCCACTCTCTACTCATCCAAGATGTATCCCCATCTCCCATCTAGCCCAGGGGTTGGCAAGCTTTTCCTGTAATGGGCCAGAGTGTAAACGTTTTCAGTTTTGTTTTCTATGCCATCTTGTTACAATGAAATCAACTTGCCTTGGGTGTAAAAGTAGCTGTAGACAATATGTAAACATGACAGTGTCTGTATGCCAATAAAACTTTATCTGCAAAATCAGCAGCCCACAAGCTATAGTTTGCTGACCCCTGTTGGGCTTCCTTTGTGGCTCATATGGTAAAGAATCTGCCTGCAATGCAGGAGACCTAGATTTGATCCTTGGGTTGGGAAGATCCCCTGGAGAAGAGAATGGCTACCCACTCCAGTATTCTTGCCTGGAGAATCCCATGGTCAGAGGAGCTTGGTGGTCTACAGTCCATGCAGTTGCAAACAGCCAGACATGAGTGAGCGACGAACACACACTTTCACCACATTCACCACTGTTTCTTATCTGGACCAGTGCAAAACCTCCACTCCAGACTGGCCTTCCCACTTCCACCCTGGCCACCTCGACCATGCATGATCAACCTGGTAGCCAGTTACCTTTAAAAAAGTAGTCAGGTGATGTGTCTCCCTGGCTTAATGGTCTGGTAGTTTGCCATTGCCCTACTTTCTCTTCACCCAGCACGACCCAGCTCCTACCTTCTCTCTGATCTCGCCTCCTGCCCCTCTCCTTGTCTGCAGTGCTCCACACTCATCGGCTCCCTTTATCCGCTGCTGCCTTCACTCTCTGTCTGGAACATTCTTCCTCTAACTTGTGTCTGCATCCTTTTCATCATTCAGCTCCTGATTGAACACCTCCTCCATAAAGAGACTCCTTCTGGTATCTGTCTAATGCTGCCTGCCCCTTTCTCATGACCCCGTTTGAAATTGATTGTCTTATGTGTTGAATTGTTGACTCTTTTCTCAATATGACATGGAAGCTCCATGAGCAGGGACTTTGTTTGTCTGTTTAGCACTAATATCAGCTCCAATGTGAGTGAATGAATAGAGGCTACTTATCTGTATTTCCAAGTAATGCCTGTTCTGATATCTGTTCACCTCTGATTTCCTCAGCTTTTACCAAGCCCTTATGCTAGCCCAGGAAAGGCTTGACCAATAGCTCCCCTAGTGCATGTGGGAAAGCCAGAAGAAAAATAAACAAAAACACTGCTTGTCTGAGTCCTTGGGCTTGTCCAGGGATGCCTGTACAAACTTATGTGTCATACTAAGACCAAGCCCAGAGCAGGGCTGCTATTCAACAGCTGGCCTTCACGCAGGGCCTCTTTAGACAGCTGTGATGTTGTTGAGGGGCAGTAGGGATGCTTTCTGGAAGCTCTGATCCAGGAATCCTGCCTTCTGTTCCTGGTGCTCCCTGACACATGATAAAGCTTTGCTCAAGCTTCATTTCCTTGTTTCTCACATTTTCTCTCTTAAGACCTCTCCTCCCCTGCCTCTCATCCTCCTAGCCCCTTCACTTACTCCCCTTTTCACTATAATGCTGGGGCAAGAGATTCCTTGTTGCCACCAAATATCTTTTCTTCCTTGGTCACGGGACCCTGATTTTCCCGATTTTATTTGAGGTGACAGTGAAGGCAGCAGAAAGCCTGCATTGGCCAATCCCTCTTGCAGTTAGGGGTGGCCATGTGACAGTGTCCTGGCTAATGACAGATGCACAGAAGCACTGAGGGAACTTCCGGGAAGGGTGGTGAAAGGGTGCTGACTCAGCTCGTGTCTTAGTCTGCTCAGGCAGCTGCAGCAAAACAGCATAGACTGGGTGGCTTACACCACAGGCATTTAAGTCCTTCAGCTCTAGAGACTGGAAGTCAAGGTGCAGGGAGCCAGTCAATTGCACATTCTGGTGGCAGCTCTTTCCGTGGCTTGCAGTAGGCCACCTTCTCACTGTGTTTTCACATGGCAGAGAAAGATGGCCGTCATCCTCAGGTTAGGACCTCTGCCTTTATTCACTCGTTTACCCTTAATTACCTCCTAAAACCCCTATATCCAAATTCAGTCACACTGGAGATGAACACATCAACATAAGATTTTTAAAAATTTTAAATTGAAGGATAATTGCTTTACAGAATTTTGTTGTTTTCTGTCAAACAGCAACACCGAGTCAGCCGTAGGTATACATATGTCCCCTCCCTCCATAAAAAGTTTTTAATGGTGTTTAGCATAAACAGTTTTTTTAACAGATGAATTTTTGAGGGGACATAATTCAGTCCATAGCACCTAGATTTTACATCATTTTGTCCTTCCCTTCCTTCTACCTTCCTCCCAACTGGAATGCAGATACGATGTCTGGAGCTTCAGCAGCTATGTTGGACCACATGGTATACTTGAGGATACGTGCCCAATGGCTTAGGAATAGAAGTGTAGAATGAGGGGAAGGGCCAGGGTTGACTTTGTAGAGCCTCTCTCTCATCACTGGAATAATGTTAGAATTTGCTTCATGTTGGAGCACTGGTTCCTAATTGCAGCCCATTGAAGTAATCTGGGTAGCTTTGAAAAATACTGGTACTTGGATGGCATCCCCAGCGATGCTGATGTAATTGGTCTTTTAGGGGGCAGTCTAGGTATCATGAGGTTTTTTTTAAAGCTCCTCTGGTGATTCTGATGTGTTAAAGGTTGAGAACACTGTGTTGAAGAATAAACACTTGCATAAGAAGATCAACTATTTTAAACTATGGTATTTTGGTTTTGTTATATGAGACTAACACAACTCCTAACAATCAGAAATCTAATTTCAGAAGATGAATCACTTCCATCTTCTAAGATTTTCAGAGCAAGAACTAACCAAAGCCAGCACATCCTACCATGTTCAAGAGCATATATAGGTACAGCTCAGTTCAGGCTGAATGGTGACTAGATGTGAAATATTAACCATAATTTTCTGTCCCTTTGCCCACATGAACAAAACAGTGTGTACAACTAAAAATAAATTTCAGGATTAAAATAAGTATTCAAATTAAAAAAAATAGTCAAATGAGGTAATTTTGTCAATACATTTTTTTTTTCTGAAAGTGAAATGATTACCAGTGATCATTGGAAGCCAGTGAACTCTTGCTTCTTGTGCACCAAATGCTTTTCCTTGTCCGCATCTCATGTGAGACAAGATCAAGGTAGGAGCTCTGCCCGCTTCTAAGAGAGTGGATTGAAAATAAGCAGGTGCATGAGTTCAAATCCCAGCTCAACCACTTAGAAGCTGAGTGCTCTTAGGTAGGCAGCTAATCTCTCTGTGCTTCACATGATCCCTGTGCAACATGGGGCGCAGGATTACACCCAGGGTTGTGGTAAGGATTAAACAACAGCATATGAAAAAGCACTTGGCATTCTGCCTGACATGTAGCAACTGCTCTGTAAGTGTCAGCTGTCACTCTTAGGCACAGCCAGCTGCTCCTCCTGAACTGAGTGTCCTTCCTGTTGAGTGGGGAGACTCTGCCCCTCCCTTTCTGGAAAACATTGCTGAAATCAGGCTGCTTTTATGAATAGAGAGCTAAATGAGCAAACACATGTCTAGAAATAAAGGTAATTTATCCCTGGGGAGATACCATCTCCCAGGTTCAGGGGTTAATGGGCTCGGAGGATTCATAACAAACGGTGCTCCAGACAAATTGGCTGAGCAGCTATTGTTGCCCAGACAGCTCTTCAGTGGTGTCTCATTTATTAGCATGGCAGCCTGAGAAACAAATGAAAAGGCGAGCCCCCTCCAAGATAACAGAAATCTAGCGCGAGGGGCAAAACGCCCTGGAAGTTGGAGCCAGTGACAGAGGCAGTGCTTCTTCCTGGGCTGCCAGCACTGAACTCTGGAGGAGGCTGGGAGGGAGCCAGAGCCGACGGCGAGCGCTCTCCTTGGTAAATAAGGGAGCTGCCAAGAGCCGAGCCGTGGAAAAACACTTACAGATGAGAGGGAAACACATGGCAAGCATGACCCTCTGCAATCGTAAAATGCGTGGTGGAGGAAGATGGGAGGAAACAAATCATTCTCCTTGGGACTGTCCATCTGGAAGTGTGTGGCCAGGAGCATTATTACAAATAAATACATCCAGCCCAGCAACGTCTGGGAGTAACTGGATGTTTTCATTCTTCTGGAACCTGTGGAAAAACTCCTCGTACAAACACAGGTCCCGAAAGCCACAGCAGACGCTCCCCTGCTGCAGGCACACCGAGTCTGCAGTTCCCTGCCCGTGGATTGGTTCAGCCCATTTTCTAGGGAAGGCCTGGGAGTGGTGGGGGCTTGAGATTCTAGAAGCTTTTGAAGGGGAGCTTGAGCCTGGGAGAGAAGACAGGGGTCTTTGCAGACCTGTGGGAAATATGACCATATGGAGTGCAGGCCTCTGTGGCTAACAAGCTCCTATAGGGTTTCTCAAAGTTGAATCCTGGAGCCATTTTTATCCTAGAGTCCTGGCAAATCATGTGGGTTGCTGGGTCCTGAACTCCAGATCTGCAGGATTCAATTTTTGGAGAGACAATGTTGGACTCTTACATTTTAATACAGATTTTTGAGAGATTCCTATGCAAACCAAGCCAAAGCAGTGGTTCCCAACCTTGAACTTTGACCAGAATCACCCAGAGAGCTTGATAAACACAGACAGCAGGGCCCCACCTCAGCAACCACCCCAGATTCAGTAGGTCTGTGGCAGTGGCAGCTGCAGACTTCGTTTCTAACAAGTTTCCCAGATGCTGCTGCTGCTGCTGGTATAGGGACCATACTTTGAATAGCAGTGCATTGAAGATTGCAAACCACTGAACTATAAAGTTTGTGCTCAGGCTGAGCAAAGTCCCATCTATCAACAAACACATGTGGAGCCGCAGCTGAGTGCTGAACCTCTGTGTCTTTGGGCATCGTGGGGTCTAATGGCCAAACCTTCACTCCTAGGCCCCCATAGGAACCTGAAGAGGTGACTCGAGTTAATAATAGCTCCAGGAGGAGTTTGTTCTGGGACTTCACTTGCAGAAATCCAGGGCCTAGTCAGTGTTCTCAGCCGAGTGACATTTATCAAACACCACACAGCCTGACACAAATGCTTAACCAATTACTTTAGGCTCTCTGGGGCAAAATTCGGGCACCATCAGTGTTTTCAAAGGTCCCCTGGAAAGTCCAGTATGTAGGTGGGGCAGAAAGCTACATACAAACTTTGTCAACCCTGAATACTATTATAAATACCCAGGCAGTGGGGAAAAGACACCACTGCTGGGCCCCACCCCTCCCTGGAGATTCTGACTTCCTGATTTAGAGTGATGTAAAGACACGACTGAGCGACTGAACTGAACTGAACTGAAAAGCTTGCTGGTGATTCTCAGTGCCACCAGGGTGCAGACCTGCTGGCCGAGTGGAAAGGGACCTGGAAGGGCAGATCTTGGGAAAGATTAAGGGGTGAGAGGAGCCAGGATCAGGCTCAGGTCCCCAGAATCAATGACAACATAAAGCACGTCACGACAGTGGAAAGTGGTTTTGTGAAGTGTGGTCAAGACAAATTTATCGTTCTTACACCAGAAACAACTGTAAACTCAGATTGCCTTTTCCGCTGACCTGAGCAGGCATTTGCTGGAGGAGGATCTCTGTTTGCAGTCTTCAGACCTGCCTCCCCCGGGGTGCACAGAGAGGAGGGTGTCCCCACCAGATGCCAAGCCCCAGACACCTGGATTTCTACTGCTTTGCAGGGACCAAGGAGAAGGTCTGCTAGAATTAGTGCCTCCTCTGGGTAATTTTTATTCAAACAAGGATTCCTTGGGTGCTATTTCAGCATTTTGAACCTGTAGGTAGGACCCTGGAATCTGCACTTTAAGCAGATATGCTGGCTGATTCTTATCTGCATGATAATCAGGGAACCACCTGCTTGAAGAGTTTAGAGATGCGAGGAAGAGAAGAAGAGGCATAGTTCTTCTTCATTTTTGGTTTGCTTGAGTCCCTGCTGGGTACAGGATCTCTGAGAGGAACCTTCCCCACAAGATAAGAGCATGACCTTTGAACAAGATTTCCATCTGAGTCCAATACATGAAGCTGACTTTACCCGGGAAAGCCTCGGTGTCATACTCAGCTGTCTTTGTTTTGATGTGTTTTTAAGGCCTCTCTAATAGGATGGGCTAGATTGCTGGCCAAGAAATGGATTTCTCTTCTCTCTGGAGAATTCTAAATCTCCTCACTGGAGATTTAGGCTGGCCGTCCCAACAATGACGAATGTTTAATGGCCCAGCTTTGGCCACTGGTCCTGGCCTTCGGTGTCTGCCCATGACAAATGTTCCCTTGTAATCTGCTCACTCTGGGGTTTCCAAGGATTTCAAATTGGGTGGAGGGTGTGGAGAGGGAAGGAGACAGAAAGAGAGAGTAAAAAGAAAAGAAAGGGCTGGAGGAAGGAAGGGAGACAGAGAGAGAGGACTGTTTACCACTATACCTTGGCATTCGCATATTAACTCTGTAGGATCCAAAGTTCTGTGACAACCCTGCCCCCACCCTCCATCTGCCAACCTCCAGTCATTAGTCATTTTGATGAAGTACAAATTTGAACAGTGCATGTCTCAAGGCTGTGAAGGCGAAGGGGTCTTATAGCTGGGCAGAGGCGGAAATGACCACCAGTATCCTAGCTTCGTGGAACTCAGGACACAGTGGAAGTTTCATTTCCTGGTGAAAGTGGCCATGTGGTTGGAGAGAGAATGTCAGAGAATGTGGAAGTGTCTGTCAGCTGGTGGGAAGAGAATGGGAAAGGGTGCTCAAGACTGTTTGGGAGACATGTGACTCGGGGCAGAGCCAGGAATCGGTGTCATCATTTCCAGTGCTCACAATCCAGGCTTCCTGGAGGTCTCGGAATCAATCCTCCCAAATATCTGTGGTCTGCGGCATGTTAAGTCGTAGAGGAAAGGACAGTAACAAAAGTTCTGATTTGAGAGCTTACTGGGTGCCAGGCAAAGTGCCAAATGTTTAATACACATCATCTCATGGAACCCTGACAGCAACCACAGGGGTGCATATTTGCACAGTCACCATTTGCTAGACAAAGTACAGAGAGGTTCTCCAGTTTCAGCAAGGCCACGCAGCTGGACAGTGGTAGTGGTAGGGCTGGGATATGAACCAACTGTCTCTCCCCTTGACCAGACTTCATGAGTCTGTCCAGCTCAGTCTTGGCAAAGAATCTGGCTGAGTCCATTTAGAGAGAACCACTCCCCTCTACCACATTGATAACTGACCACCCTTAATATGTGGTCAAGTTCCATGTTCATTAAGTCCTTGATCTGCCTTTAGCAGGAATCCTGTGACGTCTATTGACGAAGACTCTCCCCTATCCTTAGTGTCTTGTCTTAATTTTCTACCCACAAACTCACTCACTTTGTTCATTGGCTGCAAATCCAAGTTAGTACTAGGTGTATTCCATGTAAGCCCAATCCCTCTTCCTGTTGCCATCCCCTTTGCAATCCTCTTGAATAAACCCTTCCTTACCAATTTTAGCAAGTGTCAGAATAACTTTTTCTTTAGCAGAAAATAGGCAGTTGTCTCCTAGTAGCTGCTTTTTGCTTCTCTCCCTTGTTCTGCCAGACCAGTGGCATCCACTGTAATGCAAGTCACATAAATCACTTCAAATTTGCTGGTAGCCCCATTAAAAAGGAAAACGAAATGGGTGACATGAATTTTTAAAAATATTTTTCTTACAGAATATATCTGAAATATCATTGCAACAGGTAGCAGACAGTAAAAAAGGATCAGTGGGATAATTCATGGTCTCTTTTGTCCACTAGGTCTTCGATACCTAGTGTATATTTCCCATGTCAAGCACATCGAGCACATCTCAGTTTGGATGAGCACATTCCAAAGGCTCAGTCACCACTGAGCGGCTACCATAGAGGGCCAGGACACTTGAGTTGGAAGATCTCTTCGTGGGGGAGCCTGGGACAGTGGGGACGCTGACTGGGGAGGAGAGAAGAGAAGAAAAAGGCAGGGCACCTGGCTGAGCAACAGCACTGCAGACATCTCTGTGGGCAGAATCCACATGTGGGGACCACACATCAGGGGTCTGCTGGCCGTGGGGGTATGGGGTGTGGGCCTGTGGCTGGGGACTGTGCCTAGAATGAGGGTTGAGAAAAATGATTTGGATTAAAAGTGAGAACTGGCTCTGAGGCTGGGATGGAGCAGGCTTTGGGTGGATGGGCAGGCCAGACTGGAGATTAATGAGGACAGTGGCTCTTTGGCTATAATTTGCACTGGTAGCACCTGGGATCCTATTCAAACACAGATTCTGACTTGGTGGTTTTGGGATGAAGCCTGAGTGTTGGCATTTGTTTTCTTTTTCTTATTATGGTTGGTCTACCATGGTGGCTCAGACAGTAAAGCATCTGCCTGCAATGTGGGAGACCCGGGTTCAATCCCTGGGTCGGGAAGATCGCCTGGAGAAGGAAATGGCAACCCACTCCAGTATTCTTGCCTGGAAAATCTCATGGACGGAGAAGCCTGGTGGGCTACAGTCCATGGGGTCGCAAAGAGTCGGACACGACTGAGCGACTTCACTTGCACTTCCGCTTCCACCATGTTGTATTAGTTTCAGGTGTACAGCAAAGTGATTCAGTTTTTCAGATTCTTTTTTCCTTACAGGTTATTATAAAATATTGAGTATATTTCACTGTTCTATACAGTAGGTCCTTGTTGGTTATCTATTTTATATATAATAGTGTGTATCTTTAATCCCAGACTGAATTTATCTCTAATTTTTAAACTTTGGTAGCCATAAGTTTGTTTTCTGTGTCTGTGACTTTATTTTTGTTTTGCAAATAATTTCATTTTTTCATATTCCACATATAAGTGATATTATATTGTCTTCCTCTGTCTGGCTTACTTCACCTAGTATGACCACCTAGGAGCATCCATCCATGTTCCTGCAAATTACATTGTTCCAGTCTTTTTCATGGCTGAGTAATATTCCTTTGTGTTAGGTACCACATCTTCTTTATCCCTTCTTCTGTTGATGGACATTTAGGTTGCTTCCATGTCTGACTATTATAAACAATACTGCTGTGAACACTGAGGTACATGTGTCTTTTCAAATTAGAGCTTTCTTCAGATATATGTCCAGGAGTGAAATTCCTGGATCACATGGTAACTCCACTTTCAATTTTTTTAGGAACTTCCATACTGTTCTCCATAATTGAGAGTTTGCATTTCTAAAGAATGCCAGGCATGGTGATGTTGCTGGTGTGTGGACAACACTGAGTAGCAAGGATCCATGCTTTGAATGGCTGACAAGCAAAGAAGGAAGGGGATGACGCTGAAGTTTGCCTAAGCCATGGAGAGCTGTTGGCTTCAATTTCCTGTAAACTGTGGTAATAATTGCAGCTCACTCCTATTGAGACATACTACATGCCAGGCATTGAGTTCTATACTTTTTATCAGGGATTGGCAAACTGTGGCAGCTGGGCCAAATTTGGCTACTTCCTGTTTTGGTAAATAAAGTATTATTGGAATCCAGCCACACCCATTTGTTTACATATTGTCACAGCTGCCTTCATGGTGCGATGACAGAGCTTAATAGTTGCAACAGAGACCAGAAGGTGTACAGAGCTTAAAATATTTACCATCTGGTCCTTTATAGAAACATTTTGCCAGTTCTCTGCACATGATCTTATTTAATTCTCATAAAATTTCCCCATGAGGTGTGAATCCTGTATTTATCCCCTTTTCAGTTCAGTTAAGTTCAGTCGCTCAGTCATGTCCGACTCTTTGCGACCACGTGAATCACAGCACACCTGCCTCCCTGTCCATCACCAACTCCCGGAGTTTACCCAGCCTCATGTCCATCAAGTCAGTGATGCCATCCAGCTATTTCATCCTCGGTCATCCTCTTCTCCTGCCCCCAATCCCTTCCAGCATCAGAGTCTTTTCCAATGAGTCAACTCTTCACATGAGGTGGCCAAAGTACTGGAGTTTCAGCTTCAGCATCAGTCCTTCCAGTGAACACCCAGGACTGATCTCCTTTAGGACGGACTGGTTGGATCTCCGTGCAGTCCAAGGGACTCTCAAGAATCTTCTCCAACACCACAGTTCAAAAGCATCAATTCTTCGGCACTCAACTTTCTTCACAGTCCAACTCTCACATCCATACATGACTACTGGAAAAACCATCGCCTTTACTAGACGGACCTTTGTTGGCAAAGTAATGTCTCTGCTTTTAAATATGATATCTAGGTTGGTCATAACTTTCCTTCCAAGGAGTAAGCGTCTTTTAATTTCATGGCTGCAATCACCATCTGCAGTGATTTTGGAGCCCCCCAAAATAAAGTCTGCCACTGTTTCCACTGTTTCCCCATCTATTTTCCATGACGTAATGGGACCAGATGCTATGATCTTCGTTTTCTGAATGTTGAGCTTTAAGCCAACTTTTTCACTCTCCTCTTTCCCTTTCATCAAGAGGCTTTTTAGTTCCTCTTCACTTTCTGCCATAAGGATGGTGTCATCTGCATATCTGAGGTTATTGATATTTCTCCTGAGAATCTTGATTCCAGCTTGTGCTTCATCCAGGCCAGCATTTCTCATGATGTACTCTGCATAGAAGTTAAATAAGCAGGGTGACAGTATACAGCCTTGACGTACTCCTTTCCTGATTTGGAACCAGTCTATCGTTCCATGTCCAGTTCTCACGGTTGCTTCCTGACCTGCATACAGGTTTCTCAAGAGGCAGGTCAGGTGGTCTGGTATTCCCATCACTTTCAGAATTTTCCACAGTTTCTTGTGTTCCACACAGTCAAAGGCTTTGGCATAGTCAATAAAGCAGAAACAGATGTTTCTCTGGAACTCTCTTGCTTTTTCGATTATCCAGTGGATATTGGCAATTTGATCCCCTTTTACAGATGAGCAAACAAAGGCTTGGAGGCCACAGCACTTTCTCAAGGCCCCACAGCTTATAGAAGAGGCAGAGCTGGTCCTTATACTCAGATTGACTGAGGCCAGGGAGACCAATACCCAGATTCTCTGTTCTATGCTAGTCTTGTGGAAATAGAAAAGGTTCTAGAAAGTAAAAGTGTCTGCATAAGCAGAAGTCAGAGTGGGAACAGATCATTGTTTCGCGGGAAGGGTCAGACACATACATTCCTTGAGCACCTACTATGTGCCAGCACAGGCTGGAGGCTTCCTTTGGTAGCTCTTGATTCATTCACAATCCCCTCTTGCCAACCTCTGGGTTCACCTGTGCCTCCCACCTGAAGCCAGCATCTCTGCCTCAGATGTCTCCCTATAGTGTGTTGGCAGCTGTTAGATAAATATTGCAACTTGCCTGTCCTGCCGTGGGATGATTCAGAGGAACAGTGTCTATGCTTCTCCCAGGTACCTTGGCAGTTACCTACTTGCTACTGGCTTCCCCATTCTGTGCCCCTGTCACTTTCTCAGTCCCCGGCTTGAGCTTCCAGGATCACCCCCTAAATAAACTCCCTGCACCCAGATCCTCTGTCAGACTCTGCTTTTGGGGAAACCAAGCTGAAACACATATTCAGTGGTTCAGATACTGCAACAACTTTGAAAGCACTGTGGGCTCAAATTTCACAGGTGAGAAAACAGTGATCCAGAGAAGACAGTCCAGTGGTAGAGGTTCCAAGCCGGATCTGTCTGATACATTCCTTCCTGGGTCTAACTGCCCATTCTGCAGTGGATGGTGATTAGGATGATCCTGGTGATGATGATGACCGAACGCTTGCTGTGAACAGCTGAGGAGTCCATGGCTCAGGACAGTTAGTGACTTTTCTGAGTTTTGTCCATGTGAGATTTGTTCGAAGGAAGCCTGGAGTAGAGAGGTGGAGACCCACACGTGCAAGACAGGCGTGGGCCTGGAATCATCTCCCTGGGGGGACGCCCTGGTATGACCTGGCATCTCTCAGCCCTGCCCACTGGGTGGGATAAACATCTTCAATGACTGATCCCAGGCAGTTGCCATGGTTACCACTGGGTAACCATCTGAATAATGGCAGACTCCAGTGGTAACTGCTGCTACTGTCACCCATCTGTTTGACATTCTCCCCACCCCTCCATTCGTCCAGTTTCATTGGAGCTGGCGGGGGGGTTGAGGGGGGGGTTGGTTTCGTTGCCATGAGAACGAAGGGAAACAGCTCTCATGACCTCATCTTTAGAAATCCAGTGAACTTTGCCCCAGCGCCTGGGAGTTCTTATTGCTCTGCTCTCTTCCCTTCTCAAATTTTTCCCCAATCAGCATGTGAGCAAGAGCCTGCCTGCCAAGTGTGCCTGCCACTGCTCACACCCTTGCTGCTCTTTTACGTGATTTTTCTCCAGCCCCAGCACCTCGCCTACATCTCTCCCTTCCTCTTCCTATTCTTTCTGGCCTCCCAGAAATGCGGTCTTATAAAGGCTGCAAACTCCACACTAGAAAGTCATTAGGGTTGGAGAGAGGCTTACAGAGTCCTGGCTGCCTCTCCTGAGGCTCTGAGTGGTTAAGTGATGGTACTCTCTCATCTGTAACATGGGGACAACAGCTCTGGGGAGGATTAAACATCAGGACCATGGCACAAAAGTGAAGAGCCTGATCCTGAAGTCAAACAGATACGCCTTTGCATCCTGGCTCTACCGCTGTGTGTGCTGCCAGAGGCTGGTCAGTTTTCTGAGCCTCTGGTTCCTCTTCTACATGAAGACAGTGACAGCTGCATCCATCTTACCCAGATGTAGCATGCTAATAGTTCTAAAGCATGGAGCATCGTTACCTGTTTGCTTCTCATGGTTCTTGTGCCTCTAAGTACCTGTGACACTCTAAGGCTGCTGAGGGTAGTTACTTGATCTCTCTTGTTGCCCATGCAGTGATATGAGGCTGTGCCCTCCGCCCTTGGAGAGAGAACAGCTCACCTTCCTACCGGATGCAAGGACTGGAGATAAGACACCTCTGTTTCCTCTCTTGACTTGCTGTGGCTGTCACCGGTGTCTGATAAGATAGTACCAGCTGGATGGGCCCCAATAGCTCCAGAGGGAGATTAACAGCTTGAAGCTGACAGGGATACAGAGCTTCTCGAAGCCTGTCGAGGTGGCTCCCTTCGTCACTTTGAGACATGAGGCAAGGGTGACCAAAACTGAAGATGGGAAAAGGGACAGAGCTGTGAAATTCCTTTTCCCAAGCAACATTGGTCCTACCCTCCCTCCTCTCACCAGCCCTCAAGATGCTCAGAGCACAGGAGGAATCAGGGGTAGGGAACAAGTATCCCTCTAAAATCCATGCTAGGCTTTGGGATGTCTTTAAATTCTACAAGAATTTGGGGGGTGGGGTGGAATTTGCAAGTGTACACATTTTGATAGAGAAAGTGGGACCAGAGTGCTCTGCAGGTGAAGTTCTTCAATTCTTGCAGGTGGGGCTCTTCAACTCCGGTCCCTGTATCACTGTGCTGGACTGGCTTGTCCCTACTTGCAAGAATCAATCGGTAAATTTTCAGAGACTGTGAGCTGGTTGTTAAGCACAGACAT
Source organism: Ovis aries (assembly GCF_016772045.2). Taxonomy (NCBI): domain Eukaryota; kingdom Metazoa; phylum Chordata; class Mammalia; order Artiodactyla; family Bovidae; genus Ovis; species Ovis aries. The sequence continues at coordinate 29,594,171 of NC_056072.1, forward strand.
TCAATATTAAATGATGTAAACTTATGACAAAATGAGTTATGTTAAAAACCAAGGTGATAAATACTCAGTACTCATTGCCTCCTAATTAGTTTACTTCTTGAGGCCCTTCCTGTTGGTGGGGCTGTACCGCTCTCCTATCTGCAGTATTATGTAGTAGCGTGCTCCTGAGCATCTTTCCTCAGCTCTGCGTTCAGCTGCATCACATGGGTGGCTGACACTGGCCGCCGTGGGAGTGCTTGCAGCATGCCCTGCAAGCCAGCCTTCCCCCATGCCCCAAGCTCTTCTTACACAGTGATCAGCACACGGCAGTTCCTGTGCCACCCACAACAGAATGATCTGAGGTGGCGGGATACAGATACAGATCCCAGAGCCCATCTCCAGACCCAGTGAATTTCTAGGTTGGAGTCAAGCATCTGTGTTTTCAGAGCACTCCAAAGGATTTATAAACTTACAGTAAACAGGGGTAGATTGGAAGGGAATAAGAGAGGGAAGGAGATGAGGAAGGAAAGCAAACAGGGAAAATAAAGGGTTCCCGGGAGGATTTTTCCCAGCATGCATTGCAGGACAATCGTAAAGTGGATAAAGGCTGAATTCCAGTATCTGCTGCCTTTTATTATTATTATTGTACAGAGGGAGACATCTGTGGAGCACTTAGTATGGCTCAGGTGCAGAACTACATGCCTTAAATGCGTTTCATCTATAATTCACCGTAATGAAAAAACACTGTTTATTGTACCCATTTTACAGGTCCGGTGTCTGAGGCTCAGGCTGAACTGCCTTGCCCCAGGTCCACACCCAGTAAGAGTTAGAGGCAGACATTAAACGGCAGCAGTGAGCTGACAACAGAAGTGCTGGTCTCACTCCGGCCTTGTGGCCGGCACACAGGACCTCAGTGAATATAATGTAGGGACTTATCCAGAAGTTACTCCCTGCCAGAGCAACATTTCCTCTGGGTGGGCTTTAGACTCAGGGTTATTTCTTTTCTTTTTTTAAGAGAAATTCAAATTTTATTTATTATATTCCATCTCTTTATAAAAAAGTGTGTATTTTTTCCCCCGAAATCCATGGGTGAGTAATTGGCAGTTGAAAACAAGGGAAATATAGATGACAAACCTGTAAAAGATTGTATATTAGTAAAGTTACTGTTTTAGACTGTATATTTATTTATCTCTGAGCCTCCTGGCCTCAACATTTTTAGAGTAAGGAAGAAATGAATTTAATACAACTCCAAGAAAGAAATCCAAGATTTTAAGTTAACCTAGACCTTCGTTTGGTCTTCTAGTGGTCACATTTGATAAAGGAGAATCTCTGAAGTACCCAGGGAAGTAGATATATAGTTCTGCTCTGAGACAAATTTCCAGTATTTCATTTCATAGGATCTTGGCGGTCTGGCCCTTTGAAGTTATTTCCTTGATAAGAGGACTCGGGGTTATTTCCTGAATTCTGTTTACCATCGTGCATAAGCAAGGAGGAATGCAGCTCATCCCTAGATAAAAAGAGGACAGAGTACCCCCACTCAGGGGCAGGCCTGGGAGGATGGCCAGGGTCATGGTTCATAAGGCAGAGGGCAGCTCGTATCTGGGTCCTCACTGGTCCCTCTCCCCAGTTCCCCTGCTGGTCTGAATAACACGTGGACTGGTGAGAATGAACATGGCGGTGGTCCTAGAGCTCCCAGCCTGGCCTGGCAGGTTCAAATCTGATCACACAAGAAGTCAGAAATACTGCAGAAGCAGAACAAGAGCACCAGGTTCCTACTCGTTGTGACAGATTCAGTTTACAAATGTCGTTAATTCAGAAGAGAGAATCTTGTGGGGCCTCTGGAGGCTTAGAATGCAGTAGTGGCAGATGAAGGTGGAGAGTTGAGTTGATGTTCACATGAAAGGTTGGTCAAGGGTGTTGACTCTAGAAGCCAGGGAAGCATGCTGTGGTCTCCAAGAATGGGAAGAAGTTTGAAAGGGCTGTCCTCGGAAGGCCCTCAGGAGGCCCTGGAGGAGACGGCCTCTGTGGGCCTGACACTTCTGTGGACACCTGGCACTCAGCATCCAGGGTGGGACTGAGAGGTCAAGGTGGGTGGGGGATGCTCCCTTGGTTTTCCAAAGACTGTAAGACAGTGTTCAGTTGAGGCCAAGAGAAACCCTTTCCTGCCTTCCTTTCTGTACCGAATAAGTCCCAAAGAGTAGTATTTCCCTCAGCTGAGACATACAGGAATTCCAGGAAAAAAAAAAAAAAAGAGTCTCATAGTCAGGTGGGTTCAGGAGTTGAATGGTTGTTTAGTTGCTAAGTCAGGTCTGACTCTTTTGTGACCCCGTGGACTGTAGCCCACCAGGCTCCTCTGTTCATGGGATTTCCCAGGCAAGCATACTGGAGTGGGTCATTTCTTTCTCCAGGGGATCTTACCAACCCAGGAATTGAACCCGTGTCTTCTGCATTGAAGGTGGATTCTTTACCACTGAGCCACCAGGGAAGCTCACGTGTGTGTGTGTGTGTGTGTGTGTGTGTGTGTGTGTGTGTGTGTGTGTGTGTGTGTGTGTATTCTTTTCCACAGAGATGATAGTGAGCACATTAAGGCATTGAAAAGCTCTGCAGAGAAGAAACATTTTTCACTCTGTAAACCATTTGACATTTCAAGTAGCAGATGATGGCAGGCTCGACCTAGATCCCCCGAGAGCCCTAGTTCCTGTTTCTGACCCAGCCCTGGTTACTAATGGCACCTGTGGCTCTTCTACAGAGGACTCCTGTCCAGCTACAGGACCTAATGTGTCCACAAACAGAGCGGAAAGGGCCTTGCAATTTATTTTTCCCAGGGCAGCCCTGGACCAGTGATCTGTATGTGACCCTAGTTAGGAGAGCTCAAGGCTATTTTAGAGCTTAGAACTTCCCTCCACGACCTGCCCGAAGCTGCCGCCAGGAGACTGTGCCCCAACTTGCAGGCTCATTCACTTCCCTAATTCTCCACCTGCCAAGCCCCCTTAAACATGGCATCCTGGGAGCAAGCACACCCCTGATCAGTCCCTTCACTCAGGGTCCACCTCTGGGAAAATGTACCTAAGACAACTCATTTCTCTAATATTCAGGTTGTTTGTTCCTGAAACACTTATCAGCCTGGTTTAGATCTTGAATTGTCCTCTGGCCCTGACTTTGACAAACTCCTCCCTGGAGAATAGGCTCCAAACATCATTGCATTGATCGTCTGGAGAGGAAGAGCCCTGATTTGACTGGGGAGAAAAAGCAACCTTTGGAGCCTGTCTCCAACTCAACACTTCTCTCCAAAGATTTTCCTTTCTGTCCAGTAGGGCTTCTGCAAGGGGTCTGAGAAGTAATTTCCTCTCTTGGTGTAACCTGGGGCATACAGCAGATTGGGCAATGGTGACTGCGTTAATCTCTTATCACAGTGCACATTTATTTTTGGAGACTGAGATCCCCATAAATAACTCCTGTCTTACCATTTTGAGTCCACATCTCTTTGTGGCATAGGACTTGCCTGGCTTAGATAACTACAAACTCGAATGTCTGCTTCAGTTGGGCAGATAATATAAATGAGTTCATCTGACCTGATGTGAGGCAACTGGGAGTAATGGTGAGTGGGACAAAATGGGAAGCAAGCGTCCTATCTAAGAGGACAGCTACCAGTGGCTCTAAGCTAGTTACCACTGCGCAGGAGTCAGATTCAGCCAGAATTTTATTTTGAGAAGCCAGAAACTCAGATTTTATTTGAAATCTCTTGACTTTCCAGTCATCAAAATAGTTCCAACATTGGAAAACTGTCATGGAGTAGTACAGATATATAGACTAGTGAGATATACTAGGTTACAATACTGATATTTTAAGAAAAATATATTTATTTACTTGTCTGTGCCAGGTCTTAGTTGTGGCATTCGGGATCTTGAGTCGTGGCATGTGAACTCTTCGTTGCGGCATGAGGAATCTAGTTCCCCAACCAAGGGGCCCTGCATTGGGAGCACAGAGTCTTAGCCACTGAACCACCAGGGAAGTCCCACAATATTCGCCTTGATTGTCTTTAGAAGGTCAAAGACCAGAGAGACAGCTCATCATTGTTCAGTTGTTCAGTCATGTCTGATTCTTTGTGACCCCTTGGACTGCAGCATGCCAGGCTGTCCTTTACTTTCTCCTGGAGTTTGTGCAAACTCATGTCCATTGAGTCAGTGATGCTATCCAAGCATCTCATCTTCTGTTGTCCCCTTCTTCTCCTGTCTTCAATCTTTTCCAGCATCAGGGTCTTTTCCAATAAGTCGGCTCTTCAAATTAGGTGGCCAAAGTATTGGAACTTCAGCTTCACCATCAGTTCTTCCAATGAATATTCAGGGGTGATTTCCTTTAGGATTGACTGGTTTGATCTTCTTGCTGTCCAAGGGACTCTCAAGAGTCTTTGCTAACACCGCAGTTTGAGGGCATTGATTTTTCAATGTTCAGCCTTCTTTATGGTTCAACTCTCACATTCATACATGACTACTGGGAAAGTCATCAAGAGAAACATAGCCATGGGTTAAGGGCGCTACGGGCTCTCTCACCCTCACTCGTGCTGTCCACGGCATGAAGGTTGGTCCCTCTGCCTGCAGCATTTGTCCCCCAGCTCTGCCTGACTAATTCCTCATCCTTTAGACCTCAGTTTCCTGCTGATGCATCAGATGGCCTTGCCTCTCCCCTGAGCAAGGTCCCATTGTTCTGAGTTTCCCTGTTTGTCAGACTTGTCCTGCTTATAATGACTTGTTCAAAGTCTGTCTTCCCCATAGTTGTGCAAGTTCCTTAAAAACCAGGGCTGTGTCTGACTGTTTTCTGTTACATTCTCCGCCCCCAGCACAATGCCTGACACACAATGGGTGTACAAAGGCTTCTTTTCAATGAAATAAAAAGGAAAGTGCCCAAGAAGTTTCCCTAAAGAGAAGATTCCAGACTCATCACAGACAATTCTGCCTCCTTGAATACCACTCCACCAGGATGGTTTTAACTCCTTGTTGGAATTGTTCCTGTTATTCTAAAATTGTGACAGAATGATCTCAGGTCATTTCTAAGGCAAACCATTCAACATCACAGTAATCCAAGTTTATGCCACAACCACTGATGCTGAAGAAGCTGGCAGTGACCAAAATCAACACAAAGAAAAAGAAATTCAAGAAGGCAAAGTGACTATCTGAGTAGGCTTTACAAATAGCTGGGAAGAGGTACCCAACTGAATGCAGAGTTCCAGAGACTAGCAAGGAGAGATAAGAAGGACTTTTTCAATTAACAAGGCAAAGAAGTAGAGAAAAACAATAGAACGGAAGAGACTAGCAATCTCTTCAAGAAAATTGGAGCTATCAAGGGAACAGTTCATGAAAGGATGGGCACAATAACAGATGGAAATGCTAAGAATGTAACATAAGCAGAAGGGATTAAGAAGAGGTGGCAAGAATACACAGAAGAACTATGCAAAAAAAGGTCTTAATGACCCAGATAACTGCAATGACGTGGTCACTTACCTATAGCCAGACATTACGGAGTGTGAAGTCAAATGGGCCTTAGGAAGCCTTACTATAAACAAAGCTAGTGGAGGTGATGAAATTCCAGTTGAGCTATTTCACATCCTAAAAGATGATGCTGTTAAAGTGTGGCACTCAATATGCCAGCAAATTTGGAAAACTCAGCAATGATCACAGGACTGAAAAAGGTCAGTTTTCATTCTAATCCCAAAGAAGGGCAATGCCAAAGAACGTTCAAACTACTGTACAATTGCACTCATTTTATATGCTAGCAAGATTATGCTCAAAATCATTCAAGCTAGGATTCAGCAGTATGTGAACTGAGAATTTCCAGATGTATTAATACAAGCTGGGTTTTGAAGAGGTAGAACTGGACATCAAATTGCCAGCATTCGTTGGATCATGGAGAAAGCAAAGGAGTTCCAGAGAAACATCTGCTTCATTGACTACGCTAAAGTCTTTCACTGTGCGGATCACAACAAACTGTGGAAAATTCTTAAATGGGAGCACCAGACCACCTTACCTGTCTCCTGAAAAACCTGTACTCAGGTCAAGAAGCAACAGTTAGAACTAGATCTGGAACAACAGACTGGTTCCAAATTAGGAAAGAGTACCTCAAGTTTGTACACTGTCACCTTGCTTATTTAACTTATATGCAGAGTACTTCATGCAGAATGCCAGGCTGGATGATGCAAAAGCTAGAATCAAAATTGTTGGGAGAAATATCAACAACCTTAGATATTCAGATGATACCACTCTACTGGCAGCAAGTGAAGAGAAATTAGCCTCCTGATGAGAGTGAAAAAGTAGAGTGGAAAAGCTGGCCTGGTTAGGACTATGTATGTTAAATTTTATGAATTGAATCTTCTAGAGGGAAGGAGGTAAACTGTGGCCTTGGGCCAAATCTGTTCATTATCTCTTTTAATAAATAGAATTTTATTGAAACATGGCTATACCCATTCATTGATGTATTGTTTGTAGCTACTTTTGTACTACAATAGCAGCCTTGTGTATCTGAGACTGTCTATGTGGTCTGCACAACCTAAAATATTTATTATTTAGTTCAAGTCCGTGAAATTTTATAGACTCTTTATAGACTCTGCTCTAGAGTTGTGCTCAACCTGCATAGCCATACATGACAGCCATGGTGTTAAGTGTACCTCAGTCCAAATCCTAAAGCCATCAGCTGCTGGGACGAGCCACTTCCCTGCAGAGCTTATAGACAGTGACATTTTGGCAGAATCCCCATTATCATCAGTACTCTCTCTCCATTCCTACCGTGGATAGAAAAGAAGAGAAAAGGAGATAGAAAGCTGTGGGAACCAAAGCAGAGTGGGCGACAGCAACCATGTTCCATTTTGCTCCCTCCACCTCTTACAAGATTAACAGGATGGAAATGCTGGGGACTCCTGATGGTCTCTTTGGCCAGGAATTGTCACTTTCCAGCCCAGGAGCTTCTGGACATGAAGAAAGGGGCAGGAAGAAGATGGAAGAGGAGACACAGTGACTGCTGGGAGAATGATGGAGTCTCTGCTGGCTCCCCTTTGGGGCTTTAGCAAGGAAATGTCAGTCTCTTGTGGTGTTATGGCCAGAATGTTTGTATCTCTCCCAAATTTATACATTGAAATTCTATCCCTCAAGATAGTAATGGTATTAGGAGGTGGTGGCCTCTGGAGTCATTAGATCATGAGGATGGAGCCTTCTTAAATGAGATTAATGTCCTTGTAGAAGAGACTCCAAGATCTTCCTCGTCCCTTCCGCTATGTGAGGGTACCATAAAATGTCTGTGACCTGGAGGAGGGTCATCACTGGACCACGCTGACATTCTGATCTTGGGACTTCCAGCCCCCAGAACTGTGAGAAATAAATTTCTGTTGTTTTTAAGTTATCAAGTCTATAGGACTTTGTTAAAGCAGCCCATACCTTCTTAGACCCATAGGCCAGTGATATCAGTGACAGTAGCTGATCTGGTCCCACTAGGAGGGTTACCCTCTGGGCACAGGGGTCTCTCAGCAAGAAGCTATGAAGCAAATATGCTCAAGGAGGAAATTGAGCCCGAACCAGATTGCCTGTGCCGGACGTCTGCAGAACAGAGAGATCTCCACTGGGCATTCCAAAGATTATTGCTGTGGTTTTCTAGTGTTGTATAAACAGCACTGGAGACCTTAACAAAACAACAGAATTTATTTTGCTCACAAATCTATGGTTTGTGCAGTTTTCAGCAAGGATAGCTCATCTCTGATCCACTCATTCTCAACAAAGAGGGCTCCAAGGCTGGGGCAGGCATCCCCAGGGGGTCCTGGCTGACTTGCCTGACTGTGGGCACTGGCTGCTGGTGGGGGCCTTCACAGGGGCTGTCATCTGGTCCACCTGCACGTGGCTTTTCCAGCAGCTACAGGCCTTCCTCTAGCATAGTGATGAGTTCCTGGGTCAGTGCCCCCGAGACAGAGCCAGAGGTAATTTAGATCCCTTTTCTACCCTAGCCCAGAAGTTACTTGGCACTATTTCTGCAGCATTCTGTTCATGAGAAACAAATCACTCACACTGGCCCATGTTTAAAAATATAGACTAAAGAGTAAGCTAACAAGGGCTTCCCTGGTGGCTCAGATGATAAAGAATTTGCCTGCAATGCGGAAACTCATGTTTCATCCCTGGGTCAGGAAGATTCCCCTGGAAAAGGGAATGGCTACCCACTCCAGTATTCTTGCCTGGAGAATTCCATGGACAGAGGAGCCTGGCAGGCTACAGTCCATAGGGTGGCAGACAAACAGTCAGACACGACTGAATGACTAACACACACACATAAGCTAACAAAAGTATAATGAAACTATAAGCTGTCAAACCTGTGGGCATGTTTTAAAACCTCCATCAAGACACTTCCCCAAGAATGACCTTTCAGAATTGCCCTACAGAAAACCCAGAAACAGCAGTGAAGTAAAGGATCACAACCTCTGCCAGAATGGAAAGGCAAAGGAAATCTGTTTCCTCATCACCCATGGATGGTGGGAAAGGGGAGAACAACCTCCCAGGCCATGCACAAAGACTCCCTCCTCCTGCCGGACCACTCTTTGTGCTGTCTAGGAAAGAGCAGGCAAGTCTCTAAGTCAAATGCCAGATCAAGCTTTACAGTGAGTAGGAAAAACCTTAAGATGCAAAGTGAGACTGATGTAATAATCAGAAGTGATGGCAAAGTTACAGAATGAGATTGAAAGTTATTTAAGGAATCTTTAACCGCTTAGTGCAGTAGGGTCATCTGGGGGCAGAGGTGTTCATGGAGCACTGAGGGGAGCAGCAATTGCAATGATAAAAATGGTCTGTATTTATTCTCCAAGATGTGTAGACTGAGATTCCTCTTGTAATGAATGATTTCCTTTGAAAGACTTTGCTCAGTCATCTGATTGTCCTGAGGTTTGCTTTTTAGGCCCTATATTTGGGAGAAATTGGGGGAATTGAAGAAATTAATCTCTAAGTGTCCTTCCAGAACCAACACTCCCTGCTTCTCTTGCTAACAGGGGCTGGGTACTGACAGTTTACTTAGGAAATGGTCACTAAGAATGTGTTTATCTTATGAAAGCACCTCTCAGTAGAGAAACCATAATAGTAGCCGGAGAAATTAGCTCTGTTCTCTGATTTTGCTAAAGGAAAAATAGTTACATACAGTCTCTCTCCCTCTCTCTCTCTCTCTCCAACCCCTCCCTCTCTTACACACCTCGAGTGGCAATTTGACAACTTTAACAAGCTTCCAGCAGGGGAACCGAACTTCCCACCGGCCTCAACATCATGTCTACAGGGAGTCATTTATGCAGTCTTTAGTCTTAAACATGTTACTACTCAAAGTGCAATCAGATAGCCATCTGTATCACCTCAGGAGCTGCTTAGGAATGCAAACTCCCAGGCCCCGTCCCAGCCCCCTTGGATCAGAACCTGCATTCTTAAAGATTCCCTATGGTATTCAAATCTACACAAAAGTTTGAAAAGTACTGTTGTAAGGGTCCTAGGCCCTTGGCTTTCTACAGATTTTCCCTCCATCTGTTTCATGACATCTGGAAGTAGGAGGTTCTCAGAGGTGAAGCCCCTTGGTCTCTGACCCCTTGAGTCCTTGGCAGCCCCTTTTCAAGCTGGCTCTTCACTGATGGCTGGAGAGCCTAGGCTTACATCACCATTCAATAGCTAAGAGAAATCAAGCCTCGGTTCAAGTGCTTGAACGTAAAACACTCTTGACTCTGCATCTGGAGACACACTGGATGGAAGTACTTATGGTAACTGGTTGATATTCAAATTGCCTTTTGTGGAAAACCATCCTTTGAATTCTGTCTGATTTCAGGGCTACAGTAGCAAGATTTCCGAACACCTTGGAGTCATTTCCACCTCGCATGTTTCAGTCTTTAGTTAATGTCAAAAGGCTTGTCTCATTGCAAATTTCAGGAATGTTTTCTGTTTTAAGGTTGCTTGCCTATAGCTATTTGTATAAAAAGGTACAGTAAAAATCCTTCTGTCCACTGGAAGTAGCATACTCTTGTGTCCAGCTGTTATATAGACTTTTTTTTTTTTTTCCTTTCCTCAGCCTCACACCGAGGATGTAAAAACCAATGGGGCAGTTTTGTAATTTTACAAGCTTACAACTCTGTACAGTTGGAAGGGAAGACGTTTCTCCTTTGACCTGATAAAATACCTCAAGCTCTACCAGGCATTTCCATTTTGAACACACTTTGTCTTACTGGAGTGACAACAGTCTACGGGAGCATTCAGTCTGTATTTAAGCCTGTCACTGGAAGAATACCTAACCCTGTGGAAATAGCCAGGCCCCTGAGAGAGCCCACCTTCAAAGCAAGATTGCCCAGCACTCATCAACTCTAGACCTCAGATGAATAATAATATCCATGAGTGTTTTAAAAGGCCTACTTGTATTTGCTAAGCCTTCTCATGATTTTTCATCATTCTAAGTTTGGGGTCCCTTGAAAGCAGAACCTAAGGCAAGGATTTGGGTGCAGGGGAATTTATTTTTTTAGAGGTGATCTCCAACAGCGTAAGGAAGGGTAGGGTGTGCGGAGAGTAACTTGGAGGAGACCAGGCCAGGACAAAGGGGTTTCTCAAGTGTGTTGCTCTAAGCTCCAGGGCCAAATTGCAGTGGGGCCTCTGAGAAGCACAGAAATACTTCCAGAACATAGCCGCTGAGAGGCAGGGGGCCTGGAGCACTTATTCACTGCTTTTGAACCTGGTTAGTGGAAGGTTGCCCCCAGGGACTTTGAACCCTCTGCCATTCTGGCCTGTGCTTCCGTCCTGGCTGAGCAGGTTGGTGCAGCAGGCAAAGCCTGGGGTCTAAAGCAGAAGGGTGCTTGGCTTTGGATGAAAGGGGTGCAGGCCCTGAAGGTGGGCACAAGCTCAGACACACCTGTTCACCATGGGCACAGCCAGAGGCTACTGGCTTATCTCTGACTACCTCTATTAGGCAACTGTTACCGTCTCCACCTTACAGCTAAGGAAAATGGAGGCTCAGACGTGTAGGAGAGTTTGCGCTGCTGTGAAACAAGGCCTTGGGGTCCCAGAACAGGCCAGCTGACTCCAAAGCCTCTTCCCAGAGCTGCCACACTGTCCTGCAAAGAACTGGGAGGCAACTAACCCTCCCCTCTGCCCAAGACAAGCCAGGTTTTAGCACCGAAAGTGTCACTTCCGGGAAAACCCTTATCCTGAGCAAACTGAGTGGTTGGTGGCCTTTGTGGGCTTTCTCTGCCTCTGCAAATCCTGGCCTCCTGCCTGGGCTCCCTCCTGGGCAGCTGCACACAAATGGGTTCCAGACGATCTTTCTTTCTTTCGTGCTCTACTGCTTCATTCTGGCGAGGCTGTTTCCAAGTAAAACCCAGATAAAATTGGATTTCATATGGTGGTTTCCCCTGAGTGAACCTTTTATGTAGAAGCTGGGAGACTAGAAAGTTTTTGTTTTATTTTTTACTTCCTTTAAATGGGGCCCATTTATTCTAATGATGCTGGGGGAGAGTGTGATGACGATAAATGAAATTTGATTTATTTGTTAAGTGTCCATTATTGTTTCATTGTTTCACTAGGGCTTTTTCTTTTAAATGAAAAAAGTGTGTGTGTGTGTGTGTGTGTGTGTGTGTGTGTGTGTGTTTAGGCACAATGTCATCAGTCTATGTATATAGTTTCCTAGATCACTTTGCCATAACAAAGTACCACAGATTGGGTGCCTTAAATGATAGAAATTTATTGTCTGGAGGCTGGAAGTTCAAGATCAAGGTATCTACAGGGTTGGCTTTGAGGATAATCTGCCCCAGGCCTCTCCTTGACTTACAGATGGCCATCTTCTCCCTATGTCTCTTCCTTTTTTTCCATCCCACCTGTGGCATGTAGGATCTTAGTTCCCGACCAGTGATCCAACCCATGCTTCCTGCATTGGAAAGTGGAATCTTAACCAGTGGACCACCAAGGAAGTCCCTCCCTATGCCTCTTTACATCATCTTCTCTCTAAAGACATCTCTGTGTCTACATTTTCACTTTCTGTAAGAACACCGGTCACATGAATTAGTCCCACCCACATGACCTCAGTTTAACTGGACTGTCTCTGCAAATACGGCTACATTCTGAGGTGCCTGGGGCTAGGATTTCACCCTACGAATAAGGGGAGTCTGCCTCAATCCTTACCATTATGTTCCTCCAAATAAGTGAGATAGTCTCAGTGAAATCGAGACATAGCCTTTACACCCTCTTCATTCCCCATTGCTTGTCACTCTGTAAGTTGGTCTTGAGGGGTGGGGTTTCACCAAGTTACCTCCAACTCCTTTCTGAACATCTCAGGAGAGAAGCATCATGTCTCCCCGAGGAGTGACAGCCCTTTATTTTCTAACATTTATTGTACCCTGCTGGGTGCCTGGCCATGGGCTCAATGCTGCTGCTGCTGCTAAGTTGCTTTAGACTTGTCTGACTCTGTGCAACCCCATAGATGGCAGCCCACCAGGCTCCCCCATCCCTGGGATTCTCCAGGCAAAAACACTGGAGTGGGTTGCCATTTCCTTCTCCAATGCATGAAAGTGAAACGTGAAAGTGAAGTTGCTCAGTCGTGTCTGACTCTTCACGACCCCATGGACTGCAGCCTACCAGGCTCCTCCATCCATGGGATTTTCCAGGCAAGAGTATTGGAGTGGGGTGCCATTGCCTTCTCCAGGGCTCAGTGCTGAAGGAGGTACAAAGGTGACTAAGACTCAGTCAACCCTGCCCTCACCACGCTTATCCAGGGGAGCAGGGAGACTCTAGTCTTTATTGTCAAATAGTCTTTGGTTCAAATTCTACCTTCAATTTACCCCAGCCTTGTGTCCCATGGTGTCTCTGAGTCTTACTTCCTCCAGCTGTGGAGCTGGGGTGATGAGAGCTCTCAGCCTGCAGGGCAGTTGTGAGGAAAGGAGTCTGATAACATGCCCAGCACAGCATTGGGCATACAGTAGGCATTTGGTAAAAATCTGTTCATTGAGAGAAAGGTATGTGTTCAAATAATATAATCAAAGAGGTAATTAATAATAGCTAACGGTATCAACAGATAAAGGAAAAATAGCGAGAGGGAGAGCCACCCCAGGCTGCGGAGGGCTGCGCAAGTGTCAGGTTGGGCTGTTGAGCTTGGTTCTTTGGGGATCTCCTCCCCCATGCTGTGGGTCCTCCTGAAGCTGACCTGAAGTGCCCTGCCTCCTCATTGCTGGGTCAGGTCCCTGACCCAGGGTGTCTGGTGAGGGACAGAGAACTTTATCCTCCCCAGTGATGGACAGGGGAGCAGCAGGGACAGTGATGCCTTCCTGGGAGTGACATTTGTGTGTTGAGAGTCAAGGTCCTGTTTCCCACTGGGGTTCTGTATAGATGGCAGTCATTGTCCAAGGTCCATAGAAGAGGCAGTGCAGCAACTGGCAGAACTAAGGCATGGGGAGGTGTAGAAAGAAGGATGGAGGCGCCTAATGACACTGACAGTGTTGGTCTGGATCCAGCCACGCTTGAAGCTCATCCCACTCCTAAATGTCAGATACACGAGTCAGTAAGTTCCCCAAATCTCCCTAAATTAACTTGAGCTTAGACATTCGCAGCTGAAGGATCCGTGCCTATAAAAGGTTATAAACACACTTTTAGGGAACCCGGAGGACAGTCCCATTAATCCTGATGAGAAGAATCAATTTAGGTTTCCTGAAGGATGTGATACATAGGCTATTTTCAAAGAAAAGTCAGTTCTCATCCAGCCAAGAAGCCTGGGGACATTTAAGGGATGGCTATGCGTGCAATGGCAGTGAGGTGTGAAAGGGGAGGGCCTGTGAGGAGCTGGCAGGGTCATTTTATTAGGAATGAAGGAGGCGGTGGTTAAAAAATCAGAGTCGTACCACAAAGGGCCTTGGATGCCACGACGAAAGCAGGCTCCTCTGCTTTCTTCCTCCCCTTGCCCTCCTCAGGAAGAAGGAATGGAATAAGGGAGTCATTTAAATGTGAGACCAACCCAGTCTCCAGACTGTACATTGAAGGGGTGCCCATTCTCCCACATTTTTCCTGTGTTTCAGTGCCCACCCTGAGGAAGGGAAATAAACAGGAGGGACCAGTTCATGGAGAGGCAGAGGAACCCATTTTGCTCAAGGACCAGGTTTCCTATGTCTAAATAATAACAGATCCAAGTAAGCAAAGGCCCAAAAAGGGAACCTGTCGCTAGGCAAAGACCTCAAAATGCTTCATCACAATTTGCTCTAAAAATGGCAGGATGTGACCACAAAAGTGTAGTTAGATGGTGGGATCGACAGAATAAGGACCTCCAAACATGTCCATGTTGGTCTCCGGAACCCATAGATGTGTCACCCTACATGATAACTGCAGTAGTCAAGAACCCACCTGCCAATGCAAGAGACGCAGGGGACACAGGTTCAATCCCTGGGTTGGGAAGATCTGGAAATTGCAACCCGCCCCAGCATTGTCTGGGAAATCCCATTGGCAGAGGAGCATGGTGGGCTACAGTCCAAGTGGTCACAAAGAGTCAGACATGACTGAGCAACTGAGCACACACAGATGACGAAGGGATTTTGCAGGTGTGATTAAACTGAGGATCTTGAGCTGGATTGGGAAGATTCCCTGGAGAAGGCAATGGCAACCCACTCCAGTATTCTTGTCTGGAAAATCCCATGGATGGAGGAGCCTGGTCAGCTACAGTCCATGGGGTTGCAAAGAGTCTGACATGACTGAGCGACTTCTCTTTCTTCTTGAGATGGAGAGATAAGTCTGGTTTATCCCAGTGGGCACAATGTAATCATAAGCATCACTGTAAGAGTGAGGCAGGAGTGTTAGAGTCAGGGAAAGAGATGTGATGATGGAAGCAAAGGCCAGAGTGATTTAATGACTGGACAGGACCATGAGCCAAGGAATGTGGGCAGATTCTAGCAGCAGGGAAAGGCAGGGGATCGATTCTCTCCTACAGCCTCCAGAAAGAACACAGCCCTGCTGACACTTTAATTTTAGCCCATAAGACCCATTTTTTGACCTGTGAACCTATAAAGTGAGAGTCACTGAGTCGAGTCTGACTTTTTGCATACCCATGGACTATACAGTCCTTGGAATTCTCCAGGCCAGAATACTGGAGTGGGTAGCATTTCCCTTCTCTAGGGGATCTTTCCAACCCAGGGATCAAACCCAGGTCTCCCACATTGCAGGCAGATTCTTTACCATCTGAGCCACAAGGGAAGCCCTCTGATCTATAAAACTGTGAGATAATAAATTAGTGTTAAGTCTCTAAGTTTGCTGTTACAGCAGCGATAGGAAACCAGCACAGTGTTGAAGCAACCTAGATTACAGTTATGCAATAGTAGAATGAAAGGTTGAGTGTGTGGGCTTCAGAGCCAGCTTAATCCAGGTTTACCAACCAGCTCTACCACTGTCCAACTCGACAAATTACCCCAGCTCTCTGGGCCTCAGTTTCTCCCACTGTGACCTGCATTCACTAAAGCCCACCTTGTATTAGAGTTGAAAAAAGTCGAATGAGATGATGTGTGCAGTAGTTATCACAGAGCCTTATATGTGATAAATGCTCCAGAAATGTTAACCATTTTCCTTTTTATTTTTTTTCATCATGATATGCAGGAATATAATTTTTTAAATGTCATAGCTTGCATTCAATGTAAAAAAATTACACTTTGCTTCTTTAAGATGTTTATCTTCCAAATTCTTTTCCCTGTAGTGTGTAGGGTTGTCATTTGTTACATAAAAGGAGAATTATGAAGCAAGTTTTATGAACATTTTTAATAACAATTTTTACATTTATGTTTCATGGGCTATGACTAAACGCGATATAAGAACCAAAGCTAGGACTAAACAGAGTTATGTTAAACACAACCGAACCAAAACTTAGTTTTATAACTTAATTTTATGACTGGATAAAGGTAATTGGTTGTTTCAAATCATTTACCTTTTGATGCAGAAGTAAGGACTGTCTTTTTCCATTTATAAAGTGCAGTGTGGTGGCCCATGTACTTTCCCAGACATGTTCCCATTTTGCAGATGAGGGCACTGAGTTTTCCAAGGACCCATGTCCTTGCTTTTGTGTCAGCAAATGTTGGAGCACCTGACAACTTTGTCCCCACCCCCACCTCACCTTTCTTTCCTCTTTCTTCTCCTTCTTTGATTTACACCTTTCATGGGTGATCTCATCCAGTTCCATGGTTTTAAATGCCGTCATGTACTCAGGAATCCTAAGAATATATTTCCAGCCACAGCCCCCCACCTCAACTTTTGCACATCAGACTCATGTATCAGCTGCCTACCTGCTGGGCACTGCAGGGGGCCTGCTGGCTCCTGCTGGCTCACCCAGAAAAGGCCTTGGATTTTCCTCTCCCCTGGTTTGCTCCTCCCCATCCAGTCCTCTCAGTGGCATCTGCATTCTCAATCCTGGGCCCTTGAACACTCCTCATTTTATCACACCCACATCAGGTGGTACTGTTGGCTCTAGCCCCACATTGTGATTGAGTTCAGTCACATCTCAGCATCTTTATTGCTACCACCTTTGTCTAGAAGCCATTAGGATCCCTTCATGCTTTGCAGTTTCCTCCCAACTGGGCTCCCTGCTTTGTGCTTGCCTTACTGTGTGCTGTTCTATAGAGTCACCAAGGTCACCCATGAAAATCATGTTTTATTATACTATTCTCATGCTTAAAATTCTATGGCGGCTTCCTGTTGTATAATCAAACTGAACTCCTTCCTGTGGCCAGCTGACCTTCATGAGCATGTCTTCACAGGGCAGGCATATAAAAAGCATGTGCTAGCTGAGGTGACGTGAAAGGGGAAGAACAGAGACTGTCTCAAGCTCTGCTTTAGGGGAACATGAACTAAGACGTCTTAACCAGGCTGTCTGTATAAAGGGAAAATCAAGTCCCTGATTGGAAATTGACGACATGCTCTGATCTCTTCTTAATTTCTGCTCTATTATTCTTCCTTAGTAACAACAGCCCTTATTTGTACTGGGCACATGACTGGAATAAAGACTAAGTTTCCCAGTCTCTCTTGATACCAGGTATGGTTTACGTGACAAAGTTATGGATAATGCAACATCAAGGTTTATATGTACAGTTCTGGGAAGCATCCTTTAATGAAGTATCCATAATGAACATTTCTGTGAAAGAGCTTTGTTGTGCTATTCGTGGCTGGCCTTCTGTCATTTGGAGCAGTGTAGTTGCGGCACAAATTTGCAGTGCAGTGACCCACTATTTCAATCAATGCACTATCTTGCTACTGTATGAATTTATGTTTTTCCATATATCTCTGTACTTTCCATTTCTCACAAAGAGAAATGCTCTGGGTAGAATGTATTTTTAGGGGCTAATTCTTAGGTAACAATGTTATTTTTCCTTTGAGCTCTGGGTTGTTATACTCTATGACAGCTGTCCTCAACCTTTTTGGCACCAGGGACTGGTTTTGTGGAACACAAATTTTCCGTGGACTGGGGTGCGAGGGGATGGTTCAGGCAGTAATGTGAGTGATGGGGAGCAATGGGGAGAGGCAGATGAAGTTTCGCTCACTCACCGCCTACCTCCTGCTGTGGGGCCTGGTTCCTAACAGAGTGCAAACTGGTACTGGTCCTTGGCCTGGAGGTTAGAGACCCCTGCTCTATAACATACATACACTTTGAACCCTAGGGCTCTGGGTGAACAAGAGGTTCATAGTTAGTCTCCCAGGCCCTCATCCATAGAACTTACTTACACAGGATTTATGATTTGGTGAAGGGAGGGGTGGTTCTGAAATGTGCTTGGTGCTTTAACTCATTTGGCCTTTTCTCTTATTTGGGTTGGCAGAGTCACTCATCTTCTTTATAAAAGCTTGGCACATTGCGGATGGTATTTTATATTTTTTATGTTAAGCTGGAATTTCCGGATTGAGTTCTGCAGCATATGGCTCTGTTTTTACTAGATTCTGGTGGGCTTACAAAGGAATTTTTTTTCTCTTTTGTTTACTTCATGCTGGAGTTTAGGATCTGATCCTCATGGAGGAGGAGGGGAAGAATTGGCAGGGGAGAGATCATCTATCCAAACATAAGTCTATCCAGTACAAGTCCTGTTTTGGTTCCAGCCCTGGAGATCTGGTTATCCTCAGACTCCAGGCCAGAATCATAATCACAAGGGAAATGAACTGTACTGAGGTCCTTATTTTCACAAAGCGATTTGGCTTCACAGTAAACTGTTGCCCTCAGGCATCCAGTTGTGGACCAATTGGGTATGGGATGGGAATCCCTGACTCTGCTCCTCTGTAGAATTGTTTATCCATTGGGCAGTTTCAAAAAAACTTTGAAAATCATTGCTTTAGAAGAAAATGGTACCGTGTAACCAGCCTTGAAAGTGACCCACAGTCTTTTCCACCTACTAATATTCACATCTTTATATAGACCTTTTCTACTTTCATAGAGCTAATTGTATAACCAGTGGGATTCTACAGATGTGAGTAATGTAACCTCTGAACCTGGGTCATAAAAGACATTGCAGATTCCACTTTGATCATTCATTTGGGACTTACAGCTATAGGAGCACTCAAGCAATCTTGTGGGGAAGTCCATGGGGTGAGGAACTGAAGCCTCCTGCCAACAGACGTGTGAGTGAGTCATCTTGGACCCCTCAGTCAAGCCTTCAAATGACAGCAGCCCCTGTTGACATCCTGATGGCAACCTCATGAGAGAACCCAAGCCAGAACCACTCAACTAAGCTGCTGACTCCTAAAAACCATGAGATAGTAAATGCTTATTGTTTGAAGCCACTAAGGTTTGGGTAATATTTTACACAGCAGTAGGTAACTATTACAGATATACTTCTAAAAGACACGAGGACACAACTTGAAAATCTTACTCAACACATCTCTGCTGAAATAAAGCAACAAAATAAAATCCTCTGCTGGGGAACCTCTTCTGTAATTTTTCCCTTTTTATTCTAATAACCTTAAAAACATTTTTTTGTCTATCATTGTTAATGGTTGTGGTGAATTTGTCATTTATGGTTGCCCATCATCAATTTCTTTTACTTCACTGCAATTCAAGTTTCTATTAGGGATTTGTTTCTCCCCTTATGTAGAAACCCTGGTTAAAATCTCTTAGTTTGGGTTCCCTTAAAGCTGAACTTGAGTACAGGTGGTTTAATTGGGAGAAGATTCCAGGATGCACTATGAGAGAATTCGGACATGAAGCATGGAAAAGAGCCAGCCATCCTTCATGGCATTAAAACTGAGCTTATCACTGTGGGTACCTGGACTCAGTCACACTAACCTTCTGAGAAAGAATACATTTCAGAATTTCTTTCTGATGGATGACGAAGATGCGTTCTTGATATCCTGTCCTGCCTTAGTTGATGGTGGTCCAGTAGCCAGAGAGAGAAGTAGTTCTTTATATAGGTGAATCTATAGGTAACTTCTCCTTTAGGCCAAAAGGGTAGAGGGGGGCATTCGTAGCAGGTTCTGAAGAGGGCAGTTCCCAGTAAACATTTTCCACTGGGAGTCAGATTCTCCTTCACTCTACTCTAGTTGGTGGAAAGGGATAGGGAGATGGGAGAGAAAGAGGATAAAGCTCAGCTGACTTCCCCAGGTACTTTCTCTGTACACTCCGAATCTCAAGCAGCGTCATAGCTTAGAAATCTCTCCTGGACTCGGAGGCTTTGGGGCCAGACTATTCCAGGATCTAGACTGTAGCTCTTCCCACTGCTTCCTGGCATTGTGAACCTCCTTTGGTTCCTGTTCATCCCAAGCCTAGTCTCTATACATCATACAAGTCTTCTGCCAAGCCCATGAGCCCTTGACATCCTTTCATTTAAGTTTCTCTTTGCTTACATTGGCAGAACTGAGTTCTGCTGCCCTTAACAAAGAAAGCTTAACTGAGACGATGGATCTCACTGAAATTAATAGTAAAGTTCACACTTTTCCAACCCAAATCCCAGCAGGATGGGATAGATTTAAGAACTTGCTAAATGGAGTCTAAACGTCATCTTTATGTGCAAGATATTCAAGAAGGCTTTGAAAAAGAAATGTGAGGCTACAAAGATCTGTGACAGCATTAAGTAGGAACTACAGTTTATAGAACCACTGGTTTAAAGACAAACGGTTACTGGCTGGTCTAATTTGGCAGACAAAAATTTCATCTTCTAGAGCACAGAAGCCTCTCCCTCTGTTGGACAAGAGCTGAGATCCTGTCTATAAAAGCTTGCTCTCGTTTCAAAGGTCAGCACTCGAATCGTACATCTGCCGCCCTCTTATTAAAGACCAAAGACTTGTGAGGAATGACTGGATATTTAGGTATGACCTGCCTGTCTAGATCTTTTTCATTCTCTCTCTTGCTTTCTTTTGCTCCCACTCCTACTCCAGCACCCGTCAACATCACTGATTCACAACTTTTACTAGCTGATTGGAAAGGGATGAATGAAGAAAGGCTGCTTGGACCTGAGAATCATCAGCAATAATGCTAATCATTTTCATCCATTGTAGACCAGCTACTGAGCTATTTGTATCAATGGGGAAGAATAGTCTCTTAAGTTTATTTTCCTGCTGAATGTCATGGACACGGTAAAGCTTGACCATCATCACAGCAGTATAGCATAGTGGTTAAAACCAGAGTTTTTATTCAGATGGCCTGGGTTCAATTCCTGGCTTGCTATTTTCGAGTTGCGTCATCGTCAGTTCCCTAGGTCTCAGATTCATCATCTGTAAAGTGGATTAACAACTCTCACTTCATTGAATTCTTGGGAGGATTACATAACACAGTGCTTGCAGAACTTATAGTTAGTGTTTAATATGGTTCTTATTATTTAAATCAGTGGGGAATCATAGCAGAAAGCAAATTCTAGATAAAAATTGGGTAACTTGGAGGGAGGTTAATAAAGCAACTGATTACAAAGTATAGGAGGGCATAGGGACACCAAAAGGGAGAATGCAGTTACTGAGGGTGGTTACCACCGCTAGGCAGGGAAGGGGTGAGGAGAGAGAAGCTCACTTGGGACCCTGACGTTGAGAGAGTGGTACAGAGAGTGGTATCCTCTATACCCTGACGTATAGAGAGGCCCCTGACAAAACTGTAACAAGAAATGCTGCCTGCCCATGATGGCCATCAGGGAGGAAGGGGAGGAAATAACCCTCTTGGCCTTCACCCCTTCCCTAACCTTAGGATCCTCTTGTTGGTGGTCCCCACCGATTGACCCATCATGGAATTAGAGCACAAGAGAAGTGGCGAGGAGACGGGCACAGGGCAGGACTGTTGGGCACAGAGCAAGGTGGCAGTGGCACAGAGCAGCTCTGGACAAGACATACCCAGGCTATGAGCACTGCTGCAGAGTCTGGGGTACCAGTGAGTATGTGGATTGCATGGCCATGGAATTGTCTTCTTCTGGAAAGTCTGTTACCTAAAGCTTTTCTGTGTTAAGCTATCATTGATTTGACAAAGGGGTCCCCTTTTTCCATCTTCCCAGCTTGTTTTGGAAGAAGACTTGCTTGGTTGAAGCAACCTCTCTCTCTCTTTGCTCAGGTATTACCAAAAGTTTCTAAATCCCGGCTTAGTTCCTGTTGCCAGCTTCCCACTGAGACCCTGGATGCCCATTTCATTATAATGGCTAGAGGGTCGATACATTTTCTCCTAGCTAAAGCTACATGAGGTGAAAGTGTGGGGGCTAGACCTTGGAAACACAATTACATCTCCGCTGGGCTATTGGCAGCCAGTTTTGCTTTTGAAGGTTCAGTTCAGTTCAGTTCAGCCACTCAGTTGTGTCCGACTCTTTGCAACCCCATGGACCACACAGCACACCAGGCCTCCCTGTCCATCACCAACTCCTGGAATTTACTCAAAGTCCTGTCCATTGAATCGGTGATGCCATCCAGCCATCTCATCCTCTGTCATTCTCTTCTCCTCCTGCCTTCAATCTTTCCCAGCATCAGGGTCTTTTCAAACGAGTCACCTCTTCGCATCAGGTGGCCAAAGTATTGGAGTTTCAGCTTCAACATCAGTCCCTCCAATGAATATTCAGGACTGATTTCCTTGAGGATAGACTGTTTGGATCTCCTTGCAGTCCAAGGAACTCTCAAGAGTCTTCTCCAAAACCACAGTTCAAAAGCATCAGTTCTTCGGGGCTCAGATTTCTTTATAGTCCAACTCTCACATCCATACATGACTACTGGAAAAACCATAGCCTTGACTGGATGGGCCTTTGTTGGCAAAGTAATATCTCTGCTTTTGAATATGCTATCTATGTGGTCATAACTTTTCTTCCAAGGAGTAAGCATTTTTTAATTTCATGGCTGCAGTCACCATCTGCAGTGACTTTGGAGCCCCTCAAAATAAAGTCAGCCACTGTTTCCACTGTTTCCCCATCTATTTGCCATAAAGTGATAGGATTGGATGTCATGATCTTCGTTTTCTGAATGTTGAGCTTTAAGCCAACATTTTCACGCTCCTCTTTCACTTTCATCAAGAAGTTCTTTAGTTCTTCACTTTCTGCCATAAGGATGGTGTCATCTGCATATTTGAGATTACTGATATTTCTCCTGGCAATCTTGATTCCAGCTTGTGCTTCATCCAGCCCAGCATTTCTCGTGATGTACTCTGCGTAGAAGTTAAGTAAGCAGGATAACAATATACAGCCTTGACATACTCCTTTCCCAATTTGGAACCAGTCTGTTGTTCCATGTCCAGTTCTAACTGTTGCTTCCTGATCTGCACACAGATTTCTCAGGAGGCAGGTCAGGTGATCTGATATTCCCATCTCTTTCAGAATTTTCCACAGTTTATTGTGATCCACACAGTCAAAGGCTTTGGCATAGTCAATGAAGCAGAAATACATGCTTTTCTGGAACTCTCTTGCTTTTGCGATGATCCAACAGATGTTAGCAATTTGAGCTCTGGTTCCTCTGCCTCTTCTAAATCCAGCTTGAACATCTGGAAGTTCATGGTTCATGTACTGTTGGTGCCTGACTTGGAGAATTTTGAGCATGACTGTACTAGCCTGTGAGATGAGTGAAGGTTAGCTGACAGTTTGTGGGTGTGGCTTACCTACTTGAGAAAGTTTCCCCTCCTTTTGTGGTGCTTCTATAATTTAATTGGATTGCCTTGTTTCTTAAAAATCCTTCATTTGAATAAATATTATTTATTTATAATAATCTAAAATAGTCCTATTTTGAATTTATATAATTAATTTATATAAATTAATTTTTTTAAAACTTTATTTAAAAACATTCCACCCATATATCAGAAGAGTAGGTATGTCTTCAGTCAGTTCAGTTCAGTTGCTCAGGTATGCCTGACTCTTTGCGACCCCATGAATCGCAGTATGCCAGGCCTCCCTGTCCATCACCAACTCCCAGAGTTCACCCAAACTCATGTGGATCAAGTCGGTGATGCCATCCAGCCATCTCATCCTCGGTTGTCCCCTTCGCCTCCTGCCCCCAATCCCTCCCAGCATCAGGGTCTTTTCCAGTGAGTCACCTCTTCACATCAGGTGGCCAAAGTATTAGAGTTTCAGCTTCAGCATCAGCCCTTCCAATGAACACCCAGGACTGGTCTCCTTTAGGATGGACTGGTTGGATCTCCTTGCAGTCCAAGGGACTCTCAAGAGTCTTCTCCAAAACCACAGTTCAAAAGCATCAATTCTTCAGTGCTCAGCTTTCTTCACAGTCCAACTCTCACATTCATCCATGACCACTGGAAAAGCCATAGCCTTGACTAGATGGACCTTTGTTGGCAAAATAATATCTCTGCTTTTGAATATGATATCTAGGTTGGTCATAACTTTCCTTCCAAGGAGTAAGTGTCTTTTAATTTCATGGCTGCAATAAAGTCTGTCACTGTTTCTACTGTTTCCCCATCTATTTCCCATGAAGTGATGGGACCAGATGCTATGATCTTATTTTTCTGAATGTTGAGCTTTAAGCCAACTTTTTCACTCTCCTCTTTCACTTGCATCAAGAGGCTTTTTAGCTCCTCTTCACTTTCTGCCATAAGGGTGGTATCATCTGCATATCTGAGGTTATTGATATTTCTCCTGGCAATCTTGATTCCAGCCTGTGCTTCTTCTAGCCCAGCGTTTCTCATAATGTACTCTGCATAGAAGTTAAATAAGCAGGGTGACAATATACAGCCTTGACATACTCCTTTTCCTATTTGGAACCAGTCTGTTGTTCCATGTCCAGTTCTAACTGTTGCTTCCTGACCTGCATACAGGTTTCTCAAGAGGCAGGTCAGGTGCTCTGGTATTCCCATCTCTTTCAGAATTTTCCACAGTTTATTGTGATCCACACAGTCAAAGGCTTTGGCATAGTCAATAGAGCAGAAATAGATGTTTTTCTGGAACTCTCTTGCTTTTCTGGTGATCCAGTGGATGTTAGCAATTTGATCTCTGGTTCCTCTGCCTTTTCTAAAACCAGCTTGCACATCAGGAAGTTCACGGTTCACGTATTGCTGAAGCCTGGCTTGGAGAATTTTGAGCATGACTTTACTAGCATGTGAGATGAGTGCAATTGTGCGGTAGTTTGAGCATGCTTTGGCATTGCCTTTCTTTGGGACTGGAATGAAAACTGACCTTTTTCAGTCCAGTGGCCACTGCTGAGTTTTCCAGATTTGCTGGCATATTAGAGTGCTATTTTGAAATAGCCACATGGATTACCGAGTCTCAAAGGTTTAGAGTGAAATGTTTGCTGACAGCTGAAAAATCTGATTCTCAGCTTTGTGGGAATGGCTGGGTCTTTAGCACCCTCATCTTACATAGACATAAATGTGTCCTGTCCTCAAGGGCCTTTGTGGCTAAGACAATCCCTTTGGGGCTGAGGGATTTTTAGCCAGCCAACTGTTGACATCACTTTTGGTATCAAGACCTTCCTTGAAGGGGCTTCTAGGAGGAGATTCCCTGTGCCCTTCTTAATGACCTTGAGAGAAGATGAAATTTTATACCCATCCTGTGCACAGGAAACCTGAGATTTTACCTGAGATTGTGTGGATCCTACAACTATAAATTCACAAGCCACAGTCTGAAATTCTTCAGATGAGAGGTTTATGTTCATACATTTTCTATGTTAGAAAGAAAATTGAATATCCATACCATATATTACACGGTATCTGGGTACTAAGTTTCTACTATCATTGTAACAAACAAGCACCAATTCAGTGGCTTGAAAGAACACCCTTATTGTGTTACAGTTCTGTAGGTCAAAGGCCTGTAATCACAGTGTTGCAGGGTTGTGCTCCTTCTGGAGGCTCTAGAGGAGAATCTTTCTTTGCTTTTTCTAGTGCTCAAGGCCACTGGACTACTGTGGTTCATGTCCTTCCTCCATCTTCAAGCCAGTAGCATAGCATCTCCACGTTTCTCTTTCTTTGACCTCTGCTTACCATCATCATGTCTCTGGTATCTCCAACTCTTCTGCCTCCCTCCTGTTAGGACCCATGGGATTATACTGACCTCACCCCATTAATGCAGGGGTCACCTCCCCCAGCTCAAGTTTGCTAACTTAATCAGATCTGCAGAGTCTATTTATCCATGTCAGGTAACATTTGCAAGATTCAGAGATTAAGAGACACACATCTTTGGAGGCGATTATTCTCTCTTCCATAATGCTACAGGTGTCCAGGAGACCACCCACAGTCATTAATATTTCTGTGGCAAAATGTATGAAGATTCCTGCTAAACTGTACACATCAGTGGCTGGCAAATTGCAGTTGATGAGTCACATCCACCTGGTTTTGTAAATCAGGTTTTATTGGAACACAGTCATGCCCACTTGTTGTGGCTGCTTTCATGATACAAAGACAGAGTTGAGTAAGTTGGGATTTGCAAAGCCTAAAATGCTTACTGTCTGGCCTTTTACAGAAAAAAAATTCTGACCCCTGCTATAAATAATATCTCTAAATAGTTTGGCTTAGTTTTGCCACCAAACAAAACTTCCAGAAACCTACAGAAAATCTTGTGGTTTTCAGTGATGCTGAGGTTCAGAAGTGTAAGCAAGGGAGCATGGACAACTTGTTAGTGACTGAACCAAAGACTCAACTGTAGTTTACTGCAAAGCCTAAGTTCTTAGTTCAGATAGCCCCAAATTCCATTTCCTTTGTATTTGAGCCAAGAGTATGTTATGTGTATGCACTGGACCCATTTTACGATCTCAGATGCCCAGAGAATTATAATAGAATGTGGTCATCATCCGGTGCAAAGATAATAGTTGGAAGGTCACCCTGGGTCAGAGGTGAGTCAGCTAGAACAGTGCTCTAACAACAAAGCACTGAAAGCCTTTGGTCAGGAGTGTGCACTCTGACTAACCACAGTCACCACCATTTCCTGTCTTCCTTATTGCCTCACCTAAGCTCCTCCTCACCTTGACATTCCCACCCTGGTCCCTGAAGGCTTTTAATACTTACATGCTGACCTAAGCTCTGCCTTCCTGTACTAGAGAGGAGGAAAGCAAGGTCCAGAGAAGCATCTGTGGAGGTCAGGGAGAAAATGGGTGGCAGAGCTGAAAGCAGAACCCAGGTTTCCTGCCCTCTCTGCTCATTTTCTTTTACTTCACTGTCAGATACTTGGCCTTGGCCCTGGGCCGGTTATGATTCACATGCTCAGCCTTTGCTGGCTGTTCTCCCTGCCCTGTCAATCCACCCACCCCCTGCTCTACTTTGTTTTCTCCACAGGTCAGCAGTAAATCACTTGCCGAAACAATCATCACCTTCAGATGCTCAGCTGCAGTCCCAGATGTTGTAATCTCTCTTGGCTTCCTTTGATACTCTGGAGAGAAGTTTCCTTGGAGATCTTCCAAATTCAGGTCTGATAATTTGTTATCACATGAATTTCAGATCATGCTAGGCTTTGACTTTCAAAATCATCAGAGCTCACCTTTCCTCTAGGTCAGGGTTGAGTTGTAGGCTGTGCCCCCAGTTTTTGGCTGGTCTGTTCTAGATGGGCTGCTGGAGTCTGGTTGTTGGAAGGAAGGACTTTTGACCCGGGGATGATGATCCACTGACGTCATTTTCCCTGAAGGAATTCCAGGAGGAGGGAAACAAAAGCATCTACCTTAATGAGAAAGGGTATAAAATCTCTTCCAGCTGTTGAAGTTTTGTAAGGACGATAAAGTTTCTTTATTGAGTACCCCTCCTCTGGTTTGAGCTTAGCCAAACCTCATCCATAAAGAATCCACTATTGGGATACAAATCACTTTTTAATCAGAATCCCTAACCGTGGGTTCAGGGATAGGGCCAAGAACACCCTTGTATACTCCATCACATCTTCCTTTGAGAGACATTGCAGAGAGCTGGATGTTTCTAGAAGCTGGATGTCTGCTTTCCCTGTATTTGAATGTAGGTATTATTTTCATTACAATTTAGTGCTTTGGACAAGTATATGATAATTGATGTAGACTGAAAGTTATACCTGGAAGGGTTTCACTGGAGGGAGGAAATTTTAATTCTTCCATAATTTCCATCAACTAAACCCTCCTCCAGCTATTCCAAGTGAACACACAATCCGAGTGAAAAAAATGAGCTTCTCTGCAGACACACTTTCATACTAAAACTCCAGTCCATCCTCTTTCCTTCTGCCCTATTGTCCCCAAGAAACTCTGGATAGAAATTGTACAGAGACACTGGTTAGAATTCAGACAATTTTATTGATACATTATTTGCTACTTGGATTATTAGTGTATAATCTTCAACATTGAAACAAATGACTTCTTTTCTTTATACATGTCTAGATGTCTTTTCACAAGCCAAAACTGAAGGATCCCTTTAATTTCCAGTAGCTCTGCAAATATTTCATCCAAGCTACCCACGTTGATGGGCATTCTGTTATATCAGGCCTTCATCTGGGCTAGCCCAGAGTTTCAGTGAGGCAGTTGTGAATATTACTTGATTTCTTCATTCATTATCCAAGTATGCTTATATATGTACTAAGTTCTAAGTGCAAGGTTCTGTGAGGAATGTCTTATCCCCTCTGTTGTAACTAATACTCATATACTAATATAAAGCTAATGCTGGATTGCTTCCAACATACCAAGCACTGTCTTAAGTATTCCACGTTAACCCATTAAATCATCATAAGAATCCCATAAAGCAGGTACTGTAGTATTATTACTCACATTTTACAGAAAAGAAACCCAAATCCCAGAGAGGTTAAGTAACTTGCCCAAAGTCACACAGCTAGTGAGTATCAGCATTAAGCAGGACTGTAGGTGGACTGGGTCCTACGTCTGCACTTTTAACCATTGCATTGTATGAAAATTAAATGGGATTCTTCCTGCTACAGCAGGGCTGCAAACTCACGTGCTGGCAGGGACCAGGCAGGAAATGAACAGAAGTGAAATAGGCCCTTGCAGGGGTGTTGTGGCAAGGATCCAGCCAATCATAGCTACCACAGCAGACAAGCCCCATATGACCAGGCCTGCCCATGCTCTAAGAGAAGCCAGAAAGACAGTTTTGAAGTCTGAAATCTCTCACTAAAACAAGCAAACAACTTTCAGGTTTAGCAAGTTTCCACAAGCTGAGTAGAGTCCTCAGGTTGTCAGTTTGCAAACTTAAGTTATTATTAGCGGGGGCTATAACACATGTATGCTAGTACCTGTAATGTGATGAGACAGTGCTGTGTCCCGTCAGAGGTACATTAGGAAAATGCTGTGGGAATTCAGAGTAACAGGGAAAAGTGACTGCTATATGACACTGTGGGGGGAAAGTAGCAGTTAAGATGGTCTATAGAGAAGGAACAGAGAGGAATGTAAAGGGCACGTCAGAAGAATAGGAAAAACTGGCTATTGGGAGGTCAGATAATCATCAAGTGTTGAAATACACCATACTGGTCAAGAGAGAACTGTTGCTCCCCTAGGGGTTCTCCACCAGAACTTCCCTTGAGCCAGAAATGAAAGGGTCAGTGGCTGTCAGTGTCTCTGGCTGATTGTCAAATATTTAAATGCTGCTCTTGACCACAGTAAAGGTAATGAAGTCAAGACTGGTCAGGGAAGTTGGGTGACTCGGGGTGCCAAGTCCAGGTGTGTGAACTTTGATGCTGGAAGGTCACGGAAGGTGTTTTGTTGGTCAGAGCTGATTCTGACAGCTCTGGGTCAGCTAATTTGGAAAGAGGAGGACATTGGAGGCAGGAGACTAATTAGAAAATGGACTAGGAGCATCCTGGTTATGGGAACTGGGGCAGAGGGCACAGGTGAAGCAGAATTAGGCCTTGGGGTGGGGGTTGACCCGGTGCTCCAGTGAGGGGAAGATGCTAAGGGCCACCTCCAGATTCAAGTCTGGGCCAGTGGTGGTATCACTAGGCAGCTGGAGTGGGAGTGTTGAGAGGGAGGAGGATGAATAATCTTTGGCACATTTTGGAATCCGGAAGAACCGGTGGAACTTGAAGGCACATATATATTATTAAATGTGTTCAGAAACAGTAACTATACATTCATCTCCCTCCCCATGCCCTCTGGAAATAATTTATTTAAAACAGATCCAAGCTTTGAGGGAATGAACCATAAGACCAGTAAGTTTGGCTTCAGAGGATAAAAGATTAAATTGGGGAACTTTTCAATAAAAAGCAAGTTTATTAGGCAGGCGTTGTCTGGGGCAGCTCAGAACTGAAGGAGGTAGTATTTATTGAATACTTACTGTGCCCCAGGCACTAAGCAAGTGTGTCTGTTGATGATCTTGATCTCGTTTGATCTGCAGAACAGAACAACCCAATGGACTTTAATTAGCCCCATTTTAAAGATGAAGCAACTGAGGCCCAGGAATGTGAAGTCATTTGTGGGAATTGTCCAAGGAAAAGATGGGGACCTTTAAGGCAAACTTAACATTTGCTTCACAATGCCTTTTTTTGTTTTTCACAAATGGCCCCGTTACAGGGAATACAGACTTGACTAGTTGTGGTTCCACCGTTTCCCACAAGACAAGCATGGTGTTGATGTAATCATCACGGCGCTGATGGACTCTTCTGAGAGCCTTGTTCGTACAGCAAGCACACGGCTTTTCTTGGCGCTCAGGGTGCCTTTATTCACAGCACACATAGTCATTAGAAAACTTCCATGTTGAAGAGTATTTTTCTTTGATTGGGCGTGAAGTTAGGTTGAGATAGCCCCTTGATGACATGTGGCTTCTACACGTGAGAAAATGTTGAAAAACTTGGCCTTTGGAGTCAGAAAGGCCTGAGTTCAAATCCCAGCTCTGTGATTTACTGACTCTATGACCATGAGCAAGTCATCAAGGTCTCCATACGTGTTTCTTCATATTTAATGCCAATCTCATTAGATTGCAATGGAGGCTATGTGATCTTTCAAATGTAAACTTTTTTCCCCTGCCAGCCTTTCCTATGGTCTCTTTTCCCACTCCAACTGCCTTTTGGAAATACTCTAGACTTTTTAAAAAGCCAAATAGGAAACATTTGAGGCTTTGTGTTTATCACACAGCCCCATTGCCAACTGCCCTCCTCTGCTGTTGTTGAATGAAAACAGCCACAGACAAGAATTAACGAGTGGGTGTGGTGGCATTCCAATAAAACTTTGCTTATAAAATTGGCAGCATTTGGATTTGGTCAGGGGATGTCGTTTGCCAGCTCCTGGTCTAGGCTCTAGCACTATGGCAATGCCTTGGCAGATTTGAGGATGAGGCATGCTTTTTTAGCAGGCAACCTCAACTTCCTAATAGGGGGACAACTCCAAAGCACTCTTTTCTCTCCTTTTAAATTAAAATTTTTTTAAAATTAAAGTATAGGTGATTGACAATGTTGTGTTAATTAACTACTATATGGCAAAGTGATTCTATTATATATACATATATATTATATTATATATAATTATATAATATATTATATTAATATAATATATATATATTTGTGGGCTTCCTTTGTAGCTCAGTTGGTAAAGAATCTGCCTGTAATGCAGGAGACCTGGGTTCGATTCTTGTGTTGGCATGGTCCCCTGGAGAAGGAAATGGCACTTCACTTCAATATTCTTGCTTGGAGAATCCCATGGACAAAGGAGCCTGGCAGGCTACAGTCCCTGGGGTCACAGGAGTCGGGAACAACTTAGTGGTTAAACCACTTCCATATATATATATATATATATATATATATATATATATACACACACACATACATATATACACACAGTTTTGAAGTATTATGTGTTCTTTCCATCGTGGCCTATCATAGGATATTGAGCACAGTTCTCCGTGCCGTACAGTACATGCATACATATATACACACAGTTTTGAAGTATTATGTGTTCTTTCCATCGTGGCCCGTCATAGGATATTGAGCACAGTTCTCCGTGCCGTACAGTAGGACCTTGCTGCTTAGCCACTGCATACAGTCTGTTTGCATCTATGCATCTGTTTCATAGATGGGTTCATTTATGTTCTTTCTTTAACACCCACTACTTATCTTTAGCAAATGATGTCAACTCTGTTTCTAAGGAAATGCACAAAAAGGCTGCAGGGATTTCTGAAATGATTTCCAGAAGATGAGCCTTTAATCACTTTTAATCATGCTGGGATTAAACTGATCAGATTCACTTTCAAATGTACACTAGTCTAAGAAGTGCTAGTTAAAATACAACAAAAATATAGCAGGTTGGGATTCTTGCCACACCTAGAATGTGATATGCTTTGTCACTTGCAGGGAATGGGAAGCCATCGCATCCAAACAAAACATTTATCACTGCCCCTTTTCCCCCACAGGGTAGAATCCTCTGTTACAAGAACATTAATGCCACAAATGTCCCTGGTACCTGAATCCCACTGGCTCTTGTTGTGCCTTATTATTATTATTTTTTTTTTTGGAAACCTGGCTTTCATGGATGTGCTCTTATTTGAGCTCTAGACAGGTTTTCTGAGTCTGAGCCTCAGAAAAGTGTGGCAAAGCATCTTAATTCTTTGACTATGTGGGAATTCTTTCTTAACGTATGTGGTGGCCATGAGCATGCCTCTGGAGTTAGAGATGATAACTAGCCAGTGATTCCCAGTTCCTGAGTTATGAGCTCTATCCTTACATTTGTACCAAAGCCACACTTCTCATAGTCGGCTCCCAGCTAATCACCCAGTGGAAACATTGGGGCAGACCCATTTCTGAGAGATACAGACTCCTATGGTGACTGTGACATGAAGTCTGCTGAAATGTCCTTGGTCAGCACACATTCTGGGTTGCTTTTTTCTACCCTTCATCCCTCTGTTCTTCACTTGGGGTCAGTCTGACATTATGGTCTGATGGCTCTCCCAGCCTTTCCCACCTCCTTGCCTATTTTTCGTAATAAAACCCAGCATATTTTAATGCCATTTTGGCATCTGTTCCTTAGAGAACCTAGACTAATACAATATATACTTAAAAAATATGTCTATGGATCTCTCACACTTGAGGAAGAAGTGTGAAGGAAGAAGTCTTGCATCATCTCTATGATGCAAGACTGAATTTTGCTCCTGTCTCCTTTTATATGCGGAAGTTCTAACCCTCAATATAATGATATTTGGAGATGCAACCTTTGGGCAATAATTAGATTTAGAAGAGGTCATGAGAGTGGGTGCTAAGGCACTTAGGTCATGTTTGACTCTTTGCGACCCTATGGACCGCTACCTCCCAGGCTCCTCCATCCATGAGACTCTCTAGGCAAGAATACTGGAGTGGATTGCCTTGCTGTCCTTCAAGGGATCTTCCTGACCCAGGGATTGAACCCACATCTCTTATGTCTTCTGAATTGGCAGGCAGATTCTTTACCACTAGCACAACCTGGAAATGAGAGTAGGAGTCTTGCAATAGGATTGGTGTCCTTATAAGAAAACACACAGCTTGCTTGCCCTCCCTCAGCACTTGCACAAAGAAGAGGTCATGTGAGTACACAGATAGACGACAGCCATCCACGAGAGGGCTTCCCTGATGGCTCAGTTGGTAAAGATTCCGCCTGCAATACGGGAGACCCCAGTTCAATTCCTGGGTTGGGAAGATCCTCTGGAGAAGGGATAGGCTACCCACTCCACTATTCTTGGGCTTCCCTTATGGCTCAGCTGGTAAAGAATCTGCCCGCAATGTGGGAGACCTGGGTTCGATCCCTGGGTTGGGAAGAGCCCCTGGAGAAAGGAAAGGCTACTCACTCCAGTATTCTGGCCTGGAGAATTCCAGGGACTGTATATGTATAGTCCATGGGGTCACAAAGAGTTGGACACAACTGATATATATACATACATGAAATAGGAAGAGAGACTTTACCAGAACCCAATCAGTCAGAACCTTGATCTTGGTAAAGTTACAGCTTCTCGATGTATGAGAAAATAATTGCTTGTGCAAATCTCCCAGTCTATAGTATTTTGTTATGACAGTTTGAGCAGAGGAAAACAGAGGGAAAGTTGATGTCACTCTTTCTTTTTGTCCCCACCTCTACAGCCAGAGCTTGGCTGTATCTGCTAAACACAGCCACATGGCCATGGATAGTGGCTGCAGAAGGTTTGAGACCTGGAAATGTCTGCGATGGTATCTTAACAGGGTTGCTAACATTATTTAGAATGGGATAATTCTCTGGGTGAGACTGTCACATGCTTTCCAGGGTATTTAGCATCCCAATCCCTGCCCATTAGAGTCGGATATGACTGAGCGACTGAACTGAACGGAGCTGAACTGAACTGAACTATCAGTGGGGCCTCCCAGTCCCTGAGGCAACCAGAATCACCCCCACGTATTTCCAAACACTCCTTGGGGCAAGATGGTACTGCTTCCAAGTGCAACCAACTGGCATCTCTAGTGTCTAAGCTTTTAATCATCTTGCTTCACTACTAGGCTCATCTTTGGCAGGTAAAAGCTTGTCCAGTGGTCAGAGCCCAGGGAGTGGGAGAGGAAAACATTTCATTCCTTGGTGTTTAGTGAGAAAGTTTCCTTGTACTGTAGGGTTTCCAGGACTAATCCATTCCCTGGCTGACCCTCAGCTATTTGTCTTAGTCCCTGCTCTCAAAAATTCCTTCCTTAATTAGTCTTGCTGCGTTTATACCAGCTGCTTCTTGCCTTGACATTCCGTACCCTAAGAGACCATATAACGCATGGTGGTTTAGAGGCTGAGTTCTGGAGTGAGGTAAGTGGTTCAAATCCTACCACTGTCCTGATCAGCTGTGTAACTGTTATTTGTATAACTAAGAATAACATTCTTGTTTTCGGTCTATAAAAGAGGGGCAGCAGTAATTTCCCCTACTTCCTTGGGTTGTTGGGAGGATAAGTGGAATTCCTGACATTCAGGGGGCAAGAAAGCAATAATTGCCTGTGAAGGTTTCCTGACAGACAACACTCAGTGGCTTTATCAAGGAAATTCTCAACTTTCTCTGCCATTTTAGGCAGTTGGATTAGTTAAAGCTTCAGTTAAAATGTAAATATTGGGGAACTCTTGGAGTACAGAGTTTGTGTGTAATTTACCTTCATAGTCCTCTCAACTAACCCACAGAAAGTGAACATTGAATGATGAGGTTTTGTTTGTTTTTATTGAAGTATAGTTTGATTTACAATATCATGCTTGTTTCAGGTGTGCCACAGTGATTCAGTAATATATATAAATGTGTGTGTGTCTATATATATATATGTATGTGTGTGTTCTTTTTTTGATTCTTTTCCCTTAGAGGTTATTACAAATATTTAGGCGAGTTCCTTATGCTATGCGGTGGGACCTTATTGATTATCTATTTTATATAAATTACTATGTATATGTTAATCCTAAGCTAGTTTATCCCTCACCCGGATGATCGTAGTTGAACATGTCCAAAGGCTATATAGCAGACCTCATTTTATTGCAGTTTGCTTTATGGACCTTCACAGATACTGTTTTATTTTTTATTTTAACAAACCATGCTTTGTGGCGACTCTTCGTCAAGCAAGTGTATCGGCACCATTTTTTCCCTGGTGCATCTGTTCACTTTGTGTCTGGGTGTCAAGTATTGGTAATTCTTGCAGTAGTTCAAACTTTTTCATGATTATTCTATTTGTTAGGGTGATCTATGGTCAGTGATCTTTGATGTGACTGTTGCAAAAAGACTATGGCTCTGTGAAGGCTCAAATGATGGTTAGTATTTTTTTTTAGCAATAAAATCTTTTAAATTAATATATGTGCATTTTTGGACATAATTTTATTGCACACTGAGTAGACTACTGTATAGTATAAACATAACTTTTACCTGCATGAGGAAAGCAAAAAATCCATGTGCTTTGCTGTATCACGACAGTTGCTCTGTTGGAGAGGTCTGGAACCAAGTCTGCAGAGTCTCCAAGGTCTGCCTGTATAAGGTCACTGTGACAGTAATCATGATAATAGCTAACTGTGAACACGTGCTTCCTAAGTGACAGGCTCTATTCTAAGTGTT
Source organism: Ovis aries (assembly GCF_016772045.2). Taxonomy (NCBI): domain Eukaryota; kingdom Metazoa; phylum Chordata; class Mammalia; order Artiodactyla; family Bovidae; genus Ovis; species Ovis aries. Next base: position 29,629,448 of record NC_056072.1, read on the forward strand.
TTACATATATATTATTTAATCCTTATAAGGTAGATAGTTTTATCATTTCCATTTTACAGTGAGGAAACGAAGGCTTCAGAGAGATTAATTTGCCCAAGTTCACACGGTTTGCCAATGTGACCTTGGAAAAAGATAAAGTAACTTGAGAGTTTTGGAAACCAAGCTCTGCCTGCTCTCAGCTCCCCAGGGTCGGGTGAATTGGATCTGGAGTAAAAGAGTGATGGTGATGGTGGTGGTGGGTGGTGGCTTTTCTCCAACAAGCGATCACACAGGACGTCATCTGTTCTCAATTTCCATTCTGGTTGTCCTCCATGGCAGCCCTCCAGCCCAGCACACGTGCTCCGGCTGTTGGCCAGGAGCTAAATTTATTTGTAAGCTCAGAGTTCAAGCAGGTACATAAATTACACGTATACAGCCTCATTCCTCAGTTCAGCTTGACACAGCTGAGTACCCATCAGGGTTTTCCAGGCTGGCTGCTGCCAGTTCTAAACCATCAGCCCTTGTTGCAGTGCCTTCAGCTGCCACCTCCACCCGGCACAGCAGGCACCTTATAAAGAGACTCTGGCACGTCTCCTTCCTGCCCACAGTCTTTGATCTGAACTCTGTGCCCGACTTGGTGCTCAGGCACTAAGGTGACATGACAGTGAAGTCTGTCATGTTCTCACACCTTCTAACAGTGTGACTCACATACCTCATGGTCCTTAACACTTTTCTGTTCCACCCAGGGTAAAGTGGAACCCCCTTCAAGTGAGTTACAAGTTGCTTTACACTCTGGCTCCCACCCACCTCTCCAGGATACCTCCCAGGCTGCTCCCTTCCCACTGGCACCTCCCTGTCCTTCCGTAGCTACTTACAAAGGAGCAGGATATTTTGTTGTCCTATGGACTGGAGAGTCCTTTTTTTCCTGAACTGTTAAGGAACCGTCTTCTAGTGGTACAAACAGTTGTGTCCACCAGTATAATTTTTACTTTGTGAGAAGTGGGTGAATGCCAGCAAACTGCTTACAACTTAAATCATAAATCTTTTCTGCTTTTATGTTTAGTCACATTGTATGTATGCCTTTCAGAGAAAGTTGTCTAAGGAGGTCCATGTGATAGGCTCAGGCAGATTTGAGAGAACTCTCCTCCTCCAGTGACATTTTTTGGGAGGTGAAAAGTCCAGTAGATTGAAAATGCCTTGAGAATAGGGCCTTAATTTGGGTTCTTCTGCAGGATTTGCCATCTGTTGAACTGAATGGGGAAAGGGTGGAGTCTGCCTAGGATATTTGCAAGGATGAGAAGAGGGAGGACAAAACGCTATGATTTATTGCAGACTACCCTGCAGCAAATGCTTTACATTACATTATATCCTTTAATCCTCACAATAATTTTATGGAGAAATATTATTGTTCCCATTTTATGAGGGAGGAAACAGACCCAGAGAGGTTAAGCGTGTTGCCTAGGGTCACACAGCTGGTAGTCGAAATGGAAGTGTCATAATTCAGATCTCATTCTCATTCTACAAAATGACCGTCCTGGTTAAATCTGGTTAATCTCTCGCTTTAGCTCAAATAGATCTTTATGCTTTTCCCTGTGCCCACAGGACCCTGTTTTTTCAAATATCTAGTGATGGCCTCTTGATAGCTCAAGAAACTATGACTCAGTTGCATTTCAAGCTTCATCAGAATTCAAAAGTTTGGGAAACCTGGCAGTTACGTAGATTTTAAAAGTGAAATTACAGTGTTTGTCAGTGTTTGCAATCCACTGTCTGGACATTCAGGAGAGTGTCAGAAATCTAATTGGGTAATTTGCTGAAGTTTTTTTCAAACGTGCATATATTATGAAATTTTTCAATCACAAGAAATTATTTGTGTTGTTGAATTGTTTCTACCAGAGGACACTATTTTTCTTAAAGGAGCTTAATTTTTTATTAAATGTTGCAATCTATCTGGGGGATTTAATTGCTGTCGATATGGAAATAGGGCCACTTGGGTGATACGTGATTTGTTCCCAGTTGCCAGCTTCTCATGCACTTAAACAATCTGTCTCCTTTCAAATGTGACAGTTGGCAGAAATTCCTGGGCATATGAAATTGTGATTGTTTTCAGACATTAAAAATCAGGCTTCAGATCATTCTTGCCGAGTGGTCTAGCCTCAGCCTCCGCTTGCCTTTTAAACGTAGCTCCAGCTCCCCAACATCATCTTGCATGAAGTAGACTCATTTGGGTGTTTACACCTGGGGAACTGGATTTGATGCTCCCTACCTTTGCACTGGGGTGGCTAACGGCTGCCATTCCCTCATGTAGAGAATCTATCAGCTGCCCAGAGAAGGCAGTGAAGCGTGTGAAACCCAGGAACAAACTCTATTTCCTAGCAACCGAGGAAAACCATTTTTCCTCTGTCAGCAGGAATGCTCAGATTTATGTAAGCTACAAATGCCCGTTATCACCATAATAAACCATATATTTGCAGGCGATATTTACAGCTAGCTTATTGTGGCATTCCATCCTGGCAGCCCCCATGCTTGTGAGTTTTCCATTTGAAGCCCCCCAAAATACGATTAGGTGGATGCTGAGTACTAATTTCATGAACAGCAGTGCCTGACAAAGCTACTAACCGCCTAATTATGAAGGAAGATTACTGATACCATTAATTGAATGGTTGTAAAATTCCGGTAAAGTCAGATGGTAGTAAAGTCCGTTTTCAATTTACTAGGCTATTAAAAGTATTTCCGGCTATAAAATAAACAGACACAAAGCATACTAAACAGGCTAATATGGAAACATAAAAAAGAGAAGGGAGAAGCTTGTCATAGCAATTAGTGGTTGTGATTAGCTGCACCACAGACCCAGCGGTGGAAATTAAAGATTAATTTATGACAGCGCTCTGGTGAGGGAGGTTTGTTGGTAACTGCTCTGCCTACAGGTGGGTTGGGCGCTTGTCATTTCAGTTGCCAAAGAATCATCCCCAGCTTAGGCTATGTGTCAGCCTTCCTTGGGACTGTTCTGTCTGTTACCTGGAGTTGAAAGATGCTCAATCAACGCATTTCCTCATTTGGAGCCTTAGTTTCCCATCAGGAGTAAGCTGGGCTAGGGGCCTTTTAGCTCCAAGAGAACCTAAAATGATCTGGTCCAACACAACATCCTAGCAGCCTGCATCTTTGCTGACCCTTACATGCAGTATAGCTGTTCATGTGCTCAGACCCTTTACCTGGACACTGTCCTCTCCACCCACTCATGGGAAACTCTTCTCGGTCTCTACATCCTGGAGAGTTTTCTTAAGAACCCGTCTCCATACTGCCCACTCACAGTTCATCCTCACTGCCTCTTTCCTGGCTATATTTTCAGTTCCAACAGCTGATAAGTTCCTGAGGAGCTCAATAAAGATATGGGAATTGATTGAGGCTAAAGGACTTGCATATTCAAAAGCAGAGACATTACTTTGCCAACAAAAGTCTGTCTAGTCAAGGCTATGGTTTTTCCAGTGGTCATGTATGGATGTGAGAGTTGGACTGTGAAGAAAGCTGAGCACCAAAGAATTGATGCTTTTGAACTGTGGTGTTGGAGAAGACTCTTGAGAGTCCCTTGGACTGCAAGGAGATCCACCCAGTCCATTCTAAAGGAGATCAGTCCTGGGTGTTCTTTGGAAGGACTGATGCTAAAGCTGAAACTCCAGTACTTTGGCCACCTCATGAGAAGAGTTGACTCATTAGAAAAGACTCTGATGCTGGAAGGGATTGGGGGCAGGAAGAGAAGGGAACGACAGAGAATGAGATGGCTGGATGGCATCATCGACTTGATGGACATGAGTTTGGGTGAACTCCGGGAGATGGTGATGGACAGGGAGGCCTGGCGTGCTGCGATTCATGGGGTCGCAAAGAGTCGGACACGACTGAGCAACTGAACTGAACTGAACTGAAAGGACTTGCAGGACAGGAAGTGCGCCACATTGTGATCTGTTTCTCCTAGAAGATGTTGAAAAGTTGAGCAGATACGCTATAAGAACTTGTCATTCTACAGAAATAACAGGAACACTAGTTGGTATGAAATTTTGCCCTCAAAAGGTCTTTGGTGTTCTGATGTCCAGAGTAGCCATAAAATAGATTAATAGGCATGTTGCGAACCTCACCACTGTGAGGATGAAGGCTTAGAGAGAGCTGGCCCAGGTTCTGATGGGTTAAATTGAAGAACTCCTCTAAGGATTTCTTAAGCCCTAACTGTGTGGTCCTCATCTGTAGAATGAGCACAGCAACCTTGGGGGCTTTTTGACCCCACTTTGAGAATGATCTCTAACATATGATTTATCGTATGCAGTAAAGACTTTATGTACCAGCTGAAGCTGGGGCGCATTGCCGTTTTTACATCTTCTTCTTAGCCTGGACGATTGGAGATTGCTTCACCAAATTTTAAGTGCCACCATCCCCTTCTTGTTTCTTTAGCCTAGACCTGGGCTACTCCAAGTGTGGTCTTTAGATCAGCAGCATTGGCATTCGCAGGGAGCAGGGGAAATATGTAAACCTTTGAGACCGTCCCAGGTCAACTAGTTTACCTGGAATTGTCTAGAACCTGCTGCCTAACAAGATCTCAAGTGTTTCTGATGCACAGGCTAAAAATCATCTCAAGTTTTTGTTGAACATAAACCTCTTTGACTCTTCTCTGGAGATTCCCCACAACATTGGATTTAGGATGAGGCCTGAGTGTTTGTGTGGGTAACTCCTGCCTACATGGGTTTCTTTTCCTGAGGAAATTTCAGAGTTCTCTGCTCTGAGTGGTTTTCAGTACTGAAACTAGGAATACACTCATAATAATTCCATTCAACTAGGTAAAAGTGAAGCCCAGGTATTTTGCTGGCAATTCTAATGTACAATCAGGGGCTTGCAGCCACTGTCTCAGTCGTGGCTCTCAAAACGTGGTCCACGGACCAGTAGGAACAGCTCAACCTGGGACTTTGTCATAAATGCAAACAAGCGGCCTGCCTTCCTTGAAGTGAGCCCAGTTATGTGTTTTAATAAGTTCTTCAGACAAGACTGGGCTATGTAATTCATGGGGCCCACTGTGAAACGAAAACACAAGGCTCTTATTCAGAAATCATTAAGAATGTCAAGATGGTGACAACATAGCACTGAACCATAGCTAGAGTCTTCTAAGCAAGGAGTCCTGTGTGACTGCACAGTACACACGCCCATGAACCTGACTCTGCCTGCAAGTGACTCTTGCGACTACTGAAGTTTGAGAATGACTAGTCTGGGGTATAGGTGGTGTTTCCACTCTTCACCCTTCTTCCTGGGCCAGTAATTATCAGCCCTAAGAACATCCTTGCTCCTAACTCCATAGGTGGGGACTTATTGGAATAGAAGGCCTCTAGGATCTCTAAGAAGGGGCCAAGAATTTTGCTCCAGCAAGACAGAGGGTTTATAATCATGGGTTTTCTACTTATCTTTTTTGCCAGTGAGGAACTAGGGGCTCAGATGGGGAACAGAGCTACCAAGCGACAGAGTCAAGATTTGAGTCCAGCAACTTCCAATCTCAGATGCTTCTCTTCTTTCCAGGCGGCCATGGTTGTAAATACTCTTTTACAGGATGGGTAAATTTCCTCTTCTTGTAGTTTGAAATGGAGAGGAAGAGTTAAAAAGCAAGGAAACAAATGATCTGGATCAGGGAAAGAAATGATCAGGGATCTGGAAAGAGACCAGGGGACTATAAATTACACTGAGGAAGAGAGGGAGTGATAAAGTGAATTGACGCAGTGGATTCAACTGCCCTTTGGCTGGGTATCCTTGAGAAAATGACCTCACCTCTCTGAGTCTGATTCCTTTCCTATACAGGAGATATTATGGTAACGTCCACTGTTATTGGGTTGTTGTGAGAATTCAATGAGATGATGGTTTCAGTGAGTCACAGTGCTTCACAGGACTTCTGCCACTTAGTAGGTACTCAATAAAAGATTGCATTATTACTCTATTGGCCTTTCTGTTCCAATAAGTCCTCACACGTGAAGTTAGGAGCGAGGATAAAGGAGGCCTTTGGCTCAGGCCAGTAGGACTTGGAATCTTGGCTCTATTCCTCTCCTTATTCCCTTCTCTTCTCTGTCCACCAGCCCCACAATGGAGTTGGGTAAATTAGGGAATTTAGGATGGGTCTGGGAGATCTGGGGTTCTGTCCTAAATCTACCAGCAAGTCATTTAGACCTTGGACTTGTCTCTACCCCCTTATAGGCCTTGGTTTCCTCATCTGACAGTAATAGTCTGGAACCAGTGATCTATAAGGCTCTACAGTGCCCTGCTTTCCTCCTAGCATCACAGAATCCATTACATTTCAGGCCTGATCATTTGTTCCTGTGCACTAGATTTCTTGAAAGACATTTGAAGGGAAGTCTGGAAAGGGAGAAGCTTCAGGAGCAAGTTGGCTTGAGGTTTGAGTTCGGCATCCTCCTATTAACTGGAAGAAGCTTGTAAATGTGAAAATCCCTCCCTCCGTCTGCTGATCCTTGGGTGCCTGGCTTCAGGATTTCGCCAGCATTGTCGTGAAGACCATCAGCATCCCTGGCTCTCCGTGGCCCCCAGATCTGAAATCTGATTGACATAAGTGGTGCTGCAGCTTGGTGTTTCCCTGTTTTCCTTCTTCATGTTGGGTTTCTCAGGAAGCAGACTTTGAGATGAATCTTGGTGAGCAGGAGATGACATCTGTAGAAGGGGAAGGAAATAAACTGGGCGGAGGAAAAGCAGGACTACAGTGCAGTTGCCGGGGGTCCTCAGCTGACTCTCCATGGAATTCTCTGTTGGGAGCAACCTTTAGAGTCATCTGGGCTGGAATAGGGGTGGAAGGTCAGGACTTCATACCCCGTGTCAGCCAGCCATTGGATGAAGCCCCCATGGAAGTGGCTGAGGCCTTGTTGAGATGTCTCTCTTCAGCCCAGACAGCCTCTTTAGGAGACTGATGGCTGTAGACCCTCAGTGGGCAGCTGTCCTGGCTACCAGAGGCCTAAGCACTGGGATGCTAAGAGAGGAATACATCCCAGCTCCTCCTCATTCCTAACCCTGCTGCCTAGAAAATGCAAACCTCCTTGATCTTAGCCTTTGCAAGTGCCAGCTGGGTGGAGATGATACAGTCTCTTAGTTTTCCACGAATTTGACCTTTTCCTCTTGAAAACAGACCATGCTAGAGAGTCAGAGCTGACCAGGAAGTCAGGCAGAGGTAGAGATACAAGCTAAAAGCTATCAGCTGCTATCAGTTACTGAACGCTAACTATATTCCAGGTTCATGATGCCTCCAGTTTTCCTTAAAAGGCCTTCAGCTTATCTAATGCAATACTATGAGTTTGTTGAATTTATAGCTTACTATTGCTGAGAGCAGCCCAATCGAGGCTGCCTGGTCCAGGGGAGGCCAGAGAGGTCCATTGTAGGGGGCCTGTTGCCAGTTCTCTAGTTTCCCACGTCTTGAATAACAACTAAAGCTTTGCTAATTAGCTTCCATAATGTCAGAAGTATATGTGTTGTGTGTGTGTGTGTGTGTGTGTGTGTGTGTGTGTGTGTGTAAATACTGACCTTTGACAAGCCTCATAAATATCAGATATGTTTTCCTCTTGATGATATTAAAGAGATTCACTCTATGTGGATTGGCTTAAATCTTTTAGAGATGGACCTCTTGTTTCATGAATAGGGCTTGTAGACTTTACCCTAAGAAAAATCACTAGGCAAAAATGACTAGATGCTCCCATGAATGAACCCTCTTATGCTGATGTGTGGTGGCAACAAAAATAGGTCATATGAATTTCTTGGCTGCTCACTTGTTAATGATTTAAAAGTTGATAAACCTTCTTATGTGTGTTCAAGAGCCCCTTTAAAACTTGTAAGCAAACTTGCGTGGGGCAGGATTGACCCTTAACATCTCAGACTTCTTCACTGGCAGCTCCATATACTCTGTAGAGAATCTAGCAGCAATCCCTCAACCAAATTGTCTCCTGTCCATTTGCATCCAGGCACTGTGCCAGCCAGTGCACGCACGTACTTCATTCAATGCCCAGAGCACCACTAGGGGTAGATACAATTGTTTATATCATATTAGTGAAACAAACCAACCCCAAAGTGACTTATTAATTCACTTTGAGATCCTCACAGCCAACTAAGCCGGGATTTGGACCCAGGCCTGTATGTTTCCCAAGCCTGCATTCTTCACTTGTGGCTCACGTGACTTGCCACACAGCTTCCTGGGAAGGAAGGAGAGGAGATAAAATGGGCCCGGTGCTTCTTGGCTGGTGGTTCCTTGTTCCCACAGGCACCACAGTCTAAAATACAGCCATGGAAGTAGCTATACTTTTACATTTATGTAGTACATCTCTAGAAGATCTCAGCCAGGCCCTGAGTCCTGAATTGCACCCAAATTTCACTTCACTTCACCAATGAGAGCTCATTTCTACTATTCACCAGGCAATTCAACAGGCTAATTTTTCAACTCAGTAAACAAAAATAAAACAAAACTCTTTTCTTATTCTCTGGATGTGCAGACTTACTTCTGGCTGCTGCTTGGTCCTGAGTCTTCCACATGACACTCAGCCAGATTCTCAAGCCCCTTTAAGCTTTGCTTCATTTGTCCAAATGGAAATCTTTCCTTCTACAGATTTATGTTTGTGATGTGTGTATGTGTTTCAAGAAGAGTAAAATAAGACATCAAGGTGTTGGAATTCATCACCTAAAATGGGTTGAAATGCCTCCAGAGGAGGGGTCTGCTGCCCAGACCCAGATAAGAGCATCAGGAAGTATAGGCAGAGCTGGCCTATAGCTCAGTGGTCCCCAACCTTTTGACACCAGGGACCAATTTCATGGAAGACAATTTTTCCATGGACAGGGGTGGGAGGGGGTGGGGAATGGTTTCAAGATGATCAAGCACAGTACATGTATTGTGTACTTTATTTCAATTATTATTACATCAGCCCCACCTCAGATCATGAGGCATTAGATCCTGGAGGTTGAGGATCCCTGCTGTAGCCTGGTGGAAAGATGAACAACTCTGGAATCTGCCCATTCCTGGTGGCAAGGGTTTCAGTCCCACGCATCTCTGTGGCACGCACCACTGCTGGGTGCACACACCTCTCTGGGCTTTCTTTGCCCACAGGGGTATATTCAGCCCATGAACAGGCCAGGGAGCATGTGCAAAGGTGGTGGGCCCCCTGGAGAGCAGCCCCCACCAAAGCCTCAGTTACCTATAGAGGCAACTACTCTTATTCGCTCTATTGGTTTTCCTTCCTTCTGATTCTCTTCCCTATTCCTTACCATGCTCCCCAGGACCACCTCCTGAATGGACTGTTTGCACTCAAATATTTCTTTCAGGGTCTCCTTCCATCGGGCAAAAGCTCCCTGACTCGCATCACTGCTCTGCCACAGAGCAGCCACAGGTGCTTGGGCACATCACTATGATCATTAGAACCTCAGCATCCTCCCCAGGAGGATAATATAAGTAAAGCAAATCTCACAAGAGAATCGGGAAGGTTCCATAATAGTTTGAGAAAATGATTAAGAATGGTACCTGGCATATAGCAGGCATTCAGTAAATGATAAATAAAAAAATACCAATTGATAGCTCCTAAAATTTCTTTGAGTCTAAATCTAATCTGACAGCTCTTTGCTCTAAAACCTTAGACTTCCTCTGGCTGAATCTCCCTGGTTATTTCAGGAAATCTAATTCCTTTATTCATTTAATGTATCTTTAGCAAATATTGACTTAACACCTATTATATTGAAGACTTGGTGCTATGGTAGATATAAAGAATAAGATGAGGTCACTATCTCCAAGGAGATAAGACATAATCACACATAGCTATGGTCTAAAGCAAATTGTGATAAGTGTGCTACTCTATAGGCAGACCTCATTGTATTCTGCTCTGCTTTATTGCACTTCACAGGTACTGCATTTTTTGGTTTTGTTTTACAAATTGAAGATTTGTGGCAACCCTGTATTATAAGATGATGATTAGGTTTTTTTGCAATGAAGCTTTTAAAAATTAAGGTATGAATGCTTTTAGACATTAATTACACTCTTAGTAAACTATAGTATAGTGTAAACACAGCTTTTATATGCACTGGGAAACCAAAAAATTCATGTGACTTACTCTGTTGCCATATTTGCTTAATCTCAGTTCTCTGTAACCAAACCTGCAGTATCGCTGAGGTCTGCCTGCACGTGCCAGAAGTGTAGGAAGCGAGTTGAACAGAGGGTGAAGATAATTGTACCTGGTGTGGAGGAGGAAGAGGTCCTGGGGGTGGGTTTTGAACATTGCATGGAATTTCAGCAGAGAAGATGGAAGAGAGAAGTGCTGTCAAAAGTGCAAGTGGTCTTATTGAGAGACCCAATAGATAAGTAAAGGGGACAGCAGATTCTCCAAAAAAATATTTGTATAATAATAATAATAAATAATAGATTACTATACCTTACACATGGTACTTACTATATGCCAGGAGCTGCTGGAGATGTACGACATAGTTAACTTATTGAATCCTTACCTTCAAGTTCAGTTCAACTAATACCTCCATCTTATAGATAAGAAACCTGAGGCACGGAGGGGTTGAACATCCTGCCTAAGCTCACTCAGATACTCTGTGGAAGGCTGATGTAGAAACACAGGCCGTTTGCCTTCAGGGTACCCACTGCATACTTACTCTCAAAAATGGTACTTTTGCTGAACTTAAGGGAGAATAGATAGCCATGTTGTTGACAAGACTCAACAGGAGAAAGAACCTCCCCCACATCCCACCCAGCCCCATAAAAGTGGTCTCCGAGTGGAGCAGTGGTTCTGGTAGTTGCAGGTCACCATGACAACACAATCCTGAGCCCAGCCATGCCTCCAGGCTCAGTCTCACTGGTTTCCAACCCCTGCACAGGGCCCCTTTCCCTGCGGGGCCTGCCGGGGAAGTCTCCCTGGCTTGTGGTGGCTGTGGTTTGGCACTCAGGACCCAGATGTAAGAGGAGCTCAGGCTGAGGCATGGGCCAGCGCTGGCCTCCAGAACGCAAGCCCCAGAGCTCCTCAAATAGGTGGTAACATCCCCAGTTTGATCCAAATCAAAATAGGGCTGGATTTTCCTTTTGGTTTTTTTTTTTTCCTTCCCTCCAGTGGGGAGAGGAAAGGAATGTGCAGCGGCTGCTAATTGGATAGTTGGAGTGACCGATTTCTTATTTTCTTATTCATGCTGAGCAGAGCTGTAGGGAATCTCTGGGGCCAGGAAGGACTCAGCGGGAGTCTCTGGGTCTCTCTGAGACAGAGTTCACAGTTGGGACTAAAGCTGCCAGCTGACATGTTTTATTTGGCCTGGCCGGTGTTTAAAAATGTTTTAAAATAGATGCTGACATTTTAAAAAGGGGGAGATGATACATAAATTCTGCGTTCCTGGCTTGTGTTGAGACATGGGAAGATCTGGGCCTGGATCCCTGCAAGTTAACAGTTCCAGGGTGGGGGTGGGGGATCTGGGGCTGAGCTGAGACTGCTCCTTTATACAGGTCACCAGAGCCCTCCCCCACTCCCCACCCCCGCCCCCCAGCTTCACTCACCTGGATTACCTTTTTGGCCCTCATCAGCATTTGCAGTTGTGACCCCAGAAAGACAGGAAACCTTCCCTCCTAGGACCTCACCAATCTCGGAATGGGCCCCGCCTTCTGATGCCCTGAGTCAGCAAGCAGACCAATGGCCAAGGTGACCAGCGAGGGGCACTTCCAGAGTCAGTTTAATGGTAGATTAAGGTGCCCATTACGAAGCCATTAGAACACAGCATGATGCATCACTGGGTAAAAAAGGGTCTGAAAGCTGGAGACAGATTCCTGGAGTGCTCCATCCAATTTAATTCTTCTCCTTTTTTTCAAAACCCTAGGCAGATGAGAGCAGAGGCTGTAAATCACCCTCTGTACCATGGCTCATCATAAAGGATATGGAGAGAAATTAGAGAAGGCAGAGAAGGAAAAGCAGTGATGAACAAGGCAGGGGTTGCTACAGAGTGATTGAAGACAGGCAGGTAGTACGTGAGAAGCTGCTGGCAATCCAGCTTGATTTGGGCATCCCAGATGGATGGAAAAACCAGCAGCCCAGCCTGCTGCTCTGCCTCAGGGTGTGTGACGGGGGGAATGTATGTACAGAGAACTTACTGGGAATGTGCCTTTCAGTGCCAAACATGTGGCATTTACTTCAGTTGGTATGTCTCTTAATCTTGGCTCTGTTATTTTTTGGCTGTGTGACTTGGGGTAGGTTACTTAAACTCTCTGAGTCACATTTTCCTCATCTGTTAAATGAAGTAATCATCATAAATGCAAAGGATAATGCCAGAAGTCATAGCAAGCTTTCATTGGATGACGCTTTCTTTACTGTAATGTTGTAAAAGCTTTAAATTGAACCATTCCCAAGTGAAAGTTGATTTCACTTAGGTGGCAATTAAAAGGTCATCTCTGAATGTTCTGTTTTGATCCTCCTGAGGAAGGGCTGAAAGACTGCACCTTGCAGGGTCCTCTGAGCATCCGCACAGGTTTGCCTTGACACAGGAAGGCAGGGTTCACGTGGGAGAACTCAGTCCAAGGGGAGGGCAGCCTTAATCTCACTGAACTTGTCTGCGATCCCCCAGACTGGCTGTGATCCATCCATGTAGGATGGGCATACTAGTCTCTGCCCTTCTCTCGCCTCCTCCCTGCTACCCCTGACTCGGTGCCCTTGGACCCTGATCCCGGCTATGCCTCACCCACTGTCTTTGTTTGGGCTTCCCCACGAGTAGAGCCTCATGTCAGGACTTGAGCGTTGTTGGTTTCTCAGAGGTTGTAGGGGACATGGAGATGCCCATTCAGACCCTCCTTCAAAGAAGGACTGATTGCCCTGCTGTCAGCACCTTCAGGGTCTGCTCCAGCTGCAGAGAGAGCACCACTGGGTCGTCCGAGGTCACGCCTGTCCTTCCTGGGGATGCTGGCATCCTCCTGTGCACCCATACTCAGAGCCTGAGTAAGACTGGGGGACCATTCAGCTCCACAGGGACATCTGGGACTTGCTCCGAGCTCCTCCCAGGCAGCCCAGGGCATTGTTGATTTTGCATCACGTCTTAGCTTCTCCTTCCACCCGAGCCTGTTTCTGTTGTGTTCCTTTGATAGGTGTTGATTCCCTGATAAAACTGTGTACCCCAAATTCTGTCTCAGAGACTGCTTTCAGAGAACTCAACCAGTAGCATAGTTCTGGAGTAAGGGGGCCAGAAAAGAGGGAGAGTCAAAGCCAAAGATCCTGCTGGGACCTCTGAGAAGGGTCCCAGATGCCCCTCCTAGGAATGGCCCAGTGGGAGCCTTTGGTCCCATTGCAGCTCCCAGAACTGCTTGTGATGGTTCAAATTGCCCTCACTTTTGGGGTTAACTTACACAATGGCTGAACGGGTTCCCCACCTTCAGAGATGCCCAGAGAGGAAAGCAGTTGTGCTGAAGGAGGGATGCTGTCAGCAGGAGTCTGAGCTTATGAGGAGTTTTCACTGTGGCTGAACTCAGCACAGGGCTTCCCAGGTGGCACTAGTGGTAAAGAATCTGCCGGCCAGTGCAGGAGATGTAAAAGACACAGGTTTGATCCATGGGTTGGGAAGATCACCTGGAGCAGGAAATGACAACGCACTCTAGGATTCTTGCCTGGAAAATTCCATGGACAGAGAAGCCTGGTGGTCTACAGTCCATGGTGTTGCAAAGAGTCGAACACTGCACAGAACTCAGCAGAGAGCCTGGAGGCATGGTGTAGGACACCCCAAAACACTTGTAGACAGTAGGTGCTCGGGCCAAGCAGAGGCACCAGCAGGAGCTGGGAGGGTGGGAGGAGAGGAGAGTGGGATTGTTTTTGCTCTGCTTCTTCCTGCCTCTGCACTGGGGCTCAGACAGTGGCTCTAGCTTCAGGCAGCTCCTCCTGGGTACCAGCTCTCCCTGGGATCAGAAACACTGCCTCCTACCCCTTCAGGCTGAGGCTTGTTACGCCTCCTGGTGTTGCTTGTCTCAGGGTGTCCCCACCTCCCTTAGTAACTCTTTTCACCCTGTCACCCCTCTGATAATGGTCTCTGAGCTGAATGGTCTTTGGTTGAATGCTCTGCGGGGATCCTGACTGACACAATGGGCCAGGCCAGCTCTGATGCTGAAAGCCTTACCTTCCCCATCGGCCCCAACTTCTCCAGCTCTCCCACCCCTCCTCCCTCCCAGCCACTCTGGGTCCCCTACAGCTTGCTTTTGAATGTATTTCTTATATATAAATTCATGTCCTCCTCCTTCACAGCTTTGCCTTTTGATTTGGAGGAAGGAAAAAAAAAAAAAACTATTCTGTGAATCTATTAAATGTTTTCCTTTCACAAACACCAGTTTTATACATCAGAAGCCTTGCCTTTCATGACTGTAGAATTCTCAGAAATGGGCTTCAAGTGCCTGTTTCAGGCGTTAAAATTGGAACATCAGTGCTTTTCCCCTCTCTGCATTCCTGCCACATAGTCCTAATCCTTTCCAGGGTGATGGATCCCTCTGACTGGGCAAAAGGAAGATCGTTGAAAGGAAATGTGAAGAAGAAGGGAATAATACTCCGTTTCAAGAGATTTTTCTCCCAACAGTTACTTTCAACAGGTGAGAGGGGGTGAGGTTGGCAGCAGACTTTTCAGGGAACACACAACCACTTCGCTTCTCCACTCCCACCTGCTAACACACACGTTCTCCAGAAATTCTGGAAAACCCGATGAGTGCACTCATTCAACATATTAAGTGAGCACCCACTGCATGCCAAGCAGCTGGGTGCTGAGAACAGAGACGTGTGATTCCCACCCCGAGCCACGGAGTTTATAATCTATATTGAGCATTAGCGATTAATTGGTGAGCCACAAGATGTGGCATTGCAATGTTTCCTTGGCATCTGACATTCCTTCTGGCTGGAATGCTTTTCCCTCAGCTGTCTGCATGGCTTGCTCCCTGCCTCCTCCAGGTTTTCTGTGTTTGCAATCATTACTACTCTTGGAGGACTTCAGTGGCCATCCACACCTCTTTTCTCTCTTTTATTTTGTTTCCCTTTTTATGGTCCATCTATCCCAGAATGTAAGCTTTATGAGAATAAGGACTGTCCTTTTTGTTTTCTGCAGTATTATCAGAGCTGAAACAGTACATAGTACAACATAGGTGCTCAAATAATGTTTATTGAATGAATGAACCAAACCAAGTACTCATAAGGGGGCTGAGGAAGATTAGATATATAGGGCTAAGAAAGATGAGACACTTCCCAGGAGAAGTTGGACTGATCTAACAAAGATCTGAAGGCATTAACTAGATCTAAAGGGGAAGCAAATAACTCCGTGCAGGAAACACTGGCATGTGCGAAGGCCCCGTGGTGAATGAGGGCATGGTGGGTTTAATGAGCTAGAAGTTGCTCAGTGAGATTCAAACACAGGAAATGAGGCAAAGACGTGATGAAGTAATAATAACAGCTGAACAGTTCACAAAGCTCTGAGAAACTTACCAAGCTTCACACAACTTTGGGAGGAAGGTACTGTACTTATTCCCATTTTATAGGTGAGAAAATCAAGGCCCAGGTACTCGTGGGAACTTGCTCAAATCACAGACCTAATAAACATCAGAATTAGAATTAAATTAAACCTCAGTATTCTGACTGCAGAGCCCATGACCTAAACTTTTGTGGTCTTCAGTCTCTTGTAGGATAGGTCAGCACCTGTGGGGATGTGGAGTAGCGTAGCCCCACTGGGGACCTGGTAGAACAGACAAATATAGGCTGAGCATCTCCTGGGGTGATTCCCACAGGTCTCCCAGCTCTGCACTTCCCACCCCACTTGGCTCTCTACAGCCGCACCAGCTTGGATTGGATTGACTGTGAATAACATTTCCAACATTTCTAGTCTGGATGGGCAAAATCAGTCTAAACTTTC
This sequence comes from Ovis aries, assembly GCF_016772045.2. NCBI lineage: Eukaryota > Metazoa > Chordata > Mammalia > Artiodactyla > Bovidae > Ovis > Ovis aries. Next base: position 29,645,321 of record NC_056072.1, read on the forward strand.
TAAGGTTTGGCCGTGTACCAAGAAGATCCCTTCAGAGATTATTCTGAAGCTAGCATTCTGTTCTCTGGGATGACAGTTATTTTAAAAAACATTAAGTAGGTCATTGGCGGTGCACTGTGGTGCCTCCAACCTTGGCTGTCCACTAAAATCACCCCCGGGAGGTCTTTAAATGTCTCTGTGTCCAGGCCACACATTGACCAATTGTGTCAGAATCTCTAGAGGTCAGACCCAGGCATTAGTAATTTTTAAAGCTCCCCAGGGGAGCCCAAGAAGCTGTTGAATTTGAGAATCATAGCCCCTTGTTACTCAAAGAGTAGACCAGGGACCAACAGCATCAGCCTCCCAGGAGGCTGTTAGAAATGCAGAATCTCAGGCCCCACCCCAAACCTGCTGATTTAGAATCTGCATTTTTAATAAGGTTGATTTCTGTCTGTGTTAAGATTTGAAAGTCACAGCTCTAGAATTACACTAACACTGTGGCCACTAACCATGAGTGGTTATTTAGACTTAAACGAAGTAAAAATTCAGCTCCTCAGACACAACAGCCATATTTCAAGTGCTCATTTGCAGCTAGTGACCACCATATTGAACAGCACAGATAAAAATCTTTGAATCATTGCAGAAAGTTCTGTTGGAATGCACTACACAAGAATATTCTGGAAAGAGGTGGTAATCAGTCACAATCTTTTTCCTTTGGATGCTATAGGCATACCAATAAAGAAACGATGTTTGCCCTTTGAAAGGAACAAAACTGGAATACATTCAACTGGGCATAAGAGGGAACCCAGGTGTCTTCCACTTTTCAAAAGCTTGTTTTACACTACTTTTTAAAAAAACACCTACAATAGTACTTGTTTTTGGTAACTGAATGAAATCCAAAGAGGATTTTTGCTTTAAGCAGAAAAGACTAAAAGTCAGAATAGAGTTCAGGGTTGGTTTTGAAGTGAGTTGTCAAAAGGGCAGCATGAGGGACACCACCCAGCTCTTTCAGGAGCCACACTCAGCATCTCAGCATCAGGCCACCATAGCTTTGAACTACATTCATGAGCTTCTGTGCTTTATCTTGACTTATCTTGTGCATCCCTTATCAAGATGTGTCCTGAGGTAAATTGTGTCTTTACTTTATGGCCAGTCTGGCTTACAAAAGCTTCATTCTACTTTCAGACAGTGGGGGAAACCTGTAAATCTAGATGATTTAGTTTCTGTTCATTTTAAATAAAGCAAGAACACAACTTCATCTTCCCAGGCCTTGGATGAGAGCAGTTTGTGGGGGTGGGGAACATAGGCGTAAGGGAGCGAGGGGAAATGCAAGAAGCAAGGTTGGCTTCAAATGTAGAGCAAACTGTGGGGCAGTGAGCCCTGGTCCCCGCCTTCCCCTGTTGGCCACCACCAGAGCAGCAGGAACACGCTCGGAAACCAGACGTGAGTGGCTGTGCCAATATGAAAAGCAGGCGTTCCGCCAGCTAGCAGATAGCCAAGTTACAACGGGACATGGCTGGAGGCTTAGCTTACTTTCCTTTGAGGAGTTTTTGTTGCAGAAGGAAATTCAGTCCCTTTAGCAAAATCCTTCCTTTGGGGGAGAAAGGCCAGTGATGTTTCTCCTGGAAGACTGGTGGCTGAAAGCGTGATGTATAGTGCAGCTAGTGCTGAGCAGGACCATAATAACAGAGTGTCCAGCAGTGGAGAGTGATGAAAATTTTCCTGGGAGAAAGTTGCTCACTAGATGTCAGGTACCATTCTAAGCATATTTATGTGTAGTAGGTTATTTAATCCACATAACAGCCACATAGGATGGATAGGTATTATGTACATCCCCATTTTACCCAAAAGGAAACTGAACACAAGATCTTAGAGTTAGTAGGTGGCACAGCCAGGATTTGAACTCTGAAAGCCTGTGCTTTTTGGCACCATACGGGTAACCCGAGAGACCTCTGAGGTCTCACATGATCACAAATACCACCCACACCCTACCCCTCATTGACCATAGTACCTCTTTACATGTACTATCTCCTTGCATATTCTTAACAGCTCTTTTAGGTGGGTACTCTTATTCTTGCCATTTAATACATGAGGAAATTGAAACTCAAAAAAAGCAAATAATAATTTGTTCAGAGTGTTTCAGTTAAATAAGTGGTTAAGTCAAAATCCAAATCCAAGAGCCTGATCTCTGCACAAATATGGGTCACATTTTTTGAGCAAAGACTTTGTGTCTCTCAAAGGTCCTCTATGAAAATGAACCTCAGTTGTATAGAACAGGTATGACTCTTTTTATTCAGTCCCTAAACAATGTTGGAGACTTGCCAGTTTTATTGAAAACTCCCTGAGGTACTAGCTTTCACTCTGGGTGGCGATTATCTAGTGACTGGAGCTGCCCAATTAAGTAAATACTTGCACGCTGATCTCCTTAACTTAGATTTCTCTAAATTTCTGTTTTCTGGCCATCTTTGAACAATTCCTGCTCTGTCTGGCTGATCTCACTCACTCCTGGGAGTTAAATATCCCTATATTTAGATGAATCCCAAACCCATATCTTCAGCCCAGACGTGGCTTGAAGTCTGCATAGCTTTAGTTCTACCTGCTGCCAGAACCTCAGCACCTGGATTCTCCCTAGTATAGCAAAGGCTGGGGTATTCACCCAGATCCCACTGGGTCGTTTTCCACTCCCATTTCTCAGTTGCTGCCTGCACTGTTGCAGCTGAAGGCTCTCATCTGCAGTCTCCCCCAGAGACTTGCCCTTGGGCAGCAGGGGCTGCCTCACTGTGAGTTGCCTACAGGTCCCATAAGGCCCACTTTCACCTGACCTCAGGACAGAAATGGTAAAGAGATTTGAGGGGTTATGGGCAGGGCATTGGTGGTGTCTGTCCCACGAATCTCATGTACATTCCTTAGATTAGCAATCACTACCTCCCTGTGTGCATGCTAAGTTGCTATAGTTGTGTCCAACTCTTTGCGACTCTATGAACTGCCAGGCTCCTCTGTCCATGGGATTTTCCAGGCAAAAATACTAGTGTGGGTTGCCAGGCCCTTTGCCAGGGGATCCTCCTGACCCAGGGATTAGACCCACATCTCTTATGTCTCCTGCACTGGCGATGGGTTCTTTACCGCTAGTGCCACCCAGGAAGCCTGCACTACCTCCCTGTGCTGTTCTTAGTCGCTCAGTCTTGTCGACTCTTTGTGACCCCATGAACTGCAGTCTGCCAGGCTTGTTTGTCCATGGGGATTCTCAGGCAAGAATACTGGAGTGGATTGCCATTCTCTTCTCCAGGGGATCTTCCGAACCCAGGGATCGAATCCAGGTCTCCTGCGTTGCAGGTGGATTCTTTACCAACTAAGCCACCAGGGAAGCCACCTGGCTACACATCTTTGCTCCCGGTCAAGCATAGAGCAATTCCACATTCCTCAATATGGAGGAATATTGCTCTGCTTTCTGGACTTCTTTCTTTTGCTCACTGTGGTTCATGTGCCTGGAATGCTGCTCATCCTTTGAAGGCCATGGGAAATAGATGGGGAAACAGTGAAAACGGTGTCAGACTTTATTTTTGGGGGGCTCCAGAATCACTGCAGATGGTGACTGCAGCCATGGAATTAAAAGACGCTTACTCCTTGGAAGAAAAGTTATGACCAACCTAGATAGCATATTCAAAAGCAGAGACATTACTTTGCCGACTAAGGTCCGTCTAGTGAAGGCTATGGTTTTTCCCGTGGTCATGTATGGATGTGAGAGTTGGACTGTGAAGAAGGCTGAGCGCCGAAGAATTGATGCTTTTGAACTGTGGTGTTGGAGAAGACTTTTGAGAGTGAGTCCCTTGGACTGCAAGGAGATCCAACCAGTCCATTCTGAAGGAGATCAACCCTGGGATTTCTTTGGAAGGAATGATATGAAAGCTGAAGCTCCAGTACTTTGGCCACCTCATGTGAAGAGTTGACTCATTGGAAAAGACTCTGATGCTGGGGGGAATTGGGGGCAGGAGGAGAAGGGGACGACAGAGGATGAGATGCTGGATGGCATCATGGACTCGATGGACGTGAGTGTGAGTGAACTCCAGGAGATAGTGATGGACAGGGAGGCCTGGCATGCTGCGATTCATGGGGTCGCAAAGAGTCGGACACGACTGAGCGACTGAACTGAACTGAACTGAACTGACATTGCCTTTTAGCCCATGAGGTAGTCCCAAATGATGCTTGCCCTTGCCATGTGGGTGATTGTTAGGTATGAATGGAGCTCTAGTCATCATGGTGGGAAATGAATCTAATTCATCTCAGCTGTTTCTAAGTGTTCAGGGTGGAATCTTGCCCCCACTAAAAGCTGTTGAAGTCCTAATTCTCAGTACTGTGACTTTGACCTTATTTGGAAATGGGGTCTTCTCAGATGTTACGAGTTCAGATGAGGTTTTTTCGGGCAGACCGTAATCCAGTGTAACTGGTGTTCTTGTAAGACGAGGAGTAGAGGCACAGAGACAGACTTGCACAGAAGGAAGGTGGCGTGAAGACACAGGGAGAATGCTGCCTCACAGCAGAGGCAGAGGCTGAAACGATGTGCGTGCAAACCAAGTCAGGCTGAGGATCCCTGGCGATGCCAGAATCTAGGAGAGGAGCACGGGCCGATCCTCTCCTAGCATGGTCCTGCCGGTACCCTGATCTCAGGCGTCTAGCCTCTAGAGCTATGAGAGCATACAGCTCTGTTATTTCAAGATACCGGTTTGTGGTGCTTTGTCATGTTAACCTTAATATGTGACACAATGACATACACAGAGTAGGGCGCTGACAAAGGCCTGTTAAATTCAAATGGTGGTGGTTGATTTCTCTCACTGGTTCTTTTACGAACTCTTTAACATTGATGGTAACATACCTTGGCAGAGCTTCTAAACCTCTGGTTTGTCATTCCATACTTATAAAGCCACCCTTTCCTACCAAATACCCTTGCCAGTAAATTCCATGTATACTATATTTGTGAGGGAGAAGGCAGCTTACACTCTAATATATTAGTTATGTATTGCTGCATAACAAGTCACTCCAAAGTACAGTGGCTTCAAACAATAATAATCACTCCTTATTTGTGACATTTCTGTGGAGTGGCTTGGTTTGGAGGTTCTGACTCAGCATCTCTCACAAGATTTCCATATCATATCACCCAGGGCTGCAGTCACCCGAAGGCTCAACTGAGGCTGGAGGATCCACGTCTAAGGTGCCTGGAAGACTGGTTCATGGTAAGTGCTCAATAAATAAATAAATGAGATTTGTAACAAGAAATACATGTTATTCATGCGTGTATTCATGCAGTAAGTTTGGGAAATGACATTCCTCAGGTCCTTGGATGACTAAACTGGGTGTATAATTTATTATGTAAACAATGGGGAGTTTGAGGCAGGAATCAAAAAGAAGCATTTGTTGGAGAGTTATGAGGTCAGTATGACAACAAAGTATTATATTACCTATAGGTTGTAGAATTCAGCAACCTTGAACATCAGAATCACCTGGAGAGCATGGTAAAATACAGGTTGCTGTGGCCCCTACTCTTTCTCTTTTGGACTCAGTAGGTCTGGGATAGAGTCCAAGAATTTAAATTTCAAAATACATTCCTAGGTGATGCAGAGGCTACTAGTCCAGGGGCCATGCTTCCTGGGAGGGAGGAAGAAAGAGAAGAAAGAGTAGCATGACCTTTGGCTGATGACTCAGTGCCAGATAGAAAGCAGACTGTGGTGAATGATGGATAAGGCAGGTAGTGCAAGGAGCTGCCAAAAGAAATAGCTACAAGAATGGCAACAATTATGGCACTGGGTGCCTGTGATTCTTTTCAGGGTAAATCACTGTCATTAGGAAACTTGCAAAACCTTGGCTTACAAAGTGAGTAGATAATGGAATTGGAGAATCAGCTTTCCTGCTTTGTCCAAGTTGTGGATTTCTGTTCACTAATGACTATTTGAGGTCAGGGACTAAAATGGCACAGACGAGTTGCAAGGTTGTACCGTAAATAACGCTGGTAAAACCATTTGAACCCACAGGTCCATTACATGTTGAGTTGAGTCTAGAATAGTAGGACTAAGACAGTCTGTCTTTCATGTATTTTTCTTAGGACCCCACGGTGAACATTTGTTGTTTCTTCCACTCAAAAGTCTTTCCTCCTTCGTATTTATACCTGCGCTCTCCCGCCATCTTCTTTGGGAAATTGCTTGTCTTCATAGAGTTCCATATAATACTCATCAGGATGACAGTCTCCTTGGTCCTCTCTGTTGGCCTCAGGGGCAGGCATGGGATTGAGGTCTGGCCAATCCACAGTGTCCCCTCCCTGCAGCCCTAGTCACTGGGCTAAGGAGTCATGTGACCTGGCACAGCCTATCTGAGTCTTCCTCTTGGTCTCAGAAGAGAACTCTTTTTCCTCTGAAGATGCTAAGATGTGAGGATATGAATGAAGCATGCAACCCCCAAACATGAATGAAGCCTTCTTGTCATGGAAAAGAATGAGCCCTACTCATAAAGGAAAAGAGAAGCTGAATTTTGGAAAGAGAGAGATCCTTCTTACTTGTACCACTATAATCCCAAGGTCAATACAGCATGCAGTGTTTCATTTGCTTGTGTCAAAAAACATTCCCTTTTAATTTAAGCTTGGAGCTTGTTTCTGGCGATTTTAGCTAAAAGAATCTGAACAATCAAGTCCATTTAGTCACCTGTAACCTTCTAACTTCTAGAAATTGCCTGCTGCCTGGGGAAACTGTTAATCCCATGCTCAGATGCCTCCACCAGTGCTGCAGAAGTTCTTTGGAGATGTCTAAAATTTCAGGGCATTGTCCCTATAGGAAACATTGAGCATATGCATTTGGCTTGGAAAAGCTAAACAGAAAGAGGCAAAGAGCGAGAGAAAAGGCTTAACCAGTCTTGAAAAGCTTGAATCAGTCTGTTTAGGAGAGAAAAAAAGGAAGGAAAAGTGGTAGAAGACACTGGTCCTGTTTATAGTGGAAGAGATAAGGCTGGGTTTCTGTTATCAAGCAGCGAAAAACTTAATGGTTACTGGTGGTCAGGAACTTTTTCTCCACAAAGCCCACTAGTGCCCGGCATTTTCTGCATGGCTCAATGGTAAAGAACCCGCCTGCCAATGCAGGAGACATGGTTCAATCCCTGGGTTAGAACAATCCCCTGGAGAAGGAAATGGCAACCCACTCCAATATCGTTGCCTGGAGAATCCCATGGACAGAGGAGCCTGGTTGACTACAGTCCATGGCATCATGAAGAATCAGACGTGATTTAGTAACTGAAAAACAACCTCTGCCTGGTGTTTGTAGGATGTGCTAACTTTTCCAGGGGAGCTGAAGTTACATAACCTACACATTTGATTAAAGTGAATTCGCCTCCACACCCTCTTCACAAAGAACGGAGAAGGGAAGAACCATTTCCACAGTGCATCTGTTCCGTGCATCCACCCCGCCCAGCGGGCTGTGACAGCGTGACTTCCTACTCACATCTTGCAGCATTTGTGGGCATTAGGAGGGATTTTCCAAGCGCCATTTTAATTGTACAGCCTTTTCATCTTTGTGAAAACTTAGAACCCAGCTCCCTGAATAAGATGAGACACCACCACCAGAAGCCCCAACATTCAAGCTCTTACCCAAGAACGTTCAGAGGGCTTGAGTGGGGGGTGGTTCTCAAAATATATCTGGTAGTCACATGCATCTCAGTATTAATAAATCACAGATAACTGGGCTCCGTAGTATTTGAAATCTCTTTTAGACTCCTTTACTGCTCTGGGCTGGTGTGAATGATAAGTCCAGCAAAATGTGTTGTGATATGTGGGTAAAATCCTCTCAGCAGAATTTACCAGACAACTTTTACACCATTGAATCACTCTAGACTCCAAGGCAGTAACTCTGCCATCAGCAACACATAGGGAAGGCTGAACTTGGTGGCTGGTCTGTTTTGTGTGTAGTGGGCACTTGCTGTTCTACTTGCCCAGCGGCACTTTTTAATTGGAATGATTTTTATTTGGTCTGACTTCTTGAAATAGAATCCATTGCCAGCTAACTCCAAAAAGTCTGTCAGGTCAGAGAGCAAACTGTCCAGGGTTCTTGGCTTGGCAGTGTGGGGACGAGACACAGCTGGGAGCGGGCAAGGTGCAGCATATTCAAATCTGATATCGAAACAGTCTGTGTGTGTTTAGAGAGTCACCACAACATTTAAGTTGACATCCCCACCCAAACCCCAAATCCCAAATCCCAAACCCCAAACAGGTTCCACTCCGATAGCCAGACTCCAGTCCATGGTTTCCAAGCATCTTTTGAATGGTTTATTTCTTCCTATTTACAAAGTGAGCTGTTTTAGAAGGGGACATCAGTTTCTATTCATGTCCCAGACCCTGAGTGGGTCTTTGCTTCTATTTGTCCTGCTTTTTTGTTTAGGCCAAAGAACACGTAGAGCCGGTAACCAGGGACCTGCGACGGCCACCATCCCCTGATGTGATGTATGCACAGTGATGGAAGAAGTGATCATAATATAAACAAGGCTCATCTCGCTGTGTTTTTGTGCAAGTTCCAAATCCACACGCAAACCTCACCCTTAGCTTGTACTCATTCCCACTGAGGAAAAAGCGAAGGAGAAAAGGCTTGTTGGGAGCCTGACGTTGGCGCGTGAACTTAGCGAATGCCGTGTGACTTGTGGGCACAGTAGACTTCTTTCCAGATGGAGGATGACGAGGAAGCAACACGGTTTCTGCAAATTAAGGCACCTGATGCATGACTCTCAGTGTGACTTTTCTGTCTCCGTCGGACCCACTTTGGATTTCTTGCCTTAGTTTCTTTTGGGGGACTATTTTCCTTCATTGTAATTTCGCTACTTAATTACCCCAGCCTGTCTTCTGAGGCAGCATGCCAGGGAGATCAAGTTTATTTTTGAAAGTCTATCACCTTTCCTTCTTTCATCCCTCACCCCTTCTTCCTTTCCTCTTCACCCCTCCCGCAAAAACCTCTGAAACATTAACCACCCCTACATGGTACTCCTTGTGTAATCCACTCAAGCCTGTCTTTTTTTTTTTTTTTTTTTCAGTTTCTAATTATTTTCTACTCTGTGCCAGTGGTCAGCAAACTTAATTCTGTAAAGGACCACAGTAAATAGTTTCAGCTTTGTGGGCCATGCTGTCTCTGTTGCAACTGCTCCAGTCTGTAATTGTGTCATCCAAGTAGTCCTCAGCAGTGCATATCTCCACTCCAGAAGAATCATCCTGCATCTAAGAAACATCATGGCAAAACCAATATATAAAAAAAAGAAGCAACATCAGTCATCTTCTTTCACAAAATACACTGCTTCATCTATGCCGTGGAGTGAATTTGTGCTGTCCAAATTGACATGTTGAAGCCCTCACCCCTAATTTGACAGTACTTGGCGACAGCCTGTGGTAGATAATTTCATTTAGGTGAGGTCAGGAGGGTGGAGTGCCCAAGAGAGGGTTATTATTATTATTAAAAAAGAGACACTAGATAGTTCTTTGTCCACGTCTCTCTCTCTTTCTGCTCCATGAGGACACAGTGAGAAGGCAACCGTCTGCAATCCAGGAGAAGGGCCGTCACCAGAATTGTGCCACCTGGTGCCTCGATCTTAGAATTCCCAGCCGCCAGGACTGTGACAAATGTATGTCTCTTCTGCAAGACACCAAGTGTCTGACATTCTGTTATAGCAGCCTGAGCAGACTAAGACAACCTTCAAAGCCAAAGAAAACAAAACTGCCACCCCTCCAAACAGCCCTTGGGCGCATAGCTGATGGCATTGGTGATCCTTGCCTTCTAGGGTTTGTGTACCTATGTAATCCCTGCTCTTGGGGTATGGGTGTGCCTAGCAGCTTCCCTCTAACCAATAGAATAGAACAGAGGTGATAATACACTCTCCATGCTTATATCATGTAAGGTCAAAATGTCCATCTTGCTAACAGATTGTCTCCTTTGCTGGCTTTAACAAAGCATGTTGTGAACGATGCTGTAGTAAGGCCCATGTAGCAGGTAACTGAGGGTGGCCTCCAGCTGGCAGCAAGCAGGGAACTGAGGTCTCTGTCTGAAAGCCTTCCAGGAACTGGGTCCCATCATCAGCCATGTGAGTTTGAAAGTGGATCTTTTCCCAGGCGAGCATTTAGTTAAGACACTTGTCGTGGCCAAAACCTTGATTGCAATCTTACAGAGAACCCCATTGAGGCATTTCCAGACTCCTTATGGCAGAAAGTGTGAGATGACAGATGTATGCCATTTTAAGTGGCTAAGTTGTGATAATTTGTTACACAGCTACAAATAACTGATACGGGTTGAAACATGGGTTTTTGATGGGTTCAAGTCTCTTGCTTCCACTGTGCACCCCTATAATCTTGGATAAGCTGTGTATGCTCTGAGAGCTTGAATCTTCTCATATTCAGAGTGAGACAATAGCAGGGCCCACAGTATAACAAGTATTCAATTATTCCTAGCTGTTATTATTTTTAAGTGCTAAGGGATTGCAGAAGAGGGCAATTTAATTTTCTCTAGAATCAGGGAAAAATAATTATAACTAACACTTCTACTGGGCTTTCAAATTTATGAGTTCGCATAGAAATTATTGAATTTGGTCATTACTGCATGATTCTCAGCTCTAGATGATTTTCTCCCCTGGTGGATATACAGCGATATTTTTGGTTATCACAGCTTGTAGAGCGAGCTCCTGGCATTGAGAAGGTAGGGGCCAGAGATGCCACTAAACATTCTGCAATGCATAGGACAGCCCCCCACAGTGAAGAATTATAGGAGCTGGACTTCAGTAATGCTGAGGTTGAGAAACCATACTTTAGCAATTCTGTGTGTGTGGGGGGGGGGGGGGGGGGGGGGGGGGGGGGGGACGGATCATGCATGACTCATAAATGAGAAAGCAAACCAAGAAAGGCTGAATTCCAGAAGGGGTAGGAGATTACATAGGCAATATATTGCAGAGTTGGGGCAGAAATCTTTAATTTCAGGCCCCAAATTCATTCCTTTTTCTTCTCCCCAACTTCACCTATCTATCCTGTCTAGAGGGCCATTGATATCAGCCTGGCGTCAAGAGCTGGTATGCTTTGGCCCAAAGAAGGGACCATAATGGTGGAGATTTCAGGCCACGTAGCTGGTGAAGGGGAACTGGAATTCTTTCAGAAAAGGGCATTTCAACCCCACTTGGCAGGGTTTGGAGTTGGGTTGATAAATATCTTCCACCAGAATCCAGAGACATTCTTGCCTAAATATTAACTTAAGCTTTTGTATTTTGTTGTATTCTCTTCCAACTCCTGAGAAAATTTCAGGCTAACATGGACACTCAATCAAGCAACATCTCTGGTCACTGTTTTCTGCTAAGACCTGTATCATTAAGACCCCTCAGTCTGTACTCATGTCCCCATTGAACAGATGAGGAGACTGCGCCTCAGAAAGGAATGCAGTGGCTTGTCAAAAGGCACAAAGGTTGCAAAGGGTGGAGTTGGATTTGATCCCAGGCCCTTTAACTTAAAGTCCACGTTAATTTCCCCAATAGAACTGAACCCGCTATGCATCTGGCTCTGATTGGGATCCTGGGGTGTGTGTGGTAGAGTATATAAAATGTTTCTTGCTTTCAAGCAATTTATGACCTAGAGGAGGAGAAGCAGTTGTAAGCAGGTGACTAAACTGTAAGTATAAGTGCAAATGTGTGCTTCTAACGGGTGCAAACCTCACACTCTTGGGATTGCAGGGAAGGGAGAGAGAGAGAGAAAAATGTCCTTAAAGGTGGGACTGAGGGACATGTGGAAAGGCTTCAGGGAAGAGGTGGTACTTGAGCTGAAACTTAAATTCCAGGCGGAACAAAAGGCCAGTGCCCCAAACCAAGCAGTAGATACACTTGTTAAGAGTGTTTCTGGCTCCAGATGCTTTTTAAACAAGTTCCTCATTCAACTTTCAGCCAGTCCTCCATGACAGAGCTCTGGGATTTCACACATGTTCTAATTATTGCTCTTTCCCCGACCTCCTTCATAATTGCACAACTGAGCAACCAAGTTCTCTAAGCTTCTGTTCAGGTCTGAAGGTTTGCCGTATTTGGTGTGCCTTGTGGTTTCCGTCATCATCCTGATTAAACTAAGTTTATGAGACAAGCCTCTTATCACTGCTATCAGCACTTTTGTTTCCCCATTCATTTTCTTCTCATTTTCCCTAAATAATCAGAACTAAGAGCTCTTAAATAGTCAAATAATCACCCTAACAGTCATTCACATAACACTCACTAACACATTAAGCGATGTGGAAAATGGAACCGTGGATGAGAAGACCCTATACTCTCATCACTTGGACCATCCGTTCAACTGCTCATGAACATAAACCTGATTTCTGTGTGTGAAGGATGGTTTGGGGCTGTTGGAAGCAGAAAGCATGAATATGCAGACAATATAAATTCATTTATTTATTCATTCACTCTATAAATATTTATTAGATATCTACTCTATGCTAGGCTCTGTTTCAGGGGACTGGGGATGAAGCCACAAACTACCTATCAGGTTTCTGCCTTTGTGGAGCTTCCAGACCAGATGAGGGAGATGGACCATAAGTAAGTGAGCAAATCTATAAATAAGGTAAATTCAAATCACAACAAGTAGGACTTCCAGGTCAAATATAATATGTCCAGTTAACATAAATTTTGGATAAAAACCACTTTTTCTAGTGGATGTATTTTCCAAAATTGCATTCTGTACTTTTATTTCTTAAGTGAGGCAACACTAGTCTTAAGAAAATAACTAAAGTAACTGGGATAGTGTATCATTCAGGGTTCTGCCAGAGAAAGAGAACCAACAGGCTACCTATTTTTAGAGATTTTTGCAAGGAATTGGCTTAAGAAATTATGAGCGATGGATAAGCAATTCCAAAATCCACAGGGCGTGCTATCAGGAAGGGCAGGCTTGAAGTCTTGGGCACAAGATGAAGCTACTGTCCATAGGCAGAATTTCTTCTTGTTCTTCAGAGAAAACTCACCTCTGCTCTGAAGGCCTTCAACTGATTGAATCAGCAGCCCCATCCCCTGCAAATTATGGAAGATAACCTTTCTTACTTAAAGTAAACTGACCATAGACTCTAATCTACCAAATATTTTCCCATCAATACCTGTACTAGTGTTTTTTAAATAACTGGAGAATATAACCTACCAAGTCAACACATAAAACTGACCATCACAGATAGGAAGGGGAGGGTGTTCACAGCAGCAGGGAAAGCTTCTGTGTGGAGGGGACATTTGAGCTGAGACTTGAACATTGAGACATTGATTAGTAGACTGCATTTTAAGAACCAGGAGATTAAAACATCCCACATTAAAAAAAAGAAAAAAGACCCTGTGGTAGGAAAGGACCTATCTTGTTTTCAGAACCCCCCAAAAGTCAACATGGCTGTAGGTGGAGTGCTTATCAAGGGGAGAGTGGTCTGTAGTTGGTTGAAGAAGAAGACAGTGACTGGGTCATACAGAAGTACGAAAGTTAAGGACATAAAACTCCAGGACTAATTCTTTGCGACCCCATTGACTGTAGCCCATCAGCGTCCATGGATTTTCCAGGCAAGAATACTGGAGTGGGTTGCCATTTCCTTCTCCAGGGATGGAACCCGAGTCTCCTGCATCTCCTGCACTGGCAGGCAGATTCCTTACCACCATACTCCAATAAAAATTAGTAAATAAAAAAAATTTTTTTTAACTCCAGGACGATTTGTAAAAAGATGTTAATAGGTAGAGAAAAAACAGTAAGCTCTTTAAAGAGGCTTTTTCCTAAAGTATTTCTGGGTATCTGATTGGTTCTAAAGCTGTTTGCAGAGTCAAAAATCATTGCTGTGGGTCATTTAAGCATGGCGCTCTACCAGGTTGAAATTATTAGGGCTCCGCGAAGTAAAATTCTCACTGTTTCCGAAAAGGAATCTCTTTGAGAGCTAAAGAAAATGCTCAATAGATGGGCAGCCACTGTGAGGCGTCTCCAGTTTAGAGTTTTTTCTTCAGACTTTGCATTTGGTAACCTTCCTTTAAAGGCTGGTATTGTCAGATGGCAAACCAATTGTTTGCAAGAAATAGCTGAATATGAGTCAACACCTACTGTGTATCTATGTTTACAGATTTCATTAAACAAGAAACAAATCAGTTTTACATGTTGATCCTGTATTAGAATTACATAGGCAGCTTGGTCTCCTAGAACTCATAAATATATTTGTGAATCCCCAATGCTGTTGTAGGAAAAATTACTACCTGAACAAGGTGGAGATTCCTGGCATCTATAACTTCCCACAATTTGCCTGTTGCCTCCAAGTCACACCAGGAATCCTCCAAAATAGATATAATAACTTTGGGGAAATCACCTATTCTCTCTAGATCTGGGTTTCCTTATCTACTTTTGTACATGAGGATTTCAGCTCTGAAGTGTTGTTCAGCCCAAACATCCTGGTTCCATGAGAATTCTCTGAATTGTAAACTGTCTCAGTGTGGTGCCTTGGTCTGGGAGGCAGTCTGCGCAGGAGATGTTGATCTCTGTTGTGAATCATGTGCTAGAGCTGTTTCACCCCCTCAAGGTCTTGATGATGAATCTTTCCTGTTCTATCTCCCCATCCCAGCTAACCATCAAATAGTATGTAGTTGTATTCATTATTGTATAAACAACAATGTTGTCTAAAACGAGAGTGTAAAACAAACATTGACTGTCTCACGATTTTTGTGGGTCGAGAATTGGGAGTGACTTAGAGGGAAATGGCAACCCACTCCAGTACTCTTGCCTGGAGAGTCCTGTGGACAGAGGAGCCTGGTGGGCTGCTGTCCATGGGGTCGCACAGAATCGGAAATGACTGAAGCAACTTAGCATGCATGCATGCATAGCTGGATCCTGGTTTGGGGTCTCATAGTTACAATGTCCTCAGGGGCTGTCAGCATCTAGCTGTTCAGCTAGGGCTGGGAGAGCCCATGGCTGATGGTTGGAGGCCTCAATGTGTGGGCCTCTCCACTGACTGCTACATGTGACCTCACAGCAGAACAGCTGGCTCTCCCCAGAATGAGTGTCCCTAGAAAGAAACAAGGAAACCGTAATACCTTTTAAAACCTAGTCTTGAGAGTCGTACATCATCAAACCCACCATAGCTAGTTGTTACAACTGAGTCACTATGTCTAGCCCCATAATAAAGGGGAGGTGAATTAGATTCTAGCTTTCAAGGAAAGAGTGTCAAAATTTGTAGACATGTTTTAACTAACCTAGTTGTATCTTGTGTGTGTATGTGTATATATACTTGAGAAATTTTACTCCCTGAAATCTTGATGATATTATTCTTCCAACTCTATTTCTCCAATCTTACCCCACTAGTAATTAAATAGTAAATAGCCTATAACTTACCTATCCTTCTGTCTTCTGTAACTTATGACAAGCACAGCATGACCTGACTTCAGAAAGCTTGCACATTACAAAGATGGCTGCTTTGCTGTTTTCAAATATTGAGTAACTATCAAAGCAATAATTAGCAAGTCTTCCCTTCCCCAGCCTTTGGGTAGTCCCTTGCTTGGGGACAGTGAAAAGGGAAGTGAAGTGAAGTGATATTCGCCCAGTTGTGTCTGACTCTTTGCAACCCCATGGACTGTAACCTGCCAGGCTCCTCTGCCCATGGAATTCTCCAGGCGAGAATATTGGAATGGCTTGCCATTTCCTTCTTCAGGGACTCTCTCCAACTCAGGGATTGAACCTGAGTCTCCTGCATTGCGGGCAGACTCTTTTACCATCTGAGCTACCAGTGAAGGGTAAAATAAGAAGGTGGCTTTTGTTGTTGTTGTTTTTTCTTCAACTCCCTTAGAAGAATGAGCCATTCATGCACAATTGCATCCCATGAAAGTTGTGCAGAAATATTCTAGAACCAAACTTGGTAGAGGATATTCTCCTCTACCAAGGCTGCCAGCTTATCTAACCAGAGGGAGTGTGGCTGGGATGCCAGATATTCACTTCCCTGGGCGACTTCTCCCTCAGGCTATGTTCTCCTAGAAGTAGATCTGGGGTAAGATCTCTGTGCAGGGTTGTTTATTTAGTAGATCCTGGAAACATGAGTAGGAAGTGGAGAAGTGGGATGGGAAGGAGTGAGTTATCAAACTGTTTACTTTTACTAGAGTTTAATTCCACTGGTGAAACTCTGTGTAAAATGCACATCTCCAAGTTTCCCAAACTAAGAGCAACAAGAAGGCTGGGTTATTGATCTACGGCCTCCCATCAGACTTTGACAGAGAGCTGCACCTGACTATTTCTGTAATAGTTGCTAGATCTGTGTAACAAAGTACTATGAATCGAGTGGCTGAAAGCAACAGGAAATGTCTCACAGCTCTGAAGGCCAGAAGTCTGAAATAGAGGTGTTGGCAGGGCCCGGCTTCCCCTAGAATGGTTAGGGAAGCGTCTGTTCCAGGCAGCTCTTAACCTTTGGTCACCTCAGACACATTGCACATGCCCGCAGATGCATCGCTCCAGTCCTGTCCTCAAGTGGCCCCCTTCCCGTGCATCGTTGTGTTGTCTCCCCTCTGTGCACGTCTGTCTCTATGTCTAAATGTCCCCTTTTAAAAAGGATATCAGCCATATGAGGTTAGAGACCATCCTAATCATCTCATTTTGTTACTTCTGCACAAAACCTGTTTCTAAATAAGGTCACATTCCAAGGTACTGGGAGTTATCTTTTGGTGGGGATACAAACTCATACGACCCTGTCTATTCAGAGCTTATGTCTGTTGTTGGGAGCAAGAAGGTGTATCCAGTAGGGATCCTGGCTTTGGATCTTTGGGGTTCATTTCTGGTTTGGGGCTCTCTTGGGTTCCCTTTGGAAGAGCCAGGCTTTGAATGTAGCCATATACAATGCTGGAGACAAGAGGGCCCAAGTGGATGAATCCTCACTGTCCAGATGGTCAGATTACAAATCTCAGTCATCTCTGCTTCCTCGTTTCCTCTCTTTACTACTTGCAGTCCATGGCAAATACATCTATTCTAGCAAAGCTTTTTTTTTTTTTTTAAATCTGGAATCCATCCGTTACTCTCTATCAGTGCTGAATTATATTCTCCCACCCAAAGTCATATGGTGAAGCCCTGCCTCATTCCCTTTAGAGGGATGCACCACATTTGCTGTTCAGTCTTCAGGTCAATTTTACCTTCTCTTTATCTTTCCCTCCTGCTCTTTTTCCCTCTCTTTCTCCCTTTTCTCTTCACCTCCTCCTCACTTCCTATGAATCCCTAGCAGTCTGAAAAGTCCAAAGTATTGTAGGCATAGAGTATTCTCTGAGTATTTTCACAGAGTAATATTAATAGAATCTAGAAAGAAAGCTGACCCAACTTAGATCCATCTTTGTTGACTTTGGCAAAATGAGGTTTAACCTTTCCAAACTTTCATACTTTGTCCTTCTGCTGGGCTTCTCTCTCACTGCCAAGGCATATGTTTCTATTGTGCTTGACCTTGCACCCATGGTGTCCCTTCCAAAACCATATATATATATATATATATATATATATATATATATATAGAGAGAGAGAGAGAGAGAGAGAGAGAGAGAGAGAATCTGTAAATGCTTAGATATATAGAAAGGTTGGTAGATACATAGATAAATGATAGAAACTTTTCCCTCCCTACTTCTCCTGGGGTGGATTTGTTGTTATTCAGTCACTAAGTCATGTCTGACTCTTTGCAATCCGACCCCATTGACTACAGTATGCCAGGCTCCTCTGTCCTCCACTATCTCCCAGAGTTTGCTCAAATTCATGTCCATTGAGTCAGTGATGTTATAACCTAACCAGTCCATCCTCTGCTGCCCCCTTCTCCTTTTGCCTTCAATCTTTCTCAGCATCAGAGTCTTTTCCAATGAGTCAGCTCTTCATATCAAGTAGCCAAAGTATTGGAGCTTCAGTCCTTCCAATGAATATTCAGGGTTGATTTCCTTTAGGATTGACTGGTTTAATGTCCTTGCAGTCCAAGGGACTCTCAAGAGTCTTCTCCAGCACCACAGTTTGAAGGCACCAATTCTTTTGGTGCTTGGCCTTCTTTATGGTCCAATTCTCACATCTGTACATGACTACTGAAAACATCATAGCTTTGACTATATGGACCTTTGTTAGCAAAGTGATGTCTCTGCTTTTTAATATGCTGTCTATGTTTAGCATAGCTTTCCTTCCAAGGAGCAAGCATCTTTTGATTTGATGGCTACAGTCACTGTCTGCAGTGATTTTGGAGTCCAAGAAAGTAAAATCTGTTACTGCTTCCATTTTTTCCCCTTGTATCTTCTCCTAAAGTAATATCTGCTCCGAATCAGAGATACCAAGAAACTGGTTGAAGCTGGGGTGCTTGAGCTGGAGTATGTGTCTGCCCAGCCAGGCCTATCTGCCTGGAAAATACAGGATAGGAGATGGACAGGATCCCACAATTCTCACAGAGCCTGATTTCACTGCTGTGCCTCCCAAACAGTCATCAAAAACTAACAAAGAGGGATTGGGGGCCCTGCATTTCCTGGGAGCCATTGGAAAGCATCTGTGGGTCAGTGTCTGATAAGAGGTATTTCATTCCCTCTTGGGTTGGAAATGCTGAGGAATCCATGGGTCTAGTCTATCATGGCAGACACTGCCAAGCCTCACCTAGACTAGCCCCCCTCTCTCACCTGCTGACTTCCAACTGCCAGCACCTCTATTTCTTTGCCTTACAACTTTCTCTTGCTGTTGGAACCTTCTGTGAGCATGCCCCAACTAATTCCTGATGGAACTCGGTATGTAAAATCCCAACTCCCTCACCTACTAGTTCTTCGAGTTTCTTCAGTGGGACTCAGCTCTAGACTCCCATATGGGTAGCTGGCTTGAAAATACACCGTTTATTGACTGCTCACCCTTCCCTCTCATGTTTCCTGCTTGGCTACGGTGTTTCCGTCCTCAAATAAACTACCTGCATTCTAATAATCCTGTCTCAGGGAGAAAGTACTCGCTACCACCACACACACAGTAAAACAGGTTGACTTTGAACAGAGCCATAAAATGTGGACTTTCCAATTAAGTAGACCCAGGGTTTAATTTTCACTCCACTGGAAATGAGCTGTGTATGGACAGTCATCTCAGAACTTCGTCTGTAAGATTAGGATAATAATGTATCAGACTCCTCAAGTGGAAGAGGATTCAGTGAAATTATGCAAGGGATGCACTACCCACAGAGCCTGGCTCGCAGTAAGTGCTCAACAAATGGTAATCAAATGTTGTTTCATTTGTTCTTGTTAAATTTCCACTCTCTTGGCTTACTGCCAGTTGGGGACGGTAGCAGAGAATGCAGGTGTCATCTACACTGGGCAGCAACCAAAGGCTCAGGAGTTTGACAAGGGAATCCAGGCAATAAGGAAGCCCAAGATTAAAGTAAAAGTCACATGCCACTCGGAGGGGCAGGACAAGGAGGGGAGCCAAGGGCAGCACTTCACAGGCTTCACCCTGCATGCAAATCACTTGGGAAAATTGTTGAAGTGCACATTCTGATCCAGTGGGTCAGGGCTTCAGCCGGAGGTTCTGTGTTTCTAACAAGCTCCTGGGTGATGTCAGTGCTGCTGGTCTTTAGCCCACATGTGAAGTTACTTGGAACTAAGGTTTGGAGAGCAAATGTCGAAGCCAGGAGAAAAGAAGGATTGGAAGTTAGAGTATAAAACCCAAGTATGATCAAGGCCAGCCAATAGTATATTTGCATTATATTTTCCATCACTTATCTGGAGCTGTGCTGTCCAGTACGGTGGCCACCAGCCCCATGCGGCTATTGGCACTTCATCCTGATTGGGATGAGCTGGACATGTAGTGTACACCAGTTCATGTTTAAATGATAATATTTGGGATATATTATGTTAAATATATTACTAATTTAAATTTCACCTATTTCTTTTTACTTTTTTTTTTATTGTCACTACTAGAAAATTTTGAGTTACATTTGTGGCTTGCCTTAAATTTCTGTTGGCCATCACTGGTCTAGCAAGAGCCTCTTTCTCCCCCTCTCTCTGCTCTGCTGCCCAAGAATCCATCCTTAACAATTCCCAAAATGCCTTGGGGAAAACTCAAGACTAGAGAGGTTCATTGCTCTGAAGGGGAGACGGGCAAGCCCACAAAAGGGAGCTGTTTGGGAGGAACAAGGCAGAAACATGCCAAGTCATTCTCTGCAACAGCAGAGCTATTGCCATGGGGCCAGCAGGGCGGCCTGGATCCCAGATATGCCAGCCTGCCATGCTCCAGTGCCTTCTGTCTGGGCCTCTTCAGTCCTTTTGCAAGTTTTCCTCCCCATCCTGGGCGACAGGTAATTAGCAGGGCCAGCTGGCAACCTCCACCAGGCACTGTCGCCAGAGAGCCGGCAGCCGGCCTGCAATTACTGTAATCCTGGCTTGGTCTCCTAAAGAGAGCTCTATTCAGCTCTCCTTCGGCAAGTTGGCTCTGGGTGATGGGGCTCGTAACCTCCACATTCTCAGGGTGTCTTTTGGCAATGAAAGGCCTACAGAAGAAAGTCCCCAGTGTGCAGACCTGCCACAGGCTTCCCTTGGTAAATAACCGAGCAGTTGGGCATAAGTCACAGCCTGTTGGCAGCAAGGGGAGGCAGTATTTGAAATGTCTCGCCCAAGCCATCTATTCCTCAGACAGTTGATTTTGCTTGTTCCCAGTATCTCCTCTTTCAGAAAAGCATTTCTCAGAACCGACCACCAGTTTTTTCAGCTCCAGGAAGCTTGTCCAGGGCTGATCCTGGGCACCTCAGAAATACATTAAGAAGGGTGCTTGAAAATCCATTAATCTTAGCTTCCATGAAGTGAGAAGGAAATGAGAAAAAAGGCTATTTTATCAAGTTGGGGACTACAGGCAAAGCCAGTCTGCAAAGAGTCAGCAGAAAGATCTTCCTGGTAACTGCACTAATATTTTAGCTTCTCAAGCCTCAGTCTTCTCATAAGAAAAATGGGTGTAGTTACAGGAGCATTATGGAGAGGAATGCAACATTCTGTGTGACAGGTTCAGCATGGCAAGCATGTGAACATGAGCAGTAAAACTAAGTGCAATAATAGCGAATAAACTCAAAGAAGCAAGACAGATGGAATGCGTGTAGGTGTTCCAAACTGGAATGTTCTGAACTAGAGCAGTGAGGTTTAATGGCAGGGGCTCCTTTCAACACCCAGTCACGTTGAAAGTCTGTCCACACTACATTATCTGTGAGGTCTGGTGCCACATGAAAATGCAGGGCCCCTTGTTCGAAATTCAAGAAATAGGTGCTAGTGAAGCACCTTCCGCAGTCTATCTTTGTATCGCTCTCTGGCTATCTTCCCCTATGTTTCTATTTCCTATTTAATGTCCCACTCCTTTGGGTAGGGAGGCCAGTGCAGACCATCTCAGGTACCTGGGATGTGCTACTCAGCACATGCAAGCATTCATTCCCACATCCCCTCCCTCTGTCTCAGGTTTCCTCTCCCAGCAGCCACCAGACCTATGCCCTATGCCCCAGCCAGGGACAAAGAAGTCAGTTCTCAACCTACAGAGGATAGGCAGTCACATGCCGGGACTCATCCAGTGTGAATGTGGGTGGGTAAGAGACCGGGCCCTGCCAAGATGCCTCTGTCAGGCATGCCACGGCTCTGCTGCACCTTGCCCTGCCCTTAAGTGCTCCCCAATCTTGACTTTCCCTGTTACCAGAAAGCTGAGCTCTCGTCTTGGTGTGTTTTGAGCCAAAGGACACGATGAAGCCAAAGATCTGGAGAAGAAAGGATTTATTACTTGCAGCAAATAAGGAGAATACCGGGGAACTTTCTCAAAGTAGTTGTCTCCCCAACAAAACTGGGGAAGTTTCAAGCTAAGGGTGCATGCATATTCATGAAGGGGCTTGGGCAGTAGACATAGTCCAAGTCTTAGATGACTGAAGTCCTGAGAGCCAGAAAAAGTCAATACATCCTCCCTTGGGTTCTAGGTGACCTGGTCATTGAGTACTTCAGGCTGATCTTTACCCTTGACTCAGAACTGGGAGTCTTTACAACGGATATATTATCTTTGCTATTGTTACTTTTGCAGACAAAGTTTCTGCACTCAGTATTCCCTTAAGATAATTAATTATGAGACAAGGATGAGCACTGCTTGCAGGGTTATTTCACAAAATGGCTTAGGTCAGAAATGGCTTCTCTTATGTCAAGAATGCTGTGACTGGTTCTCTTTCTCTGAGGACCACCTATCCTATGTCCTTACATTCCCATGTACCCCTCTAAGCCTCTGTCAGGAAAAAGGGCAGCATGGATTACTTAGGGGAGTGGGGTCAGGGAGCCAGGTGGTGGGGTGGCTGTAATCACTGGGCAGTGGTGGGGAGGGGGAGGCCAAGCAGGTCTGGGGTATCATAGAGTAAAGAGCCAGGCAGCAGACTACTTGTCCCAGGGAGACAGAGAGGTGGAGACCCAGCAGGAGGCAGGACCACAGGTGCCCCTCGGTCCTATAAGAACTGACATATAAAACCCCAAGGGCTTCTCTGGTGGCTCAGATGGTAAAGAATCTGCCTGCAATGCAGGAGACTCGGTTTTGACCCCTGGGTTGGGAAGATCCCCTGGAGAGGGGAATGGTTACTCACTTCAGTATTCTTGCCTGGAGAATTCCATGAACACAGGAGCATGGTGGGCTGCAATTCACGGGACTGGAAAGAGTCAGACACAGCTGAGCAACTCACACACACACACACACACACACACACACACACCTCCAAATCACACATGTAATAATTAGCACTCTCAAGATGGTGACTATTAAGCATTATATGGCTCAGGGCAGGGCACCTCTCAGGGTGGCATTGTGTGAATGCAGTGCTTGAATGCCCTTGAAGCCAGCTCTGGATGAGATGGATGTCACATAGTAATTTGACATCATGTTTCCTATCGCAGGTAGAGCCTGGCAATCAGATCCCACCTTTACCTGTCACTAGTTCTGTGACCTTGGGCAAGTCCTTTAACCTGTCCAAGCCTCAGTGTATGCATCCATAAAATGGGATAAACAATAAAACCCAACTCATAGAGTTGTTGCAAAGATTGTAGATGTTGCAAATAGGGTTTAGCTTGGTGCTTAGCATAAAGCAAAGCCTTAAAAACTGTTAGCTGTTGCTTGCAAAGTGACTTTGAAAGAGAGGCATCCTTTTCCCCATTTATCTCTTGAAGAAGGAGTTCTTCACACTTTTCCAAGGCTCAGGGATCCTCCATTTCCTTTCTTCACAGGACCTGGTGAATGGCTGAATGAAACAAACCAATGGGCAGGGTTCCACCAACATAAATTAGAAAGTGGATGACTTAGCCACACCCAGACTTCTGTGCTGGCAAAGCATTACTCCTGTCACAGATTCAGCTTGGGCCCAGTCTTCTAAGATAAGCTGGATGGCAGTGACATGGCTTCTATCTAGGCTTACCTGTCCCTTCTCACAAGCTGGTTTCACTCCGTTTTCCTGAGAAGGTCTTCTCTAAACTCCCTCTGAGAACTCAAACTCTATCACCATCTGCATGACCTTGAATGAACCACATCTAATAGTTTCTCTTAGGTGTTTAGTGACATTCTTTTTACTAGAAGGTCAGCCTCCTGAGGACAAGGTCAGGGTCTGGTTTTGCATAGTGTTGAATCTCCCAGTGCCTAGCAGGATCCCTGACTTTGGGGAGACAATAAATGTTTGTCCAATCGGTGGAAGGGTGGCTGGATAAACTGACAGGTAGAAGGAAGAGATGGTTCTGTTCTGTGACCTCTGAGTTCTTTCCCAGCTCTGACGGTCTGTTATGCTAGAAGCCTACTTCATTATTTCTACTTCTTCCCATGAAGGATAAAGTTGGAAGCTTCAGGGCCTCCTCTTCCATGATGGGCCTGCAGGAGGAAACCAGATCAGAAGTGTAGGGTGAGTTGGTTTACTGTCCCTGGTTTAATGAAGGATGGACAGCTGGATCGACTAGTGCCATCTTGGTCTTAGTGAAGCTTTTCTTCCAGGTCACATTACCTCTTATGTGTCTATGGCCCCCACTCCATTCCCAAGGTGCTAGGGATCACCAAGGGTCTCAGGGACTGAAGCAAATTCTCTGGTCAAAGAAGAGCTGTCTTCCTCCTGCATGACTGTGTGGCAACCTGTCCATGAGTGTTCCCCAGCAGATGGCCATGAGAAGGGCAACTGACTGGGCTGCCATGTGGCTCCCTGGCATTGGAATGGACGGCGGAACTCCCAGAGACCCAGAGTTTCTTGATCTCACTTAGCTGCTGTCTCCATGGTTCTCCTTCTCCCTCTTTCCTCCAGGGGTGGAATCTTTTAACTTTTATGGCATTGGAGACAAAAATGTGTTCTGTAAGTATACATGGAAATACTGCTTTAAATTTAAACCTGTAGATGTTTTTAACTCAATAGTCAAAACCTCCCTTCCCCCACTTTATTTTCTGATTCCATAGCATTGCTTCTTCCCAAAGCAGTGGATGATTCAGTGTATCTGCCCAAACTAGGGAGAAAAATAGCTAGGCTAAGGATTGCTTTTCAAACTTGAATGCGCGTATCAATCCCCTGGGGATCTTGTTCAACTACAGTTTCTGATTCAGTAGGTCTGTGGCAGGTCTGAGACAACCTTTCTAACAAACATCAAGAATGATACCAATAAGTAAGGCCCAAAATGGTCACTTCAAATAGCAAAACTCTATGGGGGAAAGAAGTGAAATCCTAAGAGGGATGAGCAAGGAAGATTAGATACATCATACAATAATAGAATATTAGATGATTATAATATTTCAAGACATTCTTGTACCTCACACAGACTTGAGTTCTAGGAACAAGTTTGGTAAAGAGAGAGAGAGAGTTGTGTGTAGCCAAATGGTCAAATCCTCTGCTTTTGCTTCAAAGGGGAACTGAATAACAGACAGTGAAGGGTTGTTGTCAATAGTCCATTTGCACAGCCTGGGGAGGTCAAAGGGTCTAGAGGAAAACTCAGGTACTGTTGCAGTGAAGCATTTTCTCATGGCCCCAGGAGATTACCATTCAGAGACAGGATGGGAGCTGCCTGAGTTCCCTACCCTGGGCTCTTTTTTAGATTAAAAACAAGAGTTGGCCCTCTTCCTGTCCATCTGCCCGCCAGCTGGACAGCACTTTGCTTGCCCTGCTGCTCTCACACACAGCTTCCCAAAAGCTCTGAGCTAATTGGAGCTGAGACAGGGAGATGACTTTGGGCTTGAAGTGGCATTGTGCTCCTGGTTCTTGGCAAGGATCCAGAGCCAAGGGATCATTTAGGACAACAGAAGAGAGAGGCATGAGGGCTCTTGAGTGGCCAGCACTCACAATTCACAGAGTCTAGTGGGCTTGGACTTTGGGGCCACCAGAAGGATGGATGGCATCTTCCACAGGCTTCATGCCGTCCTTTATTTTATAAAGCCAGGAAGCAGTGGCAGCCGCAAATGGATTAGATGCTCAAGAGCCCTTCTGAGCCACTTCTCCTCCGTCCGTTGGGATCTTCAGTTCAAAGACCCACAAGAGTCCTTGCATGTTTCTCTTCAAGCCATACTCCAGCCAGCTTCTAAATCCTTCCAAAGAAAAATTAAGGAGGGCTTCAGAGAAGACTGTATCCACTCAGCTAATGAATAAAGATCTTGGCTTGTTTTCATAGGTGAAGGTCAGAATTGAGGTTTTGCTTGAATCTCCAGCTAATCAATCCTGGGTCAGAGATTGCAAACCCAAATGCCTACAGGGGCCAGCAGGAAGCATAAAGGTGCCAAGAGGAATGCATATGAGAAAACCAGAAGAAGGGGGCAGTTTCAGCTGATGGTTGTCTTGTGGGTCTGTGGCTCAGCTTTCCCAGGTCCTGGGCCTTGGGGGGAGATTCTAGAAACCTTCATTTTGTTTTTTTAATAGTACTAATCATAGGATTGATAAAATATCTACAATGTGCCACACATTGCTCTCAGAACTTTACAGATTTTATATTATTTGGTTCTCCGTGGCACCAGGATGAAGGTATTATTATTATCACCCGCATTCTACACATGAAGAAACTGAAGCCCAGGGAGATTAAACAACTTGCTCAGATCTTTCACCTGGGAAAATGGCAGAGCTAAGATTTGAACTAGGCAATGTGGCTCCAAGTCATAATCCACGTTCCTAACCACCATGCTCTATGGCTGGTCAGAAAAGAAACTTAGATTCTGCAAGTTCATACTTGTATTAGTTTTCTATTGATGTATAACAAGTTAACTGCAAATTTAGGGGCTTAAAATTGCATCTTTTTATTAGTTCACCATTGTATAGATCAGAAGTTGATGTCGACTTAATTGAGCTCTTTACTTAGGGTCAGAATTAAGGTGACAAGTAGGCTGGGCTCTTATTTCAAGGCTCTAGGAAAGAATCAGCTTCTAAGCTCATTCACATTGTCGCCAGAACTTGGTTCCTGGTGGGTGTACAGCTGGATGCCCCTTTCCCTGCTGTGTATAGGCCTGGGGGTGTCTTAGCCTCTTGAAGCTGTTCTTGGGTGGTTAAACATAACCCAGTCCATCTTCAAAGTGAAAAACAGCCTGTCAAATCCTTCTTGTGCTTTGAATCTCTACTTCCGTTCAGCTACAGCCAGGGAAAGCTCTTAGCTTTTAGAGAACTCACTTGTTTGGGTTGGGTCTACCCAGATACTTGCCTTAATTAGGCCACTGCCTTGGGAATTAAAGTTAATTCCATCTACAAAATATTTTCAGATTCCTGTTTGATTGAACAACAGGGGATTGACCTCTTGGGGGTAGGGCCATGTTTAGGTTTCTGCTTACCATAGCACTTTAAAAAGTGTTAAAAATCTTGTTTATGGCAAACAAAACATGTAAGGAAAGGGGTTTGGGATTTCTAACCTTTGGTCCTTTCTTTTCTTTACCCAACAACTGCTTGCTCACTGAGTGCTAGCTCTACGCTGTGCCCTGGGAATACAGCAGCAAACAAGACAGACAACCTCGCCCTTAAGCTCCCAGATTCCATGTCACTAGGGCATCCATGGGAGTCCCCTTGGTGAAGTGACGGTCACCATCCTTGGGCTCCAGTCCTGTTACTCTGCTGGAATATTTGTTTGTCTTCAATTTCATGCCCCACAAACCCTGTTTGTTTTTACTCTCTGTCCTGAATATTCATGACCACAAACGGCTCAGATTCCCTAATCAGTCTTCCATGTGAGCCACATTCAAACAGGGACCACATCTAACACCCCTGTTCTGATGTTTGGCCAAAGCAAATAGAATTACGAATGAGCAGGAGCCTGCTAAATTCCCAGTCCCGTGAGATGGCTGCTCTAGATGGAAAGCTGAAGTCCCAGGAGCAGGGCACCAGATGCTGGTGGCACTGGGGGAGCAGGAAGAGAGGGGTAATTTCCCAACTGCCAATCTCTGCCAGCCCTGTGGTTTGAGATATCCATAGGGAATTTCTCCCTCCATTTTGGGCTTAATATTCCTCAGATCTTGAGCTGTTACCTGCTACTAAAATATGATTATGCACAGCCAAATGGCCTGATCCAATATGCACAGCCGTGTGGTTTATATTCTCATTAGTTTGATTTCATTAGTATTTACTGAACTCCTTGCATTAGATGTTTTAGGAATTTAACTCATTTCCTTGCCCGACATACTCCTTCCTCTCTGTATACACATTCTGCCTCCATGTCACATTCTATATGGCCCAGAGATAATCCGTATATTTAAAAAACAAATCATGCGGCAACATCCCTCCAAGTGTAACATCCAGGAGGAAACAGAATAGTGAAGATGTGGTCTAAGCAATGAGCTTCTCTTTTGGAATTACCTGTCTTTCCTTTCTCCATGTTCCTCTTAACAATGAGTCCCCAGTGTTGGGATCATTGTGAGGATAAAGCCAGATCCCAAGGGACAGTTGCACTTGACTGAGAATCATCTCTTTTCTCTTGACTCCTGGGAAAATGTGGCCAGTCTCCCTGCAGGGTCCCCCTTTTGAGTCCAAAATGCTAGGGATCATAGGCAGACACCACAGTTTGATTTGCACAGAGATTAGATAGTCCTATTAGGAGAGCTGATCACCAGCACTGAGTGAGACTCAGAGGACCCAAACCGGAAGAAGGAAAAGAGTGGATGGTGGACGTACATCCCTGAGCCTCCAAGACAGGGCTCTTTGCATGCACGGTGCCCTGGGTGGGCCTGTATTATCTTACTGAATCCTCACAGTCACCCCAGAGGGGGGTCCTATGAATATCAGCACTTTAAAGACAAAGATACTAAGGTTCAATGGAATTAGGCATCTGCCCAAGGAAATATAGGTAGCAAGTCTCTGTGCCCAGGTGGCAGAGAGTCAAGACTTCCTAAGACTCTCTGGGAACATGGCTTTCTATCAGCTGGGGGAGATCATCCACTGAGAACACTGAGGAGCAGAGTTCCTCTCCTTCCCAGCCCAGCCTTCCAATCTGGGGAACAGGAGGGGGAATCTTTAATACTGAAACAAACAAACAAATAAATAAGACTTTAAAAAGACTTTCAATATTAGCATTTGAGGGGGCTAGCTGGGAACAACGGAGAAGGCAATGGCACCCCACTCCAGTACTCTTGCCTGGAAAATCCCATGGATGGAAGAGCCTGGAAGGCTGCAATCCATGGGGTCGCTGAGGGTCTGACATGACTGAGCGACTTCACTTTCACTTTTCATTTTCATGCATTGGAGAAGGAAATGGCAACCCACTCCAGTGTTCTTGCCTGGAGAATCCCAGGGACGGGGGAGCCTGGTGGGCTGCCGTCTATGGGGTCGCACAGAGTCGGACACGACTGAAGCGACTTAGCAGCAGCAGCAGCAGCTGGGAACAGAGAAATGAGCCCTGAACCTCTCCCAGGAGAGAGTGCTCATGGTTTTACTTTGTTTTAGTTTTCTCTCCTGATAAAGAATTTGACATGGTTAAAGAGGCACCGAATAAACAGAACTGTGGCTGATGTTTTCCAGTTTCCCTAGTGGAGTCCACGGTTTTTGTTTTTTTTTATTTTAGAGTCCCATCCATATTTTGGCAGCTTCAGTGTGGTTGCCCCTGAGAGGCTGTGGTGAAGGCTGGGATCCCCAGCCTCTCCCTTCCCCCCCATGGCCAATGCTGTCAAGGGCCCAAAGGGTCAGGAATTGGCCGGGGGGGAGGATGAGGGAGACAGCATTGGGGTCCCACCAGATGCCATCAGCACTCATCTCTATCTGTGAAGGCAGCTACCAAATGATGCGGGGGCTCTGCTCATGTATATTCTCTTTTTAGGACACAGATTCTGGGCAGGACAGACAGTGAAGTCTTTGGAAGGCTGCTGTGGACTGAATGTGCCTCCCTAACATTCGTATGTAGAAATCCTAACCCCGCGGTGATGGTATTAGGAGGTGGAAGCCTTTAGGAGGTGATTAGACCGTAAGAGAGAGCACAGCCCTCATGAATGGGATTAGTGCCCTTGTGAAAGTGGCCTTAGAGAGCTCCCTCATCCCTTCCCCCACTGAAGGACACAGTGAGAACAGCTGTCTATGGCCCAGGAAGTAGGCTCTCACCGGATACTGAATCTTCTACTACCTTGATCTTGGACTTCCCAGCCTCCAAAATCCTGAGAAATAATTTTCCATTGTTTATCAACCACCCATTCTATGGTATTTTGTATAATAGCAGCCTGGATTGACTAAGACACACCCTCCACCGATATGAATGCATAGACCACACCCAGCTCTGCACACTCCAGTGAGAGAACTTGAGGCGTTATCTGCATCATCTCCCAGGGCTCGCCCAATGAATGAGCCTCCAAAGGAGGCTCCTTGATGATGCCCCCTGCCTGCTCCTCTCCCTTCCCCTACTCACTGCCTCCCCACAACCCTGGTGCCTCCTCCCAAACAAACTACTTGAATCTTTGCCTCAGGGACTGCGTCTAGGAAAAGGGCTTCGTGGCAGAGAGCACTCGAGAGAAATCCAAACAGAAAAGCAAGAGTCAGAAACCTAGCAGAGAGTAACCACAGTAACATTACAGGGGAAGGTTCAGCAAAGACCCACCCAGAAGCACAAAGCCAGAGGAGGCCTAGATTCAGAGGGTCAGTGTCTGCCAGAAGGAATATCTCTGTTCTCATACTGTCAGAGGCTTGAAGGCCCTTCTCAGAAGTGCACCCGCCATCTGCCTTCATCCCGCTTGGCCTTTTCTGGTGGGTGGGCAACATGCCAGGAAGCCCAGCTGGGCTAAAGTTGAGA
Source organism: Ovis aries (assembly GCF_016772045.2). NCBI lineage: Eukaryota > Metazoa > Chordata > Mammalia > Artiodactyla > Bovidae > Ovis > Ovis aries. The sequence continues at coordinate 29,675,474 of NC_056072.1, forward strand.
TCTCCGTAGCTGGTATGTGTTGTGCATGTGCGCAGGCCTGGGGGCTGACTTAACACAACAAAAAGTCCAGGGATTATCTGAGGCTACTCAGCCTCCCCTGGGAGGGGCACAAATGGGGTAACATGGGCAAGTCGCCCATCCTGGCAGCAGAGACAGATGCAGAGTTCAACAAGAGTTACTGGCAAGATTCTCCCACTTGTTCACGCCTGGCATAACATATTCAAAGCCCCAATCTTACTATGCCTTTCCTTCTGAGTCAGAATGTGTCAGAATCGGTGCCATGACCTGGGCCTTTTCCCCCTCCACTCACAGATTGAGGCTCCCTAATCCCTCCAACTCCATTCCCTCTGTACCCCATCTTTCTGCTCTTCTCCATAAAGATCCCTCCTCAGTACACAGGTTCTCTGCAGTCATGGTCTAGACTCACTAAGCAGCAGGCCTAAGTGCTGTAAATGAGGATCAAATTAAATTCTGTTTAAAATCCCATTTAGCTTCATTCTTTTCAGATGAGAACACTAAACGCACAGGAAGGTTGAATAAGAGGCCCAGTGTCACACAGCTAGTGTCGTCCATTAGGGATTTGATGTCAGGATTGGTTACCTCTGAAACTTGGGTTCTTACCTGCTCTGCTCTTTTTTCTCCTGGAAGTTAGTTCAGTTGCAGGTATAAATATCTGAAGTAGGTGGCAATTCTAATTGGACCTGGAATTTGTAAAGCACTCTACTGTTGACAAAGCCCTTAAATCTCTTTGATATACCTCTCAGCATGACTCTGTGATCTGGACAAGAATTATTAGGCTGCAGTGCTCAGGGCAGTAAGTAAACAGTAGCCACTGGTAGTAGCAGCATCATGCTCCTTTTACAAGTGAGGAAACGAAGCCTCAGTTCAAGTGCCTTGGCAGAGACACCCAGTGAGTGAGGAGCTGCGTGTTAGGACATGCACATAGTTGCCCTCTCTTTCTCTTTCCCTGTCTAGTGACCAGTCTGGTACATTCTCCCAGCAAGTCCCTGGACCCCTGCTCTCTTCTTCAAAGCCTGTTGGCTGATTTTCAGTGGAATGCACAGGGCTTTCAAGGAAGTATTTATTCCCTACTCTCAGCTCAGCATGGAAATCAGAAACAGAATGTCAAAAACACAAAGGGTTCAGGTTGCACTGCTGCTGGAATGCAAAATCAGGAAACTTTGCTTCCTTCTCTTGAGAAGTTGTAACAAGATGGCTGGAAATTAACTTGAAATTTTCTGGGGCATGGGAAGGAGGAGACAGAAGTACAGCAATGGTTCACCGGGGCCTGCTCTGATTGGAAAGCTGGTTCCATGCTAAGTGATGCTGTGTGGACATGTCTTTCCCACAATATTGGTTGGGGAGCCCATAGGGGTGAGGAGGGAGGAAAAAAAGGTTTGATAATGTTATGGTCCACATTTCCTATCTTTCCAGTGTAAGAGCTTGACTATCCCCAGCAGTGGTTCTTCCCTGAAGGTGACTTTGCCTCCCAGGGGACATTTTTGGTTGTTACAGATAGGGCATGGGGGTAGACAATTTGGTAGATAGAGGCTGGACATCCTTCATGCACAAGACAAATCATCTGACCAAATGTCAGTAGTCCCAGAGTATCTTGAATATTCTTCCCAAATTAATCCTGCCATCAGAGGACAGTGGAAACAGAAAACATATACTGTGTTTTGAGGGTGCCAAGGTGACGCATCTTTGAAGTGTTTCATCTGAAAATCGCAGAGTGCTACTCTGATATTGTGATTTATAATAAGAAATTTATAGTTGGTCTTCATCCCTTTTCCTATCGTAGAGCTCCTAAAATTCTTGGAATTTCCTATGCTGAGATCTATAAGGATGTCTTTTGTTACATTAATTAGGTGACTTTGCGGAGGTGCCTCAGAATGGGTGAGTGGGGAGTTGGTTGCCAGGGGAGTCAGCCAGTGATTAGACGACTAGAACTCCAGGGAGATGAGAGGGGCTGGAGACTGAGCTGAGTCACCAGTGGTCAGTGATTTAACCAAACTTGTAATGAAGGCACCATAAAACCCCAGAAAGGGCTAGGTTTGCAGAGCTTCTGGGTTGATGAATACATGGAGGTGCTGGGAGGATGGCGTGCTTTGCCCATCTGGCTGTTTCTGAGTCATATCCTTTTATAATAAATGCATGACCTAGAAGATAAAATGTTTCTCTAAACTACCTTAGCAATTTAATGGAACCCATGGAAGGGGTCGTTGGAGTCTCCAATCTGTAGAAGTAGAGAATAGTTGGACCTCTCACCTTTAGCTGGTTCGTCAAAATCCCACAGATGACAACCTGGATTTGCAATTGGCCTCTGAAGCGGGGGCAGAGGGGGCAGTCCCATGGAACTGAAACCTTAATCTGTGGGATCTGATGCTCTTTCCAGGTAGAGTCAAGACTTGAATTGTGGGACCTCAGAGAATTGTCTGGTGGTTTTGGGAAAACCCACAAATTGAGCTTATTGTAAGAACCCTAATTACACTATATGCTAATTCACAACGCATTCATTTAACCAAGCTTTACTGAGCATTTTTGCTCTGTGCCTATGTGTCATGCCTATGTTACACAAAAATTGAGTTTAACTCTTGATGAGTGTTGAGCCAGAAGATACAACCAAACCAAAGGTCAGGAGAAGGAAAAATTTTTTACATGTAGCAAGTCAGACACTGGGGATTTTTCTTGATGCAGTGTCTCCCTGAACAGCAAAACTGGGGACCTTTAAGCTATGGGTACATGCATATCCATGAAGGGGCCTCAGCAGAAGAGAATAAGCATAGAATTGGGGCAAAGGCTGACAGGGTCTAAGCTTTAGTTGATTGAAGCCATGAGATGTAGAGAAGGTCAATATTCCATCTTCCACCTCGGTATAGACTTTAGTTCCTGTAGAACTCAAAAATATGTGTCATGCTGCTGCTGCGAAGTCACTTCAGTCGTGTCCAACTCTGTGCAACCCTATAGACGGCAGCCACCAGGCTCCCCCATCCCTGGGATTCTCCAGGCAAGAACACTGGAGTGGGTTGCCATTTCCTTCTCCAGTGCATGAAAGTGAAACCTGAAAGTGAAGTTGCTCAGTCGTGTCTGACTCTTAGCGACCCCATGGACTGCAGCCCACCGGGCTCCTCCGTTCAGGGGATTTTCCAGGCAAGAGCACTGGAGTGGGGTGCCATTGCCTTCTCCGTATGTGTCATATTGTTATGTATATCCTTTGAGGACTGTTTTATTGCTGAAATGTTGTTTCTTGACTGCTTTTCCTTTGTTCCTCCATTTCACTTCCCTTACGACCATTAATTACTGAGACCTCTTCAAGGGCAAGCAGGCTTAGATCACAAAATGGTTAAGGCCAAAAATGGCTTCTCTTATGTCAAGAAAGCCATGCTCGGTTCTCTTGCTCCAGGGACCCCCTACCCTGTCCTCTTAGACTCATTCTGGGGCTCTTCTTTTGTTTTGCTATGGTATGATCCTCTCATTTTTCTGGTCTTAGCTCATGTATCACCTTCTCAGAGAGTCTTCCCTCCCATCTAAAGCAATTCACCCCTTCTTGTTATGCTCACTATCCCCATTTTACATGTGAGGAAAGTGAGGTAGAATTTTTTCACTTATTTTCTAAATGAATAAAGAAAGTCACCCCCCTGCCCAAGCTGTGCTATGCTATAACTTGGCATATAGTTACTCACCACATGCTCCAGGGAATGATGATCCCAGCTGAGATGTTTAGAGAAATGTGCACATTACATAGGATCTGGTGCAGGCCTGTAACTTCCTCACAAGCTCTTTGATCTTGAGGAAGTCAAGTCCTCATTCTGAGCTTCAAGTGTGTGTTTTGTTTTGTTTTGTTTTGGTAAAAAAAAAAAAAAAATTGGGTTAGGTCTTTTTTTTCTCAAGTTATGCCCCTTAAAACATTGCCAAGAAATATTATTAGATTTTTGTCCACCCAAAATGGAGGGTCTCTAGTCAAATATATATGGGAAATGCTTTAAATTAAGAATTTTTTTTTTTTAATGCAGAACTTATCAGAGCCTTTCATAGGCTGCTGTCAGGTGTGAATGTCCAGAAGGAATATATCTTTTTCATTATTTCCCAAACATATCTATTCAAGGAAACCAGTTTCTGAGAAGCACATTGTAGGACCTGAGTCCCTCAACGTATGCCTTGGGCAATGTCGGGCTGTATCATAAGTAGGCACTGCCTCCCGCCCACCCCCACCCCCCTGCCTAACCCCTTACATTCAGAATCTCTATGGTGAATACAGGGTAGTGAGCATCAGTTATTCTCAACTGTAGACTCGGCATTTGTATTTAAGTTCTCACTGCTCTCCCATACCCGAGGTCTCTCTCCTGCCTTGGCGCTTCATTTCACCCCTCTTATTTCTAGTGTCAGAGCCTGTGTCTTGTTCTGGTCCACAGAGGGAGAGCAAGAGGCAGGATGTCTCCAAACCATCCCCAGGTCCTCCACCCAGTTTCTCCCTCAACTCCCAGCCAGATGCTAGGATCCAGTGGAGGCACCTCCAAGTCCTAGGAAATGGTAAGGCCACCAGGTGGAAAGGATCCAGGCTTCTAAAAGCTGTGTGGCCTGGAGAGGAGTGAGAAGTGAACCCACTATTGTCTGAAGCTGCTGAGACTTGGGGCTCATTTGTCACAGCACTTAGCCTAGACTGACAAACAGGGGTCATTCAGAAAGACCTTCCTGATCAGCTCATAGTCTGAATGGAGGTGGAGAGCTGACCTCTCCCTTTTTCACACCTCCTGTCTCTGACCACAGGCCACCCGTGAGGTTAACAGGTGCCTTGTGTTTCCTGGTGTCAGTAACCAGAGGCAAGGAAAGAATGTAATGCTGCCCCTCAGGCAGCTGAGCCTTTAATAATGAGGGCTGATGTTTACCAGGACCCTCTCTCTCCCTTTCTTCCTTTAAGTTGGAACCAAAAACAGGATGACCAAAAAAGAAAAAAATCCCCAGAAATCTGTGAGCCGTTGTCAAGCAATCCAAGTTTCTTTTGGCTCTTGTCAGTTTCCTGAGGATAAAGCGAGTCCCTCTTGACACCTGTCAAGACACTGGCACTTCCCACCTGCCTGTGGTTAAGATGCTGACAGCTCTTGTTGGCCAAGTGTGGGAACAGAGAGTTGTGCAAGGATCAGGTCTCTGTTGTACACCGGACACTGGGATGCCCAGGGCTGCTGGGGCCGCCAAGTCCTCTTACTGGGCACTCTGAAGTTCTGTGCCTGGTCACAGGAAGAGGCAGAGTCCATGTGGCAGGACTTTCCCGGAAACCTGTGTGTCTGGGATTCAGCACTGGGCACCCTTGAGGAGAGGAGGCAGACCAGGATAGACTGGGTTCAGCTCCATCTGTCTCTGGCTCCTGTTTGGCATCTTGGCTGTGAGCTAGGAGCCCTCTGGAGTTCCCTGCCTTTCTCAGCAGCTGCTCGACAGGGGACAGGAAAATTGCTCTCCTTCCAGTGGACCAGTCAGGGAAGGGGCCTTCTCCAGCAGTCCATGGGCCAGAAGCCATCCGGGGTGGCCAAGATCGACAGACCAGGCAGGCATCTGAATTTTCACGCTGAGCTTTGTCTTTATTCACCCAGCATGGCTGCTCCAGGCTGAGATATTAGCCCAGATAAACTTAACATGAAAATCATAATCCAGCAAGTCATGGCCATTCTTGTCAATTCTCTTAAAGGTTAATCTGCTTTTCTCCTTATTAATGAAGAGCCTCAGAAAGGCAGCCGGGCCTCTCCCATTTTTTGGTAGATTTGGGCTAATAGGCTATTTTATTTCCATGGTAACAGCTTCCAGTGTTACAAGAAGATAATTTTGCAGACAAAAGATTTGTGAGTCTTATTATTCTGCAGGGATCTGACTGCGAGGCTGGGTTCAAGGGCTGCCCAGGATTGCAAGTTCGATCCATTCTGGGCACTAGTCTGCCTCCAGCTTCTGGTATCAAGGCTTGTTAGGGGGGCACATTGTAGGAAATTGTCAGGAACTGAATAAAGATATTCTTTGGAAGACAGAGCCCTAAATTCATTCTCTGATCAGCCAGTGGGATTTGAGTGAGAAGTGGCTTGGTAACTTAGAGTAATTGCTGACACAACAGGGGCTTCTGCCCTGTGGAGTGAGCTGGGAGCCAGCCTGCTTAGCATGAGGGTCTCTGGGTGAGAAGCCCTTGTGCCATGCCGTCCTCCTCATCTCCTAGACTTGGGGCAGAGCAGCAGAACCCTCTCCTCTCCTTCATTCAGCACCTACTTCATAACCACCAGCTGGGTACCAGGCAAGTTACAGGGAGACAAAAGATGAAAAAACCAGGCATGACTCTAGCTTTGACAGAGCTTTGAGTTTCTTGGTGTGTTGGGGAGTGGGTGGGTTGAATAGAGACAGAAAGCCAGGAAATGGCAGCACTATGTGTTGTAACAGGATGCTATGGGGAAACACTCTAGGTCAGGAAAGACACACAGGGAAAGAGCTCTTATAGATGGACTTAAGAGCTTTGTAGGGGTGAAAGCTGCTCACCCATTAACTAAATGTCTATTGTGAGCCAAGCATAATCCTAGATCCTTAAGATTCAAACATAAAGAAAACAAGATAGATTCTTGATTTATATCCTGTTAAGGGTTCCATCTCTGGGTTGGGAAGATCCCCTGGAGAAGGAAATGGCAACCCACTGCAGTATTCTTGCCTGGAGAATCCCATGGATGGAGGAGTCTGGTGGGCTACAGTCCATGGCGACACAAAGAGTCGGACATGACTAAGCAATTAACACTTCAGTTCAAAGAGATATTAATCAACTTTTGTAAATTATGATTGAGACCAGTGCTAGCAGGGGGAAGTTCTTAATGCAATGAGAAGCAGTGACATGGGAATTTGACCAAGACCAGCATTCATTGAATCTCACATATGGTTGGGCAGGTTGCATACTGCACAACTCTAGGAGGAGCTGGTGTACCACTGGCTCCCTGGCACTTGGCACAAAGTAAGTCCCATCGAGCAAGTATTGAATGCATGAATGTAGGCATCAGAGGATGGCCATCCCAGAGCCCAGCGTGCAGCACTACATAAAGTCTAGAAGACATAGTGCCTCTTGACAGAGCAACATTCAGATAAGAAGATAAGACCAGCTTAGAAGGAGGAATGAAACTTGACCCCTAAAAAGGAAGCAAAGTGTAATATGACCACAAGGGGGAAAACGCCCTTCACTGAGACTGTTGTGAAGCTATAATGACATGATCAATGTCAGCTTGCTCTGAATAGTTGAAGATACTTTGTGAATACCAGGGGCAGTAATTCAACCTTGGAAGGGCCAACAGAGAGGAGGTCATATCAATGAAGGCAATACATGGATGAGCTGGAGTACAAATTAAACACAGGTTTCAGGGCATCCATCCCACATAAAAACGTATACATACATGTTCATAATAGCTTTACTCATAGTAGCAAAACCTGGAAACAATCCTGATGGTCTTCACCAGGTAAATAGTTAACAAACTGGTCCATCCATACCATTGAATACTATTCAGTCATCAGAAGAAACAAACTATTTATGCAGGTAACAACTGGATGAATCCCCAGAAATTTTTGCTGAGGGAAAAGACCAGTCCAAAAGGAGCATGAGACTCTTGAAATGACAAAATTCTAGAACCCGAGAACAGGTTTGTGGGTGCCAGGGGTTAGGGAAGAGGGAGAATGAGTTACTTGGAAGGGATATGGGGATAGGCATTATAAAAAAGCAATTGAATGGATCCTTGTAAATGTGATGGGATTCTTCTTGACCTCCACTGGGATGGTGCACATGCTACTCTACACGTGTGATAAGATTGCATAGACCTGAATACACAGGCACACACACACACAAATGAATCCAAGTAAAACTGGGGCAGCTGCAGTAAAGACTGTGGACTGCATCAGTGTCACGAGCCTGATTGTGGTAATCCACTAGAGTTTTGCAAGATGTTACCCTTGCAGAAAAGCTTACAGTGGACCTCTCAGTATTATGTCTTCCAATTTCATATGAAACCAATTATCAGAAAAAAGTTAATTAGAAAAAACAACTTTCGTGTTTTCCAGTCTTGGTGAAAAGTTGGAAGATGACCTGAGGTGCATTCCTTGCCATTTTCCACCCCAGCAACCCCTCCCTCACCCCACAACAAATGATTTTTCTGGAGACTCCTGGCATGTCGCATAAACTGCACAATCTGTCACAGACTGTAGCTCTAGCAGAGCTTTCTGGAAGTGTGTGTTAGTCGCTCAGTCGTGTCCAACTCTTTGCGACCCCATGGACTGTAGCCTCCCAGGCTCCTCCGTCCATGGGATTCTCCAGGCAAGAAGACTGGAGTGGGTTGCCATTCCCTTCGCCAGTGGATTTCCCGACCCAGGGATAGAACCTGGGCCTCTCACATTTCAGGCAGATTCTTTACCATCTGAGCCACCAGGGAAGCCCTCTTTTCTGCCCGACCTCCCTACTTTCTGGAAGACCTCATGGCAACTCTTAGTGTCCTTTGTAGACGCAAAACCAGTTTACTTGCTTCCAGACTGGCCAAATCCGAGGACATTTGCGTTTTCAAACGGCAGTCTCTGAAGTCACATGCGAGGGAGAATGCTCCTTTTGCAGCCTCTACTGCCACCTTGGGAAGATTTGTGTCCTGATTCTAACTGCCTACTTCACCACGCAGCTTCCCTGCTAGAGTGTCAGCTCCATGAGGACAAGCAAATGGTGGCATGTTGCTCCTGTCTCCCTAGCCCACAGTTCCTGTCATACAGATGTCCCTGCAGTGGCCATTTGTGATTTCTGCCTGTCCAGCCTTCAACTGTCCTTCTGACAAGAGAATCTTGTTTTTCCTTTGGGTAACCTCACATCCCTCATTACAGATAGTCTTGTGGGTTATTGTTGTTACTCAGTTGCTCATTCATGTCCTACTCTTTGTGACCCCGTGGACTGTGGCACACCAGGCTTCCCTGTCCTTCACTGTCTCCTGGAGTTTGCTCATTGTCCTAATTCTTATTGTGGTTAAAAGGGAGGCAGTAGACCCAAGCCAGGGCAATCAGACTTGACGAGTGATGAGCCCTAGATTTCCATGGAAAATGTCTTAAAGGACAGGTCCTCCTTTCCTCCGTGGCGATTGTTTTGATGCAATATCAGCTGAGAGCTATTGGGAGCCTTCTTGTTACCTTCCCTTGGAAGAGTTTGTCGAAAATGAAGCCAACACAGTAGAAAGCAGAGCCGAGACAGCAGCTGCTGATGCATCATTTGAGAACCTGGATCTAGACATGCCTGAACCCAATACATCCTTGAACTCCTCAACCATGGGGATTACTCTGGTGCCTTTTCCCCCTTATGCCACTTCGTTTTGGCTTTCTATCACTTGCCATCAAGACTCCTAAATCATCCACGTACTTGTAGATATTCAACAAAGGGATGCACACACAAATGCCATCATGCAAATAAATATTTATCATCTGCTATGTGGCAGGTGCTATTTTAAGATCCAAAGGAAGAAGCAGAGGAGCAGCAGAAACAACTGCTTCCCTTGAAAGCCAAGTCTGTGGCCTGACGACCTAGAATTTGGGTCAGTCCGTCAATTATGGTGGCTGCTTGGCGGCCCTTTTCCTCTCAGTCCCCCTCTTTCCTTCTCCTACTATGCAACTGTGGCTCATGCCAGTACTAAGGCATGGCCCCATACCTGCTGACATCCATGCTCGTATTCACTCCTGAGGCCAAGTGACTTGGTTGTGTCTGGTTATCAGATGCAAACTTTGTCACAGCAGGGATTTAGGCTAGACATCAAGGGGAATATTGTGGTACCAGATGGTGTTTCTGAAGAAGGTTGTCCTATTTTTGCAGTTTTAGGATTTGACAATAAATCAGCCTGGCAGGCCTCAGATGTGATTTGGCCTCAAAATTGTCTCTGTTAATCCTTGATGCTGTGTGTATCTGTCAAGATCCAAGCAGGAAAACAGAGCCTACTCTCAGCATGTGAACAAAGGAAATCTAACACAAGGAACTGATTACACAGATGAAGGAAGGGGCTGAAAAGCAAGCAACAAGGAACTAGGAGGCAGCTTAGGGATTTGCAAGGGCCTGAGGACACCACTATGATGCGGCTAGAGAGACAAAAGGAGCAGGTGGTGGTACCTAGGCCCAGGGCTGGTGTCATCCAGTGGAGGCTAGAGCTGTGGTGAGTGGAAGCCAGTGCCAGGAGAGACATATGGTCCATGTGGCGGAAGCCACCAGAGACCAGAGGAGCAGAAAAGCCTACCTTTTCCTTCTTCATGCCTTCCAGACTCACAGCAGCTGTCTCCTGCTGGCCATGGTCAACCCAGCCCCTCTTGTTGTTGTTGTTCAGTCACCCAGTCGTGTCCAGCTCTTTGTGACCCCACGAACTACAGCAGGCCAGGCATCCCTGTCCCTTACCATCTCCCAGAGTTTGCCCAAGTTCATGTTCATTGCATCAGTGATGCCATCCAGCCATCTCATCCTCTGATGCCCTCTTCTCCTTCTGCCCCTGATCTTTCCCAGCATCAGGGACTTTTCCAGTAAGTCATCTATTCATATCAGATGACCCACATACCAGAGCTTCAGCTTCAGCATCACTCCTTCCAGTGAATATTCAGGGTTGATCTCTCTTAAGATTGACTGGTTCAATCTCCTTCCCGTCCATGGGACTTTCAGGAGTCTTCTCCAACACCACAGTTCAGAGGCATCAATTCTTTGGTGTTCTGCCTTCTTTATGGTCCAGCTGTCACAATCGTACATGACCACTGGAAAGACCAAAGCCTTGACTATATGAACCTTTGTCAGCAGAGTAATGTCTCTGCTTTTCAATACACTGTCTAGGTTTGTTACCACTTTCCTGCCAAGAAGCAATCGTCTTCTGATTTCATGGCTGTAGTCACCATCTGCAGTGATTTTGGAGCCCAAGAAGAAGACATCTGTCACTACTTCCACCTTTTCCCCTTCTATTTGCCATGCAGTAATGGGGTCGGATGCCATGAACTTAGTTTTTTAAATATTTAGTCTTAAGCCAGCTCTTTCACTCTCCTCCTTCACCCTCATCAAGAGTTTCTTTAGTTCCTCTTCACTTTCTGCCATTAGAGTGGTATCACCCATATATCTGAGGTTGTTGATGTTTCTCCCGCCTATCTTGATTCTGCCTTATAACTCATCTAACCCAAAATTTCTCATGATGTGCTCAGTATATAGGTTAAACAAACAGGGTGACAGCAGACAGCCCGGTCCTACTCCTTTTTCAATCTTTAAACAGTCAGTTGTTCCATACAGGGTTCTAACTGTTGCTTCTTGACCTGCATACAGATTTCTCCAGAGACAGGTAAGATGGTCTGGTATTCCCATTTCTCTAAGAACTTTCCACAGTTTGTCATGATCTACACAGTCAAAGGCTTTAGCACAGTTGATAAAACAGAGATAGACGTGTTTTGGACATTCCGTTGCTTTTTCTATATCCAGAGAATGTTACCATCCATTGGCCACATCCAGCTCAGCACCTCCCAGTGGTCACGCCCAATGGAAGCACTTCCACTGGCCCTGGAAGGCAGCCAGAAGTGGTTAGCCACCTGGGATAGATAGCAAAACCAGAGTTGGGGAGAATGGATCAGAGAGCCACGAGACCCAAGACTTGCATACCTGTGTCACCCAAAAGCTCCCATTTCTGGGTTCCCACATGCAACACTCCCATCTCAACTGGGAAGAAATGGACCTTTGGGATCCAAAGATGTCATCACCAAGTGTGTTAGCAATGGGGATCAGGTTCGAGAACTCATATGCTGCTGTTAAGAGTATAAGGTGGAACAGCCACCTTTGAGGACTGTTTAGTAGTTGCTGATAAATTAGACATATATTTACCCTCAGTTCAGTTCAGTTGCTCAGTCGTGTCCGACTCTTTGCGACCCCATGAATCGCAGCACACCAGGCTTCCCTGTCCATCACTAACTCCCAGAGTTTACCCAAACTCATGTCCATCGAGTCGGTGATGCCATCCAACCATCTCATTCTCTGTCATCCCCTTCTCCTCCTGCCCTCAGTCCCTCCCAGCATCAGGGTCTTTTCCAGTGAGTCAGCTCTTTGCATGAGGTGGCCAAAGTATTGGAGTTTCAGCTTCAGCATCAGTCCTTCCAAAGAAATCCCAGAGCTGATCTCCTTTAAGATGGACTGGTTGGATCTCCTTGCAGTCCAAGGGACTCTCAAGAGTCTTCTCCAACACCACAGTTCAAAAGCATCAATTCTTTGGCGCTCAGCTTTCTTCACAGTCCGACTCTCACATCCATACATGACCACTGGAAAAACCATAGCTTTGGCTAGATGGACCTTTGTTGGCAAAGTAACGTCTCTGCTTTTCAATATGCTATCTAGGTTGGTCATAACTTTCCTTCCAAGGAGAAAGCATCTTTTAATTTCATGGCTGCAGTCACCATCTGCAGTGATTTTGGAGCCCCCCAAAATAAAGTCTGACACTGTTTCCACTGTTTCCCCATCTATTTCCCATGAAGTGATGGGACCAGATGCCATGATCTTATTTTTCTGAATGTTGAGCTTTAAGCCAACTTTTTCACTCTCTTTTTTCACTTTTGTCAAGGGGCTTTTTAGTTCCTCTTCACTTTCTGCCATAAGGATGGTATCATCTGCATATCTGAGGTTATTGATATTCCTCCCAGCAATCTTGATTCCAGCTTGTGTTTCTTCCCAGCCCAGCATTTCTCATGATGTACTCTGCTTAGAAGTTAAAATAAGCAGGGTGACAATATACAGCCTTGACGTACTCCTTTTTCTATTTGGAACCAGTCTGTTGTTCTGTGTCCAGTTCTAACTGTTGCTTCCTGACCTGCATATAGGTTTCTCAGGAGGCAGGTCAGGTGATCTGGTATTCCCATCTCTTTCAGAATTTTCCACAGTTTATTGTGATCCACACAGTCAAAGGCTTTGGCATAGTCAATGAAGCAGAAATAGATGTTTTTCTGGAACTCTCTTGCTTTTTCGATGATCCAGTGGATGTTGGCAATTTATCTCTGGTTCCTCTGCCTTTTCTAAAACCAGCTTGAACATCTGGAATTCCATGGTTCACATATTGCTGAAGCCTGGCTTGGAGAATTTTAAGCATTACTTTACTAGCAGGTGCTGCTGCTGCTGCTAAGTCACGTCAGTCGTGTCTGACTCTGTGCGACCCCATAGATGGCAGCCCACCAGGCTCTGCTGTCCCTGGGATTCTCCAGGCAAGAACACTGGAGTGGGTTGCCATTTCCTTCTCCAATGCATGAAAGTGAAAAGGGAAAGTGAAGTCAATAAGTCGTGTCCAACTCTTAGGAGATGAGTGCAATTGTGAGGTAGTTTGAGCATCTTTGGCATTGCCTTTCTTTGAGATTGGAATGAAAACTGACCTTTTCCAGTCCTGTGACCACTGCTGAGTTTTCCAAATTTGCTAGCATATTGAGTGCAGCACTTTCACAGCATCATCTTTCAGGATTTGAAATCGCTCAACTGGAATCCATCATCTCCACTAGCTTTGTTCGTAGTGATGCTTTCTAAGGCCCACTTGACTTCACATTCCAGGATGTCTGGCTCTAGGTGAGTGATCACACCATCGTGATTATCTGGGTCGTGAAGATCTTTTTTGTACAGTTCTTCTGTGTATTCTTGCCGCCTCTTCTTAATATCTTCTGCTTCTGTTAGGTCCATACCATTTCTGTCCTTTATAGAGCCCATCTTTGCATGAAATGTTCCCTTGGTATCTCTAATTTTATTGAAGAGAGCTCTAGTCTTTCCATTCTGTTCTTTTCCTCTATTTCTTTGCATTGATCGCTGAGGAAGGCTTTCTTATCTCTCCTTGGTCTTCTTTGGAACTCTGCATTCAGATGCTTATATCTTTCTTTTTCTCCTTTCCTTTTCACTTCCCTTCTTTTCACAGCTATTTGTAAGGCCTCCTCAGGCAGCCATTTACTTTTTTGCATTTCTTTTCCATGGGGATGGTCTTGATCCCTGTCTCCTTTACAATGTCACAAACCTCCGTCCATAGTTCATCAGCTGCAGGAGCGGCTGAGAGGAGCTACCCTACGTCCGAGGTCAGGGGCAGCAGCCAAGAGAAGCTACCCCACGTCCAAGGTCAGGGGCAGCGGCCAAGAGGAGCAACCCCACATTCAAGAAGCAGTGGCTGTGCAGGTGCAGGAGGGCCAAGAAGAGCTACTCCACGTTCAAGGTCAGGAGGGGCGACTTTGTCCAAGGTAAGGAGCAGCGGCTGCACTTTGCTGGAGCAGCCGTGAAGAGACTCCCCATGTCCAAGGTAATAGAAACCCAAGTAAGATGGTAGGTGTTGTGAGAGGGCATCAGAGGGCAGAAACACTGAAACCATACTCACAGAAAAGTAGCCAATCTGATCACACGGATTACAGCCTTGTCTAACTCAATGAAACTAAGCATGTGAGGCCACACAAGACGATGGGTCATGGTGGAGAGGTCTGACAGAATGTGGTCCACTGGAGAAGGGAATGGCACACCGCTTCAGTATTCTTGCCTTGAGAACCCCATGAACAATATGAAAAGGCAAAATGATAGGGTACTGAAAGAGGAACTCCCCAAGTCGGTAAGTGCCCAATATACTACTGGAGATCAGTGGAGAAGTAACTCCAGAAAGAATGAAGGGATGGAGCCAAAGCAAAAAACAATACCCAGCTGTGGATGTGACTGGTGATAGATGCAAGGTCTGATGCTGTAAAGAGCAATATTGCATAGGAACCTGGAATGTTAGGTCCGTGAATCAAGGCAAATTGGAAGTGGTCAAACAGGAGACAGCAAGAGTGAACATGGACATTCTAGGAATCAGCAAACTAAAATGGACTGGAATGGGTGAATTTAACTCAGATGACCATTATATCTACTACTGTGGGCAGGAATCCCTCAGAAGAAATGGAGTAGCCATCACAGTCAACAAGAGAGTCCGAAATGCAGTACTTGGATGCAATCTCAAAAATGACAGAATGATCTCTGTTTGTTTCCAAGGCAAACCATTCAATATCACAGTAATCCAAGCCTATGTCCCAACCAGTAACATTGAAAAAAGCTGAATGGTTCTATGAAGACCTACAAGACCTTTTAGAACTAACACCCACAAAAGATGTCCTTTTCATTATATGGGGCTGAAATGCAAAAGTAGGAAGTCAAGAAACACCTGGAGTAACAGGCAAATTTGGCCTTGGAGTATGGAATGAAGCAGGGCAAAGGCTAATAAGGTTTTGCCAAGAGAAAGCACTGGTCATAGCAAACACCCTCTTCCAACAACACAAGAGAAGACTCTACACATGGACATCACCAGATGATCAACACCAAAATCAGATTGATTATATTCTTTGCAGCCAAAGATGGAGAAGCTCTATACAGTCAGCAAAAACAAGACCGGGAACTAACTGTGGCTCAGATCATGTTTACCCCATCACCCAACAATTCTGCTCTTAGAGACTTACTCAAGAGCTGTAAAAGTACTGCATGAAAAGAATTATACGAGAATGTTTATAACATTATTTTCCTAATAGTCAAAAATTGGGAGTGACATAAATGTACACTGCAGGAAAATAAATGAACACAATTATGATAGAGTCAGGCAGTAGAACACCAGTCAGTGATAAAATGAATACCTGACTGCCACACTCAAACATGTGAGTGTATCTCAAAGCAATATAAGTGAAGAATCCAGGCATATACTAACTCATTCCTTTTATGTGAATCCAAGAAAAGACAAAAATCTAATCTGTGGTGATAGAAATCAGATAGTGGTTGTGGGGATGGAAATTGACTTGGAAGGGATAGGAGGGCACTTTCTGGTGTGATGAAAATGTCCTTTATCTTGTCATGGGCATCGAGCCTTGTTAAGCTGAAAACCTGAGACTGGTCTCATTTGTTATTTATTTGTCAAATTAATTGTAAAAGTAAAAAAACCACAAAGAATCCATTTTGAAGGTAAAGAACAAATCCCATGCTTTTATGTATGGGTCTGTACCATCAAGAAGAACAGCATTAATATGTCCTGGAAGCTTCCTTAATATTCATTTCCATTTTGTGGGATATAGCCCAAGAGTAGGTCAAGGGCACTTGTTTCCTTGGACTAATTAAATGCAATAGGCAACCCTAATGCCCCTGCCAACCACATGACTCATGGACATCAGGTTGATGGGTGTTTTACATTAAACTAAGTGATCATAAATATTTAATCATATGACCACTGTTTTTAAATACATCACCCAGGACAGCACATTCCTTCTGGAAATGGTGCTCATCTGGCTTCATCCAGATAGCAAATAAGGGTCCCTGGGAAAAGATACTAAGACACGAAATAGAGTAACTACTCTGCAAATGTTGCTTGCCCAGCATTTATTTCCTATTTCCCCAATCCCCATTCCCAGTTTGCATTTAGGGATCCGTGTAGTTCTAGGGAAGATACCCTGGAGGAGGAAATAGCAACTCACTCCAGCTTTCTTGCCTGGGGAATTCTATGGACCGAGGAGCCTGGTGGGCTACAGTCCATGGTGTTGTAAAGAGCTGGACACAAATGAGCAACTTAGCATACATGTAGTTCTGGGGAAGCTAACCTTTCCCCTCCCTCATGTTTGTTCCTGCCAGTTCTAGGTTGGCAGCCCATGACCAAGACTAAGCCAACCATTGCATACCATCCCTGCCACCACAACAGAGACTGGATGAAGGTGGACAGGTGATCTAAACCAGTCCAATCATGCTGAATCACAGAACCTTAGCTTAAAAAAGTTTTCTGTCTTTCTCAGGATGACTGTGGTTCTCTTCCATGAGGAGAGCCGTGGCAGAGACACAGCAGAAAGGAGAGATGAGAATCTGACCAAAAACAGGGCTTAGCCTGCTGGCATGATAATGTCTGAGGTTAGGCCCCTCTCTCTCAACTTTCTGGTTACATGAACCAAGAAACCCTCCATATTGTTTAAGCCAATTTGTGTTGGGTTTTATATTGTTTGCAACCAATGGCATCCTAACTATTAGGTGAAAACCAGAATGCTAGGTCTGTTTGGGCAGAGGCCAAAGTTTGTGTAAAGGGTAGAATTAGGAATCAGAAGCCCTGAATTCTGATTATTGCTGGGTCATGATGGAACTATATGACCCCAGAGAAAACATTTAACCTGATAGCATCTTAGTCTAATCTTCTGCATAATAGGAAATTAGAGAGCAGAATCTCTAGGTTCTTTTGCATTAATAGCACTGGAGACATCGATGATAGTGATGATGAAGATGCTGATTTATTAAGTTCTTGCCATGTGCTCATGCTGTGCTCATTGTTTCAGATCCACTATTTCATTTGATTCGTGTAGCTCTTGGAATTTAATCAGGAAAGCAGAAGCACTGTGAATACTATGCAATAAGGGATTTATTTTAAGAGGACCCTAAACAACTATGGGAGAAGTTAAGGGTCCAAAAGAGGTAGTTGGAGGATCAGAGTAAAGTCCGTAACCAGTCCACCAACCTCTCCTCCAGAAGCTTGCAAGGGAGTATGGGTTGGCAAGCAGTTTCCACTGCCATGGTGGCTCAACAAAGGAGAGCCTGGGATGAAGTCTACTAGCATCTGGTGGGGGCCTGCGGTCTATGTTGGTGAGCTGGGCTGGCAGTCAGGAAGAATAGCTGAAAGTAGGGTGAGAGAAAGTAGAAACAACTGGTACTTACTTCCCATATGTTCCTCACTGCATCAGGCATAATGACCTTCAGCACTTAAAGGACACTGCTTCACTTCTGCCTCTCAAGCTTCATGAAAAAAATATTTTATACACAAGGAAGAGGAGTCTTGGAAATGTAGTTTCACCAGAGTGACGTCTACAAATCCTCTAAGAAAAGCAGGATAAGCATTTCCCCCCAAATTTAAGGAAGCTTGTCCAAAGTCATCTATCTGTCTGGTACTGGAAACAGAACTAAGATGCAGGACTTCTACTTAGTTCTTTTTCCATAGAACTTGGTCACTTGTTCCTAAATCTAACTTTGTTTCTAATATAAAACATAGTTTATTTTATTGATTGCTCTTTTCTCTTGTCATTTCCCTCCATGGTGATCAATGCCATCCATGACCCTATCTCTAGCTCCTTCCTTTTCACTATCCTTAGCCTTAGTTCCTTAGCCTCATGGCCTTATGGGCACAAAATAGCTGCTGCAGTGCCAGGTAACACACAGGCTAAGACTGTATACAGCTGAAGGAGAGACGGGGTCTTCTCTTAAGATTCTTTTTATTTGTTGGAGCCCCATTCCCCAGTTTCCATCCCTAGGACTGGATCGCACATGCGTATGTTCTAGGTGCAAAGGAGGCTAGGAAAACAAGTTACCAGATTGCAGCCTCCATGTTGCCAGCAAGAAGTAGAGCGTAGGTGACACTCTCAGGCAGGCATTCAACTGTGTCTGATGTGCCCTTTGCAGTTCCTTCTTTCTAACCTTATACTTCAGTCAGCAAAACTGAATAATTTTGCCTATGTTTGAATTACACAATGAATCGAGAAATCTCTTTTCTACTTGGAAATCCCTAAAATTGCCCACAGTAGCATCACTATGTAAAGACCCTGAAAGCAAATGGTCCTTCCAGCACAGTACCCTCTAAGAAAGGAGTGTTAATACTGCACCTTATGGTTTCTCAGCATTTGTACCATCCCCTCCAAAAAGCCTTTTTAGATTAGACTTTTTTTCCTGGTCAACCTCTCGTGAAATTTTAAAACCACAAATGTGTGTCTGTTTGTGTGCCATGTGTATATCTGTAATTTACACATAGAAAGAGGAAAGTTTGGTTTTTTTACACCCAAGACTCAATTTTCCCCTCCTTGACTCTGAGATAGTCTTCACTGAGAAAGCAAGATCTAGATCCATTTCTGAGCTCTTTCGTGTATAAGAGAAAGATACTCGTATTTTCCAAAGAGGTAGATATTAGTATTTGTCTAGGCATAATATTCAGGTCCCCTCCTGGATCACAGCCCTGCCGTGGCAAAGGGGCTTGTGTACCACTGAAACTATGAGCCATGCCATACAGGGCCACACAAGACAGAGGGGTCATAATGGAAAGTCCTGACAAAATGCGGTCGACTGGAGGAGGGAATAGCAAGTCACTCCAGTATTCTTGCCCCAAGAACCCCATGAACAGTATGAAAATGCAAAAAGATATGACCCTGGAAGATGAGCCCCCCAGGTTGGAAGGTATCTGATATGCTACTGAGGAAGAGTGGAGGGCAGTTACAAATAGATCCGGAAAAGAGGCTGGGCCAAAACGGAAACCTCTCTCCAGTTGTGGATGTGTCTGGTGGTGAGAGAACACTGCTGTAAAGAATAATATTGCATAGGAACCTAGAATATTAGGTCCATGAATCAAGGTAAATTGGACATGGTCAAGCAGGAGATATTAAGAGTGAACATACACATCTTAGGAACCAGTGAACTAAAATGAAAGGGAAAGGGGGAATTTAATTCAGCTGACCTTTATATCTACTACTGTGGGCAAGAGTCCCTTAGAAGAAATGGAGTATCCCTCATAGTCAACAAAAGAGTCTGAAATGTGGTACTTGAATGCAATCTCAAAACCAACAAAACAGTCTTCATTCATTTCTGAGGTAAACCGTTCAACATCATAGTAATCCAAGTCTATACCCCAACCACTAATGCTGAAGAAGCTGAAGTTGACCATTTCTGTGAAGACCTAGAAGGCCTTCTGGAACTAACACCAAAAAAAAAAGTTGTCCTTTTCATCATAGGGGATTAGAATGCATAAGTAGGGAGTCAAGAGATACCTGAAATAACAAGCAAGTTTGACCTTGGAGTACAAAATGAAGCAGGGCGAAAACAGAGTTTTGTCAAGAGAACACACTGGTCATTGCAAACACCGTCTTCGAACAACACTAGGCACGGACTTTACCAGATGGTCAATAGTGAAGTTAGATTGATTGTATTTGTTGCAGCCAAAGATGGAAAAGTACTATACAGTCAGCAAAAATAAAACTTGGAGCTGACTCTGGCTCAGATTATGACCTCCTAATTGCAAAATTCAGGCTTAAACTAAAGGAAATAGGGAAAACCACTAGGCCATTCAGGTATGACCGAAATCAATCCCTAATGGTTATACAGTGGAGGTGGCAAATAGATTCAAGGGATTAGATCTGTAGACAGAGTGAAAGAAGAACTAGGGACAGAGGTTTCTAACATAGTATAGGAGGTGGTGACCAAAACCATCCCCAAGAAAAAGAAATGCAAGAAGGAAAAGTGATTACAAATAGCTGAGGAAAGAAGAGAAGTGAAAGGCAAGGGAGAAAGGAGAAGATGTTCCCAACTGAACGCAGAGTTCCAGAGAATAGCAGTGAGAGATAAGAAAGCCTTCTTCAATGAACAATGCAAAGAAGTAGAAGAAAACAATAGAATGGGAAAGACTAGATTTCTCTTCAAGAAAAGGAGATAGCAAGGGAATATTTCATGAAAGGATGGGCACAGTAAAGGACAAAAATGGTAAGGACCTAATGGAAGCAGAGGAGATTAAGAAGAGGTGGCAAGAATACACAGAAGAACTGAAAAAAAAAGGGTCTTAATGACTCAGATAACCATGATGGTGTGGTCACTCACCTAGAGCCAGACCTCCTGGAGTGTGAAGTCAAGTGGCCTTGGGAAGAATTTCTATGAACAAAGGTGGTGGAGGTGATGAAATTCCAGCTGAGCCACTTCAAATCCTAAAAGATGATGCTGTGAAAGTGCTGCACTCAATATACCAGCAAATTTGGAAAACTCAGCATTGGCCACAGGCCTGGAAAAGGTCAGTCTTCATTCCAATGCCAAAGAATATTCAAACTACCATACAATTGTGCTCTGTTCACATGCTAGCGAGGTAACGCTCAAAATTCTTCAAGCTAGGCTTTAGCAGGACTTGAACCAAGAACTTACAGATGTACAAGCTGCATTTAGAAAAGGCAGAGAGCAAATTGCCAGTGTTCATTGGATCATAGAGAAAGCAAGAGAATTCCAGAAAAACATCTGCTTCATTGGCTATGCTAAAGCCTTTGACTGTGTGGATCACAACAAACTGTGGAAAAATCTTCAAGAGATGGGAATACCAGACCACCTGACCTACCTCCTGAGAAACATGTATGCAAGTCAAGAAGCAGTGATTAGAACTTTACATGGAACAATAGACTGGTTACAAATTGGGAAAGAAGTACAACAAGGCTGTATATTGTCACCCTGCTTCTTTAGCTTTTATGCAGAGTACATCATGTGAAATCACAAGCTGGAATCACAACTGCTGGGAGAAATATCAACAACGTCATATATGCAGATGATACCACTCTAATGACAGAAAGTGAAGAGGAAGTAAAGAGCCTCTTGGTGAGGGTGAAAGAGGAGAGTGAAAAAAGCTGACTTAAAACTCAATGTTCCTAAGATCACGGCATCTAGTCCTATCACTTCATGGCAAGTAGAAGGGGGAAAAGTAGAAGTGACAGACTTTATTTTCTTGGGCTCTGAAATCGCCCTGGACAGTGATTGCAGCCATGAAATTAGAAGACACTGGCTCCTTGGAAGGGAAGCTGTGACGAACCTAGACAGTGTAGTAAAAAGCAGGGCTATCACTTGGCCGACAGTGGTTGGTATAGTCAAAGCTAAGGTTTTTCCAGTAGTCATGTACAGGTTGTGAGAGTTGGACCATAAAGAAGGTTGAGTGCCGAAGAACTGATGCTTTTGAATTGTGATGCTGGAGAAGACTCTTGAGAGTCACTTGGACTGCAAAGAGATCAAACCAGTCAATCCTGAAGGAAATCAACCCTGAATATTCATTGGAAGGACTGATGCTGAAACTGAAGCTCCAAAACTTTGGCCACCTGATGCGAAGAGCCGACTCATTGGAAAAGACTCTAATGCTGGGAAAGGTTGAAGGCAAAAGGAGAAGCAAATGGCAAAAGATGAGATGGTTAGATAGCATCACCAACTCAATGGATACGAATCTGAGCAAAGTCCAGAAGATAGTCAGTGACAGGGAAGCTTGGCGTGCTGCAGTCCATAGGGTCACAAAGAGTCAGATACAAGTTAGCAACTGAACAAGAACAATATTCAGATGTGTCATCTTATTCCTGAAGAGGGAATGAACATTTGCCTCCATTTCTGACTTTCCATGTCTATTTTCACCAAGACTGACTCATTTACCTTAGTGTCAAGCCTTCACCTGTGGAGCTTCACATAAAATATAATGACAAGTTCAAGACAGGGGCCTGGGTAAAATGAAGAAGGGTAGAGAGAGCATAGGTATTCATTGGGATTCTTTATTTTCAAGTAACAGAAAGAATTTCTTTGAGGTGGCAGTCACTGATGAGATATTGTCTCAGTTTATTATGGATGCTATAACAAAGTACCCCAGGCTGGGTGGCTTCATCAGTAGAAATTTCCTGTCTCATAGTTCTGGAACTTGTAAGTCCACCCAAGATCGAGGTGTCACCAGGGCTGGTTTCTCCTGAGGCCACTCTCCTTGCCTTGTAGACGCCACCAGAAGGCGTGACCTTGCTGTGTGCTCACATGGTCTTTCCTCTGCAGGTGCATTCCTGGGGTCTCATTCTTCCTTTAAGGACCCACTCTCATGACCTCATTTAACCTTCACGGCCTCTTTAAAGACCCTATCTCAAAGTACAGTCACATTCTGAAGTATTAGGGGTTAGGACTTCAATGTGTGACTCTGAGGGGGCATAATTCAGCCCATAACAGTTAGAGGCTATCTCATAGACTCCATCAATATGATGATGGCTGTAGCAGAGTGGATGCCAGGACTGCTCCAACTGGTGTTTGGGATTTTTCCTTCTAGAGCAGAAACCTCTAACTATAATGCTTCCGAGCCCTAGGAGGTAGAATAAACGAGGACAGTCATAATGCATGGTAGGGCAGGGAAGTGGACAACTGGAGGGCAGAAGCCCTGTCTAAAGAGGGCACTACCCAGCTCCAGCTGATGGCATGCCTTCTGGCAACAGAGGCCCAGAATAGCCAGATCATCCACCTTCTAAGAGAAGTAAAAATCTGGAGGTGGGGGTTGAAGGGAGGGGGTTTGGTAAATTTTCAAAAAGGAAAGCAGTCTGTGCAGGCCAAAATAAACTTCTGCCAGCTGAATCTGTCTCATTTATGATTCCTGCTGTATCACTTTCTTATAATGTGACTCAGCTGCCTTCTTCTGTATGTCTTGGTTCTAAAGGGACAGGATCCAACTGGCTGAGCTGGAGCCAGATGTTCTTGAGAAGGATAACTCAATGGCTCCTGGTAAGCAGAGAAACGGAGAGGGTAGTCCCTAAAGAGGAGGGTCTAAGCAGAAGCTGCGAACCTCTCTTCAGGGGAACGGCAAGGTAGAGCTGTTGATGGCTTTTCAGTGTGAGTGGGACTTGGATCATCATGGGGAGCAACTTTCCACAGCTTTCAAAACAAAAGATTGAGATGAAATAAACTCAAACTGAAACACAAGGAATGTAAATCAGGTGTTTGTAAAAACTTCCAAGGGGAGTTGTAAAGCTGTGTGTGAGTTTACTGTGTGGTTTCTGGTCCTGTGAGATTGAGTTAAAACAGATCAATCATTTCTGGGCTCCAGGAAGACCTTGTCAACCATTCATCTTTGTCTCTACCTCCTTTCCCTAGTGCCCAAATCCCACTCACTGTCATCCCCCCAGACAGCGAGGGCTGTTTCTTATCTCACCAGCTTGCAGATCAAAGTTAGATCTGGGCACGGGCACCAGCCCACCTGCCTTCACCTGGTCTGCCTGTTAAACCACCGAAACCCCTTTTGTACCCTGTGATGTTGCTGCTTCTGTGTTTAAATGATGTCTTTATTTGAAAAGAAAACAAAAACAACTCAGCAATGGGCTGACACCACTGGGAAAACTGGCGTTGTCAACTGTTATTAAGAAAGAGGATATGTGAGGGTGATGATAAATTTTGTGCATAATTAGTTATTAAGGAACAGGTTGGCACCACTCTTCATCTGCTTTGACATGCCTCCCCCCATCTATTAACTTGTGCTGTTTGAATGTTACATGTGCAAATAGAGCTAGAGTTATCAGTAGGGGGCACAGCTGTTTGGGGGAAACAAATTAAATCATATCCATGGAACTATTTTGGTGTTTAAATCCATTCTAAAGATATCCTAAGACCAGCGAGGGTTCTTTCTGTCTTAGTCAATCAAACCCAGCTCAGGCTCCAGAGTTCTGTCTAAAACTCAGAGGGCAGCAGTAGCAGAAAATTATAGTATCAGAAAATTATAGTATCAGAAACGTCACAGCTGCTAAACTGTGTGTGTGTCTGCTTCTGATGACTTTTCTATCTTTTATTATTCTGGTAATTAATGTACATAATGCTTTACAGTCAAAACTGTCGACAGGGTGTTTTCTAGCGTTTCATTTGTTAGAATAGGCTTATTTGATGCTTGTCATATGCCACATTCTATGGGGTGGCAAGAGGGAGAGACAGGAAAACATGTGCAGAAAGAAATGAGTAAGAGGATGGATTATCAATTGTGGATATTAGAGGAAGAACCTAAATAGTTGGAAGGAGATCTGTTTAGGAAGATGTGGGGCATATGTTCCAAAATACTGGTTTTGAACCAGGGGTGATTCTGTTCCCAAGGGACATTGGGCAATGTCTGGAGACATTTTTGGCTGTTACAACTGGGAACCAGGAGGAGTAGCTATTGGCGTCTATTGGGGAGAAGTCAAGGATAGTGCTCAACATCCTATAATGCCCAGGCCAGCCCCCAGAGCAAATATCCAGCTCCAAATGTCAGTACTGCCAAATTGAGAAACTCTGTTCCCAATGAAGAGAATGGCTTCACACAGAGGGAACAGTCAAGAAAATTGAAGGTAACGAAAATAAAAGTGAGGACCTGAGTATATTAATGAACTCTGGCTGCAGCAATGCTACAATGCAGACATTAAACTTGGTGGCTTATAGCAGCAGGTACTAATTTTTGTTGCCTTCCAGAGCTGTGGCAACAAAACCACTGCTAACTCAGGCGTGGTTCCAGACTATAGGCTGGACTCAGATGTGCTGCGCATTTCCCTCTCTCTCCTTGGACAGGCAGTTACCTGGGGCATATTCTTCTCCTGGCAGATCACGGAAGCATAGAAGGCTGCACCGAACTGTATACAGGATTTCAGGGCTCTGCGCTTCCCTGGTGGCTCACTGGTAAAGAATCAGCCTGCCAATGGAGGAGACATGGGTTTGACCCTAGTTCTGGAAGATCCCACATGCTGTGCAGCAACTAAGCCTGAGTGCCACGACTACTGAGCCTGTGCCCTAGCGCCCAGGAGCTGCAACTACTGAAGCTCATGTGCCTAGAGCCTGCGCTCTACAACTAGACAAACCACTGCAGTGGGAAACCTGCCCAGTGAAACGAAAGAGTCGCCCATGCTTGCCACAACTAGAGAAAAGCTTGTGCAACAATGAAGATCCAGCGCAGCCAAGATAAATAAAATTATTAAAAAAAAAGATTTCAGGGCTCTGTCCACATCATAACCACTCCTATGCCACTCGGCTCAGTTCAGTCACTCCCTGTCCATCACCAAAACCCAGAGCTTGCTCAAACTCATGTCATCGAGTTAGTGACGCCATCCAACCATCTCATCCTCTGTCATCCCCTTCTCCTCCTGCCTTCAATCTTTCTCAGGGTCTTTTCCAATGAGTCAGTTCTTCCCATCAGGTGGAAAAGTATTAGAACTTCAGCTTCACCATTAGTACTTCCAATGATTATTCAAGACTGATTTCCTTTAGGATTGACTGGCTGGTTCTCCTTGCAGTCCAAGGGACTCTCAAGAGCCTTCTCTAACACCACAGTTCGAAAGCATCAATTGTTCGGCACTCAGCGTTCTTCATGGTCCAACTCTCATATCCATACATGACTACTGGAAAAACCAGAGCTTTGACTAGATGGACCTTTGTTGGCAAAGTAACGCCCACTTTTTAGTATGCTGTCTAGATTGGTCATAGCTTTTCTTCCAAGGAGCAAGCATCTTTTAATTTCATGGCTGCAGTCACCATCTGCTGTAATTTTGGAGCCCCCCAAATTAAGTCTCTCACCATTTCCATTGTTTCCCCATCTACTTGCCATGAAGTGATGGGACCAGATGCCATGATCTTATTTTTTTGAATGTTGAATTTTAAACCAGTTTTTTCACTCTCCTCTTTCACTTTCATCAGGCGGTTCTTTAGTTCCGCTTTGCTTTCTGCCATAAGTATGGTGTCATCTGCATATCTGAGGTTATTACTATTTCTCCCAGCAATCTTGATTCAAGCCTGTGCTTCATCTAGCCTGGCATTTCGCATAATGTACTCTGCATATAAATTAAATAAACAGGATGACAGTATATAGCCTTTACATACTCCTTTGCCAATTTGGATCCGGTCCATTGTTTCATGTCCGGTTCTAACTGTTGCTTCTTGACCTGCATGCAGATTTCTCAGGAGGCAGGTAAGGTGGTCTGGTAATCCCATCTCTTTCAGAATTTTCCACAGTTTGTTGTGTTCACACAGTCAAAGTCTTTGGTATAGTCAATAAAGCAGAAGTAGATGTTTTTCCAGAACTCTCTTGTTTTCTCCATGATCCAATGGATGTTGGCAATTTGATCTGTGGTTCCTCTGCCTTTTCTAAATCCAGCTTGAACATCTGGAAGTTCTTGGTTCACGTATTGCTGAAGCCTGGCTTGGAGAATTTTGAGCATTACTTTACTAGCATGTGAGATGAGTGCAATTGTGCAGTAGTTTGAGCATTCTTTGGCATTGCCTTTCTTTGGGACTGGAATGAAGACTGACATTTTCCAATCCTGTAGCCACTGCTGAGTTTTCCAAATTTGCTGGCATATTGAGTGCAGCACCTTCACAACATCATCTTTTAGGATTTGAAATAGCTCAGCTGGAATTCCATCACCTCCACTAGCTTTGTTCATAGTGATGCTTCCTAAGACCCACTTGACTTCGCATCCCAGGATGTCTGCCTCTAGGTGAGTAACCACATCATCATGGTTATCTGGGTCATTAAGACCTTTTTTTTTAGTTCTTCTGTGTATTCTTGCCACCCTTTCTTAATCTCCTCTGCTTAAGATGGTCCATATAATTTATCATATCATATCATATTATATCCATATCCATGATCTGAGTTCATGATCTGAGCCACAGTCAGATCCTGGTTTTGTTTATGCTGAATGTATGTGACCCATGCCGCTGGCCAAAGCTAATACCCAAGCCCCTAGTCCAAGTATGGGTGAGTTCACGTTACCATTTAAATCCATGGCTGGGCTATTACAGAAAAGCTGAGACTAGAGCACCCTGCTCCTCTCCGTCTCCCTGAGCATGGTAGAGATGGGAGTGGGACTGCGAAGGAGGCTGGAGCAAGATCAGAGAGACATGGCCTGGGGGTGTTATTCTTAGGGTCCTGAGAAGCTACTGGATGAGTTTATTCTAAGGAGTTGCACATAATAAAATTACATTGAGCAATGATAAATGACTGTTTTGTGAAGAATGGATTGTAGGAAGAAAGAGGAAAGCAGAGAGTCTTGGGAGGGTGCCATTTCAGAAGACTGGGGAAGATAAGATGATGTCTTGGTCTAAGGTACTGGCAATTGAAAGAAACCTAAGTGCACACGTTTAGGATGTATTGCAGAAATAGAATCATCTAGGCTTATTGATGGATCTGGCATCCAAGGAAAGGAGAAAAATCAGAGGTAACTCTAAGAGATTTTGTCTTGGGCCACTAGCCTAGATAGGAGGTAGTACCATTTCCAGAGATGGAAAACTAGGAAATAAACAGACTTGGGCAAAAATCAATCTTTATCTCATTTAATGCAGTGGTCTCAACAACCCTATCTAGAGATACTTTATTATCTCCTTTTCTTAGAAGAGGAAACAGGGACCCAGAAAAGTAGAGTAGCTTGTCCCTGACCACACCACTGATCAGTGGCAGACCTAGAACTTGAATCTACAGGCAGAGCTCAGTGATATTTTGGGTTTGTTTCCAGATCACCTCAATAAAGTGAATATTGCGATAACGTAAATTGCACAAGGTTTTTTGTTTTTCTGAATGCATTTAAAAGGCATGTTCCCACTATACTTTATATTAAGTGTGCAATAGCATTATGTCCAAAAAGAATGTCCATATCTTTTTTCTTTGAATGTCCATATCTGAATTTAAAATACTTTAGTGCTAACAAGAAAAGTACTAACCACCATCTGAGCCTTCAGTGAGTTGTCCTCTTTTTGCCGTAGTCACAAAGATTACAGCTCACCATAACAAGTACAATAATAATGAAAAGTTTGAAATACTGTGAGAATAAGCAAAATGTTGCATAGAGACAGAAAGTGATTGAACACTGTTGGAGAGATGGCACTGGTAGAGTTGACTGATGCAAGGTTGCCACAGACCTTCAACTTTTAAAAAATGCTCTATCTGCGAATTGCCGTAGAATGAGGTATGCGTCTAGTTAGTCTCTACCCAGGCTACACACTGTACAAGGTTGTTTCACTACTTCTCTCCCCCTGTAGGAGACGCCTTATTTTGGAGCTCCTGAAAAGCTTTCCTGCTCCTAAATAGGTTTGTTTGGGACCATATGTTCTAGGATTAGTCATTTATGTGTTGGGGAGGTAGGACTCTAGATGGAAAGCAGAGAAGCCTGAACTCATGTCCCAGCTCGTCTGCTATCAAGCTTGTATACAAAGGATTCAACTTATTAGGAGAATGAGGAACAAACGCCTTTCTGTGTCCCTGAGGGATCTGACCCTGCCTTCCTACAGCCACATCAGCTCAGCCATCCCTCCCTGGGCTAGTTCCAGCCACTGGTCTCCTCTCAGCTCCTAGGACAGGCTGAGTTCTTTCTCACCCACAGCCTTTGTGCCTGCTGCTCCCTTATCTGGTTCTTCATTCACCACTCCTTTGGCATTTATTTTATCTCCTCCATAGTGCTAAGTACAGTGTTTTCCGAAATGGTTCCTTTCCCTTTCTGCTGCCAGAAGAATGAGGAGATTTTTTCTCGTACTTTCACCATGAGGAGCTGGTGGGGTTGCTGGAGGTAAAGCTCACACGAGTGTGAGGAGCCCCCTGGAATTTCTAATTCTCAGGCTGGTGCATGATGAGCGCCAACACTTCATCAATTACAGTACATGGCATCCTGCCTGTGCTGGTTCCTGTCCTGGGATTTCTGCTCTTAGGAAGCTGTGATGCTCTCTATCCGCCTGTCTGTCCCTCCAGTTTTCCAGGCAGCAGTTTGCCCCCTGATCTCAATTCTTCTGTGGATCTTAGTCTTGCTTACTTTTGTTTTGTTTAGACTTTGTCTTATTGTGTTGATGAAAATGACAGCTTCCAAGTTATTTCTGTGTTATACCAACTACCAATAAATTTGAGGGGAGGGAATCTGCCTCCCCTACTTTGGTAGAGACCTTCTCCATTATTTCACTGTGTTTTCTTAAGATCCTGGAGCACAGCCTTGCATATAAAGATGCATAATATTCTGGGCTTATAGATGAATGTAAGAACCTAGGTTCATCACTTACTGTCAAGTTTTTTAGCTAGAAGTTGAATTACATAATCTCACAGATTCCTTCTAGTACAAAGTCTGTGATAATAAAGTATGGGGATTTTCCTGCAAAATGTGACCTGAAGTATAACTCACCAAGCTATGAAAACTATTTAATGTAAATGAAATGGTTCAATTTGTTATCCAGTCTCCTTTTGGAATATCGTAAATGCAGTAGACCTCAGACACCAAATGAAGGGATTCTCCAGCTCCTAAGGACTGAAAACGACAGAAAGGAGTGGGAACTTTCAAAAATATTTCCAAGACACATTGGAAGTGCTATG
Source organism: Ovis aries (assembly GCF_016772045.2). NCBI lineage: Eukaryota > Metazoa > Chordata > Mammalia > Artiodactyla > Bovidae > Ovis > Ovis aries. The sequence goes on from NC_056072.1 coordinate 29,705,293, forward strand.
TTTTCCTATTATTAAGAACATGAACTGAATAATGCCATTTATTACTTTTTAAAATGTGAGGATGAATTAATTACATGAATGCCTGCTGTTTTGTTTGGATGACATGGTATTTCAAAACACAAAACACAGGGTTATTACGAAGAAGACAATTATCAAAGAGGTGGTGCCAATTTGGGAAATTTAGGAGGTGATGTTTCAGGTTCCTTCAGCCTTAATAGGCTTCCCTGTGGCTCAGCTGGTAAAGAATCTGCCTGTAATGCGGGATACCTATGTTCAATCCCTGGGTTGGGAAGATCCCCTGGCGAAGGGAAAGGCTACCCACTCCACTACTCTGGCCTGGAGAATTCCATGGACTCTATAGTCCACAGGGTCACAAAGAGTCAGACACGGCTGAGCAACTTTCACTTTCACTTTCACTTCAGCCTTCATCTCAGGTGACCCTCCCTACCAAGTTAGAACTTGCGTCAATTTTCTCTGAACTTCGTTTGTCCTTGTTTAGTGCCCACATGCTGTGGACTCTTAGTGATCTGACCTGCTGATGATCCCTTCAGCATTGTCCCTATAGCAGCATCATGATTATTCTTTCAGAATCCATCCCTGCTCCTCCTCCAGACCATGAGATTCATGAAATTAGCTGTGAAAAGTGAAGTCGCTTAGTTGTGTCCAACTCTCTGCGGCCCCATGGACTGTAGCCTACCAAGCTGATCAGTCCATGGGATTTTCCAGGCAAGAATACTGGAGTGGGTTGCCGTTTCCTTCTCCAGGGGATTTTTCCGACCCAGAGATCGAACCCAGGTCTCCTGCATTGTAGGCAGAAATTAGCTGTAGTTTCTCGGTTTTATGTTGTAGGTGGACAGAGTTGGCCAATGGGTATATTTCAAACAAGGGATGGAAATGTGACCAATCCTGTACCACAAGAGTCAGGCTCAGGATTTTAAATGGAAATTTTTAAAATATTTATTTTATTTCCCTATATATTTAGCTGCACCAGATCTTGGTTGCAGCTTGTGGGATCTTTTCTTTAGTTGTGGCATGAGGAATCTTTTTTAGTTGTGGCATGTGAGATCTTTAATTGTGATGTACAAACTCTTAGTTCTGGCATGTGGGATCTTGCTCCCTGACCAAGGGTGGAATCTGGGTGCCCTGCATTGGGAGCATAGAGTCTTAGCCACTAGACCATCAAGGAAGTCACCTAAATGAAAGTGTTTGGAAGTTCTCTCCCCACTGGGTCAGACACTGCCAGGATGCAGGCCTACAGCTATTGCCACCTTATAGCTACCATATAGCCAGGGTATCTTAGGTGGGGTCTCCAAGAGAAAAACCCTGAAGCAAAGGTTTGTGTGCAAGAGGTTTATTTTAGAGGTGATCCTAGAAGGCACAGGTAGGAGCGTAAAGAAATGAGACAGGAAGCGAAGGAAGCCAAAGTAGAAAGCATTTGTGAGCAGGTTATGAGCCAAAGTAGAGAGCGCCTGAGGCTCAGCCCTGTTGGAAGCATCTGGAGAAAAATAAATTCTGGGGTTGTCTCACCCAAAGAACCCATTGTTTTTCAGTCTACTAACTGTCCTTCATTGGCTGATGCCTGCTCCCAGGGCTGCTGACTCCCTGGCACTTTTGCCTGTCTCCTGCAGCCTGAATCTATTCCTGTGGCTGGAGAAGGCCCCAGGGCTGAGCATCACAGCAGCTGCTACTGAGTGCCAGCATCATGTACACAGGAACGCTAAGTGTGGAAAGCACTCATAGGATCTGCTGCAATAAACTTCCCTGAGAACAGAGCCAGCACAGATGAAGCAGAGAGGGACCACGTTCTGACCCCCACTGTGACCCTTGCATACAGCCATATGTCGCTAGCCCTGTTCCTGCGCTTTCCTTACTATGGATCAGTATCTCTCCTCCTTCTCAAAGATTATTTGAAATGAGTTTCTATGCCTTGTCCTGAATAGATCCTAACTGATACATAGATTTTTGTCCCATCTTACAAGTATTTGAGCACATATCTCCCTGTATCCCCCTTAGAGGGTAAACCCCATAAAGAGTTTACTCTTCAGTCTTCTGAAGCACCTATTGCAAGGTTTTCAAGGAATACTTGTGAAATGAATGAATACTGATAAGATACATCAAAATTAAGTGCAAATCTGCATATATTAGAAGCCCATTGTCAGGCCCATACAGTGGGCAAGCGACATGGAGAAAATGGCTGGAACGGACTCATCCTAACAGTAGCACCTGCTGGGGGAGGACGGAACACAGCACTTCCTATTGGAATGTCCACGTGAAAATGCCCACGTGTTAGTAGGCACACTAAATTATTAGTGTTACACAGAACCTAGGACTTCCTTGGCTCTAGTTTTTCTCACAGCCCCATTTTTTGGCTCTTCCTTCAGTTCTGAGGGCTATACTGTAGCTTCTGGTCAGTTCTTTGCTTTGGCTTGAGTTTTGACTCAGTCTCTGTCACTGACCACCCCTGAACTCTGAGCAGCAGAGAAATACAAGACAAGACCCTGCACAAGCCAGAGTCCTCTCGTTGCGGTTCCAGATTCTGTCTCTAGTGGTCGCAGCACAGGGGTCTGTGTCATCAAGCCCGCTTCCCTGAAAGCTTCTGACTTGAACAGATTAGAACTGTCCCGGGCACATCCCACGCTTCCGCTAATGAATGGCTCCATATCTATCATGAATGAATTTTTCAAGTCTTCCATTACTGGGCTGTGTACCTACTCACGAAGTACATTTCCAGGCGATTTTGTCTGAATTACATGGTTAATTGCCTCATATTTCCAGCTCATGTTACAGGCTCTCTGAGTTAGAATGCAAGAGAGAGGTACCATGTATCACTTTCTACACAGGGGACAGATTCACAGAGCACAGTATATATTGATGATGAATGCTAATTTGTTTCTGACGTCTGAGTAGAACCAAGCTCAAAAGAGCCAAAAAGTTGAGGGATAGAGAAGTCAGACAGTTATCCAGAGAGATGTTTTAGCTTCCAAATTTTATACTCATTCATTCATCTGTTTGTCAAAACAAACAAACGTGCAAGTCTCTATGTTAGGAACAGTGAAGGATAAACACACAGATACACTCCTGTGTTGCATCCTATTAATAACTCAGGCTGTGATATGCACACCCATGAAGAAATAGGAAAAAGAGCAAGGGTCAAATAATAAAGTTATAATACAAAGCAAGATAAGTCTCTTCTAGAATTTTAGGCAGTAAATTCTATGGGAGTTCATAGGAAGGTAAGATCAGTGACTGAAGGTGGGATTCATGGTCAGAGTTGTCCCCAGAGGCAGGATCTGGATGGACCTTAAAGGAGGGGTGGGCAGTCATTGGCTGAGACAGAGGGTCACATCATTCCAGGACTAGGAAGTTTCCTGGCACAAAGAAAGCTGGGGAGTGGAACTTCCCAGGGTACAATTTTGTTGCCTCTGCTCCCAGGCTCTAGATCCCTAGCTGGCTCATTGTATTTGGAGTGGACTTGAGTCCGATCTCTCTCCCCTGTTGTACCAGCCTTGACATCTGTCACAGTAGTCCTGAATAAAGACGGCCCTTATCCACATAGATTGTATGACCTTTCCCACCCTCTGCTCAGGGGCTCCAAGGGTCACATCAGAGGAGGAGGTTGCAGCAGGAGGCAGAAAGCACCCACAAAGTAGCAGTTGGAAGAAAGTTTAATCAAGGGCCTCTTTGTAAAGATATGGGTGGGAGGGACACAGCAGGTGTGGTACAGGATGGAGGTGGGGGATGGTTGAGCTGGTAACCAAAGGGGTGTCATTGCCTCTAGGCAATGAAAGGGCCAGACAGTGAGTGGGCATATTTCAGAACCTGGAGGCAGAAGGGGTCGCCTTACATGGACCACTGTGATATACACCTCCCAGATCTCATTCAGTAGAAGACTAACTACCCAGATGCTGGCTGTGCTGTGTTGCCAAGGTCGTGTTCCTTCCTGGTGCAGCCCACGTTCAATGACTGACAGATATGGTAGTCCGAGTGCCTGACCTTCTAGGGCCAGTGCTGGATGATTCTGAAATGCCATTTCAGCTCCAGGTCCCCCAGTGAGGGTGGCCAAGGCTGACATTGCATCTGCATCCCTGGGGTCACTGGGGCCTACGGCCGCTCTACTGGGGTCCAGCTCTCATGAAGTCTTTCTTAGGAAGCTCAGTTAGATTAGTCCTTTCTTCAACCCTACTCGCTGAACCAGGGGTGTTCAGAGATGGTCCAGGCACTTGGTCTGAGGCAATGACCATTTTACCTCCTTCTGTCCATCTCCTTTCTCCTCCCAGTTCTGCTTAATTTTGTAAATATTAACTGAATATGAAGTGTCTAATGTGGGCCAGAGACTCTGCCTGACAGTAAAATTCAGGGGTGAGCAGAAATAGACACTGTCTGTGCCCTTCTAGAACCTGAAATGTAATGGAAGAGACATATTATTCAAATATCCCCACAAATAATGCAAATTGCAGCTATGGTGAGTAGGATGATGGAGAGTTTATATGATTCTCCCAAATGATGTGATTGTGAGATGTATGTGAGGTTCTCACACATACTGGAATCTCACACACTAGGCAGTTATGTCAGGGAAGCCCTCCTTCCCTTACCCCCAGTTCGCATATAAGGAGAGACCAAAAGATGATTAGAAGTGAAATGTCTGAGATGGAGTTCCAGGCAGAAAGAGGCCACATGCACACAGGTCTCAGGTGGGGAAGGGTCCAAGGGATGGAGAGGAGGCCAGGGGAACAGGTCATCCAGTGGCCTGGTATAGTGTGTGAGTGGCAATGTGGAAGAATAACAAGAGGGTAGAATGAAACTAGAGACACAAGCAGTGTAATAAAGGAGAAATGAAGAAAAGAAATGGTTTGGTAAAGGTAATTCCCACTATATTCTTTCACCATTCTAAAGACTCCCCATTTGCATGTGATCTGGCGTACCATTGACAAAGGCTTTGTCCTTGGCCAAACTTGAGTTAGGCTCTTCTGAGCCCTCTTTTAGACTAGACCTTGTCTGTAAGCCCTGTGTTTGAGCTTCCAAGTCCAGTTTTAGCAAGAAACTTACTAACTCAGTTTACAGAGATAAACCCTTGATATCTGCTCATCTCAGCCTGCCTTTAGTAAGGATTATGTTGATTCAGTAAGCAAAAATCACCTTATTGTTGATGTCTCCTCTTAATAATTTAGCATCCACGCCCACTCCTATTTCTCCCCTACTGCAATAGCCTTGATACCTATGGCAGCAGTCCTGAATAAAGTTTTTCTTGTCCTTTTGACAAGTGTCAGGATAAATTTTTTAACACCATACAATGCTATGATGCATTTGTATTTCATCAGATCCATGTCAAATTATCTTGTCATAAGTTTCATTTGTTTGGAACATTGAGTTTCATACATTAAGACATTCTTTGTTTTTGGCATCTATTTGTCGTATTGGGTTGGGTATCTACTCACAATTTAAAAACAGTTGTAGCTGGTACTATTTAGTACCTAGCAGCTTAGATGTAAAATCTGAAGTAGCAAAATGATATGGGTCATTCAGAAGGGATTGTAGAAAGATGAAATGAGAAAACCAAAGTCAAGCCTTGAATAATGCCCATGGTTAAGTTCAGCAGAGGATACTCAAGGTTAAGAGAAAAAAATTATTTGAGGAAGAGCAGACTATATCAAGATGTCAAATCTAGGGGGTTGACAATGACTGAGATGACTATATTAATCCTTAGCTATCTTTGTTGCAAGTAACAGAAACCCAAGTACACCAAAAATAGTTCATTCACTTACATAATGGAATATCCCAATAGCATCTCTTCAAGTATGGTGGACCTGGGGTCTCAACATATGCCTTGAGGACTAGAGCTCCCTACCCCTCTTGGCTCTACTTCCCTCTGTACAAAATCAGGGTTTTGCTAACATGGCAAATGGCTGGGAAATGGTTGTTGTACTAGAAGCCAACAGGCCACTAAGACTAGGAAGCCCCCCTACTTTGAGGTATCTTCTCTTCATATCAAGGGTGCCAGCGGCTCTAGATTTGCTTGCATACTCTCAAACCCAAGTCAAGCAGAAAACAGAGCCTCTGTCTTTGCTACTGTTCTGAGAAAACCCTGATAATGAACTACATTGGATCATTTTGGTCATCCTACCAACTATGAACCAGTCATAGTGGACAAGGGAGACTCTGCTCAGGATACCAGCCTGAGTGACACGTATTCCCTAAAGACAAAGGTGGTGTTAGTCTCAGCATAGACTGAATCCATAGGAGGACTGGTTTCCCAAGGGAAATATGGTTTCTGTAAACAAAACCTGAGAAATTAGACACTGAACAGAGGGTAAAAATCATAAACGCCTTCTCTAAAGATGTAACAGCCAGACAGAGCATCCTTCATGAAAAACCCACGATAAACCACACATAAATACTATGTAGGTAACGCATCTGGTTGGCTGAGTCAGTGTCCCTCTCCTCCAGCTGTCTGTCATTATGGAATCTCCGTTTCTATTATCCCAGTGATTCAGTTCATTCTGAGTTCTAGAAATAATATAAACAGATCCACAGTTGTCAAGCTTTGAGAGAGGTAAAGGATCCCCCTCCCACACACATACAGTGCTATTCTTGTAAGAATGATTGTGAGGATTAAGAATGAATCATTTTGGCAAAGGAAGGTGGATGAGTACAATACAAATGACTTTTAGGATAATATCACCTCCTCCCCCAAGGAGCTCTGATGGAGATGGAATGTTCTGTGCTCTAAGTCTTACAAGTAATTCAGGCACTCACTGAACACCCAAACCACGCGCCTGACTCATGAGCAAGGTGAGCGCCTACAGCACATTTTGCAGACTTTATTCTAGAGGAGAAAGGAAAGGGAGAAGGGAGAAGGAAGGTGGCACCTCGAAAAGGTCAAAAGAAATCCTTGCTCTCTTTTTAAAACTGAGCTTGCTCATTTCTGTTGGTGGGTAACCTGGTAAGGACTGATAGGCATTTCCTAGTCTCAGGAACCTGCTGTTTCCTAGCCAACCCCGTTCTCCATCTTGCCCTGTTAGCAGCACCCTGATTTTGTACTGTTTGAGGCAACCATAGCTTCAAGTGGTCTGGGTCCTCCTTAGTCTTGTGTTGGAGTCAGCGTGGCATAAATTGTTGGCCAGTATTCATCAAGGCTTCCCCACCCCATCCTTTTCTATAGTAGTAGACATCTCTGCTCAATTTGTAGCTGGGCCCATAGCAGTGCAGAGCTAAGATGTTTCTCAGACTCTGTTACAGCTAAATAAGGCCATGTGACTGAGTTTTGCCCAGTGGAATTAAGTTAATGTGATGTGCACTGTTTCTAGAAGTAAGCATCCTTTATAGAAAGGGATTTTGTCTTTCTGCTCCCTTTTTGCCTTCTTCTGTGCTGGAATGAGGACTAGAGGACTGGAGTTGGTGCAGCCATCTTAGGCTATGAAGCAACTGGAATTGAAACATGCACAGAGAAGCATAGGATGAGAAAAAGCCCGGGTTCCTGAGGCTAGAGGTGCCAGAGAGCTCTGGGCAGAGTAGCCAGATTCCAAATGTGAAAGTCAACTTCTATATAATGTCACAGTTATATGAGATTTTCCATTACTTTCAATCAAGTGTAATTCTTATTTACATACATGCTAATTTGATGCTTCTCTGATAAGGTTGATTTTACTTGTGAATAGAGTTTATCTGTTTATTCTGAACAGAGATATGAGAGGATATCTGATGAGACACTAGGAATTTCTCTCTCAAACTTAAAAATGAGACAAAAAGAGGCCGTTTCTTTTCCTGTCTTCTTGTTTACATATAATGCATTTTATTTACATATTATGTAAAAGGGATCCTGAGATACTAAGAGGACCCATCCCAAGGCTGAGCAGAGACTGGCAGAGTAGCTAGTGGGAAAAGATCTGTATCCTGATGACATCATCCAGTCATTTGATGAACCCCAGCTCCCGAGAGCTATCTCACAACCAGACTTCCTGTTACAGGAGATCATATCTTTTCTTTACTTAAAAAAACATTTCCCTTATGTTTTCTTTCTCTGGAAGCTGGCAGCATTCTGACAGCTACCCTAGGTCCATTTCCTTCTTTGTAAATCCCGGCCAGTGAGTCAAATAATAACAACAACAAAACCAGTAGTAACAGTTGACACTGATGAAGTGCTTAGCAAGCCAGTCCCATGCTAAGTCCTGTGCATACCATTTTTCTCCCCACACAGTCTTCCTAGCCTTTCACTTGCCAGGTGAGAAAACTGGAGGCTTGAAAGGGTAAGGAGCCCAAGTTCTCTCAGCCATGAAGGTTGGGATTTGATGCAGGAAGGCAAGGGGCACAGGGCTAAGACCTGGCTGGGGATTCTACAAAGCTAAGTAGCTGCCCATCTGTGGCATCTCAGGGTTTTAGAGGAGAAAGAAAAGGGTCAGACTTCATGCCCTTAAAACCCCTTTCAGGTCTGGTCATTGACCTGTAGGGAGCACTCAGGGCTCCTCCCTTGGCGGTCCACTTGCTCCTCAGATCTTTTTTTGGGTGAGAGCTGAGGTGGTAACTTTTTATTTTGAAATGAATTCAGATTTATGGAAAATCTATAGGAATAATGCATACACACACATATATATATGCATATATACGTATGTATGTGTATATATACATATAGATACCCTTCACCCAGATTCCCCACTGATGAGCATTTTACTACATTTGCTTCAGAGGTTGGGGGGGAAGGTGGAAAAGGAAGAGAGAGGGGGAGGAGGAAGGGAGATGGGTGAGCAATGGAGAGAGGAGAAGGGGGAAGGAGGAGGGAGGGAAAAGGGGAAGGGACTAGGGGGAAGGAGAAGGAGGAATAGGAGAAAGCGAGAAAAGGAATGAATGTTCCTTTATCCATAAATGTTTTAGTGTTTATTTCCTAAGAACTGCCTCTGTATAAATAGATGATACAATTTCCAAAATCAGAAAATTAACATTGAGATGCATGCCCCATGGCATCCAGACCCCCTCAATACTGTCCTTCATAAACCTTCATTCCTCTCTGGTCTCAGATCAAATCCAAGATCCCACATTGCTTTTGAATGTCATGCCTTCAGTCCTCTTCCGTTCCTTGCTGCTGCTGCTGCTGCTAAGTCGCTTCAGTCGTGTCCGACTCTGTGTGACCCCATAGACGGCAGCCCACCAGGCTCCGTCGTCCCTGGGATTCTCCAGGCAAGAACACTGGAGTGGGTTGCCATTTCCTTCTCCAATGCATGACAGTGAAAAGTGAAAGTGAAGTCGCTCAGTTGTGTCCGACTCTTAGCGACCCCATGGACTGCAGCCTACCAGGCTCCTCTGCCCATGGGATTTTCCAGGCGAGAGTACTGGAGTGGGGTGCCATTACCTTCTCCATTTAGAATTCCTTTAACTCTCATGATCTTGATTTTTCTCAGGGAAACAGGCTCGTGTTACGTTTGTAGAAAATCCCTCCATTTGGCTTTGTTGCCTCACGATTAGATTCAGGTTGTATATTTTTGGCACAAATGTCACATAAGTGATGTGGTTTTTCTCAGCGCATCCCATCAGAAGGCACACAGTGTCCATTTGTCCCATAATTGGTGAAATTAAATTTGCCAGCCTTGATTAAGGGGGAGTCTGCCAGGTCTCTCCACCTTAAATGACCATTTTTCCTCTTTCTATGTACTGATAATACACACTCTGTGGAAAGAGACTCGGGAGACCACACGTAAACGATAATATGAGATTAGGTGAATAGCTCTTCATCAGCAAACTTTTACCTAGTTGTTTCAGCAGGGGTGGATGGTTCCTGAAGTCACTGGACATCACTTACTTGGATGTTGGCCATCGCTGGCTTCCTTGACTCCAGAGGATCAAGAGAAAGTTACTCCACCCACAAAGGAGTGTTCCTCTCCTGAGTGGGCCATGCTCCCTAGATGGGAGCCCTTGCCTGGTTAGAGGGTCTAGAACATCTGCCCACGACCGCCTTTTTCGGGGAGCTCAGATTCCCCTTATTCTCTGGGCATCGTTGAAAGTGTGCTCCTTTCCCCACTGCCTGAAGGAGAGCTTGGGGTCAGCTCCTCTCACGTAGAGTGATGAAGTCTCTGCTGTGGGTTTCGGCATTGAGGGAAGGCAAAGCAGACCCATGAGCCCCCCATCTGGGGTTGGTTACTGACAGTACCACCCTGGGTTCTTCACCACATCCTGCTGCCGTTCACCGCACAGATCTGCTGCAAGAGTGACTCTTGGGCTGTTCCACTTTCCTCCTGGCCTCTTTTTCCCGTCCTCTCTAGGTGGTGAGGTATTTTGAGATATAAACCAATGTTGCTGCTCTGTAGTCTTCCCTAAGACTTCCCACCCTTCTCCCCACTTTGGACAGCACAGCCACCTCTTGTTTGTTTGTCTTTTTCTTGTCTCAGAGAAAGGTTATGTGGAGTACAAGGCAGGTAATTCTGAGGCGTTTGTGTTTCAAAAGCCATACATATGTTAAAATTTGGCATTATAGAAAGTAAAAGAGAGATACTGTCTTGTTTGTTTTGTCTCCGCCAGTGCTTCTAAAGTTCCTACAGCCTAGACGTGTGAGAAACAGAGAGAAAGAGAAGGAGGCTCAGATGGTGCGCATTGCTGACCTCCCCACCAGAGAGGAGTGGAGAAATGGCAGGATCCCTGCGCTGATTCAGAGAACCTGAAAAGAGGATTGTACCTCACTCTGGGGAGAACCCAGGGGCATGGCAAGGATCCAAGAATGCCACGGCCTGCGTAATTCCGAGAAGGGCACGGCTGGAGCGCAGGCGGGCTGACAGGCTCTGAGGAGAAGAGAGAGCCGCAGGCAGTACCCCCACCAGGTGTGCTGGGGCGAGTCAGCAGATGGCAGGGTGGAGGTGGGGAGAGGACAGCATCTCATTCTGCACACAGACCTCGTTCTGGGAAACTCAGAGCCAGTTCCGCACAAGAAGGGGCAGACGCTGAAGTGACAGAAATTAAGTTTCTGTCCCATTGTGGGATAGGAGCTGCCCATAAAGCTTAAGGAGCTAATCCAGACAAAGGAAGGTTTATTTCTTGTGCCCTGGTTCTGCAGTCTGAGCCTTACTCCGTGTACTCTTCTCTTTCTACTTTCTTATTTCTGTCACCTCCTTTTATCATCCCATCTCCTGAATTAGTTTGGTTTAGGTAAGTCACGTGTAACCAACAAAACCCTCAAAATGTCAGTGGCAATAACAAGAAAGAAATCATTTTCTCTCTTATGCTGAGAAATACTGAGGTAGCAATCCAGGGTCAGCGACGTTGTCATCAGGAAGCCAGGTTCCTTCTATCTTTCTGCTCCATCGTCCTCAGCATGGGCTTCCATCCTGTAGGTCTACTCACCATCCTAGAGGGCTGCTGGAGCTTCAGCTGTCACAACCAAATTCCAGGAAAAAACCGGAGAGGACAAAACAGCCTCAGATGAGTCAGCATCCTTTAAGGGACCCTCCTGAAAGTCACACTGAGAACTCCACTCTTTAGTTCTTTCACCAGAATGAGGTCACACCCAACTACAGGGGAAGCTCGGTAATGTGATCCATTGACTATACTAAAAATCGGGTCTCTTGCTAAGCAGGAAGGGGAAATGGCTTTTGGGTGGTACCTACACTTTCTTCCAAGCCACCCTTTTCCTGTACATACATTTTCCTCTCTGTCTGTCTGTCTCTCCCCTTTGTGCCTCTCTGGCTCTCATCTTTTCCTCTCTCGGCTCAGAGTGCCAACTCTAGTGCACAGCACCTGAAAGAGCCACAGCTTCCTAGCCCTGCTGTACACCCCAGATTCCACGCAAAAGACATCGTTTCCATCGTGCTAGTTACAGTCGGCCAAGCATGCCGGTGCCATCATGCTCGCCTTGCCCATGTGTTTTCAGTTTCACATGGTTGCAATGGATATGCTTCCTTCTTGACGACAAAGTTTCAGGCCATCTCCTGTTACCCACTGTGTGTGGTTGTGTGTGTGTGGATACATGCCAAGGAAGTCATCCCAGAATCTCCAGATGGTACTGTGAGCTGGAGCTGCCATTGACAAGAAAGCTTGCAGTGCAGGTGCCCTGGGAAACACTGGCGGAGCTCCCCATTGTTAAGGGAAAGGGAGGGGAGAGGAAGAAACTGACATTTATTGACTATCATGCACTAAGTCTTGTGATTCTCAAATGTGATCTCAAATGTTTTTCTCTTACGCCAAAATGATGAAGTAGGTAGGTACTTCTCTTAGTTTGGGTTCTGTTTAAAGCTGACCTGCAATCAGAACTTGGAGACAGGGATTTATTTGTGCAGAGGTTCCAGGAAGAACAAGTGAGGAAGTGGTAGGTTAGTAAATGTTTATCAACCAGCTCTCCAACAAAAACAACCACCACTTGATTTGTAGCACTGGGTGATCTCCATGGTGTAAATATGCCACCAGGGCCAATTTCAGGTTGCCATGATGATATCATGAAACACAGAGCTGGGAGGAGATGCACTTGTGGCTCTCATAAATCAGTGCAATCTGGCTCCAGAGAGTCAAAAGTGAGACAAAGGTTAAAACCAATGAAGGATGCCTTAAGAAGCAGGTCCCTGCTGTGGACTATGGAAACTCAGTCACATGGGGTTGTTCTGGGAATCCACTAATGTCAGATCCAAACATTTGTCAGACTCCCTTCTCTATTGACTGTAGTCACCCCTAGGCATTAATCCTCCTCCACCTCCAGTTAGACCTCCATACCCTTAATCAAACGCGCATGATACCTTCAAAGGCCTTCAGGCAGAGAAGAGTGAGCTCAGGTGCTTGAGGTGGGAAGGGGTCAGCATGCTGGGAAAATCCTTTGCCTGCAGCTGTTGGTGAACTCAGATGGGCAAGGGTACAAGGGTTGGGGCAGCACCAGCAGCAACATTTACAGCAAAGGAGCCAGCCCACTCTTCTAAAAAATAAAGGACCAGAGAATAGATGTGTTACTGTCTTTGCTTGCCACATACGTCTTTGTCACATATTCTTTTTTGTTTGTTTGATGACACTTTAAAAATGTGAAAATCATCCTTAGCCTGTGAGTTGAGCAACACTGGGGTGAAGGCCATAGGCTGCCAACTCCTGTGCCCCAGAGCAGCAGCAGCAGCAGGCCCTGGTTGCTGGTCGGAGTTGCAGACACCAGCCCAGCACTCAATCACCATCTGCGTTCTGGGCACAGTAAAGTCTGAGAAACACTATGCGGCTGTATTACTGTTTCCTCATCAAGATGAGGAAACCTGATCTTCAGAGATGGCGAGTCACTTGGCAAAGGTCACACAGAGCCAGGACTCAAACCCAGCTCTGACTGATCCCAAGGCCATATTCTGTACAGGTTTAAGTATAATTGTAAATGAGCCATAAACTCTCGTTTTCATGTTACCATATTTAAAGTAATCTGGCTAATTCAGAACAGTATCTAAGAGATTTAGCACTGATGTCATTGAGGGAAACTTGGAAGTGGAAAAAAGAGTCTTTTTTAGCAGTCAGTTTGCCAAAAGACAGGCAAAGAAGAGAGAAGCCAGAAATGTGTATTCCTGGGTCTGTGAGGGCCATCTTCCTTATATAGGATCTTGGGTATCCTAGGAGTATACCGAGTCCCTCGATATATTGGAACTTCTTTGAGAGCAGGAACAGAGTGTCCTGGGAGGTCCTCAGACCTCCCAGAGAATCAAGTTGCTTCTACAATGGAACAGAGACAAAGTTCACAGACTCCCACTGCTAGATTGACCTCAGTTTCACTGCCAGGAGGTCAGTTTAAGAGGTTCAACCTTGGGACTCATCCTTACAATGCACTAACCTCACTGCGATCCTACTCTGTGGTGTAGAACAGTGTCTACTCTGAGGCAGGCGAGTTGTAGTGTATCAGTTCAGTTCAGTTCAGTTCATTTCAGTCGCTCAGTCATGTCCGACTCTTTGTGACCCCATGAACCGCAGCACGCCAGGCCTCCCTGTCCATCACTTGCTCCTGGAGTTCACTCAGACTCACATCCATCGAGTCAGTGATGCCATCCAGCCATCTCATCCTCTGTCGTCCCCTTCTCCTTCTGCCCCCAATCCCTCCCAGTATCAGAGTCTTTTCCAAGGAGTCAACTCTTTGCATGAGGTGGCCAAAGTACTGGAGTTTCAGCTTCAGCATCATTGCTTCCAAAGAAATCCCAGGGCTGATCTTCAGAATGGACTGGTTGGATCTGCTTGCAGTCCAAGGGACTCTCAAGAGTCTTCTCCAACACCACAGTTCAAAAGCATCAATTCTTCAGTGCTCAGCCTTCTTCACAGTCCAACTCTCACATCCATACACGACCACAGGAAAAACCATAGCCTTGACTAGACGGACCTTAGTTGGCAAAGTAATGTCTCTGCTTTTGAATATGCTATCTAGGTTGGTCATAACTTTTCTTCCAAGGAGTAAGTGTCTTTTAATTTCATGGCTACAGTCACCATTTGCAGTGATTTTGGAGCCCCCCAAAATAAAGTCTGACACTGTTTCCACTGTTTCCCGACCTATTTCCCATGAAGTGATGAGACCAGATGCCATGATCTTCGTTTCCTGAATGTTGAGCTTTAAGCCAACTTTTTCCCTCTCCTCTTTCACTTTCATCAAGAGGCTTTTAGTTCCTCTTCACTTTCTGCCATAAGGGTGGTGTCATCTGCATATCTGAGGTTATTGATATTTCTCCCGGCAATCTTCATTCCAGCTTGTGCTTCTTCCAGTCCAGCATTTCTCATGATGTACTCTGCATAGACGTTAAATAAGCAGGGTGACAATATACAGTCTTGACGTACTCCTTTTCCTAGTGTATAGATTAGAGCATGACTCAGGTCCTCAGCTTGACTTCCAGACCATCTGATCTTTTTGTCCCTTCTTGGGGTTCTATTTATGCATGTTGGATATTATGTTTTTACTGCTTATACTTCTTTTCTCTATCATTGCACCTTTTTAATCTTGTCTGCAGAATGTTTAAAGAAGTTCTTAACCATATTTATCTGATTTTAGTTTTCTGTAGTATCCCAGGAAAGACACTGCTTCTAGTGTGTGTGTGTGTGTAACAACTTTATTAAAATATCTTTGACATACTGGTTTTTTTTAGTGTGATACCCATAATTTTCATCTCCATTCAATCTTTATCAGATACTGAGTTATTTTTTTTCTTTGTGACTATCTGCCTTCATTTTATAGATATGATGTGTCCTGAGTTGTGTTCAAAGTATTAATAAAAGTTTCCTAGCTTTCAAAATGTTTATCTTTCATAAGAAGACATTTGCTTATTTTTTCAGATAGGTCCTCTTCCCACTGCCACAAATATTAATTTCTTTTTGTTCATTTTTTAAATAGAGAATAGTTCTCTCTTTGAATTATTAGGAGTCAGGATGGGTTCTTTCAGAAGTTGTGTTCATTCATGTCTGAGTCACTGATAGGAGATGGAGGGGAAAGAGAATGTGGTGTTAGCAGCCTGGACTTTGATGCTAACTGCCTGCCTTCAGGTCCCAACTCTGCCACTCCCTACTTGTATAATTTTGGGTAATTCACTAACAGCTCCAAACCTCTGTTTTTGTTTTTTTGTTTTTTTGTTTTTCTATTAGATGGGAATAATAATACTGGTGTCCTGGGTGTGTCTTGAGCCTTGACATATGGTACTCAGAAAAGTGCCTAGTACAGGGTAAGCTCTGATAGTGTTAGCCATGATGATGGGAACAGTGGTGGTCGTGGTGGTGATGATGAGGATGACAGTGATAGTCAAGGTAATGGTGATAATGACGACAATGTTTACAGTGGCGACCGTGATCAGACTTCATTCAGACAGACTCTTTGCCTTTATTTCCAACTCCATTATTTCTTTGCTTTTGGATCAAGTCAGTCTTTGAATCTTGAGTCTTGCTCTTGTATTATTGCATTTTTCAGAAGTTCTTCAAGGTTTCAGGCATATAGATACGGGTCCCTTCCTTGGTATAATACAGTGGTATATTTATTATTTTCTTCAGAACAAAATCTTCCCTGGTACCCAAGAACGACCTGTTTTGCTTAGGAGATATTTTGGTTCTCATTCCATAGAAACTAGAGCCTGAGACCATGTGTATCTGACAGTACTTACTGGAGAATGCAATCCCAGGTCACAAGAGTGAGGGGAAAAAAATGAAACAGAGAAGGAGGGAAAGTAAGTACAGGTCTGCAGGGCTGAGCCAGCCACAGGGTCATAAGGAAACCTAGCGTGGTGGTCACGTGGTGGCACCGCAGATGGGCGGTGTAGGATCCTTGGTCTTTGGAGCAGTCCATCAGGAGAACCATGTACAGGAATTTGAATGCTGGCTGCTTCGCATCCGGGTGTCTCATTGGTCAGTGAGAGCCCTGTAGGGCATTGACTTACTGTGTTTCTGGGTTGTGTTTTCCCCTCCAGGTAGCTGCTGAGGAAGTCAAATTCCACACCCTAAAATGTGCTACTTCTTGTGGGCTCAGACATAGTGGGAGGAGCCAGAGTCTCCACGGGTCAAGGCGGTCCTGGACCCCAGAGCAGGTGTGATGGAGACCATGTGAAAGCTTTGCTTTTTGTCCAAGAGAGACTGGGACTGCTGTGGGGATGCGGATCAGGGGGCCCGGCACATGGAGGGGGCCCTTCACTGACAGAATATTGAGAGGACAGTTTTATTTTCTCTAGTGTAGCATATGCCTGGGCATCCAAGAAATACCTGTTTTGTTG
Source organism: Ovis aries (assembly GCF_016772045.2). Taxonomy (NCBI): domain Eukaryota; kingdom Metazoa; phylum Chordata; class Mammalia; order Artiodactyla; family Bovidae; genus Ovis; species Ovis aries. Next base: position 29,721,945 of record NC_056072.1, read on the forward strand.
GGAGATGTTTTGGCTCAGGTTGCCTGAAGAATGGAGCTTAGAGTGGTGGAGCTGAGTATACATGAGGAGGCCCATAAACTGGGTCCCACACAGCTTGGATATCCAAGAATATAGGGAAAAACACATGCTCATTGCACTGATTTTTAAAAGGCTAGATTCAGTGCACTAGTTTGTTAAGCAGGGAATGCGAGCTGAGGGCCAGGTGGAACTGTGCAGAGTGGTAGGGCAGTCACAGAGAGACAGGATAGCCATCTCTTTATGAGATTCCCAGGGGGAAAATAGAAAAGCTTTTCCAGGAGTTTTATGAAGTTTTGTCTGTGCTGAGCTATAAGCGTTCTTCCCCACTTTCTTTGAGACCCTTAGCAACGTCTACATAATATGCTGTAAAATGGACTTATTTAGGGCAGAGGCATTTGCCAGAAGTGCTGAGTCTAGCCTCCAAGCAGGCACAAGGCCAGCTGGCATTGCACTGAGATGTCTGCTTTGCATGGGTTTCACCAGGTGCCCACATTTCTTCTGAAGCGCTCAGATTCTTGATTTCAAGCAACAGAAATGAACCCTGGCTTGCTTCAATGAAAAGGAATCTAGAAGGATATGGGGGACTGAAGGATTGCATATTACAAAATGGGCAGAAACCAAGGCAGTTCCAGTAGGTCAGTCAACAGGAAGACTCACAATGGATTTTAACAGGAAGCATCTGTCTGGGACACTATCTCTCACTGCCATGAATGAACCAGCCACCTGTGACTCTGCCTCACACCCTGCTAAGCTGGAGTCCAGCTAGCTCAGCCACATCAGACACATAGGCATCCTGGCAGGGGAGGAAGACTGCTCCAGCTAATGCTGTGTGGGGCAGGGGTGTTGCAAATTTTGCCTGTAATTCCACTTGGAACTGGAGAACACAGTCATTTAAACAGTGAGCCCTGGGATCAGATGGCCTGGATTTGAATCCCATTCCTGCCATTTCCTTGCTAAGTGTACTTGGGAAAGTCACTTAAACTCTTGTTTCTCAGTTTCCTTATCTGGGAAATAGGGCGTCACTAAGCTTTGGTTCAATAATGTATCATTATGAAAATGAACTATGGTGAGAGCCCTCATTTCTAGTGCCAGAAGTTGTTAAGCAACTTGTATTCATTTCCAGTGGCTGCTGTAACTGATGACCACAAAAGCGAAGGTGGCTTGAAACAACAGAAATCTGTCAAGTTCACTGCCTGGCAGCCAGAGGTTTGAGATCTAGGTGCCAGCAGGGCTGCACTCCCTGTGGGGGATTCGGTTTCTTGCCTCTCCCAGCTTCCTGTAGATCCTGCCGTTCCTTGGGTGGTGGCCACACTACTTCAAGCTTTTATTTTTTCACATGATCTCCTCTGTTGTCTTCTTTTCCTCAGCTGTCATTCAGTTTAGGGCTCACCCAGAAAACTCAGGGTAGTCTGATTTTGGTCTTCAAACTGAATTATATTCACAGAGACCTGTTCTCCAAAGAAAGTCATGATTGCCAGGTTCTGGGTGGACATTTTCCCAGAGGGTCACCATTCAACCCACCACGTAACTCCTCATTTCCACGTACACCCCCCAAATTGAGAAAGGAGTTGAATGTTGGATAGCCAAGCCAGGAGACCTTTTATTTATTTCTGTGTTGGTAATCCCAGTGGACATGGGGACTTGGAGAGGGTGTGCCTTATATAATGAGTCATTCAGCTTGTGTGAGTCAGGCACATGAACCTATGCCACCAATATTGTTTTGATCGGAGTCCTGAGGGGTGTTTTTGGAGCTCATGTGAGAAACACCTTACAGGAATAAACATGGAGACATGACGGATCATTCCCAAAACATACTGCTTCCTGCCTTAAGACCCGAGCTGTCAGCTATATTAACACCTGGTGATTGAAGGTTTTTCCCCCGTGAGCTAAGATGACTGAGGATTTGAAGCTGAAACTTCTGAGATGATCTCAGTGGTAAAATGTCAGTGACCACAAGCCCTCCCATACTGCAATAAACTCTGCTTTTGTGCAAAGCTAGCCCTGTGTGCTGGAAGATTATGATTTTTCTGAAGAAACCTCAGAGAGGGGAAAGGAATGGTGCAGAGGCCAGGAACTGGTTCTGTTTGTACCCTCCTGGTGGTGGCAAAAGAGAGAGGATCCAAGATCAAGATCATCCAAAAAGGTCAGGCAAAATAAGATGTGGCCACCTTTAAATTTATACCATCAGGGCCCATCCTATCATTTGGAGTCCACAGTACACCACTGTGACATAAAAATTAATTTGAGCAGAAGGCATTTGAGTTCCTGAATTTCCTTCTTCCTTAAAAGCAGAGTCTCCCTCCAATACATGAAAGTCCCCTCACCAGGAGCTACCAGAGAAGTTTGATTGTTATTACCGGAGACAGAAGTTTCCACACCACAAGGAAAAGACATGGTCACAAAGCAACAATCTATTCTAATCCCATCTATTCTCCTAATGGCCAGTTTGCCCTTTTCCAGAGTCATTTGTTTTCCAGTCAGTGCCCTTCTCTGCCTCCTCTTTCCCTATTAAGATAGTATATAAGCCTCAAATTCTAACCACACCATTGAATCCCATTTGTCTATGAATCGTCTCCGTCCTGATTAGCTCTGTCTTTTCTTTTGCTAATCTGTCGTTTGTCTATTTAATTTGTAAGCCCCCAAGGACAAAACCTAAGAGGGTAGAGAGTTGTTTTTCTCCCTGATACTTTCATACACAGTTCAGCATGGTTCTGTCTCCAGGAGAGTCTTGGTTTTTCCTCTCTTTCTTCATGGGTGTGTGTGTTATCTTTAAGAATATTATGATATCTTCTGGAAGAAGGAACCACATTCCCGCAGGGGCTGTCTTACACATCTTACACACACACACACACCACCCCCTGAAAGAGACTCTGAGAGAAGGATTTAAGTACAAGGTGTTTCTTTGGGAGAGGATCTCACTAGGGAAATGGGGAAATGAGACAGGGAAAAAAGGAAGATATCACATTTGTTACTGAACATCCTATTGCTGTGGCCAACTGGGTCTCAGTCCTGCTGGGACTTGAGAGAACTGTGTAGAACACACTTTAGAGTTAAGCCACCCAAGGGTCGAGGAGCTCGGTATTTATCCTCTGCCTCTAAGTCTTCATTAGCTGATGGCTGCTCTTAGGAGTATCTCTTCCCCTAGCACTTACAGTCTAAGCAGTGTTCTGGGAGAGAAGTCCCTTAGGCAGAATCACAGGTACTCACAGAAGACTCCTCAGGCGCGAATGGACTACGAACCAACAGTGTTTAGGTGGGCTCAGTGCCCATGACTGTGGGCTTTGCAGTTACAAAGTCCTGGATCCAAAGCCCGATTCAGCTAGCTGTGACGTTCTGGCAAGTTCGTTCTCTCTCTCAACCTCCTTTTCCTCCTTTGTAAATTGAGTGTAATAATTATTTAACAAGGTTTGATTCAAAATGAAACACTCTTGTGAAAGGTTTAATACGTGCCTTGCGTAGGGGAAGCACAGCGCTGACACTATAGATACCATCTGAGTGAACTTTGAAGTCCCTGCACTTATTTTGATACTTCGTGATTTAAGTGAGTCCTGGAATATAACTGCATATGTTAGCATACAATTGAGGATGAAAAGAAAAACTCCATTCTTCTGCCTGCTAAACACTTCTGACATCAAATGTGTGGACGACACCAACCAACTCTCCATCATCATCTGAGTGTCTTACAGTTCAATTCAGTTTGACACTGTCTCCTTGAAAATGGCATAAAATCCCATAGATTGAGGGCTCCATCTCATAAGACTGTCTTCCGCCTCAGATGCCAGTTGCAAGTAATAGGTCCCCAGGGTATCCATGTTTCCATCTGACTAGGCTTCACATCAGGGGTTCCATGATCTCTTCCTTATATTCAATAAGTTGCTGTAATGGCCCAGAGAATTCAGGGAAAGCCTTATATTTACCAGTTTATTATAAACAACGGATATGATAAAGGATGTGCATGAATAGCCAGATGAAGAGGCACACAGGACAAGGGCTGGGAGGGTTCCCAAGCACAGAAGATTTTGTCCCCATTGAGTTGAGGTTATGCACCCTCTGGGCATGTGAAACGTTCACCAACCCAGAAGCTCTTCAAACCCCTTCCTTTAGGGATTTTTCTGGAGGCTTTATCACATAGGCCTGACTGATTAGTAACTCCATATTCAGCCCCACTTCCCTCCCCAGAGGATGGGGGATGGAGCTGAAAGTTCCAAGCCTCTAAGCATGACTTGGAGTTTCTGGTTAATCAGCCCCCATTCAAAAGCTATCTAAGAGCATATCAAGAGTTGCCTTGTGAAAACCAAAAGATGAACCCAGGAAATTCCAAGGGATTTGGGTACTCTGTATCAGGAACTAGAGACAAAGACCAAGTATTAGAACAAAAGATGTTCCTAGCATCTTTATCACTTAGGAAATTGCAAAGGTTTGAGGAGCTCTGATCAGGAGCCAGGGAAGAAAGCCAAAATGTTTGTTTCTTATTACATCACAGTACCAAAAAGGATGCATGAGTACCTCCTTCCCTTTCAGGGTCCTGGTCCACAGCAATCTAGGACCAATTGGGGAGGTATTCAGCTAGTCCAAGGAGTTCAGAGAACAATGGGAATGAAAAAGAGGGAGACTACAGAGGAAACCATTCCTTGTGGCCATCAAAATGGTCCATCCGTGGACTGGTGGTTACCATGGAGACAGCTTGCGTCAACCTGTGGCCTTTCATGGTGTGGTTGGCCACAGTCAGGTGTGTTAACCTAGAAGCCAGATTGTTCAGGAAATGGACTCTACCTTCCCAACCTTCTAAATATTAAGAGCCCAAGAGAGGGACTACATGCACAAGGCTTCTTACACAGAGCCAGCCTCAGGCATGGTCTGCCTATCAATCCTTACTTAATCCTGCTTCACCTAGTGTTTTTACTGAGGACGAAGGTCTTCAAACATAATATCCTTTGAACCCCAGTCTCCTGTGGGAATCATGATGCTAGCTGTCTTAGCCCAAATTCTCTAGACAGCAGAGCTGGAGGCAAATAATTAGATGCTAATATTTTATTGGAAAGTGCAAGCCCAGAAATTCTGATGGGAGGGGAAAGGGGACTGAGGCTGGGCATGAATGACAGCAAATAGGAAATGTGTAAACCAAGTTGGCACAAAAAATGACCAATTGCTTCCCTTCTGGTCACCATCCTCAGAGAGACCTTGTTAACCTCTCAGGCCAGAGTGCTGGTCAAGAGGATGGGAGAAGAATTTATCTTTGAGTGCCTGTCCCCTACTCATCAAAGGGTTTTTCCATAGGATGTTAACCTCCCCCAATACACACTTCTAGGGGTGTTGCAAATTTTGGGGTACAGGAGCATCTCACATCTCAGCAGCAAAAGGGATACTCTAGGGTGGGAGGGGACAGGAGAGCCATGTGGTCATGAGTGAAGGCTGTCAGGTTATACTCTGGGGGGTGGTGACAAAGATGCTCTTTAACCAAACTCTAGTCAGGCTATTCTGAGTATTGTTTCAAGTAGACCCCGTCCCTGGGCATGTCCTCACAAGCTCAAATTTAGCCACAATCCTGTTAAGTCAATTTTGGTAGAATCTCTCAGCTGCTTCCACCCCCAGGTGGCTGCCTGCCTTCAGGAAGAATCCTGTTGTGTCAGTTTAGCAAAGAGTGGCCCCGCCCTCTTAGTAATTTTCCATCTGCTGACATCTTTCACCTTCCTCTTTGGCTATAAATCCCTACTTTTTCTTGCTGTGTTCAGAGTGGAACCAACCTCTCTCCCCTACTGCAAAGCTCCAGTGTGGCAGTTCCCCTAAATAGTGTCTTTCTTAACACTTTTAACAAGTATCAGAATAATTTTTTCCTTTAATAGTGGCTAGGTCACAAAGAGATGATCCATTCTTGTGAGTTCAAAATCTGTACAAGGTACTTGATATGCCATTTCTGTAGGAAAGAAGGGACTCTGGATAAGAATTAAATTTTTTGAGCATTTACTCGGCATTAAACACTCTTGTAAGTTCTTTATACTGCTCATTATTTTGTACCTTTTTGTGAAAACTTACTGGGATATAGTTGCTTTATAATCTTGTGTTAATTTCTGCTGTACAATGAAGTGAATCAGCTGTATGTGTATATATATCCCCTCTCTCTTGGACCTCCCTCCTACCCACTTCTATCCCACCCACCTAGGTCATCACAGAACATCAAACTGAGCTCCTAGTGCTATACAGCAGCTTCCCACTAGCTAGCTATAATCTGGTACCATTTTAAAATCTATTTTTCAGAAAATGAAATGTGAACACCATGAGTTCTAATCAACTAAGTTAGGATCACTCAGTTAGTAACTTTCAGAGCCCAACTCTGAACCCAGGTAGACTAGCTCCATAGGATGTTTCCTTAGCCATTTTCCTTTGACACAGAATACTATTACAATGTACAGAAGTATATGCTGACTCCATCCCTTGTCAATCGTGGGACCTAGAACGAGGAAGGCCATCCCTGGGGCCCTGTTTGTTCACCTGTACGATGCGTGTGAGCATTCATTGGCACTGTATGAGAACGAACATGGTGAAATATACCACAGAGTTTTCATCTCAGTGCCCAGCTCCAAATAAACACACACACTCCGTTTTATGTGTCATTATTATAAAATAACTTTTAAGTGATTTCATTTTACCTAAAACAGTGCTCATTGAATAGAATGCATTTTGGGTTTTTTTGTTTGTTTGTTTGTTTGCCACAAAGAATCACACTTAGCTTCTTTCAAGTTTTAATTTTGATCACCTCTACCTGCCCGAAGTGTGCAGTGCCCTTCGCTATGGAGTGTTGGAGCGATTAGTGACTGAACATGCAGTGACCCCTGTTTACTTTCTGTGAAATCCAAATTGAGTGAGCCAACACACCACAGGGACAGAGCAGAGCTGTTTGGATAATTGCTGATCATTCATGGGGATCAAATAAACCTTTGCAGGAAACCTCATCCTTGTACTGGATTATTACAATGCTTCAGCCAGATCTCTGACTTTCAAAATATCTTATAAATTTGGTTTGAACGCTTGTATTAGGTTTAATATCATCTTATTTTTCTGTTTTATGAATCATGTCAGTTTCTCTCTGGAGCTTGAAAGAAACGCTATCCATTAGCAGAAGGGAAAGTCGTTAAATGACTCATCCTGTCGCAGGACAGCAAGATGCTCTATCTCACAGTTGTTTTATGTGCTCATTTGGGGGTGGGACGTGAAGACACTAATCCTGCAGCTGACCCTCTGCCCCGCCCCCTCTCAAAACCCTCCTGAGGCTATTTCCATGCTGTTCCTTATCAGCATACACATCACATACCCCTGACTGTTTTTTGCATACATAACCACACATCCATAGTTCAGTGATCCACTCAGTAGAAAAAGGAAGGACTCCCCAAAAGTAAATTGTTCAACTAAATGAAGCTTATCCTTGCAAGCAACACATTTAAAATGTTTAATCATATTTGAAAGAAATGTTTCCAAGAGGTATGTGTCCTAGTCAGAAATAATTTCTGGTGACAGAAACCTGCCCAGACTACCTTAAGCAAAATGGGGATTTTATGGAACAGCACAGTGGTGTCTCCTGGAGTCTAAGGGCAGAACTGACTGAGATTTCCTGAGGGACAGGCAAATCATAGTTCAGTCACTGGCTCAGTTCATAGTGTCAAGGACCACGCATCCACTGATCTCTAATTCTCAATAGCAAACTATAATGGACATGATTCAGGGTCCTGATTACTTACTAGGAGTAAGAAGCTAAGTTTGGGTACCAGCTCTAGGTGTAACTAATACCGTAAAGTCAATCATTTGCTAGTGGTTCTTAAGCAAGGAAGGGCACAGTTCCTCTCTACCTCACAAGAGTACTAGGAAATAGATTAGGGCACTATTGATTGTCACAGTGACTTGGATGGGGGACACTGATGGCATTTAGTGAGCAGGCATTAGGGGCCTTCCAGTGCACACAGGAGTCCCACAAATGAGCAAATAAATGGTCTCATAATACCACTCTTGTCCTCAAGCCACCAAACTCCAATGATGCTCTTACTGAGAAACATGAAATGCCTGTGAATCTTGATTTCACTTTCTCAAAATGAGCTCTGGGGGTTATTACAGTTTTTAAACTCTGTAGTCCAGCCCTTACTGTGAGATACCTTAGAACAGACAGACCCTTTGGTAATGATTTATGCTGTTAGACACACATTTTGATCATCCCCATTCTGGGCACATGGAAGGACAGGGGAATGTGACCAGTATTGGCCAAAGAGCTGTGAGCCAGATAGCGTGTCACTTCTAGGATAAACAATTGGTGGTCAGTAAGACATCAGGAAGGTGCTCATTTCCTTTTGCTGTGGCAACAGACATTGTGACAGATGGTGGCTGCTATGTGAGCCTGGGTCCTAGAATGAAGGTAATTGTGATTCAGAGTAGAATCTTCTGCCTACCAATGATGGACATATGAGTGAAAAATAAGCCTTCATTATTTTAAGTTGCTCAGATTTGGGAGATTGTTTGTTACTGCAGCAAGCCAGCCAATCTTGACCGTTACAGGTTCTCAAAATTGTCATGTACGAGAAACTCTTTTTAGGGAGAGGGCAATGACACCCCACTCCAGTACTCTTGCCTGGGAAATTCCATGGATGGAGGAGCCTGGTGGGCTATAGTCCATGGGGTCTCGAGGAGTTGGACACGACTAAGCGACTTCACTTTCACTTTTCACTTTCATGCACTGGAGAAGGAAATGGCAACCCACTCCAGTATTCTTGCCTGGAGAATCCAGGGACGGGGGAGCCTGGTGGGCTGCCGTCTATGGGGTTGCACAGAGTTGGACACGACTGACGCGACTTAGCAGCAACAGCAGCAGCAGCAGAAACTCTTTAAAGCACTTTTCAAATAGTAATGCATTGAATTCTTACAACAACTTTATGAAGTAGCTCCACCTTATTATATTCATTTTATAGATGAGGAATGTGAGTCACAGAAAAGTTGAGCAACTTGCCCACATGATAGGAAGTGATAGGGCTGCAGTTCCAACCCAGGCAGTCTGGCTCCAGAATCCATTAACTACAGTGCTATACTGCCTCTCGTCTCTCAGGCAGCAGTTACCCCTAACTAAATGGATTTAAGCTAATGTGCTTTATTTATCTACTTTCTGCTTTCAATGTTTTTAAAATTATGATTCTTTATTCCTGTTAGTTATCACTTTTCGCCATTACCTGCCTCTAGCAATAACCCCTCCTTTTTTCTCTTCTAATGTGCTGTCTCTAATTCATTATGGGCTAGGAAACCAGATAATTAAGCTTGTTATGCGTATTCTAATTGTGACTAATTGAGTCTGGCCACCTTGATAGTCAGTCTTGCTCTCTTCCACCCCTACTCGCCTTGCTCACTGTCTTTTAGTTGTGTGATAGGTGGCTCTTGTATCTGTCTCCCTTCTAGAAAGCATGGTCTTTTGAGAGAAGGTAATGATCTTAATTCACCTTTGTGTCTTTCTGTCCCCTTTCCCCAACATCTAGCACAATGCTGTGCATATGTTAGGTGATTAATAAATATCTGCTAAGACTATTAAGTAATTAGGTTCTGAGTAATGGCCTAAAAGCTTGCCTGTAAGTTAATTAGATGGGCTTTGCTACTAGCCTTTGGGACATCTGTTTTAACTGTCCCGAGGCCTTTGGGACTTTCTCAGTATGTCTTGGATGCTTAAGATTATGGGTCAAAGAGATCAATAAATTCCTTCATTTAGTCCCTCAGCTGATAGTTATTGAATTTCTACCATCATATTAAAATACTAGCAGCTTATATTTCCTGAATACTTACCATTTCCTGAATATTTATCATTCATTTTAGACTCACAATAGTCCAACAAGATAGATACAATTATCATCATCCCATTTGATAGCTGAAGAATTTGAGGCCCTGAGAGCATTTTTCCCAAAGTTTCATGGCTAGTAAGAAGTAGAGTTAGACTAACTAGGTACTGGGGATACAGGTGGACAAGAAGGAGAAGGTGCCTGTCCCTATGAGGGTGACGTTCTAATGGGAAAGCCAGATGAGAAACAAGCAAGCATGTAGGTCCACAAAATAATTGCAGGTTGTGACTAATGCTTTAAAAGGAATAAATAGAATATTGAAATAAAAAAATAAAGCAACATCATAGGGGTGTGATCCAGCAGGGCATCTGTGATGATGTGCCTAGTTCATCTATCACTGCATAAAAATTACCTCTATATTAGTACTTAAAATAATAAACATTTATTTATTATCCCCCAGTTTCTTTGGGTCAGGAATTAGGAAGTGGCACACCTGGGTGATTCTGGCTCAGTTTCTCAAGAGGTGTCAGTTGAGTTGTTGGCTGGGGCTGCAGTTATCTAAAGGCCTGGCTGGGGCTGGCAGAGCAGTTTCTGAGACAGTGCAGTATATCTGACAGTGCTCAACCAGACAAGCAGAGCCATCAGGAGAGAGATCTATCCGGGTGCTGTGGCGGCTGGTTATCAGGTTCTCTCCACATCTGGTGCCAGAGTCTGTAATCCAGAGAGCAGCAGTCAAGGTGGAAAGATTACTAGCAGGCTAGAAAGCCACAGGCACAAGCTAGAACCCTACAAGGACAGACTGAAACTTGCCTTCATCCTGATGAGGAGGACATCCTGCAGAAGCCGGGACCTTTTAAGACACATCTAAACACACACACCTGACCGAGCCCCTTGCATCACATGGACAGGGTGAATTAGCACACCAAACAAAGCATGTGTGATTCAAAACTGCTGCTGCGCCACGTCTACCCTCCAAGCCTCAGAGAATTTCCCTTGTGGCCCAACCGACCTGGAAACATACAAAAAAGGAGATTCTGTAGTTCACCCTAGTCAAGTTGACACACGGCAAAGCCGTCACACCATCCCAGTCACACCTGAGACTGTTGGAAGACGACACTCGCCTTTGACAGGTGGCCTTAGTTCCTCACTGCATGGGCCTCTCACTAGGGATGCTTGAGCGTCCTCATGTCATGGCAGCTGGCTGCCCCCACAGTGAATTATCCAGAGAGAGAATAAGGAGCAAGCCACAACCTCTTTTCTGGCATACTCTTAGCACATACTGTCAGATCCACCATATGCAATTTATTACAATTGGTCACTGCATTAGGAACACATTCAGAAGGAGGATCATTAGGCTCCACCTTTTGAAAAAAATGTATAGAAGACTTTGGGGACATATTTTAAAATGCAGTAACTCAAAGAGCCAGAGCCGAGTGTTGAAGGCAAGGGTGACAGCAAGAGGCCCTGAGGAGTATGATGAGTGCAGTTCCCCTCCTGAGGATCAATGTGGTCAGAGATTCTCAGGCAAGCCCTGGGGAAGAGCAGCCTCGCATGAGCCAGGCCTCCCCAATTGCTACCATACTGCTATTCTGTAATTGAATTGGTGAAAACAAAACAAAACTCAATCTTCTATTACATAAATCATTTAGATTTATAGCTGAGTTTAAACATAGTTTCAAGAAGTTAAGGACCAAATTGATCTATAACCACCTTCCTGAGAAGGTCCGTGTACTGCAGCATGACCCCTGCATAAGCAATTCTTCCAGAAGCAAGGCAAACCCAGTGCCATACAGAACAAGGTGGAGGTATCCTGGGAGAACACATCTAGTTGAGGCTCCACATTCCAGCTTTAGCAAACCCTTTAGTTATAACTGATCTGCAGCAGGGAAGCCGTGTAGGGAAGTAGGTATTTCACAAGTCGATGCTCTGTCCTGGTAGTCAGATGAGATAAATCAACTGATTTCCCCAATGAGATATGTTTTCTGTTTGAGCTCGTGCTTTCAATTATCCAGATGAAAAAAAAATTTCATTTGGGAGCTCTTTGCCAGATCTTGATTTTCTCGCTGATTCCCACCTCCTGAACACTTCCTCTTCGCTGGCTACTTGGAAATAGAGATTCTGATCTTTCTGTTTAGTGGAGTGTGTGTGTATATGTGTGTTTCACTGGGAGAGGGGGCAGGCAGGGGTGGGACAGCACTCTGAGCAGTCATGAACTACCAGATAAAATGCCCTTGATCTGATAGGTTTGCTTCAAACCATCAAACAGCATCGCTCGACAACCCGGCAGCCTCCAGCTGATGGATTTGCAGAAGTGCTCAAGGATAATTGGCATTTTAATGGGAAAATGCCATGTTCCCAAGTGTCAGAATAGCAATAAGATACCCCAAGGGCCATTAACACAGTTCTTGGGTAATTAAAGCTGCTCACCCATCAGTCTTGGTCTCAGAACCTTTTCCATGCTTGTAGCTGGGCTTCTGGGGGTGCCCGATTCTCAGAAACCACTAAATTGGAACTCTTGGGATCAAATATCTCTTCCCATTCTAACACATGCATGCAAAAGACACCAAGGAGCATATACCTCTGTCAGTGACTGACTTCCCTCTGTTTTATCTTTGGTCCAGGTTGGGGTCAGGTAAGAACTTTGAGAGCCTTGGTTGATAGAAAGGAGAATCCTTTTATCTGTAAGCCTTCTGGTGTCAACTCACTAAGGGCATATTTATTGCAAAAGGACATTTTGAGCCAATGCAGCCAGTGTTTACTGGGAGTTTCCAGGTACCTGGGACAGTGTGCTTGGTACCCCTTGGCTTGTTGAACAGGGCTGGGGTGACATTTTAACCTTCACTCACCCTCTGGTGTCTGCTCAGTTGTATGAACTGGTTCTTGCTAATGTTTGATGAGTATTTGCTATGCACCCAAGCATTGCTTCATTTCATCTTTATAACTGTTGTTCCCTGTAAAGATGAGGGAGAGGAGGTTGAGAGAGGAAAAGTCCAAGGTCACACAGGATATTAGAAATCAAGGTCAAACTGTTTGACTCCAGAGCTCAAGGTTCTAACCACTATGTTACCTTTCTTTCATTCACTTTTCAAAATTTGGAGGCTACTTATGTCTATACCTGTTATGGAAGTATGTTCCCCTAGGAATGAATTCTTAATTATCATTTTGCCTGCTGCTGTCTTGGGAGTATGGAATAGGGTGCATGTTAAATTGTATGGACCCACTGAGGGCTTTGAGATGAGGCTCCTGTCATAGTCCATTCAGACTGCTCTAACAAAATAGTACACATTAATTTCTCACAGTTCTGGGGGCTGAGAGTTCAAGATCAGGTGCCAGCAGATTCACTGTCTGGTGAGATCGCACTCCCTGGTTAACAGACAGCCATCTTCTCCTTGTGTCCTAACATGGCACAAGTTAAGAGGGGTCTCTTGTATGAAGGCACTTATCCCACGCATGAGGGCTCTCATGACCTCATCATCCCGCAAGGGCTTCAACTCCCAATTCCATCACTTCAGGGGTCAGGATTTCTACGTAAGCATTCTGAGGGTACACAACATTCTAACAGCTGGTGTGGTAGAATGGTGCTCTCTTTTTCCCTGACAAGGACAGTCTTCAGGAAGAGATGTAAGAGTCATCATTCTAACAGTTAACAGATGACTGACTCAAACAGGGTAATCTGTGGATTGTTTCATGAAGGGACTCTACAAAGCTGAGGGCATAGTTTGAGTAAGCCAGGAAGAGGTGGGAGAAAATAATGAGCCTGGCACAAATCAGAGCTGTTCCCTCCTGTAGCTGTGAAGGGAAAGACGACCTATGGTTTCAGGTCCCCAGAGAAGGTGACCCTTGAGATGGCTGTCTGATGGGAGCTGTGGTCTTTGGTAGACAGACAAGCTTCAGTGAACCGACATGGGGAAGCCAGGGGATAAACCCCTAGCCTCAGTTTCCTCCCATCTTTCATTCTCCTGCTTCTGCCTGCCGTTGGCCAAAGCCAACTAAAACCCAAAGGGCACAAGAGCCCTGTTCACCCGGTGCATTTCTGGGGCAACCTCCCTAGCACACAGCATTTCTGGGCCAGAATGGAGGCAGGTCTCAAGCAGGAAGCAAAGATATCCAACAGCACAGAGCAGTGAAATAGAAACATGTACAGCAAGACACCAAGTGGGAATGACTTGTTTCCTGAGAGATAGCTGTTGGAGAAAATACTTCGTTGTTGTTTTTAATGAGGAGAATCTTGACTTCCTTCTGCTCCTTCATTTAGAAGAGGGAGAACTTATTGAGTGACAGCTTGGGACAGACCAGGCATGGTAGCCCTGCCCTTTCCCTGTCTGTCCCCCTCGGGAACTTGCCTACTTACACAAAGTATGTATTCAGGTGCTCCCTTGGCTGTGAGGGTTTCTTAGCAATAAACCCCTGCCTCTAAGGAGAAGGACCTAAGAGTTTCCAGGGTTGTCTGAGACTAGCTAGGTAAATACATCAAGTTCTGGGTAGCAGAATTAGCAAGACCTTTGGCGAGATCTGAATGTGTCATCTGCTCTAGTTTTATCCGAAATACAACTGGTATTTTGATCTCCTCCTGCCTTACACCTTTGTCATTGCTCAGTTTCCAGCCTAAAGTGGAAAAGAAAGAAGCTATATTTATTTAACCTCAAAGTTAATCAACAGGGATCCCAAATTGAAGGCAAAGAAGCATCAAAGAGATTACTAACCTAACTTGTCTTCAGAGATCATTAAGAAGCAGATGAACTGGTTTGCCACCAGGCAGCACCCCCCATCCTCTACCCCATCATCAGCCGGATGTATTTGGAGTTATTTCTTACTGATGGGAACTGAGGGGTAACGTGGCTGGCTCTCTCATCGCTCCCCATGGAGGATGGAGGGGGTAGTACTTCATCCCCAAAGCCAATGAAAGCAGTTCCAGAAGGGTCACCCCAAAATTGAGCAGAGAGAGAAGAATCAGAGAGAGAGAGATGGGAAGAGAAAGAAACCAGAGAGCAGCGGTGGGTCGTGTAGACACCAAGAGATGTGGCTTGATTTGACCCTCTTGCCACTGACCCACTCAAGGCTGTACTCCAGCAGCAAGGACAGGAGCTGAGGGAGGTGTTCTGGTTACCTATTGTTGTGAAAAAGCCACCCCAAATTGCAACAGCTAAAAATAACAGCCATTTTATTATATGTCATGAGTTTCTGAGTCAGGAATTTGGACAGGGCTCTGCTGAGAATTCCTCTGTCGCATGTGGTGTCGCCCGAGGCCCTCGGTTGTGTGCAGCTGCTGGTGGACGGACTGGATTGTTGACTTGGTGGCATGACTAGAAGGCTGGGCTCAGTGGGGACTATTGATCAGCATGCCTGCACTCCGCCTTGATAGCACAGTGATCTCAGAATTGTCAGACCTGGTGGGCTGGGTCTCTCAGAGAATGTTCCAAGAGATCCTCATGGCAGCTGCAAGGTTTCTTATGACCTGGCCTGAGACAGAGAAGGCAATGGCATCCCACTCCAGTACTCTTGCCTGGAAAATCCCATGGACGGAGGAGCCTGGTAGGCTTCAGTCCACGGGGTCGAGAAGAGTCGGACACGACTGAGCGACTTCACTTTCCCTTTTCACTTTCATGCACTGGAGAAGGAAATGGCAACCCACTCCAGTGTTCTTGCCTGGAGAATCCCAGGGACGGGGGAGCCTGATGGGCTGCCATCTCTGGGGTTGCACAGAGTCGGACACGACTGAAGCGACTTAGCAGCAGCAGTCGCAGCCTGAGAAGTCCCAGAATATCCCTTCTATTGGGGCTTCCCTGGTGGCTCAGCAGTAAAGCATCTGCTTGCCAATGCAGGAGATGTGGGTTCTATCCCTGGGTCGAGAAGATCCTCTGGAGGAGGGCACAGCAACCTACTCCAGTATTCTTGCCTAGAGAATCTCATGGACAGAAGAGCCTAGCAGGCTGCAGTCTATAGGGTCAAAAAGAGTCGGATACAACTGAAGTGACTGAACATATACCCATGTCCCTTTCATTGCATCCGTCAGCCCAGGTTCAAGGGGAGAGCAAAGAGATTCCTCCTTTGCTGGAAGCTGTAGCAGAAACTCCTCAGCTATCTTTATCTACCCTGGAGGCATCTGGCAGGTGTCTAGCCAGGAGGTATGGCTCAGGTCAGGGAAATGGGGATGGGAGGCCCCTCTCTCCAGGCTTCTGGTACAACTTAGTTATCTGCCCCAGGAGCAAGCCTGTGCTGGCTGCCAGCCCAGCAGAAGACATTGCCAGAGAAGTCGAGAGAGCCTCACATAGGAAGAACAGCACCAGCTTAGAAACACTTATCTCTGCTTCCCCAGCCTGCCTCTCAAGCCCCACTGCAGAAAGGAGGAAGGCTGTAATGGAGGGGGATGAGCTGAGGTGGGACCATACCCCTTCGCTACATGACCCTGAGGGTCAAAGCCAGTCATTTTTCTGGGAGGTGAGATGTGAGAGTTTACCAGGATGGGCAATCGCAACTTGAAACGAACTTGGACTGGACTTTTAAATCCTTCAAACGAATGGAAAGCTGGGGAATTTGTTTCACTAAGAGAGATTAGGCAGCATACTTGAAGATAGTAAGTGGAGAAATTATAACAGTCTCTTGTAGCCTTATAGAACCCAGACTATCCAATAAACCAGTGACATCTGCCTTGTAACATATGGATGTTAGACAGCTTGCAAGAGACAGCTATATAAGAGCTGAAGAGGCTCTTTTCTGCGAGAAGTGTAGGATCCATCACAAGGGCCCACCATTCTTGTTCTGAGGTGGAGCACGGACGAGAGGGAGGTCAGAGTCAAGGGAAATAAAGGCAGCAGGGGGATCAGAGGAGAGGGAGAAACTAATGGGATACTAGAGGAGGGACTTTTGGACACCTGAGGCAGAGTGCCTGGAGGAAGAGAAAAAGGCATTATATTTTGCAACGTTCTTTGGACCTTGCCTATGTTTCGGTCAGCTGTGAATAGGAATGTTGCCTTCCAGGGCAGGACGTTGGTGGTCTGCCCACAAAGGACTCACAGTTAAGATAAAACAGGTGCAAAGGTTCTGACTCTGTTTCCACCAGCTTCAGAAGCACATTGCTCACTTAGAGAAGAACACACAGGAGTATTAAAAATGGCATTCACTGTGTCGGGGTCGTGACAGATGGCGCTGTTGTGGGTGACTGGAGGAGTGTTTAGTAAAGGGAATACTTTTAAAGGAGCGGGCAGGTGAAGGGACACATCTGGCTGTGGAGATGCAGTCATACAAGGCTAGGAATATGGACCTAGAACCACGCTGAAGGCCTGAGGGACAGGGGAAGGGCAGTTATGGGACCTGGAGGTGGCAGTGGCTGCCTGGCAGGAGCTGTGGTGTTTGAGGGATGCTGCCCACCTGAGACCACTCCAGAGAGGGAAGGGAGGGTCCAGTTGGAAGAAACTGACAAGATGCCAGAGAAGAAGGTCAGCCTCCTGGGGCACACAGCAGAGGGAAGAGTGGTGGAGAGTGAATAAGGGCAGAAAGTGGGAAATATCCAGCACACATAAGATAGAGCCTCAACAACAGCGGCCAAACAGACGCTCATTTAATTCCAGAACTCATGCTCAGCATGTTACCCATCGTTGCAGATTGAGTCCTCAGGACCTTTTCAGTACAGTTTCTGGGATTACTGGCCAGAGGGCAAACAATGAAACAGGTCTAAGAGACATCGGGTAAATGGTCCAGTGTCACACAGCCAGCAAGCGGTAGCACTGGAACTAAAGCAGGTATTTGGGCTCCAAAGCCTGTGCCTTTGACTCTGGTCTGTCCTGCTTCTCCAAATAGGGAAATGGGAAGTCAGTCCTGGGCTCAGCAGGGAATCCTAGGACATAGCACTCTGAGAACCAGTACTCTGAGATCTAACATCAGTTCCCAGGAGGAGAAGAAACTGGGAGTCATTATCTCTTCCTCTACTCTCAGGAATCCCAAAGGGAGAGACTGGTCAGTCAATTGCAGGGTGAGTAGGGTGGGGTACATGCAGGTAGACCATGTTAAAGGGAAATATTTTTGAAAGGTAAAATAATGATTCTCATATACATAAACAGAACACAGATCCACGATTTTATTTAACCCATTAAGCAGTGAAAAACAAATCAGTTATTTCAACCACCTCAAAGAAGAATGAAAAAAAGCAGGCTCATATATAGGTAGTCAGAAATGTCAAAATGGGCTTGCTAATGGATGTAATATTCCTCTTCCAGAGGTAGGTGGAGATCAATTGCATCTACCCTAGGCAAAATTTATTTGCTTTATATGGTCAGTTTCCTATGTTGACAAAAATTAATCAGTCGATCTAAAAAAAAGAAATGAAACATTTATTTATGCCAAATAAACAACCTCTCAGAAAGCTCCAAGAACTGTTCCACCCATCAGAGGTCAAAGCACAATCATTTAAGTTTTTGAGACAAAGAGCTATACATTAAATGACATATTATTGACAGTTTATACAGTCTAGTAAGTAGTGGGTCCTGGGTCATTGTGGCCTTTACATGATCAAGAAGGAATGTTATCCTTTAAGGGGTTGTTTTGTTGATGCTGGGAGAATGTTGCTTTTTGTAGCTGAGCTGGTGTTTCTGCTGATGGCGGGTAGATTGGGTTGATGTGTAATGCAGATTCACAGTGCACGGTAAGGGGGAGAGAGGAGGCCAAAGCATAGAGAAAAAATTTTATGTTAAATTTTTCCTTGTCTTACCATAAATTTGATTTCACACCTATAACGTACAGAGTCTTAAAGTAGCTCATGAAAGATGATGAAAGGGCCAGACCCCAACTTCTGAGTCACTGGCCTAAGTTCCAGGATTCACACCACCAGCTACCTAATCTACTAAATGCCTTCCCTCACTTATCTCACATCCTCCTTTGCTTTACTGAGCCTCTAATTTTGGAAGCTGTCTGAGATCATGGAGCAGGAAATGGAAGCAGAAAGTTCCAGAACTTCTGATATACAGATCAAAATGCATGGGGACCAGACTGTCCGAGCTAGATCCTAGCCCTTTCAAATTCTCTTAGAAAAGGAAGATCCAAGTTTTACGAGAACTGAGGCTTATTAATTGGTGGCAGAGGTGGTGGAAGTAGGGTCCTTTAAGAAAAAAAAATGAGAAAACTAGGTTTGTAAAAGTTTATATAGAATATGAAAAGGAGCCTTAGAGCTACAGACCCCTTCTTCTTAGATCTTACTGGGCAATTTCTCAGGAATGCTTACGTGGAGGTGTTTACATATATGTGTCTACTGGTTGCAACCTAACCTCCACTCCACTCCAAGTTCAGTGGACTAGCAGCAAGGACATCACCTGGGAGCCTAATAGAAGTGCAGCATTGCCCACCTCCCTTTAGACCCACTGAATCAGAGTCTGCCTTTTCACAAGGCCCTGAGAGATTGATTCATAGGGACATGAAGTGTGGACTGACATTGATGTAGAGTTCTATGGAGCATCATCAACTCCAGGGAGCTCACAGGGCCCGGGAACCCAGGAGCCCCAAGGCTGACAGTTTCTTAGGTTTGGGGTGAGTTCTTCTCTTATCACTGGCCTTTATGGTCAGGCTTGCTGCTGGCTAACACTGCAGTGGCTTTCGAGGGACCAAAAAACTGGAGTTCTGGCTGAGGCAGTGCTAATATCTGCTTGACACCCATTGACGGACCATGGTGCACCCCAGCACGGTCAGGAAGGGAACTGGGGTCCTCAAATAGCGCATGAGTGGCCGCCCATAGGACTTCTGACATCCCTGGGGCTGTGGGGTGTGGGCGTACAGATGCTCTCTGGCTCTGTAGCCCGCTGGCCAGCACACGCTTACCTCTGAGGACTTCCTATGCAACTGGAACCTCTCTGCTAGCAAGGCAGGCTGCATTGTCAGAGAATGAACGCCCAGCCTCTCCCCAGTCAGCATCTCTCAGCCAGTGTCTGATGAGCCTGGGAAGTGCCAGACTCCCTCACCTCCCTGAGGTCTGGGCTCCCCAGAGGGGTCGTATTCTCTCTGCCCACTGTGGTAGTTTATTCGACCACACTGCTCACACTGGTGTCTTCCCCTTCCGTAACGTCCCCCACCCCCCCTAGCAGTTTCCTGGGGTTCCTCTCCAGATCAGCTACTTGTGCTCCAGTCCTTGTCACAGAGTCTGCTACTGGGGATCTCCAGCATAACACAGGGGAATAACGGGGTTGCCGTGAAGATGCAGGGCCAATACGTCTTCCTCTGAGAACCATGACAGCATCGCAAAACCAGACCATTTCCTGCGGAACACTTCCATTCCATGCAGAGTAGAAGCTGTAAACAAAACTGAAATGTAGACTTCCTGCCCACTGAGCGGGTAGTGCTAAAAATCACTATTGGGTCAACTCAGGAGTCCTCAGCCTTGGCCTGGGTTGGTGTTAGGGTTAGGGGACCATTCTGTGCATGATAGGGTGATTATAACGAGCAGATTTCCTAGTCTCCACTCACCACCACCACCCCAATTGTGACAATCAAATATGTCTTCAGACACCGTTAAATGTCCTTGTGAGCAGAGACAAAAATCACCCCCAGTTGTAAGCCACTGGGCTAACTAAACCCCTTTTCTTCTCAATACTGGCAAGGAAAAGCCAGGCTCCCTGTTTCCACCTGCAGTAGAACTTAAAGCCTTTTGGTTCCCTTTTGCCCTCTGCCCTGCCTTGCCCTGAGCACTCATGCTAAAACCTATTTGTCATCACTGTCTTCTCGAGGATGGATTTCCAGATGGTCTACTGATGCTAACTGGGATCCTGTTTCTGGTTTTTTTTTTTTTTTTTTTTAAAGGCCCAACAAATTGGATCCCTCTTGGTCTTGGGATTCCAGACTGCCCTCAAGTGGCAAGAAGCAGCCATTCCCTCTGGCTCCCCTACAAAGTCCAAGCCAGTCTGGAAAGAACTGTGGGACGGCAGGGTGGGAAAGGTGAGGACTTTCCCTTTGCTGGTTTCTTCTCTGAGAAAATCCACTTCCTCATGATTTTGTTCTGAAAATTCATCAGCGTCATCTCCAGGCCACGTCAACTTGGAGCTTGTTTGGTGGTGCATCCTTGAAAGATGTATCCTGTGATTTATGTTGTATGTGTTCTCGGGTGTGTGTTTTTTCACAGCCCGGTCAATAAGGAGGAAAGGCAGACGGAGTGCAAAAGCTTGCAGGAAAGTGTGCATAAATCAGCTGGGGTGCTGGTGGAGGGCACCAGGTCCCTGCCAAGCTGTCAGGACCAGCAGGGCCGCAGGGAAAGCTTGGGACCCAGGCAGGGGCTGCTCTGCTCATCACGGTCCCTTTTCACTTCTTGAGGTGCAGCCAGATCCCACGGACTCTGTGTTCTCTCTCCAGACACCAGCTTTAGCACTTGCCAGCTGCCAGAGAGAAAGCAGATCCAGTTCTAGAGTTTTCCAGGTCTCTCCAGGAAAGAAGCTTTAAGAGTTAAGGGATGGGGGTGTGCCCCGCTGGAGAGCCTGTATAATCCAGTTTGCGGAGAGCAGACAAATACATACAGAGCAAAGACCAGGGAGCTGATCAGGCTGGAAAGGGAAGGACTAGGGTGTAGTGTGGAATCCCAGCCCTCCCATCACTCCCTGCAGGACTAGATGGGGATCACTCTGCCCTATGCAATGCATTTTAAAACCACTGCAGCCTGGAGGCTCAGTTGCCTAGAAGACTTCCCCTTGATGCTAACTCTCTGTGGGCAATGGGCCTTTTTCTATCATCATGTTCCCGTAATTACACAAGTTCCGCTGTAGGCTCCAGGGGTGTGATTCATTGCCGAGCCGCGCTGCACACACAGGTCTGGCCTGCAAAGGTGCACTGTCATCGTTTGTTGACTGAGTGTGTAAGTCGGAGAGGAGTAGGGTCTTACAATACAGATGGGAAAAGGAAGGGAATCCAGGATAAATTCACCAGAGAAAACAGAAGAGTGCAGTCTACCTGAAGAACAGGGAGAGGACTCTTGACTAGACGGAGAACAACTGTTGATAAAGGCAAGCAAAACAAAGTGCAACTGTCTCTTGAGTTACACATTAGTTGCATTCCTAGAAACCTTAATATATGTTAAAACTGTGCAAAAATATTTTTGCTTATCTGAAAAAGGAGTTAAGTTATGGGCTCATATATCAGTTATCTCCTGCTACGTGACATTATCACCAATACTTAGTGGCTGAAGACAATGATAATCATTTATTATCTTTTCACAATTTCTGAGGGCCAGGAATTCAGACAGAGTATAGAAGGGCACCTTGTCTCTCCTCCAGGATGTCTGGAGGCTCAGTTGGCAGTCTTGAAGGCTGATGTCTAGAATCATCTGGAGGCTTGACTGGCAAGGTCCACTTCCTAGGTGGCTCACCCGCAAGATGGCAAGTTGGTGTTATATGAGGGCAGGAGGCCTTAGTCCATCCCTGTGCAAATTTCTATACACAGGGCTGGTTGAGTGTCCTTACAGCATGGCACCTGGCTTCCCCCCAAGTGAGTGATCCAAGGGACAGAAGGAAAGACTGAAGCTCTGTTTGTAGTAACTCACCCTCAGAAGTCACATAGCATCCCTTCTGCCACATTATTTTCTACAGAGGAGAGTCACTAAGTCTGGCCATGTTCAAAGGAAGGGGAATTAGGCTCCATGCTTTGAAGGAGGAGTGGCAGTACATTTGCAGACATGTGTTAAAACCACTGGTGCTTCCCAGGTGGCTCAGTGGTAAAGAGTCTGCCCGCCAATGAAAGAGATGCAAGAGACGCAGGTTCTATCCCTGGGTTAGGAAAATGCCTTCTTGCCTGGAAAATTCCACAGACAGAGGAGCCTGGTGGGCTACAGTCCATGGGGTCATAAAGATTTGGACATGACTGAATGACTGAGCATGCACGCATTAAAACTACTGAATCTCAGATAACTCAAAACTGATTTTTCACCTACATGAAGTCCCCTCAAAAATTATGTGATATGTAGTCTAAAAATCCGTTATGCAAAATAATTCTACACCTTACAGTACGTCTGACGCCTTGTCACTCCACCCTTACTCCACCAAATGGCAGTAGCACTTCGCTATTGCTGTGTCAACCAAACATATCCCCTATATTTCCATAATTCCCTTACCTTTAGAACCACTATCATGGGTTAACAGAGAGCAACAGAAAGTATGGAGCAAGGAAGCCACACGGTCAGATCCTGGCAATAAAGGTGCTGGCAATGGAGGGTTCTAACAGAACGTGCAGAGAAACCTCCCCGTTGCTTTTAAGCTATGCGAGTCACGCTCTGCCACTCCACCAGCCCAGCTTCTCTGCTGCCCTCCCCTTAGCCTCTGCCCCCCACTCACGCCTGCCCCCTTTCAGCTCATCAGACATACTCAACTCCTTTGTGCCTCAGGGCACTTGCACCTACTGTTCTTCTCTAGAACATTTTTCTCTTCTTTTACCCATCCCTCTTCACCTCATTCTCAGCCTTTCTTCAAATCCATTTCCCTTTTTCCCTCCAAAGATGCATGATTCCCCTGGAGGCACAATTTGCTCAATTTGAGCATGTCCTACAGATTTTAGTTATGGATTTGTGTGGTTGTGTGTTCCATTTCTGTCTTCCCCGTACAAATGCGCACTCAGGAATGAAAGAGAAAGGAGGGAGGGATGACGGAAGCAAATGAAACTCTTGCATTAGCCACGGAGCTGCGCTGCCTCCGATAACATGGAAAAGTTTACGGTTCCTCTTGGGCTCCCTGAATGAACAGCCCCACATATCATCTGTGAAAGGAACGAGCAGGAAGGACCGAGTCCCTGTTGAAATATTGGTAAAGATATATATCTGAATGTGCCCGTGAACACATTAAGAGGCATATTATCTCCCCAGTTTGCAATGAAACACCGCAGATGCTAATGGTGGTGTTGCTAGGTTGTTCTTCGGAGCATGATTTTCTGTTTCAATTACTGCAGTGGTGGTGATTTAGCAGCCAGACTGTCTGAGATACTCCTAAGAGGTTAGGTAGTAATTGCCAGCAGGAAAGAGATGGTCTGGGTTTGTCTATTCCTTCTCTTCTTCTGTCTGTCTGTCTGTCTGCCTCTCATGGTCTAACAGGCAGGTTAGGGACTTCCCTGGCAGTCCAGGGGTTAGGACTCTGTGCTTCTACTGCATGGGGCTAGGGTTCCATCCCTGCTCAGGGAACTGAGAGCCCATGTGCTGGGACAGCAACAAAACAGACGAGTTGGCTTTTATCCTCTACCCAAATAGACCTTCCAGGTTAGGCGGTGGCCAGACCACGGCTGTAGATGGTGAGCTAGGAAGCCATGCCCCTGGGATCTAGATGTACTGGGCACTCAGTACTACTATAAAGCAGGGCTGGGTGCTCTCCAAGAGATCTCATAATCACCACCACTGTGTAGAGAGCATTTATTGTGCAGCAGGCTCCCTGGCGCATGGATGTGCTTCTTGCCAGCTTGCCCCTGACGTGATCTCTTGGCAGCCCTTCAGCAGCCCCAGTGGCCACCCACACCTTAATGGTGAGTTCACTGAGGTTTTAAATAAGTTACTTAAGGTCAAGTTGTTATAAAACAGTGGAGCCGAGACTTGACCGAGATTCAGTCTGATTGTCCCGCACGAGCTCTTCGTTGTTGTTCGGTGCTGATTCCTGCCCTACCAACAGCCAGGACTCTCACTTCATCCTCGACTCCCCATCATTACAGGCTCTGCCTCTAGTGTTCCTGCAGGTTTGGGGGTGACTCCAAGGTGTGGTAACTCCACACTGAGTGGTGATGAGGTGATGTTCTTCCACTCCCTGGAGAGGCCCTCAGGGAGGAATGCAGGTGCAATCGTGCAACCTCTGTGTCTCCGCTTTACCACTGAGAAGCCTCCGAAAGATTGCTACTGGCAGCTGGTGAGCTGGAGAATTCCCATGACGTTCCAAGGGAAGGCATTTCATACAGAAGGCGCTGTTAGTCCCATTTTGTAAATGAGGAAACTGAGGCTCAGAGAGGTTAAGTGAAGGGCTCCACGGGTCCTTATGATACCTTGTATGTGTTAGTAAAGAGCCTCACACGGGAGGACGGGTTTCAAAATGTCACTCACTCAGCAGTGAGTTATAAAAGGGCATGCCTTCCTCTGGACTGCTCGAGCCCGGAACCAGAGAGCTCAGCTTGGTGAGCAGGACCTGGGCTGATTTCAGCCCCCACACACCCTCCAGGTCAGGCATAAATGTTAGGACAAAACCTATGCAAAGGTGCTTTGCAGCCTTAGTTAAGGGTTTCACCTAAGGTCACACAGTTCTAAGTGGTAGGGCTAGGTTCCAGACCCAGTTCTGTCCCTCATTTTTTAACAGCTATACTGTGTTCCTGGATGATCTCACTTGTCTCTTATCATTTGCGTGTTTCTGTGTATACAACATACACACACACACACACACACATATAATGTACATGTGTATATAGTTGCGATTATTTCTTCTTAGAGCCTACCTGGTATTATAATACCTACACTTAGTAACTGCTCAGTGCTTGCAGAATAAATGAATGAATGTTCTGTTTCCTTGAATAGCTCGTAAACACGTGATGGGAAGGGACTGGTTTGTATCACTTTGACACCCCAATGCCTGGCACTGAGCATTGTATATATATAGATAGATAGATAGATAGATAGATAGATATGTGTGTGTGTGTGTGTGTGCATGCTTAGTTGTGTCTGACTTTGCAACCCAGAGATTGAACCTATGTCTCCAGCATCTCTTGCATTGGCAGGCAGATTCTCTACCACCTAGCCACCTGGGAAGCCCTTATTTTATATTTTATATCTAAGACTTAATAAAGATCTCTCATTAATGATGAGGATAATTGTGTATTATAAGGACTAGCCACATTTGTGCTGTAACATCATGAGGTTCACTTGAGAAAGTTGTATGAAGGATGTGGATTCTGACTGATCCTCAAAAAATAAGATTTCCAGAAAAAAAAAATGGAAAGGGTATACCAAGTTGAAGGAATGACCTGGACAAAAGTGATGGATGGGCATGATGGGTTTAGAGGTAACAGTGAGAGCAGCCCAAATGAGAGAGAGGATGCATGTCGGGAGAGTGCTTAGAAATAAGATGGGCTGAAATTAATCCCAATCCCACATCCAGCTCTACCATATGAAATTAACCCAGACCTCTGTTTACGTGAGGAATTTGAAGTAAAGGCCACAAAACCAATGCATCACTGTTCCCCAGGGACTCCAACCACAACCGATGACATGAACAACCATCAGTGTTCTTCAGCTCTAAGAACTTGGAGAGGCCAATAGCCATAAAAGACATCCTGTAATTAAAACCATCAACCACTATCCATCTAATGTTGCAGGCTCTGTGGGAGAGTGTGGGGAGGTGGGGAGGAGGGAAGTAAGGAGGGAATGTATGACGTATGTTTGTTTGTATGATTGGTTTTACAAACCCTAACCAGCCTCTGGCCATGTGTTATACCACTGATACTAGCAGCCTTGTCCTTTGTCATATAAAATTGCTATGACATAAATATAGGTGATAAGATTAGATACATTGGTTAGGACCTTAACTGCCAAAATAAAGAGCGTTTGAAGATCAGTTTAGGTCTTAGAGAAAGCAAATTGCCAGGAAACCCAAGAAGCTGGTCTTCCCAGTGAGTAAATTCTGTGGTTTGGTGCCCCACATCGCATGCTTCAGTGTCACCCATCACTGTTCCTCAGTTTGCCTGTGAAATGGAGAGACAAATCCTCACCCTAAGTGAGGTAGCAGTGTATGGCACCTGCGATTGTTGCCATCATGCAAGTAATGACTCTACAGTGGCCACGAGTGGCTATCTTTTGCTTCCCTTCCCTTCATGTGTCTCTCATTGTGTCTGGCTCTATAACAATTCTCCAGGCAAGAATACTGGAGTGGGCTGCCATTCCCTTCTCCAGGGGATCACCCTGACCCAGGGATCAAACCTGGGTCTCCTGCATTGTAGGCAGTTTTTTTTTTTTTTTTTTTTTTTTACCTTCTGAGCTATCAGGGAAGCCCTTCATTGTCTCTGCTGCTTCTCTAATCCTCTCTGTGCTTTCCCATGGAGTTTACTATTTCATTTTCCTGTCTGCCTTGGCATAAAAGAACATGACATTTCAACTGTGCTTTGAACATAAGAAGGGGCTTCCCTGGTGACTCAGATGGTAAACTGCAATGCAGAAGACCCAGGTTCAATCTCTGGGTTGGAAGATCCCCTGGAAAAGGAAATGACAACCCTCTCCAGTATTCTTGCCTGGAGAATTCCATGGACAGAGGAGCCTGGCAGACTGCAGTCCATGAAATCGCAAAGAGTTGGACACGATTGAGCAGAAGAAAGGGAAAAGCCAGGAGATGCCAAGGAGGCTCGCTACTCTTTGTTCTGGTAATACCTTGTTGCATCTCACCCCACTCCCTCTGTGGCTTCAGCTCCCACCAGTAGATCTGCCTGATTCCAATTTAAGTTAGGTGATCCCAGTGACGGGGCCCCATCTGTCCCTCTCCCCATGTTGTCCTTCCAGCCTCTGAGGGCTTCCTTCACTGACTCATCTCTGGGATTGCCTCACTGAGTCCTGATTTCTCTCTTGTCCCTGTCCATCTCCTGCAAATCAAGTCCTCATAATAAACTGGAAATACCTAAAGTGGAACTCTGACTGGCACAGTCCAGTGGGAAGGTTTTAGTGCAGTGTCTTTTTCTTTAAAACTGAAATATACTTAATTTACAGTATTATGTAAGTTTCAAGTGTATAGCAAAGTGATTCAGTGATACGCATGCATGTGCGTGTACACACACTCACACACACACACACACACATATATACACACACACACATAAAATATATATGCATTTGGGGTTTCCTGGGTAGCTCATCTGGTTAAGAATCTGCCTGCAATGTGAGAGACCCCAGTTTGATTGCTGGGTCAGGAAGAACCCCTGGAGGAGGGCATGGCAACTCACTCCAGTATTCTTGCCTGGAGAATCCCCAGGGACAGAGGAGCCTGGTGAGCTATAGTCCATGGGGTCACAAAGAGTCGGGCACAACTGAGCGACTAAGCACACACACACATATACACATTTACACACATATATATATTCTTTTTCAGATTCTTTTCCATTACAGGTTATTACAAGACATTGAGCTATTTCCCTCTTCTCTATAGCAGTTCCTTGTTGGTTATCTATTTTATATATAATAGTTCAGTTCAGTTCAGTTGCTCAGTCATGTCTAACTCTTTGCGACCCCATGAACCGCAGCATGCCAGGCCTCCCTGTCCATCACCAACTCCCAGAGTTTACCCAAACCCATGTCCATTGTGTTGGTGATGCCATCCAACCATCTCATCCTCTGTCATCCCCTTCTCCTCCTGCCTTCAATCTTTCCCAGCATCAGGGTCTTTTCAGATGAGTCAGCTCTTCGCATCAGGTGGCCAAAGTACTGGAGTTTCAGCTTCAACATCAGTCCTTCCAGTGAATATATAATATTATGTATCTGTTAATCCCAAACTCCTGATTTATCTCCCCCTACCTCTCCTTTGGTAACCATAAATTTGTTTTCTACATCTGTGGGTGTATTCCTGTTTTGTAAATAAGTTCATTTATTTGTATCATCATTTTTAAGATTCCACCTAAGAGTGATGTCATATGTATCTGCTGTTCTCTGTCTGGCTTATTTCATTTAGTATGTCAACCTCTAGGTCCATCCATGTTGTTGCAAATGTCATTATTTCATTCCTTTTATGACTGAGGAATACTCCATTATGTATGTATATATGTGTATATGTATATGTGTGTATGTATATATACACCACATCTTTGTCCACTCATCTGTTAATAGACATTAAGATTAAGATTAAGATTGCTTCCATGCCTTGGGTGTTATAAATAGTGCTGCTGTGAACTTCGGGGTACATGTGTCTTTCCAAATTAGAATTTTCTCCAGATGTATGCCCAGGAGTGAGATTGCAGGAGTGGAATTTATCAGGAACTTCTGGGTACAAGAGTACCCAATATGAATCTGTACTCCATTTCTCAGGTTAAGAAATGTCACATTTCTCTATATATTTATAATCAACTTAAAACTGGCTCAATTCCCCCACCTGCCTGGCTGGCTGGAGGTCCCTTATCAGACAACACTGGGACTCATCCCCATCTGTGCATAAGAATCTCAGGTTTACCCTGTCTTGAGGGATTGGACAGGGATCTGGCCCTTGATTCACCAGGTTCCCTGCTGTTGTTCGGTTACTAAGTCATGTCCAGTTCTTTGCGACCCCATGAACTGCAACACAACAGGCTTTCCTGTCCTTCACTATCTCCTGGAGTTTGTTCAAACTCATGTCTAGTGAGTCATTGATGCCAGTCAATTCATCCTCTGTTGCCCCATTCTCCTCCTGCCCTCCCCTGTTACCATGACCTTTTCTGTTTCATGACCCTGCTGTCAAATTCAGATTCTCCTTCACTGATCAGATTGCTTTTCTGGGTGGGCCACAGAAAGGCCTCTCCTAGTCTTCTACACCTATCACAACCTAAGCCACAGGCAACCCTTGACAGTACATTCAAGAGTATTTTGTTTGTTGTCCAGCCTCTCTGGCACCCCCTTCAGAGTAGCAGCCCCTTCTGAGTTGCTGCATAGGACCACCCCAGCTTAATGGAAGCCACCGCTCGCTCAGTCTCCTTGGGTCAAGCCATACCTCCTCCTGCTTGACCCAAGACTCTCCGCCTGACACGCTGTCCAACTCCCTCCTCCCTAGGGTCTAGAACACTGGTCTCCCTCAAGCTGGAGGCCTGCAGTCTGGACAGCACCCACAGCTATGTTCTTTTTGGCGCTCAGAATGGTTTTTTTTTTTTTAACATTTAAAAAATTTGTATCATTTTAAAATCAATCCATTTTAAATGAAAATTTGAGCTTCCCTCTTTTCCTGAAATGTCAGAAAAATCCAGCCACAGTGACCCTACAGAGTCTGATGCCAAGAATCATGCAGAGCTAAATAGCCATTGCCCCTTCAGAAGGGGCCTTCTCTCCTGACTCCTTCCTTCCATGGAGTGTGACCTGCCTGCCGCCAGGCACCAGTGAACCAGCGCTAGGTCTGTCCTTCAAAGCAAGTCCTGTGCTTCCTTTCCTGCTGTGGCACTCATGAGCCAAAAGTTTGGGTGGTGCTGGGGTGAAGAGGGGCAAGCACCTTTTCTGGGTATGTGTGTGTGTGTGTGATTGTTTCACTACCACAGTGACATTTTTAAAAAATACCAAGAGGTAACTTCTCAAACTGGTTTATCTTTTTATACTTTTTATTATGGAAAATTTCAAACATACATAGAAGTGGAAGGAGTAGTATAATAAATCCTCACGTATCCATCAATTAACTTCAAGAATTATCAACACATGGTCAGTCTCATCTCATCTATATCATTCTCTTGTCTCTTCCTTTTTTTTTTAAACAGTAAGTTTAAATTGGTTAACCAATAGGTAGGTCCTTATTGGTTATTTATTTTAAATATAGAGTTGTATAACATGTCAATCCCAGATTCCCTAACTATCTCTTCCAACTCTGGGTAACCATAAACAAACTGGTTAGCTTATTTTAAAGGACTTCCCTAGTGGCTCAGATGGTAAAGGATCTGCCTGCAATGAAGGAGACCCAAGTTTGATCCCTGGGTTGGGAAGATCCCCTAGAGAAGGGAATGGCAACCTGCTGTAGTATTCTTGCCTGGAGAATTCCATGGACAGAGGATACAGTCTGTGAGGTTGCAAAGAGTCAGACATGACTGAGCGACTTACACTTTCACTTTATTATGTGAAATATTTTGATTATGAAAGTAACAGAAAAACTCTGGGAGTTGGTCATGGACAGGGAGGCCTGGCATGCTGCAATTCATGGGGTCGCAAAGAGTCGGACACGACTGAGCGACTGAACTGAACTGAACAGAAAAATCAATTTTTACTAGTTTAGGCAGAAAATGTGAATTTATGAGGATATAGGGGTATCTCTGAGAACTGAGAAGTGAAAATGCCTATGGGTCTCAGGAAGGAACCAGCACTGACTGGCCTTTAAAGTCTGGACTGTCTCTTTCTGCCTCTCATCTCTGCTTCTTTCTTTCTTTCTCTCTCTAGAAGATTCTCACCTGCTTCTCTGTGAAAGACACTCCGCTTCCAACTGCCAGGAGTACATCTTAAAGATCCAGGCACCCCAGGAGAATGACTCACTTTCACTGGGTTCCACTTCACAGTTCCCAAGGAAAGGACTTTGAAGGGCCCAATGAGTCAGGCACCCAAGGCAGACCAATCACCGAGACCCATAGTCAAGACTGCATGTTCCCACATGTTACCAAATGGCACTGAGCTAAGGAAGGATATCTGGTAAGGGAAGATGAAGGGTCCCAACCTCCGCCCCACTTCCCCTCACAGCCAGTGGTGCGGGGCACTTGCTTTTGAAACTTCTGTGGTCTTGAGGACCTGGCTTATAAAATGGCATCAAGAATGAACCATGAAAGATTCATTAAGTGCCTGCCTCTCTGTGAGGGAAGCAATGCCAAACCTTGTTCATTCTCATCACTAATTTAGACCTAGGCTGCATTCTTTGGCTGAGAGCTTTCAGCTTAAAAGAAATGACCTTGGATGTACACTCAGCCCCGGGTTGTCTGCAGGTGATCTCTGACGACTCTGACTTCTCTCTGGAACACCCTCCTTTCAAAGATATTGCCAGGTAACAGATTCAACACAGCCCTAACAACCCCGTGGAGGACACTTGGGGCTCTGGATTTGTAGTTAGCACCTTTCTTTGCTTAATTATGGTGTTATGGATATCTATACCCTGTGTTTAACTCTACCTGCTGAGACGGTGCCGAAAGCCAAGTGCCACCTGCCTGGCTCCAAGGAAGGTTAACGATGAGACCTTTCATCAAGCAGGGAATAAGCCTCTACCCCCAGGGAGAAGTGACTGGGAGGAGATAAGCAGGGTAAGCACCAGGTGGGAAAACTGGCTATTGGATCCCTGCCCCTCCAGAGTCAGGTCTTTACCAAGGAGCTTTCTTTTGTTCTTTTTCTCTCTCTCTCTCCTTTTTTTTTCAAAAAAAAACTTTTTAATTTATATTGGAGTATAGCTGATTAACAAGGTTGCGATAGTTTCAAGTGCACAGCAAAGTGACTCAGCCATACACGTACATGTATCCATTCTCCCCCACACCCTCCTCCCATCCAGGCTGCCACAGAATATTGAGCAGAGCTCCTTCTGCTGTACAGTAGGTCCATGTTGGTTATCCATGTACTGCAGTGTGTACATGTCCATCTCAAATTCTCAATATATCCGTCACTCCCATCCTTCCTCCCTAGAAACCATAAGTTCCTCCTCTAAGTCTGAGAGTCTGTTTGTAAATAAACTCATTTGTATCATTTCTTGTTAGATTCTGCATATAAAGAAGTATTATAAGATATTTCTTTCTCTCTGTCTGACTTATTTCACTCAGTATGACAATCTCCGGGTCCATCCATGTTGCTGCAAATGGCATTATTTCATTCTTTTTAATGGCTGAGTAATGTTCCATTGTATATATGTACCACGTCTTTGTCCATTACTCTGTTGATGGACATTTAGACTGCTCTCATGGTTTGGTTATTGTAATTAGTGCTTCTCTGAACATAAGGGGGCATGTATCCTTTCAGACTGTGTTTTACTCTGAATGTATGCCTGGAGTGGGATTGCTGGGTCATATGGTAGTCCTATTTTTAGTTTTTTAAGGAACATCCATACCGTTCTCCATAGTGGCTACACCAATTTACATTCCCAGCAACAGTGTAGGAGGGTTCTCTTCTCTCCACACCCTCTCCAGAATTTATTGCTTGTGGATTTACTTTGTTCTTAGAATAAAAATAGTAGCCACCAGGAAGAGACGGAAGGTGATTGTTATCGTATGCTGGGCACCCAACTATGCTCTTTACATACAGTAGCTGTTTTGTAAATTCTTATTGATGACAGTAATAGTGATATCTAATAATTTTGAGCGCTGGACAAATATTGATTCATCTAACCCTTATATAACAATAAATCTTATAAAATAGGGGGGGAGGGGAAAGTATTGAGCTCTTAGTTATGTGCCTGTCACATGGTATGCCTGGTGGGCTGCAGTCCATGGGGTCACGAAGAGTCAGACACGACTGAGCAACTTCCCTTTCACTTTTCACTTTCATGCATTGGAGAAGGAAATGGCAACCCACTCCAGTGTTCTTGCCTAGAGAATCCCAGGGATGGGGGAGCCTGGTGGGCTGCCGTCTATGGGGTCGCACAGAGTCGGACACGACTGAAGTGACTTAGCAGCAGCAGCAGCACATGGCATGAGTAGTGTATATGTCAATCCCAGTCTCCCACTTCATACCCCTCCTTTCCCCCTTGGTATCCATGTATCTTTTCTCAATGTCTGTGTCTTTATTTCTGCTTCGCAAATAAGATCATCTGTACTATTTTTCTAGATTCCACATATATGCATTAATATATGATGTTTGTTTTTCTGACTTACTTCACCCTGTTGAACACTCTCTAGGTCCATCCACGTCTCTGCAAATGGCACAATTTTGTTCCTTTTTATGGCTGAGTAATAATAGTTTTTTGTATGTATGTACCATGTTATCTTTATTCATTCCTCTGTTGATGGACATTTAGGTTACTTCCATGTCCTGTCTATTGTAAATAATGCTGCAGAGAACTTTAGGATGCATGTAACTTTTCGAATTACAGTTTTCTGCGGGTATGTGCCAGGAGTAGCATTGCTGGGTCATATGGTAGCTCCATGTTTAGTTTTTCAAGGAATCTCCATACTGTTCTCCATAGTGGCTGTATCAATATAGATTCCCAGCAACAGTGTAAGAGGGTTCCCTTTTCTCCACACTCTCTCTAGCATTTATTGTTTGTAGATTTTTGATGATGGCCATTCTTATTGCTCTTGGTCATGTTTTCCAAGGTTTCCCAGATTCCCTAATGGGATAGAGCCTCAGTTGCCCATTGTGGGAATTTGATTGATAACACACCTTTTATCTGCCAGCTTCCCTTCCCTGTTTCACTCCCCAGCAGTACTCTTGATCATCTCTCAAATTAACTACTTGCATTCAGATCCTTGTCTCAGGATCAGCTTCTGGAAGGACCCAGAAGACAGCTAGGAAGTGACAGTGATGGTTCCCAAGCTAGCTCTCTGAACCATGACACCATTGAGACTCACACAAGTCAAACTTCTCAGTGTCAGAGATTCTGATTTTCAAATGCAAATAGACCCAACACCTAATAAGAGTAGAATTATCTGCTGTTTGGGATCACAAATGTCGAGCCACATTTGTGATCTCTTCATTCATGTAAATTGTTGAGAATTCACTCAGTAAATATGAGGCAGGGGGATATTATTCAGTGCTGGTTTGTGTTTTACTCTGTAATTTCAGATAGTCAGGTTTGTAGCTGAACTCTGGCTTCATGTTTTCAGGGCCAAAGGGATGGAGTTAGCGAAGAGTAGAGTTCATGCCTCTGAGTGTCAGCCAGGGATTCCTCCTGTCTTAGAGGGTGGTGAGCTGGAGCAGCCCGAAGCCCTGGAGAGCAGCGATGAGCAGTTGCCACACCAGTCAGCTGGAACAGAACTGCTTGGACTCATTTTTCTCCTTCTCATTTGCTCTTTTGAGAGCATCAGTGCCTTTGGCAGCCTCAGCGGGGTTGACCAGAAAGCCAGAGGCTCTGAAAAAGATCCACCTGGCTCTGGAGAAATCCCTAAGTTTTGCATCCTCCTCTTCCTGGAGCCCCCAGCCCTCGAGCCCTCTGTTCTCCTGCCCAGCCACTTCCCCCAGCTGAGTTCAGGCCTCCCCTTTATTTTACGAGCAGTCTCCTCTCAGAAATACCTCATCTCTGCCTGCTTCTCTCCCTGCCAGTGAGGCACAGTGGAACACAATCTTCCTGTCCGTCCTCCTAATGCCACTTCCAGAGCTTCCCCAGGAATGCCTTTCCCTTTTGCTTAAAAGTAGGAAGAAGTGAGTAGAAAGGAAAGTCATAGAAGAAGATGTGTCTGTCTAATGGGCCTGTTATCTGCCTTAGCTTCGCTAGTACCATCTTCCACAGGTCCCTAGTGCCTGGAGACATGGTAGGTGTTTTATAGTCAAATAAGAACCGCTACACATGAAATCTCTTCTTAAAGTTTAACAGTGCACATTTGTATAGTAGAGGCTCTGGTATGTCCTGTAGTCAAGAATTTTAACCAAATGTTTTCCCCAAATGTGTAACTGCACATTACCGCCCCCCCCCCCACTTTTTAAAACAAAATACCTGTTAATAACTGGTTAAGCACTCATGTTCCATGAAATAGTTTAGCAGTCATTATCCTAAATCCTACAATGACTGCCTACAAGAGGATTTTCCTGATCCCCATTCATGCTGGGCATCTTAAGTTTATGAGATAATAAAACAGACAAGGCCATTGTTTTCCAAGTATCTGCTGACTTTTCCAGATTGCCAAGCAGATTAAGTGAACATAGGTAGAGTCTGAAGTATCATAGATGTCTGTTATTATTACTGCTTGTAAACTCTCAATTGTAGTTTTATTTATGAGGATTACTAATAACGGAGCCTCTAAGAGGCAGTTTGAGTACCAAAAGGTAAGCATGGAGATCCAGGATGTGCCTGATGTGTATTAGGGGGTGCTCTTGGGATCAACACCTGAGGAAAAGAGAAGGAAACAGGATTGAGCAGAGGGAGAAGCTGGGTTATGATGCACCTCAGTGATGGCTTAAGTCAACCCCAAAGGGCATGCTGGAGCTGGGCTGGCCATTCAGAGTTGACCTTAATTGGGGTAAGCAAGAGGAGAACTTGCATCCCCGCACTGATCAGTCACTGGATACACGCTCCTCTGGAAGGTGGCATGGCAATTCCTGCACTGGGCTACCAGCAGTTGGGAGAGCAAATTCTGTATTCCTAACGGGGTCCTTGGGTGGCACATCATTATGCCCATTCAGTAACATGCCACAAGGTTCAAGGAGATTACTGTTCCATGCCTGACCCCATTTAGAATATCAATTGGTAATCCCATCACTGACCCTTTATTGATTTGGGGAGGTGATTAATATCTTGCCTTTTGGAACTGACCTTTCAATACTGAACAGGCAAATTTGCAGAGAGACTCCAAATCAAAGCCTCACCTTGAGGTATGGTTATTGGGGAATGCTAGATCTCCCCTATTGATGGAGCCACTTCCCCCTTTCAACTGGCCAGGGGCTTCTTAGGGTTTTTCTTCCCTCTGCATGGGAAGAATGTCCTCTTCTTTGTAGGTAGTTGTGCTGGGTATTCTCCAACTTTGCTCTGTTTTGGACCTCCATGGACTGCTCCAGTAGGCACTGTTGTCATCTATCAATAGCTTCCATTTGGCTTAGTCCATGGGAGGCACCAGGAAGAGAATGGTAGAATGGGGGTGCAGAGAGAGGTTGGCATGCTTCCTCTTCTCAGTTGCTGTATCCAAGGGCAATGCCTCTGTTCCTTTATCAACCTTCTCTCTTGGTTCTCATTAGCTCCAGTAACTCCTGCTTCCCTGTTCAGGCCTGGGGAAGTAGCTTCCCTCTGCTGTTAGCTGCAGTGTGTTTCATTGTTGCCCTCTGGCTTATCTTAAACCTTCCTTTGTAATTTCACAAAAGTCTCCCTAATCACTCCTCTTGATTTTTTTTTTTTTCTGCCAGATCCCTCACTCAGTAAACAATTGCACTAGTGTTACTTGTACATCCCTTCCTTTTGTCCAGAAATGAAGTGACTTCAACCAGATTCTCACCAGACTCCTGAAGGATCAGGAACCAGAGAGTATCTGTATATTCTGGTTCTTGGAGATGGACACTGAGGTCCCTGAAACTCAGCAGTCCAGACTTTTCTCTGCTTTTCTCTGTAAAAGCAACTTAGGAATGTGAGTCAGGCTTTTATCTATATCTTTCGGGGAACTCAGCTTGGTGATTCTGCTATGCGGCAGATTTATAGTCTAAATTGTTACCAGTTTCCCAGCCAAACAGCTATTGTTTGTTTCTACATCTTCACATTTCCTAATCATTAACTCTTGAGTGAGCCTGGGAGACCTGGGAGACTAAAGCAAAAGTCTTTAACTTCACAGGACAGGGACACAGGGGCTTATTCATGGTTTCATTAGGACAGTGTTTCTCAAGCATTTTAAAAGACATGATGTCCATTACAATCGTTAAAACTCTGCTTTACATGCATCTCCTCCTTGGCCCT
The DNA here is from genome assembly GCF_016772045.2 of Ovis aries. Classification (NCBI taxonomy): domain Eukaryota; kingdom Metazoa; phylum Chordata; class Mammalia; order Artiodactyla; family Bovidae; genus Ovis; species Ovis aries. The sequence goes on from NC_056072.1 coordinate 29,758,927, forward strand.
CCCATCATGTCATTCGCAACAGATGTTTGTGGAAAGAAAGAATAAATGTTTCTGAGTTCACATCCCTTACTTCCAAACTAAAGCTAATAACTTTCCTAAAAAGCTTCTAAAGTAGGTTTCATTATTACCACAATTTCATAAGGGTGGAAATTAAGGATCAGAGAGGCTGAGAAAGTTGCTCAAGGTCACACAGCTGGAAAAAATCAAGATCAGAATAGTCTGGAGTTCTTGATAACTATACCACTGTCCCCTACTCTTCCAGTGTAATGCAAAGAAACTAAAGCACTCTTGTACAGTGGGGAATATAGATTTCTAAGACCAAAAAGATATATATCTTTATTTTGTTTCTTTTTCATTATCCTCTGAAAATCCACAGCAGAAGTCAGCCCTTAACTTCTTGTAGGGTCTGGATAGAAACATTTCCCTTTTTGTAGGGTCTGGGTAGAAATATGCCCATCATGGCCCTGGAAGTCCATTATCGTGTGGACCCTTGACCTGTCCTTGCAGTGGTTCCAAGGCCAAACCTTACCTTCCTGTAACTTTTATTTAAATGGTGACTCACTGGGTACTGAGAGGTGACAGAAGATGCGTGGCTTGCAATTTGAGCTACCCAACTTGTAAAGGGGTGTGTTTCTAAACGTCTCAAAGCTTCAGTTTCCCCACTATAGAATGGGACAAGGTGACAGTGAGAGTCAACTGGAAAAAAAATGAAACCCTAATACAGTGCCTGGTGCTGAGAAGCTGCTCAGTGTGTATTGAATCCCATCCCCATCCCCCCACCTCCCAGGAGGTCCTCAGCTCTTCCCAGGGATTAGCAGAGCATCACCATTCTGGGTGGGGTACTGGGAGGAAGTGGTGTCTGCTACTGATTTATAACCTGGCTGTGCATGTTGCATTACAAACGAGCTAAGGTGCAACATCACCTTGCCAACAATGGTCCATATAGTCAAAGCTATGACTTCTCCAGTAATCATGTGTGGATCTGAGAGTTGGACCATAAAGAAGGCTGAGCACTGAAGAATTGATGCTTTAGAACTGTGGTGTTGGAAAAGATTCTTGATAGTCCCTTGAACAGCAAGGAAATCAAACCAATCAATCCAAAAGAAGATGAACCCTGAATATTCATTGGGAGGACTTATGCTGAAGCTGAAGCTCCGCTATTTTGGCCACCTGATGCAAAGAGCCAACTCATTGGAAATACTTTGATCACCTGATGCTGGGAAAGATTGAGGGCAAGAGGAGAAGGGTGGGGCAACAGAGGTTGGAAGGTATCACTGATGCAATGGACAGGAGTTTGAGCAAACTCTGAGAGATACTGAAAGACAGGGAAGCCTAGCGTGCTGTAGTCCATCCGGTCACAAAGAGCTGGACACGACTGAGTGACTGAACAACAACAACAAGATGTGGAAGGCAGTTGTGTCAGGCCCTGGGTTACATTCCAGCAGGTCAGGACACTGTCAGCAGAGCTTCAGGAACCCTGTGTGCAGTTCCACAGTGCTCTGTCAAACCTGATAGCCACCATCTGATGTGAATTGCCTCCAGAGTCATGAGAGCAAAACCATTCACAGAAAGCCATTCTGCAAGGAAGTCAGAAACGTAAATGATCTGATCGGGAGGAGAAAAGCCCAGACTTAGTACAGCGAATGTCAAGCATTTCCTAGTTCACGAGGCCCTGTCAGGCTCCACAGGTGGGAGTGGAGTGGTCTTGAAAACGTTAATAGTTACAAATGATAATAACCTGCTCACGTTGGCGGCTTGTAGGGCAATATGAAACCACCAGACTTATGAGGAGGCGGGAAGCAGGCACCTCTCAGAACAAAAGGATACAGAGTCTTAAATTTTGCCATTAAAATTATTAAACTTCCAACTCTCTCATCTGTTTCCTGGTTCAAAGAGAGAGAAATACTTGAATGGTACAAAGCCAGACAATGGTCACTACCAGTCTAGTCAGGCATAAGCTTGCATAGGTCCACTGTAGTTACAAGATCTTCCTTCTCCTGAGACTGAAGGAGGCCAGTTCTCAGAGAAGGATGTAGATGGAGTGGCCAGAATCTCAAGACTTCTCTCTAGTAATGAGCAAATGCTTTAGCTTTTACCATTTATATCTGGCTCCTCTGCTCTCTCAAGTTTGTGAAGTACTTTACCATTTGCAAGTTTTCCAGAACCTCTTTTAGTTCCCTAATTGTGCCAAGTTAAATCCTGCCTTAGGGCTTTGAGAAAATTCTGGCCCCTCTGCCTGGAAAGCCTCTTTTAGCCCTTCCCTGTCCTTTTGGGCCAGGTTTCCCTCTTCGTCTTCAGATCTCAGGGTCATATCCTCAGTAAAGTCTTCACAGACGCTCAGCTAGCTCACCCACAGTCGTCAGTGTCGCCCTCTGGTGAGAGTCTATGCTTTTCCTTCATCGCTCGGTTCAGTTCAGTCGCTCAGTTGTGTCCGACTCTTTGTGACTCCATGAATCGCAGCACGCCAGGCCTCCCTGTCCATCACCAACTCCCAGAGTTCACTCAGACTCACATCCATCGAGTCAGTGATGCCATCCAGCCATCTCACCTCTGTTGTCCCCTTCTCCTCCTGCCCCCAATCCCTCCCAGCATCAGAGTCTTTTCCAATGAGTCAACTCTTCGTATGAGGTGGCTGAAGTACTGGAGTTTCACCTTCAGTATCATTGCCTCCAAAGAAATCCCAGGGTTGATCTCCTTCAGAATGGACTGGTTGGATCTCCTTGCAGTCCAAGGGACTCTCAAGAGTCTTCTCCAACACCACAGTTCAAAAGCATCAATTCTTCAGCGCTCAGCCTTCTTCACAGTCCAACTCTCACATCCATACATGACCACAGGAAAAACGATAGCCTTGACTAGACAGACCTTTGTTGGCAAAATAATGTCTCTGCTTTTGAATATGCTATCTAGGTTGGTCGTAACTTTTCTTCCTTCATGGAGTTATGGCAAATGCAGTGGCTGATTTCTTTGTGGAATTAGTTAGTGCCTGTCCTGGTGACTAAACCTAGCTCTGCAAGGGCAAGGGTTGTGTCTTCTTATTCACCGCTTTGTCTCTACTGTCCATCAGATTGCCCAGAATACATAGGAGCTTGCAATGTATTTTGGTTGTTGTTGTGTTGAGTTCATAAATCCTCCAGATAACCTTCATCTTTAGTGTCTTCATCTTCCCCGTAAAGATGCAGGCTCAGAGACTGCAAGTGACAAGCCAGAAGCCACACAGCTGGGAAGCTGCAGGGCCAGGCAGTATGTCTGTCAGACATGGAAGCCAGTACCCTTTCAGTCCCCTGGGCAGCTTCTTGGAATAGACCTGCAACACCACATATCAAGATTCAAATCCCCACAAATGCTCAGGATGTCCACACACTCCTGTGACATTTATGCTCAGGATTCTAAGGACCTTAGGAGCAAAGGTCCTCAGGGTCAGTCTCCTAACCTGCAGACTGGTTCCCGAGACCCCAAACTCAGGCACCGTTTTGTTGTTGTTGTTCAGTCACCCAGCCGTGTCCAGTTCTTTGTGACCCCGTGGATTCCAGCTTCCCTGTCCAGACTTCCCTGGCCCTCACCGTCTCCCAGTTGTTATTGTTCAGTCGCTCAGAGTGAAGGTGCTCAGGGTCCGTCTCCTAAGCTGGACATTGGTTCCTGGCGCCCCAAACTCAGGCACCTTTTTGTTGTCGTTGTTGTTCAGTCTGTCAGTCCTGTCTGACTCTTTGTGACCCCATGGCCTACAGCACTCCAGGCTTCCCTGTCCTTCACTATTTCCCAGAGTTTACTCAAACTCATGCCCATTTTGTCCATGATGCCATCCAACCATCTCATCCTCTGTCATCCCCTTCTCCTCCTGCCTTCAATCTTTCCCAGAATCAGGGTCTTTTCTAGTGAGTCAGCTCTTGGCATCAGCTGGCTGAAATATTGGAGCTTCAACTTCAGCATCAGTCCTTCCAATAAATATTCAGGGTTGGTTTCCTTTAGGATTGACTGGTTTGATCTCCTTGCAGTCCAAGGGATTCTCAAGAGTCTTCTCCAGCACCACAGTCGGAAGGCATCAGATCTTCAGTACTCAGTCTTTTTTATTGTCCAGCTCTCACATTCATACATGACTACTGGAAAAACTGCAGCTTTGACTATATGGATTTTTATTGACAAAGTAATGTCTCTGCTTTTTAACACACTCTCAAGGTTTGCAATAGCTTTTCTTCCAAGGAGCAAGCATCTTTTAATTTCATGATGAACCCCTCATCTCTCAGAGTTTGCCCAAGTTGATGTCCATTGAATTGGTGATACCATCCAACCATCTCATCCTCCATTGCCCTCTTCTTCTGCCTTCAATCTTTCCCAGGATCAGGGTCTTTTCCAATGAGTCAGCTGTTCACATCAGGTAGCCAAAGTATTGGAACTTTGACATCAATCCTTCCAGAGGATTCAGGCACCTATGGAGCATGCTAGAAGCCCAAAGGGCAAGTCCCATTCCCAGGGATTTGACTCAGTTGGGGTGGGTGAGGCTCCAGTGCCTATCCTTTCGACAAGCACCCCTGGGTGATTTTGATATACAACCAGATATAGAACCAGTGCCCTAGGGATTGTGGTACCTGGAAGATTTTTCTGTTTTGATGGCAGTGACCCCAAGGAGGTTGGCAGAGGGAGATCCGAAGTTTGCTTCGAAGAAAAGCTAAGCTGACTTTTCTATTCAAAGGGAAATACATCCTGTTCCAGGAAGATGGCAGGAGGGCACCTGAATTGTTTGAGTTGCTGGTATAAGGACAGGTTCCTTTCTGCTTGCTTGGGCCGCCTGATAGTGCAGTACCTCAGAACAGGTGGACCTCACAAGGAGGATTATGGGCTCCAACATCAGCTTGTAAATAAGTCATGCAGCCCAGCTGGGTCTCTGCCCTCATAAATATTGACCAGCTGTGATTAAACTGTCCACTCCACGTCACATTATCTAGTGTGAAAGCCCCTTTATTAGAGTATTAAATAACCATGAGCCCATGCCTGCTCTGTACAACCATGTTCCTCGTGAAGTACAAGGCTACAGCCAGGTGACATCAAACCAGGCAGGTAAAAGAGAACCATCAATTGCATTAAACACATTATTCACTGAGAGCTTGCTACATGCCAGGCATTAAGCTATGTGTTGGTTATGGTGAAAATAAGATGTTTTAATTAGTCAGAAAATATGTTAAAAATAAATTCATCTATCTAAAAGTACCAGCAATGAAGTCAGAGAAAGGTTTGGAAGAGAAGGAGCCAGAGCACTGCTAGGGTAGCCTTTATTGGAAGATGCTTGTTGTATTTGCTTCCTAGGCAGAAAAATTAGAGAAGACTACTTAAATGGGAGCAAGTAGAGTGTGCTCTAGCAAGGGAGTCAGCTCCTATTGCTTGCAGAGACTCAAAGAAAGGCAGAGGAGAAGGAGAGCTTTCTAGTGGAAAAAAGAGGTTTCGGGTATGTCCTGATTGAAGGATAGTGGCATAAGGAACCTATTGATGTATTAACTAGAAATGGAATATGCTATGTGATTGGCTAGGGTACATATTTGACTTTCTCCAGCTTGCTTTTCTAAGTTGGAGGCAGGGGCACAAATTAGGGACCCTGCTGGTTATTAATCTGGTCCTGGTTACTTAAGGCCAGTTGTTACAGGAGTTATTTTTTGGCTTCGTGGACTCATTTGCTACAGATAATTGTCAGACCTTCTGGGCTAGTTACTGCAGATGGTAGGTTGGTTTCCAGGACTGGTTGCTTCAGGTTGTAGGTCAGAGTTCTACTTGAATATGTTAGCCTGGTAACTGTCCTTTTGTATGCATGCCCTCATAGGACTACCACAACAAATTACTATAAACTAGCTGGCTTAGAAACAACAACAACAATCCAGAAATGTGTTGTTTCACATTTCTGGAGACATGGATCCAAAAATCTGTTTATATATCCTCCATTGGAACCCAGTCACATGGCCACACCTAGCTACAAGGAAGGCAGGAGTTATAGACTTGGAGTCATTGTCACCCTGAAATAAAGTCACACTCTGGAACCAAGAAAAAGGGCAGAATGGATAGTAGATGGGCAGCCAGCAGCCACTACCACATGGGCTATCAAGCAAAGAAACATCAATCTGTGAGAAAGTGATGCTAATGTTGAGAGATATGTGTGATTGAGCGGGGTCAGTGGTGGGGGATTAACCTTGTGAAATGCAGAGGAAATGTGGGACTCCACAGATGGGAGGATCAAGTTCTTTCAGACAGAAGAGTAGAAACAGGCAGAGGCCTAATGATGGAGGGGGCTTATTAAAGTTTTAGGCCTCTATCCTAGAATCCTGGAGCTTCTAAAGGGTTTTCAGCAGGGGATGGGGTAACCTGATCAAATACTTGTGTTTTGAGCACTTTACGTTGTTCGTGGTTCCGGAAGCTGGTGACCCAGAGCTATGGCATCATTGTGTCGGCAGAGAATGGTTTTTCAAGAGGGGAGCCTCATCGCAGATTAGAACATACAGATCCATGTACCCAGCTATATGCAGGAAAATATGGGTGTCAGGGAAGGGTTAATAGCAGAAATTACCCTTGAGAGTTGAGTATAGGTTCCAAAGGATACAAGAAAGGCCAAGAACATTCCAGGTAGAGTTGGGACAAAGGCTGGAATGTCCAGTGTGGAGGATCTGCCGATGAGGATTATTCCCAGAGGCAAGCCTGCAGATGACTCTTGAGGTCAGGCAGGGGTCAGATCACTAATGGTCTTGTGTATCTGCCTAAGGAGCTGAGTGTTGGGGGATCAGGAAAGGTGTTCCGTCAGGGAATGACACTTCATGAACTGAGGTTTAGAGCGTCAGTTCTGGCAGGAGCACAGCACAGATTGCGCACTTTCTTAAGGCGGAAACTCCTTTTTATGTGCTTGAACTTCTGCCTATTGGGATCTTGACTAGTTTTATCATAGTAGACAGGCATCTACTCTGCTCCTGCTCCCCCCTGTGAAATAGTACCATCTATATGACTTACCAAAATTCAGAAAATTCTGAAACCTGAACTTTTTTTCTTGGTAATTCATTTGGTAGCCAGACTTAAAACTGACCTAAACTTCCTGAGTTGATCTCATCTGGTATGAGGTGATTAATGGTCTATTTATCCCACTTAGTGTGAATATTTATGTTTTGCCATGTAGAAATATTAATGACTTCGACAGGTGTTCAATAATAGATGGTGTATATTTCTAATATCAAAAAAATTCTAAATTCTATCATATATCCAGCCCAAGAGTTTTAGATAAGGGACTGTAATCCCTGTGTATGACCTAGAAGATCTGAACACTGCAGGAAAATTTGCTCTAAGTAGAAGGTTGCACTTAGAGATTGTTTTAGTGGATAAAAGGAAAATCTACTGGATGCGGTGGACACTAAATTTATGGAGCCTGTATTTCACTGAGCCATAGAAACTATAAACTAAATAGGCTCGAAGAGAGTTTTCCTACCTTTATGGATGATAAATCAATAGGAGGTTAATGAAGAAGGCTTGGGGTTACCTAGGACAGATCCATTAATTATATGAAGTTAATGTCATGGTGAACATCTAGCATCTACTTCCACAAGGCCAGTGGCATTATTCTTAATAATAATTTATACATATAAATGCTTGAGAATGTACCAAGTTTTTGGAAATGCATTCTCCTTTCATTCTTGTAATAATTATGATAGATGGATGGATATATTGCATTTCCTGGTCTATAGCCAAGGACCCCAAGCTCAGAGGAGGTGGGTAACTCTTTCAAGGTCATTCAGGCAACATTTACACACAGGACCCAGACTAGGTCCTTGTGATTCTGAGATCTGTAGTCTTAAATTCAATGAGCAATAACATTCTTAGCTGAATGGTGACAACCTAAGGAAAAAAAAAAAAAAAAGATCTGTCTTCTACGACAAGCCAGCCCAATGGATGTCATCTCACAAGCCTACTCCAGCCCAGTGTTTGTAGCTGAAAGACAGGCGGTTGCAGATTTTGAGACTGATTCTAAATTTCATGAGGAATATGGATTAGATAAGAGGTGAAAAACCCAGGGATCTTTTTTAAAAACATTCCCTGAGGAACCCTGATTTGGTAGATCAGGGGCCACACTTGGGAATCTGTTGTTTAAACTTAGTAATGAAAATATCCAGTCACAAGTGAGTAGGACAATGGCCCTCCCTCCTGCCCCCCACACCTTCAACATTTTTTTCTATTTATTTCCCCTCTTTCATGCAAGATCTACTCCACTCACCCCTCCAGGCCTCAGAAAGGGTGAACTCAACAGCTATGTTCATGGGGTTCCCTTTCTCTTCAGCTCTCAGTATCTTCCAGCAAGGACAGGAAAATTAGAGAGCAAGATTGGCTGTGTGTATTTCTGGTTCCCTCCTGGCAGATTGACACTGGCTCCTCATTCCTCGTTATAGCTCATAGCAGCCCGGCTTCTCTGACCCAACACCTCTGTCTGCAGCTAGGTCCTTGACCACTCCTGTCCCTTGCCATTTCAGATCAGGAAGTTACCCTCCTCTTGCCTGCTCCATCCACAGTGATTCCCCTAGATCTTGCCCATGTACTTATAAACAGTGAGCTTCGTTGCATGTGCCACTATTTCCTTTGCAGACCTGGCCTGATAAGTACCCATTCCTCTTTTTATTTATGCCTGAATATTCTCAAGCAAATCACTATGCATCTCAAACACCACTATCACAGTCACTGAAACGATAACTCCCTGATATCGTCTACTAGCAAGCATATAGTAGACAGCATTGAGTGCCTCATTGGTGTCTCTCATCAATTAGGTTTGGAAATCACGAAAATAGCTCACTTTGGAAGAGTCTTTCCAACTCAAATAATCTGCCTCTTGAATATGCGAAGAATATCCCAGTTTATAGATTTGAGTCAGTCTCCACCTGGTGGCGGGAAAGCTTGCCTGGACTGTGAGCTGGTAAATTAGAACCTGGTCCTCAGCGAAGTGAAGTTGCCATGGAAACTGCCTTAGAACATTTAGGATGTGGTTTGTGCCCCTAGATATGGCTCTACCAATAGTCTGGCAGAAAAGTCAGGTGGATGCTGAACCAAAGAATCTACCCAAGTACGTATCTCCTTTCTTCCAGGAATGGGACAGCCACCCATAGGTCCAAAAAGACAAGTCATTATTCCAGACCCTGAGAGTATGCCCTCTTCCAGGTCTCTCAAAAGAAATCTTTCCCAATACTTCATCTTAGGTAGTCATTCCCCTTTCTTGTGTCTTACCTTAGACCAAACTTGTAATTACACATTTTAGTCTTAAAACATTTGATTGGCTTTTTCAGGTTTCAGATCAAAAGCATCCAGAAAGCAGCCTCTACAAGAAAGCAGCAGTTGTGGAATCTGGCCAGTTGGAAAGAATGGGTTGGCAAGACGGGACATCTGAACCCAGCTCTATACCCACGTGGCTGGTGTGTGAGCAGGTTTCTGCCTGTTTCTGGGACGAAGCTGCACCTCTGCCCTGATTCTTGGGACTTCAGTCTCAGTGAGTTTTAAGAAAGCGTTTCATCCTCATCGTACTAAATTCCAATCCTGAATGAAAGGCTTGGCCAGAAAATCTCCATTCAAATTTAGAGCCACAGAAGTTGGCTGGGGATCAAAGTTCCTCATTTTTTAAAAACAGTTGCCTGGGGCAGCCAACAGGGTATTTGGTAGGTTGGTGCCAGGCAATGATTTCCATGTTGGCTTCTATATGAAAGAACTTTCCACTGAGGCAGGTGATTTATTTTAATTTTCAAAGTAAATCCTTCAGTGACCAGGCTGCTAAAATCTAACTGATCTTCAGAGGCATCTCTGGTCACTGATCTGCCCCACCATCCACTTACCACCGAAGAGCAACCTGAGATGTACATAGATACAGATTTCAGCATGTGAGCACTTGAGCAAGGAAATCAGGCAGAACTTAAACTGTAGAGAGCATTTTGGTGGAAGGAGAAAGGATCACCTGTCATCTAAAAGCCATCCTGACCATTGCCTTCCCTTTCCTATTAGTTCTTTTTTTTTTTTCCAGTTTTAGGGTTTTTTTTTTTTTCAGTATAGCTGATTTACAATGTTGTGTTAATTTCTGCTGTATGATAGAGTGATTCGGTTATACACATATATACATTTTTGTTTCATATTCTTTTCCAATACGATTTATCATGAGATATTGAATCTAGTTCTCTGTGCTATACGGTAGGACCTTGTTGTTTATTTGTTCTCTTAGTTCTTGATCAGCAGCATTGAGGTCTCCCATTGCTTCTACCTGGGGTGCCTCAGGTTGTTTGAGTTGATGAACAATAGCAGACTTGGGAACAGGAAGGCTTTGGGCCAAGACCTGCAGTTCTGTGAGAGATCTTGTACTTCAAACCTATGCACACAGGATCTTCTTCCTTTCAGATGATGTGCGCAGGATGTGTAACAACAGTTGTTTCTGGAGTCCCCCTCCTACAGAGGGAGGGACTGAGCCAGCTGCCTCCTCCAGGCTGATGGTAGGGGGAGCTTTTACAGTGTGGATACCAGACATCACACCTAGATTTCCTGGAGGCCTGGGAGAGCCTAGAGAATCTGCATTTTTAATAAGCCCTTCTGCCTTGTGACCAGCAGTGGCAGGAAGCCAGCTCGAGGCTTTCCATCCTCTCCTGGTGATTTGCCTTGAGTTCAGAAGTGAGGCATGTGTCTGCAACTAGAAGAATTTGAATTTGCTGGGCAAGTCAAAATGATTTACAAGGCGGAAGTTGGTTTTATACACTTAGATTGTGCCATCGAGGCATCAGACATCTGGATCAATTAGGAAAAGTGATTGCTTCACTTTAAGGTAACAGAAGGCCCCCATTAAAATGCAAACATTAGCTGAGTCATTACTGATGCCAGTAGCCCCCAGGATGCAGTCAGAAACGGGGAGGGGCCACCATGTGGTGGTTAGGGATGCTGGCTTCGCTGAGTTGAAGTCTTGGCTCTGCAGCTTAACTATCTGAGAGATGCTCAGGCATGTTATTTAACTTGGATTGTTCATCTGTAAAGTGGGGATAATAATAACAATCTCATTGGGATGGAATCAGGATTTTTTTTGAAAAATGATGCATTTCAAGCCATCAGCTGTGTCTGTATCCCAGATGATGACCTGGGAAAACGCTGTCTGTTCTACTTGCTATTGGGTGTTGGCAAAGAAGATCAAGTTAACAGAGGATTTGTTAATAAATACCTTAGTAGAGCCTCCATTGCCTGCCCTCTACCCACCTGTCAATCCATCCTTCACATAGTCCCCTGAGATGGCTCCCCAAATTCAAACCTCATCCTGTCCACCCATCTTACAGTTCTATTGCCTGCATTTAAAATCCTACAATGTCCTTCATGCTTTTGCCCCTTCCCACCTCCTTATCTCATCAGTCAGAATTTCTGAAATTTAATATTCCAGTGTGGTTTCCAAACTCCTTAACTCTCTCCCACCTTTCCCCTTCTCTCTGCCTGCAATCCTCACTCCACCCCACCCCAGCCCTTTTCTCTTCTGGGTTATTTGACCCATTCCTACTCATCCATGAAAACCATCCAGAGGTTGCCTTCCTTGACCTTGACCTCCCTGTTCTCCTGGGCTGGGGGAGGGACCTCCTGTGTGACCCTGGAATTCCTCTCTTGGCACGCTCACCTTACATAGTAACTGCTCTATAGCAGGGGCTGATACTTCCCTGCTCCTTAAAATCAACGGGAATCTCTAAAGTCCCAGTGCCTGACTTCAGCCCTGACCAGTTAAATCACTCTCTGGGGGGGAACTCAGGCAGCAGGACTTTTTCAAGTTCTCCAGCTGATTCCAGGGTGCAGCTGGGCTTGGAAACCAGAGCTTCAGATATGAGCACCTTAAGGTCATCAAATGTGTGTGCAGAAATGCCGACGACCTACAATATGTAGCATGGTGACTGCCATGCCATAGTCTCTGAATCATGCCAGAAGGGCAGTGATTGTCATCAGGAACTTCCAGAGCTGTGTTGCCATCTGGGAGAACAGGCTGCACAGAGGTGCTGGGAAGAGTAACTCAGAGATATAGGGGCCACAGGAAGTGTGGAGATCAGAGTGGGAGGCTGCAGTGAAGGCAGGGTGAGGTCACTGCCAAAGGTGTGTCCAGGGCTGTCGTGGGGAGTGAAAGGCAGGGGAGCATGAACCCGCTTGGCTATAACCACATCCATGTCCTTCAGGTACGCTTCAACCTCACCAGCTAGGAGTGCTTAGGAAGAGAGTATGTCACGTGGGATTGGTGGCTCTGTCAGGCTTTTAGACTTTTTCTTCTGCTCTCCCAGAGAGGGCTGTGGGGTCTTCAAGTCCTGGCAGATGAAAAGCATTCTCCCGGCCGTCTACATGCTCTAGACTTTCTTTGGGACCCTGGGAGGTGGCAAGTAAGTTCTATGCCTGCAAGGATATCCAAGGCCTCCAGGAACCCTGCCTGATCAATCCTCCTCAAATTTAAAATTAATATAAAATTAATTTAAATTTTAAAATAATAATAATAAAATGATAAGAAGATTGACACAACAAAGATCAATGAACCCAGCACTCTCCGTGAAAATGTATCTGCTGGTGAATGTGAATCTTGAAGGAATCAATCAGCAGCTCTTGAAAAATTGTATGTCCTGTAAAAGTGCCACTAGAGATTTTACAGTGTCACAATGCAAGTGCCGATGACTGGGCACAGAATGGATGGCCCATTAATACTCGTTGATGAGTTTATTGATTGGTGTGTCCAGTATAATTAGCCCCAAAGATCCTCAATCAATACAGAACAGGGTGGTGATGAAGCCTGTGTATCCTGGAAAAAGGTAGGGCCAGGCTCAGTCCTGATGGCCACTGGCTCGCTGTGTGGCCTGGTAATACTCCTGGACTGCTCAGAGGGTCAATTTCTTTGTCTATAAAATTGGGAGATAATAGTTCAGTGTTTCCCAAAGTGATTTCTAGCAAACTTTAGTTCTTGGGAATGTTAGTTTTTATTTTAAACAAAAGTGTTTAAGTGATCATATTTGGGCAATACTGATTTTAAACAAGTTAAGCAAGACTCTCAGAGCCGTGGTATCCAGGCATTGTGAATCACCAAGAAGTGGAATATAGTATACATTTATTTATTCACTATTAAGCTTAGAGCCTATGCCAGGCACTGTTCAAGATGCTGGGGGCATAGCAGAGAACAAAAGACCCTTTGCCAAAGCGTTTGCATCCTAGTGAGAACACAAATAGATTATCAGTCAACAAAGATAAGTAATATGTTAAATGGTGTTAAATCATATAAAACACACACACAAACCCACAAAAGACTAATGCAGTGTAGGGGTAGAAGGCAGTACTATCTTATACAGAGAGGGACTAGGACTTTTCTCCTTAATGAGGGGTTGTTTTGGACAGAGACCTGAAGGAAATAAAGGAGGGAACTAAAGCTGATGAGGGAAGAGAAGTGATGCGGACTAGCCTGGGGTCAAGGCCAACTTCAACAGAGGAGCCTTCCCTCTTCAAACTACATAACCTCTGAGTTTGGATAACGAGAGTTCAGATGACAAGGCCTAACTGTTATAGAGGTGTATTGTGTCTTCCAAGCTCATGTCATCAGCAGGAAACCACCTCTCCTCCTCTCCTCTCTCCCCTCCTCCTCCGCCTTTCCTCCTTATGATTATTTGGTATGACTCTTAAGACCAGCATTCCAGGGGGAGAGAGCATTTGGAAGTACAACACTAATGTTATGACCTGGGATGCCATGCTGTAATATTCTAAACTGGCCAAGGGTGGGTGGGGGGAATGAAAAGTGTAAATTATAAAATCCTTTTAGAAAATATCCAATCAGAGTGAAGCTCAAAACTTAGCTGGATGGTTGGGGAAAAAGAAACCATCTTATTCTCCACACTGTAGAAGGGAAACCATGCAGCCAGGAACTGCAGGGTGTCATCTCAGTACTCTGAAGGCAGCCAGCCTGGGCAGGAGGCCAACACACAGAGGAAGGCAGGGCCCAGAGAATCCCTGAGAAATGAAGCCCTGCCCTGTCTCTCCACCTACCTCTCAATCAGTTCACTCCTGAAATGCCCCTACCATGGACCTTTCAGGTCCAGGAGCCAATAAATTGCTTTATTTTAAAGCCATGGTAAATTGGATTTGTCTTTTACTTCATAGTACAAAGAGTCTTAATTGATCCCCATAACTTATCAGATCACCATGACAACCTTGCTATAAGATGCTTTTATTCCCATTTTACAAATGGAAAAACACTCAGAGAAGACAGCTGAACTGCTATTGATTGCTTAGGAACAAAAATTTGATAGAGTAGATTTGGGGTTCAAAGATGTGGGTTTCTGTCTTAGATCCATTGTATACAGGCTGTTTCCTCACCTATAAAGTCAATGCTTCTTTCTTTAAAAAAATCTTATCTCCCAAGGTTGACATAGGGTGATAAATCAAAGATCCCTTAGGAGGAGGCTCTTTCCTACTGTAAAGTGCTCTACAGATGGTTGCTATTCCTATGCATGGAACCCATAGCTCCAACCTAGAAGTTCAGGCTGGCATGTTGCTAGCTTAATGGATCCAGGCTCCAGCTTGTTCTTTGATGCAGGAAAATATTTTGATTTCCTTCTTATATGATCTTCTGCTTGACAAGTCCTTCCTTCACAACTAGTAAAGATCCAAAGCCAAACCTAGACTCTGACCCCTCATATTATGAATGGGAACTCAGCTACGTGTCAAGTATAAGCTTTACTCTTCAATTATTCGGCTCCTATCACTCACACGTGAATGCACACTCCAAGACCCCAGCAGTCTTGGGCTGAGAGGCCTGGATTATTTTCCATGGGTTCAGTGATAGATTTTCTATGTCATGTTAGCATCCCATATGTATATTTTGTATCTTCTGCCTTTAGGGATTAAAAAGATAAACACATTTCATTGTGCAATTTTCTCTTGTTAGGAATAACTTTGAGGCAAAAGTCTCCAGTTATTTACAGTAAAGAAAGTGAAAAACTGTTTATAATTCAGTTCAGAGGGTAAAAATTTGTTCTTTTCATGTATATACTGAAATGGTTTGCCTAAATGATTCAGAGTTGATTTCCCAAATATATTAGTCATGAACAAAAGAATTGTGTTCATCTTTGGACTATTTATAATATTAGAATAAAATACTTGTCAAATAAGGCTCTAGTTTGATAAGCACAATATATAAGGAGAAAAATGAGATATATTTATTCTTGTTATTTAGGAATATGTGCTTTATTGTACACACTTTGCTTCTGGCTATGGAAAAAGTAATTTATCAGTAAGTCTTTTCCTTTCATTTCCCTTGAATATAAAGATTAACTGATGGTTTAACAATCTTCTTCAGGCTATATTTATGAAAGATAGCTGTTCTCACTCAAAAACTCCCAATATTGAAGTTGTAGCATTATTCATAAAGATATGATAGGAAGACCTTCAGTCATAAAAATTGAGATGTATCTCATATTAACAGCTTGAAAGGAATCTGAGCTTAAACTTCTTTTGTATTTATTTACATGAAAGGGAGAAGTGACAACAGCCAAGAACTGAAAAAATGAATTTTAGCAATCAGGTCGACTTAATTTGAGCTCATCAGATGCCAGTGCAGTAAAGGTATGTTTAGAGTGTCAGAGTGTGGCTTCCTGTGGTCAACCTCCAGGAGAAAACCAAGCGGCATGTGTGACATTGAGTAATTAGCTTGTTTTCTTTGGCTTCATTCAAAGGCCCTTAAAATATATTCAAGGTTGGTAGCAATGTCCTTTGGAGTTGAAGGCGACCTGTTTATATTGTCTTCATCAAAGTCAACTGTTGGGTTCCAAAGAGGAAGAAATATAATCCAGGTTCAAGGACAATAACCACTGAGAAATCCCTTCATTTCTGAAAGAAAACCAAAACATCTCTCAGTTCTGTTTATGAAATGCTTAAGTAATTTTTCTCCGCTGCTGAAAAAAAAAACACACCCCACAGCTGGAATCACTTACAACATAGGTTTGATTGTTTTTTTGCAAATTGAACGATTAATTCAGGCAAACAACCAAAGATTTAATTTAATTTTAAACTGGAAGGGATGGACAATCATACTGGCTGAATTCCTAGCTTGGCAGACTTTGGGGTCTTGGCAGTTCGTTTAGATAATATTGTGACTCCAGCAAGTCCATACTGGAAGGTAGACCAAGTTTTTAAAAAATGTTTTGGTACCACTGGCCTAACTCTCTTTTTATGAATGTTTTCCTGTTTTAAAATGGAGTACTTGAAGGGATAATTTCGATCCTATTCCTTTACCCAAGGGCTCTGTGAATTTGTAATTGCATTTCACTCCCACTCGAGGACAAGTAACATGATCAAAAACTGCCAGTAACCGCAGACAGGAATTTTTATGACTTGAGTGGTATCTCCTCTAGTTTGGCCAACTATATTTATGCACAACCAGCTTATTCCACTCTATTCCTGCCTGCACACACTTTGGAGGCAAAGTTAGACCTTTTGTGAGCTATGGAAGGCCAAGTTAACCAAAAAATTTACCCTGAACCACCCCAAAGATCAAGCTAAGGGTGACCCAGATGATGAAGCCAAGCATGAGCTACCGTCTTTATTCAGCAGCTCTTTGTAGAGGATGCCAGGATGCCAGGCTGCAGAATGTTCTGAGACATGCTTTTACCTGATGATAAAGTCTAATTGAATGATGAGGCAAAGACCAGGATTAGCATAGAAAAGACAACACAGTTGACCCTTGAACAGGATGGGTTGGAATTGCACAGGTCCACGTAGATGTGAATTTTTTTCAATAGTAAATACCACAACAGTACATGGCCTATGGTTGGCTGAATCTGTAGATGAGGAACCGTGGTTATGGAGGGTTGATTGTAAGTTATACTTGGATTTTCGACTGTGCAGGGAGGGGTCAGTGTCCCTAACCCTCCCGTTGCTCAAGGTTCAGCTATACTTTTAAGGCTGGTCAGAGACTTTCTTTCAGGGAAAAAAAAAAATGAATTGCATAGTATCCCGGGGATTCTAGAACTTTCAACACTTTTCATTATTTCTTAACAGGTCTGGTCAGTTAAAATGGCAGTGGGGTTTCACCTTTTGGTTTTGTTTATTTTTATCTCTCCTCTCTCCTTTTTACCTTCCTTCCTTTCCCAACTTTCCTCCTTGCTTCCTCTTTTCCTTCTTTCTTTCTTTTGTGTGTGTGTGTGTGTGAAATAAATCTTCTCTGATACTTGTATATGTCTATACTTTTCTCATAGGAATAGATCCAAAATAAATGCATGTTACATAATGAATATGCTTTTAAAACTGAAACCAAGGCAATACTAGACTTGTCAAAACGCTGCCCATTCTCTGAGTTTCCACATCACCTTGCCCCGGCACGTCACACCCAGCTTCCAGCTCCACATCAAAGAGCTTTCTGCCCTTGTTTGTCACACCATGATGGCGATTCCCTCCTCTGGGTATCCATGCCACCTTCAGACAATCCCTTGTGCACTCCCAGTTGGCAGTTTTTACTCTAAAACTTTGTTTTATTACACAAGTAATACGGGAAAACATCCTTGCTGGATAAAAATGAAACATTGCAGAAGGAAACCCCCTTATGGGGGTCACTCATAGGCTGTAGAGTGACCTCCATTCACTCCCAGAACAAACTACTTCAGAGCTCTGAAGGTATCTTCCCAAGATTTCATCTAGGGATTTACACCCAAATTTATGCATATCTATCTATGTATGTATAGATGAGTTGTTTATATGTATATGAAATCATCCTTTTATATACTTTAACAGTCTCTTTGAAATATAATCGTGTACCATCCATTTTTTAAAACTCTTATGAGAATATTTCACATCCTTGTCAACACTTGCTATTATCTATCTTTTTTATGATAGCCACCTTAAGGGGTGTGATGTTATATCTCATTGTAGTTTTGATTTGCATTTTCCTAAAGGTCACAGGGAGTCAGACACGACTGGGCAACTGAAAAATAACAGCAACAATGGTCATTCATATGAACATCCTTTCATGTGCTTTTGGTCATTTATATATTTTCTTTGGATTCTTTCTCCATTTTTAACTTGGGTTATTTGTCTTTTTATTACTGGATTATAAGAATTCCTTACATGTTCTGGATTCAAATCCCTTGTGTGTGTGTATGCTCAGTCGCTCAGCTGGGTCCGAGTCTTTGCGACCCTATGGACTGTGGCCCACCAGGCTCCTCTGTCTATGGAGTTTTCCTGGCAAGAATACTGGAGTGGATTGCCACTTCCTCCTTCAGGGGGTCTTCCCAACCCAGAGACTAAACTTTGTTTCCTGCACTGCCAGGCGGATTCTTCACCACTGAACCACCTGGGAAGGCTTATCAAATGGCAAGTATTTTCTTCAATTTTGTGACTTACCTTTTTATTTATGTGGTGGTGTCCTTTGAAGAAAATTAAAGGTTCTTAATCTTGGTGAAGTCCACTTAATCTGTTTCTTTTGTCACTTATGCTGTCAGTGGCATATCTAAGGAGGTTCTGCCTAACACAATGTCATGAAGATTTCCTCCAAAACGCCCTTCTTAGTTTGTAGCTTTGGCTCTTACACTTAGGTCTGTAATCCCTCCGTGGTTAATTTTTGTGTATGGTGTAATGAAAAGGTCCAACTCCACTCTTTATCAGGCAATTACCTAGGCTCTGTAATGTACATTTCTCATCCCTACTTTTCTATAAAAGTGAAGTTGCTCAGTTGTGTCTGACTCTTTGCGACCCCATGGACTGTAGCCTGCAAGGCTCCTCCATCCATGGGAATTTTTAGGCAAGAATACTGGAGTGGGTTGCCATTTCTTCTCCACGGGATCTTCCCGACCCAGGGATCTAACCTGGGTCTCCCTCACTGTAGGCAGATGCTTTACCATCTGAGCCACCAGGGAAGTCCACTTTTCTATAAAAGTAGCCACTATTCTGAGTCTATTACCATTGTTTGGTTTAATTTCCCTTTTCTTAAACTTCTAATAAATGGAATCATTTAGTATATACCAGTTAATGAGTGTCTTCTTTCACTTAAAAATTCCTGGATGGTTTATCCACATCCTTGTTTGTCTCCTTATTTTTCTGTTTTTGTTGTTTTTATTTTTATTGCTAAGTAGTATTCTATTGTATTTCATACATGTTTATTCATTCTCGAGTTGGAAGACAATTGGTTTGCTTCCATCGGGGGACTTATAAATAAGGCTGCTGTGAACATTCCTGAGCATGTCATTGAGCATATGCACTCAATTCTGCTAGGCATATATCTAGGAAAGAGATTTCCAAGTCATAGGCAGATGTGTGTTTTGCCTTGGAAGAAAATGTAAACAGATTTTCAAAGTGACAGCGCCAGTTTACATTCCCGCTGGCAGTGTAAGAGAGTCCCAGTCGCCTACAGCTTGACCAGCACTTGCTATTAATTCTTGGCATTCTGGACCACGGGTGGTGTTTTCTCTCAGTGGTTACAGTTTGCATTTTGCTGATAGCTAAAGATGTTCAGAATCTAATCTTTTGATAAGCTTTGGCCATTTGTGTAAACACCTTTGGGAAGTGCCTGGTAAAATTGGTTGCTAATTGTTTTATATCGGTTTGTCTTTTTCTCTTTGGTTTGTAAGAACTCTGTATATATCCTTATATTCTTGTTCTAGAATATAAGGTTTTGCAGGTGTACATATTGTAGATATTTTCTCACAGTCTGTGGTTTGCCTTTTCTCTCTCTTACTGTTTTTTAAACGTAATTTTCTAAATTGAGATATAATTCACATAACAAAATTCATCTGTTGAAAATATTTAATGCAATGCTTTTCACCACATTCACAGAGTTTTATAACCATCAACACTGTTTAATTCGAGAACATTTTCATCACCTCAAGATGAAATGCCATGTCTATTACTCCTTCTTCTTCCTTCCCCTCAGGCCCTAACAACCGCTGATCAACTTCTGTCTTAATAGATTTGCCCATTCCAGGCATTCATTTAAATAGAACCATACATTATGTTCTCTTTTGTGACTGGCTCCTTTTACTTAGCATAATGTTTTCAAGGTATATCCAGCTTTTAGCATGTGTCAGAATGGCATTCATTTTTTTAATTGCTGAGTAATTTTCCACTCTATGCATATACCACTTTTATTGATACACTCATCAGTTGTTGAACCTGTGGATTCTTTTAATAGATTTTGATGAATAAAAGTTCTTAATTTTAATAAAGTTCATTTTTTAACGGACAGTACTGCATTATAATCTCCTTAGGAAATCCTTGTCCTCTTCTGTGACTTACTATTTGAACACCTTCATTGTCCTAGTTATCTTCCCCCATTGGGAAATTGGTGGAGGCTTACTTCTTTCTTTCTACTGACTCCTTATAGCCGCCTCTCCATTGCTGGATACTGGATGATTTTTCAGTGTGTTGCTATTAAAAACAATGTTGAAATAAAAATTCTCTCACCAGCTGAGTTTGTGCATGTATGCAAGGATGTCTTTAATTAACTTCCTAGAAATGAAATTGCTGGATCAAAAGTTTGTACATTTTAATTTTTGACAGAGCCTACCAAAGTGTCTTCCAAAAGAGTCTTCACCAAATTTATGCGCTCAGCAAGAGGTAGAAAAGTGCCCATTGTGCCACATCTGTGCCACTCCTTGATATTGCCTGCATTCTTAATTGCTCAGTCATGTCCAGCTCTTTGCGACCCTTTGGACCATAACCTGCCAGACTCTTCTGTCCATGGGATTTTTCAAGCAACAGTACTAGAATGGGTTGTCATTTCTTCCTCCAGGGGATCTTCCTGACCCAGCAATTAAACCCACATCTCCTATGTCCCCAGCACTGCAGGTGGATTCTTTACCCACTGGGCTATCAGAGCCATTTACTTGGTATTATTGGTCTTTAAAAATGTTAGTCATTCTTATAAGCATACTGATATTTTGTTTAGGACATTCTTGCTTTCACAATCCTTGATGGGTAGGGATTCCTTTCCCCTTACCCCTGTAAGTAAGTCTCCCTTAAGTTTTGAGGTTAGCACTGTGTCACTGTCAAGGAGAAAAAGTTTTCTTCTGCTTTATTTTGCTCAATGCCTGCGGGTCTGTGAATTAAACTAATAGGAAACAGATTAACAGTAGAAAAACGCACACATTTTATGAATATTTACATGCACAGGAATTCACAGAAAAGAGAAACTGAAAAAAGTGATTGGAGTCTGGGGTCTCATATGCCATTTTAACAAAGGAAACAGATTCAGGTTTCAAAGGATGCTATATTGTGGGCCAATGACTGAAAAATATCTTCCTTTAGGTCTCCCTATGAGAGTTATTTTCAAAAGGTCTGTTTATGCCAACTCATCTCAGTGTCAGCTCCTAGTCTCTGATGACAATTTATCCTTCCCTTTTTGGTACCAGGAAGGCACCTTCATGGACAGAAATCTCTACCTTGCTTTTAGACAGATAGGGGTAGTGCAGAGAAATTCTCTTCCTGCATCTGTTACCTCTCAACTGCCTTCGGCTCAAAGTAACTTCTATGCCAAAATGGCATATTTTGACATGGCATGTTCTGAACCCCTTTAGCAAGAACGGTCAAAGTTGCTCAGTCATGTCCAACTCTTTGCAACCCAGGATTCTCTAGGCCACAATCCTGGGGTGGGTAGCCTTTCCCTTCTCCAGGGGATCTTCCCAACCCAGGGATCAAACTCAGGTCTCCCGCATTGCAGGCAGATTCTTTACCAGCTGAGCCACCAGGAAAGTCCAAGAATACTGGAGTGGGTAGCCTGTCCTTTCTCCAGTGGATCTTCCCCACCCAAGAATCAAACCGGGGTCTCCTGCATTGCAGGCAGATTCTTTACCAACTGAGCTATGAGGGGAGCCCCTTTAGCAGGAAAATTGATGCTTATTGCTTAACTGTTGATTTAACAGATTAGAACAATCAGAGTCAGACTTGATTTAAATCTGTGAGTCTGATATAAATGTGTACATTGCTTTTCTCTGCTGAGGGTAGAGTTTCTGGAGTTCTTACTCACAGGCTGCTCAGCTTCAGTCAGGGCCTCGTCGGTGTCCACCTGTTTGAGTGAGGACTCTGTAGGCACTCGACCCGAACAGTCACAGGAGGGAGAAGATTGTCTGCACTAGGGCTGAGCTCACACCTTCCAGCTGTTAAACTGTGGACATCTCACCAACCATTCATATGGTTTTCATTTAGTGAGTTTAAGATGGACCAAGAAATGCCCTGGGCCACCTGACTGTCCCCTCTCCATTACACAGCTTAGAGGAAAAGTTGTTAATTCCAGTGGGCTAATTCATTTGGAAACACTAAGATCCCTCAGATTTCAGATAGGTATCCTGTCTGGGGTTTTAGTTTTAATCTGCTCTTTTGCCATTTATCTTTGACAAAGAGGCAGTGTAGGGAGATGATGTAACATATTTATCAATCTGATGGCTCTAGACGGAACATGAAGCCAAGAAGACTAATTGGTGACTTCATGAATCAAAGTTCAGTTGACACTTAGCTTGTAAAGGAAGCTGTTTGTTTAAGACTGAAGAGTTGAGTACTGGCTTCAGTTCTTCAAACCATAGGCTGAGTCTGAGTGTTTTTGTTGTTAAGTTAGATCATGAGATCAACACACTTAACTCACATGTGGCTTTAACTCACTAAGCACCTCAGTTGATGTGAATGATGAGCCTTCACAACAGAAATGCAAACAAGATGCTCATTCCTTTGCTTGCTAATTTCTTTCTCCTCTCCTCTCTCTTCCTCTTGCTTAGAAATGTATAATCAACACAGCAGGCACACTCAGCTCAGTGAGGCGCTCACACCTAGCAAAGGTGATAGACCCATGCAGGAACTGGAGGCAATGTCATGGCTGCACTAAGCACTCAGGCCAGGGCATATGCCCATGTGTGCAAGGGCGATGTCAGCACTAGCGTTTAATTTCTCTTTTTGTGTTTGGCTGAGACTGTGCAATTATATTTCTGTGAGTCAGTATTGCTCTCCCAGATCACTCCTAGAGTTCTGTTAGGACTCTTTGGCTTGTTAAGAACAGAGACTACTTCTAGTAAACATTACCCATTCTAATTTATGGAAACATTTCAAACAATCGCCAAATACAACCATGTTGCAGGGGAATGGAAATATAGAACTGTGCAAAGTTTTCAAAATTAAGTTAGGTCGTGCTCTCCCTCTCTCCTTCCCTGCCTCATGCTCTTGCTCTCCTTTCCTCTCCCTCTTTCTCCCTCTCACCCTCCCTCCCCTCTCTCTCTGCTTCACTCTGAGCCTCTCTTCTACACTCTTCCATTCTTCAGCTTTCATAGCCCATTACAGGTTTCATTCCTACACTTAAACATACTAGTGAAATTCCTGAGATCCTCTGATTGGCCCACTTTCCCCTTCACCACACATCACGAGAGCAGCCACCCAGAGTCCACTGCCCACCATGTCCTTAGAACAGGTACAACAAGGCTTAGCATCTCTTCAGCATCATCTCCCTACTTGCCCCACTCCCCTCCCTGTCAGATAGTGTTGCCTCGGCACTCCCCTCTGCTCTCATAAAGTCATTGTTGTTCCTAGTACCCTGGATGCTAAGTGTTTGCTAACCTGTCTGTCTTCCCTGCCAGTCCCAAACTCACTACTTTCCAAATGTCCTATTTCACCATTAGTCCTGAACATCGAGGGGAATCAAGAAACGCTTGCACAGACAGATGAATCTGTGTAGCTCCTCACCTGAGAAATACTGTTTTGGTTGGTTCAGGATGCTGTAACAAAATGTAAGCGACTGAGTGACTTCAATGACACACATTTACGTCTCACAGGTTTGGAGGGTTGGAGGTTCAAGATCAAGGTGCTGGTTGCTGCAGTTCATGATGAAAGTGCTTTTCATGGTTCGCAGTGGCCACCTTCTTGCTGTGTCCTCACGTGGCAGAGAGAGAGAGCCCTAGTCTCTTCCTCTTTTCATAAGACATTAATCCTGTCATGGGGCTCCCACCCTCATGGCCTCATAGCTCAGTTACCTCCCAGAAGTCCTACTTCCTAGCACCATCAGGTTAGGGATCAGAGTTTCAGCCTATGAATTTGAAGAGGATGCATTTGGCCCATAACAATGTGGCTGGACTGCATTGTCTGTTCATTTTTTTTTTTAATGTAGGTGAAATTAATAGTGTAAGATAGAATTTCCCAGGCTCTGGCTCCATACCTCCAAAAGCTGAGTGAATAGGGCAGCACAGTACTGGGGTCCAGGTCTTACTCCTTCGACAGCTCACTTCCCACATGCACCTCCTGCATCCATGGAGGGGCGCCAGCCCAGGAGGCAGCATCTCTGTGAAATCTAGGCGCCCAGATGCTTTCACCTGGATGCACAGCAGGCTGTTCTGAGGATCGCCACCCAGGCTATCTGCCTGCTTCCTGCACAGAGACACTTCATTCCTGGCCTCTGGCCCTGCCATCGGTTTGCTGTCAGCTTCGCCATTGATTTTAAATTTTATTATCGGCTTTTAGAGCACTCGAGGACCCGAGGCTTTCCTTCACCATCGATTCGCTTGTTCACAGCCGAGGGAATAAGCTTTACCATCTTCATTCCCTGGCGGGTGACCAGCCCCTCTGTCTTGCTTTTGGAGATAGCCTTGGCTTGCTGTGGGTCAGGTCTTTGAGACTGTGCTCACTTCCTCAGACATCTGTTCCAAGCCAGACTGAAAGCTGTCTGCTCACCATGACCGAGTGACAAGAGCTCACTTGTGCTGAGCGCACAGCATTTGTCAGCCACCTTGCTAACCTCTCGACACACCGCATCTCATTTTATCTTCCAAAAGTCCTTAGGACATACATGACTTATCACCAGTTTACAAACAGGGAAACTGAGACTCATTAAGGCACAGCAACTTAGTGACTGTAGAGGCATACTAATAACCTCTTCAAAAGTGCTTGTCAAACTCACTACTCAAGATGTTCTGTGACTGTGCGTGAGCAGTATACAGCTCAGGCCATGGGAAACACACCCCACAGGCTCAAATTCAACACCCAAACTGGCCTATGTCATGGTCAATGAGACAAGCCAGTGATCACATGCTGGAATGTCTTGGCAGCATTAGATCACGCTCAAAGTTTCTAATCATGGCTCCTCAGTTCTGTACCTCCCTTTCACTGACTGGTACCCAAGGATTCTCAGACCTGTTCCAGCCAGTGGCCCACACTTGCATGGCACTGCTCCTATGGACCTGGAACATCTCCTCCTGAGATGTAGCCCTGTAGGAATTGTTTCTGTAGCCAAAGGTGGGAAGGAAAGGGCCATCCTTGTCACATGGGATTCTCGCCTTTCCCTGCCCTACCAGCTCCACTTCTTTCAGTCCTCATCACAGCCCCTGCAGGAGTAAACTGAGTCTGTAAGCTAACTGCCCTCCTGTGACTGCGGAGAAGATAGCCACCTGAAACACTGAGCTGTAAACTCTAGGTCAGCACAGTGCTTCCTACTTCTAAAAGCTCAGGGATGGGACAGAACCTTTTCTTTTCTTTACAGCCTTGGCCTTCTGATCTGCTCTTCGTCCTCTTCCCTTCCTCTTCCTGTGCTCTCTCTCTCCTTCCTCCTTGTGTAGTGGCCTAAATTTTTCTCCATGAAACACATGTCTGTCACTATGAGATCCCAGGGCAGGCCTGAGAGCCTACACAGCAGAGCACAATAAATCCTGTGTCTGGGTACCTGGGCAGGTGGCACGTGCCAGCAGCCTGGAGCTGAAAAGGCAGCCAGATCTTCTGGGGGAGTGGGTTCTTTTCGTGGCCTTGCCAGCATCCCCAGCAGGCTGGGAGCAGTGCTAATAGGCCTCTGTGTGAGTGCTAACAGAATAGGAAGGGAGGAAACCTTCTGAAGGCTGACATTTTTCACAGTGCAGTAATCACAGGGAGCTGTCACTCCCCCAGGCGGGAGGCACGCGTTTAATTTATGCACCCTGGCAGCCAGGTTTTGGAGTTTCCACCGGCGTCTTCCGTGCCTTCCCGGGTTCAGAGGATCGGATGGGGCGCCACCAGGTGGGCCCAGGGCTACTCAGGGCCAGTACGTAGGGATCCTCAGCAGTTCCTCACTACCACCACTCCCCTCTCCTAATAAGTCATTTAACCTATTAAACCTGAGTTCCTTATGTGTCAAATGGAGTTGATAAAAGTTAACTAGTTTTCAGGGACTTGGTGAGGATTCAAGGAGGTAGTCTGTGTGAGAGTCTGGGACCTAGCACCCAGGAAGGACACGATGAACGTTAGCTCTGTTTTGCTGTTATCATCATTGTCTGTCATTTACAGGTGAGGTCTAGAAAAAGTCATCAGACTGCCCAAAGTCACATGACCAGGAGGAAGTAAAGCCAGGATTTAAACCCAGATATCCTGATTGCCAGTCCTAGGTGCTTAGCCACTGTGCTTTATTACTGTGTATAGACTGTGTTATAGAAGTGTTGATAACGAATCTACAAATCCCTCCAGGACCAGGATTGTGTCTTTTTTTAAAAAAAAAAAAATTGAAATATAGCTTATTCGGGGCTTCCCCGGTGGCTCAGTGGTAAAGAATCCGCTTGCAGTGCAGGAGACCCAGGCTCAATCCCTGGGTCAGAAAGATCCCCTGGAGAAGGGAATGGCAACTCACTTCAGTATCCTTGCCTGGAGAATGCCACAGACAGAGGAGCATGAGGGGCTATAATCCACAGAGTTGCAAAGTCAGATACAACTGAAGTGACTGACCACGCATACACACATAGCTTATGTACACTATTTTGTTAGCTACATAGATGTACAGCATAGTGATCCAGTATTTTTGCAGATTATGTTCCATTATAGGTTATTATAAGATAATAGGTATAATTCCCTGTACTGTACAGTAAGTATATCCTCGTTGCTTATCTGTGCTATATATAGTAGCTTGTATCTCTTAATCTCATACCCTTAGTTTGTCCCTTTCCCCTGTTGCTCTTCCCTTTTGGTAATCACAAGCTTGTTTTCTATATCTATGAGTCTGTTTCTGTTTTGCATATATATTCATTTGTTTGTTTTTGTTTTTTAAGATTTGACATATAAGTAATATGTTAAAGTATTTGACTTATTTCACTAAGCATAATATTCTCTTGGTCCACCCACATTACTGCAAATAGCAGTATTTCATACTTTTTGGGGCTGAGTAGTATTCTGTAGTATATATATCTATACATCTTCTTAATGCCACATCTTCTTAATCCAGTTGTCTGTTGATGGGCACTTGGGACAATATTAGAACCTACTTCCCAGGGTAATGTGGGAATTAAGTGGAGTCCCAACCTAAAGATGAAGAAACTGAAGCTCTAAGAAGTTAATGTGCCCAAGGCTATACAGACAGTAAATTGGAGAAAAGAGTTTTGACTTCCAACAGTATGACTCCAGAATTCAAGTTCCCAACGATTGTATTTGTCAAGATTCTCCAGAGAAACAAAACCAATAGGACGTGTGTATGCATATGGAGACAGACTGAGTTAATGGAATTGGTCCATGTGACTGTGGAGGTACAAATCTGAAAACTGCAGGGAAGACTAGCGGGCTAGAAACACAGGGAGGGCTGTGGTTCAAGTCTGAAAGTAATCTGCTGGCAGAATTCCTTCTTGCTCATGTGTATATGTGTATATATACCTGGAGAAAGAAACGGCAGCCCGTTCCGGTATTCTTGCCTGGAGAATTCCATGCACAGAGCAGCCTGGAGGGCTACAGTTCATGGGTTGCAAAG
Source organism: Ovis aries (assembly GCF_016772045.2). Classification (NCBI taxonomy): domain Eukaryota; kingdom Metazoa; phylum Chordata; class Mammalia; order Artiodactyla; family Bovidae; genus Ovis; species Ovis aries. The sequence continues at coordinate 29,786,597 of NC_056072.1, forward strand.
AGTCAGACATGACTTAGCGACTAAACCACCACCACCGTACATATAAAACACTGAGAATGATGCCTAGCCCATAATAAGCACTGTGCTAAGCACTAGTCGCCTAGTCAGGGCTCTATGTCCAGCGTCTGGAGCTAGGAGCACACGTAATAGGAGCTGAATACATATTTGTTGACTGACTTGACTCCCTCTAGTGCTCTTTGTTATGTTTCAGGCCAAAGATGTTTAATGCTAAAAATATTAGACACATCTAACTCTCTCGTCCTCGTACGTGATTCCTCCCGTAAGCAGCTGAGCCCAGAGTCCTGAAGTGATATCTCATTTCAGGCATACTTGGGGGCTAAGTGGGCAACCCAAACTCTGCTCAAATGCCACACTAGATACATGCCAAATTCTTTTCTCTTCTCCCCCTCCCCTTTCCCACAAGTAGTTAACACAATATCCAAAATGGCAGTCATACACAGCACAAGCCTTGACAGAATGGGTTTGGGGAGATCTTTGCATCTAGAAATGAAAGTAGGGCAGGGTAGCCTCCTTCTCCTCAAATACAATTACCTGTGGTCTTTAAACTCTCTCGGAAAGCTCCCCATCGACCAGGAACTTTGTGACTTAATTCCACTCCATTAGTATTCAATAGTGAAAACTAAACCAGTTAAATGTTACCAAACCTGCGTAATGCCAACCTGAAGGTGAAAAGTTGGCCCTCCCAGCTGTGTTTCTACAGAACTTTACCTACGGATATTTCTGAGCTAATGCGAGTTTAAGAAAAAAAAAAAAAAAGGAATTAGGAAATAGTCAAACAATAGGAGCCCCAGTCCTATAAGTTTTCTCTGTGGGTGGTTTGCTTAGGAAACCACATAGGAGTTTCTAATTAAAGGAGTATTAGAAGAATACATCCATAAATTTCAGAGCCAGGCTTAATTTTCTTGTTTGAAAACTGCCAGGGAAGAGAGTGGATTGCAAATATATGAAATATGACCAAATGAGACTTAATGAATTCTAAGTTTATTCACTGAAGTATTTAACTATCCAAGCCATCAAGTGGGGATAATAAATTTGAGTGTGTCATAAGACTGGCCCACTTTAATTCACATTTATACAATGAGCTATAAATAAAGGGCCTGATTCAGTGGTTAATTTTTAGAGATACATTAACTCTTAATTCCTGCCTCCACGATGCTGAGCAATGGAAGAAAATGAAAGAACACTGCGAGATCAGAAGGAAGGTGACAATTCTAATACTTGAGCCAAAGGGCAGAGGACTAGCCTTGATGATTCAGCATCTCTCATCAGGACACATACCTCTTCCCTTGTCCCCAAAGTCAAGTTAAAACCTAAGTTAAGCACCTGGGAAGGAGGAGAAGGCTGACTGGCTGGGTTAATGATGGAGAGTTTAATAGGGAAGACATTGTTTACAAAGATGAGAGCAGGGTTACAGGCAATCAACAAAACATGGCAAATCACTATGGGGCCCTTTTCCCACCTCTAGATCTGAAGAAAGCTACTAGAACTACTCTACTATGGGGTCTCTCAGCAACCTACGCCCAAGGGATCTTCATGCTTAGGGACTCAGAGGTCAGTAAACTCAGAAACATACAATAGATTTTCAGGTATTGATAAGTGAAATGATGAAAAATAAGGCAGGAAAGGAGTTATAAACAAGTAGTGGAAAGGTGGGGCGAGACTTCTTGAGCAAGGTGGATGGCAAAAGCTTCTCAGGAATCGTGATGTGTAATCTGAGACTGAAGTCAGAAGAAGCCAGCCAGAGGAGGGCAAAGCATTCCTGCTGCCAAGAACCTGAGGGGGACCAACTAGGCATGCTTGAGGGTCAGAGGGCATCCCCAAGAAGCTGGAAAGTGATGAGTGAGGTCAAGAAGGAGACAAAGCCTTCTAGACTCTCAGATGTGTTGGGTTATGTTCTAGCCATGACAAATCATAAATGAGAAGATTTAAGCAAGGGAGGGGAGTGATCTGACTGACATTCTCCTATCCAAGTACTAACCAGGCCCGACCCTGCTTAGCTGACGAGATCGGGCATGTTCGGGGTAGTATGGCCATTGACATTCTGAGTGACACTCTGATTGCTGTGAAGGTGATACAAGAAAGCAGAGATAATAAGACTGGTTACAAAGTAACTGCCCAGTAACAGATGAAGATGGCTTGTACCATCTTCATGGGAGGACTAAACACAAAGAATGGTGTTGGGTCTGAGGTCCATCACATCTACCTACTCATACTGCCCTACTCATATTGAGCAAGGGGCCTCCCAGAGCTTGAGACAGTCACTACCCAAGAATAAAAGTAGTTAAAAAAAGAGAACTTTTTGGCATAGTGTCCTAAAGTGTATGCTGCATTTACTACTTTTGAAATTGGAAGAACATTTTTAAAAATTTAAAACATTTACTGAAGGAAAGAACTTGGTTAGGGAGCAGTTGACTTTCATATATATAGAAGAAGAAAAACAGATAGGAACTTTGGTAGATCATAGGATCAGTGTGGAGTGGGAGATTGCTTTTGCAGAAAAGATCTTCATGACCAAGATAATCACGACGGTGTGATCATTCACCTAGAGCCAGACATCCTGGAATGTGAAGTCAAGTGGGCCTTAGAAAGCATCACTACAAACAAAGCTAGTTGAGGTGATGGAATTCCAGTGGAGCTATTTCAAATCCTGAAAGATGATGCTGTGAAAGTGCTGCACTCAATATGCTAGCAAATTTGGAAAATTCAGCAGTGGCCATAGGACTGGAAAAGGTCAGTTTGCATTCCAATCCCAAAGAAAGGCAATGCCAAAGAATGCTCAAACTACCGCACAATTGCACTCATCTCACATGCTAGTAAAGTAATGCTCAAAATTCTCCAAGCCAGGCTTTAGCAACATGTGAACCGTGAACTTCCAGATATTCAAGCTAGTTTTAGAAAAGGCAGAGGATCCAGAGATCAAATTGCCAACATCCGCTGGATCATCGAAAAAGCAAGAGTTCCAGAAAAACATCTATTTCTGCTTTGTTGACTATGCCAAAGCCTTTGACTGTGTGGATCACGATAAACTGTGGGAAATTCTGAGAGATGGGAATACCAGACCACCTGACCAACCTCTTGAGAAACCTATATGCAGGTCAGGAAGCAACAGTTAGAACTGGACATGGAACAACAGACTGGTTCCAAATAGGAAAAGGAGTACATCAAGACTGTATATTGTCACCCTGGTTATTTAACTTCTATGCAGAGTACATCATGAGAAATGCTGGACTGGAAGAAACACAGGCTGGAATCAAGAGTGCTGGGAGAAATATCAATAACTTCAGATATGCAGATGACACCACCCTTATGGCAGAAAGTGAAGAGGAACTAAAAAGCCTCTTGATGAAAGTGAAAAAGGAGAGTGAAAAAGTTGGCTTAAAGCTCAACATTCAGAAAACGAAGATCATGGCATCTGGTCCCATCACTTCATGGGAAATAGATGGGGAAACAGTGGAAACAGTGTCAGACTTTATTTTTGGGGGGCTCCAAAATCACTGCAGATGGTGACTGCAGCCATGAAATTAAAAGACTCTTACTCCTTGGAAGGAAAGTTATGACCAACCTAGATAGCATATTCAAAAGGAGAGACATTACTTTGCCAACTAAGGTCCATCTAGTCAAGGCTATGGTTTTTCCAGTAGTCATGTATAGATGTGAGATTTGGACTGTGAAGAAAGCTGAATGCCGAAGAATTGATGCCTTTGAACTGTGGTGTTGGAGAAGACTCTTGAGAGTCCCTTGGACTGCAAGGAGGTCCAACCAGTGCATCCTAAAGGAGATCAGTCCTGGGTGTTCTTTGGAAGGACTGATGCTAAAGCTGAAACTCAGTAATTTGGCCTCCTCATGCGAAGAGTTGACTCACTGGAAAAGACCCTGATGATGGGAGGGATTGAGGGCAGGAGGAGAAGGGGATGACAGAGGATGAGATGGCTGGATAGCATCACTGACTCAATGGACGTGAGCTTGAGTGAACTCCGAGGGGTGGTGATAGACAGTGAGGCCTGGCATGCTGTGATTCATGGGGTCGCAAAGAGTCGGACACGACTGAGCGACTGAACTTAACTGAATGAAATTTTTTATTGCATAATTAGAAATGGTATCTAGGATGAGCAGTGTGATTCTTTGAGCACCTTGAGGGGATGACAGTCTTATCCTTGTGTTTGTCCCCCATTTATAGGTGCACACTACCTGGTACCTAAAAAGCTTGGAAAATATGATTTTGTGATACAATAAGATATATATTTTTCCCTTGGTTCTTGACACAGAGCTCTTAAATCCCTTGAACTTTTGAGGTATGGGGACTCCCCACCTTTGAGTTTCTATCTGGGGGTTCCTTTGGCTTCCCATAGTGTATCAGCTTGCCTTCTACAAAGACTATACCTGCCACTTGGTATGTCAATGGCAGACATTAACCATGTCTTGTACATAAGCCTTTTTACCAGTCCTGAGCAAATTTTTACCCATGAAAGGTGAAAATGCTATGCATTAGTTATTCCCTATTATCCCAGGATTTTTAGTTTGTTCCTAATTGTTATACCAAAGTTAGGATCTTCACTGGGATTCTGTTACGACTTTTGAACTAAATTACTATTGGAAGATGAACTAGGTATTTATATTGGTCAGGCGACTTTCTTTGTAAGAGACAGAATCACAGTTTAAAGCAGCTTAAGCTCAGTGGTTCACACAGGTGGAAATTCTAGGGATAGATAGTTACAGCCTCAGGCCCGGCTGCATTCAGAGACTCAAAAGGCATCATCAGGGCTTTTCCCCTCTACTGTTCTCTTGAATGCTTCTCATCATATAGCCAGTATAGTAAATTTGTTCTCTCTGCTTAGCTAAACTAAAACTATATTTTCCATAATTCATTTCTGTCCATAGTTCCAGGTTGGTATAGTTCCCCGTCCATATTTAGTATGAACCACAGACTTTTTTGTATGAGGTTTGGAATTGGAACTAGAGTGTCATTCATATTTCTTTTTATGCTTGAAAGGCCAGTGCAGGTCATGAGGTGCTGCTGTGGCTTGCTTATACTGCCACTTGCCTGTTTACTCACCTTGTGGGGCTGGGCTCATACGTCTCCAACCTCTGCTGCAGCTTCACCTTCTCTTACTCCCAGGCCAAGTGCTTTTTTAGCTCCATGAGGAGCCAGCTTCTCTTCCAGCTTACTTCCATCATCGACGTGGATGACTTGGAGGTGGGGGTGAGACCAGTGTGAGTCCTAGTCTCGCTGCATGAATTTCTGCCCATCCTCACAGAATTCAGTTTGTCTTTGCTTCCCCTCCTTTATGCCCATCTTTCCCTCTCAACAGCCTGCCCCGCAGACCTCAGCTTCCTGCCCTCGACCCAGAAAGAACACCTTCCCATAGACTGTTGAACCACTCTTACAATTACAAAAGGCCAAACCATTGTAGCAAATAACCCCAAATATGTATCTCCTACAGGTTCTGCTTTTCTGAGCAAACTCTGACATAGCAGGAAAGGCAGCCATCGTATGCACAGAGTCCTTACCTGTACAGACTTAGCACTGAGTGAACTATTATGGTATCTCCAGCCAGAAAAAAAATCCAGGGAGGACTCAGAATAGAGGCGTTTTGACTCATAGATTCATTCCTGCATCTGCCATCGTGGTTCAGGCAGGGGCAAGAGGTTCACCAAAGCCTGAGACTCATTGCCACCTTTGTGGCTAAAAAGAAAAGAAGATAGCAGACTTCACCCAACACACCCAGAAGATTACCATCAGGGTAAAAAGAATTGCGTCCTTGGAAGGGGGAGGAAAGAGTGACAAAAAGCATGTGTCTACAATGTCCTTCCTGCCTTCTTGTTTTGGGTGGTGTTGTGTTTACTTGGAGAAGAAGAAGTGAGATACAGTTAACTGAAAAGCAGTGGTTATTCTGCCCAGCACTGAGCTTAGCACTTCCTATATGTTATCTCCTTTTCATCCTCCTCAAGGAGGTACGACAACCTGCCCAAAATTCCCCAGCTGAGGAGTCCAGAGGCTCGAACTTGAACTCAGGTCTATCTGCCTGTGCTCTTAGTTTTTTCAGTGTCCTGACCGTATACCCAGAAATTGTATTGTGTTTAATGATGACCACATGCTCTCTCTCTTATATTTGCCTAACCTTGGTGATTTTGTAAAAAAATGACCAGCCAGCTGAAAAAGGAAAATAAATTTAAAAAAACCCAAAACAAAAAAACTGCTTCTTTCTCCCAGGCTGCAGAAGTAAACAATGCTGCTAGTGGGATAGATGGTTCGCTGCTATGTAATTCTTAGCAGTGTTTGGCAAGACAACTCAAGTGTTAGAAACGTTTAGGGGGCGGATGTAGGCAGAAGGAAGAGTCTTCATTTTAATAACCCAGAGAAGTTGGGAAATTTTTAGATGTTGGCAAAGAAAGTTGCCACTATCTGAATGTAATTGCAACATCACTGTATTATTAAGTGTTTAGGAATTGCAACTTTTTGTGACAATGGAGAAAGCTTTCAGACTGATATTTCATTAGCAGATTTTAAGATGAACTGGAGAGTAACAAAGGTTTAAGTTCTAACTGTGTGTATTCTGTGGAGTAGAATTGAGTAAGAGCTCCAAGGGAATGTGGGTAGTCTGTGAGTTTGAGGAAAGGTGGAGGGTAGTTTCTGCTTCTCTGTGCCACTGAAGGTTCCAGTCCTCTCTAGGAAACTTAAGATCCTGTCCTTTGCATAACAAAGGGGCAAAGGCACTTATAACCCAAAGTTCTTTTTTAAGTAACCAGAAATATTAGTTGAGCACCTGAAAGATGTTCAGGATTATTTAATGCACCAAATAAATGTCTGACTATATGTCTTCTCAGCTGGAATTTGCAACTCTCACACCAAAGGAAGTTGAACTAGAAAGGTCCTGACAGAAAGTGCTAAAAGCTTAGGAGACTTTCCATTTCTACTCAGTTCTCCTCTGCACTTTTATCTGGAGAAACCAGACAGTCCTGGGCTGAGGCTGAGCGGCAGCTATCTGAGCAATAAAATGATGCCTCGCTTATACAGGCGTCCTGTTTTCTAAAACAAATTTTGCATGACTATGGTGTTTTTCCTGTCTTGGATCATAATCTTCTCTGGGAATATAAACTCTGAGCTATAGCTCAAGCACTCTTTAGCTGGTTCGCACTCTCACCATGGCTTTGGAGCCCCTCAAATCCTTTTTTTTGTAACTGGAGGGTGTTTACTGGAGGGGAATTGTCATTGAGAGCAGGCAGTTATTTGAGTTTAGGCTAATCTAAAAAACAAAAACAGTGAGGGGAACTCAAGAAATCCCATGTCACCAAACATCCTTTTATACATGAAAGCAGAACAGAACAGTAGATGAGAAACTACTGCTCCCACTTCCTGCGTCCCTCCCAGGTTTTGCTTCTCTGTGTGATCATCTCAGTTCCTGTTGCTCCAAGAGCAGACTTGGGACGAGGATCTGGACACAGGGAGTGGATTTAGGAGATGGTTTCAGGAAGCACTGACTGGTGAGCAGAGGAGTAAGCCAGGGAAAGGAAGGAAGCCAAGAAAGAATGTGCTAGCGAGCAATCATGTGGACCGGGGAGCTGAATCCCCCTGGGATGTGGGTGCCAGGGAAGAGCACCTCCATTTCCCTCCGTCATTCATTGGTTGAGGGCTGCTCCCAGTTTTTTGGAACTCATAGCCTGTCATGGGCAGAATCAAGACCTTGGGTTCCAGAAAGCCTCTCAGGCAAGAAAATGCAAAGGTGGCAGTGGATGGCCTGCAGGGCTCCCTGCGTTGGTCAAGTGTGAGGGGCATGGCAGCAATAGCGATGACCGCTTCTGAGTCTGCTGTTGCCAGGAGGAGTGAGCCTCCATCTTGCTCACCCACCTCTCTCGCGGCCAACGACCCCTCGCTCCTCTCTTGGCTGTGGACAGGGGCTGACTCTGCCCAAAGTCTACAGAGATGCCCTGAGAAGTTCTTTCTCCAAACCTTGCTGAGGACAGACAGTTAATTATTCACCAACCACTTAGTTCTGCCACTAACGGTCTCCTTGGCAACCTACAGCCCAGTGTAACAGAAATGAAATACGTTGAAAAAATATATATGGGTGTGAAGACATAGGTAAAGGATCTTTCTTACCTTTTTCATAAAGATGCCTTTAATTTACATTTGACTTTTGAACACTGATTAAACATAGCAGAGTTTCCAGTGCCGTTATCAAGAAGTCCTTACCACATCCGTCCCTTGCAGCTCTAGATCCATTTCGGGGATGTGTGTTTCTACGAGACAGACAAGGATGCTCCCTTCCAGCTGAGGTGCCTGCTTCTTTTTATAGCAAATGAGGCACTGTCATGCGATGACCCCCAAAGAGCCCTCCACTGCTAATGACAAGCCTTGACTGGCTTCGGCAACAATACTCACTTGTGCTGTGACCTTGGGCATGTCACTTACCCTGTCTGGGCCTCAATGGTCTCATCTTTGAAAGCCATACACTGATGCCACACTCTTAGAGATAGCTGTCTCTCTGATCTAAAATAAACTCTGCTTGACTGTGATGTTTTTCTGCCTTGGGTCAGACCTTTCTCTGGGAATGTTTACTGGGGGAAAATTGTCATTCTCTCTCCTTCCCTTTAAGATCTCAGTGTGATAGCTAAGAACTAAAGCCCCTGCCCACACTTCCTTCTGCTACAGTGCCGGGAAAAGAGTGAGGCTCCAGGCTCAGCTCTGCTGTTTTGTCAGCTGTGTGATTTGGAAAGTCAGCTAACCTCACAGAACCTCTCTTTCCTCATCTGAAAGATGGGGTACATAATTGTACCAACATCTTAAGGGTTGTTGAAAACACTTAAAGGACATAATCTTTGTAAAGCTGCTCAGAAAATATTGCTTTCAAAGGGAAAAAGAGGATTTCAGTTTCTCAGGATCCTCTCCCTTTTACCTCTCTCCTCTGTCTCCCACACCAGATCCCAGGAGTTGGTCTCCTAGAACTCTGGGAATTTTTTAATCTCCTCTAGTGATTCTCAAATCTCTAAAGTTCAACTTGACAATCTTGTTACATTTATTGTTTGTTTCTAATTAGCAGAGGAAGACAGGCTCACTGTAGAAGAGATAAATAAATAAACAAAACCAAAAGATAGAGAAATAAGGAAATGGAGGGCACATAATCTACAGTCCATCAACAACCATGGTTAATAGATGTATGTTTCTGTTTACTGGTTTTTGGAGGCATGGGGGTACATGATTAAGCCCATATAGTATACAGATTTTTGTGTCCTGCCTCTTGCCTTTAACATTATCATGCGCTCATGGTACTCCATCATAAAAACTTCTTGATGACGATCTACTGTGGGTAGATACTATTACTTACTTAACTATTTCTCCATTATTGGATGTTTAAAATATCCAATATTTTATATTGTTGGATACTTAAAATATCCAAAGTATCAGTATTTTCCCCATTAAAAATAGAGCACAGAACTCAGTCACAGGTCTCCCAGCTTGCCCTCTTTCTTTCAGTCCCCTCAAGCCCTCCATGGCAATCATGTCACTTGCATTTCTATGAAGAAGTGTTTTGCAAACCCAGCACAGTTGTAGAAGCAAATTTACTTCATTGCTCTCTACTTTCCCCCTTCTGTGCCCTATGGCAAGTCCTTGTGGCTTTGGGGAAGCTTTCCTGATCCTGTAAGTGGACAATCATAGCCTTTGCTTCTTTCCTGGCCTGTGAGTGTTGGCAATGCCTTTCTGGAACTCAGCACAACTCTCTGGGCCAGAGGTGGGCATGTGAGTCAGGCCTGGCCCATCCTGGTCCGTCAACCAACCAGCAGTGGTGATTGGTCCAAGAACTAGTGACAGGAACTTGGAGGTCCAATCAGAATCCTCCTCTGGGAAGAATGACAGATGCTAAGAAGTAAAGACCACACAAGGCAGCCGTGTCAGCCCAGAGCAGCAGCGTCATCTTGTCTTCCCTTTTCATGAGGAGGGCTTGTGAGACGGCAGCCTGAGAGAATGTGGAAAACAGAGGTGGCCAGTGAGAGAGCAGGGCTTGGGGGCAGGACACAACAGCTCTAACCCTGAGTCCTGCCTGCGGCTCACCTCACACTTAGACTTGGGGGATCTGCCTTAGACTTGAGGGACCATCACTGGGTCCTTCCCTGCTTTCTGAGCCAGCGCCTTCCCTCTTTGCTTATAATAGTTTGAGTGAGGGTTCAGCTCCTTACACCGGGAGTCCTGACTGCTGCTTTCCTCAGTGTGGCCTTCCTAGAGGCTGTCCAGTAGACACTGTGACGTCTTTCAGGAGAGTTCAAATGCAGGCCTCCATAAGACTTGGCGACAGCTGCCCATTCCTCTTTCTGTACTTCCTCAGAAAAATAAAAAAGAGGAAGCTGTGTAAATGAGTCAGGAACCCCAGAATCCCCCTGCATCAAACCAAATGTCTCCCCATCAACACAGGTTCATGGCGACATGTTGCTTCAGCCACAGAGACTATTAATGCCCCAAACATAGACAAGAGGGGCCCAGAAAATGTGAGCCTGACTTCTGAGAACTCATTGATATACCACAGACAGGAAAGGAGACAATCAGAAGTAGATAAAGTTGTTTTTTGTTTTTTTTTTTCATACACGTATCCTTATTTTTAAAGTGTGAGTTTCTCCCCCATTTGCTCTTAGACTGCTGTTAACCTTTTTCGTCATTGGATAAGAAGGAAATAAAGGGCTATTTTTGGAGGCATGATGCATAGGAAAATTCTCTGAAAGTGATTTCTCATCCTCTCCACTCAAAATGAGGCACGTGGCTCTGAAAGGTTACTTGGGGTGTGAGAAACAGGCTCTTTTTTTTTTTTCTCTTTTGGCAAGAATTGGGCTGACATCAAGAAAAGCTTTATACATGTGAAAAACTTTTGGGAAATAGCTTTTGTTTTTGTTTTGCCAAGTGGATTCATGAAGGAAAGAGAGGTTCAAACAGAAATCTCCCTCAGCAGGACCTGTCTTATGTCTGGGAAGCATAGGGGATGTTCTCAACATATTTGGCATCTAAATCCCTGCAGAAGTTGGTATGCAATTCAGCTTTTCTGCCTCCTCCACTGAGCTCTTTGGGTGATTCTGAGAAAAGGCTTGTCCACCGTCAGCACACCAGCCACATATTTGACCTGAAGGCCTCCAGAGGGCGCCGTTCTTTCCATATGATAGCATCTCCTGCAGTGTTGAAAGTTTCAAGTTCTTTTTTTTTTTTTTTTTTTCTGTGCAGAATTTGGGTTTAACGATGGTAGCACTGAAGTACAGGGAAGTTTGGAATTTTCTGGTGGTGTCTAAAGGAAAAGGAAAATTAAATTCTCATCATCATAGGGCAGTGTTGTAAAAACTAATTATTTACTGCCTCCAAATGCCTAACCTATAAATATCTTTGTGAACTCTTTTTTTAAGATGCAAATATTTGAAGAGAGGAAAAGCATGTTTTGATTAGTCATGAAATCCTTAGAGCCAGGAAACGCGAACCACATTGAGTCCTGCCTATGAGGTTTTTCATACATCATGCCCCTTATTACCAGTCTGTCATTGTCCCCAGCTGACAGGGTGAAACTGACACCCAATGAGGTAAAATGACTTGCCTTAAAGTCTCAGAGCTTAGGAAGTGGCCCAACTGTGATTTGAGTGTAGGACCACCTGACTCCAGACCTCTTTTCTTTGCAGGTTGACAGCTAGGCACTGCAGAAAGAGGGACGGAGGAGGCCAGCATAGCTGTTTCAGAGTATGAGCAGAGGCGAGTGGAAGCTGCTGCCTGGATTGGCCAGGCCTGGGGAAGGGAGGCGGCCAGGTGAACCAGGTGTGTGTTGAGCCCCAACAAGCAAGGGGTGGATGGAGATCGAGGCCACCCGCCTTTGCTCCTTGACGTGGGCACTGATGCCATGGTGGGTTGACCAAGACCACAAGCCTGGCTATTCTACCCAGAGCTATCACAGCAGTGGTAGCAGTGGGTGCCCAGTGATGGCCTGCTGCTGTTGGCAAGAGCATAGCTATGTTTTACTCTTTCATTGCTCTTCTTCCATTGGCAAATGCTAGCCTCCCTTTTTCTCTTCTTTTAATCAAAGAGAGGTCCTATTCATGAAACCCTCTGTCTAAGGCACCCTTGTAGCTAGACTGTTGCTTTTTTTGGCTTCCAGGTTAGAAGGGACCCAAAATGTCCTATTGTTGGTTGAGCTGTTAGAAAGACCTGCCTCTCATTCAGCATGGGTGTGCTAGTCTCTGCCTCATAATGTTGCAATGTGGGAGCTGTGTACAGCACACAGGCCCTGATGCATAGTATGAATGCTAGCTGGCATCATAACGTTGGTAACTAGAAACTGTTGGAAACCACAGTTGGAGACCACAAACTTTTTTTGTGGACTTCTGGCTCTTCCCCAATCAGCTGAGTACAGAACTAGCTAAAGTGGTCGCCCCTCCCTGGCTGGCACCTAGGGATTCTAGGAAGTGTGGCTTGTTTTTTATTTGTCTGAATTGTCAAAACTGAAATGAGAGAAGAAATCACACACACTCTGGAAGTCTCAGGGTCACTTCTGCTGCTGTATTCTCATTCCCTGAGAGTACTTTGTCTACCCTTTCATTTGACCTCTCCTTTCTTTTTTCAACCCACTTTCCCCAAATGGCTCTGAACTGTGCCAGAGAGTTTGGTGATAGAACTGGCTATGAACCGGAGATACGCCTCACTCATAAATGCTTCATCAGGGAAAGAGCAACAAGTGGACCGCTCTTGAAACCTTGCTGGAGGCACCACAAACACTCATTCTCAGCTCCAAATCCCAGGAACTAAAAGCTGCCTTTCCCAACCACAACTCACAACATCTTTTCTTACTAATTTTTAATTAGGCCACCAATCCATGTGTGTATTCTCCCAGTAAATAAAAATGAAACTTTCCAGATAAAGCAACTATCTCTTTGACCAATCCTTGTAAAAACAGCAAATCAACCAGACCCCCATCACCCCTGAGATTACCACCATCATCTTTGTCTCCATCTTTTATATGCCTTTCTGTGTCTTTCTATACCTATATCTGGAGACACTGAAAATAGATATTTCCTATGTCTATTATTTATCTATTGCTATGCAACAAATTACCCCAAGCTTAGCAGTCAAAACAACTGTTACTACCTCCCAGTTTCTGGGTCAGAAAGACAGGGAGGAGCTTATCTGGGTGTTTCTGACCCAGAATGTCTCATTAAATGGCAGACAAGCTTGTTGTCACCAAGCTGGGCTCCCTGGAAAGCCAGGCCTGGATAGAAGACCGGCATGCAAGCCCGCTCACGTGGTTGTTGCCAAGTGCCTTTCCACCAAGGCATCCTCACAGGGCTGCCTTATGACATGGGAGCAGGGTTCCCTAGGACAAGAAATCCAAAGAGCACCCAAGATGAAAGCCCAGTCTTTTGTAACCTAATTTCCAAGAGGACATCCTGCCACCCTCTATTCATTAAGCAAATCAGTAAATCCAAAGGTAGGAGGTTCTCCCTGAGGGGAGAAGATTGCCAGAAGTCAGAAATCGCTGGGACCCATTTTCAAGGCTACCTACCACTGTACGTTTACATAAAACATACTGTCCTTGACTTTCTCTAGCTCTCCTTTTTCAGTCAGTAATGTCTTGGAGATCTACCTGTGTTGGCACATATGTCCCAACTCGATTTAAATATAACATAGTGTTCATGGAATAGATCATTGTTACTTAACCCTAATTTTTTTTTTTTTTAAACAATACTGATGCACATACTACAGAGTCCACATCTGGCCCTAGGGATTCTATTCTGTAGTAGGCTAGGAGTCTCCATAAATCTTCTTAATAGCTCCCCAAGTGTTTTAGGGTACAGTCAAGGTCAAGAGGTCCTGGTACTGATATACTACAGTTTATTTATCCTTTTGTTTAAAACCTCTGTTGACAGCCATTCATATTGTTTTCTCTGTCACATCCCTCCATGCATACCTGTACCAAGTGGAATCATTTCAAGGAGCAGGATGTGTATTTTGTCTCCTGGAGAAGACCAAGCAGCCCTGGAAGTTCCGTTCCCACCAAAGCATTCCTGTTTCTCCAAACCTCATCAGCACTCACTATTATCAAACCTTTGAATTTTAGTCAATCTAGCAGCTGAAAAATGACACTCATCATGTATACTTTACTACAGCTTTAAAGCCACCTGGTCACATTCATAGTCATTGTAGGAATCCTGTGTAAATTTCATTTTAGCTTTTTTTACAAAGATAAGTGAAAGTCTCTTAGCTTCTGATTCTCCCCTTACGTTCTTTGATATTTGTATGACAGAACTATGCTCTTTTCTCTTCCTTTTTGCTTCCAATGTTTCCTCCTTACTTTCTTCCTTTAATGGCAAGACTTCATCTAGATGTAGACTCATTTGCATAAACTCAGCGTAATTTAAAAATTTGAGGTATGTGTGCTGTTCTGTGCTGGTAGAATTCTCCCAAACAGAACTGTAGGCATCTCAGAGGGTCAGGCACAGCCTTGGTCTCCTGCTTAATTTCTCTCTCTAGCCATCCCTCTTTAGGTGTAGTGACTACTTTGACATTCCTACCAGACAGGAAGGGTCATTTTTCTTTCCCACAAAGGCAACATGGATCTAACTGTTCATCCCACATATGTTCACTGAGCACCTTTTACTGAGCCATGTTTACTGAGCCAAGCTCTGTTCTAGACAGATCCCTGCCTTCAGGGAGCTCATATTCTCACAGGAAGAGAGAGTCAATAAACAATACATTGAATGCACAAGTTAATTACAAACCATGTTAGAAGATGATGATCACAATGGAGAAAAGATAAAGTAAATCATGTTAAGAGGGTTTTGGAGTGTGAGAGCTAGAAAGGGAGCAAGATATAATACTGAATAGAGTCCTCTGGGGGGTTCTCAGTGACAAGGCATTCTGGGTTGAATTGTGCCACCCCACTCCCACCCCCAAAAGAGAGATGTTGAAGTCCTCACCACCAGTTCCTCAGACTGTGACCTTATTAGGAGACAGGGCCTTTACAGAGGTCATCAAGTTAAAATGAGCTCATTAGGGTGAGCTTTAGTCCAGTAGGAGTGGTGCCCTCATTAAAAGCAGAAGCTTGGACAGAGATCACACAGACGGGAGATTAAATGCAGAGAGACGCGCAGGGAGAAGACGGCCATCTACAAGCCAGAGGATGCCGGAGGCCGCCGGAATGAAAGAAGCGGAGCTGAAACAGGCAACTGCCGAGCGTCTTCCACGGGAGGCTGGCCCTGCCAATACCTCCATTTTGAACTTCTGGCCTGCAGAGCTGTGAGACAACACACTTGTGTTGTTCCAAGCCACCCAGCTTGCACTTTGTTACGGCCACCGTAAGAAACTGTGAGTGAGCCATGTAGACTCACCTGCCCTAGAATTTATGGTACCTGAGGCAAGAGTTCAAATGGAGGTCCACATACCTTATGTCCAAATACTTAAAAGTTTTAAATCAAGCCAATAATCTGTTAACTAAGCAAGGTTTTATCTTCCTCCCTTAAAATTTACTTTCCTTATGACAAAAAGACACTCCCGACTACTCAGAGTCCTGGCCAGAACATGACCGTGTGAGCAGACCAGGCCCAGGCCCACAGCTCCCTCTGCTTCTCTTCCTACCCAAGGCTGGGCACAAACCACTGCCCTTTGCGGCCTGGAGGCTCATCTGGGGGCCAGGGTGGAGCTGGGGGAGAGCTCCACAAAGGCCCTGGACGTGAGCTTGGAGTCATCCGGTGGCGACCCCAGAGTCCAAGCTACCCAGCGCATGATCTCCAGGGTTCTCCCCTTCCAAGTGGGCACTCCCTTGCACCGCAGCCTCCTTACTCCATGGCGAGGAGCGCAGCCAGACGAGGCAGGGTGCCATAAAGCAGAGTTCCCTGTGCAGTGCGCGAAGCAGTGCCACGAGGTATGAAAGAAACTGAGAGTAAACACAGAAATTTGCAGAGCAGTTTGACTTGCTGTGACAGCCAAGTGTTTGGGGGCACTTAAATCTGAATTTCTTGTATTTGCATATCACAAATATTCTTTTTTTTAATTTTGTTCCCCATTGATATAGAAAATATAGAAAACATTTTTATTTGTCTGTGGATAAACAGAAGTCAGCTGGATTTGGTCTAGATGCCATGGGTCACCCTCCTCTGGTGCAGGAGGTGGAAGGGAGGTCTGCTGGAGGAATGTTCTCGAATGGGGTTGAGGAGCTGGAACCCAGTGTGTCTATGGAAGGACTGGTTTATACTGCAGCGCAGACTGTTTACGATAGCAGGAAAGGGAAATAAAAAAATAGGGCTTTGGTGACGGAAATATTTTGCTTCAAATCCTCTTTTAAACCTTTAAAACTGTTTGCTTTCAGGAAAGTACATACATTCTCCAAGCTGGAATCATCACTGTGAGTGAGGTGTATAATATTTACCCCATAGATTGGGAGATGGAAAACATATACATTCAATATGTTCATTTTTCTTCTCACTGAGCTTCAGTGATTGAATGATCCAATTCAACTATTAAATATTTTTTGTTGCTTCTTTATTATTAAAGGAGAAAAGCCTCTTTTATGACAATGGATTTTACTCTTTCTTTGGATCTTATTCTCCCCTTTCTCCATGAACAAACACACAATAATTCTAAGGACCCTCTTCTTGTTTTCCCAACCGTTTTAGGCAATTCACCAATATCCTTAAAGCCAAGATTGAACTCAAACTCCAAGTTAAGGAAATCTGACTTACATGCTAACCGAGGTTCTGAGACTCATGGTTTTCTTTCTTTTTTTCTTTTTTTTTTTTAATTTTAGTTTTTTATTTTTTAAATTTTAAAATCTTTAATTCTTACATGCATGGTTTTCTTTCAACATTGTACTTGGTTTGTTTTTTTTTTTCTTCTTTTTGGAAGAAAAGAGCTACATGCCTGAAAAACGATTATTGTAATTACACACATGGTATACTGATTCTAAACAGCCCACCATGGAGTCCTATCCAGAAGACTAGAGAAAAGGGTGGAGAAACTCTAAGAAAGAAGGGAGAGGGAGAGTGTCACTCAGCTTCATACCTTTCAAAGCCATTCTACTAGGGATCCACCCCCATTTCTAGTCCTTTCTGTGACCCAGCCACTCTATCTTCCAGTGAAAAAGAGGAGTAGATAATGCTTTGTGGAACGCCATCAGTTCATTGATTATATACCCTTTGAGGGTTACACCATGAATAGAAACTTCTGATAACAGATTTTATGTTTTCTATAGTCAAGAAAGCTTGGTTTCCACTGGCCTAGCAGTATCCGTATCTAGCACCCAAAATGTAATTCTCCTAACTCTCCCAGACAGCACTTAGAAAACATGCAAAATAAATATCAAGATATAAGTCAAAAGAGAAAAATATGAGGTGTTTTCAAACTTTCAAACAGCTGCTGAAAGTAAAGGACAAGTCATAGTCTAAAAAATTTTAATTTTCTTTTGAGTATTGATGTTAACAAGCAAGATACTTTGTCAGTGCTAATCCTTTCTTAAAATGTAAGTTGGAATATTTCTTAATGGAATGTCACCACGGGAGGCCAGCTCAGGTCTTGGCTGTAAGACTTTCCTGGAATATTTTATTTCCCTTGGAATTTACAGTACTGTCTGGTTGAATCTCATTTGACATTCTAACAATTGGAGCATTGTATTAGGCACAGTGAAGCAGAAAATTCTCCCTGTTCTGGTCCCCATTCCTCCTTCCTTTGCCCTTGTGAAAAATTTCCCACTGTCTTATCCCACTGAAGCAAAATGTTCAGAAGAAGACCAATGTCACATCTAATTCAGTCCACAGTCCCATGAAAGATAGGTTTTTAATGCCTAGAATAAATTTTCCATTCATTCAACAAATAGTTTGGTTCAGTGGTAGCTCCAAGGTTTAAAATGTGCATAGCTGACTTATCCCGGTTTACCGTCAAATAACATTATACCATGTCTCATACAGTGTAAAAGCCTTACAGCATTATGCATCCGTTTCCCTCTCCTAACCCTTGTACTGTTGTCATGCATTTTACTTACACATATGTTATACTGTCCGTACTATTTTGTTATTTTTTCTTCAAATGGTCAATTAGGTTTTAAAGAATTTACAAATGAAGGCAGGAGCTTTATTTAATGATATCATTTAAAAGGTTCTTCATTTCTTTGCGTAGATTTAGATTTTCATTTGTTATCATTTTCCTTGTCTTAAAGAACTTATGTTAATATTCCTTATGAAGTTCTGCTGGTGATGAATTTTGTTAGATTGGTTAGTCTGATAATGAGTTTGTTTCTCTATTTTTGAAGACTATTTTCACTGGACATAGAATTCTAGGGGGACAGATTTTTCTTGCTTTCAGTACTTTAAAGATGCTATTCTACTGTATATGGCTCACGACTATGGTTTTTTGATTTTGAAGGGTTTTTTTGAGAAGTCAGCCACAATTTATATGATCATTTTTCTGTATATAACTTGTTTTATTGATTTATTTCTAAAATTTTATTTTCATCATTTTACAGCAGATTTCTCATGTGCATTTGTATATATTTCTTTTTGTTTATCCCATCTGAGATTTGTTGGGCTTCTTGAATCTATGAGTTTATATCTTCCATCTAATTTGTAAAGATTTGAGCTTATATTTCTTAAAATATTTTTCCTGCCGGTCTATTACTATCTTCTCCTTCAGTAACCAAGAAATAAATTTTAGACTTGGTATTATCCTACAGGTCATTAAAACTCTGTTCAGTTACTTTTTTTAGCTTCTTTCTCTGTATGCTTGTTTTGTTAGTTTCTTCAAATTCCCTGATAGTTTCTTCCATAGAGTCTCATCTATTTCATGTTGAATGCTGCATTTTTCAGTTTTAGATATCAGTTTAGTTCTTTCTTATTATTTCCATTTCTGAATTGAAACTCAGTATCTGTTCCCTCATACTATTTTTATTTTCTTTTAATGTCCATGATTTATAATCATGTATTTTTTTTTAAAGCCTTGTCTCCTGATTCTATCACCTCTATCTTTTCTAGTCTATTTCAGTTATTGACTGATCTTTCTTACTTCACATTTTCTTGTTTCTTCATGTGTCATGGGCATTGTGGATGATACACTGTTGAATATCTGTGTTTTGTTGTTTTCCTTTAAATAATGTTGCATTTTGTCTGGAAGGTAGTTAACGTCTTTATGGATTAGCTTGATCCTTTCAATCCTGTTTTTAATATTTCTTAGGGAAAGTTCAGTATATTCTCAAGTCTGAATTGCAGCAGCTCTTCTCCTATGAATGGTCTTTCTTTTGTGTCAATTGAGTCCCCAGAATTTTCAGTGGTCTCTCCAATTACACTTAAAAACGTTCTCTCAGTTCTGTTCAAGTTCCAGAAGCTCAGTTTAACTCATAGTTACACAGTGTTTGTTCTCTGCCTATTCTTAAGGATGCTTATCCTGCATACATGCCACTTGGTATTCAGCCAAAGATTCTAGGAGATCCTCGTGCAGATTTCTGAAGCTCCTTGTATTACTTCCATCTCTCCACAACTCTGCCCTGCAAGTTCTGGTCATGTTATCAACCCTAATTCCAATCTGCTTGGTGAAACTGATATTCTCTTCTTCGGTTTTCCCTCCCTCTACCATGATCTGAAAAGAGCTTCAAAGCAAAAATCCTGGGCAGTGAGAGGGATCAATCACCTCATGCATTTGAAGGACAAAGTATAATGTAGCTAAGACTCCAACCAAGTTGTGCCACACACGTTAGACATATTACTTAAACCTTTGGTACAAAGGAGATGTAAAAGGGTTTATACAAAATATTTTTGCAAGCTGGATGTCATTGATCTCCGCCCTTTTAACCTCACCTTTCATATAAGATTCACAGGAAGCAGGTATGATGCTAATTAGAGGCAGCAACAGGAGGCCGAGCCCCTGGTTTCAACCTAAGTGTGCATACTGCAAGGCTCACTTGACTTTATTCACAAAGGAAGACGGTCTCTCCAGGGTCTGGCCTAGCCATATATCATGAATACTACTGGTTTACTTAATGAGAACCGACTTTTTGCATCAAACATGTTAATTTAACACCCCTAATTTTACCAATGAAAATACTTTTCTTATGTTATTTTTATTATTTATCAAAGACTCTTCCACTAAGGATTGTCAATGCTTCTAGAATCAGGCCTTTATGATTTAAAGGAAGCTGAGTGCCCCTGGTTATAAATTCGTCATTTTGGCAACCATCTTCCTTAGCATGTAGTTTAAGGCAACGCATATAGTGTATCACACTGTTTGTGCTAAACTCTTAAAACATCCCATTACCCTGTCCATAACAAAGAGCTGGCATTAGAAAAAAACTCAAATCTGTACCCTCTAGGATCAGATGCTTTTGAACCGAAGGGGAACAACAGATGCTTTTGGACAGAATATGAGAAATCTCTCACAAGGATAATCTGACTTCCAAGGCTGTTTGTCCCTTCATAATCTGATTTTTCATATTAGAGACCAGGTTTCCTGCAGTCCTTCTCTATCTGTCCTAACCTGACTAGCATGGAGGCCTCAAGGCTACATTCCAGGGGGCTACCTTCAGGGTCTGTGGGTCAGAGCATTATATAAGGCCAGCCCAAATTCAAAAGGTAAGGAAGTTGATTTGATAGGAAGAGCTTCAGAGAATTTTTGGACCTGTTTCAGCTACCACACAATATGCACTCTGAAGACAAGGAGCAGGGTTCTATGAAAGTGTCAAAGAGATCAGCAGAATCTTACATGGCTGCAGGCTCAGCACCACCACCAGAACCAATGTCTAAAGTGAGATCTCAAGAATGAAGAGACATTAACTAGAAGGAGAATAGCGTTTAGACAGCAGGATCATCATGTGTAAAGACCTGTGGCAGGTAATACATTCCATCAATGTGAAGAATGCAAGAAAGCCTTCATTTACAAAGGGATGAGTCTGGAAATGTCACGGAATTGTGAAAGGATGGTTCTTGGTCAATAAGTGTGGTAAAGAGAGCGCTGAACTCTAACTTCAGACAACCAGGAGTCCCTTCCAACTTGGGAACTCAGTGGCTGTATCTTCTAATGCAAAAATGGTAGAATAAAGGGGCTATAGAATCATCCAGTGCTGTTTCTGAAATGTTTTCAGAACACTGTCAGTGAGGCAGTCCTGGGTCTAAAATGTTTGGGAAGTGCCCAGTTAAATGAGTTGATTGCTGAAATGCTTGGAGACTTTAATAAGCTCATATGTATTAGGACTAATGTGTGCTGATAACTATTTAACAACTAGCTCTCTGAGAAAAAATATAGCTCTGATTTTGAACATTTGCCAATTTCTAGAGTATAAATACTCCTGCTCTGACTGGTGTGAAGTTATCAACATCATGTCACTAAATGCATAGTTGGTTCACAGAATTCCTGAATTTTTACCCATCAGCTGCCAAGCCAGCTTCAGTACAACTCCATTAGGACTCTCAGAGGCAAAGAGAATGAAGCTTTGCCCAACACTTCATGGCTACAACACCCTCTTCATTGGTCATCTAAAAGGATGAATACTTCATGGACACACGTTAGAAAATTCTGGTTTAGTTATTTTATAAGTAGGGAGACCAAGGAGCTAAGTGTCTTGCCCATAAACACAGATCTAAATGCAAATTAAGCTCTCTGAACCTCAGTTCTATAGCAAAAACTTTAGTGTTCTTCCTCCTTCCAAAAATGTTCTAGATTCAAAACCGCCACTTTCTCACCTTGTACCATGGTGAGTACTCTGTTAAACAAATATAAGCGTCATCACGTCTGATGCTTCCCTGTGATATTTCTAACCTTATTGCCCCCATTTAAAGATGAAAAAACTAGGGTGCAGAGATGTTAGGTAATTCCAGCAAATGCAGCAGAGACATGGTTTGCTCCCTTGCTCCCATGTAGAGAATTTGGTGCCATACTGCACTATACCATGGTCAGCTACAAGAAAACAAGGCTTAAGAAACAAACAAACAAAATAGACAGGAAATTTAAAAAAAAAAAGAAGAAGAAGAAACATGAAAAAAAAAGAAAAGGAAACAAGACTGGTGGTCTTTCTTTTCAACAATAGTGTCAGCCCTCCCTGCTCTGATCCTTGAGCCAAAACATTCCCATGGGCCAGGTTTAGGTAGCATTCAAACCATCAGCCCAGTCACCCCACCAGCATTTACTGATGGGTGATGTTATGGATTCATTGTTTGTGTTCCCACAAAATCAATACCTTGAAACCCTAACCCCCAGTGTGATGGTATTGGAGGGTGAGATTTGGGGAAATACTTAGGAATAGATGATGTCATGAGGGTGGGACTGTCATGATGGGTTTAGTGCCTTTCTAAGAAAAGACACCAGAAAGCTCACTTGCTCTGTGCATGCATAAAGAAGAGGTCACATGAGCACATGGCAAGACGGTGGCTGCGTACAAGCTGAGAGAAGAAGCCTCAGAATTCAACATCTCTTCCCGCAGCCTTGATCTGGGACTTCACAGCCTCAAGAAGTGTGAGAAATAAATTTCCATTGCTTAAGCCACACAATCTATAGTGTTCTGTTAGAGCAGCCTGAGCAGACAGATGCGGGTGAGATGTTGCATCTGGGGCTGGAGCAGGAAGGAGGGAGAAAATTAGTTCAATGGCCACAGAATTCATGACCCCACTTCCCAGGACTCCGCTTAGTAGGTTGGTAATAATAGCTTTCCGCTTAAAATCCTTCACACCCATGATGCCATTTGTTCCTTAAAGGGCTCTGTGGAATGTTTCCTGCCTCAGAAAGGTCTGACTTTGTCCAAGCAGTGAATCATCTTCTGTCCCTGTGTCCTTCTCAATATATCAAGTAGCTTTATATTAACTGTAGGGTATAGATTAGGGATAGTTCTCTCTGAAATCAAAGGGGAGTGACCTTTGAGACCCCTTCAAGATTTTAGGAAATGTGGTGTGCACACCTTCAGATGCAAGTTTGAGCAGAAAGAATAACATTCAGTAGTATGGCGCAGTCGCAGGAGCTGAGAATTAAAGTCAACCTTTAGTTAATGCAGTGTAGCTCTTCTGTGGGGTCGCACAGAGTCGGACACGACTGAAGTGACTTAGCAGCAGCAGAAGCAGCGGTGCTTCGTAGACGTTGGGCACATTTGAAGGGTTTTATATGTATTAATTCACTTAATCGTCACAATAATAATCCTAAGGCATAGCACTTATTATTGTTATGCCATTTTACACCTTAGGGAGATAAAAGTATAGAGGACGAAACCACAGCTCTGACTTAAGGTGTCTCTAGGTAGTTGGTGTGTATATAAAAGGCACAGAAGAGGAGTGAGGGATTCCAGATCACAATGTGCCGTGTTCTCTTTCTCAGTTCCCTTAGAATCAGAACCACAATTTCCCTTTGCTGTCCATTTGCACCAGCAGCCTGATTTCAGCCTGAAGCCCCCTTCATTCATCACTGCTTCAACTGACGGCACTGAAACATTTTGTTCAAATGCAAATCTTACCCCGGAGGGGGAAACACATTAAACCAATATTTTCCATTTCAGCCTTTTTGTGTGTGAATTCATTTTCTTGATTGGTTTTTGAGTCAATGAAAAACTCCACCCAGGCTGCAAAACTAAGGGTTTTCTGTGGTGGTGGTGGTGGTGGTTTTGGAGGAATGGGAAGTGCCAGGCATGCTGCTCTGTCCTAAGGAAGCATGACCGTAACTAGTTCCATTCATTCAGCACAAACCCCATGCCAGGCACTGTGCTGTGATTGCTAAAGTTCACAAAGCCATACTCTTCGAGGTAAATGTCATTGTCTCCCATTTTACAGGTGGGAAAACTGAGGTTCAGGCGAGGTTAAGTGCCAAGAAGGGAAAGCCCAGACATAGCATGACAACTCTGAGCACTCTGGCAAGCTAGAAAATACCAGAAAAACACTGCACATTTAGTGTGGGTGTGAGTATGAGGGAGGAGAGATGAAAGTGAGTTACTGTGAGGGGAGGATGTGCAAAGAAACATAATCAGGGCCGAGCAGGAAGGACAGGTGCTCTGGCCACCCTTTCCTTCCAACTCTGAGCCCACACTCTGTCCCTCGGGGGCCTGGCATAGCCAACAGGTGTCCACTCCTCTTCTAATTGGCTATGCAGCTGCCCTAGAGAACCTCCCCCCCCCCCGCCCACACACACACCTCAACAGAGTCCCCTGGCTCTCTGGGGTCGATGCCTCACGGAAGGCCGGGGCCAGTCTCTGACCCTGGTTCCCGCAGCTCTGCTGGTCAAGGCCTATGCGTCTTTCAGTGTCATTGCGTCGCCTTCCTTCTGTAGTCACCTGAGCCTGCAGGCAGATGGAAGGTTGGCACCAGGCCAGGTGGGGAGGGGCACCCTCTCTAAACCCTAGCAGGCGTGATCTTGGCTCCTTGCCATCTCAGGGGAGCCATCTCTCCATCCTCCCCCACCAAGGGGTGGCCCTTGGACAAGACGAGCTCTCCCTTGATCACCTTCCTTCTTAAAGCAAAGGAATGGTTGAAGTTCTGCCTCTGACAGCTCAGTGATGCAGAGGAAATTGCTCAGAGCCCTCAGTTTCCCCACGTGTGAAATGGGGTGATAAGGGTAATTGTCTGGGCAGGTGACTGTGAAGATGAAGTGAGTTAATCCACAGACAGTGCTGAGCCCAGGGCCTGGCATGTGGTCAATGCCCATTGATGTGCTCTGCTCTTGGTGGGGGTGTTATTCTCCATAAAGGAGGAGTAATACCAATCACAGTAATCTTGGGCTGCACTCTGCATTCTAACCATTTTGCTCTTCTACATGCACACACACACACACACACACGCGCACGCATACACACACACACACACACACATCATGTCTGTGGCTGTAGATGCACAGGCAGAGTGAGCAGGTAGGAGCTCTGTTCAGCTTTGGGCTGGGCCCAGCTCCCTGGGGCAGCCCTGGGCAAGTCCCTCATCCTCCTCACCAGGTTCTAGGGTGGACTTGAAATTTAAGTGGAAATTGCTGACGTGAACTGTCCGGGGTCAAGACCTGGAGGCCAATTTGAGGTGGCAGATGAGTTCTTGGGGCAGTGTTTTGCCAAAAGTTTTCACTTTCATCTCAGGTTCAAAGGATTTGTTAAGAAAATAAGCCACTAGTTATATACAAATAAATAATACAAATATTTATTAGAGAATTATCTAGCTTACTTTCACTATACTAACATTAAAAGAAAAGAGAAATAGGAAGAGCAGAGAATACAATACCAAATTTGGTTTTGACCAACATCCAGATTTAAACAGAGATGGGAAGTCCCATGTCACAACGCATCTGGAGTCCCAACTGGGAAAGGGTTCCAGGCAGCACGTCCGCACCATGGGCGAGACTTTAAAGATTACAGTTTGGGGATTCCCTCTTGTAATCCCTGGTGAGGCAAACTGATATCATCATCAGTCTGTGACCAAATTGCAAGCCTGATTTCATGTGAATTCTGTGTGTTTCATCTTTTAAAACTTGAAATAATGTTAAGCCGGGGGCTTGGTTGGCCAGGCCCCCTCCAGGGATTCAACAGTCTCAAGATTCCTCCCCCATTTTATCTCAGTTCAGTTCAGTTCAGTCACTCAGTCTTCTCCGACTCTTTGTGACCCCATGGACTGCAGCACACAAGGCTGCCTGGTCCATCACCAACACACGGAGCTTACTCAAACTCATGTCCATTGAGTCATGCCATCCAACCATTTCATCCTCTGTCGTCCCCTTCTCCTGCCTTTAATCTTTCCCAGCATCAGGGTCTTTTCAAATAAGTCAGTTCTTTGCATCAGGTGGCCAAAGTGTTGGAGTTTCAGCATCAGTCCTTCCAGTGAATATTCAGGACTGATTTCCTTTAGGATTGATGGGTTTGATCCCCTTGCAGTCCAAGGGACTCTCAAGAGTCTTCTCTAACACCACAGTTCAAAAGCATCAATTCTTCAGCACTCAGCTTTGTTTATAGTCCAACTCTCACATCCATACATGACCACTGGAAAAACCATAGCTTTGACCAGGTGGACCTTTGTTGGCAAAGTAATGTCTCTGCTTTTGAATATGCTGTCTAGGTTGGTCATAGATTTTCTTTCAGGGAACAAGCATCTTTTAATTTCATGGCTGCAGGCACCATCTGCAGTGATATTGGAGCCACAAAAATAAAGTGTGCCACTGTTTCTGTTGTTTCCCCATCTATTTGCCGTGAAGTGATGGGACTGGATGCCATGATCTTAGTTCTCTGAATGTTGAGTTTTAAGCCAACTTTTTCACTTTCCTCCTTCACTTTCATCAAGAGGCTCTTTAGTTCTTCTTCACTTTCTGCCCTAAGTGTGGTGTCATCTGCAAATCTGAGGTTATTACTATTTCTCTTGGCAGTCTTCATTCCAGCCTGTGCTTCCTCCAGCCCAGCATTTCTCATGATGTACTCTGCATATAAGTTAAATAAGCAGGGTGACAATATACAGCCTTGACATACTCCTTTCCCAATTTGGAACCAGTCTGTTGTTCCATGCCCAGTTCTAACTGTTGCTTCAAGAAATCTTGACCTGCATACAGTTTCTCAGGAGGCAGGTCAGGTGATCTAGTATTCCCAGCTCTTTAAGAATTTTCCACAGTTTGTTGTGATTCACACAGTCAAAGGCTTTGGCGTAGTCAGTAGAGCAGAAGTAGATGTTTTTATGGAATTCTCTTGCTTTTTTGGTGATCCAACAGATGTTGGCAATTTGATCTCTGGATCCTCTGCCTTTTCTAAATCCAGCTTGAACATCTGGAATTTCATGGTTCATGTACTGTTGAAGCCTTGCTTGGAGAATTTTGTGCATTACTTTGTGAGCATGTGAGATGAATGCAATTGTGTGGTAGTTTGAGCATTCTTTGGCATTGCCTTTCTTTGGGATTGAAATGAAGACTGACCTTTTCCAGTCCTGTGGCCACTGCTGAGTTTTCCAAATTTCCTGGCATGTTGAGTGCAGCACTTTCACAGCATCATCTTTTAGGATTTGAAATAGCTCCACTGGAATTCCATCACCTCAACTAGCTTTGTTCGTAGTGATGCTTTCTAAGGTGCACTTGACTTCACATTCCAGGATGTCTGGGTCTAGGTGAGTGATCACACCATTGTGATTATCTGGGTCATGAATATCTTTTTTGTACAGTTCTTCTGTGTATTCTTGCCACTTCTTCTTAATATCCTCTGCTTCTGTTAGGTCCATACCATTTCTGTCCTTTACTGTGCTCATCTTTGGATGAAGTGTTCCCTTGGTATCTCTAATTTCCTTGGAGATATCTCTAGTCTTTCCCATTCTATTGTTTTCCCCTATTTCTTTGCACTGGTCACTGAGGAAGGCTTTCTTAGCTCTCCTTGGTCTTCTCTGGAACTCTGCATTCAGATGGATTTATCCTTCCTTTTCTCCTGTGCCTTTCACTTCTCTTCTTTTCTCAGCTGTTTGTAAGGCCTCCTCAGACAGCCGTTTTGCTTTTTGCATTTCTTTTTCTTGGGGATGGTTTTGATCACCACCTCCTGTACCATGTTACGTACCTCTGTCCATAGTTCTTCAGGCACTCTGTCTATCAGATCTACTCCCTTGAATCTATTTCTCACTTCCACTGTATAATCATAAGGGATTTGATTTAGGTCATACCTGAATGGTCTAGTTGTTTTCCCTACTTTCTGCAGTTTAAGTCTGAATTTGGCAATAAGGAGTTCATGATCTGAACCACAGTCAGCTCCCGGTCTTGTTTTTCCTCAGTGTATAGAGCTTCTCCATCTTTGGCTGCAAAGAATATAATCAATCTGATTTCAGTAATGACCATCTGGTGATGTCCATGTATAGAGTTTTCTCTTGTGTTGTTGGAAGAATGTGTTTGCTGTTACCAGTGCGTTCCAAGCACCATCTTATCTAAGGTGCTTGAAGTCTTGCATCCACAGTGGGCATTCACTCACACTCACTACCAGTCAGGGCAGTATCCAGGTAGGTTAGAATCAAGGTCAGAGGCCTGCTCTGCTTTGTCTCTAAACCCTAAACAAGACTATTTATTTAATTTCCCTAACAGGCAGCACTGAGCTTTGAAAAGTAGGTGGTGTCACCTCAGGGTCAGGATAGCTGGCTTGTCCCAGCAGTTGGGGTGAGTGTGCCACAGATCTCTGGGAATCAGGAAGAGCTGCGGAAGGTGTGTTCTACCACCTGGCCTGGGCTGCCTTCGATTGTGCAAACCTGGGAGCCGTGAATTCTCTTGTCTCTTCCAGCTCTACAATTCAGCAGCTGAAACCTCAGGTTTGTCTTGCAGGGCCAGGGGGTTTGTCTCCCTGCCTCAGGGGGTTAAGTGACTGCTTTTTAAAGGACAAAGCAAGAGATGCCGCGATAAGATAAGGAGCTCTGTTTTCAGAGACACTTTTCAGAGAGAACAGGCTTTCCGCTGTGATCCAGAGGATAAGAATCTGAGCCTCGGCATCCTTCAGCCCATCCTTCCTCCCCTCGGCCACGCGCCTGGGCCACTGTGGGATGTGTCTGCCGCTGCTGCCATCTGCTGGACTGCCGCGGTTCTGCAGCCTACCCGTCTGTGAGTTGCATTGAGGGCATTTGCAAACTCCAAGCCTGAATTATAGCTCTTGTCCTGATGGATATAGCGTTTTCCACCGCTGCAATTGCTAGTATTTATTGAGCACCTACTAAGGGCCAACACTATGCTTAGTACTTCAGTGAACTGTCTCCCTAAATCCATTCAGGAGAGGAAGCCTATGTGAGCTGGGATTTTTATCTCTT
The DNA here is from genome assembly GCF_016772045.2 of Ovis aries. Lineage (NCBI taxonomy): Eukaryota > Metazoa > Chordata > Mammalia > Artiodactyla > Bovidae > Ovis > Ovis aries. The sequence continues at coordinate 29,815,295 of NC_056072.1, forward strand.
TTCTTCATGACAGCATCTCCAGTGCCTAGGACAGTGCCAGGCACAGAGTAGGGAACTGGTAAATAGGGATTGCTTGAGAACAACTATAAAGATGGATTCTGTCATCACCCTGGTGTTACAGATGAGGTAGTTGTTGCCCAGAGACATTGTGGCTCTGGCATTGTGGGTAAACCTGTGCAGGAAGAAGCTGGAAAAATTCTGGCCATAGGCAGTTTGTATATTACCTTGGGTGGTTTTGATGCTGACAAAGTCAAGTAACATGTAGGAATGAACACTCCAGCAGTCAGTGTTCTCTGGAGCTCAGAACACTCAAACAATTAGGGAAATAAACCAAATCAACAAAATATTGCAGTGGGGTCCTGAGAATTCAAAGAGTGTGCAGGGTTCTGACCAGGGTTAGAGGCCACTGATATATAATGGGTGCTTTAAAAATTATTATTATTATTATTATTACTAACCTGATTTTTTGAGCAATTTTAGGTTTGCAGAACAGTTGACTGGAAGTCACAGAGAGTTCCCTTTTGCATCCATACTCCCTCCTCCCTCTATTTTATTAATATTGTGTGTTTGTGTGGCACATTTGTTACAATGGATGGGCTGATATGATGAATTATGATTAACAAATCAGTAATTTATTGATAAACCTATCAAAACCTATAAAAAAAAGTCCATAGATTCCATTACAGTTTTCTCTTGGTGTGATGTTCTAAGGGTTTGGAGAAATGTGGAATGACTTGTATCCAGCATTATAGAAGCATACAGAATAGTTTCACTGCCCTGAAAATCCTTGGTATTCCACCGGCTCTTCCTTCCCTCACCTTCCCCTGACTCCCTGAATCCCTGGCAATCACTCATCTTTTTTACTATCTTCATAGTTTTGCCTTTAGGCTTCTCTTGTGGCTTAGCTGGTAAAGACTCTGCCTGCAATGGGGGAGACCTGAGGTTCGATCCCTGGGTTGGAAAGATCCCCTGGAGAAGGGAAAGGCTACCCACTCCAGCATTCTGGCCTGGAGAATTCCGTGGACTGTACAGTCCATAGGGTCACAAAGAGTCAGACATGACTGAGCAACCTTTACTCTCACTTCACTAGTTTTGCTTTTACCGGAATGTCGTATAGTTGGAATCACAGACTATGTAGCCTTTTCAGCCTGGCTTCTTTGCTTAGCAGTAAGCATTTAGGGTTCCTCTGTGTCTTCTCAACACTTGATAGCTCCTTCCCTTTTATCATTGAATAATATTGTATTGAATGGATGTACCGTAGTTTATTTATCCATTCACCTATTGAAGGGCACTTTGGCAATTGTCGATAAAGCTACTATAAGCATTCATGTGCATGTTTTTTATGGACATAAGTTTTCAACTTGCTGGGTAAATAGCAAGGAATCCAATTGTTACATCGCACAGTAAGTTTTGTAAAAACTGACCAAACTTTGCCTTCCAAAGTGTCTGTTCCTTTTTTGTACTTCTGAGCATCACTTTTAATAACACTCTGGCTGGCCTGGACCTGTTCTCTAGGTTGACAAGGCCAAGAGAGGACAGGCCTATGATTCCTCCCTTCCTGTCTGCATCTGGCTCCCTTGCTGAGCCAAACCCACTGGCCCTGCTGAAAGGGTGAAAACAGGGGATCTTTTCTTCGCACACAAAAAGGGACCCCTCTTAAACAAAGCATGAGACTGAGGCAACTCTGGTCATTTGAAATTCCCAAGTCACCGCCTTGGGTAGGAGAAATGAGCCCACCACCATGAAAGGTTAACTTGTGTCTTGTGGTTCAAAATTCTTGGCTTGGGCTTGGGGACATGGGCTGGAAAAAACTGCTGCTGTTCTGGTGTGTGGAGCTGCCAGGTCCCACATCTGCGAATCCCTCTTGAAACTGACGCCACTGGGATCAGGACACCCAGCTCCTGTTCACATTCGGTCCTTGTACAGTGTTGAAGAAATAGATAGCACCTTAATTTGCATCATCCCCAAACACATATTCTGGAGATAGTGGTACTATGGATAAGCAAGCTAGGACAGGGTTTGTTTGTTTGTTTGTTTTTTCACTTTTTTTTTCCCCTCTCTTTTTAAAAATCTTATGAAAACTTAGATAAGACTGTTTAAAATTACTTTCAAAACAAACCTTTTAAAGTTAAGCTAACATCAAACTGCAGCTGAAGGAAAGATAGAAGGACCTTTTTAATTGTGTCTTTGATATTATTTCCCAGAATCCAAAATGCCCAGTTTGGTTGCTTTAATGCATTTACATCTCCTCTTCCTGCCAAAGACAAGCAAACAAAAATCTTCACCAAAAACTTGGAGCAAGTCGTTTCATGGCAGGTTTGTTTTTTAAGGCTCATACTCTCTGGTGACTGTAGGAAAACTCAAAGAATCTCATGTGAACAGCTTCAATCTAGGAAGAGAAAAAAGCTTTAGTTATGCTGGTAGAAGGAGGGTTTATTTATGTGTCTCAATTTACAAGCCTAAGCATTGCAAATGTAAACTCTCGGAAGGAAAATTTTGTCCTAATTACTTAACTGAATCCAGAAACATCTGCTTTGATTTCCTGGAACAAGTCCAGTCTGCTCTTCATCTGACGTTTTAAAGCAGGCGGAGGTAAGTTCACAACTCATACCTCTTGGTATGAGTTGGTCCCACTGAGGGACCAACTTAGGTCCCACTAAGTATTTCTCAGAGAGTGGGGACAGGGTGAGGTCCAGAATAAATAATGTTCAGTTCTCCAAATGATTCTTATAGAGACTTAAGTTTGAGAATCATTGCTCAAGGCAAAACTTACTTTTCCTTTTTAGGTATTTCCCCCCCATCCTTTTCATCTTCACCTACAAAATATTGTATATGAATAACTTGTTTCCTCTTGTGTTTGGTTGGCTGATTGAAAACATTTTAACTCTTTTTTTAGAATTTCTTAAACTTTTACTTTTTGAATAAATACACAGTAAAACTGACCTTTTGCATATATGTACATTTTAATGAATTTTAACAATTGTATGGATTCATGTTACCACAACCACATGTCAGAATGTACCCTTCCACCTGCAACTCTCCCCCACTAACCCCAATCTCTGGCAACCACAGATCTATTGTTCTTGTTATTTAGTTGTTAAGTCCTGTCCTACTCTTTGTGACCCCATGTAGCCCACCAGGTTCCTCTGTGCATGGGATTTCCCAGGTAAGAATACCGGAGTGGGTTGCCGTTTCCTTCTCCGGGGGATCATTGTGACCCAGGGATCAAACCTGTGTCTCCTACATTGGCAGATGGATTTTTTACCACTGAGCCACCAGGGAAGCCCACAGATCTATTATCTATCCCCAAAGTTTTGTCTTTCCTGGAGAATTTAATAAATGAATTCATACAGTGTTTCACACTTTGTGACTGGCTTCTTTCACTCAGCATAATATCTTTGAGATTCATACAAGTTGTCACCTGTATCCACATTCCATTTCTTTTTATTGCTGAGCATAAGTCCGTGGTATGGATGGAACCCAGTTTGTTTGTTCACCTATTGAAGAATATTTGGCCGTTTCTGGTTTGGGGCAGTGATAAGTAGAACTGCTATAAACAGTTATGTATATGTTTTGGGGTCAAGATAAATTTTCTTTATCTTAGATTCATTACCCTAGATAATTTATCGAGGGTAATACCTGAGTTGGGTTGCTGAGTCAACTGGTGGGTATATCTTAAGGTTATCAGAAACGACCATGCTGTTTACAGAGAAGCTGGACCATATTGTGTCCCCCTGCTGCCAGCAGTGTGAGAGAGTTCCAGTTGCTTTGCATCCTCACCAATACTTGGGATAGTCAGCATTTTAAAATTTCAGTCATTCCAATGGTAATGTTGTAGTATCTCCCTGTGGTTTTAATATGCATTTCCCTGATGGCTAATGACATTGAACATCTTGGTATATGCTTATTTGCCATCCACATATTTTCTTTGATGAAGTATTCAAGTTTTTATTCATTTAAGTTTTGCTGTATTAAAAAAAATTGTATTGTTCATTCTCTTGCTGTTGAGTTTTGAGGATTTTTTAAAATTAAAGTGTAGTTATATAGTTTCAATATTATGTTAGCTTCAGGTGCGTTAGTTTCGGCAAAATGATTCAAATATTCATGTATATTTGACTCTTTTCCATTATAGTTTATAACAGTGAGCATTCTTAATGTATTTTGAATGTAAGACTTTTGTTGGATAGATGGCCTATAAATATTTTCTCCCAGACATAGCTTGTCTTTTCATTAGCAGTGTTTTTCTAAAAGTAAGTTATTGATTCTGTTGAAGTCCAACTTATCAGTTTTCTTCTGTTATGAATCATGAAGATTTTTCCTCATGTTTTCTTCTAAAAGTTTTGTAATTTTATATTTTACAATTAAATCTATGATTTAATTAGAGTTAATTGTAGTATAAGGTATAAGATTTAGGTCAGAGTTCATTTTCTTTCATATGAAAGTATCAATGTTTTAATACCACTTATTGAGAAAATTCTCTTTTTCTTTATTGATTTACCTCTATTTTTATCAAAAATTCAGTTGCTAAAAGAATTTTGTGTGGGACTTAGTGTTTGTTGGAAGGAAGAACTGGGGAATTTTCTGAAGTAATGGAAATAGCGTATGAGCTTCATGCGGACATAGATTGGTCACACTGCTCATTTTGCACACTTCTGGTCTGTGCATTTTGCTGTATGTGAATTATACGTCACTTAAAACAACATCAGTTGGCCATGTCTGTGTAGATCTGTTTCTAAAGTCTATTCTCTTCCACTGATCTATATCTCTTCTGGCCAATACTGTGCTACCTTGACCTCAATTATTATGGCATAGAAGACTTAAAATTGAAAAATGGAATTCTTTCATTTCTATTCTTTTTCAAAATAGTTTTGGCTATTCCAATTTCTTTGCCTTTCCATGTACATTTAGAATCACTTTATATTTATCTCCAAAAAAATCCTGTTGGAAAATTGATTGGGATTGTTAAATCTATGAATGAATTTGTGGAGAGCTGACATGTTTACAGTGCTATAGTCCAGTCTTATGAACTGGAATAAATGGTATGTCTTTCCATTTATTTTGGTCTCCTTTGATTTCTTACTTGAACACTTTGTAGCTTTCGGATCCTGTACATGTTTTATTATATTTATATCTAAGTAATCTCATTTATTAAGCTATTTTAAATAGCTCTTAAAATATTCTGTTTCCAAATCCCTATTGCTATTATATATAAATATAATAGATTTTTTTAATGTGTGTCCTACAGCATTGTTAAATTCACTTATTAGCTCTAAGAGGAGGATGTGTGTACGCATATGTGTGTGTGTGTCCCCTGTGATTTTCCACATAGACAATCATTTCATTTGTAAAGAAGGGAAATTTTATTTTTTCTTTTTCAAACTGGATGCCTCCTTTCCCCCTTACTATACTGGCTAGAAATTCCAATATGATATCAAATAGGAATGAAGATAAAGGAAGTCTGCCCTGTTCCCATTCATAGTGGCAAAGCATTCCATCTTTCTTCATTAAGTATGATGTTCTATAAATGTTTTTCAACCATCCTCTTATCAGGTTGACAAAAAATCCCTTCTTTTCACACAGTTTGCATGAATGTATATTGAATTTTGTGAGATGCTTTTCTGTATTAATTGATATGATCATGTATTTTTTCTTCTTTTGACAATGTTACATCAATTGGTTTTCAAATGTTAGGTAATCTCTTCTAATTATTGAACTAAGTAATGAACTAAATGTTGACATAACCCAAGATAAAGCCCACTGGTTGTGACTTCTTATTTTTTTAAATGTTGTTAGATTCAAGTTGCTAAAATTCTGTTAAAAATTTTTGCATCTATGTTCACAAAGAATATTGTTGTTTTCTTATACTGGCTTCAGCATTTAAGATAAATGAATTGGAAGGTATTCCCTCCTCTCCTATTTCCTAGGAAAGTTGTATATAATCACCATTAATCATGTAGCATTGGTAGAATTTTTCAGTGAAACCATCTGGAACTGTAGATTTTGAGATGGGTTTTTTGAGATATGAGTTCACTTTCTATTCCAGTTATAGCACCATTCATGTTTTCTACTTCCTGTGGAGTAATTGTTGATAGTCTGTGGGCTCCATAATGACATCACGTTTCCTTCCTAATATTATAGTTTGTAACTTACCTCTTTTGTTAGTCTTTTTAGATGTTTACAAATTTTATTGATCTTTTCAAATAACTATATTTTTTGTTTCATTGATTTTCTCAATTATCTTTTTATTTTCTATATAATTGATTTCTGTTCTCCTTTTTATTATTTCCTTTCTTCTGCTAGAAGGAAGGATTTATTTTTCTATTGTGCTTCTTTTTTTAGATTGTTAAAGTGAAAGTTTAGATTATTAGCTTGAGACTCTTTTTTAACGCAAATATGTAGTGCTAAAAGTTTCTCTTTTAAGTGCAACTTTTGCTGTAGCCCACAAATTTTGATATGTTGCTTTTATTTTCACTCACTTCACAGTATTTTCTAATTTCCCTTGAAGTTTCCTCTTTGAACATTTGATTATTGATTATTTATTGTTTAATTTCCAAGTGTTTGGAGATTTTCCTGTTATCTTTCTCTTGCTGACCTTTAATCTAATTCCACTGTAGTCAGGAAACACACTTTATATAATTTCAATTCATCCCAATTTGTTAGGCTTTGTTTTATTATTCAGGATATGGTCTATCATGATGAGTATTTCATATACACTTGAAAAGTATGTGTATTTTGCTGTTGTGGAGTAAAGTATTACATAAGTATTAATTATATCCAGTTATTTGATGGTATCATTTAGTCTTTTATATTCCTGTTGTTTTTTCTGTCTACTAACTAGTCTATCAATTATTGACAGAGAGTATTGAATTTTCCAACTATGATTTTGGATTTACCTGTTTGTACTTTTTCCCCCCCCAATTTTATTTATTTACTTTTAAATTAATTTATTTATTTTAATTGGAGGCTAATTACTTTACAATATTGTAGTGGTTTTTGCCATACATTGACATGAATCAGCCGTGGGTGTACGCGTGTTCCCCATCCTGAACTCCCCTCCCCCATCCCTCCCCATCCCATACTTCAGGGTCATCCCAGTACACCAGCCCTGAGCACCCTGTCTCATGTATTGAACCTGGACTGGCGATCTGTTTCACATATGATAATATACATGCTTCAGTGCTATTCTCTCAAATCATCCCAACCTTGCCTTCTCCCACAGAGTCCAAAAGTCTATCCTTTATATTTGTATTTCTTTTGCTGTCTTGCATATAGGGTTATCATTACCATCTTTCTAAATTCCATATATATGCGTTAATATACTGTATTGGTGTTTTTCTTTCTGGCTTACTTCACTCTGTATAACAGGCTCCAGTTTCATCCACCTCATTAGAACTGATTCAAATGCATTCTTTTTAATAGCTGTGTAATATTCCATTGTGTATACGTACCACAGCTTTCTTATCCTTTCATCTGCTGATGGACATCTAGGTTGCTTCCATGTCCTGGCTATTATAAACAGTGTTGCGATGAACATTGGGGTACATGCGTCTCTTTCAATTCTGATTTCCTTGGTGTGTATGCCCAGCAGTGGGATTGCTCGGTCATATGGCAGTTCTGTTTCCAGATTTTTTAAGGAATCTCCACACTGTTCTCCATAGTGGCTGCACTAGTTTGCATTCCCACCAACAGTGTAAGAGGGTTCCCTTTTCTCTGCATCCTCTCCAGCATTTATTGTTTGTAAACATTTTGATAGCAGCCATTCTGACTGGCATGAGATGGTACCTCATTGTGGTTTTGATTTGCATTTCTCTGATAATGAGTGATGTTGAGCATCTTTTCATGTGTTTGTTAGCCATCTGTATGTCTTCTTTGGAGAAATGTCTGTTTAGTTCTTTGGCCCATTTTTTGATTGGGTTGTTTATTTTTCTGGAATTGAGCTGCAGGAGCTGTTTGTATATTTTTGAGATTAATTTTTTGTCAGTTGCTTCATTTGCTATTATTTTCTCCCATTCTGAAGGCTGTCTTTTCACCTTGCTTATAGTTTCCTTTGTTGTGCAAAAGCTTTTAAGTTTAATTAGGTCACATTTGTTTCTTTTTTCTTTTATTTTTATTATTCTGGGAGGTTGGGTCATAGAGGATCCTGCTGTGATTTATGTCAGAGAGTGTTTTGCCTATGTTTTCCTCTAGGAGTTTTATGGTTTCTGGTCTTACATTTAGGTCTTTAATCCACTTTGAGTTTATTTTTGTGTATGGTATTAGAAAGTGTTCTAGTTTAATACTTTTACAAGTGATTGACCAGTTTTCCCAGCACCACTTGTTAAAGAAATTGTCCTTTCTCCATTGTATATTCTTGCCTCCTTTGTTAAAGATAAGGTGTCCATAGGTGAATGGATTTATCTCTGGGCTTTATTTTTTGTTCCATTGATCTATATTTCTGTCTTTGTGCCAGTACCTTACTGTCTTGATGACTGTAGCTTTGTAATATAGTCTGAAGTTAGGCAGGTTGATTCCTCCAGTTCCATTCTTTTTTCTCAAGATTTCTTTGGCTATTCAAGGTTTTTTTTGTATTTCCATACAAATTGTGAAATTATTTGTTCTAGTTCTCTGAAAAATACTGTTGGTAGCTTGATAGGGATTGCACTGAATCTATAAATTGCTTTCAGTAGTATACTCATTTTCACTATATTGATTCTTCTGATCCATGAACACGGTATATTTCTCCATCTATTTGCGTCCTCTTTGATTTCTTTCACCAGTTTTTATAGTTTTCTATATATACATCTTTTGTTTCTTTAGGTAGATATATTCCTAAGTATTTTATTCTTTTCATTGCAATGGTGAATGGAATTGTTTCCTTAATTTCTCTTTCTGTTTTCTCATTGTTAGTGTATAGGAATGCAAGGGATTTCTGTGTGTTGATTTTATATCCTGCAAGTTTACTATATTCATTGATTAGCACTAGTAGTTTTCTGGTGGAGTCTTTAGGGTTTTCTATGTAGAGTATCATGTCATCTGCAAACAGTGAGAGTTTTACTTCTTCTTTTCCAATCTGGATTCCTTTTATTTCTTTTTCTGTTCTGATTGCTGTGGCCAAAACTTCCAAAACTATGTTGAATAGTAGTGGTGAGAATGGGCACCCTTGCCTTGTTCCTGACTTTAGGGAAAATGCTTTCAATTTTTCACCATTGAGGATAATGTTTGCTGTGGGTTTATCATATATGGCTTTTATTATGTTGAGGTATGTTCCTTCTATGCCTGCTTTCTGGAGGGTTTTTATCATAATGGGTGTTGAATTTTGTCAAAGGCTTTCTCTGCATCTATTGAGATAATCATATGGTTTTTATCTTTCAATTTGTTAATGTGGTGTATCACATTGATTGATTTGTGAATATTGAAGAATCCTTGCATCCCTGGGATAAAGCCCACTTGGTCATGGTGTATGATCTTTTTAATGTGTTGCTGGATTCTGATTGCTAGAATTTTGTTAAGGATTTTTGCATCTATGTTCATCAGTGATATCGGCCTGTAGTTTTCTTTTGTGTGGCATCTTTATCTGATTTTGGTATTAGGGTGATGGTGGCCTCATAGAATGAGTTTGGAAGTTTACCTTCCTCTGCAATTTCTGGAAGAGTTTGAGTAGGATAGGTGTTAGCTATTCTCTAAGTTTTCGGTAGAATTCAGCTGTGAAACCATCTGGTCCAGGGCTTTTGTTTGTTGAAAGATTTCTGATTACAGTTTTGATTTCTGTGCTTGTGATGGGTCTATTAAGATTTTCTATTTCTTCCTGGTTCAGTTTTGGAAAGTTATACTTTTCTAAGAATTTGTCCATTTCTTCCAAGTTGTCCATTTTATTGGCATATAGTTGCTGATAGTAGTCTCTTATGATCCTTTGTATTTCTGTGTTGTCTGTTGTGATTTATCCATTTTCATTTCTAATTTTGTTGATTTGATTCTTTTCCCTTTTTTTCTTGATGAGTCTGGCTAATGGTTTTGTCTATTTTATTTATCTTCTCAAAGAACCAGCTTTTAGTTCTGTTGTTTTTTTTGCTATGGTCTCTTTTGTTTCTTTTGTATTTATTTGTGCCCTAATTTTTTATGATTTCTTTCCTTCTACTAACCCTGGGGTTCTTCATTTCTTCTTTCTCTAGTTGGATTAAGTGTAGAGTTAGGTTATTTAGTTGATTTTTCTCTTGTTTCTTGAGGTAAGCTTGTATTGCTACGAACCTTCCCCTTAGCACTGTTTTTACTGAATCCCATAGGTTTTGGGTTGTTGTGTTTTCATTTTCATTCATTTATATGCATATTTTGATTTATTTTTTGATTTCTTCTGTGATTTGTTGGTTATTCAGAAGAGTGTTGTTTAGCCTCCATATGTTTGTATTTTTAATGGTTTTTTTTTCCTGTAGTTGACATCTAATCTTACTGCACTGTGATCAGAAAAGAGGCTTGAAATGATTTCAATTTTTTTTTTTTAATTTACCAAGGCTAGATTCATGGCCCAGATGTGATCTATCCTGGAGAAGTTTCCATGTGCACTTGAGAAAAATTTGAAATTCATTGTTTTGGAGTGAAATGTCCTATAGATGTCAATTAGGTCTAACTGGTCCATTGTATCATTTAAAGTTTGTGTTTCCTTGCTAATTTTCTGTTTAGTTGATCTATCCATAGGTGTGAGTGGGGTATTAAAGTCCCCCACCATTATTGTGTTACTGTTAACTTCCCCTTTCATAGTTGTTAGCATTTGCCTTACATATTGTGGTGCTCCTATGTTGGGTGCGTATATATTTATAATTGTTATATCTTCTTCTTGGGGTGATCCTTTGATCATTATGTAGTGTCCTTCTTTGTCTCTTTTCACGGCCTTTATTTCAAAGTCTATTTTATCTGATATGAGTATTGCTACTCCTGCTTTCTTTTGGTCTCCATTTGTGTGAAATATCTTTTTCCAGCCCTTCACTTGCAGTCTGTATGTGCCCCTTGTTTTGAGGTGGGTCTCTTGTAAACAGCATATGTAAGGGTCTTGTTTTTGTATCCATTCAGCCAGTCTTTGTCTTTTGGTTGGGGCATTCAACCCATTTACATTTAAGGTAATTATTGATAAGTATAATCCCATTGCTGTTTACTTTGTTGTTTTGAGTTCGAGTTTATATACCTTTTCTGTGTTTCATGCCTAGAGAAGATCCTTTAGCATTTGTTGAAGAGCTGGTTTGGTAGTGCTGAATTCTCACCTTTTGCTTGTCTGTAAAGCTTTTGATTTCTCCTTCATATTTGAGTGATATCCTTGCTGGGTACAGTAATCTGGGTTGTAGGTTTTTCTCTTTCATCACTTTAAGTGTGTCCTGCCATTCCTTTCTGGCCTGAAGAGTTTCTATTGAAAGATCAGCTGTTATCCTTATGGGAATACTCATGTGTGTTATTTGTTTTTTTTTCCCTTGCTGCCTTTAATATTTGTTCTTTGTGTTTGATCTTCGTTAATTTGATTAATATGTGTCTTGGGGTCTTTCGCCTTGGGTTTATCCTGTTTGGGACTCTCTGGGTTTCTAGTACTTGGGTGGCTATTTCCTCCCCCATTTAAGGGAAGTTTTCAACTGTTATCTCCTCGAGTATTTTCTCATGGCCTTTCTTTTTGTCTTCTTCTTCTGGGACTCCTATGATTCGAATGTTGGGGCATTTAACATTGTCCTGGAGGTCTCTGAGGTTGTCCTCATTTCTTTTGACTCTTTTTTCTTTTTTCCTCTCTGCTTCATTTATTTCCACCATTCTATCTTCCACCTAACTTATTCTCTCTTCTGCCTCAGTTATTCTACTGTTGATTCCCTTCACTCCAGAGTGCTTTTGATCTCAATTATTGGATTATTCATTATTGATTGACTCTTTTTTTATTTCTTCTAGGTCCTTGTTAAACATTTCTTGCATCTTCTCAATCCTTGTCTCCAGGCTATTTATCTGTAACTCCATTTTGTTTTCAAGATTTTGGATCATTTTTACTCTCATTATTCTGAATACTTTGTCAGGGAGACTCCCTATCTCCTCCTCTTTTGTTTGGTTTGGTGGGCATTTATCATGTTTCTTTACCTACTGAATATTTCTCTGGCTTTTCATCTTGTTTAGATGTTTGTGTTTGGGGTGGCCTTTCTGTATGTTGGAAGTTTGTGGTTCCTCTTTATTGTGGAGGTTCCTCTGTATGAGTGAGGTTGGACGAGTGGCTTGTCAAGGTTTCCTGGTTAGGGAAGCTTGCATTGGTGTTCTGGTGGGTAGAGCTGGATCTCTTCTCTCTGGAGTTCAAAGAAGTGTCCAGTAGTGAGTTTTGAGGTGTCTGTGGGTTTGGTGTGACTTTTGGCTGCCTGTATTTTAATGCTCAGGGTTATGTTCCTGCACTGTGGGAGAATTAGCTTGGTATGTCTTGCTCTGAAACTTGTTGGCTCTTGGGTGGAGCTTGGTTTCAGTGTAGGTATGGAGTCTTTTGGATGAGCTCTTGTTGATTAATGTTCCCTGGAGTCAGGAGTTTTCTGGTGTTCTCAAGTTTTGGATTTAAGTCTCCTGCCTCTGCCGTTCAGTCTTACTCTTACAGTAGCCTCAAGACTTCTCCATACAGCATCGATGATAAAACATCTAGGTTAATGGTGAAAAGATTCTCCACAGTGAGGGACACCCAGAGAGGTTCACAGAGTTACATGGAGAAGAGAAGAGGGAGGAGGGAGATAGAGGTGACCAGGAGGAGAAGAGGGGGAATCAAAAGGGAGAGAGCAATCTAGTCAGTAATCAATTCCCTATGTGCTCTCCACAGTCTGGAACACTCATAGAGGTTCACAGAGTTACACAGAGAAGAGAAGAGGGAGGAAGGAGATAGAGGTGACCAGGAGGAGAAGAGGGGAGTCAAAAGGAGAGAGACAGATCTAGCCAATAATCAGGTCCCTAAGTGTTCTCCACAGCTTGGAACACCCAAAGAGATTCACAGAGTTAGGTAGAGAAGAGAAGGGGGAGGGAAGAGATAGAGGTGACCTGGGAGAGAAAAATAGTCAAAAGGGGAGAGAGCAATCAAGCCAGTAATCACACTCCTAAGTAAAAATGGGCACTGAAGATTGGATTCTTAAAGGTACAAAATTGATAACAAATACCAAAAAGCAAAGAGTAAAAATCTAGAGTGGAGGTTAGACTCTCAAAAAATACAGTATTAAAAAAAACACACAAAGTGAAATCACAAAAATTATAAAAATTATATATATGAAATTTGCTCTAAAAATATGGTCTTTTTTTTTTGCAAGGTAATAGTAGGTTATAGCAGAAGGCAATGGCAATCCACTCCAGTACTCTTGCCTGGAAAATCCCATGGACAGAAGAGCCTGGTAGGCTGCAGTCCATGGGGTCACTAAGAGTCAGACATGACTGAATGACTTCACTGTCACTTTCATGCATTGGAGAAGGAAATGGCAACCCACTCCAGTGTTCTTGCCTGGAGAATCCCAGGGACAGGAGAGCCTGGTGGGCTGCCATCTATGGGGTCTCACAGAGTCGGACATGACTGAAGCGACTTAGCAGCAGCAGCAGCAAATATATATACACACTCATGAGTGCAAGTAAACTGGGAAAATCTGAACCTGATCAGTGGGTTACATCAATGTCAGTCTCCTATAGTTGTGATACTGTTGTAGATACTGTTATACAGGGTCAGACATGACTGAAGCAACTTAGCAGCAGCAGCAGCAGTAGGTTATAAAAATGAAAATTAAAGGGAGTAATAAAGAACTTAAAATTTTTCAAAATTAAAAAATGATAATAGTAAAGTATATCTAGGAATTTCTCTAGAGCTGTTGAGGGCAATGTGGGGTCAGTTCAGTTTCAGATATTTCCTTGTTCCAGCTTATACTTCTTCTCAAGGTCTACAGGCACTTTACAATGTAGTCAACACTAACTACAGGGTTTTAATCTGTTGCACCTGTCACTTTCAAAGCAGTTCCCTCTTCTTTGTTTATTTTGGCTTCCTCTGTTTGCTAGTCTCTTCAGTGTCTAATTTCCACCCTGACACAAGGGGGCAAAGGTGGTCACTTATTTAGGCTTGCTTGTTCAGTTGTGCTGGGCGGGGGTGGGGGGGGGGGGGGGGGGGAGGAACACTGCAAACAAATATCACTGGCATGTGTGGGAGTGCTCACAGTGTCTGGGCCACACTGGGTTTGCCCCTGCTCACGGCATGTGTGCTTTCCCAGTCTACACTGCTCAGGCTCCGGATTACTTTGCATGGGAACTGTCTAAAGTGGGCCCTGGGTTGCGTGCTCTTCCCAGGTCTATGCAGCCCAGGTTCAGGTTCTTGGGTACTCCACAAAGGCACAGACTCAGTTGGGTCTGCGTTTTTTGCCCTTCCCAGGTCCGAGCAGCTCAGGCGACCAGATGCTTGGTGAGCACACTCTCCCAGGTGTGCGGTGCATCTTATCACCTCCCCAGTCCGGGCTGCTGGGTTTCCTTGGTGCACAGCAGGAGTGCTATCTCAGGTATGCCGTGTGTCTCGTCTGGGAAGCTGATCTCTGGCTGAGACTCTCCTGGCGATGTCAACCATCCAGGATCCCAGGAAGACTTGGTTAGCAACTGGGAGTCTGCTTGCAGTTTGGTAAAGGGCGCCATCTCTGGGGCTGAGATTTCCCCTTAAAGGCTCTGACTGTCGCCCGCCTGCCTCCCTGCCTGCCTCCCTGCCTCTGGTGGGGGAGGGGCTGGTCCGCAGTCAGCTAGCTCTCCTCTGGTATTTGCTCAGTCCTTTGTTCTGTGAGCAGGCCTGGCAGTGCCTTAGGTTAGAGCTTTTCGCAGGAAAGTTCTCTCTGTCTCTCTTTTTTTCTTCTCTCTGGCTATTCCAGTTTGGGTTGCTGTCTCACGTTAGCTCCCTCAGATTGTCCTCAGGGTATTCAGGCCCAGTCCTTACCCTAAGCACTCAGCCTGCACCTACCTGTTCAGCCAGCACTCGCTGCTGGCGGATGCGAGCGTCTGGGCTACTTCTCTGCTGGGAGTTGCGGTTAGGTGTGTAATCTGTGGGTTGTTTTTTTTTTTTTCCCTCTGTGTTATGTTGCCCTCTGAGATTCCAAAACTCCCCACAGACCCGACAGTGAGAGGTTTTCCTCGTGTTTGAAAACTTCTCCTTCATGACTCCCTCCCCGGGACAGGTCTCGGTCCCTAACACTTTCATCTCTCTTTTTGTCTTTTATATTTTGTCCTACCTGCTTTCAAAGAGAATGGGCTGCCTTTCTGGGTGCCTGGTGTCCTCTGCCAGTGTTCAGAAGTTGTTTTGTGGAATTTGCTCAGTGTTCAATTGATCTTTTGATGAATTTGTGGGGGAGAAAGTGATCTCCCCATCTTATTCCTCCACCATCTTAGGACTGCTCTCTGTTTTTACTTTTAGTTCTCTCAGTTTCTGCTTTGTATGTTTTTAAACTATTGTTAGGTGTATACATATTTATCATTGTTATTTCTTCTTGCTGTATTAATCTTGTTATCATTATGCAATTCTTTTTATCCTTGATAATTTCCTTTGCTTCAGTGTCTACTTTATCTGACATTAATGAAGCCATTCAAGTTTAATTTTCCTTAGTTTTTACATGGTATATCTTTTTCACCTTTTTTACTTTAACGTAACTGGATCACTATGTTTAAGATGAGTTTCATAGAAGTAGCATATACTTGGTCATGTTGTTAAATCCATTTTGATAATCTCTTTGAAAATTGATGTGTTTGACTCATGTACATTTTAATGCAATTTTACGTATGTTTGAATTTAGTCAACCGTTTTATCTGCTTTCTGTTTCCTCTGTTTTTATTCTGGTTTCCCCTTTCCTGCCTTTTGTGGGGATTATTTGAACATATTTTTTAGTATTCCCATTTTTATTTACCTGTTCTGTTCTGTGACTTTTCAGCTGTCTCTCTTTTATTGGTTTCCAGTCTGATCCCACTGTGGCCCAAGAACATATGTCGTATGTATGTATTCTGTTTGTGTGACTAGATCTCCTTGTGTAGTATTTTTAGCAATTGCTATAGGGATTACAATTTACATAATTTTTCACTTTTCACTTTTAAATATTTTAGCATTTCAGATTGAATACTGAAACCGTACCAGTAAATGTACCAAGTTTTTTTTACATTCAACAGACAATGAAAACTCCAGATAATATTACAATTTTTGCTTTCAACCATCTATCATATTTTAAGAAACTCAGTAGGAGAAGAGTAGCTTCCCAGGTGGCTAGTGGTAAAGAATCTGCCTGCCAATGCCCAAAATGTAGGAGATGTGAGTTCAGTCCCTGGGTGGGAAGACTCCCTGCAGGAGGAAATTCTACCGACTTTAGTATTCTTGCCTGGAGAATCCCATGAACAGAGATGACTGGCAGGAGAATCGCATGGACAGAGGAGCCTGGCAGCTTACAGTACATGGGGCTGCAAAGAGCTGGACATGATTGAGAATGCACGCACACACAGAAGAGTAATGTATTGTATTTACTTAGAAATTTGCCATTTTTGCATCATCATACTTGACATTATAATTTTCCTTCTGGTATCATTTTCCTCTGCCTGGAGAACATCTTTGGAAATTATTTTAGAGCAAGTCTGCTGATAATTCTCTTGACTTTCATTCACCTAAAAATATTCTTACTTCAACTCATTCCTGAAGGATATTTTCCCCAGACTAAAATTCTGACTTGACATGGTTATCTTCCTGCACTTAAGTATGTAGTTGTACTCCATACCAGACTCCATGGTTTTTCGTGAGAAATCTCTAGTCACTTCAGTCGTTGTCCTCCAGTAAGTACTTGCTGGTTTTTCCTAGGTGCTTTCAAGAGTTTTTTTCCTTTTATTTTAATTTTCAGCAGTTTTATTATTATGTGTGTAGATTTCTTTCAGTTCAGTCGCTCAGTTGTGTCTGACTCTTTGCGACCCCATGAATCGCAGCACGCCAGGCCTCCCTGTCCATCACCAACTCCCGGAGTTCACTCAGACTCATGTCCATCGAGTCCGTGGTGCCATCCAGCCATTTCATTCTCTGTCACCCCTTCTCCTCCTGCCCCCAATTCCTCCCAGCATCAGGGTCTTTTCCAGTGAGTCAATTCTTCGCAAGAGGTGGCCAAAGTACTGGAGTTTCAGCTTCAGCATCAGTCCTTCCAATGAGCACCCAGGACTGATCTCCTTTAGAATGGACTGGGTGGATCTCCTTGCAGTCCAAGGGACTCTCAAGAGTCTTCTCCAACACCACAGTTCAAAAGCATCAATTCTTTGGCACTCAGCTTTCTTCATAGTCCAACTCTCACATCCATACATGACCACTGGAAAAACCATAGCCTTGACTAGATGAAACTTTGCTGGCAAAATAATGTTTCTGCTTTTGAATATGCTATCTAGGTTGGTCATAACTTTCCTTCCAAGGAGTAAGCGAATTTTAATTTCATGGCTGCAATCACCATCTGCAGTGATTTTAGAGCCCCCCAAAATAAAGTCTGACACTGTTTCCATTGTTTCCTCATCTATTTCCCATTAAGTGATGGGACCAGATGCCATGATCTTTGTTTTCTGAATGTTGAGCTTTAAGCCAACTTTTTCACTCTCCTCTTTCACTTTCATCAAGAGGCTTTTTAGTTCTTCTTCAGTTTCTGCCATAAGGGTGGTGTCATCTGCATATCTGAGGTTATTGATATTTCTCCCCTGGTGGCTCAGATGGTAAAGTGTCTGCCTACAATGTGGGAGACCCAGGTTCAGTCCCTGGGTCAGAAAGATCTCCTGGAGAAGGAAATGGCAACCCACTCCAGTATTCTTAACCCCCCCCCCCAAAAAAAAGAGGGGGGCACTCAAAGAAATAGATTTCTTTAGGCTTTTATTATTGGGACTTGCTAAGGTCCCTAACTCTGCACTTCGACAACTTTTGCCAAATTTGGGAGGTTCGTATATTGTTATTTCTTCTAATGCATTTTCTGTCCTTTTCTCTACATCTTTCAAACTCCAAGATTAGGACTGTGTTTTTGTTTTTTAACTTTGCTACACTGGGTCTTAGTTTTGGTACATGGGATCTTTAGTTGCAGGATGCGGACTCCACACCATGTGGGCTCTTAGTTGCAGATGCGGGATATAGTTTCCTGACCAGGAGCCAAATCTAAGCCCCCTGCTTTGGGAATGCAGAGTCTTAACCACTGGACCAACAGGGAAGTCTCCCAGATAGGAATGTTAAACCTTCTGGTATTCTCTCCCAGGTCCTTCAGGATCTGTTTACTTTTTAATCTTTCTTTTCTGCATTGCTCAGGTTATTTTCTTCCTATTATTCTATCTTCAAGTTCACTGACTCTTCTCTACCATCTCTATTCTGCTGATGAGTCCATCTAGTGAGTTTTTCATTTCAGTGACTGTATTTTTCAGCTTTAAAATATTTATTTGAAAAAGAAAATACAGTGTTTATTTGGTTCATTTTATCTTCTTTGCTGAAACTTTTTGTTTTTCCATTTATGTCCAGGGTCTTCCAGATTCCTTGTTAGAGCATTTCTTTAACAGCTGCTTTAAAGCTTTGTTAGATAATTCTGATATCTGTATTATCTCAGCATTGGAGTCCTTTTCCATGTGAGCTGAGATTCCCATTTCTTTACATGCTGAGAAATTTTGGTTTGTATCCTGGACATTTAAAATATTACATTATAAGATTCTGAGTCTTTCTGAAATCCTATGGAGAGTGTTGATGTTTTTGTTTTAGCAGTTAATTAGCCCAGTGGGGCTCAGTCCTCAGTTTCTAATCAGCTTTCTATGGGTTGTGGTTTCAAGGTCAGTTCTGCTTTTAAATCTAGTGTGGTACTATTTAGATTTGTGCCATATCTTCACCACCCAGGGTCCAGCCAGGAACTTGGGCATAGTCTATTCTGTAGCTCAGTTCTAAGGCCTGTGTGTGTTGTTACAGACAGCTCCAGATGTGAGTGAGTGAGTGAGCCCAGGAGCTTCCTCCTCTCTCTTGAATGTCCCTGACACTTTTCAGCTCCCTGAACTCCACTTTTTGCTCACCTGGGCAGAAAACTGGAGCTTTATCAATCTCACCCTGCCACACACAGCCCACAGGTATGCTTACATCTAGAGCCATGTTTTAGGACTTAGAGGGTTAAAAAGCAGTGATGGTTTGCCTTACCTTCTGGAGAGACCATAACTCTTCTTTTTGGAGGCAAAGGTCCCTTCCATCAAGTGCTAAGCTCCCGTGGGTCTGCACTGCTGCCTCTCCTCTGACAACACCACCGTTTGCACCTCAAGACTACTTGTGGGCTGAGGTGCATAAGGATGGAGGAAAGACAAGAAAGAACAACAACAACGACAAACAGGGTGTTTTCTCATCCTCTCTTAGTGCTAGGAAACCTCTTCTCTCCTCAAACTAGAGAGAGAAAGCGAGCCTCTCCTGGGGCTCTCCTGTCCACACCGATGCCAATCCCCAGTTTCATGCTGCACTGAGTTCAGGCCACTGGGTCCCAGAGGGAAGAAAGGACACTTGTTGTTTATTTACTTATATGCAATACACTTAACAGCCCTAGCTTTTTCATTACAAACCAAGAGAACCTGGCCTTCCCAAAAGATGGGATTTTTACATCTTGAATAACTGAAAGCTTTGTTTTTGCTTGTCTGTGCTTCCTCAGTTTTAAAGTAAAGTTTCTGTTGTAATGTAGTGGGCATCTGTTGGGCTTCTTTGGGTGATAGCCCTTGCCCTTCTAACCCCGAAATTCCTTCAGGGAGCCACTGCTGACCCTCCGCCAGGCTGTACAACATGCATATTCCGTACACCCTGAGTGCAGCTGTCGCTTCAGGAATAAAAACCAAGAGCAAGATTTTACATGGAACTCTTGGGAAATAGCATCTCTTGTTCCGCTGGGGTTACTAAGTGTGGGAGATGTGAATCTGAAGCTGCATCTTCCCATTGCTTTTAAAGAGCTTACTGAATAGTAAAAAGTCAAGAAAAAAGCGCAGTTGATCAGTGGAGGTAACAGATTTTTGGTAATACTAATAATATGCCTGCAGACCTTCCTCTTCTTGCAGCACTTCAGTTACACAAGCTAGGCAATTTCTACTTTGCTCAAGCTACTCTGTATTAGTTTTCTGTCCCCTGCAACCAAAAGTGTCCTCACTAATGCGTCAATGAGCCCTTTGTCTGCTTTCCTTTATTATGGCCTGAATCTTGAGTTGATTATCTTTAATCAGTAGCACATGGAGATTTGTGTTGGAGTCATTTGTCAAAACCCAACTGGAAGGAATTGTAACTCGCTGGGCGAATTTTGTCTGCCTGTACTCTCTTCTTGTTTTTGTTTTGTCAGTAATACCCGTTCTGTGTTCTTGGGGTACCGCTTATTTTGTGTTTTCCCCAGAAGTAGACCCTGGGTAGAGAATTTGAGTTGTTGTTGTTCAGTTGCTCAGTAGTGTCCAACTTTTCGTGACCCCATGGATTGCAGTATGCCAGGCTTCCCTGTCCTTCACGATCTCCCAGAGCTTGCTCAAACTCATGTCCAATGAGTCAGTGATGCCATTCAACCATCTCATCCCCTTCTCCTCCTGCCTTCAATCTTTCCCAGCATTAGAGTCTTTTTTAATGAGTTGGCTGTTTGCATCAGGTGGCCAAAGTATTGGAGCTTCAGCATCAGTCCTTCTAATGAATATTCAGGGTTGATTTCCTTTAGGATTAAATAGTTTGATCTTGTTGCAGCCCAAAGAAGTCTTCTCCAGTACCACAATTCAAAAGCATAAATTCTTCAGCATTCAGCCTTCTTTATGGTGCAACTTTCACATCCATATATGACTACTGGAAAAACCATAGCTTTGAGAATTAGAGTACCAGTGGTTTATTTCAAAGGTGATCTCAAGAGTATTAGCAAGAGATTGTGAGAATAAAAGTGGGAAAAGAAAGATGAGTTATTGAGAAGTTTCCCACATAGTGTCACTGGGGCCCAATCCTGATGTGGGGTTCTGGAGGACAGTGTAGAATGAGCCCCAGAATTGACTCAGTCAGCAAGTGAGAAATTGTGATGAGTGGGGTTCATTCATCTTCCAGCTCACATCCATGATTGCTGAGTACTGTTTCTAGAATTTTAATTCCCTGGCACTTTTCACCTGTGCTTCTCAGGAGCTGAGAGCAAGGCTTTAGAGGAAGTTGTAGAACCTATAACTGGACACAGTAGGCATGTGGTTGGGGGACCCCCCGACCAAGAGTTCAGAGGGACATGGGAGGGGCATAGCCAGCATTTGCCCCCAGACTTGTGAATATTCTTGTGTTTTGCTCCTAGACTTTCAGCTTAGCCTCTTTACACAGAATAAGGAAGTGTACTGATTGCATGTGTATCGATTGATAAGTGATGTCTGTTCACAAACACAATAGCTTTAAAACTTATCAAGCTTCTCCATGTTTGGAAAGATGAGATTGAGGTCAAAAGTATGATGGTTTCTAGGCAATTTCTATCATTCATTCACTTATTCATGCATACAACACATGCTTTAGGGGAATGGAAATCAATAAAGTCCCTGTCCTTACAAAGCCCAAAAGCTTATGTTGGGCAGACAAAAGTGTAAGTACTGGTGGAATAAAATGATGCTTGCTTTAATAGCAGTGGATATAAACTGTTATTAGAGGGCAGAGGTAGAGTTATAAAGAAGATAGTATTTATGTCTTAAAAGATGAGAAGGAAAGAAGGGAAGGAAGAAGGGCATTCTTCTTATTATTATTATTGCATAGCAACTTTTCACAAAATTATGGCATAAAACAGCAACCATTTTATTATGCTTATAATCGTGTGGGCCAGGAATTTGAAAGGGAGCACAGAGACATCAGCTCATCTCTAGGCCATGATATCTGGAACCTACCTAGGAAGACTCAAAGCCTAGAGGTTACTCTGTGACTAGGGTGTTGCATCGTCTGAAGGTTCACTCACTTGCTTGTCTGGCAGCCAGTGCTGATGTTTTCAGAGACTTTGGGGTGATTGAGGACCAGTACGTCTATACTTGGCCTCATCATGTGACTGCTTGGGCTTCCTCACAGCATAGTGCCTGGCTTCCAAGACCGAGTATTCCACAGCAACCAGGTAGAAGCTATGTTGCCCTTTATGACCAAGCCCTGGAAGTCACCTTCATGATGATCACAAGCCTGCCCAAACTCAAGGGGTGGAAACTTGAGCCCATCTATCAGAGGGGAGAGTGTCAGAGTCATATTAGGAGTGGTAAGACAGATATTACTGTGACCAGCTTTAGAAAATACCATTGAGGACAGCATTGAAATGATAAAATCATCTCATCTATCTTGTATTTAGTAATATCTTTCCTGGGCTGTATTATTTCATGATAGATATCCTTTTAAATTACTTAAATTGACTGTCAGATTGAGTCATACAGATATGATGAGAGAGATATATTATTTGATCCATTTGTCAGTCTTTCTCCCTGACCCACACTTTGAGAAGCAATGCCATAGCGCCTGGGCAGAGTTGGGGAGGAGGGTGTTTGAACTAGCAGAGCAGATTCTCTTTAGAGGTCAAACAAAGGCAAAGACTGTGAAATTCTCATCTTAATATTAAAGTTGATTATAAACAAACATATATTCCAGTTTATTTTCTCAGTGCATCTAATTTTGGGGTGTATTTAAAAGCGTTGGATTCACTTCATGTGTGGTTTTATTGCCTCCAAAAGAACATTCTAATTTATGCCACTTTTGGAATAATTACAAGAAGATGCAGGGCCAGTTGAGAAAGTCTCTTTTGTCCATTGCTTGGGTTTTGTCTTTAAAACTGAAACTTAATATAGATGGTCCTTGATTTGATGGTTTGACTTAGGACTTTTCAGCTTGACGGTGGCATGCATTCAGTAGCAACCATACTTTGGATTTTTAATTTAGTTCTCTCCTTGGGCTAGGGGCATGTGGTACAGCACTCTCTGGTGCCACAGCGACCCTCTCAGCCATGCGACCAGCAAGAAAAACAGTCAGTGCACATATAACCATTCTGTGCCCAGACAACCGTTCTGTTTTTCACTTTCAGTACAGTATTCAAATATTACATGAGATGTTCAGCACTTTAGTATAAAATAGGCTTTGTGATAGGTGGTTTTGTCCAGCTGTAGGCTATTGTAAGCTTTCTGAGCACGTTTCAGGTTGGCTAGGCTAAGCAGTGATATTTGGTAAATTAAGTGTATTAAATGCATTTTGACTTGAGGTATTTTCAACTTATGATGGGTTTATGGAGATGTAACCCCATCGTAAGTTAAGGAAGATCTGTCGTTCACATTTTTAAAGCCATATTTTAAAAAATGTTTATAATAGATAGCTCATACTCAGGCTGGGCAGGAATGGAGACACTCTGGCACTTTACTGCGGGCAGGAGCTAGGAGGCAGTGTTGCACTGCAGTCTGGCAGCTTAGACACTGAATCCCAAATGTGTCACCTGCTCTTCCGTGATATGGGGGCAACTGGCTCAAATTGGCAGAGTCTTGGTTTCTTAACCTCTAAATTAGGGATAATGTTACCTACTTTTTTTGTACTGCAACATAGATAAAATAAGACAAAGTCTCTGATACCTAGGAGATAATAAATTGAATATTGAGGGGGGATCTCAGAGAAATTGCATCTCATGCTCACTCAGTTCTGTCTGAAATTAGATGGCAGGTCCGTAGCCACATCATTAGTCTTTATATAATTTCCCTAAAGGCAGGAAAAAGACATAAAACAGCTCGAGCCTTCTTATTACATATGTGCATGCATGTACATGTATGTGTGTCAGAATCTTGACTGTAAAGAATATTTTTTTATCAACCATTCCCCCCCACACACACACACCTTTATCTTCTCCCTGTTTCCATTTTGTGGGAGTGGAAACTTCACAGACATTTCCTGATTACTTCTCAGTGATATGTATTAACTGAGGAGAAGGCAAAGGCTCACAGGGGAAAGGCAGCTCAAGTCCAGAGCGCTCACTTGGCTCAGACCCCCATTTCCTGAGCAGCCTCTTTCCCCTTTCCTTGCAATCTGCGTTAGAGCCAGGTCTGCGATGTCACTGCAGGTCCAGCGATGGAGCTGTTGGGAAGAACAGAGCCCACATCTGCCCTGCCTTGTCATTAAAGTCCTGGTCCTCCACAATCACCCCTCTCATGTTGTCATGAGACACCAGCTTCACTCAAGGCCCCTGGAAATGGCAAGAGAATCACATCACCTGATATTCATTCTTTCTTTCAAGTTAGAAAGCCACAAAGTCACAGTAAAATCACTGAAAATGTCAACCTCAAACTGCCCTTGTGTGTGTGTGAGTATGTGAAGTGGTTTTTAACTTAATTATTATACTGATGACACTCCACCTTTCAAATTGAGTCCCTTTGCTCATTATCCTGGTTTATCATGATTATTGTCTAAATTGAAATGGATTTCACGACAACTCTGAAAAACCAGAGTTGGCTAAATTTAGCTTTAATTAGGCAGCATCTTAGCCCTGTGATTATTTCCTCATTTCATTTGGATTCCACTCACTGGAATGCTGACTGCGGTTTGGCACGACATTCATGCCGTTTTCACAGAATTCTGCACCACATTTCTTGCGATCAGGTTGATTGTTTTGTGCCACAAATGGTTTTTGCAGATAGATCTTTAATCCTCTTGTGTAATCCAGGGTTTACTGGAGTTAGTCGCATTATCCTCCACAGCTGGCAACTGCTAGGAGGAAAACCCCAAACACAAGATCAGGGCATCTCTACCTCTTACCAACTCCCCTCACCCAGAGGACCCCTAGTGGGCACTGGACATCAGCTACTTCAGATCAGGTGCTCCTGTCACCTCTGAATAGAGAGATTTCCACTTTAGTCAGATGGTGTACAAAATGGATTTTTGCAAACCTGAGCCAATTCCTCCCTTTCCTGGAGAGTGTGAAGTATCCTGTTTGAGAAGTAGGCTCTGAAGCCAGAGAAATTCAAGTCTCAGTCTGACCTCTTACCCGTCCTTTGATTTCAGGCTTTGGTTTCCTCATCTGTAAAACAGTGATATGGTGGCACCACTTCCTAGTATCACCATGGGTACCAAGTGAGGTACATATGTATGCACTTAGAACAGTGCCTGGCCTGGTAGATTGTGTGTATGTGCTTGTTACTGCTGCTGCTGCTTTTATTACAGGCCTCTTGAAAGGTGGTATCTGAAGAGTTATGTTAGCAAGTAGCAGTAAGGTACAGTCTGACATTAATGGGCAGAATTCTAGTTGCTGGTAGAGAAACTTCACAAACCAGCCAGAATTTAGTCTATAGTGGAGTTGGTGATGGACAGGGAGGCCTGGCGTGCTGCAATTCATGGGGTCGCAAAGAGTCAGACACGACTGAGCGACTGAACTGAACTGGACATCTATAGGTATTGTGCTCCAGACATCCATGCCCTATCCTGGGTTTTCCTTGGAAACTGTATAGTCAGAGTCTAGTTGGCACAATAGTAACCACTCCAGGTATTTCAGAGACAGCGAACTGTCTACAATGAAACAGTTATGCAGTTAATGAAAGGGTTGAGAAGTCAAATGAGATGGTGAGGCTGCCCAGTAGGAAATCTCTACTTTACTTACAGCTAGGAGACCGCAGGTAAAGCAGTGGTGCCAGAGTCCAGGGTCACCTAGAGAAGCTAGAAATATGGTGGGTCTGAGCAGCAGGAGCTGGGACTGTGAAGGGAAGAGCTCCAGAGAGACACATACATAGTTGGAGAAGGAAATGGCAACCTACTCCAGTATTCTTGCTTGAGAAATCCCGTGGACAGAGGAGCCTGGTGGGCTACAGTCCATAAGGTCAGAAAAGAGTCAGATACTACTTAATGATTAAAGAATAACACACACACACACACACACACACACACACACACACACACAGAGAGACAGACACATATCCTGCTTAATCTTTCCTTGTGAGGACAATTGCTTGTCAGATATGAATTATTATTCCTATTCCCATTTTTAAATGTGAAAATTGAGGCTGATATGGATTAATCAACTTGCCTAGCTAGCATTTGAACCCAGGCCATCAGGTCCTAGATCCCACCATTCCAACCATATGACACAGAGCTTCCCTCTTCCCTGAGAATCCTGATTCATCTTTTAGGTCTCAGCTCAAGTCATCCCCCCAAATTAGATTCAGTCATCCCTGTTGTGCACTTCCCAAGCTGCCTGTTCTTCCCTCCTCATAGTCATCAACACACTACACTGTAATTGCTGGTCTCACTGTGTTGGGCAAGGTGGGGTGGTGGCTTCCCTTTAAGTTAATTAATGTTACCACTGTTGGTCATCCTTGGGAACTCACAGGTACCCTGCGCACTATACCCAGGTAGGGAAGACTTTTCTCCCCCTCAAGGAGACCTTGATTCCTCAGTGGGGGACTTCAGTAGATCCCTAACTTATGGAGGCTCTCCTGGGAAGCATTTAACATGAGTTCTCAACCACTTAACTCATCCTCAGGATGATTTCAGGACTGCAGACTCTGGAAGAAACTACTCTTGGAGCAGACATGTCTTATCCTCTGTGGACTATTTCTGTAATTCCAAAATTTTCAGTGAATTCTTATTAGAAGAGAAAAAGTAGAAGTTCCAAGTGTAAATTTTGGCATCATCTAGGTCTATATCCTTTCACTTCCTAGTTGAGTGCTTTTCAGCTTACTTAACTTCTCTAAGCCTGTGATTTCTTATTTGTAAAATGGGTAAAAATTATTGCTAACCCATGGTATTATTGCATATTGGCTGAAAATGTATAGAAACAAATTAGAATCTTACTGACATATTGGTGTCTCCATGACTCGTTTCCCAGAGGCAGGCTGGCTATAAACTAAAGAGAATTATCACTATATATTCCAAGTAGCATAGTTATATTTTGTTTCAAAATGCCTTTCCCCAGAGAAGTTCTAATTAGATGGTGATGGGATAGAATATTTTCTTTTTTTTTTCTTTTTTTTTTCTGTAGTGAGGATGTAGAAAAGTACATTAGTGCCTGTTAATGAGATGATCATGACAAAGGTGCTGTGAAGAAATGGGGTGAAAATGAATCTATAACGATAATATCACTTTGGTTAAGCTTATTTATTATTAAGCATATTTAAAAAGAAAAATGGGTAGTAATTGAATTCAATTTATAACACTTTAATTTTAATTAAATGGTAAAGACTGCATATTTTAAAACATGTTGTTCATATTTGGCTAGGAGGGGAAATTTCATTGCTTGGAGAGTGAGAAGAAAGCTGAACAGAATTCCCCCCTCAACCAACAAGGCATTGTCCTGGAAATCTGGTCTGCCTTATCCCATAGGTTTGCTTGTTCAGCTACTCTGCTAATTGTTTCAACTGGCAATTTTCAAAGAAATTAACATGAAGAATTCTGCAAAGTGAAATTGAGCATTCGGTTATAAAATGTGGTGTGAAGTCATTTCGGTGCACTATTGTGAGAATATCAGCGGAGCCTTTAACTTCGTGAGGTGTTAACGAAGCGTAGATTTTAAACACAGAGACATATTTCTCGACTAAGCACAGTGTTACAGGTGATTTTCTGGCTGCTTTCGATTAAGTGCCCATCTTTTAATTATTTTTAAATCGCCAACAATTTGTAAGCCATTTGGAGCTTGGATTCTGGACTCAATCTACTAAGGTTGAAATCACAACTCTTCCATTCACCAGCTCTGTGACCAGCTTACTTAAACTTCTTGAAGCCTCGGCTCCATTTTAAGTCTTTAAAATGGGAGTAAGAATACTTACTTCATGGCTTGAAGTAAGGATTTAATGATGTAATGTGTAAAGTGCCTAGCACAATTCTCAAAAACCTTTGGTATTATTTTTGTTTTTGTTAATATTGTATTTACAAATAGAAACCTAACTCAAATTAGTTTTCAAAAATAATAATGATAGCATATATTGGGGACTTCCTGTGTGCCATTCACTAGTTACTTAATCTTCACTGACTTAATTAAAAGGGCTTTAAAAAATTATGTAAGTGAAAAAACATAGGTTTGATCTGGCAGGTAAGGCTGGAGTCAGGAGCCCAAATGAGGCTCTTACAAGTCTGTCTCTTTACTTTTCAATACTCTTTTCCGTGCTGGCATCAGTCTCAGTCAGATTTTCTCCATGAGAGATTCTGGCAGTTCCAGGCTTTTATTCATTCTGTTCCCTCTCTCCTCTCATCCAGTCATTCCAGTATAAGTCCCAGATGGCTTTTGATTAGATAGAGGTAGGTCAGTGCCCTTTCTTGGCATAAAACCTTGGTCAGGAAGGTGAACCTTCTGATTAACCTTAGCTGGGTCACTTGCCCAACTCTCGTTTGGATTGAGGATTGAGTATGGGGATTGATGGAGAAGGAAATGGCAACCCACTCCAGTATTCTAGCCTGGAGAACCCCGTGGACAGTGGAACCTGGAGGGCTACAGTCCATAGGGGTCTCAAAAAGTCAGATACAACTTAGCAACTGAACAGCAGCAGGAGCATAGGGATTGAAGGCAGCCCAATTTGTAATCTTTCTCCTTCAGTTTCTGAAAAGCAGTGAGAGCATCAGGAATAGCAAAAAGCAAAAATCATTTACAACATCTTCAGCAATATTAGGATGACAGAGAAAACCCCAAAGCCAGAGAGGCAGCAGAACTGGTGTGAAATCAACGCTGACACAACAGGAAGGAAGAGAGATTCTGAAACTTTATAAGCTGCAAACCCACCAAGTGGCCACAGAGGAGGGTTGAACCTTGAGTGACAACTGCTGTGAGAAGATTTGAGAACAAAGAGTATAAGTAGGAGCCCAAGATAGGAAGAAGAACTGACATGCTCAAATCACATTTCCTCATCTCAGGCACAATTGAGCCATCCAATTATGTGCTTCAGTACAGCCCCCAACATCCTAAGAGAAATGGCTGGTTCTAGGTCTGGGGCCAGGAAGATTTAGGGTGAATTTGAGGTAACTTCTGACCAGAAGGAAAGGAAGTTTTCTAAGATTAATAGACTTGTATCACAAAGACATAGGAGGTGGTCAGAAGGGGCTTCCAGTGGCCAAAGTTGGGACAATTTGGGCATCAAAAAAGAATAATGAGTACAGATATTGATAAAATGTATTTAATGTATAAATTCATGACTTCATTAAGTCACTCAAGACAAAACCAGAAAAGTGTAGTATGAGATGGTCATTAAACAACTTCTTACTTTTTAATTGGTAAATAAAGTGAAAGAGGAGAGTGAAAAAGTTGGCTTAAAGCTCAACATTCAGAAAACGAAGATCATGGCATCTGGTCCCATCACTTCATGGCAAATAGATGGGGGAACAGTGGAAACAGTGTCAGACTTCGTTTTGGGGGGCTCCAAAATCACTGCAGATGGTGATTGCAGCCATGAAATTAAAAGACACTTACTCCTTGGAAGAAAAGTTATGACCAACCTAGATAGCATATTCAAAAGCAGAGACATTACTTTGCCAACAAAGGTCCGTCTAGTCAAGGCTATGGTTTTTCCAGTGGTCATGTATGGATGTGAGAGTTGGACTGTGAAGAAGGCTGAGTGCCAAAGAATTGATGCTTTTGAACTGTGGTGTTGGAGAAGACTCTTGAGAGTCCCTTGGACTGCAAGGAGATCCAACCAGTCCATCCTAAAGGAGATCAGTCCTGGGTGCTCATTGGAAGGACTGATGCTGAAGCTGAAACTCCAATATTTTGGCCACCTCATGCGAAGAGTTGACTCACTGGAAAAGACTCTGATGCTGGGAGGGATTGAGGGCAGGAGGAAAAGGGGACGACAGAGGATGAGATGGCTGGAAGGCATCACCGACTCGATGGATATGAGTCTGAGCGAACTCCGGGAGTTGGTGATGGACAGGGAGGCCTGGCGTGCTGCGATTCATGGGGTCACAGAGTGGGACACGACTAAGCGACTGAACTGAAATGAACTGAAAGGAAAAAAACTAAAGATTTATCCTACCTTTCCAGGAGTTATTGTATGATAAGATAACCAACTAGCCCACCTGATGAAGAGGAACTATACTTTACAAAAAATACCAGTTAGTACATGTAGAAGGAAAGTTAGTGTATTACATGTAAAGTTAGTATATTATGTGAATGATGAAAGTTTAAAAATATAATTTTATAAAATCTTTGAAATTATGAATTTAGGCAAGATTTATATATTAGGTGAGTGTTTAATGGAGAACAATACATTGCATAGGGCCAAATAACACTATAGCAATTCCTTTCTGATCATGTGTTAGTTATCTATTGCTGAGTAATAACCCATTCAAAAAATCTGTTGGTAAAAAGAATAATCATTTATTATTCTTCATCACCCTGTGGGTCAGTTGGTTGGTTCTTCTGTCTAGACTAGCTTTATTCATCTCTGTGTTCAATTGATGGCTTGCTCACGTGGGGCTGCTGGGTCTCAGATGGCCTTACTTATCTGTCAGGAAGTTGACAGAGATGGCTGAATAACTGAGGTCTCCTTCTCTGTGGTCTCTTAAGATGGTCTTGGATGGCTCTATTCACATTTCTGGAGCCTCAGCAGGAGTAGCTGGGGGCACTGTCCATGGGGTATCTCATCCTCCAGTAGACTAGTCCAGGCTTCTTTACATGGCAGTCTCAGGGGTTCAGCAGCCAAAGACGGGTAACTGCTGAAGCACAAACATTCTCCAAGCCTCTGTTGCATCACATTTACACTAGTATCTGATTGACCCAAGCCTAGACTTAAGCAATGAAGAAATAAACTCAGTCTCTAGGCAGCAAGTCTGGCAGAACTTTCTGTGCTGAAGGAAGCATTCCATATGTGCCTTGTCCAAACGAGAGCCGCCAGCCACATGGGGCTTTAGAGCACTTGAAATGGGGCTGGTACAAGTGAGGAGCTTTATTTTCCATTGTAATTAACTTAAACTGAAACATAAATGACTACATATGGCTGGCAGCTCTCACACTGGACAGTGCACTTCTAGCTACAGGATCCCCTCTGGCAGTTTCTAGTCAAAAATATGAATCCACCAGTACTTTAGAGCTAACTTTTAGTCTGTACAAGATAAGAGGGGTATAGAAATCAGCTTCATGGTACAATAAGGAACAAATAGACAAATCTAGTAGGTGAGATTTTGCACAGGAAAACTGACCCCATGTCTTCAATAAGTCAATGTCATAAAAAGGGGATCCTGACAGGCTGCGGAAAAATAAGAGCTGCTATAACAGCCAGAGAGCTTTATTCACAGGATTCCTGGATAGGACTAAAATACTTGTAAGCTCTTCAGTGACAAAGAAAACGTACTGAAGCAGAAAGGTTAAGATCATTGACCCAAGAAGGCCAAGTGTTACAACAGTATGTAGAGTACAATCTCAAATTGGAAAAGAAAATATGCATAAATATGTGGGTATAGATGGATACACATGGACACCACCAGATGGTCAATAACAAAATCAGATTATGGTTTTTTGCAGCTGAAGATGGCGAAGCTCTATACGGCCAGCAAAAACAAGACCTGGAGCTGCCCGTGACTCAGATCATGAGCTCCTTATGGCAAAATTCAAGCTTAAATTGAGGAAAGTGGGGAAAACCACCAGGCCATTCAGGTATGACCTAAATCAAATCCCTTACGATTATACAGTGAAGGTGACAAACAGACTCAAGGGATTGGATCTGGTAGACAGAGTGCCTGAAGAATGGATAGAGATTTGTAACATTGTACAGAAGGCAATGACCAAAGCCACCCCAAAGAAAAAGAAATGCAAGAAGGCAGAATGTTTGTCTAAGGAGGCCTTACAAATAGCTGAAGAAAGAAGAGAAGAGAAAGGCAAGGGAGAGAGGAAAAGATATACTCAGCTGAATGCAGAGTTCCAGAGAACAGAAAGGAGAGATAAGAAGGCCTTCTTGAATGAACAATGCAAAGAAATAGAGGAAAACAGTAAAATGGGAAAGACTAGAGATCGCTTCAAAGAAATTGAAAATA
This sequence comes from Ovis aries, assembly GCF_016772045.2. Lineage (NCBI taxonomy): Eukaryota > Metazoa > Chordata > Mammalia > Artiodactyla > Bovidae > Ovis > Ovis aries. Next base: position 29,847,189 of record NC_056072.1, read on the forward strand.
TCAAGGGAAATTTCATGCAAGGATAGGCACAATAAGGGGCAGAAACAGTAAGAACCTAATAGAAACAGAGGAGATTAAGAAGAGGTGGCAAGAATACACAGAAGAGCTATACAAAAAAGGTCTTTTGGACCCAAATAACCTTGATGGTGTGGTCACTCACCTAGAGCCAGACATCCTGGAGTGTGAAGTCAAGTGGGCCTTAGAAACCATTACTATACACAAAGCTAGTGAAAGTGATGGAATTCCAGCTGAGCTATTTAAAATCCTAAAGGATGATGCTATTAAAGTACTGCACTCCGGATGTCAGCAAATTTAGAAAGCTCAGCAGTGGCCACAGGACTGGAAAGAGTCAATTTTCATTCCAATCCCAAAGAAAGGCAATGCCATAGAATGTTCCAACTACTGCACAATTCTGCCCATGTCACATGCCAGCAAGGTTATGCTCAGAATCCCTTAAGTTAGACTCCAGTACTATGTGAACTGAAAACTTCCAGATGTACAAGCTGGGTTTAGAAATGTCAGAGAAACAAGAGATGAAATTGTCAACATTCACTGAATCATGGAGAAAGCAAGGAAATTCCATAAAAAATCTCCTTCTGCTTCATTGACTATGCTGAAGCCTTTGACTGTGTGAATCACAACAAACTGTGGAGAATTCTTAAGGAAATGGGAATACCAGACCACCTTCCCTGTCTCCTGAGAAACCTGTATGCAGATGAAGAAGCAAAAATTAGAACCAGACATGGAACAGCTGACTGGATCAAAATTGGGAAAGGAGTACGTCAAGGCTGTATATTGTAACTCTGCTTATTTAACTTCTGTGCAGAGTATATCATATGAAATTCTGGGCTAGATGAATCAAGATTGCCAGGAGAAATATCAGTAATCTCATACATGCAGATGATGCCACTCTAATGACAGAAAGTGAAGAGGAACTAAAGAGCCTCTTGATGAGGGTGAAAGAGGAGAGTGAAAACGTTGGCTTGAAACACAACATTCAAAAAACGAAGATCATGGAATCCAGTCCCATCACTTCATGGCAAATAGAAGGAGAAAGAGGAGAAGCAGTGACAGATTTTATTTTCCTGGGCTCCATAATTCCTATAGATGGGGACTCCAGCCATGAAATTAAGAGATGCTTGCTCCTTGGGAGAAAAGCTATGACAAACCTAGATAGTGTGTTTAAAAGCAGACATCATTTTGCTGACAAAGGTGCATCTAGTCAAAGCTATGGTCTTTCTAGTAGTCATGTACAGATGTGAGAGTAAGACCATAAAGAAGGCTGAACACCAAAGAATTGATGCTTTTGAACTGCGGTGCTGGAGAAGACTCTTGAGAGTCCCTTGGATGGTGAGGAGATCAAACCAGTCAATCCTAAAGGAAATCAACCCTGAATAGTCTCTGTAAGGACTGATGCTGAAGTTGAAGCTCCAATACTTTGGCCACCTGATTCAAAGAGCCAACTCCTTGGAAAGGACTCTGATGCTGGGAAAGATTGAAGGCAAAAGAAGGGGATGGCAGAGGATAAGATGGTTAGATAGCATCACTGTCTCAGTGGACATGAATTTGAGCAATCTCTGGGAGGTAGTAGAGGACAGAGGAGTCTGCTGTGCTGCAGTCCATGGGATCGCAAAGAGCTGGACATGGCTTAGTGACTGAGCAAGAACAACAATATATAGATATAGTAAACATGCAAACATATGAAGACCCAGAAGCATATACACCAAGGTGTAAGACATGCTGTTTCTGGGTGATAGAAGGGTAAAGCTTTGTTTCCTTGATTGTGTTTTGTAATTTTTTTATAAATGTTAAGGTTCTACCTCTAAAATAATAAGAGGGTTATTAAAAATAGAAGATAAGTTCACTACTAAACTGGAGATGCCAAAGATAAGCAGCCATTGTATTCTGTGTGTGTGTGTGTGTGTATGTGTGTGTGTGTGTGTGTGTGTGTGTATGTATTTTCAGGAAATGCTTTGTCAAGATAACATTGCAAATACTTCCTGCAGACAGGGAATCCTATTGGGCTCTACAGCTTGCTGAGAGGGCTTAGCTTATCCGGAGGATCTGGTAAATGGATCACTTCCTCCTGATGCCACAGCAGCTTCAACTGTCAAGTTAGATTAAACAATCAGCATATACCATTGAGTGACATGTTCTAGAGTGTTCTACTATGAATCATTCATGTAGGCTTCTAGTTATGTTGCTCGGTTTTCCTTGAAAATAATGGCCCCAGGGACTGAATATCGTGTAACAGAGAAAGTGAATAAATTGGTCCCAGCCCTGCCAGGTGTCAAACAAATAGGAATATATTGCAGGAAAAGTGCTCTATCTATAATTAATGACAGCATTTTAAAGTTTTACCGGAAATGGATAATACAGTGCTTGCTTTTATTTTGGCTTTCCCTTTAGTGATGTAGACATATTTTTGAAGTAGTTCTACTAGAAAATATACATTAAATTCTTCATAGAAACATAATTCAGTACAAAATGTTATATTTATAAATGTCTCATTGTCACCCTTTTTGCAATGATTCATTCTCTGTGTTTAGTGTAGAAATTTTAAGAACGTATTGTCTCAGAAGGCATAATCAAGACTACCAAGTAAAAAGAGAATTTATGACTGCCAATTTTTTTACAGCTTTTTACATAATTGCCAAATTGCCACTGTCATAATAAAAATTTAGATTGACACTACTTTGTTTTGAAATTACATGGCTATCCTTTAAAATAAACATATATTTCCATTTCTGAGTTACAAGCCCGTTTGGATAGCTAAATCTTTCTACCTGTCAACTGAATAATTAAATAGCAAGGCCAGAGCTTTTATTATCCCTCAAATCTACAGCTGAACATTTGTGATGGAACAAATGGATACATTTCTCTTTGGGACCCATGATAGAGAAAGGGGAATTTTTAAACTCCTATAGTTCAGCCAACACCACTTGTTCAATGTTAAGTTCTAGCAAATAAGATTAAGCAAAATAAAATTCTCTTCCCATTTTTATGCTTTATGACTTTATTGAAACTGTTTATTCTGAGGCACAATAGGCTGTCACACCTGTCTCCTACATTTCCAAATCATTAAGTCATCACCCTACCGTGTAACTTCTGTTAGCGCTGCTTGCATTTCTTCTTAAATGTGGGAGTAAACACAAGCTTTAACAAGATCACAGGATCATCTTGTTTTCTATAGTCTCCTACAGCCAGCATTGTTATCAAGTCCCTGAAAACATTACTGTTTCATTAGATCTAGTTTGCAAATGATGCACAATGTGATGTTTTGATGATGGATAAAGAATGATAATGAATTTGTAACATTTTACCCTTTACCTTTATGTTTACACAGAGCCCTCTCAGATTGTTTGTTGGGGGATCTATCTGCAATATTTCTTGAGCACAATTGTTTACAAAATATTTTATCTTATTGAAGAGGGTGGAAGCCATCAGGGGACGAGAAATCAAAACCTTCAGAGCTAGAAAGCATAATTTGCATAATATTCATTCTTTCATATGTATTGAGCACTGGTAGTATGCTAAGCATCATGCTAGGTGTTAAGGATACATGGGTGAGCAGTGCAGGCACTCATAAAACTTACAGCCTACTGGGAGAAGCAGAAATTTAAAATGTAATTAATCAGTTAATGCAATTAATCAATAAATTAACTGCAATCATATGAAGTGGTAGGAAGGAGAAAAACAGGCCATAAAAGTATGTAACAAGACATTTGACCTGTCAGAGCACAGGAAATAGAGACTGGGTACAGGAGAATCAGTTAGAAAGGCTTGATTAAACGCCATTCCAACTCAGGGAGGCATAAGCGAAGAACCGAGAGAAATGTCGCAGACTAAGGAGGGGAAGAGCATGTGCAAAACCCCTGAGTTGGGAGGAACTTGACAAGTTCAAGAACTCACAGGAGGCAACAATGGCTGACTGGTAGAAAATACAGGGAGAATGGCATAGTATGACCGGAAAGGGCCAGGGTCCAGCTGGACGGTGCAGATCCCACAAAAGGCATCAAGTAGATTTGATTATCTGGGGTTAAAGTTGGGCAAAAAGGAAAGATTAGGTCAAATCTTTTGGCTTTAATATAATATGCAGTGTTGTACCACTTGAGCTCGAGAAAAAAATAACATTATGTCACTGGTGTTTGAACCGTAGTGCATAGCCAAGATGGCACCAGGTTGGGACTAGAGACAGGGCTCCCAGCTCAGAGGATTCACAGAACTCTGCCCAAGGGGCTTATGAGTTTGGATGTGGGAGGAAAAAAGGAAATGTGAAGCTGAGTCAGTATAGAGAGGTAAGAACCCATCGGCTTTGATAAGAGAATGGACAAGAAGAGTGAAGGGGAAAGAGGAGCTGAAAAAAGGCTCATGCTGATGGCATTGATCAACCAGTATACATGGGAGATGTGGATAAATATCCGGCTTTGGGGGTGTGCTCTAGACTGCTCCCCAGAGGTCCCCGGTGGGATGAGTTCCAGTCGCCTGCTTTTACATACCTTTTATCAGCTCCCTTCCCTTCTCCATCTCACCTACTGTTTCCCTCACTTCCTGAAACCATCTCCTGAATGAACTTCTTGACCCCATATTCTTGACTCAGGGAATGAAAACTAAGTACGAGTGCAGGGGAGAGGTGAAACATACATACTCTGAGTTTTAAAGCTTCAGCAATGTCAAAATTTGGCATATAACTTTGGATACAGTTTACATGCACATGATAATCGAATTTCACAGGAAGCTGAGTTTCTTGAAAAAGGAGGCCTAGATGCTGTTAGAGATTGTGGAAAGATATAGTCAATGGGTGAAAAAAAACAAACATAAAGTCAGTGGGTGGAAAGGGTGTTGCTATGAGTAAGACTGACAAAGTTTGGGTTGGTAGTCTTTAATATAGAAAATCTTCAGAGTATCTGCTCTGAAATTTGGAAGGGAATTTACACCTTTGAGAAAACTGTGGACAAGCAGCACAAGTGATTTATGAAAAACTTGTGGTTTTGCTTTATTTTTTGGTCATTAATTTGTATAGTAATATGTTATTTCAGTAAGAGGTCACACAATTTACTTCATGTAATAGGTTAAATAAACCTCTAATACATATTTTATAAGATTCTTTTGAGAATATGTCTAGATGGATTTAATTTATTTTCAAAGGTTTGTTTTGTAGAAATTAGCTATTAGAAAATGCTGCTGCCTTATACTTGTCTAGCCCATTGCCCATCTAAATATTTTACAACTATTTTCATCACTTTAATAACTTACCAAATATTAGTTTAGGAAATCTGTCATTAGTCTTATTGTCTAGATTTGGAATTGACATAGAGAAGAAATGTGACTCACCTTGTTACTAGTTACTGTTTACTTCTACAATTAATGATGAATCTGAGATTATGACCCAGAGCACTTGACTTCCTGTGTTTCTCTGAATTTGATTAGAAATTGATGCAATTTAATAGATTTGCTTCGTGGTTGGATATTTGCTGATAGTTTATGAAGGAAATGCTCCTGAAGCAATCATTTGGTAATAAGAGGGAGTGTTTTGCTCTGTAAAATATACGAACTATTTCTGTAAAATAGTTCAGTGTGTTTATGATACAGATTTGTCTTTTCCTATTGTTCATGTGGCCCAGCAATAGGGAAAGATCTCAAAAGATGGAGGACTTACCCCTCAAAACCAGCAGGATCAGGGAGCTTAGCTGGGGACCCTGTTCTGAAGAAACTTTGGTCGAATAGAGTTCATTCCTCTTATTTTAAAAGATCTTATGATGCCTAGATTATTAAATCTAAAAGCAGAATATATTCCGATTTTTTTCTTTTTCTTCTTAAGCAGTTATTTCTCTCTCCTACTTAAAGATGCTCATTAAAATTGATATTCAGGGACTGTGTTCCTTTGCTTGGGTTGCTGTTATAGAACCCAAGTTTGTGTGCTCAATGCAAAGTAAGGCCAGAAAAAATGAAGCATCAGAGTTCAGAGCAGAGGAAGGTTTGTTGCAAGGGCTGAGCAAGGAGAACAGACAGGTCATGCTCAAAAGATCAGAACTCCCCAGCAACTTTCAGGGAAGAGTTTTTAAAGGCAATATTGGGTTAAGGGCTGCAGGATACATGGCTCGCTTCTAATTGGTTGGTGGGAAGGTAACACAGTGATATTTCAGGATCTCAATCATCAGCCTTCTGGTTCCAGCCAGGCTAGTGTCTGTGTCTTTGTTCTCAGCCTGAAGTTACCATCCTCCACCTAGGTGGAGACCTTAGTTCCTATGGAACAAATCAAATATATTCATCATTTGTTGTTGTTCAACTGATCAGTCGTGTCTGACTCTTTGCAACCTCAAGGACTGCAGCACATTAGGCTTCCCTGTCCTTCACCGTCTCCCAGAGCTTTCTCAGACTCATGTCCACTGAGCTGGTGATGCCATCCAACCATCTTGTCCTCTTTTGTCCCCTTCTCTTCGCGCCTTCAGTCTTTTTCAGCATCAGGGTCTTTTCCAGTGAGTCAGCTCTTCGCATCAGGTGGCCAAAGTATTGGAGCGTTGGCTTCCACATCAGTCCTTCCAATGAATATTCAGGATTGATTTCCTTTAGGATTGGCTGGTTTGATCTCCTTGCAGTCCAAGGGACTCTCAAGAGTCTTCTCCAACACCACAGTTCAAAAGCATCAATTCTTTGGTGCTCAGCTTTCTTTATGATGCAACTCTTACATGCATACATAACTATTGGAAAAACCACAGCATTGACTATATGGACATTTGTTGGCAAAGTAATGTGTTTGGCTCTTTCTTGAGCCAGCTCAATGTTCTAACAGCATCTCCCACTCTAATAAACTTCATTCTCTCACTCTGCCTCGTGAGTGAGGCACTGTCTAGGTTTTTCATCATATTGTTATGTATATCCCTTGAGGAATTCGGGCTCTGCCTTATCACTGCATTATTGCTTCTTTCCTGCTTTTCCTTCCTTTCTGCATTCCCTTTCTCCCTTAATTGTTGTTGTTGTTTAGTCACTGAGCCATATCAGACTGTTTTGCAACCCCATGGACTGTAGCCTGCCAGGCTTCTCTGTCAATGGAATTTCCCAGGCAAGAATACTGGAGTGAGTCACCATGCCTTTCTTCAGGGGATCTTCCTGACCCAGGGATCGAACCCACATGTCCCACGTTGGAAGCCGAATTCTTTACCACTGGGCCACCGAGGAAGCCGCTTCCCTAACTAGTAACTGTCATGGTCCCTGCGAAGGTTGGAAAAGAATTTCCAGACACGAGGCAGAGTGAGAGGAAAATGAAGTTTATTACAGTGGGAGATGCTATTAGAACATTGAGCTGGCTCAAGAAAGACCCAAACACTTTCTTAGGCTAGTAGCCAATTTTTATAGCCTCAAGACAGAGAAAGTTCCTACTGAAATGGTGGCATTAGGTGATTGGTTCAGATGCTATAGGGTGAGTAATAGCGGGGTATTTCACCAAATAGGGGGTCAGGGAACTGGCTGGTTTAGATCTGGAAGCTTGTGGCAACAGTTGCTATGGGGCTTGGTCAACTCCAGAGATTTTTGTCCTGTGACCTTGGTACGAGGCTCCACACCTGTGGTCTTGGTATAGGGTGTCACAGTAGCTGCTTAATCTGCCTTTTGGAACTAAAGGCAGGGATAGGAAGCTTAAGCCTTTTCCTGCAAACAAGAAATGAGAGACACAGAGAGGCTTTTGTACCACAGGGTCCTGCTTGTTTTTACTGTGTAACAAAGTATCACAGACTAGGAGGCTTCAACAACAGAAATTTATTTTTCACAGTTCAGGAAGCAGGAAGTTCAGGATCAAAGTGAGAGTGTTAATACCAGTTCATGGGCCTGATGCACAGTGAGGCCAAACAAACTGAAACGTTGGAGTTTGAAGCAGAGAAAGGTATATTCCAAGGCCATGCAAGGAGATGAGTTCCCCAAAGGGTTTCTGCAAAGCATTTTTAAAGAGCAGGTGGGGAGGAGGGTCGCAGGGTCTGTGATCGATTCTCTGTGCACAATTCTCTGATTGGGTGACCGTGAAGCACCAGAGTGGAGTCACAGGGTTGATTTTATCAGTCCCTAGGCTCCAAGAGGCGTGGTGCTGTGTGTTCATGGTTATCGAGTAGTTCTTACATTTGATTTTCACATCTGCAAGACAACTCAGGAAATTTGCATCAAATACTATTATCTAGGTACTTCAGGAAGAAGGCAATGGCAACCCACTCCAGTACTTTTGCCTGGAAAATCCCATGGACGGAGGAGCCTGGTAGGTTGCAGGCCATGGGGTTGTGAAGAGTCGGACATGACTGAGAGACTTCACTTTCACTTTTCACTTTCATGCACTGGAGAAGGAAATGGCAACCCACTCCAGTGTTCTTGCCTGGAGAATCCCAGGGACAGCGGAGCCTGATGGGCTGCCGTCTATGGGGTTGCACAGTCGGACACGACTGAAGCGACTTAGCAACAGCAACAGCAGCAGATACTTCAGAGAGGAGCTAAAGCAGAGCTTATGGGGGAAGGCCTGTCCTGAGAAGACTCTATTGATTAAAACATCTTGAGAGTTAACAAGTTAAGTTTTCTCTGGGAAAATATGAGGACTGTAGCCCAGGAAGCAGCACCTCAGATAGCTCTGAGAGACAGCACCAAAGAGGCAGTTGGGGAAGGTCAATATATAAGATTTCATTGAAAGAGGGTGGGTGTTCAGTGCAACTGAGCATTTACTTTGACAAAGACTGCTTAACCAAACTCGAGTCAGGCTGCACTAAGTTCTCAAAACCCTGACCTTGGGTTTTGTCCTTGGCCAACTTAGTATAATTTTAGCAAGAATCCTGTGGCATCAGTTTAGCAAAAATCTCTCACCCTTGATAGATCCATTTCCTTCACCCAATCCTGGCTATCTTATTACTGGTCCTGTCTTTGGCAAAGATCCTACTGAGTGGGCCTAGCAAAAATCCCTATGGACTTTTAGTAGTTTTCCATCAGCTAATAACCCTCTACATCACCCACTCCCCCCCGACCCCGCAACCAAAGTCCTTGTCTGTAAATCTCCACATGTCCTTGTTGTGTTTGTCCCTGGGCTCATCTTTTTCCTTCACTGCAAACCCCTCATTGCATGAAATTGGCCTCACCACCTTAAATAAATATTGTGACTCTTTTTTTCTGTAACAGAGTTAGGGCTTCAGCATATGAATTGAAGTTGTTGTTGTTCAGTTGCTAAGTCCTGTCTGACTCTTTGCAACCCCATGGACTGCAGCATGCCAGGCTTCCCTGTCCCTCCCTGTCTCCCCAAGTTTGCTCAAACTCATGTCCATTGAGTCAGTGATGCCGTTCAACCATTTCATCCTCTGTCATCCCCTTCTCCTCCTGCCTTCGATCTTTCCCAGCATCAGAGTCTTTTCCAATGAGTTGGCTCTTTGAATCAAGTGGCCAGGGTTTGGGAGCTTCAACTTTAGCATCAGTCCTTCCAATGAATATTCAGGACTGATCTCCTTTATTATTGACTGGCTTGATCTCCTTGCAGTCCAAGGGACTCTCAAGAGTCTTCTCAAGCACCACAGTTCAAAGGCATCAGTTCTTCAGTGCTGAGCCTTTTTTATTGTCCAGCTCTCAGATCCATACATGACTACTGGAAAAACCATGGCTTTGACTATTCAGACCTTCAGTAGGCAAAGCAGTATCTCTGCTTTTTAGTACACTGCCTAGGTTTTTCATTGCTTTTCTTCCAAGGAGCAAGTGTCTTTTAACTTCATGGCTGCAGTTACTGTCCACAGTGATTTTAGAGCCCAAGAAAAAAAGTCTGTTTTCCACTGTTTCCCCATCTATTGCCATGAAGTGATGGGACCGTATTCCATGATCTTCATTTTTTGAATGTTAAATTTTAAGCCAGCTTTTTCACTCTCCTCTTTCAGTTTCATCAAGAGGCTCTTTTAATTCCTCTTCACTTTCTGCCATAAGGGTGGTATCACCTGCATATCTGAGGTTATTGGTATTTCTCCAGGAATCTTGATTCCAGCTTGTGCATTTTGCATGATGTACTCTGCATAGAAGTTAAATAAGCAGGGTGACAATATACAGCCTTCACGTATTCCTTTCCCAGTTTTGAACCAGTCCATTGTTCCGTGTCCCATTCTAATTGTTGCTTCTTGATCAGCATACAGGTATCTCAGCAGGCAGGTACAGTGGTCTGGTTTTCCTATCGCTTCAATAATTTTCCACAGTTTGTTGTGATCCATACAGTCAGAATAGGATAAATTATATGTTCAGGTAGGGGGATGTGATAAGGATCAAAACAGTAACAGTCTAGCATTCTTCTTTCTTTTGCAAAGTTTCAAGAGTGGCATTTCTGACAAGGTGAGGGTGTCTGCAGGGTCTCAGGTGGTCAGTCAGCTAATGCTGATGAGCCTCTCTGGTTTCTTTACTCTTAACTCAGTTGGTTTCCTGTTTGCTCCTTTCTTGATTAGCAACTGTTCTGGCCTTTGGAGGACTTCCTACTGGCTCAGACAGTAAAGCATCAGCCTACAATCCTGGAGACCCGGGTTCAACCCCTGGGTCAGGAAGATCCCCTGGAGAAGGAAATGGCAACCCACTCCAGTACTCTTGCTTGGAAAATCCCATGGACGGAGGAGCCTGGTAGGCTACAGTCCACAGGGTCGCAAAGAGTCAGACACGAATGAGCAACTTCGCTTCACTTCATTCTGATCTTTGGAACTCAGAGAAGGTCATGGAGGCTGGAGTCTTGCCTACATGAAATGGGGGACAAAAAAAGCCTCCATGCCCAGGAACCCCACAGGGCTCTGCTTGGCATCAATAAGAGATGTACACATCTGTAGATCTTTCAGAACTGCGAAGAAAATTTCTCTTTCTCAAAGATAAAATTGACCTCTTTGGTTCTGGTCAGACCCCTTCTGAAGCACAGAGAGTTGAGAAGTGACCCTCATTCAGCCATACAGTACTCAGGGGGACATCCCTGAGCCTGGCTGATGGCTGCGTCACATCCCTCCAACCCTAATGATTTTGGTACATGCAGTTGGACAGAAGCAGTGTTTGGACAAGGATTCCTGAACCGTTAGACAGACATGGATTTGAATTCTGCCTGTATCAGCTGTAAGATCTTTGGCAAGGAACTTTCACTCTTTCAACTTCAGTTTACCCATCTGTAAAATGAGAGTAATAATCATCCCTATGTTCTTATCTCTAACACAAAATTTGGGGTAAGAATTTAAGAAGACAATGCACATGAAGTACTTGGCGTGTAGTTGACACTCGGTAAATGTTAACTGTTATCGTCAATAAAGATCGTCTGAGCCACTGCCTGAAAATGTTGGTAAGAAATCCAAGGATGGATGTTTGCCTCTTTTTGGCTGACATTCTTTCTAAAACCCTTCCCTATTTCAGGTGCTTTTCGTTGTCTGAAATCTAAGGGTGAACAGCGGTCTACAGATTCATCTTGAGGCCCTTGCCCTGTATCTGAGGGGCCCTAAATGCACTTTCCACCTGAAGTCACCAGGGTGACTTCCCTGGTGGCTCAGACGGTAAAGCGTCTGCCTACAACGCGGGAGACCCGGGTTCAATCCCTGGGTCAGGAAGATCCCCTGGAGAAGGAAATGGCAACCCACTGCAGTACTCTTGCCTGGAAAATTCCATGGACAGAGGAGCCTTGTAGGCTACAGTCCATGGGGTCACAAAGAATCAGACATGACTGAGCAACTTCATTCACTCAAATGCACTGTCCATCTGACTTTATCTAAAAGAAAGCAGATAGCAGGAAAAATATTCCCCCTTCTCCTTACTTTACCAAAGATGGTAATTGCAGTTGATGAGTAGTACTCAAGGAGATACATGGCATGGGTTACAGCTCATTTAGAAACGAATAAGAACTCAAATTCAAATGTTAATGGGGTGATTTTTTTTACTTGGTATTCTTTGAAACATGTAAGCACTTTTCTCTTTTAAAATTCAAGACCGGTTGCTGTATTCCCTTAGGTCTTCATTTAGAAATGAGTGGCTCATTAATTATCTTCTTGACTGCAGAAGAGAAGATATTTCATTTTATTTTCACATTGGATGAGTCAACTAAAAGGAATCTCATTGCTAAAACCCACGGATCACAATTTCTTTGTTTCTCCTCCCTTGGTATGGCTCACACCCACCTTCTCCATAGAAGTGTACCAGTTCTCCAATTGCATTGAACTTGTTTGTTAATTCTCATAAATTTGGGACAGTGAGGCGTTTGGATACAATTTCATCAGAAGTATCATCTCCATCCTTTGCCATAACATATATGTAATGCCAGGGTGATTATGCATTGGACACCCGTCAAATCACATGGTTTATGAAAAGTACTGACCCCATTCTTTTTCCACACAGATGTTTACAAGCAGAAACAATTTCCAAGTTAAAACAATAGTGAAATCTGTCCTTATTCTCAGGTATCAGAAGAAAAGTGAAGTGGCTCAGTCATGCCCGACTCTTTGCGACCCCATGGATAGTAGCCTGCACCAAGCTCCTCCGTCCATGGGATTTTCAAGGCAAGAGTACTGGAGTGGGTTGCCATTTCCTTCTCCAGGAAATCTTCCCAACCCAGGGACTGAACCCAGGTCTCTTACATTGTAGACAGACGCTTTACCATCTGAGCCACCGGGGAAGTCCAATATCAGAAGAAAGCAATCTGTAAATATTTTCTGGAATAAAATTTCAAGCACAGTTACTTGATGTGCAAATTACACAGACCTGAACTATTTCTCTTTCTCATTAGTTTCCGGAGTTTTAAAACCTCATTCATGGGGTTGTTTTTAAAAGTATAGCTAATTAACAGAATGGCCACTACATATGCTGCAAAATACAGAAAAAAACAAAGGTCAACCTCTGTTCTTTTTCTTAAGACTGACACCAGTTTTCTTGACTTCCAACACCTTCTTTTAAATGAGGAAATGACGCATTCTCTATGTTGGAGGTACGATTGTTTACCATTTATTTCATCTCTTCCTAAACTGCTTTTGCTCTCTTTTGTATAATCACTGCGGGTTTTTAAAGGTCTTCTCTAAACAGAATAGGTGTACTTTTTTTCCCCTCACTTTAACAAAAGCTGTGTCTTCAGCTTTCTTTTGCGTTTGTTTTCCCCCCTGGTTTCAATAGAACCGGTTCATGTTAGTAGCAAAAGGAGAATAATTTATTTATAGGGTACAGACCTTTGAATGAATTGCCCCCAAGTCCCACACAATTATAAAACAGAAGCTTTTAAATAAGTTCAGTATAATAAAACAGAGTGAATCAATCCAACAAGAATAACCAAACAATGCAGCTAGATTAACTGTTTAAGGTATGAATGAGAAAACCCATTTCCAAATGGCTTTTGAATATGGGATTAGACAGGATCAAATGATGGCACCATGGAAGTGTTTCATAATTACAGTGGGCAGTTTTTCAATAGATGGTATATTTGAGAACATTTTTTTTTCATTTGTAGGGAAGCACGCCTCAAATAAACAAACATGAAATCCTAAAAACAATGAACAAAGAATTGAGGAGAAAATAAAATTTGATTGGATGTGGCATGAAAATACTCACAAAATGGGGACTAATGGAAAGAACCAAGAAAGAAAGGGAGTGGGGAAAGTGGGATGCACCTGAGTCCCAGTAATCCTCCCCCTAAATTTTCACTCTCCTCTTGGAGGTCTCACTTTCACCTCACCTGTGGCCATCTGCAGATGTTGGGCAGAATTTAGGCACAAGCAGATCACTCTACAGGGCCTCAGAAGAAAGAGGTAGCACAAAGGACCGTAGAACTAGGATTCTTCTCTAGGATTTAAAGACTAGCAAAACCCTCTGAGGCCAAGCCCATACCTTCTCTGGGTCTTTGTTTTCTCATTTGTGAGATGTAAATATCAGTACTCACTCTACAGAGTTGTTTATTTTAGTTGAAGTATAGTTGATTCACAGTTTTTCTGGTATATAGTACAGGGATTCAGTGAATATATACATATAAATATCCTTTTTCAGATTCTTTTCCATTATAGTTTTGTATAAGATATTGAATACAGTTCCCTATGCTATACAGTAGATTCTTATTATTTATTAATTTTACATATAGTATTATATACCTGTCAATCTCTCACATTTCTAATTTATCCCTCCCCTTTTTCCACTTGGTTAACCATGTTTGTTTTCTATGTCTGTGAGTCTCTCTCTGTTTTGTAAATGAGTTCATTTGCATCATTTTTTAAAATTCTGCATATAAATGATAAAACTTAGTATTTCTCTTTGTCTGACTACTTCACTTAGCACGATACTCTCTGGATTCATCCATGTTGCTGAATGGCATTATTTCATTCTTGTTTGTGGCTGAGTAATCTATTGCATACACTGTTGTTGTTGTAGTTCATCTGCTAAGTTGTGTCGAACTCTTTGGAAGCCCATGGACTAGAGCACACCAGGCTTCCCTGTTCTTCACTATCTCTTAGAGTGTGCTCAAACTCACGTCCACTGAATTGATGGTATCTGACAGTCTCATCCTCTGACACCCCTTTCTCTTTTTCCCTTCAACTTTTCTCAGCTTCAGGGTCTTTTCCAATGAGTAAGCACTTCCCATCAGATGGCTAGAGTTATGAAGCTTCAGTTTCAGTATCAGTCCTTCCAATGAATATTCAGGGTTTATTTCCTTTAGGATTGACTGGTTTGATCACAACATTACTGGAATGGGTTGCCAGTTCCTTCTCCAGGGGATCTTCCCAACCCAGGAATTGAAACCAGGTCTCCTGTACTGCAGGCCAAGTTCTTACCAACTGAGCTACAAGGGAAGCCCCCTTGTAGGCTAAGGGACTCTCAAGAGTCATCTCCAGCACCACAGTTTGAAAGCACCAGTTCTTTGGTGCTAAGCTTTCTTTATTGTCCACTCTCACATCCATACTTGACTATGGAAAAACCATAGTTTTGTCTATATGGACCTTTGTCGGCAAAGTGATGTCTGTGCTTTTAAATATGCTGTCTAGGTTTGCCATAGCTTTCCTTCCAAGGAGCACGCATCTTTTAATTTAGTGACTGTAGTCACCATCCACAGTGATTTTGGAACCCAGGAAAATAAAATCTGTCACTGCTTCCACTTTTTCCACATCTATTTGCCATGAAGTGTTGTAGTTGTATACCATGATCTTAATTTTTTGATATTGATTTCAAGCCAGCTTTTTCACTCTACTCCTTCACCCTCATCAGGAGGCTCTTTTGTTTTTCTTCATTTTCCTTTAGAGAAATCTGCATATCTGAGGTTGTTGATATTTCTTCCGGCAGTCTTGATTCCAGCTTGTGCGTCACCCAGCCCGGCATTTCACATGCTGTACTATGCATATAAGTTAGATAAGCAAGGTGACAGTATGCAGCCTTGATGTACTCCTTTCCCAATTTGCAGCTAGTCCATTGTTCCATGTCTGGTTTCAATATAGACTTGGATTACTGTGATGTTGAATGGTTTGCCTTAGAAACCAACTGAGACCATTCTGTCATTTTTGAGATTATACCCAAGGACTGCATTTCAGACTTCTATTGACTATGAGTGATACTTCATTTCTTCTAAGGAATTCTTGCCCACAGAAATAGATAAAATGGCAGTCTGAATTAAATTTGCCAAAAATTCCCATCCATTTTAGTTTACTGATTCCTGAGATGTTGACATTCACTCTTGCCATCTCCTGCTTCAGTTCAGTTCAGTTCAGTTCAGTCGCTCAGTCATGTCTGGCTCTTTGTGACCCCATGAATCGTAGCATGCCAGGCCTCCCTGTCCATCACCAACTCCTGGAGTTCACTCAAACTTACGTCCATCGAGTCAGTGATGCCATCCAGCCATCCCATCCTCTGCCGTCCCCTTCTCCTCCTGCCCCCAATCCCTCCCAGCATCAGAGTCTTTTCCAATGAGTCAGCTCTTTGCATGAGGTGGCCAAAGTACTGGAGTTTCATCTTTAGCATCATTCCTTCCAAAGAACACCCAGGGCTGATCTCCTTTAGAATGGACTGGTTGGATCTCCTGCTTGACCACATCCAATTTACCACATCATGGACCTAACAGTGCAGGTTCCTATGCAATATTTTTCTTTACAGCATTGGACTTTACTTTCACCACCAGACACACCTACAATTGAGCATTATTTCTGCTTTGGCCGAACCACTTCATTCTTTCTGAAGCTGTTAGTAATTGCCCTCTGCTCTTCCCCAGCAGCATATTGCACCTCTTCTGACCTGGGGACTCCTCATCTTTCAGTGTCATAATACTGTTCATGGTGTTCTCATGGCAAGAATACTGGAGTGGTTTGCCATTCCCTCCTCCAGAGGACCACATTTTGTCAGAACTCTTCACTATGACCTGTCCATCTTGGGTAGCCCTGCATGGCATGGCTCATAGCTTCCTTCATTGAGTTATACAAGTCCCTTAGCCACAGCAAGACTGTAATCTACGAAGGGACCATAGAGTGTATGTACACACACACACACACACACACACAAGTACACATATATGTATACATCTTCTTTATCCATTCATCTGTCAACAGACAGTTAGATTGGCTTCCATGTCTTGGCTATTGTAAATAGTGGTGCTATGAATATTGGGGTGCATGTATCTTTTCAAATTATCTTTTGTCTTTGCTGGATATATGCCCAGGAGTGGGATTGCTAGATGATCATAGAGTAGCTCTACTTTTAGTTTTTTTAATGAACCTCCATAGTATTTGCCATAGTGGCATAACCAGTTTGCATTCCCACCAACAATGTAGGAGGGTTCCCATAGAGTCTTGTATGTAAAACATTTTACAAATGCAGAGCTCAAAATAATACTTGTGATCAAGTCATTACTTAGCCACTCAACCAACAGAAAGCCTGTAAGTGATTCATTTTACAGGATAAGGCAAAAGGAAGTTTGCTAATGCACAAATACGAGAAATGCTCTTTAGCAATCACCTGAAGACAGTAGGAATATGACATTCGGGATAAACTGAATGAGATAAACTAGAGCTAATTAGCTTTGCTATATTGTGATAGTTACCTAAAAGTTTTACAGTTTCAAAAACTGAAAAAAAATAGATCAATATGAATTTTTCTTACCCCTCTTCCCTCCTGCATGCAACCAACTGGATCAAGTTTTTGTCATTTTTAAAATAAAAGACATCAGGCCAAACTTTGTTGAACGTTTGTTGAATGTTGATCCTGGAGGAAATTTCTTACGACTCTGGAAGTTCTATTTCACATTGATTTCAGTCTTTAGGTTTTTCTCTAGGACTAGTGTTTGATTGCCCCACAGCTGCCAGAACAATAAGTTGTCACCTAAAAGTTTTCGCTTTTGCAAGGGGTTCTAGGTTTTGCACATACAGACACAGGATTGCTAATTAAATTAGAATTTTAGATCAGCAATGAATAATTATTTTTAGCGTAAGTACATCTCAAATTCTTATACTAAGCATTGTTCAGTTGCTAAGTTGTGTCCAACTGTTTGCGATGCCATGAACTGCAGCAAGTTAGACTTCCCTGTCTTTCACTGTCTCCCTGAGTTTGCTCAAACTCATGTCCATTTAGGCAGTGATACCAACCAACTATCTCCTCCTCTGTTGTCCCTGTCTCCTCTTGCCCTCAATCTTTCCCATCATCAGGTTCTTTTCCAGTGAATCAGTTCTTCATATCAGATGGCCAAAGTACTGGAGCTTCAGCTTCAGCATCAGTCCTTCCAAAGAATATTCAGGGTTGACTTCATTTGTTATTGACTGGTTTGATCTTCTTGCTGTCCAAGGAACTCTCAAGAGTCTTCTCCAGCACCATAGTTCAAAAGCATCAACCCTTTGGTTCTCAGCCTTCTTTATGGTCCAACTCTCACCTCCATACATGACTACTGGAAACAGCATAGCTTTTACTTTATGGATGTTTGTCAGCATAGTGATGTCTCTGGTATTTAATACTGCCTAGGCTTGTCATAGCTTTTTTTCCAAGGAGCAAGCATCTTTTCATTTTGTGGCTGCAGGCACTATCGTCAGTGATTTTGGAGCCTAGGACAATAAATTCTGTCGGTTTCCACTCTTTCTCCATCTATTTGCCGTAAAGTGGTAAGACTGGTGCCATAATCTTCGTTTTTTGAATGTTGGGTTTTAAGTCAGCTTGTTCACTCTCCTCTTTCACCACCATCAAGAGGTTCTTTAGTTTCTCTTTGCTTTCTGCCAATAGAGTGGTATCATCTACATATCTGAGGTTGTTGATATTTCTCCTGGCAATCTTAATTCCGGCTTGTGCTTTATCCAGCCCAGCATTTTGCATGGGTTAAGTATAAGTTACATATAAGTTATAAGTTAAATAAGCAGGGTTACAATATACAGCCTTGATATACTCCTTTCCCAATTCTCAAGCAGTCCATTGTTCCATGTCTGGTTCTAAATATTGCTTCTTGACCTGCATGAAGGTTTCTCAGGAGACAGGTAAATTGGTTTGGTAATCCCATCTCTTTAAGAATTTTCCGCAGTTTGCTGTGATCCATATTGTCAAGGCTTTAGTATAGTCAATGAAACAAAAATAGATGTGTTTTGGAATTTTCTTGCTCTTTCTGTGATCCAGCAGATGTTGGCAGTTTGATCTCAGGTTCCTCTGCCTTTTCTAAATCCAGCTTGTACCTCTGGAAGTTCTTGGTTCATGTACTGCTGAAGTCTAGCTTGAAGGATTTTGAGCATATTCTTGCTAGCATGTGAGTGCAATTGTACGGTAGTTTGAACATTCTTTGGCATTACCTTTCTTTGAGATTGGAATAAAAACTGACCTTTTCCAGTGCTGTGGCCACTGCTGAGATTTCCAAAATTTCTGGCGTATTGAGTACAACACTTTAAGAGTATTATCTTTTAGAATTTAAATCATCTCAGCTAGAATTCCATCACCTCCACTAAAGCATGCTTATACTAAAAATTAGTTGTTGTTGCTCTGAAATTCAAATGTAACTGGATGACCTGAGTTTAATGTGGCAGTCCCATCTCAGGAGCTGGGCCCCGTCTAGAGGGTACTTTGGCACCCTCACAAAGAAGCTTTGAGTTTTATTCCAACCTGAGGAATTGAAGTGGAAAGGAGAGACCCCAGATATTCTAAAAGTGGAGACAGAACTTGACTGTCTCCTGGCCAGGGTAGGGAGGTTGGTCATATAGGACTCTGCATCTTGCCACCTCTGCAAGGCACCATTCAAGCAGGACTGTTTCCTCATTGGAGAACTTACTCTGATGTAGTCCAAATCATACATGTGGCTAGAAGAAGCCAACTGTCTATATTTTAATGTTTTATACACTTATACATTTAAAGTATAAATGTAAATAAATATATTTATTCTGTGATGACCAGTGAATAGTAGTCAAACACAACCCCTCTTTCCATGGAGCCCATTTGCGACCATCTGAAAAGGAAAATTTGCCTTTTAAGTATGTAACTTTAAATTGGTTGTTTTATTCTAAAGCTCTTTGCAATCAAATAAAGCTGATGTTTGGACTGGATAAATGTGCTCTGTTTTTCTTTCATAATTTTCCTATTTTTTTTTTCTGTCTGTACTAATCTCTGATTTTCATTCTGTGCTATTTTTAGGATCAGAAGTAATAAGCTCCGTATAGTTCATGAGTATGTTGTCCTGTTCATTTTTCAGGTAAGTCCTATTTAAATCCTCGTTGTCGAAATAATAGTTGTTATTTTTATCACGATTTGTATCTGATACATTTTGATTTGGCCTCCACATAATCTGAACATTCTGTTATAAATTGAGGCTGTAATGTTACAAACAATGCCATTTCAAAGATGAGTTATTAAATGTTACGTGGGAAAATGTTTTGAGCAAATTATCAGTTTATTCCATTTGCAAAATATTGGTTTGGGATCATAAACATGATTATGTTCATGGAAAGAACAAAGGGGGAAAGAATTTCAAGAACTCCTCTCAGTGATTTTAATTATCTGATAGATAAGAAAGCTACCTCTAGAGCACATTTGCAAAGAAAATTACAAATATTATTGATTGTTAAGCAGGAATAGTATTTTTTAATAAAATTTGGGTGTAACACAATGATGTTATTTTATTGTCAAAGGTGCTGTGTGAAGGTTCTCATATAACATTATGATAGAATCATTGAATATAATCCATGGCAAAGCTATCTCAAGTTCTAGTTAGATGTTTTAAATTAAAAATAATGTTTAGACAGAAAGAGACACATGGACCCCAATGTTCATCGCAGCACTGTTTACAATAGCTAGGACATGGAAACAACCTAGATGTCCATCAGCAGATGAATGGATAAGAAAGCTGTGGTACATATACACAATGGAGTATTACTCAGCCACTAAAAGAATACATTTGAATCAGTTCTAATGAGATGGATGAAACTGGAGCCGATTATACAGAGTGAAGTAAGCCAGGAAGAAAAATACCAATACAGTATACTAACACACATATATGGAATTTAGAAAGATGGTAATGATGACCCTGTATGTGAGACAGCAAAAGAGACACAGATGTGTAGAGCGGACTTTTGGACTTTGAGGGAGAGGGAGAGGGTGGGATTTGGAGAATGGCATTGAAACATGTATAAAATCATGTAAGAAATGAATCGCCAGTCTATGTTTGATGCAGGATACAGGATGCTTGAGGCTGGTGCATGGGGATGATCCAGAGAGATTATATGGGGTGGGAGGTGGGAGGGGGGTTCATGTTTGGGAACTCATGTACACCTGTGGTGGATTCATGTCAATGTATGGCAAAACCAATACAGTATTGTAAAGTAAAATAAAGTAAAAATAAAAATTAAAAAAATAATAATGTTTAATATCACAAGAATATTAGGTGGAGTCTAAAACTTTAGCCTAGTAAATTTGAAGATCTAATTGGTTGCATTATTAATTCATGAATAAGGTACATCCCATCTAATAAATATAAGGGTGCTCTAAGAGATTGTACAGTATGAAAGTGAAAATCACTCAGTCGTGTCTGACTCTTTGTGACCGCATTGACTATACAGTCCATGGAATTCTCCAGGCCAGAATACTGGAGTGGGTAGCCTTTCCCGTCTCCAGGGGATCTTTCCAACCCAGGGATTGAACCCAAGTCTCCTGCAATGCGAGCAGATTCTTTACCAGCTGATCCACAAGGGAAGCCCCAGAATACTGGAGTGGGTAGCTTGTCCCTTCTCCAGCAGATCTTCCTGACCCAGGAATCGAACTGGGGTCTCCTGCATTGCAGGCGGATTCTTTACTAACAGACCTATCAGGGAAGCAGTTGTACAGTATACAGTTTTTATAGGCAGAAGGAGGGTGGGATGAGGAAGCTATGAGCAAAAGAGAAGAAAGGATTGACTCAGACCAGGTCACCTTCTTCTGGTGGGAGAGTGAGGATCCATCATACTCATTATTTCACTGGTAAAGTTACATTGCTGGGTTCTATTTTTTTTAATGGCTGAATAATATTTCATTATACCCTTATCCATATACCTTATCTTCTATCTTAGCTATTTATCTACTGATGGGGTCTCTCAGGTTGCTTTCATACCTTGGCTATTGTAAATAATGCTGCAATGAGCATTGGAATGCATACATCTTTTCAAATAAGTGTTTTCATTTTCTTCAGGTAAATACCCAGAAGTTAAAATGCTAGATTGTATGGCACTTTTAACATATTTTTTAATAGACTCCATACTGTTTTCAACAGTGGCTGTGCCAATTTGCATTCCTCCCAACCAGTACAAGAGGGTTCCCTTTTCTCCACATCTTCCCCAGCTGGTCATTTGTTATCGTTTGATGATGGCCATCGTGACAGTTGTAAGATGGTATCTCATTACGGCTTTGATTTGCATTTCCCTGACGTTTAGTTATGTTGAGCATCTTTTCATGTATCTGTTGGCCATCTGGATGTCCTCTTTGGAAGAATATCTAAGTCCTTTTTAAATGAGGTTGTTTTTGTTGCTGTTTTGATATTGAGTTGTATGAATTCTTTATATGTTTTGAATGTTATCCCCTTATCAGATATATCATTTGCAACTATCTTCTCCCATTCAGTAGGTGTCCTTTTCATTTTGTTGATCGTTTCCATTGCTGTGCAAAAACTCTTTCATTTGATGCTTTGTGACAATGTGGATAGCTTAAATGGTATTGTGCTAAGTGAAATAAGTCTGACAGAGAAGGACAAATATCATATGATCTCACATGTAGAATCTAAAAGTCAAGCAAACAAGCAAATGAAATGAAATAGACTCATAGAAACAGGGAGCAGATGCGTAATTGCCAAATTTCAAGACAGTGAGAGGATGGGTAAAATAGGTGAGGAGATGAAGAGGTACAAATACTCTAGTTATATAGGTCACAGGAATGTGACACTATAGCATAAGAAATATGGTCAATAATATTGTAATACCTTTATATGGAGACTTATCCTGGTAGTCATTTCAACATTATTTTATATAATAATAAAAAAATTAAATTGAAAAATTATACTCTTGGGGAAGATCAGAACTGCAATTAGGCCAGGTATTAAATCTAGGGTTTGGTATCATGTGCTTTAGTACCAGTGATGCCACTTTGTGGCCTGTGATTTAATCTCTAACCATAAAAACATATGGTATAATCAGATTTAACTTGTACTTTACATATATTCATTTTAAATCTCCTGGAAACTTTGCAAGATAAGTGTTATTGTTTCATTTTATCCATGAAGAAACTGAGGCTCAGAGATGTTAAATAAGTTGTTCAAGGGCACGTTGCTAGTAAGGGATAGAGCTAAGGTTTGAACCCTGGTCTGGATGGCATGGAACCTGTGCACTTTTCCTCCACCATACTGTTGTTGGTGAAAGGAATACTGGGCCAAGATGTTTAATAAAAGATAATTTATATAACTTGCTCCTTTCAAAACAGGAATAAAGGTAACACAACATAATATAAGAATAAGACAATTAAAGCAAACAAAACAAAAGATAGTTTAGGATATGTTACATTGGAGTTGAGAAGTTACTTTAGGTTCAGTTCAGTTCAGTCGCTCATTCATGTCTGACTCTTTGCAACCCCATGGACTGCAGCACACTCGGCCTCCCTGTCCATCACCAACTCTCAGAGTTTATTCAAACTCACGTCCATTGAGTCGGTAATGCCTCTCATCCTCTGTCATCACCTTCTCCTCCCACTTTCAATCTTTCCTAGCATTAGGGTCATTTCAGATGAGTCAGTTCTTCACATCAGGTGGCCAAAGTATTAGAATTTCAGCTTCAGCATCAGTCTTTCCAGTGAATATTCAGGACTGATTTCCTTTATGATGAACTAGTTGGACCTCCTTGTGGTCCAAGGGACTCTCAAGAGTCTTCTCTAACACCACAGTTCAAAAGCATCAATTCTTTGGCACTCAGCTTTCTTTATAGTCCAACTCTCACATCTATACATGACTACTGGAGAAACCGCAGCTTTAACTAGATGGACATTTGTTGACAGAGTAATGTCTCTACTTTTTAATATGCTGTCTGCTGCTGCTGCTAAGTCACTTCAGTCGTGTCCGACTCTGTGCGACCCCATAGACAGCAGCCCACCAGGCTCCCCCTTCCCTGGGATTCTCCAGGCAGGAGTACTGGAGTGGGGTGCCATTTCATTCTCCAATGCATGAAAGTGAAAAGTGAAAGTGAAGTCGCTCAGTCATGTCCGACCCTCAGCAACCCCATGGACTGCAGCCCACCAGGCTCCTCCATCCATGGGATTTTCCAGGCAGGAGTACTGGAATGGGGTGCCATTGCCTTCTCCGAATATGCTGTCTAGGTTGGTCATAACTTTTCTTCCAAGCAGCAAGTGTCTTTTAATTTCATGGCTGCAGTCACCATCTGCAGTGATTTTAGAGCCCCAAAAATGAAGTCTGTCACTGTTTCCATTGTTTCCCCATCTATTTGCCATGAAGTGATGGGACCAGATGCCATGATCTTAGTTTTCTGAATGCTGAGTTTTAAGCCAACTTTTTTTTACTGTCCTCTTTCACTTTCATCAAGAGACTCTTTAGTTGTTCTTCACTTTCTGCCATAAGGGTGGAGTTACCTGCATATCTGAGGTTAATGATATTTCATCAGGCCCAGTGTTTCTCATGATGTACTCTGCATATAAGTTAAATAAGCAGGGTGACAATATACAGCCTTGATGTACTCCTTTCCCAGTTTGGAACCAGTCTGTTGTTCCATGTCCAGTTCTAACTGTTGCTTCCTGACCTGCATACAGATTTCTCAAGAGGCAAGTCAGGTGGTCTGGTAGCCCTAGCAGTCAAGTAAAAGAAGTTAAATTGCGTACTTCTTTCTGTGTTGCAAAGGCACTGAATGAGCTCATCTGCAAAGACAATGTTTTCTCTTCCATGATTTTTAGAAATTTGTTTTATTGAAGTATAGTTGATTTACAGTGTTGCAGTAATTCCCACTGTATAGCAAAGCGATTCAGTTAAATGTATATATACATTGTTTTTCATATTCTTTTCCATTATGGTTTATCATAGGGTATTGAATACCACTTCATGTACGATGGGACCTTGGGACCTTGTTGTTTATCCATTCTCTATATAATAGTTTGCATCTGCTAATTGCAACACCCAGTCCACCCCTCTCCCACCCCTAGCCACTTGGCAACCACAAATCTGTTCTCTATGTCTGTGAGTCTGTTTCTGTTGTTCTTTCCATGATTTTACAGAGGAAACTGTGACCTGGGTTATTTATTAAGAGATACTCAATAACCCAATGGATACTGCCTTCCTTAATCTTTGGTTTTGTAGAAACCCAATTAGTTACATGGAAACCTTGAGGCTGAACTGCATTTGAGGTTAGAAATTATCAGCATTTTAAAAGATGTTTATATATTGAAATTTGATGGACATGACTGTTTATTATATAATTTATCTTATATACAGCAGTATTAGCATTAAATTACAATTCATTAATGACATTTAGGAAAAGGCTGACTTGGAATGACAGAGATAGTGCTATTTGGTCATCTAATATAGGAGTTGGCAAATTTTTCCTCTCAAGGGCCAGATAATAAATATTTGCAGCTTTGTGAGCTGTGTGGTGATTATCGCAGCTACTCTGCTCTTGTGGATTGAAAGGATCCATAGACAGTGCATACATGCACAAGTGTGGGTATGTTCCAATAAAACTTTACAAAACCTGGTGGCTTTGGCTTTTGGGCTGTTGTTTCCTGATTGCTGATCTAACATAATAAAAGATAGAACTTTCAGATTATACCCCTTTATCCCTCTGTCTCAAAGATTCAATGTCCAAATTAGCCTTGCATCACAAATAATTCCAGGAGGAATGATACTGCATGAATACATATTGCCTATTATTGCTTCAATAAAGTTTCATTCTGTAACCAGACAAGAAGCTGAGTTTACTTTGTGAAGACGTGGTACAGTAGCGCACAGCTAGCCAGGCTGTACCCTCCAAAGATTTTCGGCCGTGGGAGCTAAGGGCGGTGGAAATGCAGCTAGTGCTTTGCTGAATCCATCCAGAGAAAGGGTTGTCTCTTTCTAACTCTTCCACTCAGAGGAGGAATCTTTTTCTAATTTGGTTTTTTTTTTTTTTTTCCAATTTGTTATCCCCTCAGAGGAGGGGTGTCTTTTTCTAAGGGCATGGTATGTGCTAATACAAGCCTTGTGAAAACCTAGGAACCTGACTCATATCCTTCCCATTTCTGTGGGCTGCCACTTAAAAAGTAATCATTGCACGACTCTATAATAAGAATTAATTTGAAGCTATAGTGTTTGGCGCCATATCCCAGGAAGAAGACGCTTTAGGCCTGAAAAAGATTAAGGGAAGCTGTTAACAATTGACTATTGCAACAAGAACATCATAAGATTGTGTTTACCCTCTCTGATTTTTGTTTTAGTAAACTGTCATGAGCTTTTTTAAAGTTCCTCACTTTCTGGAACGTCCAGGGAAATTACATAATTTATATAATGGTCTGTCACTCTCAAGGGGATCCAGTGCTGACTTTGCATGATGAATAGTGCGAAGAGTCTTGGATTGTCTAGACTTGTTTTCCGATGAGATTTACCGTTAAACCATGATCGGTTGTGTAATAATTGTTTAAAACTTGCTTGTTCTTCATATGACATCAATGAGTCCTGTGTTGCAATTTGTGAAGAATGCTGGCAGAGACTTGGTTTTACTTTTTAGTGGGGTTAGTGTAATTATTTTTATTATAAAAATAACCTCATAGAAATTAAAACAATACTGAAGTATGTAAAAGAAAAAACTGAAGTCCCTTGGGACTTCTGGTCTTTATGCAATGCTGAGAAAGACGTATCCTAGTTCAGGGTTGTAAAAAATTGCGTCCTTGTATATTTCCTCCCTAGTACTGTTAGGGTTTTGTATTTACAGCTTTAGCCTTAGCTGAAGATACTTTTGAGTGTGTTGTGAGATACAGATTTGACTTTGCCAACTAAAGCAGTAACCAGTTTTCAATCAAATATTGACTACTCCATTATAGTAGGCAGAAGTCCTGTAGGGGCATATCTTAAGATGTCATACAGATGATTAAAAAGATTAATCCCAATAAAAAATAAATTAAAAAGAAAAAAAGATTAACCCCAAGGGTGTAAATTGAATCAAATATCTAATTTTTGTTACTTCATCAGGGACTATGAGTGAAACTGACATGTTTATAACTGAAAGTGAATGAGGCTGGTGAAGATAGTGACTCCCCCTGCAGTCCAGCATCCCCACCTTGATTTGTATCAGGAGATTACAAGTTACACTCACTGTTGTCCATATCATCCATGCCAATGTCAGTACATTAAAACAGGAGAAGAGGCAAATAATGTTTTAGTATTATTATGAAGATAATTTTGGCTTTGCAGACCTTCCCAAAAGGATCACAAGGACCAATGCAATAACATATATTCTATGAAAATAACAATTCTGTCTATCTTGCTTGTTATTGTGGCCCCTGGACCTAGCATGAGGTTGGTTGATAAATATTTACTGTGTTGAGTAAAAACTTGTTGACCACCTCTATCAATTAGCTTTGTTACCGTAATTCTGTATAATAGGTAAGCACAAAATCTTAGTGGCATTATAACAGTAAGCATTTTCTACTCACACGTCTGTAATTGGGCCAGGGTTCTGCTGATCTCGACTGGGCTCATCTGGGTACTGCTGCTTCTAACTGCAGGTCTCTGTGTCAGCTGGGATGCTCTGTACCGCTTGCCTCTCATCCTCCTCGGGCTAGTGTGCTGGCAGGTCTAGGGCAGAGCATTTGTGTGGCAGAGACGTAAGAGAGAAAACAGAAACACACAAGACCCCTCAAGCCTTCTGTTATTTAGACCCATATGTTTTTGCCAAAACAAGCCACTTGGCCAAGCCTAAAGTCAAGGAATAAAAGGTTTATATTGTCCACAGTGAAGTCATGACTAAAGTATGGATGCAGAGTGGTAGGCACAAAGAACTGAGGCCAGACTCCTCACGGGGCTGGGGAACCAGTCCATCCCAGGTGGCTGGGATTTCCCGTTTCAGCACTGAAACTCCCATCCCCCAGGAACCCTCTAGTCCCTGGCAAATTGGGACGCAGCTGTCACCCTGACTGCTCCCCAGTACTCTTAGAGCTGTAGTCAGGTTGAGAATTGTATGGTATGGGAATTGTCCCCTTTTTCCTCCTAACCCTTTTTCCTCCTTTCTCAAGCACTGTAACTTTAAGTGTAAATAGTCAATTAAAAAAAAAAAACTTTTGGTTATAATGGACAGGGTGGCAAAAATAAATCTTTCATAATTATTTTAACCCTTCTATAAAGAAGATGTACTCCATGTACAGTAATCATCAGGTCACACATTAATACAGTGATTTTTTTCTATCAGAACACACTTTTAATCTATATACTAGGGAAATTCAATTTTAAATATATACATACTCTATCATTTATATGTGAAAACTATGGCAGCAATCGCTTGTATTTTGCAAATATCTTATAACATTTTATTCAATTCAGTTCATTTTTATATCCTTAATCATAAAACTATAAAAACAAGATGACATTGTTACTGGCCCCATGTAATTATGTAACAACTCATTGGGCAAGAAAGAGCACATTTAAAGGAGTGATGTAAGCAAAGGATATTTGGGGGGCAGTAACAACCTTGAGTATGGAAGCTGAGAGACTGAAACAAATTTATGGGGTTACATTGCATCTTTAGCAGTTAAAAGACAAGAGGGAAATAATAAATCAGCTGAATCGTGGTAAGAAAATTGAATATTGTGTAGAGAGATTAACAGAACTACACAGAAATTGAGAGACGTATATGCCTGTTGCTAGGAATGCTAATGAGAGTATCAGAAATGGATAGTTCTACATCGTCCTTGAAATATCATTACCTGTTGTTCAAAAAGCCCTTTCCCATTTATATTTCTCCTTAATGGAAAACATTTGTTTGCTTCCTTGTTTGGGGAAATGGTTTGTAATACGTCAGAAACATTCTCTAATTCCAGTTCAAAATAACAAGGTTCCAGGATCTCAGAGAAAGACTTTAAAAAATTACCAGTGCTTAAAAATGTGTCCCTTAAACAATATATATTAGAAACCAATGAATCCACTCTTGCTCTCAACTGAAGATGAGTATTTATTAAAAAGATTGACTATCGCTACCAAAGGTATCAGTGGAAATGTATCAAGAATGAAATAACAATTAAATATGCATTGTATTGAGAGTATTTGCATTCAGTATCATTCTTAACATAAATGATTAAATGTCAATGCAGAAGGATAAACACTTAAAACTAGCACCACCAAGACCTCTGTAGAATTGTCCAGTGTCCCATTATGGAAGGCGACTTGAAGACATCCACTGAAAAATATGTGGATAGTTACCCTATTTATCATCACCATAGTGGTAGAAAGTTGACAGAATCATCCTCATTTTACAGATGAAGAAACAGGATCAGATCAGAGTGGTTAATGATTAGTTAAGGTCCGTCTAGTCAAAGCTATGGTTTTTCCAGTGGTTATGTGTGGATGTGAGAGTCGGACTATAAAGAAAGCTGAACACCGAAGAATTGATGCTTTTGAACTGTGGTGTTAGAAAAGACTCTTGAGAGTCCCTTGGACTGCAAGGAGATCCAACCAATCCATCCTAAAGGAAATCAGTCCTGATTATTCATTGGAAGGACTGATGCTGAAGCTGAAACTCCAATACTTTGGCCACGTGATGCAAAGAAGTGACTTATTGGAAAAGACCCTGATGCTGGGAAAGATTGAGGGCAGGAGGAGAAGGGGACAACAGGGGATGAAATGGTTGGATGCTATCACCAACTCAATGGACATGAGTTTGAGTAAACTCCATGAGTTGGTGATGGACAGTGAGGCCGGGTGTGCTGCAGTCCATGGGGTTGCAAAGACTCAGAAACGACTGAGCAACTGAACCAAACTGAACTGAACTAAATCACACAGCTTGTAAATGTCATTGTGGGTATTGTTGCCATAATCTCCTATATCCAAACCCAGTGTTTCTGCATCAGCATCTCAGTGGGCTCTAAACGGGGCCAAAATTGCACCTCTCTTAGAGACTTTTCCTAGGATCCTTCTGTTGTATGTTTCTCTCTTGTCTCCATCTGTTCAGTGTTCTGATGAAAAGTTCCTCCCCTTTCCATGTACTTGTGGCAAAGCTAGCAATTATAGTGCTGCTATATACACACACTCCCATAATCCTGTTCTATGTCTTGCAGGATTACGCTGTCACTACATTGGGCCACTCACAATACCAGTTGTTCCACTTGACCTCATTTCCATGAATTTTCCACACCAGGGTAACACAAGTTAATTTCTCTCTCTCTCCAAACTGTGAGCAATTAGTCCTTGGAATTCAGCTGTCATCTTCCTACCACAGCCTCTGCACCACCACTCCCAACTTCCCAACACTATGGCTTAGAGAGAGCCTCTTTGTGTACAAAGAATCAGCCCAACACACAAAGAGAAGCAAAGATGAGAGGTGAATGAGAAAAGAGAAGTCTAGAGAGTTCTATACAAGCCCTGGATCAGCCATGCCATATCTTCAATTGACATGAGTCAATAAATCTCCTTTACTACATTTGGGTTGCGTTTCTACTATTTTCAACTGAAAGGGTCTTGAATACTACACCTCCCCCTTCCGTGGTCCCATGTCCCTCAGACTTTGTCTTTATTGTATGACATGTGTTCATATATGCATTGTTCTTCCCCATGAAACTGAGAAGTACTCCAGGATGCAGACTGCGCCTCCTTTGTTTTGATTCCCAGTCCCTAGCCTCATTTCTGAGCTAAGTCTTACTCAAGAGTAGGATCCAGTCAAACAGGCTTCCCTGGCAGTCCACTGCATAAGAATCTGCCTTGCAATGCAAGGGACCCCAATTGAATCTCTGGTCCAGGAAGATCGTACATGCCACAGGGCAACTGAAATCGTGCACCACAATTACTGAGCCCAAACTCGAGAGCCCGTGAGCTGCCAACTACTGAGCCCATACACGACCACTACTGAAGCCTGGGCACCCAGAGAGCCTGTGCTCCACAACAGGAGAAGCCACGGCAGTGAGAAGCCTCACCCTGCAACTAGAGAGTAGCCTCTGTTCACTGGAACTGAAGAAAGACACAGTACAGCCAGAAATAAAGAAAGAAAGAAGCAGTGACTACTATACATAAAAAGAAAAAAGTCCTGTCAAATGAATCCACAGGAAACAGATATGCACCCCAATCTGAATGTAGTCAATGAAATGCTTAGGTACATCATTGAAGAGGAATCCTGAAAAAAATATTCAACCCCACTAATATCCAAGAAGCGCAACTTTACCTAATATTCCATCAGAGGGATGATAAGTAAGTTTTAGCCATTCCTAGGGTGGAATTTTCCAGAGCAATTAAAATGCATGAAACTGATCTCCATCTGTCCACCTGAATCCACACCTCAGCAAGGTGGTGAGTCATGGAAAACCAAATTGCAAGAGGACTTGGGGAAAAGATACCATTTACTCAGATGTTTAGAAACCCCAAACAGAGTTCCTATACCATTCTCTCTAACTTTCTTTATCTTAAAAATGTTCCATAATACCATTTCAAATTATGCTTTATATTGCTTACACTGAATGTAGTAAAAGATTTAAAAAGAAAAAAATTAGACTGTTTGCTCCATTGCACCTCTGGGAAAGGAAGGAGAAAAGGGTAAAAGAAACGTCTACTGAATCTGTAATGTTTGTTTCTTTGGGAAAGTTTTCATCTGAAGCAAATATAGCAAAATGTGAACAGTTATTATATCTAGGGGCAGGTAGATACTTTCCTGTATGTTAGAAAAAGAGTTTTCTTAAAAAATGAAGATTAGAAAAGTCAAACAATAAAACAAAAAAAATTATTTTAATTACTAATCAGTATTCAATTGCTTGGGGCTCCCCTGGGGGTTCAGTTGCTAAAGAATCAGCCTGAAATGCAGGAGACCTTGGTTTAGTCCCTGGATTGGGAAGATCTCCTAGAGAAGGAAATGGCAACCCACTCCAGTATTCTTGTCTGGGGAATCCCATGGACAAAGGAGCCTGGCGAGCTAGTCCATGGTATCTCAAACAGTCGGACATGGCTTAGACGCTAACCAAACCATTCATTTAATTGGTGTTGGGGACTCCTCACCCTAGCACCCTTTTATTGCTACTGAGAAAGAAATGTCTTCCTGTCAGAAAGCACAGTGATCATGGGGGAGAGAGAGGAAAATATAAAAATCCTCTGATCATTTACAATGCACAGTGACTTTTGTTGTGTTGCAGTGATTGAATATCACAGAGAAGGGCATCTGAGTTTCTGCTCTACAGACTGTGTGAAAGTCACAAGAGCTCAGTTTTTATTTATTTATTTTAGCCTTCCCCATTACACCTAGCTTCCCAGGTGGCACTAGTCACAAAGAACCATCCTGCCAATGCAGGAGGCATAAGAGACACAGGTTCCATCCCTGGGTTGGGAAAACCCCCTGGAGAAGGAAAAGGCAACCCACTCCGGTATTCTTGCCTGGGGAATCCCCATGGACGGAGGAGCCTGGCGGGCTACAGTCCATCAGTCCATAGAGTCGCAAAGAATCGGACATGACTGAAGCCACTGAGCAAGTAAGCAATCATACCTACAGAATCCCATTCACTAGAGCCAGGACTCCATATATACCAGCTGCCTCCCAGAAACGGATCATCTGCTAACCAGATAGATCTGAGTGTCTGAAAGCAGCAGGTTTTACAAAGAGGGATTTTTACAAAGAAAGGCCTTTCTGAGGGCAAGATACTATTTATATTTTCTATGTGAGGGAAGCTAATTCGGTATTTATACATACCAAACTTTATGGTCAAAATACTTCTCATTTTGTGAGCAATTGATTGAATGACAATAAGTTCCACAGCCCGGTGGTCTGGACCAGGGCCAGCCACAATCACGGTTCCTGACAATGTGCCTATGCTGCGGAAGATTGGGACCAGGCCCCAAACTGGAGAGAACAGTCTCCCATCTGTGGACTGTCCGGATGTCAGAACGGGAGCCTCGGCACACAGTCCAGAGTGGAGAGAGGCAGTCAGAGTGTATGCTCTTGGAATAATCTGGGGCTGATTGTACCCCTCCCCCATCAGGCAGGGGATTCAGGGGTACCACATTGGGGTGTTTATCTGATTCTCTCCTCATCCCTATAGCAGGGCAAGGTCTGGAGAAGCTCATGATAGCTCAACAGAAAGACTATAACCCTCCCAGCCTACAAAGCTTGCTCAGAAACGTGTTAGGAGGTGTTTGGGGGGTAGATTTCGTTCCCTTTCTGTGAAGGGAGGAACCAAGAAAGGGAATCCAGCGTCCGCAGAGGGAAAGGCCATGGCGGGTCGGATGAGTTGGCAGCAGAAGATCACAGTGTTGGCTTGTGGGTTGATGATGACAACAGCCTAGCAGTGTGGATTCTTGGAGTGACATGATCTGAGACCTGGCTTCCGAAAATGAGCAAGAGAACAAAGAACCCAGTGCGGAGAGCGTGAGTGTGAGGGCTCGAGGCCAACCAGAGTTCACAGGAGATATTCCGAATTCAGCCAGAATGTGAATGCAGGAGCTGACTTGGCCCTCTGTCTGCACTGATTAACTGGCCACTTTTAGTTGAGGCCACTATCGCTGGTCACCAAGAACCCCAACTTATTGTGTCTGGCTCATCATTAAATTAGCAGAAGAAAGGGAACAGTGGGCCTTGATTCATAACTACCTGGATGTCTTTGCTACCTTCTGTTTGATATACATGTGTATTGTTCTACATTACCCCTTTTATACCCGTGTTGTTGGAGGGAGCATGTAGGTACTGCCACTGCACAGTGGCCAGAGTAATCTTTTTTAATACGTGAATGCAGTGAATCAGTCACATTTTGTAATGTCTCATCCCTTTTGGAGCACAATCCAAAGTCCCCACAGTGGCCTCTAAGTCTCACAGTGACCTGTAATGTCCAGGTAATTACAGATCAAGGCCTTTAAGTAGACCTGCCCTCCCCCTCCTCTCCCCCACCCCCACCCCCACTGCATACACCTCTGACCTCAGCCTTCTCTACTCTCCCCTCCCACCCTCTGCTCAGTCACCCAGGCCTCCTTGAGTTTCTTAAGCACATCAGGCATTTAACTGCCTGGAATGGTCTTCCCTTGAGAGCTGGATGACTTGCTTCAACTTTCTTTAAATCTGCTGTCACTTTCTCTTTCCTGACTGCTCTCTGTAAAATTGCACCTCTTATCTCCAGCCCCCACACACATATCCCCTTCCCTGCTTCGTTTTTCTCTGTGGTCTCCACCACCATCTGACACTCTGTTTACTTTAGTCACTTGTTGAATAACTGTCTCTCTGCTCCCACCCTCTTAGACTGTTGGTTTCACGAGTGTAGGGGCTTCGTCTGTCTTGGTTGCTGCTGTCTTCCCAGGGAGAGGAACCTGGCACATAGAAAGTACTCAGTAAATATTTATTGACTCCTCAAAGAACCAGAAAGAAAGGTTTTCAATGAACCCAGAAGATGGAGCAAAGTATCATTTTATCGATTAAGTCATGTCCTAATGGACTCCGGGAGTTCCTCCTCTCTTTGAGGTCCTTCTTTCTTCTTATTAGTACCATCTGGCATCCAACTGTCTTCCCCTATGCCCTGGCTCCCTCCCAGGATTCCTGTTCCATCCTGGATAACCAGAATGAGGTCTTTCAGGTCCAGTTCTTTAGAGCAAAGCCTCCTCCAGGCAAACAAACTTATCTCCCTAACACTGACTGCTTCCGGAATTCTAGTATCAACTTCTTGTGCCTTTACCCAATCAAACCCCGTTTTCTAAGAACAGATGTTGGAGAGAATAAAAGGAGAAAAAGCAAGAAAGCTCATCCAGTCATATCTTTAGGGCACATAGGCAGAGGCCGTGATACCAGACAACACAGTGGTGACTGCCCATGGCTCTCATGAGAAAAGTGTCCCTGGAACAGGGATTTGTAAATGTCTTTGATAGCAACCTATAGTAAGAACAACATTCAACACTGAGATATGCACACACACACACACACACACATATTTATGTAACAATTTTTATCATCATTATTCTTATAACTGAAATTTTCTAATCTATTCTATTTCATTTTAAAATGCCAATCTTAATCTCCAACTTCACTTCTTAACTCAGTGGATCACATATTACAGTTTAAAAACCTCTGGTCTAGACCCAAGTCCTTGAACTAGAATGTCATGTGTACTTTTGCAGCCTGTAAGTCTGAAATAATCACTGTCCTTTGACACTTTCCTGCTTTACAAATACAAGTGTGGTTTGAGCAAAGAATATGATATAAATATGAATGTATTTTTAAGACCTTCTATTTCCAGGAGAAATGTTGCACTGCACAGTTTGAGATATTTTAAAAGAATAAATATGATTATGCTACCAGGTAAAGTGTTAAATGTATAGAATATTCTTTCACCATATGAGCAGTTTCCAAATCCTGCCTTCTAGTAAATATGTTACTGGGTGACTTTCACTTCATACCCAGTGAATTTGCTGAGTGCACGATTTCTCTGTTCCTCTCTCATGCTCAGCCCTATCTACCCCAGCTCTCAGGCACTACATTGCAGTGGTTCTTGCTATGGCACTTTGCAAACTGAATACCAATCCCTGTAACAGTGAATTAGCTACTAAAAAAGTGGTGATACCTACTGAAAAACATGCTCAAGAGGTGGGGAGCCTATTGCAAGTATACAAATTTCATATCAGATCGTGCAGATAAAGTAAGTGCCTTTGAAAGGCTGCAGCTCGACTCGAGGCAAATTTTTCTTGAGGGCAATCCAGTTTCTAGAACCACCATGTCCTTTGCATATGCTGATTCAGCCCATCCTTGTAGGAATGCGTGAAGGAAGGAAGATGGACGTTGTGACTCTCAACTTTCAGTTGTGCCAGCCGTATCACAAAAAAGTTGGTCAATCTGGGTGAGACATCTATTTTCCCATCTCCAGTTGCAGGAAAGCGTCTATAGCCTCAGGCTGTATGGCATTGATTGCATCAGAGTCTGGACTGGAAACAAGGTGGGGTCTATCTGGAGGGAAATGGTTGAATAAATATTCATATCTATACTATAAAATATTATGCAACTATATTATTCATTTTTTATAAAAGTGTAGTTGAAATGCAATGTTGTATTAATTACTGATGTACAACACAATGACTCAGTTATACATATATGTACATTCTTTTTCATATTCTTTTCCATTATGATTAACCACAGGATATTGAATATAGTTTCCTGTGCTATACAGTAGGAACTTTTTGTTTATCCATTCTAATGTATATCATTTTTTATGTAACTATTTTAAATCTAAACAACAACAACATTAAGTGTCTTAAAATTATTCATAAAGCAAGCTGAAGAAAAATTTGTATAATATAATCCCATTTTTTAACTTAAAAAGAAAGAAATATACTCTATTTGGGTAAAATTGCTTGTAGGTGTTAAGAGGAGTTGGTCAAAAATACAGACGGATATATAGGAAATGATTAATCTTAGTTATTTAAAGAGAGATGGCCTATGGGGTGGTCAAAGAGATGGAGGGATGAATAATTGTTTTGTTATATAATTTCATTTATTCAAAAGCAGTACTTTCAGAATTTGAAAAATATAACAAACAATATTTAAAACAATGAAAGAAAATTATCTCTTTTTTAGTTCTGGTTTAGGTGAAGTGACCTTCCGAAGGTCACCTGTATTGAAAGGGGCAGCCTTAGGACTAGAGGGCATGTTTCTGAGCCCAGTGCCGTGCCTGTTCCTCAGTGCTGCAGCTGTTTCTAGTATATCAAGCACATGTGAAACTTTATCCCATTATAACTGGTGTTGGGTGAATACACAGACTGAAGAATAGAATAATGCTATGAAAGAAAACACGGCCCAAATTACTGTTGTTACCATAGAGCATTTAATGCAAATTTAAGCATGCAAGTCAGGTACCACAGTAGCTGTTGAAGAAATGTAATGCTGACAGTATTTGGCAATAAAATAATAATCACTGTGTGTATCTCTGATGAAATGAGATTTAATCCATTTGAGCTCCTAATTGTCTTCCACACTACATTAAAGATGGATACAACCATTGTCTCCACCGCTCAGAAATATGAAATTCAAAGCAATATGAGGAATGTCTTGAAATAAGCTAGCTTAATGAAGCAGCAAATTAGACCTTTCTATCTCTTTATTTAACATGCAGTTCCATGAATTTATCAGAGTTCATTACAAAGGTGCAAAAATTTAAAGAAATGCTGCTAAATTCATTTACGATTAGAACTAATGACTTTGAAAAAGACTTCTCATAGTTTTAGAGAACCATTATTTATTATTGAATTTATATGGAATTTGAGTAATAAATGTTCAATCTTCTCAATTACTTTTGTTATTTATAGTTTAGATCTTATAATACAGCCCCTACCCTACACACACACACACAAATCTCATGTAAAGAAATCACCTTCTCCCCACAAACACAGCATTGACATTCAAAAGAGCAATAGCAAAGCCTTCTTGTTGACCTGTTAGTGGTTTTAACTTTGTAGGGGGAAGGATTGCCCCAGCACAGCAGTCCCCAACCTTATTGACACCAGGGATGATTTCCGTAGAAGACAGTTTTTCCATGGAACAGGGGTAGGGGTGGTTTGAGGATGATTCTAGCATATTACATTTATTGTGTACATTATTTCTATTATTTTTACATCAGCTCCACCTCAGATAATCAAGTATTAAATCCCAGAGATTGGGGACCCCTGCCCTAGGGTATGTTGTCAGTGTCTGGAGACATTTTTGGTTGTCCCAGCTGGGGAAGGTGCTACTTGCAGCTAGTGGATAGAGACCATGGATGCTGGTAAACATCCCATAATGCACAGACAGTCCTCACAACAAAGACTTACCCAGCCCCAAATATCAGCAGTGCCAAGACTGAGCAATCCTGACCTATGTCAATGTGTTTCATTAAAGAATGCCCCATTTAGTTCCACATTTTCTTAAAAGAGATCACGTTCCATCTTGTCATGTAGACTGAGAGCAAGACCAACTGAAAGCAAGCATCTGGCTCAAATGATTTGTTTCCTAGTGGTTACGGTAATAATGACAGAGCTGAGGACTCAGATAGGACCCTTAATTGTAGATTAAGGAAATGACTTTTAATTTGCTCGAGTATTTATATTATTTTCAGGCAACAAATATATTTTCCATTTTGAACTGAAAGCATCTAATTATCGTATAGTTTTCAACATGTTAGCAGTTGGGTTCAAAGTATTTCAAAGAAATCTGCTGTCATTCTGATTTAGATAAGAGTCTATTTCTGGAGTAAAAAATGATGACGAACTGCAGGAAGATCAAAGGGTCTGATTCACTGTAACATGTGTTTGCCTAGGACATTATTTATGGTCAGCTTCAAGGTAGAAACTCCACATTTTTGATAGTGAGAGGTTTGATTTCACTATTGCTGAATTATTTTTTAATAACCTTGGCTCTTGTTTTAATCTGTATCTCATATGCCTGCATGGGGAAGCCTTGTTAATTTAGCTTGGTACTTTTATAATGCCCATGATAACAGTGATCAAAGTTTTTATGGGTCTTATTTATTTAAAAGAAAATCTAATCATTATGAGGTGAACCAAAGAAGAATGAAAGAAACTGAAATTCTTCTCATCCAAAAGATAATGAGAATCAAGTACCCCAAAAATAAAAAGATTAGAATCTCTATTTGCTAAACTTCTAAAGAACTAGGATGTTTTGAAGGAAACCTGATTTAATATCTACCATATGTTCTTTTAGTCTTCGATCTCATTAATTAGAGTTAATATAACTGAAGCAGTCATAACTTAAGAATTGTGTAACACAGTATTTCTTATGGTAAGGAGATGGTTTAATGATTACACAGGTATTGTCATGTTCTTGGCTTGAGAACCCCATGAACAGTATGAAGAGGCAAAATGGTAGGATACTGAAAGAGGAACTCCCCAGGTCGGTAGTTGCCCAATATGCTACTGGAGATGAGTGGAGAAATAACTCCAGAAAGAATGAAGGGATGGACCCAAAGCAAAAACAATACCCAGTTGTGGATGTGACTGGTGATAGAAGCAAGGTCTGATGCTGTACAGAGCAATATTGCATAGGAACCTGGAATGTTAGGTCCATGAATCAAGACAAATTGGAAGTGGTCAAACAGGAGATGGCAAGAGTGAACGTCAACATTCTAGGAATCAGCGAACTAAAATGGACTGAATGGGTGAATTTAACTCAGATGACCATTATATCTACTACTGTGGGCAGGAATCCCTTAGAAGAAATGGAGTAGCCATCATGGTCAACAACAGAGTCCTAAATGCAGTACTTGGATGCAATCTCAAAAACAACAGAATGATCTCTGTTCGTTTCCAAGGCAAACCATTCAATATCATGGTAATCCAAGCCTATGCCCCAACCAGTAATGCCGAAGAATCTGAAGTTGAACAGTTCTATGAAGACCTACAGGACCTTTTAGAACTTACACCCCCAAAAATGTCCTTTTCATTATCACTTCAGTTCAGTTCAGTCGCTCAGTCGTGTCCGACTCTTTGCGACCCCATGAATCGCAGCACACCAAGCCTTTTCCTGTCCGTCACCATCTCATTATAGGGAACTGGAGTGCAAAAGTAGAAAGTCAAGAAACACCTGGGATAACAGGCAAATTTGTCTTTGGAGTACGGAATGAAGCAGGGCAAAGGCTAATAGAGTTTTGCCAAGAGAATGCACTGGTCATAGCAAACACCCTCTTCCAACAACACAGGAGAAGATTCTATACATGGACATCACCAGATGATCAACATTGAAGTCAGATTGATTATATTCTTGGCAGCCAAAGATGGAGAAGCTCTATATGGTCAGCAAAAACAAGACCAGGAGCTGAGACCTAAATCAAATCCCTTATGATTATACAGTGGAAGTGAGAAATAGATTTAAGGGACTAGATCTGATAGATAGAGTGCCTGATAAACTATGGATGAAGGTTCGTGACACTGTACAGGAGACAGGAGCAAGACCATCCCCATGGAAGAGAAATGCAAAAAAGCAAAATGGCTGTCTGGGGAGGCCTTACAAATAGCTGGGAAAAGAAGAGAAGTGAAAAGCAAAGGAGAAAAGGAAAGATATAAGCATCTGAATGCAGAGTTCCAAAGAATAGCAAAGAGAGATGAGAAAGCCTTCCTCAGCGATCAATGTAAAGAAATAGAGGAAAACAACAGAATGGGAAAGACTAAAGATCTCTTCAATAAAATTAGAGATACCAAGGGGACGTTGCATGCAAAGATGGGCTCGATAAAGGACAGAAATGGTATGGACCTAACAGAAGCAGAAGATATTAAGAGAGGTGGCAAGAATACACAGAAGAACTGTACAAAAAAAGATCTTCATGACCCGGATAATCACGATGGTGTGATCACTCACCTAGAGCCAGACATCCTGGAATGTGAAGTCAAGGGGGCCTTAGAAAGCATCACTACAAACAAAGCTAGTGGAGCTGATGGAATTCCAGTGGAGCTACTTCAAATCCTGCAAGATGATGCTGTTAAAGTGTTGTGTTCAATATGTCAGCAAGTTTTGAAAATGCAGCAGTGGCCACAGGACTGGAAAAGGTCAGTTTTCATTCCAATCCCAAAGAAAGGCAATGCCAAAGAATGCTCAAACTACCTCACAACTGCACTCATCTCACACGCTAGTAATGTTCAAAATTCTCCAAGCCAGGCCTCAGCAATACATGAACCATGAACTTCCAGATATTCAAGCTGGTTTTAAAAAAGGCAGAGGAACCAGAGATCAAATTGCCAACATCCGCTAGATCATCGAAAAAGCAAGAGAGTTCCAGAAAATATCTATTTCTGCTTTATTGACTATGCCAAAGCCTTTGACTGTGTGGATCACAATAAACTGTGGAATATTCTGAAAGAGATGGGAATACCAGACCAGCTGACCTGCCTCTAGAGAAACCTATATGCAGGCTAGGAAGCAACAGTTAGAACTGGACATGAAACAACAGACTGGTTCCAAATAGGAAAAGGAGTACGTCAAGGCTGTATATTGTCACCCTACTCATTTAACTTATATGCAGAGTACATCATGAGAAACGCTGGACTGAAAGAAGCACAAGCTGGAATGAACATTGCCGGGAGAAATCTCAATAACCTCAGATATGCAGATGACACCACCCTTATGGCAGAAAGTGAAGAGGAACTAAAAAGCCCCTTGATGAAAGTGAAAGAGAAGAGTGAAAAAGTTGGCTTAAAGCTCAACATTCAGAAAACGAAGATCATGGCATCTGGTCCCATCACTTCACGGGAAATAGATGAGGAAACAGTGGAAACAGTGGAAGACTTTATTTTGGGGGGCTCCAAAATCACTGCAGATGGTGACTGCAGCCATGAAATTAAAAGACACTTACTCCTTGGAAGGAAAGTTATCATCAACCTAGATAGCATATTAAAAAGCAGAAACATTACTTTGCCAACAAAGGTCCATCTAATCGAGGCTATGGTTTTTCCAGTAGTCATGTATGGATGTGAGTTGGACTGTGAAGAAAGCTGAGCACCGAAGAATTGATGCTTTTGAACTGTGGTGTTGGAGAAGACTCTTGAGAGTCCCTTGGACTGCAAGGAGATCCAACCCATCCATTCTGAAGGAGATAAGCCCTGGGATTTCTTTGGAAGGACTGATGCTGAGGCTGAAACTCTAATACTTTGGCCACCTCATGCAAAGAGTTGACTCATTGGAAAAAACTATCATGCTGGGAGGGATTGGGGGCAGGAGGAGAAGGGGACGACAAAGGATGAGATGGCTGGATGGCATCACCGACTTGATGGAGATGAGTTTGAGTGAACTCTGGGAGTTGGTGATGGACAGGGAGGCCTGGCGTGCTGCAATTTATGGGGTCGCAAAGAGTCGGACACAACTGAGTGACTGAACTGAACTGAACTGATCACAAAATGTGATTTTACTGCTCTCAAAAATAGTGAAGTAGTCCTAGGTTTTAGGCCCAACTATATTTAAAGACAAATATTAAGTAAATAATATTACAGGTGCTATTCAGATATGGCAAAAAAAATTGTGATGAGTACACAGACAACATAATCCTGGGGTGGTATTTCAAAGTCATCATTTTAAACATTTGTTGTATGGTATTTTGGGTGAACAAAGTCTTAGGGGTGGAAGCCTAATGACTTCAGCATATGTCATTATATTGATTTTTACAGTTATGCTTATTGGGCCTTTGTGATCAAACCCAGTAACATTTATATAGTGCTTACTACAAACCATGATGTTACTTTTTCTTTTTTTTAATTACTTTACTCCACAAAACAATTCCATAATTTCCGTCACAGCTAGGTTGAACTGTGATTTGTACTGAAGTGCCTGCCTCTGTACTCTTAACATCTATGCAATAGTGCATCTCTTGTCACAAAAACAAGTGCCACACGGTGTCAAAGGTGTTCCCATAGCACCTGCCTAATCCTCTCTGTTCTCTTCTGCTGAACCCTGTTATCTCATTGGATACATGAAGTTGGTGGGGAGAGCCAACTCATTACTTACTAAGTTGTATAAATGGATAAATTTCTAAGTACCTGAGATTCTTTAGTCAGTTGAAAACAAAATAGTGAGCCAGTGAGTTGTGAGAAGAGAAAAAAGAAGATAGAATTTCATTAACATTTGTTTCTTATATCATTCTTTTAAAGTTCATTCTTTGTGGTGATTATAATGTCTTTATCCATCAATACAATACCATGTGATGTAATTTATAAATAAATATACATATATTAGGAGTGCTTGAGCAAAACCTTTATACTGATGGGGAAATACTTTTCAGTAATTCCAGATTTTCTCCCTACCTGGGCCCTTCCCTTGGCATATGCAAGTCAACCTGAAAACATGTATGGTCTCCTTAAAAGTCTATGTGTACGTATGAGTTCACTTACTATGCATATTTAAATTCATTAGATCAGCACATTGTCACTAACTGCTGGAATTTATCTCAGATATGAAAGAATATATCATTTTGAGGTTTCATCCACAAGACAAAACCAAAGGCAATATAGCTGATCAATTCAGGGGCTTCCCTCATTGTTCAGTTGGTAAAGAATCTGCCTGCCATGTAGGAAACCTGGGTTCGATCCCTGGGTTGGGAAGATCCCCTGGAGAAGGGAAAGGCTACCCACTCCAGTATTCTGGCCTAGAGAATTCCATGGACTGGATAGTCCATGGGGTCACAAAGAGTCGGTCACGACTGAGCGACTTTCATTTTCACTTTCAATCAGTTCAGAGAAAATATCTGATTGCCTAAAGCAATCCACAAGGTTAGATGAGTGAGCCATTTGGATAGCCATTGAACAAATATTCACATAGCCTTGTGCTAGGTATGGCAGGTGCCACATCCATGTGGCTCTGTTCCCAGGTGACTGATAGTGTACCACAGTCATTAAGAGCTTGGATTCCTGGCTTTTTGACCTTGGGCAGGTTATACAGCCTCTCTGTGTTCAACTGTTCTCATTTGTACAATGGACATAATAACAGTACCTACCTCAAAGGACTGTGTTGAAGGGAAAACTAAATTAATACATTTAAAGTACTTGCCAAAGTGGCATCCCCCAAGGCACCATATTCTCATTGTTGTGTGTGGTGGCTTATTCTATATGTAAACTTGGCTAAGCCTGGTGCCCAGATTATTTGGTCAAACATTATTCTAGATGTGAAGGTATTTTTGATGAGATTAATATTTAAATCAATAGACCTTGAGTAAAGCAGATTATTTATGAAGTGGAGGAGTCTCATCTAAACATTTAAAGCCTCAGTAGAGAAAGACTGACCTCTTCCAGGGAGGAGAAATTCTGCCAGCAGACTGCCTTTGGACTGTACCTGTAACATTTCTCTGGATCTCTAGCCTGCTATTCTACCCTACCCCTGGAGAAGGAGCCCGCTCCAGTATTCTTGCTGGAAAATCCCATGAACAGAGGAGCCTGGCAGGCTACAGTTCATGGGGTTGCAAAGAGCTGAACACGACTGAGCATATACTACTCTATGGACTTTGGGATTTGCTAGCGTCTGCAAACGTGTAAGCCAATTCCTTAAAATCAATCTCATGATCAACATACGCATGCAATATGTACATACATTGAGATACAACATATACATACATTTTACTGGCTCTGTTTCCCTCAAGACCCTGCCTAATGCACCAGAGAATATTAAGCCCTTCCTGCATATTCTTCGGCACTTCAAATAGGATCTCATTTATTCTTCATAAAAGCCACATGACCCTCATTTCACAAATAAGAAAACTGAGCCTAAGAGAGAGAAGTGTCTTGCCCAAGGTCATGCCAGTGAATCTGTGACAGAGTCAGAATTCAATGCCCTCCCCAACTCCTTCTCCTCAAGTAAATGCCATCATAGCTAATTAAAGATTAAAAGGTTAAAAGACGGGTTCTGAGTGGAGTGATTTGTGTTCAGCATACCCACAAGGCTAGGTGACATAGGAATAATTACATGGCTATTTTGCAGTCCTTCCCAAGCTTTTGGGAGATACTAAATGCTAAATAATAAATGCAAAATGAATTTTGCCCATCACTAATTGTAATTCTTGCCTGACTTGAACTGTGGAACTCCTTTAGCGAAGATAATTCACAACACTGTAGACAGAAGCCAACTAGACCTCAAAGAACATGGAGAGCATCCAGCCCTCTTAGTATGAGGCTTACCTGGCAAGCTTTCCTGATAGCTCAGTTGGTAAGCAATCCATCTGCAATGCTGGAGACCCC
This sequence comes from Ovis aries, assembly GCF_016772045.2. Taxonomy (NCBI): domain Eukaryota; kingdom Metazoa; phylum Chordata; class Mammalia; order Artiodactyla; family Bovidae; genus Ovis; species Ovis aries. Next base: position 29,891,446 of record NC_056072.1, read on the forward strand.
GGTTCAATTCCTCCGTTGGGAAGATCTGCTGGTGAAGAGATAGGCAACTCACTGCAGTATTACTGGACTTCCCTTGTGGCTCAGCTGGTAAAGAATCTGCCTGCAATGCAGGAGACCTAGGTTTGATCCCTGAATTGGGAAGATCCCCTGGAGAAGGGAAAGGCACTCCAGTATTCTGGCCTAGAGAATTTCATGGACTGTTATAGTCCATGGGGTCGCAAAGAGTCAGACACAAGTGAGTGACTTTCACTTTCACTTTTCTACCTGACACAGGGGAAAAAGGTTAGCATCTTAAGCTAAATTAGACAAGGTTTTAAGAAGACCAGCTGTGGTTTTTCAGAGGAAGAAATACTTTTCTGAAAGAGACCAGGGGATTAGGTGTTTGATAATGGACTTTCAGCACCTCTCTCCGCCATCAGTGGAACACATTATGGATTAAGCAAATCCATTCAGGTCTCTCCAGTACATAGGACTCTGATTATTGAATGAAGCTTATCAGAGGGTACACCAAAGGCATTCAAACCAGTTCTAGAACCATCAGGGAAAACCAAATTAGCTAGCATTCACAAACAATTTCCTTTTTTGTGCAAAGCTATTTCCAAAAAGAAGCTTCAGAGTTCAAAAGAGCTATGAGGGAATATTTTTGCAATCTGTTCCACTGGCTAACAGATAGAATTTAGCCTTCGCTGGTGATTCTGGTCTTTTTAATTAGTGGCAATAGCAACACTTTACATTGATATGGTGCTTTTGACTTTTAAAGTTGGTCAGGCTCGTTTATCAGCTGATCTGCTTTGTCGTCCTGAGCTATAATTTTCAACAGATAGTCCAAGATAGTCGGCTAACACATCATGAAAAAGGGCATGCTAAGAAGTGTTGTCAGTGTCTTTTTCTATTTCTAAGCAGAATGCAGGTGATGACATGATCTAAAAAAAATGTTCATATCTGAAACAGTTTATCGAGTCCTCACTGGCATAAGATATGAAAGTAAGTGAATAGAGAATACTTGATAATGTAAAAAGAATGTTTAATATCGCAACACTTTCTAAGTATTAAAATGAAAACCAAAGCCAACTAGGAATGATTGGGGTACTTTGTTTGGTGTATATTTCTCTCTGTGAATCTAAGTAATTGAGGATTTACTGTACGCTAATGCTTCTGCAAAATACTAGAACAGAATTAAAAGCAAGGAGCTTAGAACTAGCTTTTGAAAGTTTCATGCTGTGCCTGGTTATAGAAGCATCTTTTGGCTTATAAAACATATTCATATACCCACCATAATAAGTAATAGTTAGATCTACAAACCCTTCAGCTATAAAACTTGCTAAATGGTGTTTAAAACAGCAGGAGAGCCTTTGTCTATACATCTTGTACTACTGTTTTGAATTGTATGAGATAAGATTATATGGCACAGTTCTAAATTATGTGATAGAAGAAGGCAAAAATTCCCAAAATATATGAGACTTCAAACTTAGATTTAGATATTTCACTGTATAAAAAGACAAGTCTGCAAAATGAAATTAATAGAGATATGCTTATGCATGTTTTGAATGTAAATCAAGAAACTAAGACTATGTGATATGTAATTTCCTACCAGGAATAAGACATGAAGATAAATTAGTCAATGAAAGGTACCTGTATACATAAAGCATGTACTGGATTATACTCTTTCATGTTTGGAAAGGGCTTCCTTGATAGCTCAGTTGGTAAAGAGTCTGCCTGCAATGCAGGAGACCCTGGTTTAATTCCTGGGTCAGGAAGATCTGCTGGAGAGGGGTTAGGTTACCATTCCAGTATTCTTGGGCTTCCCTTGTGGCTCAGCTGGTAAAGAATCCACCTACAGTGCGGGAGACCGCGGATGTTTGAAAAGAAAAACTCATTATCAAATAACTATAAGTGGCATATGTCTATATCAGAATCAACTCTTACAAATTTTATACCAAAACTGTAAAAACTTCTTTCTGTCTATAATTAGTCAAAGTTCACACTTCAGTCTTCATCCATAGTATTTCTGTAATTCTCGCTATTAAACTGTAGTCTCCTGCATTGCAGACAGATTCTTTACTGTCTGAGCTACCAAGGAAGCCCACTAACTAACCTCTTCCAAATATGGTGCTGTACAGTTCAAGCACAAATTGGAGGCTTCTTTTGTTTCAGTATGCTCAGCAAAATTACCGTTGTTATTGCCAGAATGATGTCTCCAAATCTCCTTCTATGTATCTTCCATGAGAAGAAAAGACTCTTGTTGTTGCAATGAAAACCAGGTCCACAGCATTATACAGCTTCAGGGATAACATTCACATTTTAGTCTAAATGAATCTCTAAATCGTTTTTGTAGATTATCAGGTAAATGGTGGTGTCCTTGGAGTGATGCAAATCCCCTCAAACTGGCTTAAGCTATGTGTGTGTGCTCAGTTGCTAGGTCGTGTCTGACTCTTTGCCACCCCATGGATTGCACCCTGCCAGGCTCCTCTGTCCATGGCATGTCCCAGGCAAAGATATTGAAGTGGGTTGCCGTTTCTTTCTCCAGGAGATCTTCCTGACCCAGGGATTGAACCCACATCTCCTGCTTAGCAGGTAGATTCTTTACCACTGAGCCACCTACTTGAATTGAAAAGGAACTTAGGCTATAGCAATTAGCAAATGTGAGGAAGGTTACATCAAGAATACAGAGCTTGTCTCTGCTGTTGGACTTTCTCGCTCCACCTTTACAAGGGCCAGACACCTGCAGTTTCAGCCCTGGCTTTGTTCTCACAGTTCATGTACCTAACAAGACAGACCAGATTTGAAAATCTGAATGCCCCATCACCGGCCAGGTATCCACATGCTCTCGAATTAGCTGTGGACACAGAAGTGGTTTTGTGTGGTCCACTTAGCAAAGGAAAGAATCTCTGAGAAAGGGGTATAGATCAAGTGGGTATGTTGGCCACTAAGGTATCTGTGGTCACATAGGTAATGCTAGACTTATCAAGAGATTTTATAGTCTAAGAACCTTCTCATTAGGTAGGAGTCACTAACCCTAAGATACTCCTCTATAACAGTAAACATGTTCTTCATGAGTAGCTTTTATTATTTATTTTAAAACATTAGCTTCCCCTCCCTGTGAGTGAATTACAATTTCCTGCCCCACTGAAGCCAAATTTGGTGCTGTGGCTTGCCTTAGCCATTAAAATGTTAGTGAAAATGACGTCTGTTACATCTGAGCAGAATCTGAGTCATCAGGTACTTTTCTCATTGCTCCTCTCCATCTACCGACATAGAAGCTATGTTTTAAAAGTTCTTCCTCTGGCTTACGTCATAGAAAGATGAGCCAGAACCAGATGTGATCATCTCTGCCATTTGAAGGGATTATTTATCCATTAATATTTAATGTAGTTATCTATATGATTGCATTTAGTTATAGCATTTTAGTATTTTTTTCTGTTTCCACTGTGCCTTTTGATCATGTTTCCCTTTCCTGTCTTCATCTGGTTATGTTGTGGAAGTTCTTGATCCTCTAATATTCTTACTAAGACTGTTGACGGTTTTACTTTGGCAGGCAGTGAACTTGGACAGACTAAGACTCTGAACTCTCTTGCCTATGAAAGACAGTAGCTCAGATTTCAATTTTCTTCTCTTAGCCTTTCTCCAAACTATTTCAAGTCTGCTCCCTGCATGCACTGTTTAGACCTCAGAGACTTGGGCAAAGTGTATGCCCAGAATTTGAGGCTCCTATACACTGGCTCTCTCTCTTCTGGGATTCTCTCCTCACTTTCTAGCACCAGAACCTTTGGCTTTTCAGGCCAGAAAGACAGCAGATTTTCTAGTGGAATTTGAGGCCACCCATGCTGTGACTGCAGTCTGATGTCAGATGAAGCCTAAAAGAGGGAAACTTGTGCTCTGATGATCCTTCTTCCTCATTTTGACTCCCTACTGAAATCTGCCTGCTTTTGCTTACTCTCCAGGTAGTTGCTTTTTTATGTATCTTGTTCAGACATCAACCTTATTATCTGCCAGAAAAGTGGTCAATTAGGGACCTACTTTGTCTTCCTGGAGGTAGAATTCTCTAAAATTTACTCTAAGATAGATGTTTAGTGAGAATTAGAAAGAGGTTTTTCTGATTAAAAGCCATGGAGATTTGAGGATATATTTATTTCTGCAATTTAAGTTACCCTAAACAAACTAACTAGCCAGCCAGGGCAATCTGGAATATTACCACAAATTTCACACTTATACTTGTAAAATCTGTTCAAGGACAAATGAATTTCCCCAAATCATTCTGACTTTATGAGTTTTGCTTTTTATTTATACCATTAAGATATTTTAAATGGAACTCTTTCCTTCTTAATTTCCTCTGCAATCATGAAGAATGATGTCCGTAACATTTGAAAAACCTTCTTTATTCCCCATCTCTGCATTCCATCCTTACCACTATAATCACAGGGTTTGGAGACCAGAAATCAATACCTAAATTGAATGCATATCTACCATACTGTGCCACTGGCAGAATTAGGCCTGGTAAAAATTATGAAATATTTCACTTAAAATTATTGTATGTTTAATTTCTGCTAAAACAGCTAACAAAGAAGGTTAAAGTAGAGATAAAAGCAAATTAGGCAAAGGAATGTATTTTTGGAGGGGTTGCCATTTCAGTGTTTGCTTCCCCTAAAAATGATTCAGTAGAAAGTAGGTCTTTCTTCCTACAATATGGCCAAACAGGTCTTTGGTGTAGATATTGCATATTATATATGATATTACCTTCAATAAAAATGCAAGATTCTGATATGCAAGCTTCAAAATTAGATAACTTTCTCTCTCTTACTTGATTAAAATCATGAAAAAAGAAGTATATGTACCCACCCTTACAAACAAACACTCTTCTTTTTTATTCCCTCTGCTGATTACTTTGCAGTCTAGGATCTAACTGGTGATAAAACTTCCTCATTAAAGTCTATAGGAGGGACTTCCCTGGTGGCTCAATGGTGAAGAATCTGGCTGCCTGTGCACGAAACACGGGCTTGAACTCCTGCATCACAACTACTGAGCCTGTGCTCTAGAGATGGGAAGCAGCCGCTGAGGCTGCATGAAGCAATATTGAAGCCCACATGCCCTAGAGCCCATGCTCAGCAAGAGACGCCCCCGCAATGAGAAGCCACTGCACAGCAACTGGAGGGCAAGCCCTGCCTGCCACAACTAGAGGAAAGCCCACCCAGCAGTGAAGGTCCAGCACAGTTAGACTAAAATAAAGAAACTTATAGGAGACTTATAGATGAGGAGACTCTTTTTGAAATATACCACAGTCTCTGGGCACTGTTGACTTCCATTTAAATTCCAAATCTGAGTGACTGACCGTAGGAGATGTGTTACAGTCATCCTTACAACTTCCTTTTTCCTTGAACACTCATCTATAATTAGTTTTGTAAACAGTCTGGACTCATGTTTCCATAGCTCAACTCACTATTCCAATTTTATTTTATTTTTTTCCTTTACATACTTTCAGCAGATTCTTTCAACCTCTTATTCAACCAGTATTTTTTGAATGGCAACTTTGTGCCAATCTCTGAAGATGCAGGAATGAATAAGACAAAGTTTCAGCCTTCATGGTGTATTCATTCTGGAGGAGAGACAGATGACGAATAAGCACACAAATGATATCATTTCAAGTCGCAGAACATCCTGTTAAGAATGAGTAAAACAGAGGAATGCAGAAGGCAATGGCAACCCACTCCAGTATTCTTGCCTGGGAAATTCCCATGGACAGAGGAGCCTGGTGGGCTACAGTCCATGGCATTGCAAAGTCCATGGACATAACTGAAGCAACGTAGCATGCATGCATGTAAAGCAGAATAAAGGGCTAAAAACCCACTTGAACTTTCTTTTGCCCAGTGATTTCTTAATCTTTGCATCATCACTAATAACCATGACTTTCTGAATGTAAGTAATCCCCACAAAGGGTTTGGTGGCTTACCCACAGGTTGCTTCTACACACCCCAACTTGCTCCACTGACACTGCTCTAATGAGGACATCAAAAAGCTTGCTTTTAAATCCACTGAACACTGCGTGCTTATTTTCTGAGTTGACTGCTCTGCAGTCTCTGACACCAGTCCTCCTTTCCTCATAAAGCTCTCCTCCCTGGGACCATCCCTTATCACGCTTTCTCAGCTTCCTTTGGACTTTCCTCTTCATCTGGCCATCTATTCATTATACACTGGCACCACGTCTAGATGCTTCTACGCAGCGGACAGTGTGTTTTCCCTTGTGAAAGTGCTTGTCACTCAGCGCAGTGAATGCTGTTTGTCTATTTTTCTACTAGACAAGAAGATATTCACTAGTGTGTCTCCAGCACCTGGCGCAGTGGCTGACACATAAGGGTCCTATAAATATTTGATGAATGATTGAACAAATCATTTTCAAAAGGGATGATTTTTTCTTTCTTCTCATTGTGAAACTTCAGAGCAGTAAATACTATATAGTTTAATGGTTAGATTTTATGGCTAAGTATAATTTTGGCTCCAGAGCCAGACTGCCTGTGTTTAAATCTCAGTTCTCCCACTGGCCCAGTTTGGAGTGTTGTATGTATGTGTCATTTTGACATATGACCTGCCTCTGGAGAAACCTGTATGCAGGTCAGGAAGCAACAGTTAGAACTGGACATGGAACAACAGACTGGTTCCAAATAGAAAAAGGAGTACATCAAGGCTATATATTGTCACCCTGCTTATTTAACTTCTATGCAGAGTATATCATGAGAAACACTGGGCTGGAAGAAGCACAAGCTGGAATCCAGATTGCCAGGAGAAATATCAGTAACCTCAGATATGCAGATGATACCACCCTTTTGGCAGAAAGCGAAGAAGAACTAAAGAGCCTCTTGATGAAAGTGAAAGAGGAGAGTGAAAAAGTTGGCTTAAAGCTCAACATTCAGAAAACGAAGATCATGGCATCTGGTCCCATCACTTCTTGGCAAATAGATGAGGAAACAGTGGAAACAGTGGCTGACTTTATTTTTCTGGGCTCCAAATTCACTGCAGATGGTGACGGCAGCCAGGAAATTAAAAGACGCTTACTCCTTGGAAAGAAAGTTATAACCAACCTAGACAGCATGTTAAAAAGTAGAGACATTGTCAACAAAGGTCTGTCTAGTCAAGGCTATGGTTTTTCCAGTAGTCATGTATTGATGTGAGAGTTGGACTGTAAAGAAAGCTGAATGCCGAAGAACTGATGCTTTTGAACTGTGATGTTGGAGAAGACTCTTGAGAGTCCCTTGGACTGCAAGGAGATCCAACCAGTCCATCCTAAAGGAGATCAGTCCTGGGTGTTCATTGGTAGGACTAATTTTGAGGCTGAAGCTCCAATACTTTGGCCACCTGATGCGGAGAGCTGACTCATTTGAAAAGACCCTGATGCTGGGAAAGATTGAGGGCAGGAGGAGAAGGGGACGACAGAGGATGAGGAGTTGGATGGCATCACCGACTCAATGGACATGGGTTTGGGTGGACTCTGGGTGTTGGTGATGGACAAGGAGGCCTGGCATGCTGCAGTTTATGGGGTTGCAAAGAGTTGGACACGACGGAGTAACTGAACTGAACTGGACGTAGATTTCCTCATCAGAAAAATGAGGTTAATAATAGTCTCCATCTCATAAGATTGTTAAGAAAAGTAAAGAAGTAGAATAGTTAAAGATATTGGTACATGGTTTGGCACACAGTGTTGAGTAATCATTGGCTATCAAATGTATTATTATTTGAAGAAGACACTTTTAGTATTACCTCCTAAATAATTTTGTAGTTCATTAAATAGGATGCTTCTGGCTAAAAAAGATACAAAGAAGTCCATCCTAAGTGATTTAAACAGTAAGGAAATATGTTATATGACATAACAGGAAAGGGTGAAACTATCAGCTGTTCAAAGATGCTATCACTATCACACACCTGACTCTACGTCTCTCTGCTCTGTCTTCCTCATGCTGTGTTGTGCTTAGTCACTCAGTCGTGTCCAACTCTTTTCAACCCTTTGGATTGTAGCCCACCAGGCTTTCCTATCCCTGGGATTTCTTTCAGGCAAGAATACTAGAGTGGGTTGCCATTTCCTCCTCCAGGGGGTCTCTCCAACCCAGGGATGGAACCCGCATTTCCTGTGTCTCCTGCACTGCAGGCAGATTCTTCACACATGGAGCCGTTAGGCGAAGGTTTAGCCTTGATTCTGGAGTACCTTGTGATTGCCACCAGGCTGTCAGTGGCGAATGGAGCTGCCTGCGGCTTTATTCTCGACCACCTGATGAGAGGGAGAAGCCACACCTCCAAGCATGAAATGTAAATTTTTCCTTCATTCAGATTGGATCAATCTTACTTGTGAGACCAATCAGAATCCTGGAGCATGGGGGCATGGGGCACGGGGCCAGATGACTTGTGATTGACTCGGATTCACCCCCAGAGCCTTGTCTTGGATTGCATCCCCTTGAGTCAGGAGACATGTACAGTGGTGAATACTTGACCAGAGTGTGGCTTCTATTAGGAATAAAAATAAGGGGAATAGAGACTAACTGGACAACCAGCAATGTTTACGACATGCACTATTGCTGTCAGAAAATGTGGAAGTGAAGTGAAGTGAAGTCGCTCAGTCGTGTCCAACTCTTTGCGACCCCATGGACTGTAGCCCACCAGGCTCCTCCATCCATGGGATTGACCAGGCAAGAATACTGGAGTGGGTTGCCATTTCCTTCTCCAGGGGATCTTCCCAACCCAGGGATCGAACCCAGGTCTCCCACATTGCAGGCAGACGCTTTAACCTCTGAGCCACCAGGGAAGCCCTATTAATCACGAGGATGAGCTCTAACATGTTGCATTGTGCCTAGAAACTATGTTTCCAGATGTAAAAAGCAAACATATATTTATATTCACTACTATTGAGAGATTATTTTGTGCCAGACACTATGTTAAGTTCTTTACATATGCAATTTACTTCAAACTTCACAACCACCCTCACTCATTTATTTAATCAAGCAAATATTACTGAACACCAACCATATTTCAGGCACTCTCTAGTCACTAGAAACATTAGTCAAAAAAAGACCAACCCCCAGCCCTCAAATGCCCCACATTCTATAAATGGGAGGCTGCAGCCAAAAAGGACTGAATTTCCCTGAATCACAAAGTGTTAATGTGACAGGTCTGGGAGTTGAATATGGGGAGTTCGGCTCCAAAGCCAAGAGTGGACTGTGGCAGGAAAATGTCTACATGGCCCTAAGGGGAATAATATAAATTTGAGAGAAGAGATTAACTGAAATTCAGACATAGTACTGAGCCAATCCTGGGCAGCTGAATTTAGTCCTAAGAGACTTTCAAGACTTGGTGGAGAGTTGACCTTAGAAAGGAGAAGTTCATTTTCAGAGGAAGGAAGAAACAGAGGATAAATACAAAAGGGGGTTAGCAGGCTTCTCAGATACAAGGTTCCTGTGACACTTGGACACAGTCCCAGCAAAATTAGCCAAAGAACAGGGTTTGTTGTCTTTGTGGGAGTCATTACCTGCAGTACTGGGCTCATTTCAACCAGGGTTTCTCAACCTTGGCATTACTGACATTTGGAACTGGATCATTCTTTGCTGCGGCGGCTGTCCTGTGTGTTGTAGGGTGTTTACCAGCATCCCTATCCTCTACCAACTGGAGGCCAATTATACCTCCCCCAAGTTATGGCAATAAAAATATCTCCAGAGATTGCCAAATATCTCCTGGAGGACAAAGTTTCCCTCGGTTGCAAGGCACTGCTTTAAGCCATTACCTTTTTCGTTCAAAAAGCCCTGGATTGGGAAGATGCCCTGAAGGAGGAAATGGCAACCCACTCCGGTTCTCTTGCCTACAGAATTCCATGGACAGAGGAGCCTGGAGGGCTATAATCCATAGGGTTGCAAAGAGTTGGATATGACTGAAGCAACTTAGCACACACACATACATATACATATACACACTCACGTATATGTGTACATGTATATGTACAAATCACAGAAGAAACTCACTGTAAGTGTACATTAGATAAGTTCTTTCTCACTATATATCTGAGTTTCCAGATCTACACACGGAGAAAGTTAAGAAATAAGACATGTAAGGTATCTTACATAAGATAACTCCGAAGTTTTTTTTTTTCTTTTAAAATTAGAAATAATCCATGATTCACTGAAAACTTTTTTGAGTTCCCCTCCCCCTTAACCAATGATTCAGTTTACAAAAGTGGGATTTGAATCAAATTTTGGAAAAATAGGTCTATAGAATGAAGCATACTCTTTTTCTTTCCAAAAATCTCATTGAGTAACATAATTATTTTAAGGTAGAAAATTGTCATTGATCTGTGTATTTTAAAATTCTATAAGGTGATTGTGCCATCACTGATTCACAGTGACATCATTATCTTCTGAAAGCATTCATGATCAAGTCCTCTATGTTTATTCTGCAGTTGACATGGCCACAGTCAAAGAGAATATGCCAAGAAAAGGTCAGTCAATGCTGAGGTGAATCCATTTGCATAGAAGAAAAAAAGGAGGAGGCTGTTTCCATGGCTTCTGAGAGAAGCAAAGAGAGAAATGTAAAAAATGAAAACTAGTTTGCAGTGGCAAACAAAATGAACTGGTCTATAAATATTTCATAATTTTAGCCTCATGAAGTCTCATTGTTTGGTGGTTAGCTTTATGATGAGTAATCATGGGTTGCTTTATGTTTGTTTCTGGCTTTTTCTGCTGATCTCTGTACCATCCATATCTGAAATAGCACCCACTAATTTCTTTTTCATTTACCTCATTCTGATATAGAGAGAATATATGTAGTCATCAAGTAGGGAGTTAGAGATGTAGATGTACTATCCAATTTAAACATATAAAGTACATTTTTAGAGTCAAAGTCTGTAAAAATGAAAAGTGAAAGATAAACACTTTGGTGATGCTTTTCATTAGAAATAGAATAATTTTGAAGATAGCTTCTGGTTTCCCAAGAGGTTGAGAAGGTTCTCCTAGGAGAAGTTATGTTTCAGTTATCTTCTGTCTTGGGAAGACTGTATCACTCATTGGTAGCTGAGGTATGTAGAGAGTAATCCTCTTGGCTCAGAAATGAAGAAACCCCCTGGGCTCAGAAGTGGGACACCCATCTCTTGCTTTTGCCTGTGCACGTCCGTCCTCTCTTCCTTTGTTACCATCACCTTTATCTTCTTCAGAGAACCACCTGTTTCTCACCTTAAGTTCGGTTGGTCTGGTAGGACTGCCCTCACATGTCTATCATCATCGTCACTCCTCCATATCACAAGCCTGTCCAACAACACAGCCCGTTGCTGTGGCTACAATGATGGGTTCAGAGACGAACATATAACCTCAAAGGGTCCACTGAAACCCAGTCTTAGGATCTCTGATAAAATTATTGGAGAGAAGGACTTGCCCTTGGTCCTTCAAATTTCCAGAGTACATAAATTCTTTCCCTTTGCTTGAGCCAGCTTGAATTCAATTTCATTAGTCTATCGCTGTTGCTGTTCAGCCGCTCAGTCATGTCCAACCCTTTGCGACCCCATGGACTGCAGCATGCCGGGCTTCCCTGGCCTTTACCATCTCCCAGAGCTTGTTCAGACTCATGTCCATTGAGCTGGTGATGCCATCCAACCATCTCATCCTCTGTTGTTCTTTTCTCCTCCTGCCTTCAATCTTTCCCAGCATCAGGATTTTTGTAATGAGTTGGCTCTTCCTATCAGGTGGCCAAAGTATTGGAGTTTCAGCTTCAGCATCTCTCCTTTCAGTGAATATTCAGGACTGATTTCCTTTAGGATTGACTGGTTTGATCTCCTTGCTGTCCAAGGGACTCTCAAGAGTCTTCTCAAGCACTGCAGTTCAATAGCATCAATTCTTCGGTGCTCAGCCTTCTTTATGGTCCAACTGTCACATCTATACATGACTCCTGGAAAAACCGTAGCTTTGACTAGACGGACCTTTGTTGGCAAAGTCATGTCTTTGCTTTTTAGTATGCTGTCTAGGTTGGTCATAGCTTTACTTCCAGGGAGCACACATCTTTTAATTTCACTGCTGCAGTCACCGTCTGCAGTGATTTTGGAGCCCAAGAAAATAAAGTCTGTCACTGTTTCCACTGATTCCCTGTCTATTTGCTGAGAGGTGATGGGACTAGATACCATGATCTTTGCTTGGTGAATGTTGAGTTTTAAGCCAACTTTTTCACTCTCCTCTTTCACTTTCATCAAGAGGCTCTCGCTTTCTGCCATAAGTGTGGTGTCATCTGCATATCTGAGGTTATTGATATTTTTCCTGGCAATCTCGATTACAGCTTATGCTTCGTCCAGCCCAGCATTTTGCATGGTGTACTCTGCATACAAATTAAATAAGCAGGGTGACAATATACAGCCTTGACATACTCCTTTCCCAGTTTGGAATCAGTCTGTTGTTCCATGTCAAGTGCTAACTGTTGCTTCTTGACCTGCATACAGACTTCTCAGGAGGCAGATTAGGTGGTCTGGTATTTCCATCTCTTTAAGAATTTTCCACAGTTTGTTTCATTAGCACTTGCAGTTTAAAGGTTCTTGAGGGATTCACAAGTCAAGTTCTATAGAACCTGGAACAGACTATGGGATCATAGATGCTGCGGAATGAAGTGGAAGAAGAACTCATGTTTGTTTAAGGATCTGTACGTTGCTGGCATAACTACAAAACACAAGCTAGGAAGTGATTAACAAAAAAATCAGTGAGTATTTGGAGGGGGACACATAAGGGCTTCAGAAGCACAATGCAGTGTTTAAATGATGAACCTGGCTGATGGCCACAGGGACTTGGGTTTATAGAATTTTTAAATGTACATATGTATTTTATACTTTCATCTTTAGATTATATGTGTCCATTTTTTCTGAAATTAAGAAACTTGTGCAAAACCACAGAGCTTGTAAATGGAGTGATATTAGTCCCTAGTTCACTGGGTTGGGAGGATTAAATGAGACAAAGCAAGTAAGGCTTTATGATCCTGCCAGACACATAGAAAGTACTTGAGGGATGTTAGATGTTGGTCTAATAATAACTGGGGATGTCTGGAGACTTATAGAAGATAATGCATTTTAAACATGTAGCACAATTTCTGGCATCTAGTAAGTGCTAATTTTAATATTTGTTGTTATCATTTTCATCAGAACTAGTTCCTGTGTTTTCCCGACTGGCATGTCTTCTGTAGAAGTGGGTCATCCATGGTGTTTGTGGGCTCAGTGTTTTTGTCCTATCATTCAGGCTCTTGTAGCCTAATACATTTTGTTCAAAAAGGATAAGGGTAGAGATACTGGTCCATGTGGGCATGCTCCGTCACTCAGTCATGGCAACTCTTTGCACCCCAATGGACTGTAGCCTGCCAGGCTCCTTTGTCTGTGGGATTTCTCAGGCAAGAATACCTGAGTGGATAGCCATTTCCTCATCTTTTGAATTCTTTTCCAGCCTTATGTTTCAAAGATCTTTACAGCAGTGTAGAAAATTTTAAATTTGTGTCAGTACTGTTCCATAGAGGAATTGCTAGCCATGTGTGGCTATGTAAATTTAAGTTAAATTGAAAATTTCCTTCCTCAGTTGTACCAGTCACATTTCAAGTGCTCTGTAAGCGTATGTGACTAGTCATATTGTCCTGGACCACATGGGTATGGAATTCTTCCATCACTGTGGAAAGTTCTATTGAATTGCACTGTGCTATATGGGGAGTGATTGAAACCAAAACTGGAAAAGCCTAACACCCTCCATTTATAGAACTGAGAGGGAATGCACTTTGGGAGGAAGGCTTCCTGGCTGTGTCCCAAAAGAGGTCACAAGTGGATGCCTCATCTTGAGGCAGTAATGATCATACAAAGTCTCCCTGAACCTTGCAGACTCAGAGCCTGACCTGTCTGCTTCTGAAGAGAAAGAGCAGGGCACTTATGATAACCAAGCCTCCTTGGTGTGAGTCCTGAAATTAGAACACCAGTCTGTTGATACTGGATATAAACCCTCACTGCCCAAGACCTTAGCACTCAGGCCCTCTGGCTCCCACACCTTCTCCTCCCCTGTTTAAGGAGAGAGCTCCAGCAATCCAGAGTGAGAGCAAGAACAGTGGCTTGTGTGACTGAATGTGCTTTTCACCAAGTTCAAGGGAGACCGGCCCATCACTGGAGACAGACTGCTACATTCTCAGGCTGGGTACCCTCAGGCCTCCTGATGATGGCCAGCATTGCTGAATTATACTTTGAGGCTGTTCCTTCTCTTTCTTTCTTTCCTTCTTTATATCTTTCTTCTCTAAACACCTTATTTTGAAATAATTTCAGAGTCACAAGACATTGCAAAAATAATACATAGAGTTCCTGAGTCCCCTTTACCCACTTCCCCCAACAATAGCATCTTACATATTCAGAGTCCATTGTCAAGACGAGGGCATTGATGCTGGCACGTTATCCTTTTCCTTGAATAACAGCAAATGTTTTATTGGGTCCTCACAGTGTATCAGGCATATTGCCATTCATTTCTTGTAACAACCCTCTGCTGTAAATATTCTTATTATTAGCTCTGTTTTATTGATAAGAGAACTGAAGCTCTGAGACCTTCAGTATGTTTCCCAAGGCTAGTCAGGTCATAAATGGCAGAGCTGGGACTAGACTCCATCAAGTCTGACTCCAGAGTAACATTCTTTAAATACAAATCAATGTTAAAAATTTTTAACAAGCAGGCCTCAAAGGTCAGACTGGAAGGCCTTTCAGCCTTTCACAGCCTACATCTCTGAGTTGATTCAGTGTCTGCCCAGTCTGCACTGCCCCAGTAGGGGGAGAGGGAGCTGTTGACTAGAGCCCCCAATTTTTTTTTCAGTTTTTTAGAGTGTCTTTTCATTGTGGTAAAAGTCACATAATATAGAACATCCTATGTTAACCATATTTAACTGTACATTTCAGTTAGAGCCCCAAAGTTTTGACAACAAACTACTAAACCCAAAATTTGCTCAAACTTTGAATAAATGTATAATAATATTTAATAAAAGTAAATAATAGCATGCAAAATATGACGTGTACTGCAGGGTAGTTGTCTGTTTCAGACTCTTTAACTTCAAGAGCTTGTCGTTGATATATCATGACTGATTTTAATTGGGGCAAACATTCAAAGTTTAAAAAAAGAACCTCACTAGGTCTGATTTTGAAAAAAAAAAAACAGAAAAATTACAAACATGCATTTAGAAGTAGGTAGATAATAATACAAAAGAATATGCAATGGTACTAGCTGACATTTCCAAAGATTCTTATATATGCCCTGTCCTGCGCTAGGCACATAGATACTTAGATATGTTATTTCCTTTTTTTCTTACTGTATGATAGCAGCATCATTATCATCTTTGTAACATAATAGCTAACGAGGAGAAAGAAATGGCATCATTATTCTTGCCTGGGGATTCCCATGGACAGAGGAACCTGGTGGGCTGCTGTCCATGGGGTCGCACAGAGTCAGACACAACTGAAGCAACTTTGCATGCATGCATTGGGGAAGGAAAGGACAACCCACTCCAGCGCTCTTGCCTGGAAAATCCCAGGGACGGGGGAGCCTGGTGGGCTGCCGTCTCTGGGGTCGCAGAGTCAGACAAGACTGAAGTGACGCAGCAGCAGCAGCTAACAAACCAAGATTGGGTGTATACTGTATGCCTTGTGATCTGCTAAACACTTTATGTAGTCTCACTTAATACTTTCAATTCTTGTTATTACTACTTACCAGTCATTTTCTGCCTTTTAGGTGGGTATAAGGATGCCCATAGCTGACATTTATTGAGCTCTTGCAATGATGCAGTCAGTGGATCACATGTGTTCCTCATTCCATTTACTTCTCATTGCAGCCCTCAGGCGGGAGGCATCATTATTCCCATTTTACAGATGAAGAGGCTGAGACTCAGAGCCACGAAGTAACCAAGAGCAGGTGAAGGAGCCCTGATTCATATGCAGATGTGTCTCTCAAGTGGCTGGGGTCTACACCCCACATGCCTTCAGGTTTTAGAAGAGAAAATTTAATGTGGACTGCAGCCCTTTGGAGTGGGAGACCATGCGCAGCTTTGACTTTGAAGAGTGAATAAGCAGTGAACCAGGTGAGCAACAACCCTGCCGAAGCAAATGCTGAAGGGATGCTTGTGGGTGCTGCTACTTGCGTAACCTCAGGAAAGAAACCTGCCTGGTTAGAATTCCAAGGTGAGACTGCTGGCCAGGAAGGCTGGGTTCAAGTCACAGGGAATCTTCCACACTTTTCAGAGGAGTGTGGACTTAATGAGATGAGCTCTTCATTTCAGAAATCAATTTAGGGCTTTGAACATGTTAATGGTAAAACTGTGGCTCTCCACAGAACCATCTGGAAGCAACATGCAGTGTTGGCTGATTCTCATTGCACTCTTCTCCCTACAGGGATACAGCAGGGTTTCTGGCAAAGACAGCTGCCTTCTCTTTCCCATTACAGCTGCCACTGCCCTCTCTGCATGTAAAAGTAAGAAAATCAGGAAGAATTTTATATGGCAGGGTTCTGATCAAAACTTGGCTATTCCACTAGAAAAAAAAGTTTGAAATCTACTGTTTTACACCAACAGTGTATCTGAGTTCAGTTCAGTTCACTCACTCAGCCCTGTCTGACTCTCTGCAACCCCATGGACTATAGCATGCCAGGCTTTTCCGTCCACCAACTCCTGGAGCTTGCTCAAACTCATGTCCATCAAGTCGGTGATGCCATCCAACCATCTTATCCTCTGTCATCCCCTTCTCCTCCCGCCTTCAATCTTTCCCAGCATGAGGGTCTTTTCCAGTGAGTCAGTTCTTTGCATCAGGTGGCCAAAGTATTGGAGTTTCAACTTTAGCATCAGTCCTTCCAGTGAATATTCCGGACTGATTTCTTTTAGGATTGACTGGTTTGATCTCCTTGCAGTCCAAGGGACTCTCAAGAGTCTTATCCAACCCCGCAGTTCAAAAGCATCAAACCTTTGGTGCTTGCTGCTGCTGCTGCTAAGTCACTTCAGTCATGTCCGACTCTGTGTGACCACATAGATGGCAGCCCACCAAGTTCCGCCGTCCCTGGGATTCTCCAGGCAACAACACTGGAGTGGGTTGCCATTTCCTTCTCCAATGCATGAAAGTGAAAAGTCAAAGTGAAGTCTCTCAGTCGTGTCCAACTCTTAGAGACCTCATAGACTGCAGCCTCCCAGGCTCCTCCATCCATGGGATTTTCCAGGCAAGAGTACTGGAGTGGGGTGCCACTGCCTTCTCCGTCTTTGGTGCTTAGCTTTCTTTATGGTCCAACTCTCACATCCATACATGACTACTGGAAAAACCATAGCTTTGACTAGACGGACCTTTGTTGGCAAAGTAATGTCTCTGCTTTTTAATATGCTGTCTAGGTTTGTCATAGCTTTTCTTCCATGGAATAAGCATCTTTTTTAATTTAATGATTGTAGTCACCATCTGCAGTGATTTTAGAGTCCCCCAAAATAAAGTCTCTCACTGTTTCCATTGTTTCCCCATCTATTTGCCGTGAAGTGATGGGACCAGATGCCATGATCTTCGTTTTTTGAATGTTGAGTTTTAAGCCAGCTTTTTCACTCTCCTCTTTTGCTTTCAAGAGGCTTTTCGGTTCCTCTTCGCTTTCTGCCGTAAGTGTGGTGCCATCTGCTTATCTGAGGCTATTGATATTTCTCCCGGCAGTCTTCATTCCAGCTTGTGCTCCATCCAGCCCGGCGTTTCTCATGATGAACTCTGCATATAGGGCTTCCCTGGTGGCTCAGACGGTAAAGCGTCTGCCTGCAACGCGGGAGACCCGGGTTCGATTCCTGAGTTGGGAAGATCCCCTGGAGAAGGAAATGGCAATCCACTCCAGCACTCTTGCCTGGAAAATCCCATGGACGGAGGAGCCTGATAGGCTATAGTCCCTGGGGTTGCAAAGAGTCGGACACGACTGAGCGACTTCACTTTCACTCTGAGTATAAGTTAAGTAAGCAGGGTGATAATACACAGCTTTGACGTACTCCTCTCCCAATTTGGAACCAGTCTGTTGTTCCATGTCCGGTTTTAACTGTTTCTTCTTAACCTGCATGCGGATTTCTCAAGAGACAGGTAAGGTTGTCTAGTATTCCCATCTCTTTAAGAATTTCCCACAGTTTATTGTGATCTACACAGTCAAAGGCTTTGGCATAATCAATAAAGCAGAAGTAGATGTTTTTCTGGAACTCTCTAGCTTTTTGATGATCGAGCGGATGTTGGATATTTGATCTCTGGTTCCTTTGCCTTTTCTAAATCCAAGTTGAATATTTGGAATTTCACGGTTCACATATTGTTGAAGCCTGGCTTAGAGAATTTTGAGCATTACTTTACTAGCGTGTGAGATGAGTGCAATTGTGCAGTCATTTGAACATTCTTTGGCATTGCCCTTCTTTGGGGCTGGAATGAAAACTGAACTTTTCCAGTCCTGTGGCCACTGTTGAGTTTTCCAAGCTTGCTGGCATATTGCGGGCAGCACTTTCTCAGCATCATCTTTTAGAATTTGAAATAGCTCAACTGGAATTCCATCACCTCCACTAACTTTGTTTGTAGTGATGCTTCCTAAGGCCCACTTGACTTCACATTCCAGGATGTCTGGCTCTAGGTGAGTGATCATACCATCATGATTATCTCGGTCATGAAGATTTTTTTTGTATAGTTCTATGCATTCTTGCTACCTCTTCTTAATCTCTTCTGCTTCTGTTAGATCCATACCATTTCTGTCCTTTATTGTGCCCATCTTTGAATGAAATGTTCCCTTGGTATCTTTAATTTTCTTGAAGAGATCTCTAGTCTTTCCCCTTCTATTGTTTTCCTCTATTTCCTGTGTCTGAGATCAGTATACAAATCAGACTGGCTACTGATTAAAATAATATAACACCAAATCCGTGTACAAATCTCTGTATTTAAGATCAGTGTACAAATCAGACTGGCGATTGATTAATTTAAAAATAATGTGACAGCTGGAATCCCTGGGTGCCGGGATTAGATTTGGAAGTTTTCATCAGCTTTGAGGACTGTTAGACCCTCAGAAGAGGTGGGGTTCTAAAGCCCCATCCCCTCTGCAATGCTTGGATGAACCATCCAAAACTCATCTGATCACACTCCCTTCCTGCTCCTATATCTCCACCTATTAGAATGAGGGTCTGTTAAACAGCAGCCCAAGAGAAAATGGGAGAAAGATTGCTGTAGTAATATCATTAAAGTGTCACTGCTGTGGATCATTGGCTAGGGCTCAGAAATATTTTCATTATGGTGAATTTCATCTATCAGCTCAAAACATTTTACAAGTAAACAAATGAGTTACCAGTTTACCTCCTAGGATTCTTCAAGTGAGAGTTTATCCCACCAAAAGTAGTTTTTCAACAACCACCCCCACCCACCAGCCTATGCTATCCTTTTTGCTAATTCATAAGCCAAATGTTGATCATACTTTTATATACATTTAGCAAACCCCAACTCCGCCAAATTGTGTGAACAGCAATTGACCCCAGTAGACAGAGATCCAGGGTGCTTTAACATGATGCACAATTTCCTGATCCTCTCTCTTACTGTAGGAATGTAAGAACCAGCCACTGCCATGACGCAACATACATGGCACGAATATACATAACATAGTAACATAGTCTTCTGTTTTTTGGAAATGTGTTTATAACTGTTTTGTGGATGGGTTCCCATACCTCAAACAGGTGTAAGTTTGATAAAAGAAACAAAGAAAAAACATCAACAAAAAAAACCTGAACTAGGAGGCAGGAGAAGCATGACCTACTCCCAGCTCAGTCTCTCTCTTCCTATGAGATGGCATCTTTTTATTTCATCCATTTCCTCATCCATAAAGCAAGTTAGATGAATTAGAGTATCTGAGCATTTCTTTTATTTTTTAATGAGCTCATCTAAGACTGGCTGCATGTCCAAAACACTTACTGTAAAGTTAGTGGATTTTTGGTTAAGGCTGTCTTGTGCTCAAGACAGGAGTTTAAATTTGCCTAAAACTTTACATCTGATATGTGCAAAAACTTGTTGTTTGGTCACTAAGTCATATCTAACTCTCTGTGACACCATGAACTGTAGCACACCAGGCTCCCCTGGCCTTCACAATCTCCCAGAGTTTTCTCAAATTCATGTTCATTGAGTCTGTGATGCTATCTAACCATCTCCTCCTCTGCTGTCCCCTTCTCCTATTGCCCTCAGTCTTTCCCAGCATCAGGGTCTTTTCCAATATGTCGGCTGTTCACATCAAGGGCCAAAATATTGGAGCTTCAGTTTTAGCATCAGTCCTTCCAGTGAATACTCATGGTTGTACTCTACCCTAAATATTTTGTAAATGCTCTGTGGAACCAAGTTGGGCTGGTGTCTTCTTACAGGACTTCTCAGGGCTTTTAATGAGTCCTTACAAAGTCATCAAAATCATTTGATTATAAAACTCAATATTTTTCTAAGAAAGAACATTCACTGGTTAATGCTGTGTTAGAGCCCTCAGCCTCCAACCTTTTCACTCTGCTGAACTTTCTGCTTAAAACTGCAAGCAGGATGCCTTTGACAGACTACTTATGAGATCAGAGGTACGAGTCTTACCTTAGACTTCTCATAGATAAACCTATAAAGCAGAAATGTTGACTGCCTCTTTCCTTTTAAAAAAAATTATTTATTTGTATTTATTCATTTATTTGGCTGCACCAGGTCTGAGTTGTAGAAATCAGGTCTTTGGTCTTCGTTGCATCATGCAAGATGTTTTGGCTGCAGCATGAAAACTCTTAGTTGTGGCATGATGGATCTAGTTCCCTAACCAGGGATTGAACCCAGGCCCCCTGCATTGGGAGTGTGGAGTCTTAACCACTGGACCACCGGGGAAGTCCCTGATCACCTCTTTCCTTTACAAAACAACAACAACAACAACAACAACAACAAAAATAATATATATATATATATATAAATCTGTTCTTTAGGGAACCCTCAAACAGAAAGTCTAGAATTATACCTGTTTTCTGCTGCTTTGTTTTTTAAGTCTTGATCTCCCAGTTGAGAGAGAGAAAAGGTTTTAAGATGAGTTTGAGAAAAATTCACAGCATAGTGACTAATTCTTCTGGTTGCTGGTACCTAAATTACTTATACCAATGTTTAATTAAAGCATATAATAAGGAAGAATAACATTGAAGTTTTGGGCATAAAACCAACTTGGGTTGAAACTCAGCTCTACTACGTAGAAGTGATTGTAATTCTGTGTAACATGGTTAATCTCTCTGAATCTCACTTTTCTTATTTGTAAAACAGGGATTGTAAAAGCTGCCCCATAGGGTAACTGAGGGTATGATAGAAGATGTGTTGAGATTTATTGAGCTCCAACCATAGGCAAAACATAAGAAAGTTAGCTTTACATTTAGGAATGTAGACTGTTAACTGGTTTGTGCCTAAAATTCCTCTACCTGGATGCCTTATTGTTTCACATCATTTCCCTCAATAGAAAAATAAATATGATTAAATTTAGAGGAGAAAAATAAATTGCTAAATAAAATTTAGCATAGGTTAGCAAATAAATGTTGATCTAGAATAATAGGGAAGTAATTACCTAGCCCTGTTTTCTATCTTTAAAAAAATGGCTTTACTGTGTGAGACTTGCTCTCTCTCTGGAAAGTACCAGATATGCTACAGATTTGCATAACAATCCCTCCCTTTTAATGAAATATGTGATATATAAGCTTTAGCCTTAAGGCCCTTCTTCAATGCTAAAAATGAATATTAAAGACTTTCAGCATTATAATGAATAAAACTTAAATCTTTGAGAACCCAGTGTTCATCCTGACCCCTCATATTATTTCAAATGTATTTTGTACTAATTGTTTTGGGAAAACTCTTTCTCCTAGATTAATATTTCAACTGTTTTAAAATAGGTAAACTTTATTGTACATTATCACTTGAATAGAACAAATAATTTTTGTGCCTCCATAGACAATTGGCTTTCAAGTTGAGGCATGGTGATTTATTTTTAAAAATAAAGAGAAATCATCAGCATTGAAATAGATTAAAATAGATGTCTTACTTAGAATTATAAAAGCAATTCCATTTTCATATGTCACATTTAAAGCACAGTTATTATTTTAAAAAGATATTTCAGACTGATATTATGGGTTTATTAACAAGAAAAGCCACTGTGTAATAATAGTACAGTGATAAAGGATAAAGGATGAAAAAACAAGCAGAATATCATCTATTTTACTTTTTTGAACCTGTCTCAATGAAAATCATTTACACAAAGACAAATGGGACCCAGTTATTAAGTTACCAGGCTCACCTATTATTCTGTAATACTTGGAAGTCTTAAGAATATGACACACAAAAAAGTAAGTCATCAAGCAAGCTGTAATCACTTTTAAACCTGGAACTTCATATACAAGGGTCATGAAAGAGCTCTTCATGTATACATATATATATGAAAAGGTTTTAGACCCCCAGCTCAAGACAGCAGATTAAGCATACATTTATTTTGTGCCTCAAATTCTACTGACAAATATTTATTGAGCACCTATGATGTAATGGGCAATTGAACTGAAAATACGTCTAACAGGGTGAACACGACAGTGGTCTATCAGGAAGCTAGCACCTGGGGCAAATTCCCAGACTCAGGAAGCAGAGAATTAAACTGAGAAACCAGAGAGAGCATCAAAAGTACAGCCTGTAACAAGCTCAAGAAAATTTGGTGGTAATGAATTTGCCCTAAAATGAAAGAAAGCAATAGAGAAACTCCACACACCTCCTTATTCCCTAAAGCAGGAATCAGCAAAATCTATAAAGGGCCAGATAATAAATGTTTTTAGCTTTGTGGGCCATACAATCTTTCTCTCGAAAGCACTCCAGTCTTCTCTTGCAGGGTAAAGCAATCATAGGCAACATTTAAGTGTGTTGTGTAGCTGTGTTCTAATAAAACTTTATTTATAAAAATAAGTAGTAGATCAGAGTTTGCCAAGCCCTGATCTAAATTTTTACCATAGTGTCTATATTATAAAGAAATGGACAAATAAAAAATAATTTAAAGGGGATATATATGGCCAGAATTTTATCTCTAGTCCAGCCTCTTCTCTGCATCCCAGGTCAGTCTGGCTGCCCTTTTCCACATCCAGGTAATTCCTGCACCCCAGCATATCCAGTGTTAATGAGTTATATGTAATGAATCCTTGTGATGAATCTTGCCCTTTCCTTTTCTGCTCTTTATCTCAATCAATAGTAGGCTCTGCCTGTTTCACTGCTTGAATGAATCAGTTCCTTTCTCTCCCTCTTTCCTGTCAACAACAGTAGCAGAAGTCCCCTAGACCACTGCCCTACCATCAGGCCCGCGCTCATCCACCCGTTTGTCTATCCTCTATCCATCTACCCATCCACCCATCCACTCATTCATCTATCCAATCTCTTCTCCACATTTTCAGTAATTTGTTCACCAAAAGTTTGTTGAGTGCCTTCTACATACCAGCCACACTTCCAGATACTGGACTTAAACTGGTGAACAAAAGATATATATATATATTTTTTTAAATCCCATTTTGTGGAGCTTCTATTTTGGTCTATGTGTGAAGACAGTGGGGCAAGACAATAAATATAAGATACAAGCAAATAATGTAGTTCTAGAAGGTGTTAAGTGCTAGAGGAGAAGGCAAAATATGAAAAGGAGTAGAGTGAGGGCCATCTGGAGTGCTGGGGCAGTTCAGTTCCGTTTAGTTGCTCAGTCATGTCTGACTCTTTGCAACCCCATGGACTGCAGCACGCCAGGCTTCCCTGTCCATCACCAACTCCTGGAGCTTGCTCAAACATATGTCCATCAAGTCAGTGATGCCATCCAACCTTCTCATCCTCTGTCGTCCCCTTCTCCTCCTGTCTTCCATCTTTCTCAGCATCAGGGTCTTTTCCAATGAGTCAGTTCTTCACATCAGGTGGCCAAAGTATTAGAGCTTCAGCTTCATCATCAGTCTTTCCAAGGAATATTCAGGACTGATTTCCTTTAGGATGGACTGGTTGGATCTCCTTGTAGTCCAAGGGACTCTCAAGAGTCTTCTTCAACACCACAGTTCAAAAGCATCAATTCTTCAGTGCTCAACTTTATGGTCCCACTCTCACATCCATACATGACTCCTGGAAAAACCATAGCTCTGACTAGACCTTTGCCAGCAAAGTGAGGTCTCTGCTTTACTGTGCCAGGGCAGTTGTGCATTTATCAAGGTGGTTGGAAGAAGCCTCTTTAAGGTGAGGATAGAGCAAACACTTGAAGGACTGAGTCAGTTGTGTTCCTGTCTGCCATGAGGAAGGGCAGCCCTGACAAAGAGAAGTTTCAGACAAAGTTCCCGGAGTGGAAACCTACCTGTTGTTCTCGGAACCTCCAGGAGGCCAGTGTGGCTGGAGCAGAGCTGGCAGGAAGACACTCAGTCATCGTATCATTGTAGTAGATGAGGCAAAGACCTAAACTCTGTGAAGGGGACCAGAAAACACTACAGGTTTTGAGCAAAAGGTCTGTCTTAAAAGAAGAGTTGAGGCAGCTGGGGGGATGATGGGATGTAGAGGGCAAGAGTGAGACCAGGAGGCTAGTCAGAAGGCAATGCCAGTCATCCAGGCTGGAGATGATGATGGCGGCAAACAAGAAGGGTGGTCATGACAGAGGGCAAAGGGGTCAGATTCCAGATGGAATGCACATGGTGTGTGGGAGAAAGAGAAACTCAAGTATGCACCAAGGTCATCCTCGGGAGGGCAGAGTTGCCATCGATAAAAGAGGTGCGGGGTGGGGACCACAAGGAGATTGGTCCTAGACAAGTGTCTTCTTTTCAAAAGCAACTTTTCATGCCTGGTCACCCTTATATTTTCCCTCTTCCCCGGTCTTATTCCCTTCCCTTCCTTATATGAAGAGTAAGATCCTCAGTGTTCCCTACATAAGGCTCTGTACTGGGGCCCTACTCCCTCTCTGGCTTCACGTTTATACTAGATTTCCCATTAGGCTTGTTCTTTAGGCCACACTGGCTTCTCTTCTGCTCCTTGAACGTGGATACTCTTTCCAGTCTCTGAATAAGCAATTCTTCTGCCTGGAATGCCCAGTCATTCTCCTACCACCAACCTCCTGCTGCCCTCATTAATCTCAGTTAAATCCTGTTCAAGCTTCAGATCTCAGCTTTGACACCATTACTTTAAGAAAACCTCAAGGTCTCCCCATATGCTCTCTCCCAGTGCACTCTCATCTATTTCCTGTAATTATATAATTGTATAGTTATTCATGTCCTCTTCCCACTAGACTATACATTCCCAGGGGGCTGGATTCGCATGTTTTGCTCACCGCTGTAACTCCAGTACCTTGCACAATATTTACATTTAGTAAGTACTTAGTAAATGTCTATTGAATGGATGAATTGCAGTTTTCCTTCCACCTTAAAGAAAATATCAGCTTATACGTGTACTTTTTTCCAGAGTGTTTTAGGGATATTATAGCTTAGGGATATTGAACTTGAAAAAACACAAAGGAAATAATACATTATCATTTAAAATCATTATTAATATAATTTAAAGTTCATTATGTTTATTACCAAGCTCAAGCTCATACTGCTTCGTGCATGACGGGACAGTAAATTGAGAGACCAGTTGTTGGGGTAAGGAATAGTGACTTTATTTGGAAAGTCAGCAAACAGAAAAGATGGTGGACTTTGTCGCAAAGAACCCTCTTGCCTGAGTTAGAATTTAGGCTTCTTTTATACTAAAAGGGGAGGAAGTAATTTCAAACATTTCCTGATTCCGATCAGCCTCCAGAGGAGATAAGTTAATTTCTTCCTGCAGTCACTCATGGGTGGGCCTGGTCAGGATGTTTCCTGTGAGCTAAAGAAAAGTATTTCAGCTGATATTCATTACCCGGGAAGCAAGGTTCCCAGAGATGGACCATCATGTATGTGTGTGTGAGTATTAGTCATTCAGTTGTGTTTGACTCTGTGACCCCATGAACTGTAGCCCACCAGGCTCCTCAGTCCATGGGATTCTCCAGGTAAGAATACTGGAGTGGGTTGCCATTTCCTTCTCCAGGGGATCTACCCAACCCAGGGATCGAACCTAGGTTTCCTGCATTGCAGGCAGACTCTTTACCATCTGAGCCACCAGGGAAGCCTTTTATGTATAGTTTAAATTTATTGATGCCATCCCTTTAGTGGTTAACTTGTAATAGAATGCAAAGGTTTTCCCCTATTACATGCTCATTAGAGAGAACAAACCACAAATGATCCCTTTCCTGTAAAATATGGTGCTGTTCACCATATTTTATGGTTCTGGTTCTCCTCAGAAAACAGAGGCTATTACAGACTCACATTCATTGTCTGTGCCTTGAAGACGGACTAAGTCTTTTTTTTTTTTTTTTGGCCATTAAAACATGAGCAGAAATAATATATGCCAATTTCAGAGGCTTTTTTTTTCCAGATAGAGGCATTTGAGAGCCGGTGTGCCCCCCTCCCAGGTGGCTCAGTGGTAAAGAATCAGCCTGCCAATGCAGAAGGAGCAGTTTCGATCCCTGGGTTGGGAAGATCTCCTACAGTAGGAAATGGCACTCTACTCCAGTACTCTTGCCTGGAAAATCCTGTGGACAGAGGAGCCTGGTGGGCTGCAGGCCATGGGGTCACAAACAGCTGGACACGACTGAGTACATGTGCGCTGTGCACCCCTCCAGCCTCCCTCACCTGGAATAGAAGCTTATTCTCTCACAGTTTTGGAGGCTAAAGGTCCAAAATGAAGATGTCAGTAAGACTATGCTTCTTCTGAAGGCTCTAGGGAACAATCTTTTGTTGACTCTTCCAGGTTCTGCTGGTGGTTGGTAATCCCTGGTATTTCTTGACTTGCACACGCATTACTCCAGTCTCTGCCTCCATCTTTACTTGGCCTTCTCCTTGTGTTGCTTTGCGTCCAGGTATCCCTCGTCTTTCTCTTATAAGGGCACCCGTTGTTGGATTTAGGATTTAATCTAATCTGGTGGGCAAGACAGAAAAAACTGTGTTGGCTGAAGTTGTCAGAGAACACCAAAGGATAAGAGTTAATAGAAGGCTATGCTTAACAGGGCTCCTAGTATTTTCTAAAGACTGTGCTAAACGTGTTATAAGTATTATCCTCTTTAAACCCCATGAGATTGGTATTTTTATCCATTTTACAAGTGAGAAACCAGAAGTTTAGTGAGGTTTTTAAGCAGCTTGCCCACTGGTCACTGAGAATTCCAATCCAGCTCAGTCTAATTCACCATCCTGAGGTCTATGGACTTTTCTGTACTGCTCCTTCAATGCACCTGTCCCCTTGATGGTCTACTAGAAAACACGAATCTAGATCTTGAACTACACAAAGTTTGGTTTTCTTTCTATAGCTATCCCAAGGCTGCATTGATCATATGGCAAAATTAACAGAAAGAGAATAGAATAGTCAAACTAGTCTTCAGTTTCTATTTCAACAATGGCTTCCCTAGCTGATTTTTATGAACTAGTTAAACTCAGCTTTCCATCCTTCCCTTTACAAGATGCACAACCAACTTTCAGACTTCAGTTTTTTAACCTGGCCGTGGATATAAAGATCTGTCATATCAGAGGCCTTCATTTCTCCTCTAAGCATTAAAACAATTAGAAGAAACAGCAGGATCAAAAGAATCAACACGAAACCAAACCAACCCTAATTTTAAGTGTTTCCAACTTTGTTTCAAAACATCTTTATGAGGATTATTTTCCAAACAGCAGTGTGTGAAGCCTTCTACTTTTGAAAACTGACTTTACTATGGAGACATAGCCTGTTTTGTTTGCCTGGAGAAGCAGGGAATACCCAAGCTGGCATTCAGCAGTAACAAATATAAATTAGACCATTAAAAACATTTGTAGGAATGTTAAAATCCATGTTGACTGGTTTTTACATTTACCCGGCAGCATTCCCATGCTACAGTTGGCATGGAGATTGGAAAATGAAAGTTTCCACCGATCTGTCACTTGCTACTGTTTCCACTCACTTTACCCGTGAATCCAATTTTTACAATTTTTTAATGTAAAAAAAAAGTTTGATGCTTTTTTGTTTTCTCTTTCAAGACATTTCTCAAACATAAAAACATGCATGAAAAGGGTTTTTAAAAATCAGTCAAAAATTTAGTTTTCCAAATACTCAGCTGTTTAACATTCGGATAATTGCCTTTAAAAAAATTTTTTTTCCACATTTGGTCTGAATGCTTTGGCATGGGGGGAGCCCCACAGTCTGAAAGTAACTTTGTCTCGACTCTCCCCACTGCATTTATTATAGAGACTGGAAGACACATCAGCTTTTCAACAGGGCCAGGGAAAGCTGAGGTTTCAAGGAATAAAGTCGAGCTTCCCAGAACTTTGGTGGAAACAAGTTTGGCGTGGTCACACCTAGGTATTCTCGAAAGAATTTCCTTGAGGATAAACATGCTGAGATTCTTGAAGCTAGACTCGAGGTCACAGTGGAAGGGGAAGCTCTCACTGGTCTTCTCACAGGGGTCCTAGAACTCAGTAGGCACTCAAGTCATATTTACACAAATGAACGAATCCCAGTAACGTCGTATCGCGTCTTATAAAGACTGAAAATGATTATCTTGGACTGGAGAGAGAGAGAGAGCTGCCTACCTAGAGCGTAAGGCGCCTCAGGCTGGCATCCGGAGCTTGGCGATCTCATTTCGCTTTGGCATCATCCTGAACTGCTTTGCCTGAAGCTGGCGCGACGTTAAAGGGAAGAAATGAATGCGAAGAAAATCAGAGAGCAGAGGGTAGGGGACCGATGTGAGCAGAAAGGGAGGACAGTCCTTGAAAGAAATAAATTGGACTCCCGCAGCTGGAAGGACAAACCCCTCAGTGTCGTCAGGGATGTGGGATGAGGGGTAATTTTGCCCTCCCTTTGTTCTTTCCCCCTCTTTTTCCACGTTTCCAGGTTGTTTGTTTGATGTCTGTCATTTCTGTTCAGTTACTGGACCCTAAGGACAAACCAAGCGGCTGTAGGTGGCACACAGAAATTAATACATTGAGCGGCTTTGGGGACCTCCCTTGCTCCCCCGGTGTGTCCACAGCGCCCAGCACCTTAGTAGGCACTCCCTAGACATCTGGAGAGCAAATGAGCTGCAAGTTTGCAGCGCTGAGTACGTGGAGCTGGGGAAACCAGGACAGCAGAGGGGGTGTCTCCGACCACAAAAGACGTGCGGGCGCGTGCGGAAGGCAGCAGCGGCGCGAGGCAAGGGGCTAGCCGCGAGCGGGGCCCCGCGCGGGGGGCGCTGCCGGCGTAGCGCCCCGAGTGGGGGCGCCCGGGACTACGGCGACACGTGCGCGGCAGGGACGCCAGCAGTCCCCGCCGCGAGCGGAGCCCGGGCAGGCGGGTGGGCGCGGGGGTGTGCCCGCGCCATGCCCCCCGCGCGTGCGGCCGGCCGGGCGGCTGCGTGAGTCACGGCGGGGCTCGCCTTTATAACCGCCGGCACCGTCGCGCGAGTGGCCCGCCCGGCGCTCTGCGTTCCGCGCTCCAGCCCGTGCGTCCCCAACGGCCCCCCAACAGCCGCCCAGGCCCGAGGGCGCCATGAGAAGCCCGCGCTGCGCCCGCCTGCTGCTCCTACTGCTGCTGCTGCCGCCGCTGCTCACACCTCCCGCCGGCGACGCCGCGGTCATCACCGGGGTAAGCGGCCGGGGCGCACCTGTCCACCCGGGATGCGCGCCCTCCTCGTGCCGCGGGGTCGTGGGGGCGGGAGACGGAGTGGGGACCGCGACCGGGAGGTGGGGGCACGGGAGGGTTATCCCGGACCGGGACACCTGCCCCACTCGCCCCTTGGAGCACCTGGAAAAGCGCCCTGATCCCTAGGCAGCGGGCGGCCAGGACATCGGGCGCTCCCTGGAAGAAGTGACCACAGTCGCTCCCCACCACCTTCTCACGCTTGCCTGCCCCTCTGTCCTCGTGTTTGGTCTTTTTTTTTCTCTAAGTTGAAAGAAGTTTCCTTTGGCAGTTTTCTAAAGCACTTTCCCCCGGCTTTTCCAGCCTCTGTCCTTAAAATTTAAGTGCTTTAAAATGCAAAGGGGCAAGACCAGTACCCCCAGATCCTGGGAGACTTAATTCTGCGGTTGAGGAGTTTGCTCCCCAAAGCATCCTCTACAAAATCCCTTTGAAATAACTTGGTTCAAGGTCATGAGTGCACTTTTGAAAAGCAACGTGGGTCCTTTCTTCTGAGTTCCAGCGTTTTTCATTTCCCCCCCGCCAACGTCCTGAGCTTCTCCTTATAAAAGTTTTCCGTCTCCTGTTCCTGATAAAGCACCTACAGTGCTTTGCCTTAGTTGTGGAGGAGGTAATCCTGTAGATATTTCAGTTTAGAGAGATGTCATCATTTGTGGAAGCAGGAACTAGTTCAGTTCTCTCCTAGGTTCACCAACAATTTTCTTTGTGTGGATCCGAAGGATAACTTTAGAGCACAAAATGAAAATGTCTACTTTATGCCAACAATGCAGAATCGCTACCATTTCCTGACTGTTCAACTCTTCTAAGTCTGAAAGTATTTTACACCCCCATTAAATTATTTCAAATATCCAAGTTCACATAATAGGGTTTAAAGAAAAAACTTTTATGTTTGAAATGATAGTACACAGAGAATGAAATACCATTTAAATTTAAGGAAAGTGTCATTGTTTTGAGAAAATTAAGCACTATTGTCCCCATGTGCTTATAGCACATTGAAAGTCCTTGTATTATAACAGTATTTGGTTACAACCAATAGATATTTGGGTTATGGCCAAGAGACACTTAATTAATAAGCATTGTGATATTTATTAGTATGGTTTGTAGAGGTATTTACAGATATAGATGTATTTGAATAGCTTTGTCAGTCCATGTGGTTGAAAAAAAGTTTCTACAGGTCTTTCTAATACATGAGAATTGAAATCTGATTGGTTTTTCCCCATCTTCCCCTGCTGGCTCTTTAAATTTCTCCTAATCCTCTGAGCCCCAAATTCCTTTGTAATATAAGTATCTTTTTGTTCCATTCACAAGACAACACCAGTTGAATAGATTTGCAGTGGGTTAAAGATGAAGGGCATTAAGAAACAGCTGTCTAATTAAAAATATATAAACCTATGCAAGTCTTTGTAAGTATTTCCAAGAACTGAATCTTTTTTGTTACAAAGTGAAATCTTATCACATTGAATGTTTATCTGTTAAAGTTTAAACTGGCCTTATACGATTCTATGTGTTGTTTTCCTTGTTGCAAAACACTGCTAGAAAATAAAAGAATCTTTAAAATTTCTCTAAAACAGCATGGCAATAAAGAAATACAGTTATGTTTCCATGACAGGGACCATCTGGAGTCAAATGAAAAACCTAGTAACTTATCTAGATATGTCATCTCTAGGATGTTTAAAATCCAAGTGATTGATTGAAATTTCAGAGATTTTGGCTGGATTTTGATTGTCTTGTTAAAAGAGCTAGTGGGACTTCAGAATTCCTGGTCTTGAGCATCTGTTGAAATAAAATATTTCCTAAAACCTCCACCTTAAATATTTACTTTTGGGGGAGTAGTAATGTGGTTATTTTTGAATTGATTTATATGTCCACATAGATTTGTTAAAACTATTGAAAAAGATCGTATAGTAAACATCTCATTTATGGAATGTAATGGGTACGTATGTGTAATTTCTGATGTTCAGATAAAAACTGGAAAAATGGAACTGTTTTTATACTTTCCTATAAATGTCCAAACATCCCAAGATGAAAATTACAGTTTTTATCCAATACTTGTTTTAAATAGCCCAAGAAAAAATTCTAATGAGGGAAATAAATAACTCTAAAACAATATGGCTGATTACTTTAATGAAAAAAATAATGAATAAGATCTTGTATCCCCATATATTTGTGTTTTGAGAAGTTATAGCTGTCCCCAAAACTAAGAACTCTGAAGAAGTATCTTAGTTGTTTGCATTAAATCTGTGCTTAAATTTGTCTAAATTATAGATTTCTTAGCTTCTATGTAAGAAGTACGTATAGTATAGGATGTTCTCACCTTAACACTAACAACAGATTACTGAACACCATTCAAACAAAGCATCCTATTTATGGATGGTTCTAGGAAAGAACAATAGTTCTTTGGATCTATTTTCATGCAAATAAGTTTACACTTCATTATTTACTTCTATTTAGTCAAGTGAGGAAATTCCTCCATAGTTGATTCTTTGATTATATGTGTTTACACTTTTTATATTAGGAACAAGTGTTTTGAGTGTTCACTGTTGATAACTGCATCTGTCACTTGCATT
The DNA here is from genome assembly GCF_016772045.2 of Ovis aries. Taxonomy (NCBI): domain Eukaryota; kingdom Metazoa; phylum Chordata; class Mammalia; order Artiodactyla; family Bovidae; genus Ovis; species Ovis aries. The sequence continues at coordinate 29,923,699 of NC_056072.1, forward strand.
TCTAAATCTGATGGATCTCAGAATAGTTTAATCTTATATTGTACACATATGTATACCCTAAGCCAATAATGTCCTTTTTTGCAAGTTACTCACCTGAGAAAAAAAAGGGTAACATAAGGCAAAAGTTTTGGTCTGCCCATTTTCAGCCTATGAAATTTCTTTCTTTCAAAAGGAAATGGTGAAAATCAAGTCAGAGGTGTGAGAAACGTCAAATCTCGTGAACCAAAATGCAAATATTTGAAAGAGAAAATGAGTTATACTTTTAAATTTACATCAGTATTTTTATGGATCTGGAGCATTTCATGATAGATTTAGAGACCATTTAAATCTCTTTTTTAAATTGGGCCCACTTTATTCTAGAGTTAATAGTTATAAAATCTTGTGATTCGGTTTATGTATTTCCTAATGGCCATGTATGGTAAAAGACCAGTATAAACTTCAAGTTCAAAGCTGTTTCATCCATAAAGCACTAGAAAAAGAGAGCTGATTTTTTTTTTAAGTGTTGGGGTTTATAATTTTCATATTGTGTGGGCCATTATTTAGGCTTTTTTTTTTTCACCAAGTGGGAAAATCTCTGATCAGATTTTATTGTAAATATGTTCAAATAAATGATTACAGTTTTTTTTAACATGTAAGATTATTAAAATCATAGCTGTGAGATATTATAAGAGCTTCTTTTTTTTACCGCTAATTTTAGCCTGAGCCGTTCTGATTATCTTTATTTATCTGTTTGCTTATTACATTTCAGGCCTGCGACAGGGACCCCCAGTGTGGTGGAGGCATGTGCTGTGCTGTTAGTATCTGGGTTAAGAGCATACGGATTTGCACACCGATGGGCAAAGTGGGAGACAGTTGCCATCCGATGACTCGTAAAGTTAGTATATATGTGTTCCTGTTTGTTCTCTTACATTTCAGTTACTCAGCTTCAAGCAAGGCCTCTATGACATGAAATGTGCTAGAAATTGGAAATCAGAGAAGATGAAGTGGAAAACCTCTTCCATTCTCCTCTCCATCTGAGAGAAGTGTATTCTTACCATCCTTATTTAACTGATTGTTCACATATCTTTGTTCTCATGGCATTAGAAACATTTCATAAAAATAATTTGAAACACTGAATTTTGCTTTACAGTTTAAGAATATAAATATATATTACTTTTGGGTGTATGAATATATTTTATATCCTAAAAGACCATTTATATATATATTACCATTTATATTATATACATATATGTATGTATATATATAAAATACTGTGTATACTTCTTTGCTGAAATCAGAATAGGAAAGCTCTTGAAAACAGTTTTAATGTCAGACCTACTGAAAAGGCAGAAGCACATGAGTTTGTGCTTTGGGTTTGCAGAAAATGATCCATGATGCAATCACGCTTGTTTCTTAACTTGAAAGTCCTACATTTTGACTCTCTCCACAGGATGCAATGTTCACAACCCTGGAGATTCATGATGTTTACCTTCCCAATTTATTTTACTATCTAACAGCTCAATATCACAATGACCTGAACACCATTTTTGGAAAGTTATTGACAGGAAGTGGCAGGAGTGAGGCAGGATCAGATGGGGCTGCAGAGGTTGTGTCCTCAGGCGTTGCAGACCCTCCTGTCTGCAGGGGCCAGGGAGCCGTGTGGGACTCCCTGAAGTGGGTGGGTGGCAGGTAGGAGGGAGCAGAGAAGTTTGTGGCGCCTGGAGAATGAGTGTCCTTCAGATACAAAACGTTTGAAACCCAGTATGGGTCCAGCCAAATCCCCCAGGGGTGCCAGGCGGCAGATGCTCTTCTTGTGCCGTCAGTACATCCTCACTTACCAGCAGCTACATGGGGTCCAGGGTGCAGGGGTGGGTAGGGAGCGATATGTGTGTGCGTGAGGGCATGTCCCAGGCCTGGGGGCTTGTTGAAGGGGAGTTCAGTCCTCTGCAGTGTTCTTTCTCTACCCATCACATCCTCTAAAGACAGGTCAAATGTTCTCAAAGCAAACTGAATTCTGCCTTCTGCCGCCTTCTTTTCCCCACGTGTGGCTTAGGGTTTAAAACTGAAATGGAGCCAAGTATCTTTCCCATACTTCACAGTCACAGATAACAGCTAAGGTTTTGACTCTATCTGAATGAAATAAGGAAATAAGTTGGGGTTTCACTCAGTGTGCTGCAGTGGGGACCCTGGTTGTTTCGACCCATCTGAAGATGGCCTTGGGCTCTCCTGTGGTTTCCTTGAGAAACACTTCCTGTTGCATTGGTACCACTCTTGAGCCGGTGCTGTCGTTTGTAAGCATGATATGCACCTTTTATTCCTGGCCATTTTGAGACAGGAAAGGTTTCAAAACTGTTAGTTGTCTGGTTCTGTGCCAAACCACTAACCCCATTCCCCTTGTGGGGGTTGGGGTAGGGAGGTGAAGCCTGCCCAGCCGCCTTTGGCACTGGTCTCAGTTTTTTTCATCAGCCTTATCCAACACGAGTTGTCTTTTGTCCGTGGGAGTCGCTGTCGCTTCAAAGTTGACTCTTAATTCACTGTTCTTTCAGAATTAGTTGTCTTTGTACATTGTTAGTATAACCTCGGGTACCCCAGCTGGTTTGCTAAAATGAGTCAAGAATGGCACATTCTGGGTAACTATTTTTGTACAAATAGCAGTTGCTACTTGTTGTATGCCCTGGTGCACCAGATCCTCGATATGATACTAAATGTTGTGGATGTGTTTCTCATTTAATACAAGTCTGTGAAGTAAGGTTTGGTTTTCTCCCATCCTCTGCACAGCATTCAGCCTCACAGGGGCTCAGTATGTGGCTGAGGTCCCAGGTGATAGGTCAGAGAACAGGCTCTGAGTTTTGCTCTGTCCGTCACTCCACTGGGATCTACTTCAGTGAAAGCTGTGGTCGTGTTTAATTTGAACTGTTTTTCAGTGCAGCTAACCCAGATGGGTTTGTGTAGGGAAGATGCTCCCTGAGGTGACACATAATAGTCCAGAGTTGAAATCTGCCTCATCCTGTTGTTCTGATGAGGTTTCCAAATACTGAGATATTTTGACAAGAGAACCAGATTCTATTTTCCTGGTTCCTATAGTTTCTAGTTCAGGTTTAGCGCAAAGTCAGTTTTGAAAGAAAACAAAATCATTCTCCTGCCATAAACCCAGGAGCATCTCTGTGCTGTGTTTTTAATCACACTTATGATAATAAAGTCTAAGATAACAGATTATGGTTTTCATAGTAAAATTAAGTGATAAAAGAACTGAAAGTACTGAAAAAAGATGTTAATGTCAGATCTGAACTTACCCCCATTCAGATAACCACTTGAACCATGTTTTTAGACCTCAATGCTGTTCATATTGGTTATTTTACTGTCTGGAAAATACTTTTTCATAAGTCATTTCAATAACCTAGTTCTTGTCCCAGAGTTGTTACTTGTTCTGAGTGAAATTAACTTATCCTGATGAAAACCTAGTTCTTCCAGAGTATCTTTCAGCTATATTCTATTCAAAGCAACTTAAAAAAAAAAAACCCCATTTTAAAATAAATATGTCCTGGTGAGACTCTACTCTAAAGTTTTGCAGTTCATTAGTAGATAGTAAAAATAAAGATGGACGCTGTATAAAAGTTCTTTTAAATAGAATGTGTTCATTACCTTCCCCCCTCCATTTTCTTTTTGCCTTCTAAAAAAAAAAATAGATAAACTCTGATTGTGGTCACAGGGACTGGTGTATTAGAAGCACAAGACTATGAATAGGTGAGGACTATACCTGCTCTAATTTTAAACTTTCCATTCTAGTTTGACTTAGACATTAGCCACTGATATTTATTTGGATAAAGTGAACAGTATTTGATGAATGAAATTAAGACCTATAGGTAGAAACTATTGAATTCATTTTACTATTTTGTTTTTTTTTTTAATTTTTACTATTTTGTTTCTGATGTATCAATTAGACAGTTTAGACACTGCTAGGCTACAATTTTGTAATTGTAAAGTTTTTAACTTCACATTTGATCATTCAAAAATAGAATAAAATATAAGTCTACTTGAAAGGAATAGGATGCGTGCTTTCTAAACACATTTTTAGGTAGATAGTAGTTATAACGTGTATTGATTTTTTTTAACAACTCATTTTTAATAATTCAGAGTGCATTATTAAATCACATATCTACTGGGAATACTTTGCTGTTTATTGCCTTCTCCAGTTTAAGAAACACTAGTTCCTATTAGTACCCACACTTTTATTAACAGAGCTTACAAAGATTAGTCATGTCCATCCTATACTGTTTACTCACGGGCTTTAGAAGTTTATGTGATGAGTACTTTAATTCCTTATTATTTTATTAAAATATTAAATTTAATCTATATTTCCTTCAAAAAATTAATCTTATTTTTAAATTTTGCTCCATTTTTTATGTTAACATTTTTTTAGCGCTTGCTTTGGTTTTTTATTTTTGTTTTTGAGCTGCACTTTAAAACTTGATTAATCCATTTTCCTTTTCTGAAGAAAATAATTTCCAGTTAACAACAGGACTTCTGAGCCTGGGCTCTTCTGACATTTTAGACGGGATGGCTCTTTGTTGTGGGGGTGGCCCTGGGCATTGTAGGATGTTTACTAGCGTCCCTAGTCTCTACCCGCTAGATACCGTCGCACCTCATCCGAGTTGTGACCTCCAGAATGGCCTCTAGATGTCCCACCGGGCGTTGCAGGGGGCTGGAGTCACGCCAGGTGAGCACCACTGTCTGATGCTTCACTTACTTAGCCTTACAGGTGAGCACCACTGTCTGATGCTTCACTTACTTAGCCTTACAACACATAGCATAGGAGGTGCCGCATCTTCACCTCTAGGGAACTCGTCAGCCACCCAAGCACACAGCTTCTGCCACCATCCACACAGGTGCTGGTGGCTGCCACACGATTGTCAGGATGTGTGTGTGTCGGGGGGCCCTTTGACCCGTAGAAACTACCGCTCCATTTCTTGCATATCTTTTATGCTCCTCTAGTCCCAGAGACTCAAGGTTCCCCAACTCAAGTCCAGTTCCATACAACCAAGGAGGCTGGCCCATCATTCCCTGGTTTTCTTTATTTTTTCTGGGGACGCTGTGCAGTGGGAGGCCCAGGTCTGTGTCGGGTCCACTTCCGTCAGCACAGGCCCCAGGTTAACGTGATGCTCACAGGAGGGGAACAGATCAATAATTGTACATTTAGGGTCCTGAGAATATATGTACTGTGTCAAGTTGCTTCAGTCGTGTCCGACTCTTGGCGACATTGTGACTGTAGCCTGCCAGCTTCCTCATTCATGGGATTCTCCAGGCAAGAATACTGGAGTGGGTTGCCATTTCCTTCTCTAGGGGCTCTTCCCGACCCAGGGGTTGAACCCACATCCCTTACATCTTCTGCACTGGCAGGCAGATTCTTTACCAGTAGGGCCACCTGGGAAACCATGAGCATATGTGCCTATTCCCAAAAGACAAAAAAAAAATGACAAGAAACCACACAGTGGCACTCATCAGAGCTATTAAAACCAGAAACTGTGGCAGTGTGGGATTCGTCATTTTTATTTTATGCACTCATACCATTTGACTTTTTTGAACTATGAACTTCTATTGATAAAGTGGTAAGAAAACTGGTTTTAATGAGGAAAAAAATTATTGGGCCAGTGCTTTTTATGTCACGTGACTCAGCTTTTCCTCAAGTATCCCATTGTGTTTCCTTCTTTAACACAATTGACTCTGTTTTGAGAGATAGCACAAATACTATTTTGGTTTCTTATCAGCACTGTTTCTCTTTAAAAATGCTGCAAATGTGTTGGACATCATGCCTTCTCACGAGTGCTGAAGCTTCTGCCTTGGTAACTCCTAGAATTTGCTGATTGGAAATCTATAGTATTAGAAACATTGGCTTGAGTACATAGTTGATCCTAAAGTAAGCCGTCATGTTGGTACTGAATGATTAGCTCCTTGGCTGTATTTATACGTCTAAAGATGCATCTTCTGTGAACACCTTCTTGTGCATGTGTGACTGTCAAACTGCTGCTAGGTTTGCCATACATGAATGTAGAAATAGCAGTGAACGGGCCAGTCAAGAAATGGGCAGGTATCTATGGGGTGTTCACCATGTCAGAAATTGTAGTGTGTGCGATTGAGAGGATGCAGATGGAGGAGAAAACTGCTACAGGCTCATCCAGTGTAGAAAAGCTCGGATGAGGGAGGGAGAAACACAGGCTGGATCTTGAAAAAGAATAAAAATAAGAAAAGGGCACCCAGGTATAAAGGGACCTGCCAGTCTAATCACTGTGTTAAATTGAGTGGCAGCAAATCTAGGTTGATGTTTACACAATCATGATGCCCTGGGTAAGAAAAAGAATAATAGACATTTTTGAAGTTTTCACAAAAACACTTGACCTTGAGAATACTTTGCCAGGGCCCTTCCTAGACCCTAGAGGGACCCTACATAGGCAAGAGCCTTTGGTTTCTGAGTTTGGTGACATTGATCAGTGCCAGGCAGAGAGGTTTAGGATGAAGGTGGAGCCCCAGGACCTGAGAGGATCACCTCTTTACCCCTCAGGGAGGTCACAGACATTGGGGTGGCATTGGGGTAGAAGACAAGCATTTGACACATGTATTTTTGAGTGTGTCCTTTGTACCAGGCTGAATGTTAATGCACTCAAAACTAAAAGATTCTCTTTTGTTCCCAGGGCCTGGAGTCTGGGCCTGGTGGTATTTTGAAGAGGATGGAGATGGGTTTGACTGTGATATGTTTCTTCTGTGGCTTGATGACCTCGGTCAGGTGTGTTGCTTCACCTCAAGAGGAAGCCACTTAGCTCGTGTCACAGGGAGGCAGAAATCTGGCACCCGGCTTTAACATGGCACTCAGACATCACGCCTTTCTGTGGCCTGGCCTGTGGCAGGCTGCTAGTGCGAGTTATTTCTCTTTCCTGCTGCTTTTGCTGCTGAGAACCCACATGGCAGGCCCAAGAGTGACCACAGTGTCGAGGTGCACAGAGCATCAGACTGAAGCCTTGAGTTCGTAGTAGCTGAAACTGTCTTACTGAGTGTCTGTCACTGATATGACACTCCATCTTGGGTAGAGGCCTTTCTTGTTTGACTCCTCGCTGTATCCTCAGTCCCTAAAACAGGGCCTGACGTGCTGGTGACACGCAGTCAGTGTCTGTTGAACGAATGAACAGGAGACACCTGGTTGGTGTCCTCCGTGTGTAACAGTTGGACATGCTTGTTACAGGTAGCACTCACTTTTTCCAGGCTCTTGTTCCTTGCCGCCTGTGCTTGTTCCTCTCAACCTCAGCACTGTGGACATTTGAGAACAGGCAACTCTTTGCCATAGGAGGGGTCCCCTGAGTTGTAGGATGTTTAGCAACACCCTTGGCCTCTATCCACCAGATGCCCCCTCCCTGCACTGTGACACACAAGAATGGCTCTGGACATTGCCAGCCGTCTCCTGGGGCAGCATCACCCCAAACTGAGACCCACTGATTCATGCAGTAGTTTGGGGCTCAGTGAAAGGAATCTCTCAAAATCTCTAGGTCAAGGTCATGAGTTATTATGTCTCATGTAATTGAGACATAATAACTTGTAATTGTCCAAGCCATTCCTGCTGCCCCCACCCCCTCTGATGTATTCTCAGGGGCAACAAATGAGCCGGCCTTCTGTGGACCCTTTGATGCACACAGTGACAGAACCATTCTAGCCCATGTCTGCATGGGACCGATGGCCATGTGCCCCCATGTAGACACTGCCTTTAGAGCCTTGAAAGTAATGCTCTCGCAAAAGGACAGAGGAACTGGGATGGTCCTGCCTGTTCACCACGTGCCACCCCCACCCGCCTACTCTTCCCTTTGTATTTATTGATCTCAACCATCTCCCTGGCCCTTCCAGAACCATTTTGGAAATGGAAGGCAGGAAAGAAGAAAGAGGAAGAGAAGAAGAAAGAAAAAGGTAAGGAGAACATGAGCATGGTAGCATCCAAAGATAATGCCCAGAATAATTAGCCTTGACCATTGCTGAACACCCACAGAATTGGACCCATCCAATCAGTTCAACCTGAAAATAAGGTTAGAATGGTTCTGCCACTGTCTGCAGACAGCCTTTTGTTCAGCCTTTTGTTTGATGCAGAAAGAAATGATTTCAAAAGCATCTGGAAGATGCATCTCAAGATTTTCTTATAAGGATAGATCACTCGTGTGGGGCAGCCTCTTTTGGTGGAATAGAATAGGAAGTGCGCTAGAATGATACCAAAGGAAGCATCTGAGCTGGGAGGCAGGAAGGATGCATTTCTGTGCCGTGTGTCAACTGTGGAAGGACCCCCTGAAGGCATGAGATTGCAGTAGCTGTCCTCTCTCATATTACCCTCAATCGGGTAACTTGCCATCTCATTTCATTAATAGCAACCACTTGCAGGCCTACAGTTTCTCCCTATCCCTTGCAAAGCAGGCAGATTCTCGAGGGGGCACCATTCCTATGGGAAGAGTGGGTTTTGCTCTTTGCCTCTAGAAAGCATACGTGTTTTGTGAGTCCTTCACTTGCCCCTGGCACAGAGAATGACCACACCAGTTGCTAGTTGACCCTCCTCAACCTAGCTTCACCCAGGTTCGAGCAGGTTCTTAGAAACAGCAACCGAACTGTGCTTGGTTTGGTTCGGTTCGGTTGAACTGTGCTTGGTTCAAGCTTCACCCAGGTTCAAGCAGGTTCTTAGAAACAGCAACTGAACTGTGAACAGCAACTGAACTGGGGTGAGAGCAACCTTTTGCTGCTGGCTCTCCTGCCTGGGGTTTGCTCTGCTACATTTCTGCAAATCGGGCTGCCTCCTTCCCTGATTTTGTTGGCTTACAGGATCTCAGTTCCCTGACCAGGGATTGAACCCAGGCCACAGCAGTGAAAGCACCAAATCTTAACCACTAGACTGCCAGGGAACTCCCTCACATCTTTGCACAAATCTATGAATTTATACATTTCTCATCATCAGTGAATTTTTATTTGCTTATTGTATGCATGTGGTCGTGCCCATAAAGTTATGTTCTCTTCAAGGAGCTTCAGTAGCAGGACACTCTAAAAAAGAATTACATGAGAAAAAGTAAAAGACAGTGTAGCTTGCTGATTCAATGCTTGGTCCTTCAGGTCCACTTGCCAGCCAAGCTTCAAGTTCTGGATATGTGACCTCAGGCAATTTCCTAACCTCTCTGTGCCTCCGTCTCTCATCTATCAGATGGATGTGATTAAAGTGTTTGCCATCTTCACAGAATGGTTGGAAGGCTGCGAAAGGATAATACATGAAAATAGATGCTGTTGTTTGAAGAATAGTTAATATTTAATAAACACTAACTTGTTATTCAAAGAAATTCCTTAAGAATAGTTTTTTTAACATTTCCTGCTCTAACTCAGTTTTCTTTTTTATTTTAGGTTCCGTTTTTTGGGCGGAGAATGCATCACACGTGTCCATGCCTGCCCGGCTTGGCCTGTTCACGGACTTCGTTTAACCGATATACTTGTTTAGCCCGGAAGTAATCACTTTAGAGGAGATGCTTTTAATGTGAACAGCCACACAATGTCTAAAGCCTGTTCACCTGTGATTGTGTCAAACAGATAATATGCCAGAACGAAATGCTATTGCTTCCTCAGTTCTCTAAGTCACATTTCCCTCTTTGATTTTTAAATGATGTTGTACTTTTTTTTTTTTTTTGATTGAAAGGGGATTTATATTTTGAATAGAAACATAAAGTGCAGGACATTATGGAACAGTTCTCATTTCCCTGTTTGTGTTTTCATTTGGCTTTTTTTAAAAAAATGCCAATAACTCACCCATTTTCACAAAAGTGCAGAGAATACAAATCTGTTATTTTGTTACAGAAATTTTTTTTCCCTAAACATACCCTGCCCCCAGCCCTGCCCCACCACACACACACACACACACACACACACACACACACACACACACACACACACACACGGGGTCTCTTTGCTTCATTCCCCAATGAGTTTTAAGACTCCCATTTTATTGTTTGGCATTTCCCTCCCTGACCCTCTAGCATTTTACAGTGAGGATCCATATCCTTGAGCTTGCTGGCAGAATTACTGATGAGAATCAAGCTTTTTTGCCTGATACTTAAACAGTGGAAAGAATGTGTAGTTGAACCAGATACCCTAAACTTCTCTTATAGGAAGTAGAGATGGGGCTGCTTCTGAACTTTGACTGAACCTGCTTGTGTAAGTGGGTGCCAGGTCTGCGGTTGACCAGTGTAAGGACAGAGAGAATGGGAAGTCAAATTAATTTAGTCCAGATTTATAGATTTGGGATTTTTTTAAAAAAGACATTTCCAGTACAATATTACATTTATTTCTTTTTTCTTTTTATAAAGATTTTGTTTTAACAAAAGTCTCCTAGTTAGAGATGTTCCAGAAAATGTCACTTGAAGAAGATGTATTGATTTTAATCTGGCATAACACTAGTTACCATGTTAAAATCAGTATTAAGTTGTCATTCAAATTTTATCTGTAACCCAAAGGTCTGTTGTGATGGATTGCCTGATCCTGTCATTTGTACATACCACTATTGCTGTGTAAAAATTCTGTATCAGAATGACAGTACTGTATATCATTTGATTTATTTTTAATATTATATCCTTATTTTTGTCACAGTTGTCAGTTTTTATTACAAGCGGATTTCTATATAGTCCATATTAAAAAAATGGGTAAAGACTCCAGAGTTGGTAATATAGCCCTAACAGTGTGTACATTTTCCTTTTACATACAGGAAAGTTCTGTTTGCATGAGTTTTGTGGTAGTACAAAAATAATGTATAAATCGGTGAGGTTTGGGGGAATGAAGGAAAATTATGACATGCATAACTGTAATCAAAATGGACTCATGACATTTCACTGTCTTGATTCAGCAAATAGTAATGGGTGTTGATCATCAGTGGTTAGGCAGGGTGCTAGGCCCTGGCCTATGGCGATGCCAGTGTAGCCTGGCCTTGAAAAAAACCCAGCAAGTATTGTAAATGGATTGAAATTTGCAAATAAACAGCTTCTGAAATGTGTTTAACTGACTAAAGTGGCCATGCCAACCCGCTAACCCACAAAAAGTAATTGTTCATTTTGTAGTCATTTATTCAGCCGGGACTTACAGTTGCATGTTACATATAACTTTTCCCCTGGGGTAAGTCGTGCTATAAGTGTATTCAATTTTGCTGTACTTAGTGCCATACTTGGTCGTAGAAGGATTATTTTTGGTTCAGTTTAGTTTGCATTCAAGAAACATTCCTCGGTGAGTTTGTTGGGGGGAAAAAATAGTCTTCAAGTGGAATTATGGGTAATTTTGCTCAATTTTGATCAGTGCTGTTTTCACATAATGCTCCACACATCCTTTTTCATAAGTGGTGAAAACTTGATTGGGTCAATCATCTGTTTTCCCTCAGGTTAAAAGACATGTAGCTTTTATAGAAGTTTACTTTTATATATCAACTTCACATTTTAAATCAATACCTAAAAACTGCGTATACACAGCCAAGAGAATATTATGTGGATCGCGTGTAGAAAACTTAGAACCGAACCTACTGACGCACCACCATTCAAAGAAAAACAGAGCTTTGTCATTTGTTACCTCTCTCGTTGGTTATTATTTTTGTTGAGGAGTGTGCTGTTCTATTTGGTTATTACTTTTTAACTTGTTACCAGCACTTATCAAACAGTTGTTGCAAAAAGCTTGTGGTCATGTTTCATGGACAGTTTTTTAAAATAATTCTGTGCAGAGCACTCAAAGCCTTGTGCTATAATATAAAGATGGTATGGTGGTGCTGCTTCTTCCAGTCTCTAGGACAAGCTCCCATGGAAGTTGGAACTTCATAGGCCAGAATTTCTAAAAGTAAGGCAAGGTGAGAATTTATGCAAGAAAACCTAAGTCAACAATCTAGTCTGATATAAATGTTGTGAGTGGATTCCATTCTTTCTAAGGTAGAAATAGATCTTATGGCAGAAGCTACTGACCAAACTCAAATGGATCTTTGGATTTCTTGGCAAAGAAATCCATCGACTTTCATGAGAACTGTTCAGCCTTTTTCTTAAGAGCAGCGCTTTTTAAAAATTTTCTTTTAATTGGAGGCCAGTTACTTTGCAATATTGTAGCGGGTTTTGCCACACACTGAGATGAATCAGCCATGGGTGTACATGTGTTCCCCATCCTGAACCCCCTCCCTCCTCCCTCCCCATCCCATCCCTCAGGGTCATCCCAGTGCACCAGCTCTGAGCACCTTGTCTCATGGATCGCACCTGGACTGGCGCTCTGTCTCACATATGATGATATACATGTTTCAATGCTATTCTCTCAGATCATCCCACCCTCGCCTTCTCCCACAGAGTCCAAAGACTGTTCTATACATCTGTGTCTCTTTTGCTGTCTCGCATATAGGGTCATTGTTACCATCTTTCTAAATTCCATATATATGTGTTATTATACTGTATTTGGTGTTTTTTGTTCTGATTTACTTCACTCTGTATAATAGGCTCTGGCTTCATCCACCTTGTTAGAACTGATTCAAATGTATTCTTTTTAATGGCTGAGTAATATTCCATTGTGTATACATACCACAGCTTTCTTATCCATTCATCTGCTGATGGACATCCAGGTTGCTTCCATGTCCTGGCTATTCTAAACAGTGCTGCAGTCAACGTTGGGGTACACGTGTCTAACTGTAGAAATGTTTGTGCCAGAAGTATTCCCCTCCCTGCAAATCCTCTCACTTAACTGAAGACACGTGTCTTCAGCATTCAGTGTAGTGTTTTGTTGGAACTTTAGCAAACCAGACCGGTGATAGAAGAAACATACAAACTTTATTCTTCCTTGGTTTTAACATCAGAAATCTCACCCTCGCTCTCTTCTTTTCATTTTTTAGAAGATTATAAAGTCGGGGGCCATTTCCATGTTAAAAGCAGGATGGTTTTGCTATGCAATGAAGGTTACTGTCTAAAACTGACTAGCAGCCTTTTACGATCTTTCTGTTTCAACCTATTGCGAGTATCTCAGGTAATATCCTCCGAATTAATCTTTCTTTCATTCTTTGGTCCCTTCTGATTTGTTAATCCTCAGCTCTCCCTTCTGCATTAAAAAGAATTGCTTTTGTTCTAGTATTTTTTTTAACATGTCCCCAAGATGATAATCTTTAACAGCATAATCCTTAAAGTGTATTTTCCGCTATGTCCCCCCGACCACTTTCAGAGTATACATTTCCCCAGGTGAGAGGCACTGATTAGGGTGCTGTTCTTAAGGCACCATTCTCATTTCCATCATCCACCATCTTTGGAGATTCCGATTTGACGTATCTTGGATGAGGTCAGGATGTTAGGATTATGTTTTTAAAGGTACTCATTTCCTTCTAAGGTGCACGCATGGCTGAGGGCCACTGACAGCGTAAAGGAGTATGTTTCTGTAGAAAAGCTGCTGCGTCACTAATGCTGCCTTATGAGATGCCTGTCTAATTAGAAGTCGCACGTGTAGTGAAATGTCTTTGTCTTTTCTTGCAGCCCTCAGAAGTAGTTATGATCGCCAGACACAAACGAATGCATTTTCTTTTTCCTGTCCACCCCTCCCATATACTGCTTCTAGAGGGAAGTTTGCAGAAGGGTCCCCCTGGAGCAGTTTAGTGTCAGTTACACGGATCATTGGAGGAGTCAATTCAAAGTTCCTTAGAGTAAGATTAGGGAAGCAGGCCTGGGTCCAGCCTAGCTGGTCCCTTGGCTTTCCTGCGGACTCTGTGGTGGGGCGTGAGGCCCAAGCTTCTTTCTCTTACTCTTTAAATGCACCCTCCCAGGTGACTCAGCTGTTGAACCCCTAAGCAGACACTCCCCTCTACCTGTCCCACTTCCCCATATATCCCAGGATTCTATTTTACTGGGCCCCTAAATCATCACAATGCTTTAGAAAGTCCAATATTGCAGCAAACTGTAATAGCTCACTCTAGTAAGCATATCAATCAAACAGATATATCACAAAAGATTGAAAGCAAGAAAGTGAAAAATCGTGGTACGAGCATGATTTCTGATGATAGAATGCACTGGTTTACCGTAACGTATACATAAAGAGCATGCCTCTTTTTGTCCACAGGGGATTTTCATCCTTAACGAAGTGTGAATTGCTCCAGCCAGGCAAAACCATGCCCTGATCCTTGGAGTTTCGACTGAGGAGAATATTTCCAGGCATTTTCTTACTGTAACCCAGAGTTTCTCAGCCTTGATGCTTCTGACTTTCTGGGTCAGTTGAGTTTTTGTTGTGGAGCTGTCCAGTGCATTAGGGAGTGTTTAGAAGCACCCCTGGTTCCTATCTTACTGGATGACGGTAGTTCCCCTGAGTTGTGACACCCAAAAGTGTCTGGATATCAGCAAATGTCCCCAGGGGTTAGGGGCTAGGGTAAATTGTCTGTGAGAACCATTGGTTTATCCTGAAGATATTTTGTATCTGCTTGTATAAGGTTTTGTTTCAGTATTGTGCTAAGTTTGAAATGACAGTATTAAAAAAAAAAAAGTTAAGCCTCCCAGTGGGGTTTTACAAAATTGGTATTCTAAAAATTAAAAAGAGAAAGCCTATCATCTTGCATTCAAAGTCACGGGGAGGTAAACATTTTGTATACTTAAACAGTGTGTATACTGTTTAAAGAAATACCAGTTTTAGGTCAGCTCTTCATTTTACTGTGTTTCAAGGAAGACATTTTTATATGAAGTCACTCTTTAAAGCTTGAGGGGAAGGGCTCCGGTAAGATAATTTGAGATGTAACATTTCACATCTTCAGAGTGCACTAACTTCCACATTGTTGGGATCCAATTTTTTTCTCACCTTTTTGAGAGAAGTAATTTATGAAAAATATTTTTGTAGCAGAAACTCAGAGCTTCCCAGGTAGCACTACTGGTAAAGAACCCACCTGGATCAGGAAGAACCCCTGGGGCAGGGCATGGCAACCCACTCCAGTATTCTTGCCTGGAGAATCCCATGGACAGAGGAGCCGGGTGGAGCTATAGTCCATAGGACTGCAAAGAGTCGGACATAACTGAAGTGACTTAGCAAGCAGAAACTCTCAAAAACTTTATAGGGAGTATTGGAGAAAATTGCGTTTTATTAAAGGTAGGTCTGAATAGCCTTTGAGAAGTTTCACAAGTGGAGTTTTTCTCGGCGCAACTTGGAACAGGTCTGTCACAGGTCTGTCCCCATGGACAAGGCTGAAGTTGACATGGGTGTATGTGGTTCATTCTTCAAAGCAAACAAGCAAAACAATCACTTTTTATTGTGGAATTTCTTAAACATCAACAAAATTAAACAAAATTGTTTAAGGAAGCCCCACAGCTCCATCATCTAAGGTGTTAGCAACAGCAGCAACTCAATGCCAGTATCGCTACAGCTCTACCCACAGCCTACTGCACCTTCAAACTGTCACCTCTCCTGTCTTGTCTTAAAGCAAATCAGTTTGGTCCCTTCTCCAGAGGGTCCATGGTGGGATAAGATGGCCATAGCCTGATATGTCAGCAGTAACATCAATCCTTTTTCTTTAAAGTGGCTCTCTGCTTAGATATTGCCACGGTCCTTTCACTGATCAACCTTTCCTCCTAAACATTTCCACTTAAGATATATTTTTGAAATCCCAAGTTGGAGTTTGAAATGGAAGAATAAAACATTTTCAGACCCAGGACATGGATATATGAATAAATATTTATTCTTGTATAAATTTTAAAAGAAAATATTTGCTGCTCAAAGTAAAAAACATTTCAGAAAAATATTTGCTAACTATGTGTCACGATTGGGTTCTGGGAAGTTAAATGTTGCCTACAGTCATTAGTCTTTCAGACAACGGATGCTAATACTCTCATCAATTTTCCTGGATTTAGTTAGGGGAATGGAAGTCGTGGCTGGTAGACTTCAATTGTCTCCCACAATTCATTCATTTTCAAATTCTCTTTTTCTTTTCTCTCTTCCCTCTCTCTTCGCGCCTCCCTCCTTTTCCCCTCTACCCTTGCCTCTCTCCCGAGAGGTTTTAGCTGGGCACCTGGGCCACTCGATACGACATCTCGAGATCAGCAGCCCTTGCCGGATATGACCATATGACTGAGTTCTTAGCAATGGAATGTGGGCAGAAATGATCTGCCTCACTGGCTTTAAAGTAAATGGCACTCCATCAGGGAGATGCAGCATTGAATCTGTCTACTTTGGAACCAGAGAGGGAAGGCAGGGCTAACCCACCAGCAGGTTGCAGAGCAACTCCTGAGGAAGTCACCCAGCAGCCCAGAGAAGCAGTTCAGCCGTTCTGATTCAGGGACTCTGCTAAAACACTTCCACTTCTACCCTAATCAATACAAATGGAGTCATCCTTTTCAAACACGCATCATTTGGTTACAGTTAAAACTTCGTTCTGTGATCTTAAACACTTGGTTTCTGCGTTCTTGTTCAGTGGTTGCCCTGCCCCGCAAATTGGTTTGGATCTTGGAGCCGATGCTGCCGCACCCACTGGGAGGACGTGACAAGACTGAGGACCCACATCACGGGATTGCCTGGTGAGAACAGAGCAGACGTGAGACAGGCGAGAGTGGCGCCAGGAAGGCAGTTTGGTTGGTTTTCGTTTTTACTGAGACCAAGAGAGGCAGGGCTGGGTGAAACTTCCTCCCCACTGGGGCTGGCTAGCCCAGGTGTGGGAAAAAGTAGAATGTGGAGTGTGAGGCATGGAGAGCAGTCAGAGTTCAAACATCCAAAGTGGAGTTTTCATCTTTATCTCAGTCCTGAAAAAAATATCATAATGAGAAACTGAAAACCAAATGGAACAAGAATCTTCAAATCAGAAATGGATAAACTTACATTCTTTGGTCACAAGAGCATTCACATTCCACATGCTACGAGAATGTGTGAAAGTATTTCTTGCTGCCTCTGTTTCAAACTCAAATATGTCATCTACCCATAAGAAATTTAGGAGACAGGGAGAGTCCCTGAGGCTCATTACAACAGTACATTCTCTTATGACATTTAAATGAATTTAAATCTCACCAAGAGGTGCTAGGAAAAAACAAACAAACAAACAAACTTAAAATGACAAACTTTCAGTGAACAAAGCTGCTCCTCCTACAGTAAAGTACAGTCATATGCCACTAGCAGAAGATTAGCCTTTGTATAACTGTGTTCCTTTCAATAGAGGCAGGTATTAAATGTATATCTAAAAGTGTTTAATGTCTTTATAAAATTAAAATTTAAAAAATTAAAAATTAAAATTACAAATTAAAAAAAATCTTTTGTTAGACCACATGTCACCCTGCTCATAAAGGATTAGAACAGTTATGCAAATCAGGTTCTAGAAATAGCTCTGGTATCCCATAATTCCTCAAGCTAGATATGCAAATGAAACGGATTGTGACTGTGGGTTAAAAGAACTACACACTGTACAGTTAGACTCTTGAGTACACCGCTCTTTGGAATGAATACCTGTGACAAGGGTTCTCTCCTATTTGTTCTTCCTTTTTTCCCTTCTACTAAGAACATTGCAAATTGGTCAGGATTCAGGAAGTATAGGGGGAAAATATATGGGGGGATAAAAGGAAAAAAGAAACTTGTTAAATGAAAACGGCAAGGAAAATTTCATCTCCTCATGTATTTTAAATTTTATGATCTCTAGAAAATATTTTAATAAGGCATGTGTTAAGTCAGTGTTGCCACTTTAGCAATTTTTCAAAGCCTTTCAAAATTACAGCACATCTGTGCATCTTCAAGAAAATGAAACCATTTATTGCACCCTCCAGGTTCCAACACAGGTTCCAACCGTGTGTACTTCTCAGATAGCACATCCTGGCAGAAAGTTAAGATTTCTACCCTAGAGAGCGACACAGACTGGCATAACTCAGCTAATGTATTGGGTGATGTTTTTAAATATATTTTCTCCTCTCAGTTTACATGTTTTCCACCTACAGTAGGTTAGCCACTTAAAACTTAATTTATGAATGACTAAATTATTCCTCCTAGAAGCCAAGTGGTAATAGCTTTAATTTACCTATCTCCTTAACGTTACTGAGAAATAAGAGAATTACATTTATGCCTTGACATTGCAACTTCAAACATTTATGTATGTTTTCTCTGTATAATTTGAAGTGACTTGGAGTCTTCAGGCTTTCAGATATAAATTGAAAACTGTTTATTTATCTTAAATTCGTGCAACCAATATAACAGGGTGAACTGAATATACTAAGACTTTTCTTCTCCTTTTCCCTTGAGCGAAAGCACAAAAATACCCCTTTGTGTAGTGGGAGCTGCTACTTCCTTTGGGAGGGGAGAGGAGTGGTCTTCTTGAGAGCTACCTGTTTGGTTTCTATTCAGGTCTGATATTTTTAATCTAATCTGCTGACTCTCCCTGCAAAAAAATTTTATGTAACAAACTTGCTCCATTATAACAACTACATCCCATGTGAGCATTCACATAGAATTGGAACAGAAAACTATGAAGAGAGAATTCATGTGGTTTTATTTCCCTTAGAGAAATTTATTTTGAAAATGGACCCCAGAGTGAGGAGAATGTGGGATTCAGAAAGTTGGAGAAGATGCAAACTGGACAAATTTTTTTCCATCTTCTGATTTTTTTTTTCCTACTTCCCTCATTGAGCAACCAGAGATAGACTGCCTAGGGCCCTTTCTGAGCAATTGGCTATGAGGTCTTGTTATCCCAAGCTTTTTAACTAGATCTCTCTTCTGGTATAAATTATGTTCTGCCTTGATTTATGGTTTGAGGCACATGTTCCAGGTTTCTCCAGTTAGCTTGCTGCCTCATCAGCAAGCAAATTGGACCTTTCTTATCTCCATGTTTCCCTGCATTGCCCCAAACAGAAACCAGCTTCTTAGTGGCTTGTAGTACCTATGGATTATATGGATTCATTCAGGTGGTTTTCCAGATTGCTATAACTAAATTTATCATATCAAAAGCTTAAAAATATACTGATCATGGTAACAGTTTTTATAAAATGCAATTAAATAGAACCAGTCTTGTAATAGGTATTTAAAAAAATCTTCCAGCTGTATTTCAACCTAAGAGATAGTCTAATCTAGTTTATTATTTTTTCCAGAGCCAGGCTGAATGATCTGATAATCGGAAATGTGAATAAATGAGTCTGATTTTTAAAAATTTGTGAATAGAATTCCAGGATATCAGGCATATCTGTCAAGGGAGGTATCTCTAAAATCTAGAGATATGAGGTTCCTTCTTTGGGTAAGCAGCTCAACAATGTTAAATTAGATACCTGCTCTTTTCATCTTTCTGGTCTGCTATTTTCACCATGTTGACAGTATCTCTTCTCATGGTTGCAAGAACGCTGCTATGGCTCCAAGCATCACATCCCCAGCAAAAAACATCCCAAAAGGAAGGAAAAGGAAAGGCAAGAGAGCTCTGTTCTTGGGATGAATTAGACCCCAAAAGTCTTGTCCAAGTTGAAGAAAAAGCGTAAAGAACTCCTTGGACTTAGATCAAATTTGCTTTTAATTCTTTTTACTCCAGAAACAGCTATTGAGAATAAACGATGCAAAAAATATTGTTGTGGGTCTAGAATATGAATGGGTAGAGACAGCTTCTCATTACCTCTTTTGCCCCTCCCAGGGGAAGTCTTGCAGTTCAGAGGTCTCGAAAGGTCACACAGAGTGGCACATCTGCCAGGGGCATGAAAACTGGTATATTGGGTCTGCCACGTTTTATAATTTCACCCACCGGAACTCACAGACAGCTTGAAATGCCAGGAAGCCAGTAAACCTGCTCCTCACTCCACTGTGGCACTCAGATCTAATGACTGTGTTTGGAGACTTAAAAATCTTTTAGGACCTGCATGGGGACAACATCTCTCTCTCTGTAGAGGTTGTTGTTGTTCAGTCATGAAGTCATGTCCAACTCTGTGACCCCATGAACTGCAGCATGCCAGGTTCTCTGTTCTTTACTATCTCATGGATCTTGCTCACACTCACGTCCATGGAGTCAGTGATGCCATCCAACCATCTTTTCCTCTGTTGTCCCTTTCTCCTCCTGCCTTCCATTTTTCCCACTATCGGGGTCTTTTCCAATGAGTTGGCTCTTTGCATCAGGTGGCCAAAGTATTGGAGTTTCAACTTCAGCATCAGTCCTTCCAATGAATATTCAAGATTGATTTCCTTTAGGATTGATGGGTTTGATCTCCTTGCAATCCAAGGGACTCTCAAGAGTCTTCTCCAACACCACAGTTCGAAGGCATCAATTCATCCCTCAGCCTTTTTTATTGTTCAGCTCTCACATCCGTACATAACTACTAGAGAAACCATAGCTTTGGCTATATGGAGGTTAGTTCACCTTTATGTCTAAAAGCTCACCCTATGTGTTTGAAAACATAACAGCAGTTGAGTTGGGAAAAGAGGGAGTAAGAACTTTGGACACAAGAAACAATGCACGCAAAACAAGTTGGTGTGACCCAGTGTGATCTGTTCAGGGCACTGCCAGCGACTTGGAGTGGCCGGATCTCAGGCCTGAGCAGGGAGTGGGAGGAGGTGAGACCAGCAGGGGAGTCAGGAGCCTAGGGACGCACCAGGATGCAGGGAGTATACACCGTGTACCCCGAGAGCCCAGCAGAGTGGTGAATGGGCTAAGAAGGCCTTCCAGAAATCTTGGATCTGAGTCCAGCACAACCCTGACGTTTACCCAAGACCAAGGGTACAGCTGTACAGGTCAGTTATGCCTGCACCATCCCAGTTAACAAATATTGTGAATATTGCCTCTGGCCTAGAGGAGGTGGTGAGGGATTCCCCACACAGAGAACGGAGACGGGCTTCCTAGTTAGAGCTTGTACAAAGACAACCAGAGAAGGGAGAAATGGAAATACAAGGGGAGGATAAGGCCAGGTTGGTGGAGGGGCCAGACCACGGTAGGCTGCCTGGGGCAGACCAGAAATTTGCACTTGAGCCTATGGGTCATGGAAAGACAATGAAGAGCAAAACCAATCCTACCAACCCAATGATCCCTTCCTGAGCCTGGGACCTTGAGCCTCTTACGGGCAGGGGACTTGAGGATGTAGCTGGCTGATGATGAAACCAAAGACTTGGCCGAAGTGTTGGTGTCATTTTTTCTTTCTTTCAAAAGGAGGGAGAGAGGAAGGAAAAAAGAAAGGGAAGGAAAGGAAGAAAATAAAGAGATGGGAGGAAGAGGAGGAATAAGAGAGGGAGGAAGGAAAGCAAGAAGAGGAAAAAGGGAAGAAAGGAAAAGGAAAGAAAAAAGGTAGAAACCAGTGCAGCAAGACTGACAAGATTTGGGAAACATGGCTGAATAGTGGAAGTGGACATTACTATTTATTCCGATGATTATTAATGTTATTTTCATCTGCATTTTACCTGAGATACTTCATTTAAAAAAAAAAAAAAGAATGGTCAGGTGGAAATCTAAGTAGATAGAAGTCTTTCTGCAAAGTGATCTGGCCATATGGTATCAAAAGACCTAAAAATGCTCACTTTTGACCGAAGAATTCCATGCCAGGATATGCAGAGAAAGATTTATAGACAAGCCATCTATTTTCTTTTGCTTCAAGTATAGACATAACTCATTTGTTTCACTCAGGGAGGAGCGGGAGTGTTTATGCTAAATAAAATTTTCAATTAAAGAAATGAACTATATTAATGGAAAGTGAAGTGAAATCGCTCAGTTATGTCCAACTCTTTGTGGATCCCATGGACGGAGGAGCGTGCCTAGGCAAGCTCCTCTAGGAAAGAATACTAGAGTGGGTTGCCATTTCTTTCTCCAGGGGATCTTCCCGACACAGGAATCGAACCCAGGTCTCCTGCACTGCAGACAGACTCTACCATCTGGGCCACCAGGGGCTCCTATTTTAATGGAAGTCTTCCCCAAATACATTGTACCTATCCTGGTACAATGATTATTCTGAAACACAACTAACCTTTTCCTGATGATTTCTTTATTAATGTGAATTAATAATCAAAGTACAGGCTTAATAAATTCAATGTTGAAAATAGCTTTTGAGGTGCGAGGGGATTTTTGCTCCTGAACAGTATTCCCCTGGACAGCTAATTTCTCTGCCTCTCTGGGTTCTTTCTTCTTCCTTTGCAGTTGGCTGTCATTTCTCACTACCTGTCACCTGATTCCTCATTAGAAATCTGTCATCCAGTCAGAACAAAGCAAAACAAAAGCAGATCGAGTTTGTACACATGGTAAATCCATGTTCGAGCAGAGGCCTGCAAGTCTGCCCCCAACTTCTTAGAATCTTGTTAAAAATGCTTTTTTCTGGGCCGCATCTCAACTCCTTCTAATAAGCATCTCTGGACCCTGCAAGTACTTAAGGTAGTTATTATTATGAATGTTGACATTTGAGAATCCCTGACTTATAGTTCCTCCTATGAAACAATGTCCATGAACTCAAGGCCATAGAGAGCCCACGGGATCTCTGTGCCCTTGAGCTGCTTGCCTGTGGGGCTGCACGGGAGTTAGCACTGACGGACTGGCTCCTGTGCCATGGCACATGCTGAAAGTTCTGAATATCACGTGGGCTTAGTGACTTCTGGTTTCTGAACTTGGATCACTTAGGTGGGTGGAGGGTTGGATGAGGAGATAGGTACTTCCCGGACCTGACTTTAGGTAAGCCGAGATATCTGATGAGTAGCCCCTGGGTAATTAATGTCTACCTGGTCTATGATCTGGGGATAGATAGGCTAATAATTACTCATGTCTTCCAAATATGAGACTCTCTGCATAGACTGATTGATATTTACAGAAAAAATAAAATAATGCTGACCATTCACCTGGATAAGCTGGCCACACCCACTTATGACTTAATCCCTCTTGGACTGAATATTTAATAGTTTATATTATGCCCGATTGAAATGTCAGTATATTTACTGCACCTATGTTAATTATTATTTTATCAAAGTGATTACTCTGCTCATACTCATGTTTTATAGATTCATTAAAAAGTTCTAAAACTATATATACTGTTTCTTTAAGAGAAGATCTGAAGATTTTTATGTTGCATTTTAAGTAAACAAGCCTCTAAATGTCTTTGAAATTATGGTGAACTAAATAGTATGCACTAAAAGGATAACAGAACATGAGTACCTTACTTAGAGATCTATTACCACCTATCACAGCCTCAAACAACAACAGCAACAAAAACCCACTCCAGAATGAAAATACTGGTATATTTATATAATGCAAAGAGAAATACAGATATAAACCCTCAAAACGGAAGATACATTGATAAAAATGTAGCATTGTAAGCGAAAAAATATTGTACAGTACTTGCAGAATTTATCTTTCAATTTAAGGTTACAATGTGCCTAACAAATAAATAGTACTTAAAATTATAGTTCTCATTATTAATTTAAAATAACCATCAGGAGAACAGCACAGCTTAACCTAGCAAACATTTTAAGGAAATGCTTTGTCTCACAGAAGTAGAGTATCATTATAGTCCATTCATTTATACCATGAACGAAAGAAGAACAATTTTCAAAGTGGAAATCAGTTTCATAAGACAGAATAAAACTGGGCTCCTCAATGCAAAAACTGTTTCCATAAAGTTTTTAAATTTTTATTGGCCAAAAATACCTGAACAGTTTTGATGTAGTACTCTGCTTGTCTCCGAGAGCCCTCCCAATCCATCAACCACAATCAGCACATACAAAAACATGCAATACTGTTATTTTCTCCACACCATTACTAACCAAAACACTTTTTACTCTTTTGAAAGGTACAATTTTACAGAAATGTTGCCACTCAAGAATTGGTATAATACAAAGAGCAGTTTGTCACTGACAGGCATTTCCTAGTGTATAAAGCAAGGTAGGAAACAAATCTTACTTGTGTTGTTACTTATTAAAAATGACTTCCTTGCTACTCTCTCCCATCTCTGCTCTTTAAATTCACTATCAATACTGAACAAAGTTCTCAACGCCTTCCAAGAACCAGAGCAGTCCAGCTGACCCCAGGCCGGCAATTCAGAGGGAACTCGAGACAACTTTCCCTCTGTCTCCTGCTTCCAACAGAAGACCCTCAAGAAATCGAACTGGTGAAGCCCCTCTGGGTTCCTCTACTTCACTGCAAAATGTAATGCCACTTGAGGTTGTCAAAAATAGCTTCTGTAGAAAACTGGCCATGGTCTTTAGGAAAGGTTGCATGAAGAAAATTAGCCTTTATTAAGAAAAAAAAAAAAAAAAAAAGAGTAACACATGGAAGAAAAGACATCAGTACAAGTACAAAGACTCCAGGATCTACTGTCAGGATGAAAATATATTTAGGAGGACAATCGCAGGGGCTGGGGTGGGGCTGGGACTTCGAAACCCTACCCCTGCACAATTGGAGTCTGTACAATCCAAGTGATGCACTTCGAGAGTCGTTTTGAAGGCAGCGTAGAAAATTAAAAAGGGGGCCGAAGGGGCAGAAAAGACGTCACTGTCCAAGCCAAAGAGAGAGGCCGGGCTGGGGTGCAGGTGGCGGTAGTGCCACTTATAAACCGATGCCTTTCAAGTCGCAGGGGAGGGTGGCCTGGGTGGCCTGGGGGCTCTGGCAGCAGGGGAACTGGGCGCGGAAGCAGTCCCTGAGCTCCCTGTTGAAGAGGAAGCACACGACGGGGTTGATGCCGGCCTGCGCGAAGGTCAGCCACACGGAGGCCGTCAGGTAGGCCTGGGGGACGGCGCCGGGCCGCACCAGGACCCGCAGGTAGCTGGCCACGACGTAGGGCCCCCAGAGGAGCAGGAAGAGCAGCGTGACGGCGTAGAACATCTTGCACAGCCTCTTCTCCGTCTTGAACTCCTCGAGCACGAGGAGGCGGCGCGCGCCACGCCCGGGCCCGGCCGGCCGGATGCCCACGAGGGCCGGCGGCGTGGGCCCGCGGCCGAAGCCGGCCGTCCAGTTGGCGGCCGCCTGGCCGGTGGCGCCGGGGCCGTGGAAGGTCCAGTCGTGGCTGACGGCCGGCACGAGGCGCGCGGGCCGCATCTTGCGGCGGTCGTGGATGAAGAAGAGCAGGCGGAGGTAGACGAGGTGCGTGGCGCCCACCACCACGGCCAGCAGCAGCAGGAAGCCCAGCGCGCCCGGGGCGCCGTCGGGCCGCTGCTCCAGGGCGCACGGCGCGTCCTCGTCGTCGCCGCCGCCGCCGCCGTCCAGCACGGGCGGGAAGGCCGCGGCCAGCGCCAGCGCCCAGGCGGCGCACACCAGCATGGCGGCGCACGGCCAGCCGGCCAGGCGCTCGGCGTAGAAGCGGTGGTGCGCGATGGCCAGGTAGCGGGTGACGCCCACGCCGAGCAGCAGGAAGGCGGCGTGGAAGCAGAAGAGCGCGGCCAGGAAGGCGAGCAGCTTGCAGCCCAGCGCGCCCGGCGGCGCCCCCGCGGCGGCCGCGGCCCGCCGCGCCGCCAGCATGACGGCCGGGAGGCAGGCGAGCGCGCGCAGCCCGTCGGCCAGGCACAGGTCGAGCAGCAGGTAGTACGGGGCGCGGTGCAGGCTGCGCTCCCGGACGATGAGCAGCGCGAACAGCACGTTGCCCGCCAGGCTCACGCACAGCAGCAGGCTGAGCGTGGCCAGCTTGAGGCCCAGGGCGGCCGCCTCCCCGCCGCCGCCGCCGCCGCCCGGCTCGCTCGCGTTCGCCATCGCGGCCTCCCCGGGCCGGGCGCCGCGCTCCGCTCCGGGGCCGCCCCCGGCCTCTCCGCGCCGCAGGCCTGCCTGCCGACCGGGGCGCGGCCACCCGCGAGGGGCCCCCGGCGAGCTCCCGGGCCGGCGGGGCTCAGCCCCCGGCCGGCCGACCCCTCCTCGGCTCCCCGAGCTGCCGCCGCGCCGCCGCCATCTCAGGAATGGTGCGCGCAGAAGGCGACGGCCACTCCCTGCGCCGCGGGCTTCACTGCGGGCCGGGCCGCGCCGCCGCCCGCGGCCCCCGGCATCCTTCCCCTCCTCCCGCTCTTCCTCCGCCGCCGCCGCCGCCGCGCCTCAGGGTTCTGCCCCCCGCCGCCGCCGCCGCCGCCGCCGCCGCCGCGGAGCCCCCTCCCCTCTGCCGGAGCGCGCCGCGTGGCCGCCGCCGCCAGCCCCGCCGAGGCATCCCGCGCCGCGCGAGCCGGGCCGGGCTGGGGGCGCCGCCGGCGCTGCTGCGGGGCCGGGCGGCGGCCGGGAGGGAGGCAGGGCCCAGGACGCGAGGTGGCGACAGGTCGCGTTTGGCCCCAGGTAACGGGGTCCTGCGGCGGCGCCCGGCGCCCGCCCTGGGGTCACGGTGGCCGTGCGCGGGGTGGTGGGGGGAGCTTGCCTGGGATGCTAAGGTCGGGAGGCCTCTGGGATTGGGGCGGGGGCGGTGGACAGGAGGATCTGGACTGAACTCTTCACCCGCAAGCTAATAGTGATTAAGAGTCATCACCATCATCATCACCGCAGCCCTGAAACCTCTAGTATTCAGGTCAGCACTGGCGTGGGTGCCCGTGTTCTGGGGAGCTTTACCAGCATTATCTCCCTCCGTGTTCACAGTAACGACAAAGTTGGTTCTATTCTTAAACCCACTTTCTGTCTGAGGAAGCAGGGGCTTGGAGGTCAAGGGAGTTGAGAGCTGGAAAGTGGTAGAGCTGAGATTCAGATTTCACTCAACCTGATGTCCAGGGCTGGACTGAGCGACTCTGAAGGCTACCCTGCTCTCTGCCTCATTCGTGGTCCCAGCGAAGACTTTTGCTAGGAATAAGAAATTCAGCGTTTTCCCTTAAGTGATTTGGAAGGTTAATCTCCCGCTGCCTTCCTCCCAGGATACGAGTTTTCTGGGTTAGCCTGAAAGGCAGCCTGTTCCTGTCCTCAGCCGCTCCAGATTCACTCCCGTCTTCGCAGGGGCTCTTCTCTCTGCCCGGGCCAGCCCCTCAACAGGTTCCCCATCGTCTGGGCCATTCTTCTGCCCAGGCTAGCCTGTCCTGTACCACTGCCCACTCATTTCCTTCTTGGCGCTTAATAGTTATCATTAATGTTTCAACTAATTACTAAGCTTCCGGAGGACAAGGGACTGTGTCCGATATTTTCTAACTCTGTATCCCCAATGGCTGGGATAGAGGAGCCAGAATTAAGACATAGGTTCGTTCTTAGGTACACTCATGGGTTGTTTTTTGTTTTGTTTTTTGCTTTTATGCAGAATATTATTTATTGGCATGGCTGGCACCTTGGCATTTCCAGGATGATACAAGATCATAGAAAGCCTTGTCAGGCTAAAGGGTCTAAGCTTTAGTGTGTAGGCAGTCAGGAACCCTTGGAGGTTTTTGAGGAAAGCGGCATGATAAGAAAACTACTGATGTGCATCAGGAGGATGATTTTGGCAGTAGTTTTTAAGAGGAATGACTGAGCAGAGTCAGTAAGTCTAGTCCAGAGCCTTAGACTCAGTGAGCACAGAAATCACTAGGGATACTGTATGATTCAGGAGTTCTGGATGGGGCGGAAGAGGCTGCCTTTCTAATAATTTCCTGGGCAACACTAATGCTTCTCATCTACAGACCACACTTGGAATAGCAAGCACCTAGGACCTTTGACCTTTTGTAAAAATCTAAGTGATGGCCAATGAGGGCATGACTTAGGGTCCCTAAGTGGCCAGGGACGAGTGGCTGACCAGGCAGGTCTACAAATATTTGATTTGTTTATAGATAGTAGGAGTAGATTTTGATGGTATTTTGGTTAAGAATTACGTTTTGATAATAGTAGCCAAAAAATGTACAGGAGTTTATTTTCCTCATGAAACAAGAAGTCTGGAGGTCAGTGGCTGCCAACATTGAATTACTTGCTGAAGGACTAAGTCTCTGAAAACCTTTTAGCCCTTTCCTCGTGATCAATAGGCTGTTGACACCCTAGCCATTCCCTCAGCATTCCAGGCAGAAGGAAGGAAAAGTAAAGAAGACCAAAAGTGTTCCTGCCCATCTAAGTGGATGCCCTCTGAAGAGTTTTCTAGAAGGCTTACATGATGACAAGTCAGTGGTTACCACTATGAGCATAGGATACTGGGAAACGATTTCGCTTTTTAATTTTTTGAGCCAGACACATAGCTGCTGAGAATGAGATCCAGCCTTGATGTGGACATTTGCACTCGGGCTGCATCTGCCCAGAGGAAGGGATGCCTTCTTTGAATACACACACAGTCACCAGCTCCAGGTCCTTTATGACGGTGTTAATGGCAGCCTGTGTTTACTGAACACATGCTATGTGCTGTGCAGTATGCTGAATATGTGATGTGTGTTATCTCTTATAATGGCCATTTGTGGTAGATACTACTGTGGTTCCCATATTGTAGATGAGACGGAGTGGGTAAGTAACTTGTTCAGGCTTTCACCTAAAGTAAGCGTAAGACCTGGGATTGGAAGAGAGAATGTTTGACTCTAAAGCCCGTGCTCATGACCAGCATAGGTACTGCCCCTTTATTGTAATGGCAAAGAAAGTTATTAACTTTCTAAAAACAAGCAACCTACTGATATTCCTGCGCAGGTGTGCGTGCACGCTTAGTCGCTTTAGTATTGTCTGACTCTTTGTGACTCTGTGGACTTTAGCCCGCCAGGCTCTTCTGTCCATGGAATGCTCCAGGCAAGAATACTGGAGTGGGTTGCCATTTCCTTCTCCAGCGGATCTTCCCAACCCCAGGGAACCTGGGTCTCCTGCATTGCAGGCAGATTCTTTACTGCTGAGCCACCAGGGAAGCCCAGTGTTCATAGACACAGAACTAAAGCCCCTTCAAAGACGGGAGAGATTTCAAAACCGTCTAATACAGCATTTGGATTGTGTAAACTCATACATGACTTAGTGGGCAGTATAATCCAGGTATTCTTGCTCCTCAGTTAGTACCCTTCCCACGCTGATGAAATCTTCACATCTAATGAACACATGACATTTCACTATACCTCTTGGAATCTCAAATGTTCCCATTTATAAAAAGAGAAATTGGACCGAATGATTTCTGAGGGTCCTCACCTCTGAGGTGTAGTGTGTATATGAGAAAATGAAAATTAAGTGTTTGTATAATCCTGAGTGCTAAGAGATTTGTTTTTCAGAAATGGACCGAAAAAAAGAGACATTAGTTCTCTCTAATTTAGTTCTCTGGTGTTTCATACTTCTGTCTGTGACTTAATGTACTTCTCTTTGGGATTTGGTTTAGTCATCTACCCAGCTTCAAATAGCCGAAGCAGCAGTAGAAAATATAAAAATCGTGACTCTCAAAGCACTTATATGCCTGCTTCTTGCATTGTTACCATTTGTTCGGGAGATTAATACTTAAGGAAGCACTGTTAACATTTCATTGCTGGAATCAACTACTTTCCTTTTATTGTTTCTAGGAAGCTTCACACAAGAATTTAAAATAGTTTCTTAGGTACCAAGTTGAGTTGAATGCCAGCATCTCAAAGCATAATAGCTATGTGGGATTTTTCACTATAAGAAAAATTTTGCTTGTAACATTATTTTTCCTTTGTCCATAGATAGAAAAGGTGAGATTTCCACCCCAAAGTAGCTCTGTTACTTCTTTGCTGCACGGGTAGATGTTGTGTGTGGTAATGGAAGTCTGCTGTTGGGAAGACTGGTTGACAGGCCTTGACAGATTCAGTCAAGGCCACAGTTCCCATAATCATGGGAGACTGGCGGACATCTCCTGTCCAGCCTCAGGCTTCTGGCTTCTAGTCATCTGCCAGGGCACGCGGAACATCAAGTTAGAGAAAGTTGGTTTGACTTAATTGCATCCCAACTCTTAGAAAACATGAGCCGAAGTCTGTGCCCAGTTGGTATTATCAGACGTTAGCCATCAGTTTGGCCTCTTCATGGGAGTCAGTTCTGACTTCAAGACTGAAAATGAGCTTGGAGTTAAGTATACCTTAGTTCATATCCAAGTCCCACTAGTTATCAGCATGTATCCTTAGGAGCTTCCCTGGTGCCTTAGATGGTAAAGAATCTGCCTGCAGTGGCTTCCGTGGTGGTTCAGTGGTGAAGAATCCACTTGCCATTCAGGAGATGCAGGTTCTTTCCTTGGATTGGAAAGAACCAAAGAACCTCCTCCCTGGAGGAGGAAACAGCAATCCACTCCAGTATTCTCACCTGGGAAATCCCACGGACAGAGGAGCCTGGTGGGCTATAGTCCATGGGGTCACAAGAGAGTTGGACACAGCTTACACACTAAACAACAACGACAACATCCTTAGCCACGTCCTTTACCTCCTTTGAACTTCAAAGGCCTTTTTTCAGGGAAGGCTCCATTTCATTCAATCCATTTGCAAAAAGAGTGTAACACAAGGTGTTCACCCAGGTGATGTGTAATAAGTGGTAAATACTTTTTTTGCTCCTGTGTGCGTGCGTACTCAGTCATGTCTGATTCTCTGCAACCCACCAGGCTCCTCTGTCTATGGAATTTTCCAGGCAAGAATAGTGGGGTGGGTTGCCATTTCCTCCTCTAGAGGATATTCCCGACTAGGATAGAACCCGTGTCTGCTACATCTCCTGAAGGAGCAGGTGGATTCTTTACCACTGCACTGCCTGGGAGACCTTTTTTTACTCTTACCAGACTATAAATGCCTCGGCTAACCATGGCTTGACTGACTTTTCTGTTCTCCACTTCAACCTAGCTTAGGAGAATGCTGTATATACATCTTGATATTTGTGTGGCAGATGTGAATGTCAGTCCATAAAATCAAAGGTGCCAGAAATGCATCTGCTTCATAGAAATTTAATGTCTGACTGAGTTACCGTTTTGCCTTGATGGTGAAGAAAAAGAATGGAACCTTGCTGCTTCTGGGGTTTCATCAAGGACCTTTTCTTCTTCGGGATGTGCTATAATTCCGGGCTGGCACCCAGATTGCCCAGCACACAGTCGTTCAGGGCAGTGTGTGTATATGTGTGGGAGGAAAGTGATGTTTCATCACTTTCTTTCTGTCCTTATAAGCTGTTTTGGTTTGGTGGTTCTTAGCTGCCTCATGTCAGATTTGGGGTATGAGAATCTGGAATAGTACTGTGTTAGTTGCCTCTCAACACTACATGTGGGAAACCTCATACAAACGCGCCCTCTGTCAATGCTCTCTCTCCTCCCTTCTGCCTTCATCTCTGGGGACTGCCTGCCTACTCCAGCACTGGAGAGTACTGTTCCTTCTTGTTTTTCTGGGCAGTATAATTGATCGGTTCTCCTGGGAATTGGTGGTCCCAGAAAAGTCAGGAAGCTACCTTCTGTAAACCTCCCCTTGGCAAGGAAGCCCTGGACCCTGGTATGTGCTTCAGTGAGGGGAAGGATAGGGAAAAAGAGAGGAAGAAAAATTATCAGATCCTATCTCAAAATACTCTCCTTGCTGTGTGTGTTTGTTAAATGAATGACTGAAGATATCATTTATGTGTATATGCGTGGCATATTGTCACGCTTCTAATAAGCAAAATATATTTTAATGAAAGCTCTTTTAACATTTTTCATCACACGCAAAGAATGATGTTGGACCCTTCTGTGTGTGTGTGTTAGTCCCTTGGTCCTGTCCGTCTCTTTGAGACCCCTTGGACTGTAGCCTACCAGGCCGCTCTGTCCATGGAATTCTCCAGGCAAGGATACTGGAGAGGGTTGCCATTCCTTTCTCCAGGAGATCTTCCCCACCCAGGGATCAAACCCTGGTTTCCTGCATTATGGGCAGATTCTTTATTGTCTGAGCCTTCAGGGAAGCCCGCGGATAAGGCTGGACCCTTACCTCTCACCATATACAAAAGTTAACTCAAAAGGGATCATAGACAGAAATGTAAGAGCTATAAAACTTAAAAGAAAACCTGAGAGTAAATTTTCACAACTTTAGGCAATAGGATAAGCAAAAAGAAAGAATAGATAATCTGGATTTTATTACATTTTTAAAGTTCGTGTTTCAAGTAACTCCTTCAAGAAAGTGAAAAGACAGAATGGGGGAAGATATTGTCAAGTTATATGTCTGATGAGGGAGTTGTATCTAGAATATGTAAAGATGCCCATAAATCAACGATAAAAAGGCAAACAGTTCAGGTTAAAATTGGGCAAAGGATTTGAATAGGCATTTCTTTAAAAAGATATGTAAATGACCAATAAATACATTTAAAGGTGCTTACCATCATTAATCATTAGAAAAATGCTGATCAAAACCATAGTAAAATACCACTTCACACCTAGTGGGATGGCTGTTATCAAAAAGACAGGGAATAACAAGTGTTGATGGTGATGTGGGGAAACTGGAACCCTCATGCAGTGCTGGTGTAGAAGTATAAAATGATGCAGCTGTTTTGGAAAATAGTTTGGAAGTTTCTCATAAGTTAAACATAGAGTTACACAGGACTGAGTAATTCCACTCCTGGGTATATACCCAAGAGAAGTAGAAATGTGTCTGCTGAAAAACTGTACACAGATGTTTATAGCAGCGTTTGTCATGCTAGCCAAGGTGGGGAAGCAATCCAGTTGTCCATCAGTGAATGGATGGACAAGATGTGAATTCTCCGTATATTGGCGTGCTCGTCACTCTAAAAAAGGGATGAAGTACTGACATATACTGCAGCATGATGAACCTTGAAAACATTGAGCTGCGTGGAAGAAGTCACACAGAAAAGGTCACATATTGTCCAATTCCACTTACATAAAGTGACTGGCGTAGGCAAACCTATAGAGACAGAAAGCAGATTCGTGGTTGTCATGGACTTGAGGTAGAGGGGTTTCAAGAGTACCCGCTAATGAGCATCGGAGCATTTGTTTTGGGGTTGAAGAAATTGTTCTAAACTTAGGTTGTAGTGATGGTTATATAACTGAGTATCCTAAGAAAAAGAAACAGTTCATGTTAAAGTCAGGTCACTTTTGTATCCTTGTTAAAGGCATGCTGCAGGTCTAGACTCCACATTGCTTTCTAAGTGAATGCAAGCCTTTAAGGTGTGAATTCTTGGGCCCTTCCCTGGGTTTGGCCTCAGAAATCAGTGTGTCTTGCCATATGGTTATGTGGACAAGGGTCGTGTCTTGGTTTGCTTCAGTATTACATATTTTGATGCTGAAGTGAGAAGAGGAATTCAGAGATGCTCATTTAGTCGGTAGCTTTACAGTGTAGTGTCTCCCCGTTGAAAAAGCTGCTACTGTCTTTAGATTCAGCGGTGCACCAAAGTGAAAGTGAAAGTCGCTCGGTCGTGTCTGGCTGTTGCAACCCCATGGACAGTCCACGGACTGCTAATGGCCAGAATACTGGAGTGCGTAGAGGTATTTTGCATATGCTGTCCCATTTACTTCTATAAAACTCTGTACCCCTGTTTTACAGATGAGGAACCTTGAGTCTGATGTTAATTAGCGAAGTTAATTATAAAGTCTGTAGTGGTAAAGAATGGTTAAAATCTGATCTGCCTGACCTGAAAGCCTGAATTGTTAGTAAGTACCCATACAGGGCTGCATTGACTAAAATATGAGGGGAAAACCTATCAGTACCTTGTAAATAAATACTAAACTGAAGGTTGTATTATTTGGTACAGAATTGAGAAACCATTCTGCTATGAATTTGAACAAACTCTGGGAGATAGTGAAGGATGGGGAAGTCTGGCGTGCTGCTGTCCATGAGGTCTCAAAGAGTCAGACATTACTGGAGCCACTGAACAATATATGCTGTAGGCAATTTTTAATCGCTTGAAAATGAACACTTCTAACATTTAGAAGAAGCAAAAATATATTCTTGTCAACACTTAAAATATAATTTTTTATATTTATGTAATATTAGAAAATTTTTTTCAAAGAGTTACAATAAGGACTCGAAGTGAGAGAAAAGCTTTTTTATGTGGCTCTTCTCTTTTCCATTATTTAATAGCCACTTCAGCTCCCTCTAGTGGTTAAATCGTGTTGTGATCTAAAGTTTGCTTTTCGGAAGGTGGACTCCATCATCAGGACAAAGATGACAGAATAAAACCCATTCCTTACATGTCCTCTTCCTGTGTATGGAATCATGATATGAATAGTACATATCAGAGTTACTACTTCTGTATTCCTCACCCCCCCCCCATTTACTGAAAAATCAAATTGTTGTTGTTCAGTAGCTAAGTCATGTCCCAACTTTTTGTGATCCCACGGACTGCAGCATGTCAGGCTTCCCTGTCCTTCACCATTTCCTGGAGCTTGCTCAAACTCATGTCCGTTGAGCCAGCGATGCCATCCAACCATCTCGTTCTCTGTTGCCTGCTTCTCCTCCTGCTCTCAATTTTTCCCAGCATCAGGGTCTTTTTCAATGAGGCAGCTCTTCCATCAGGTAGCCCAAGTATTGGAGTTTCAGCTTCAGCATCAGTCCTTCCAGTGAATATTCAGGATTGACTGATTTGATCTCCTTGCAGTCCAAAGGACTCTCAAGAGTCCTCTTCTCCAGCACCAGAGATCAAAGGCATCAATTCTTCGGTACTCAGCCTTCTTTATGGTCTAGCTCTCACATCTGTACACGACTACTGGAAAAACCGTAGCTTTGACTATACAGACCCTTGTCCACAAAGTGGTGTCTCTGCCTTTTAATATGCAGTCTAGGTTTGTCATAGCTTTTCTTCCAAAGAGCAAGTGTCTTTTAATTTCATGGCTGCAATAATGCATCTGCAGTGATTTTGGAGCCCAAAATCTGCCACGGTTTCCATTTTTTCCCCCATCTATTTGCTGTGAAGTGATGGGACTGGATACCATGATCTTAGTTTTTTGAATGTTGAGTTTTAAGCCAGCTTTTTCAATCTCCTCTTTCATGTTCATCAAGAGGCTCTTTAGTTCCTCTTCTGCCATTAGGATGTGTCATTTGCATATCTGAGGTGGTTGATATTTCTTCCAGCAATCTTGGTTCCATCTTGTGAGTCATCCACCCTGGCATTTCACATGATATACTCTGCATATAAGCTAAATAAGCAGGGTGACAATACACAGCCTTGACGTACTCCTTTCCCAATCTGGAACCAGCCTGTTGTTCCATGTCTGGTTCTAACTGTTGTTCTTGACCTGCATACAGATTTCTAAGGAGGCAGGTAAAGTCATCTAGTATTCCCATCTCTTTAAGAATTTTCTAGTTTGTTGTGATCCACACAGTCAGAGACTTTAGCATAGTCAATGAAGCAGAAGGAGATGTTTTATGGGAATTCCCTTGCTTTCTCTGTGATCCAGCAGATGTTGGCAATTTGATCTGTGATTCATCTGCCTTTTCTAAACCTAGCTTGCACATCTGGAAGTTCTTGATTCATGTACTATTGAAGCCTAGCTTGAAGGATTTTGAGCATTACCTTGCTAGCATGTGAAATGAGCACAGTTGTACGATAGTTTGAACATTCTTTGTCATTGCCCTTTTTTGGGATTATCTTCCCTGGTGGCTCAGATGGTAAAGAATCTGCCTGCCATACAGGAGACCTGGATTCAGTCCCTGGATCCAGAAGGTCCTCTAGAGGAGGAAATGGCAACCCCCTCCAGTATTCTGGCCTGGAGAATTCCACATATGGGACAGTTCATAGTGTCGCAAAGAGTCAGACACGACGGAGCGACTGACAGTTTCTTTGGGATTGGAATGAAAACTGATCGTGTATTCATTATTATTTTTTTTTTAGAGAATTATAGAGACTTTAATTTTTAAGGTACAGATTTTTAGAGTACATTCTTATAAAATTCTCTAAGCAGTGGGACAGAAGCCCATAAACACACCTTTAGGGATGTACCTACTCTGTCTTGATTTTCTGTTTTACTAGTTGTCAATAACTTTCTTATAATGAAAAATGAAAGGTTAACTCACCCTCTGTACACACATTTACACATGTATAAATTCTTCCTCCCCCGGCCCCAAGCTTTGCACTGTGTTTCAATCTAGATGGAGTGTAGACTCTTTTACTGGCCAGAATTATTACCACTGTTAAGGAGAATACCT
Source organism: Ovis aries (assembly GCF_016772045.2). Taxonomy (NCBI): domain Eukaryota; kingdom Metazoa; phylum Chordata; class Mammalia; order Artiodactyla; family Bovidae; genus Ovis; species Ovis aries. The sequence continues at coordinate 29,959,501 of NC_056072.1, forward strand.
ACCAAAATAAAAGGTGGGCTTACCTTAGAGACAAGGCAGACAGATTTTGATGGTGAAACAAGCCACATAAAAAGTATTGACCTTGGCCCGTTTCTCCTTAGACTTCCATATGATTTTAAGAAGATCTGATTTCAGTGTCACAGACATTGTGATTTAACAGCTACATTTCTGACCCCCTTGCTGCCACTTTTCTGGCACTCTCCTAACAGGCATAGAACTCTAATGAATACAAGTTAGTTAGAGTCAGCCTGGCATCGGTGAGGTGGGGAGTTGTTCCACCCCATGTAGTGTATTTCATAGCTGAATCATACATCGTAACTACATTATGTGAATTGTACTCCCCCCCCCTTTAGAGCTAACAATTGTAGTTTTTCCCCCCTACAGTAACATGTTGCATGTAACCCATTTGACCTCAAACTTTTTGACAGAACCATCCGGTTTCATTCACTACAGCCAAACTCATTATCTAACCAGGTGGTTGTATTTTTGTCTTCGGAGGCGTTCTCTTCGATCTGATCTGAACAGCTGTCTGCACAGCTGTTGCCTTGGCATTTCCCTACAACATCATCTTTGTCTCGTCCCTACCTTCCTACCTTCCCTACTTACTTATGTCAGAGCACCTGTTACCCTTAACCCATATCTTTTTCTTCTTTCTTTTTCCATTTCTTTTTAAGTGATTTATATATCTCAGTAAGATTTTATGTATCTGAAAATGCACTTCTTTAACCTTCATACTCGATTGATAATTTGGCTGGAAATAGAATCTTCCTTGGTTGAAAATAATGACTCATGATGTTGAGCATCTTCTCATATGCTCATCATTTTGAATTGTTTTATGAATTTGATTTTGATGTCATATCTAAGAAATCCTTATCTACACCATGATCACAAAGATTTTCTTTTGTATTTTCTCTTTAAATTTTTATGTTTTATGTTTCATATTAAGCTAATTCTTACAAATGCTATGAGGTATAGGAGGTATGGATTGAAGTTCTTTTTGTGTATGTATGTGTGTATGGGTAGCCAATTGTTCCATTATTCTCTGTTGAAACCTACTGTTGTTCACTCAGTTGCCTTTGCATTTTTGTCAAAAATCAATTGTTCATATATATGTGTGTGTGTCTCTTTCTAGTCCCGCCATTCTGTTCAGTTTGTCTATATCTTTCTTGATGCCGATACCTCACTGTATTGATTATTGTGGCTTTTTAATAAACTTTTAAAGTCAGGGAGTGTTATTTCTTCAAATTCATTCTTCTTTTTCAGAATGTTTTGGCTGTTCTCAGTCATTAGCATGTATATGTAGGTCTTAGAATCAGTTTGTCAAATTTTATAAAAAAGGCTACAGTTGAGATTGTGTAGAGAGAAATTTGGGGAGAATTAAAATCATAACAATACACCAGCTTCTTGACATACGTGATCAAGGTATGTTTACCCATTTATTTAGGTCTTAAATTTTTTTCAGCAGTCTTTTGTTGTTATCAGTGTACAGTTCTTGTACATCTTCATCAGATTTATCTGTAAGTATATTTCTGATACTATTATAAATGGCATTTTAAAAAAACTTCCATTTCTCATTGTTCAATCCTAGTATGTAAATGTGTCATTGATATTTGTGTTGATCTTGTAGCCTGAAGATTTGCTAAACCCACTTAATAATTCTAGCAGCTTTCTAGGGTAAATTCCAATAGGTTTTTTATGTAGGTGATTGTGTTATCTGTGAATAAGGACAGTTTTACTTTTTCCCTTCCAGTCTAGACTCTTTTCATTTTTCTTACCTTACTGTACTGGGTAGAGTCTCAGTACAGTGTTAAAAAAGAAGTGGTAAGAATCGACCTCATTAGTCTTTTCCTCTATATTAAAAAAAAAGCTTCATGTTTTTTACTGTTAACGGTGATATGACCTGTAGGTTTTTGTAGATGCCTGTAAATGAGGAATCTCCCTTTTAGTTCTGCTTCACTGAGAAGTTTAGAAAAATATCAGGAATGAATGTTGGATTAGCAAAATGCTTTTCTGCCTCTACTGAGATGGCTTACTATCTTAATTTGTTAAATGATGAATTATGTTAATTGACTTGCAAATATTAAACCAACCTACATTCCTGAAAGAAGTACTAGTTGGTCATCATGTATTATCCTTATATTCTACTTACTGAAACTTTGTTTGAAATTTTTATATCTATATTCACGATGGTTATTAATCTCTGGTCTTCCTCTAGTACCAGTTTTGTCTGTTTTTTACTTCAGAGTGAATCTGACCTAATAGAACACATTGGAAAGTATTCTCACCTTCTCAAGTGTTTTGTGTAGTTTTAGAAAAGGAATTTGTAGTTGGTATTATTTTTTCCTTAAATGTTTGGTAGAATTCACCAGCAAAACCGTTTGATCCTTGAATTTTCTTTGTGGAAAGGTATTTAACTACATATTCCATTTCTTTTACAGATACATGGCTTTTTAGGTTATTGTCTATTTCTTGATTAAGCTTTGGTAGTTTGTGCTTTTCAAGGAATTTTTCGATCTCATCAACGTTATTAACTCATTTTCAGAGAGTGATAAATCATTCCTTTGTTTTCTTTAGAAATCCATTGCTGTCTATAGAGTCTGTCTTGATATTGTCTATGTCATCCTAATTTTGATAACTTGTTTCTTCTCAATTTTTTCCTGAATAGTCTGGCTACAGGTTAAGAAGTATAATTTTGTTTCATTAATTTTTTTCTGTAGTTTTTCTCTTTTCTACTTCATTGGTTTTTGCTCTGATCTTTATTATAATTTCCTGTCTTTTACTTAATTTGAGTCCAGTTTTCTCTTCCCAGTTTCTTAAAATGAAGCTGAATTCACTGATTTGAGACCACTGATTTGAGACCATTCAAGCATCCTTATTATAAAATTCCCCTCAGTACTACTTCAGCAGCCTTCCACAAATTTGATGTGTTTTCATGTTTATTCATTGCAAAATACTTTCTAATTTCCCTTTTGATTGCTCTTTTGAAGCATGGTTTATATAGAAGTGTGTTATTTAGCTTATATGTTTATTTGGAGATTCCCAGGTATATTACTGTTACTAATTTTTAATGTAATTCCATTGTATCAGTGAACGTGCTCATATGACTTGAGTTCTATTAAATTTATTGCAAATTGTTTTATGACCCAGAATATGGTCTGTCTTGCTTACATACTCCGTGTATGCTTGAAAAGAATGTGTATTATGTGGTTGTTAAATAGAATGTTCTATCAATGTCAGTCAGGTCAAGTCAGTCGATAATGTTGTTGAAATATTTCATACTCTTACTGATTTTCTGTCTGCTTGTTCTATCAATTATTGAGAGCAAGGTGTTGAAATCTCAGACTATAATTATGGATTTGTGTATTTCTCTTTGCACGTTTAACAGTTTTTTCTTCATGTGTTTCCGAGTTCTGTTATTATCAGGAGCAACATGTTTAGAATTACTGTGTCCTCTTAATGCAGGAACTCCTTCATATTATTATTTGACCTTTGTCATCCCTAGTAATACTCTGTGCTTTGAAATTTAGTGTGGGAATGATATGGCCACTATAGTTTTCTTGTTATTAGAAGTAGTATAATATATCTTTTATCTACTCTTATTTTTTAATTTAAAAAATGATTTTTTGATAGGCTATGCTCATAAAATCAAGCTAAGGAACAATGTAATGTCTAATTTTGCTTACAGTTTATGCCTGGAATTTCAAGGTTTCTGCTTGTGCGTGTGTTTGGCTATGTACAGAGGTGTGTGGTTTTGAATGAATTCTTAAAATTGTTTTGTTCTCTTAACAGATTTTTTAAATATTCCTGGTTCGTAGGAGATGTTCAGTAAATATTTGTTAAAGTGAAAGATTTTGTGTATTACCTGCAGAAAGGAAAATAGAGTTTCCATCCTTTTACTTTTAACCTGCTTCTGTCGCTATATTTAAAGCACATTTCTTTTTGGCAGCATTTTTGTTGGGTCTTTTTTTTCTAATCTGACAGTCCCTACTTTCAATGAGGGTATTTACACTGTCCACATTTAATGTGAATATTAATATAATAAGATTTAAGTCTATCACCTGCATCTTGAGAAATCTGTAGGCAGGTCAGGAAGCAACAGTTAGAACTGGACATGGAACAACAGACTGGTTCCAAACAGGAAAAGGAGTATGTCAAGGCTGTATATTGTCACCCTGCTTATTTAACTTGTATGCAGAGTACATCATGAGAAACGCTGGACTGGAAGAAACACAAGCTGGAATCCAGATTGCCAGGAGAAATATCAATAACCTCAGATATGCAGATGACACCCACCCTTATGGCAGAAAGTGAAGAGGAGCTAAAAAGCCTGTTGATGAAAGTGAAAGAGGAGAGGGAAAAAGTTGGCTTAAAGCTCAACATTCAGAAAACGAAGATCATGGTATCCGGTCCCATCACTTCATGGGAAATAGATGGGAAACAGTGGAAACAGTGTCAGACTTTATTTTTTGGGGCTCCAAAATCACTGCAGATGGTGATTGCAGTCATGAAATTAAAAGATGCTTACTCCTTGGAAGGAAAGTTATGACCAACCTAGACAGCATATTGAAAAGCAGAGACATTACTTTGCCAACAAAGGTCCATCTAGTCAAGGCTATGGTTTTTCCAGTGGTCATGTATGGATGTGAGAGTTGGACTGTGAAGAAGGCTGAGCGCTGAAGAATTGATGCTTTTCAACTGTGGTGTTGGAGAAGACTCTTGAGAGTCCCTTGGACTGCAAGGAGATCCAACCAGTCCATTCTGAAGGAGATCAGCCCCGGGGATTTCTTTGGAAGGAATGATGCTAAAGCTGAAACTCTAGTACTTTGGCCACCTGATGCGAAGAGTTGACTCACTGGAAAAGACTCTGATGCTGGGAGGGATTGGGGGCAGGAGGAGAAGGGGACGACCGAGGAGGAGATGGCTGGATGGCATCAGGGACTCGATGGACGTGAGTCTGAGTGAACTCCGGGAGTTGGTGATGGACAGGGAGGCCTGGCGTGCTGCGATTCATGGGGTCGCAAAGAGTCGGACACGACTGAGTGACTGAACTGAACTGAACTGAACTGAAGTCTATCATCTTGCTATTTGTTTTGTTTTCTACTTGACCTACCTGCTCTTTTTTCTCCTTTCCCTATCTTTAAGCTTATTTTGGATTAACTGAATGTTCCTTATGATTTCTTATCTCTTTAGTTACATTATTTGCTATAAATTTTTGCTTTATTTCAGTGGTTTGTTTAAGCGGGGTGTGTGTGTGCGCAAACGCGCACTCACGTTTATCCAACTCTTTGCAACCCCATGGCCTGTAGCCCCGCCAGACTCCTCTCCATGAGGTTTCCAGGCAAGAATACTGGCATGGGTCGCCATTTCCTTCTCCAGGGGATCTTCCCTACCCAGGGATCAAACCCGCATCTCCTGTGTCTCCTGCATTGGCAGTAGGGTTCTTGCACTAGTGCCACTTGGGAAGCCCATTTAAGGAGGACAGCAAGCATAAGCTCTGACTTACAAGTGACATCACGCCGCTTCATGTACAGTATAAATATCTGAAGTAGTATGCTTTCATTTCTTCCTTTCTATTGTGCTATTCTTGTCACATTTTTATTTTATGTTATTAATCCCACACTACATTGTTTTTATTTAAACATGTCATTTGAATATAATATATTCATATATTTATTCATGTGATTGCCATTTCCAGTTCTCTTCACCCCTTTCTGTGTATCTAAATTTCCTTCTGATATAATTTTCCTTCTTCTTGAAGGACTTCATGTGACATTTCCTGTAGCATGAGTCTGATGGCGGTGAATACTTTCAGCTTTTTCATGTGGAAAGTGTCTCTTTCTCCTGTGTTTTACTTATTTTTTCTATTTTCAATTTTATTGATTTCTGCTTTATCTTCTTTTTTCACTTCCTTCTTATTGCTTTGAGTACTTTACTCTTTCTAGTTTATTAATGTAGAAGTTTATATTATTTATTTGAGACCTTTCTCCTTTTCTAATGTAAGCGTTTAGTACTGTAAATTTCCTTCTCAGCAGTGCATTAGCTGCATCTGGTATATTTTAATGAGTTGTGTTTTTTGTTTTCATTCAGTTTTATGTATATTTAAATTTTTCTTTGAGACCCCTCTTCAGTTTAGTTCAGTCACTCAGTTGTGTCCTGTTCTTTGCAACCCCATGGACTGCAGCATGCCAGGCTTCCCTGACCATCACCAACTCCCGGAGTTTACTCAAATTCATTTCCATTGAGTCAGTGATGCCATCCAACCATCTCATCCTCTGTCGTCCCCTTCTCCTCCCACCTTCCATCTTTTCCAGCATCAGGGTCTTTTCCAGTGAGTCACTTCTTCGCATCTAGTGGCCAAAGTATTGGAGTTTCAGCTTCAGCATCAGTGTTTCCAGTGAATATTCAGGACTGATCTCCTTTAGGATGGACTGGTTTGATCTCCTTGCAGTCCAAGGGACTCTCAAGAGTAATGAAGGCATTACTTTGCCTTCACAGTTCAAAAGCATCAATTCTTCAGCACTCAGCTTCCTTTATAGTCCAACTCTCACATCCATACATGACCACTGGAAAAACCATTATCTTTGACTAGACAGACCTTTGTTGGCAAAGTAATGTCTCTGCTTTTGAATATGCTATCTAAGTTGGTCATAACTTTTCTTCAAAGGAGTAAGCGTCTTTTAATTTCATGGCTGCAGTCACCATCTGCAGTGATTTTGGAGCCCAAAAAAATGAAGTCTGTCACTGTTTCCATTGTTTCCCCATCTATTTGCCATGAAGTGATGGGACCAGATGCCATGATCTTAATTTTCTGACTGTTGAGTTTTAAGCCAACCTTTTCTCTTTCTTCTTTCACTTTCATCAAGAGCTTCTTTAATTCTTTTTCTCTTTCTGCTGTAAGTGTGGTGGCATCTGCATATCTGAGGTGATTGATATTTCTCCCGGCAATCTTGATTCCAGCTTGTGTTTCTTCCAGTCCAGCGTTTCTCATGATGTACTCTGCATAGAAGTTAAATAAGCAGGGTGACAATATACAGCCTTGACATACTCCTTTTCCTATTTGGAACCAGTCTGTTGTTCCATGTCCAGTTCTAACTGTTGCTTCTTGACCTGCATATAGATTTCTCAGGAGGCAAGTCAGGTGGTCTGATATTCCCATCTCTTTCAGAATTTTCCACCGTTTGTTGTGATCCACACGGTCAAAGGCTTTGGCATAATCAAGAAAGAAGTAGATGTTTTTCTGGAACTCTCTTGCTTTTTTGATGATCCAACGGATGTTGGCAATTTGATCTGTGATTCCTCTGCCTTTTCTAAATCCAGCTTCAACCTCTGGAAATTCATGGTTCATGTACTGTTGAAGCCTGGCTTGGAGAATTTTGAGCATTACTTTGCTAGCATGTGAGATGAGTACAATTGTGTGGTAGTTTGAGCATTCTTTGGCATTGCCTTTCTTTGGGACTGGAATGATAACTGACCTTTTCCAGTCCTGTGGCCACTGTTGAGTTTTCCAAATTTGCTGGCATATTGGGTGCAGCACTTTCACAACATCATCTTTTAGGATTTGAAAGAGCTCAACTGGAATTCCGTCGCCTCCACTAGCTTTGTTTGTAGTGATGCTTCCTAAGGCCCACTTGACTTCACATTCCAGGATGTCTGGCTCTGGGTGAGTGATCACACCATTGTGATTATCTGGATTGTGAAGATCTTTTTTGTAAGTTCTTCTGTGTATTCTTGGCACCTCTTCTTAATATCTTCTACTTCTGATCAATTCATGTCATTTCTGTCCTTAATTGTGCCCATCTTTGCATGAAGTCTTCCCTTGGTATCTCTAATTTTCTTGAAGATGTCTCTAGTCTTACCCATTCTGTTGTTTTCCTCTATTTCTTTGCATTGATCACTGAAGAAGGCTTTCTTATTTCTCCTTGCTGTTCTTTGAAACCCTGCATTCAAATGGCTATATCTTTCCTTTTCTTCTTTGCTTTTAGCTTCTCTTCTTTTCTCAGCTATTTGTAAGGCCTCCTCAGACAACCATTTTGCCTTTTTGCATTTTTTCTTGGTGATGGTCTTGATCACTATCCTGTACAGTGTGATGAACCTCCGTCCATAGTTCTTCAGGCTCTCTGTTTATCAGATCTAATCCCTTGAATCTGTTTGTCACTTCCACTGTATAATCGTAAGGGATTTGATTTAGGTCATACCTGAGTGGTCTAGTGGTTTTCCGTACTTTCTTCAATTTAAGTCTGAATTTTGCAATAAGGAGTTCATGATCTGAGCCACAGTCAGCTCCTGGTCTTGTTTTTGCTGACTGTATAGAGCTTCTCCATCTTTGGCTGCCAAGAATATAATCAGTCTGATTTGTTGTTGACCATCTGGTGATGTCCACGTGTAGGGTCTTCATGTGTTGTTGGAAGAGGATGTTTGCTGTGACCAGTGCTTTCTCTTGGCAAAACTCTGTTAGCCTTTGCCCTCCTTCATTCTGTACTCCAAGGCCAAAGTTGCCCATTAATCCAGATATTTCTTGACTTCTATATTTGCATTCCAGTCCCCTATTAAAAAAAGGGACATCTTTTTTGGATGTTAGTTCTAGAAGGTCTTGTATGTCTTCAGAGAACCGTTCAACTTCAGCTTCTTCAGCGTTACTGGTTGGGGCATAGACTTGGATTACTGTGATATTGAATGGTTTGCTTTGGAAATGAACGGAGATCATTCTATCGTTTTTGAGATTGCATCCAAGTACTGCATTTCAGACTCTTTTGTTGACTATGATGGCTACTCTATTTCTTTTAAGGGATTCTTGCCCACAGTAGTTGATATAGTGGTCATCTGAGTTAAATTTACCCATTCCTTTTTAGTTCACTGATTCCTAAAATGTCAACATTCACTCTTGCCATCTCCTCTTTGACCACTTCCAATTTGCTTTGATTCATGAACCTAACATTCCAGGTTCCTATGCAATATTGCTGTTTACAGCATCAGACTTTGCTTTCATCACTAGTCACGTCCACAACTAGGTATTGTTGAGACCCCTCTTAGCCTGTGGATTATTGTATGTGTACTGTTTACTCCTCAAGTGTTTAGGGATTTTCCTGTTGCTTTTTTTTTTTAATTTGTTAAGGTTTATGTTCAGAATATAATTTGTACTGGTGAACATTCTAGAGCATTTGACAAATATGTATATTCTGCTAAAGTGCAGTATATTTTAGTTAGATGTTATTGATTGATTCTGTTTGTTTCTTCTTTACCTTTGCTAATGTTCTGTCTCACAGTTTTTGTCAGTTATTGAGAGTGGAGCGTTGATTCACTTCAGGTGGAATTGTGGATCAGCTTCCTCCTTTCTGCTATTTCAGGGTTTGCTTTGTACGTTTTGAGACTCTTTTGTGTGGTGCACACCTGTTTGGAGTCATTCTGTCTTCCTGGTGGGTTGATCCTTTCTTCATTATGTACTGTCTTTTGTCTCTAGTAAACTTTGCTCTGAAGTCTATTTTTCTGATATTAATAGAGCTGCTCTTATGTTTTTAGGTTAATATTTACATGGCATATCTTTTCCCATCCTTTTCCTTTCAATTTAGTCGTTGCTGTATTTGAAGTGAGTGTTTTTGTGGATAGGCTATTTTGTAGGATCATGGGTTTTTTTGCTTGTGTCATTGTTTACTTGTTTTCTCTGCATGGTGAAGGTAGAAGCTTCAGCTCCCCTCTTGGCCTTTCCAGCTGGAGGAGAGGTGGGGTGACAGTCTTTCCCATGATTTTTGGCTGGAGTAGAGTGTGCATGCTCAGTCGTGTCTGACTCTTTGTGACCCCGTGGACTGTAGCCCGCCAAGCTCCTGTGTCCATGGGATTATCCAAGCAGCAATACTGGGGTGGGTTGCTGTTTCTTCTTCCAGGACATCTTCACAACCCAGGGGTCGAACCTGTGTCTCTTGCACTGGCAGGCGGATTCTTTACCACTGGGCCACCTGGGAACAAGTGTAGAGTAGTAATTGTATAAAAGTTCTTATCTTGCTCTGCTACTCCTTTTCATATCCTCTAGCTAGGGAGAAGGGCTTTTGTTGGGGCTTTTCTTTCCTGTACCCATTGTCATTTCCAGGTTGCCAGCTTTTCCAACATTAAATCTGGGAAACATATATGGCAAAAAAAAAAAAAAAATCCCAGGGACCTCACCATTGTGTTATTCCTTGGGTCCCTATCTTTACACCTTCTGTTTATTTCATATATAATGTTCAGGATTTTCCAGTGCACTTAGAGAGGGAAATTGAGAAAAGCTTTTCTACTCCATCTTTCTAGAGGCACATTTCTTCTCCACTGTCTCTGAAAAGATGTGCCAGTTCAGTTCAGTTCAGTCGTTCAGTTGTGTCCGACTCTTTGCGACCCCATGAATCGCAGCACGCCAGGCCTCCCTGTCCATCACCAGCTCCCGGAGTTCACTCAGACTCATGTCCATCGAGTCCCTGATGCCATCCAGCCATCTCATCCTCAGTCGTCCCCTTCTCCTCCTGCCCCCAATCCCTCCCAGCATCAGAGTCTTTTCCAGTGAGTCAGCTCTTCGCATGAGATGGCCAAAGTACTGGAGCTTCAGCTTCAGCATCATTCCTTCCAAAGAAATCCCAGGGTTGATCTTCAGAATGGACTGGTTGGATCTCCTTGCAGTCCAAGGGACTCTCAAGAGTCTTCTCCAACACCACAGTTCAAAAGCATCAATTCTTCAGCGCTCAGCCTTCTTCACAGTCCAACTCTCACATCCATACATGACCACTGGAAAAACCATAGCCTTGACTAGACGGACCTTAGTCAGCAAAGTAATGTCCCTGCTTTTGAATATGCTATCTAGGTTGGTCATAACTTTCCTTCCAAGGAGTAAGTGTCTTTTAATTTCATGGCTGCAGTCACCATCTGCAGTGATTTTGGAGCCCCCCCCAAAATAAAGTCTGACACTGTTTCCACTGTTTCCCCATCTATTTCCCATGAAGTGATGGGACCGGATGCCATGATCTTCGTTTTCTGAATGTTGAGCTTTAAGCCAACTTTTTCACTCTCCGCTTTCACTTTCATCAAGAGGCGTTTTAGTTCCTCTTCACTTTCTGCCATAAGGGTGGTGTCATCTGCATATCTGAGGTTACTGACATTTCTCCCGGCAATCTTGATTACAGCTTGTGCTTCTTCCAGTCCAAAGATGTGTCACTAGATATAGAATTCTAGGCTGACATTTATTTTTAATTTCAGCACTTTATAGAGATTGCTTCACTATCTTCTTTCTTGTATTATTTCCCATGAAATATCTTCTCTAATCCTTACTTTTGTTTCTCTTTTCTTGTATTGAGCAATTTGCTTGTTCTCTGCTTTTGTGTGATTTTCTTCATGTTTCGGGTGTTCGGAGTTCTTGGATCTATTAGTTTATATCTCTTAAACAGTCCCTCTGTACAGGGAGATGGTTCAGCCAGTCTTGTGGCAAATGCTAAATGGCTGTTAATTTGTAGTTGAACCTCTTGCTGTTTTACTAGTTCCATGTTGTTTATTTAATAAGCGTATATATTCTTTGTACACTTTTCCCACAGTGTTCTGTTTTTAGCAGTTTGAAGCATAATTCTAATCCTTTCCTAAGTCAAATGCCAAACTCATTTTTCATATGACACAGAGGTGTCTCCAGGGAGGTGAAACATGTCCTTCAGAGGAGAGTTTGCAGATGTTAGCAGCGCAGGCTTGGAACCAGGCTGACCTGGGTGTCAACTCTGTACCTCTTGCTGTATAATTGTGGAAATGTTAACCATTTTGAGTCTGCAGTATATAAAATAGGGATGACAGTCATATCTGGCTCATAGAGCTGACATGTGGAAGAACCGAGATAAGTAAATGTGGAACATAGTTAAGCAGTCATGAAATGGTAGCTATTATTGCTGTTGGTATTTTTTTTAACTAGTCTGGTTTTTTTTTTTTTGCAGCTTTTGGTTCACAATAAAACTGAGCAGGACGCACAGGCTTCCCTTCCTATTACCTCTATGTATGCACTGTCTCCCCCACTATCAAAATCCCCCATCACAGTGGTACGTTTGTTACAATCAGTGAACCTACACTGACACATCGTTATCATCCAAAGCCCATGGTTTACATTAGGGTTCAGTCTTGTTGTACATTCTGTGGGCTTTGACAAATATATGATGACATATGCGTCATTACCGTATTATACAGAATAGCTTCACTGCCCTAAAAATCCTCATTCCTTTGTTCATCGGTCACTTCCTGCTGCTGCTGCTGGCAAATACTGATCCTTTTACTGTCTCCATAGTTTTGCCTTTTCCAAAGTGTTATATAGGTGGAATGATACGGTATGTTGCCTTTTCAGATCGACTTCTTTCACTTAGTCGTATACACTTAAGCTTCTTCATATCCTTTCATGGCTTGATATTTCATTTCTTTTTGTCCCTGAATACTATTCCAGTTAATATTATGTACTACAGTTTATTTTTGGAGAAGGAAATGGCAACTCACTCCAGTATTCTTGCGTGGAGAATCCCTGGACAGAGGAGCCTGGCCAGCATGGGGTTGCAAGAGCTGGACACAACTTAGCGACTAAACCATCCAGCCATTTAAGGACATCTTTGGTGCTTCCAAGTCTTGGCAGTTGTGAGTAAATTGCTATGAACATTTATGTGCAGGTTTCTGTGTGAACATGTTTTCAGCTACTTTGGCTAGATAACAAGTAGTAGATTTGCTGGATCGAACGGCAAGAGTATGTTCAGTTTTGTGAGAAATTGCTACTGTCTTCTCAAATGGCTGTACCACTTGCATTCGATCAGCAATGAACGAGAGTTCCTGTTGCTTCACTTCGTCATCAGCATTGGGTATTGTTAGTGGTTTTGGATTTTGGCTCTTCTAATCAGTGTGCACGGGTATCTTGTTTTAATTTGCAGTTCCTTAATGGCATGAGGTGTTGAGAATCTTTTCATATGCTTATTTGCCAACTCTATGCTTTCCTTGGTGAGATGTCTGTTCAGTTCTTTGTCCACTTTTAAATAGAGTCATCCTTTTCTTATTGTTGAGTTTTAAGAGTTCTTTTTATGTTTTGGAACCATTGGCATTTTAATTTGAATGATCATTGTCTTAAGTGCCTGAACAAAGGCTTTATTGAGAACTCATCCTTCTAGGCTGCTGCTGCTGCTAAGTCGCTTCAGTCATGTCCAACTCTGTGCGACCCCATAGACGGCAGCCCGCCAGGCTCCTCCGTCCCTGGGATTCTCCAGGCAAGAACACTGGAGTGGGTTGCCATTTCCTTCTCCAATGCATGAAAGTGAAAAGTGAAAGTGAAGTCGTGTCTAACTCCTAGCGACCCCATGGACTGCAGCCCAACAGGCTCCTCCGTCCATGGGATTTTCCAGGCAAGAGTACTGGAGTGGGGTGCCTTCTAGGCTGAAAGACGTGAAAAACCTTTTTTCTCACTTCTTGGAAGGAGATAGTGGAAATATATTATATTCACCTGAAAAAAAAATTAAAAGATGTTCTGTAGAATTACCTTGATTCAAAAAGAATTTGTGGCTACCTCTTAGATATACTGTGACTTCAGGGGCCTTCCATGCTGTAAATCTTTCCCTAGAAAATTAGCTTACACCATGTGTTTCTTGATGATTGCCTTATAGGTGGTGGGAAATGCCTGCTCCTCACCAGCCTCGCATTGCCTCTGTGTCTTTCTTAGATGTGTGTGAGTTAACAAGGGCCTGTGCTGTCATCAGCAGTCACGACAGTGAACATTTATGACGCAAGACATACATGTCAGGTGATCTCTGGGGAACCATGTTGATTGTGACTCCACTAGGGACCACCACAAACCACCCCATCTTCCAGGCCTGGCCTACATCATTTGGTGAAAAACAGTCATAATGCTACAGGAGGAAAATATGTCCCGTTGTAAGTGAAGGTGGTTTGGTATTGTCTGATTTCCATTCTTCACCCCTTCACTGTGCATCAATCAGTTTATATCATAGGATTCATATTCATATTATGCTTTTTATTTACGCACCAGTTCTTTTGCAAGTCATTTTAATTCTCCCTTTTATGAGAGTGAGGCTCTGTGTCTGTGTACTTCTGTATAAAATAAAGGAAATGATTGTTTTTAATGCAGAATTGAAAGAAATATAATGGATTTCAGCTACAACAATTTCTCCCCATTTAGAGGAGATGAACACCTAGTTAGATGAAGAACGTCATTCCTAGTATAATTTGAATACATCCTGTTTCCATGACAACTTGTACTTACCAGCTTGCCTGGCAAAAGAAGTGTTTGGATCCTTTCTTTGATAAAAGCTTTGACCAAACACTGGAGTTCCTTTTTTTTAAAAATTCCAATAATTTCATTCCAGTTTGGGGCTGTTTTTCTTTTGAACATGGGCTGCTTTTGAGTGAAAGAAACCTAAAAGGCATTTTGGAATAACATCACCTTCAAAATAAAAGGAGGGGATTCACAGGCCAAATGCTAATAAGCATTGGAAATGAAGATATTTTTGCAAATCATAATTATTTTCTCATCTTTCAGCTAAATTAAATCAACAGAGATGATGTAACAACTTATTAAGATGCTATTTGATTTGATAGAGAATGATTCAGTTATTCATTTCCATCTGGACATTATAATCATTAGGCTTGTTTCCTCACTGCTAATGTATGTCTTGGCTTTATGGGTGATTTGTGCCCTCTTACTACTAAATTTTGATTCTTGCAAGGAGTATGGTCTTATTAATGGTTTTCCTTCAGAAGAAAGATAGGAAATTATTTGCATCATTAACTCTGCTTTTGCAAAATATGAAAAAAATGATACTGTATTTTGTTGACAAGATTATGTTTCATGCAGTATAATAGATGACTCTTGGACATTTTAGGAATGATAGAGAATCAACTCAAAGTTAAAATAATCCAGAGTTTAGTTCTGAGGGTTCTGGAAGTTTTTGAAAGGAGAAACATTATTCTTAATTATCTCCAAGATCATTGTCAATGATGGTGAACATTTATGACACAAGACATACATGTAAGGTGATCTCTGGGGTACCATGTTGATTGTGACTCCACTAGGGACCAAATTTTGTAACAGACTTTGTGTAAATAATATGTGCATATCCTTCACTTCCCAGGAGAAGACACCATCTTATCATAAAAACTAAAGAAATTTTTAAAGAAGTACCACAATATACAAATTAGTATTAGGTACATAATATGTACCAAATGAAAATCAACAAGAAAGAAGTAAAAAAAATTGACGATATCTTTCTGTTTTGGGAGCGTGGAATTCCTGCTTATGGTAAGAGATTAAGTACCTGCAAGATGTCATTGGCCTAAAATATTGTTCAAAAGCATCTTCATGATTCCTAATGTAGCAGTTTGCACAGTAGTTATTGTTCTAAAAAATTGATGCAGGTACACATTTTTTTAAAGGAAAACAAATACTGTAATTTCATTTCACAAATTGCTTTTTCTTTTCTAATCACCTATTAGTTGATAATAGCTTTTCAAATTTTAGACTGCTCAGCTCTTAAGTAGTAAATTACATAAAATATTTCATGAAAGTTTTAATCATACAGGGATTCATCATCCCACTATTTATTAAGGACCTGCAACTTTAGCCACCTTTTGTGAAGACCACAGAGGTGGACTTTCCACCCTCAAGGAACTTAGGTTAATATAGAAAGTGAGGGTATCAGTGATCATTTGTGGGGGGAGGTTGTTGTTTTTAAATATATATATATTTATTTATTTTATGTATTTGGCTGCACTAGGTCTTAGTTGGGCCACACGGGATCTTTTTAGTCCCAGCATGCCAGATCTTTGGTTGTGGCCTGTGGGATCTACTTTCCTGACCAGGGCTTGAACCTGGGCCCCCTGCAATGAGAGTGTGGAGTCTTAGCCACTGGACTACCAAGGAAGTTACCAGGTGGTCATTTTATAACATGGCTCATCATCTTCTAATAGTTTGCTGAGGAAGTTGATGTTTTCTATATCAGAATTTCTTAAGCCATGAAACAATGCAGTTATTTAAGTTTAAACATAAAGCTTTGGAAAGCACCATGCCCTTCCTCAGAATACTGGCTTGCAAAATGTTCCACTAGTGATACCTGAGCCATAAGTGAAAGCTCAAAACCAAATCTTACCCATACAGCAGTTAGCTTCTTAGCTGTGAAGAAGTGACCGGCAGTGAACTCCCAGTCTGCCCACAATTGTCAGCTGCCCACGGGGCGTGAAAGCCTCCACGACAGACGTGGAAAGCCATGTGCCACAGTATGTGCTCCATGGACGTGCTCTTGGCACAGCCAGCCTCACAGATTTGCCCAGGACTGAGGAGGGCTTTCTCAGGACTTCCAGTGTTACAGTCCTGAGAGTCTCAGGCAGACCAGGACAGTCACTTGCCCTCTACACTCTTCTCGAAATCTCTGAAGTGCCAAGGAGAATACCCATGTTCACACAGCACAGAGGACGGGGGGCTGTCCCCGCCAGGAATAAGGAAAAAGCAGCCAGCACTCACGGAGCATTTTATGGCTCATGCAGGGCTTCACCTCCAGACAGCACTGTGAAGCAGGTCCTGGCGGGGAGTCATTTTTTACATGAACAAAAAGAAGAAGGAAAGAGCTTGCTTTGACCCAAATCACACAGCAGTGAAGGGTGGGCTCAGACACACACTTCTGTATCTCCCTCAGCTCACATCGCCTCTCTACTGTTCACCTTTTCCTCTCCTTTAAAAACTTCCAAAAATCAGCAGAAGCCAGCTGTAAAGGAATTCTCCTCCAATTAAAAATCAATTTAAAATACTTTTCAAAGACCAAGTGGAGGCCTACTGAACTTCCTCTTCAGGTCCAGTTTCTGATCTGAACCATCCTCACCTCTCTGGTTGATTGACTGGCCTGGCGGAGCATTAATAACTACTCTTTGATAAGGAGCCAGTGATTTGCAGAGTATATTTATTGTAGGGAGGGGAGGGCGCATAAAGAAGACAAACCTTGGTTACAATTTAAATGCCCAACAGTAGGAGTTGCTTGTTTAAATCATGGTTCTTCCAATCAGTGAACTACTGTGGGGTCCCAACAAAAGTCCTTCAGTCTGAATTCTCAGAGTGGTCCCAGAACTGGTGTTTCTAAAGTGGGTGGGGCTTTCTTCCTAACCAAGGGAAAAAACATGGTTACTTCCCAGTTTCCCTGCTGTCAGGCCAAGAGGGTTCCTGAGGAAAGGATTGGGCACCTGCTCAAATGTGCCCCTGCAACTCTGGATCTCCTGCCCCTCTCTGGAGTGTGTGCGGTGGCTGATGCCTTGCAGTGAAACTTGCTCTGGCCCTTGAAAGAGGGTTAGACAGTTTGGAAGGACAGGGAAGAGGAAAGATCTCAGGCAAAAGTGCCAGGATGTGAGTGTACACAGTGTGTTCACTGGGTGGGGAGTAGACAGATCACTGATGTAGCCGCTTGAATCTTCCACGTGCCGTACTACGAGGGGTCATAGGCCTGCCCACGAGAGCGCATGTCATGGCAGAAGGGAGAACGCTCCAAGGGGAAGAGCGTGTGTCCAACTATGTATATTTCCAAACACTTCATATATATTCCTCTGTTTCCACATATATGTAAATATAGGCACATATACTACATAACCATATATATTTGGAAATATCGTTGCAGATGCATTTGGAAAGGTGGGTTGGGTGGAAAGGATTTCAAATGCTTCACTTGAGAGCTCTGACCTCGGCTTGTTAGAGACAGCCATTTAGCCATTTGCTCGGGCTTCTGAGGAAAGAAGTAAAAGGAAAAAGGTGCTATTTTGGAAGACTAACATGCCATCTGCACAAAGGATGCACTGACGACAGAGAATGTCTAGAAACTGGGAGATGAATTCATAAACTGTTTTCTTCAGTCAGTAGCTGCTGTGTACCCAGTTCATGTACTTAACAGATGTTGATAACGTATTGTCCACATGGCCGACACTGGGCTGGGCAGTAGGGCAGAGCAATGAAGACGAGGGGCCTGGCCATCTGGGACCGGATATTATGGTGTGGGAAGCAGTAGATCAGTGCGTCTGTGACATGTGCTGGCAGGAAGTGATCCGGGAGGAGGACTTGCTCTAGCGTGGGAGGCTGGGGAAGAGCTTTGTCCAGAGACCTGAGGGGCAGAGGGGCAGAGGGGCTGAAGTGGAGGTGCAGGAGAGAAACCAACAGGTGCCGATGCCTCCAGGCTGCAGAGAAGCTCTGGGGAGTGGGAGAGCACAAGCGTGGACAGGCAGGAAGGATCCTGAAGCTGCCGAGCCCTGGTGGCCACCAGACTCTGAGCTTTCCCTTGAGAGCCAGCAATGGAGCATTTAGGCATGGTGAGATGGATGTTTCAGGACAGTTGCTCAGGGTCTTCCCGCCGCAGGTTGGAGGACCCTGGAAGCCGGGAGGCTAGTGTGCTCGGCTTGCCCAGGGCAGGTGCTACCCCTGGGAATAAAGAGAGAAGACCGATACAAGGGTGGGAAGAACAAAACAAGGACTCTGGGGCTGATGAGTGGATAGGGAGGTGGATGGTGAGACAAGCCAGCCTCAGTGCCGCAATTCCCAGGCTTAGTGACTGGGAGGACCTCTGTCTCCTCACTGCAGAGGCTTTAATAAGTGCTCTTCCCCTTGGCCCTCTCTCTTCCACTTGCAACCCTGAACCAGACCTTCAGGCATCTTTTCGATTCTAGATGAGTAACAATGCTTTTTCCATGTGCAGCTTGCAAGGTGCCTTAGATGTGTTTTCTCATGTATGCCTCAAAGCAGCAACCAGAGGGAGCTCTGTTGTTACCTCTTTCTGGAATGTGGAGCTCAGCAAGGTGAATAAAACCTCCCTGGGTCACACAGCTTCCAGAGGGCAGGATCCTGGGCAGTCTCTCACACCACACGACAGCCTCCCCCAAGAACTCCAGTGTCGCACCCAGAGGCATTTCTGGTGTCTCCCACCCCTCCAGCCTTGCCCTGGGATGGACCGACTGCAGCCCTTGCCTTCACTGGAAGCATCCTTCAGGGTCTGAGCCTCTACAGGTCATTTATCTGCAGAGATTGAGGTCTGCCATCTAGTGGCCACTGCCCTCCTTTTTTTCCTCTGTGCTTCTTTAAGAAGGGAAGACGGGAGTTTCCACATATAAGACAGGCCTGCATATTTATAGCATCACACCCTGTAAACAGGAAACTTCTCAGTCTTAAGAGAAGGAGCTTAGTAACATAAACATAGCACATTGCCAGTAAGTTTCTGCATCCATTCAGCAAACACTTAAATAGATACATGTGTATATATAGATATAATAATATATCCATTCCATTGGAAAGTGTGCTTCCTGAGACAGGGATTTCTTTTGTCTGTATTGCTCACTAACAAATCTCAACAGCCTAGAACAGTGGTGTTTGTATGGCAGACATGCAACAGATATTTACTGATAAACTGGAATAAATGAATGCTTAACATGTGCTGTATCTTTGCTCAATACCGGGGACTTGACCTGTACATTTTCTCATTTAATCCTAATGACAGCTCTAGAGGTAGGGACCATCAGTATGCCCACTCCTCAGATGTAGAGACCGAGGTGGCAAGGGATAAGAAGCTTTCCAGGTTTGAGGAAAGCTGGCATTTGATTCAGGTGTTCTTACTTTAGGAGCCCATGCAGAGTGCCCCTTGTGTGCCAGGCCTTGTGTGCAGCATTGCCACCATCCAGACACATGGTAGAAGTACCACCCAGGGACCACTTGCTATCCCCCTGCTGTGTTTTGTCTTTATTGAGTGAAGCTCCCCTTTCCATGGTGCTGTGACAAGAATAAATGGCATTAAGGAAAGGCTGGCTGACCAACAGTGAGTCCCTGTCCCTACCTAGTTCGGTGGCTGAGTTATCTTGCCCCAAACCTCAGTTCTCATGTTGGTAAAAGGAGGAGACTGAGTTTGGAACCCTGCCTTCCCTTCTAGCTCCAACATTCTACTGTTCCTGTGACTCCCAGGGAGCTGGATTGAGTGCAAGAGAGAGGACCACTTGTTACTAGGCAACCAGTACCCACCTCACCCATGTTGCCATGGTGATGATGAAAGTTGGGCTGATGGGATTACCAGCTCTTGTTAATTGCATATGAGAGCTCAAGGTCTCCGTCTCTTTCCTGCTTGCTCTCTCCATCTTACTTTCTTATTCTTCTGGGAACTGTGGAGAGATCTCCTTTCCTTCATCTGCAGTGTCTCTAAGGTAGCCGTTGTACAATGGAAAGCAACTGGAAATAGAGCCTGGCTGTGCCTCTGAGAAGCTGTGTGACCTTGGGCAGGTTCCTCAGCGTCTCTGGGCCGCCACTGCCCCATTTGGGAAATGAAGGTGTTGGAATAGTGGTCCCTGTCTAAGGCTCTTCCTGGCTCTCAAATCCTTTGAAGCCTAGGGAACATGTCAAGGGAGCAGACCACGCTGTTACTAGGCAACCAGCAGGCACCCTGCCCAAGTTGCCTTGGTGACTGGATGCTGAAAGGGAGGGGAATAGCTGCTGCAGCTAATTGCTTAATTATTTATGAGTGCCTCAAGTCTTTTTGTTGTTTTCGTTGCTAGGGGCTGTGGGGTCACCTTCTCTTCCTTCCTCCTGCCACCCCAAGCCATCTGAGTGGTGTGCTACGCAGTGGGAGAGCACGTTGGCCTGGACCTCAAGCTACCCACGTTCTAGTCCTGCCTCTCATTTCCTAGAGCTGTGGCCTCGGGTAAGTTCCCTCACCTCTCTGGGCCTCAGTTTCCTCATTTGTAAAGTGATGGGTGTACGTAGATAGTCTCCAAGTTCCCTTTCTACCCTGAAACTGGAATTCCTGTGGTCCAGTTGCAAAGTGGGAAGGATCAGGGGAATTTTCCTCACTGATTATCTTCTGAGGATAATTCTGAAGAGAAATGGTTAAGAAATGGTTAACCATTCTCTGAAGAGAAATGGTTAGCAGTGGTTAAGTATCTTACACGGTTCCAACAGGAAGGGAGTGAAAGCAATGCCCATTGTCCTGTCCTTGCTTCTCCCCTTGGTCACATCACCAGACTTCTTTAGTAATCTTAAGGTGACCTGGGTTCAATCCCTGGGTCAGGAAGATCCCCTGGAGAAGGAAATGGCAACCCACTCCAGTATTCTTGCCTGGAGAACCCCATGGACAGAGGAGCTTGGTGGGCTACAGTCCACGGGGTCGCAAAGAGTCAGACACGACTGAGCGACTTCACTTACACTTTCAAGGTGATTTAAATTGTGTATTTTTTGTAGATCACTTACTTCCAAAATAGATTTGAGGGGTTCACAATATAAATGCACATGTGCAACTGGATCATTAAAAATAGGAATACATTAATATAAAAATAATGATGCTTTTTCATTGGTTACTATTGAAGTTTTGATTGAACATCAGATGTAATTTTGAGCATCCTGGAAGCCAAAGCAAAAAGAGGAAGGTGCATAATTGATAATAAAGACAAATTGCCAGACTGTTCCTAGTTCTAAATTGTGAAAGTAATTTATCATGTGGTGTATATTCTCTTTTAGAAACTGCAGATGAAACTTTTAAAATTTCCCTTTCTTGCTGAGAGTACTGTTACAGGACAAAAGGAAGAACCTAAACTTGACAGTTTGACTAGTTCTAATCATCAGTAAGCAAAAACTCTCTTTCAACCAATACCTTAGAATTTTATATAAAATTTGAAGATGTCACCAAGGAAATACAAAAGTTTGGAGTCTTCCAGTATTTACAAATCATTTATATATAAATGTACGTAACCATTTTGCACGTTAATTTAGTAATGTTTATCAAAATTTTAGATTCGGGCAAAAATTCTACTTCTCCGAACTTATTCTGAAATAAACTGGTGGAGATAAGGAAAGACATTAAGTATAAAAATGCTTATGGTAGCATTATACATCAAAGGAAATGACTGCAAACCAAATAAATCTTGAGTGTTAGTGAATTATATTACTTCTTTAGAATGGATTATTTTGCAGGGCTTAAAATGAAGTAGATTTACATGTTTTGATATGAAAGTCTTCAAATACGTTAAGTAAGATCAGGAGATGCCACAGTGGTATAAAATACATCTATTTCTCTATAAAAGATGTAGGTAGGTGTACAATATATATATCTAGATATATGCTTTTACGTGCATACTTGCATTTTTCTGGAAGGAAATTATAAACAGTGGCTTCCTCTGGGTAACAGTATTGATAGCCTTGGGAGGGAGGCTTACTATTCACTCTTATTATTATTATATGGACCTGTTAGTTTTCTAGTTAGAGAGGCAGTAGATACTGGCAGTCAGGAGCTAGATTCTGGAGTCAGAATACTTATGTTCAAATCCTGGCTCTCTCACTTTTTAGCTGGGTGACCTTGGGGTTAATTTAATTTCTCAATTTCTCACCTGTTGAATGTGCTAATAATAGTACCTTGCTCATTGGATTTTGTGAGGATTAAATGAGTTAGTAACTATAAAGTGCATAGAATAGCTTAAACAATCTCATATGTGTGTTTTCTTGAAAAAAATAAACAAAAGAAGGTAAGCAACAGCAACAAAAAAGTGCGTCTAACCTAAAAGGCCCTTGTATGTTAGAGTTGGAAGGACTTTTAAATATGTCGCTGCTTCTAGCATCATACTTTGTATAAAATTTGTGTTCAAAGTGAGGCTAGCAAAGCAACATTCTTTCATTGTAGTCATTTTACTTGAACTTAAATACCTTTTAGGAAAGGCACCTACCCTAGGTTTCATACCAGGTGTTTGCAATGTCTGTGAAGCCCCTGAACCCATCTGGTTTTGCAGCTCCTGTTCTGGTGCATCCAGAGACACTCAAGCTAAGAGCAGGATGTAGGCTAGGCCAGGTAGAGTATCTTTGAGGAGATGGAGCTCTGCATCCACAGCTGGTCAAGGCCAGAGAGGGACTGTCCAGAAATTCAAACTCCAGGAGGGCGTCCATGGCCCTGCCAGTTAGGACGCGTGTTCACATGGCCGCGTGCCTTGCCTTTTCTTTTGAGAGAGACTGATAGACACCTGGTAAGGGGCTGTGCGTGCAGGACCCCTCTTTGGGTTCAGGAATCTTCCTCTGTTTTCAGCGGTGCAGAAAGCCGAGGGCTGTGTTCAAAACGGCCCCGTTTCTTCCTCCATTTCTCGTGGGTGCTTTGGGGCAAGTGTGGAGAACCTGGACGGACTCTGGGCACCCTCGTTTACCGTTGGTCACACTTGGGCACACGGTGACCCCTTCAGATCCACTGAGTTAGGAAATGGGCGACACTGACCTGTGACCACTTTACAGCCGGATTAGTGGTCCAGGTTCTGACTGTCTTCCTTTCTCAGCTCCTGCGCACTCCAGCCTCTGTTCGTTCTGCCAGCGGTTCCCCAGGCATCTGTCTGTCACACCCAGCTGTGCTTCCATCGGCCCTTCCATCCCGCCACCCCTCCTCCGAGCATCTGCGAGCGTTCCCACCGTCCTTCAGACTGCTGGTCTGCCTGCCCTCACCTGCGCCCCTCTCGCCATACGGGTCTGGCTCCGTCCACTGGACCATCCATCCACCCATTCCTTCGTCTTGCTGTAGCGCACACATTCGTCTCGCCCGTCACCCGTCAGGCTGCGGAATCCGCCGGCTGGCCCGCTGTTCCCCCGCCCCGTAGCCTGGAATCGGGGCCCGGCGCCGCTCCCCGCTCGCTGCGGCCCGCGCGTCCGTCGGGCCCCGCACGCGGAGTCGGCGCCTGCACGAATCCGCCTCCCCCTCGCGTGGGCCGCGCTTTTGTTCGGCGGCCCCGCGCGGTCCTGCGGTGCGGCTCCCGGCCGGGCGGGCGCAGGGCCGGGCCGGGGCGGGGCGCGCGCGGGGCGGGGCGGGGCGGCCGCGGCGGGGCGGGCGGGGGCCGGGGTGACTCAGCCGCCGCTCGGCCCGCGGTCCGCGCGTCCGCCGGCCTCGCAGGCGGGGCGGAGAAAATGGCGATGCCCCCGGCCGCCGCGCCCCCCGCCGGCGCCCGGGAGCCGCCGGGGCCCCGCGCCGCCGCCCCTGCCGCCGAGCCGCCGGCCGGCCTGCAGCAGCTGTCGGCGCTGCGGCCCGAGCCGGGCGGCGTCCCGCTGCACTCGCCCTGGACCTTCTGGCTCGACAGGTGAGGGGGCGCGGGGCCCGCCGCCGGCGCCCGCCCGGCCTGCGCCGCCGCTTTGTCTCGGCGCTCGCCCGCGCCCGGTGCACCCGGGCCGCCGGCCCCGCGCCTGCCCCCGCGCCCTGCCCGGCGCCCGGCGCCCGGCCCCGCCGCGCGAGCTTGCTCAGACCCAGCTCGGAAGCCCAGGTTCGGGCCGGCGCGAGCGGCCGTCGGGCGTCCTAGGCCAGGAGAAAAACCACGCAGTCCCGAAAGTTTCGGTAGCACTCTCCCCCTTTATTTCCTTCCGAAGGAGCAGCGCCGGCGGGCGGGCATCCCAGCTGGGCGGTGGGGGATGCCGGGCCTGGCGGGGGTGGTCTGTAAAGTGGGGAGAGGGTGCTCTCTTCGCTACGCCCACGGGGTTCTTGGGGAGCTCCGGACAAGACCCTCACTGTGACGGCGCTCGGGAGAGTTGACCAGCCCCGTGGGAAGTGTGCGGCGGTGGTGTTACTATGGCACAGCGGGCGCCTGCACCCCTGCCGATGCTGCCGATGCCGATGCACCCAGCACCGATGCTGCCTCGCACACTTCTTTGAATTCTTTCTCATTCTCTGGGCAGCTATTTCTTGAGCACTTACTGGGGACCGATCCACACACCTCCTAGGTGCTGGGGATTCAGTGGTGAGCCGTGCCTCACCTTGTTAGTAGAGTGCGGACGATTGCAGCTTCCTCAGGGCCACAGCTCAAGTATCTTCTCAGAAATGCCTACCTGACTGCCGCATCGAAATTAACACTCCTCATTCCTATCACTCCTGCCCTCCCTGATCCTCTTCGTAATGTTTATAATGCTACCGAGTTGTGTTGTGTAGGAGACTGTTTATTTTCAAACTGTCTCAACCTCTCAACACTTCCCCCTCTGTTCGGGGCCAGTGAACAGGAACTCTGTACTTGGCACCTAGTAGGAGCACAAGAAATTTTTGACAAATGAATAAATGGAAGAATTGCAAAGACCCTTCTTAGTATCTGTCACGCATCCGGTGCCCAAGGCTGACACTTAAAGATTGTCCCACGAGCTTACGGAAGTTTTGATGACACTGTGTCTACTCTGGTTAAGTATTAGGAAAGCCCGGATGTGACAGTTTTCCGTGCAAGTTACTCAGTAGACACAAATCTGGTTTTTAAAAGCCTTGCGTAAAATACGCACAAGACTTTTTAAAAATGCTGTTCATCTTTTCTTAGGAAGACAGGCTCATTCCTTTCTTGCTGTTGGAATTAGCACCCCCTCTATAAGAGTTAACAGTTTGAAGTCATTGTCTCTTTCTGGAACACAAAAAAGTTAGGAGGTGGGGAAGATACAGTGAGTCTTGTTGGTTTTTTTGTTTTTTTTTTTTTAATGTTTTTACTTTCATTATGAGATGCTGAAAGAGCGTCTTACCGTCATAACAAGAATGGTTTTGGCAAACTGCAGCAGGATGAAATCATATGCGTCTTTGTTTCCAGAAGTGTGTTATGTTGCTGTACCTGGTATCTGTTTCCAAGGTGTTAAACCTGGATTCTGGTCTACATGGAGACTGTGGGCTGCTGGAAACAGTATCAAGAGAGTTTGTTTATAAACATGCACAACATTTTTAAGACCATTAATACTACATAGCATAACTTTTAAAGAATATGTGTTACTTTTTTTTTTAAGAAGTATAGTCAATGTAGAATACTACTACAGTGTACAATATAGTGATCATAATTTTTTAAAGTTACACTCTATAGTTATTATAAGACAGTGGTTTTATAGCCTATGTTGTACAATATAGCTTTATAGCTTAATACAACTTTTAAAGAATATCTGGTATCTTTGAAGATGAGAATATGGTGATTTCCGTGAAGACAGACTATAGCTTTTCTGCTGTGTATTTGCACATTTTTGTTCTCTGAAAGCCAGTAATCAAGTGAAATATGTTGTTGCCCCCATATCCAAATCTGTAACAGAAGTGGCTGTATTCATTTAGACATTATATTTAGTCTATATATCCCATAGGTTTTATTGAACTTTTCTCTAGTTCTCTGGAGATGTAGAGTGCCTCTCTTCCCCTTGAGGTTGTGAACACATTATGTTCTAGAGGTTCCCACGAATCTTTTTCCCCCAGAGAAACAAGATTGTAGAGAGGGTGGTAAGGCTCTCCGGAGAGCCCTCCACTGCACCCTTCTCCCCAGATAGCTGGTGTATGCGCTGATGAGATCAGTCTCGAGCCACACCACCCAAAGGTCTCCTGCTACTTACCAGTCTACTTATTTGGCACCTACCTCCTGGCCTGGCCTGCCTTTCAGCCTGCTGTGTAATGATGAGCGGATGACCTAGACTCCCTAGTGCCTCACCTGCATTGTTTGTGAAATGAGGATAAATAATCATAGGATACATTAGATAGGGCTGCTTGGTGGGTTACATGAGTGCTATGAGTGTAAAACACCAGCATTATTATCCAGTGCTCCCTAATAGCCCCCATCAGTGATCCTCAGGGCAGCTTGTCTGATTTCAGGGTTAGAAAGCCAGCATCCTAATGTATTCCCCTCATGGATGGATTTGAGAGTTCCCCACTCCCACCCCTACCCCCATGGAGTTGTTTGCAGTTCCAATAGTAAACTCCAGTAGGTTCTTATTTAATTAGACTGTATGGCTAAAGATTCAGACATTTGGGCGATAATTTTGGCTAGGGATGTAGGATGAAGAATTTTCCTCTCTTTTTCTGGGAATTTGAAACTCTGTCTTGTTTTGACTCTTATCGGCCACTCCTGGTTGTGTGCCTCTGAATGCTTTGTGTTTGTCTCATATTGACCCATCCCCCACCTCCTCTGAGTTTTAGCTGCAGTACTCAGTGCTCAGGCCTCTTCTTGTTCCCGTGTACACCAGTGATCTCATCCAGTCACAAGGCTTTGGGCTCCATCTGGACTGCTGGTGATTCCCAATACCCTACACTGATCCATTCAACTCCTCCTCTCCATCCCCATGTGGATGCCTGATACACATCCCAGCTCGACACGTGCCAAACTGCTTCACCTGCCCTCCCCATCTTGCCTCCTTCAACTGAGCCATCTCAAACCAGACCAGTTAACAGCAACCCATCCTTCCAGTTGTTCACCCCCCCTTACAATCTTAGAGTCACCCATGACTCTCTTTTCTCTTCTTCCTTATCTCCCCACTTTTTCTGGCCCCTTCCACATCCTCCTCCTTCCCACTGCAGCCGCTATCAACAAGGGCTATTGATTCTACCCTCAAAATATATCCAGAATCCAGTGTATTCTCACCACCTGCCTCCCAGACCCTGCACCACACCACGTCTGTCTCTTGGATGAAGAAAAGAGGATCCTCACTGCTCTTCCTGCTTCTGCTCTTGCCCCACACAGTGTGTTCCCAGCTTAGCAGCCAAAGCAGTTCCTTTAAATACCATAGTGAAAGCCAGTCACCTCTCTGCTCCCCGGTTGTCTCAAGCAAAAGCCAGAGTGGTCATCACAGCCCTTGAGACTGCAGCATTTCCTGCCCCGCTTAGGGCACCTTTCTCCTATCTCTCTCTCACTCTCTCCCTGCATGTGCCCTTCTAGTCCGCTGACTCCCTGGCTCTTTCTCCATCATCGCAAGCCTGGGACTTTGCCACTGAGGGGCCTTCCTGATGGGCTGCTCTACCCTCAGTCACATCTGCTAGGTCTGCACTTTGCTTCCCTCTAGTCTCTGCTTCAATGTCATCTCAGCAAGGCCTGCCTTGACCACTGATAGAAGCTGATGCACACCTCCTGACGCCCTCCCAGGCCCCTGCCTCCCCTTTATAGTCTCTGTAGGATTAGCATTGCTTGTCTGTCTTCTCTCACCAGAGTGTATGCTTCCAGGATTCCTCTCCCCACTGCTCTATCCTCGACTCCTAGTTGAGAGCCTAGGACAGCCTAGGTTAGCCCACACTAAACATTTAGGTGTGGCACTCAATATGCCTGCAAATTTGTAAAACTCAGCAGTGGCCACGGGACTGGAAAAGGTCAGTTTTCATTCCAATCCCAAAGAAAGGCAATACCAAAGAATGTTCATACTACCACACAATTGCACTCATCTCACACGCTAACAAAGTAATATTCAAAATTCTCCAAGCCAGGCTTCAACAGTATGTGAACCTTGAACTTCCAGATGTTCAAGCTGGGTTTAGAAAAGGCAGAGGAACCACAGATCAAATTGCCAGCTTTCTTTGGAAAGAATGATGCTAAAGCTGAAACTCCAGTACTTTGGTCACCTCATGCGAAGAGTTGACTCATTGAAAAAGACTCTGATGCTGGGAGGGATTGGGGGCAGGAGGAGAAGGGGATGACAGAGGATGAGATGGCTGGATGGCATCACTGACTCGATGGACGTGAGTCTGAGTGAACTCCGGGAGTTGGTGATGGACAGGGAGGCCTGGCTTGCTGTGATTCATGGGGTCGCAAAGAGTCGGATACGACTGAGTGACTGAACTGAGCTGAACTGGATCATGGAAAAAGCAAGAGAATTCCAGAAAAACACCTGCTTCATTGACTATGCTAAAGCCTTTGACTGTGTGGATCAGAACAAACTGTGGAAAATTCTTCAAGAGATGAGAATACCAGACCACCTCATCTGCCTCCTTAGATATCTGTATGCAGGTCAAGAACAACAGTTAGAACCAAACATGGGACAATGGACTGGTTCCAAATTGAGAAGGGAGTACATCAGCGTTGTATATTGTCACCCTGCTTATTTAACTTATATGCAGAGTACATCATGAGAAATGCTGGACTGGATGAAGCACAAGAGGGAATCAGGATTGCCAGAAGAAATATTAACAACCTCAGATACGCAGATGACACCACTGTTATGGCAGAAAGCGAAGAGAAACTAAAGAACCTCTTGATGAAATTGAAAGAGGAGAGTAAAAAAGCTGGCTTAAAATTCAGCATTCAGAAAACGAAGATCATGGCCTCTGGTCCCATCACTTCGTGGCAAATAGATGGGGAAACAATAGAAACAGTGACAGACTTTCATTTTCTTGGGCTCCAAAATCACTGCAGATGGTGACTGCAGCCATGAAATTAAAAGATGCTTGCTCCTTGAAAGAAAAGCTATAACAAACCTAGACAGCGTATTAAAAAGTAGAGATATTACTTTGCCAAGAAAGGTCCATCTAGTCAAAGCTATGATTTTTCCAGAAGTCATGTGTGGATGTGAGAGTTGGACTATAAAGAAGGCTGAGTGCTGAAGAATTGATGCTTTTGAACTGTGGTGTTGGAGAAGACTCTTGAGAGTCCCTTGGACTGCAAGGAGATCCAACCAGTCCATCCTAAAAGAAATCAGTCCTGAATATTCATTGGAAGGACTGATGCTGAAGCTGAAGCTCTAATATTTTGGCCACATGATGTGAAGAACTGACTCATTTGAAAAGACCCTGATGTTGGGAAAGATTGAAGGCAGAAGAAGGGGATGACAGAGGATGAAATGGTTGGATGGCATCACCAACTCTGTGGACATGAGTTTGAGCAAGCTCCAGGAGTTGGTGATAGACAGGGAACCCTGACATGCTGCAGTCCATGGGGTTGCAAAGAGCCGAGCATGACTAAGTGACTGAACTGAACTGGACTGACTGAAACATTTAGGAGGCTATTGAAATCTACCCTCAGTGACTTTCCCTTCAGGAGAAGGGGATGATTTTACTCTAATTATCATTTGCAAATCTGCATCCTAACCCTGACCCCGCTCCTGAGTTCTTATACCCAGAACCATCCCTGTGATGGTCAGCACCGCCACGTCCTACCTGGCATCCCCTTCTTCCTCAGATGCCCTTCCCCCTCCAGTTCTTACTTCACATTGTCCATTTACTCTGGGAAGACTTGCTCCAAGCCTAAGCCGTCCCCTCCTCTCCACATTCCTCCCTCTGCACTCCGTGCTCCTCTCCAGCCTCAGTCACACTGTAGCTTCTTGCTCCCAAGCCTGTCCTTTCTCCAGGCATCTCGCACACCTTCAGAGTTAGCCTTCTAAGGGACACCTGACCTCAGCCTTTCTGCCCCTCTGTTCTGCCACAGTAGTCAATGTTGACTCTGTCTCTCATCACCTAAGGGTGCCTCCGTCATGGAACTGTGTGCTCCAGATAGGTAGAGTTGTGGATCTCCACCCCTGCTTCTACCAGGGCAGGTCTGATTGGTTTTGGTGGTGGTGGGTTTTAGATGTGAGCCACATTCATTTGAAAAAAGCATTCCTCAGCTTTGAAAAAATTAAAACCATAGGTTTGCAGATTATGGTACAAACTTCTTTATGGTACAAACTTCATTTAATGTGAAACTCGCCTCATCACCTATGTCTCCCCAATTCCATTATGTCACTCACTCTGTCTGTTCTTTCTGGTGACAGCAGATGCCTGCCCCTTCTCCTGGATAAACCATGGACTTGCCAGCCTCTGAGATATATCTCATGATATTACTTCTGCTTGGGGTGCCCTTCTTCCCTTCTTCTACCTGAAAACCTGCCTCGCATGCTTTGAGGCCTTTCTGAGATGCCTGCTCTGTAATTGTCCTTAATTACACAACAGCCCTTGGCCCCGGCGGGGTTAAGTGCACCTCCTTTGTGTCCCTGCAGCATTTTTATAGCCTGTATTTGTGTTGAGGATTGTTGATGCCTCTTCTGTCCCTCCCTTCTGATCACGAGACACGTAACTGCCTCGTGTCTTGACTCCCAGAAGGAAGTGCACCTTACGGTGTGCATTGGAGGTACTTAGTGAGTATTTGTGTTCTTGTGTTTTTGACCACAACTGTGGGCCCTCTCTACATCGCCCACTAGCTCCACCCCGTCAGTTGAAATACAGGCCCTCACCCTGCCCTAGACCTACCGCATCAGACCTCTGGCGTGACATGAGCATTTGGAACACGGATGCATTAGGTGCCTCACGTGACAGTTACTGTTGTACTTACTGATCAGATTACTTAAGCATATCAGTTGCCAGAGACTGTTGTAGCTGCTGAGAACGCAAAGATGACAGCATGGGCCTGGGCGTCCTAGGAGCTCCAGGGGGAGCTCTGTCTGCCTCGGTAGCATCGATGAAGAGTTTGGTGCGGGACCCGCCTTCCAGGGTGAAGTGTGTCCAAGGGCATTCTGGTGGTGGCTCCATAATAACGGGCATGATGGGGGCAGGGTGGGACCAGGCTTGACACGAGGACCCCCAGAATGTCCTTCCTCATCCCAGAGTGGCCTGCTGGGTCTAAGTGCGGGCGGGTGACAGGGAGAGAGGAACTGGCTTCTCGACTTCTCCTCTTCTTTTTCTCCATTCTTGCCTTTCTGAACCCACAAACTCTCTTACTTGCCAGGATTTTATTTTCTGTAAGAGGCAAGTATTTCTGGGTACTTCAGGCAGGGAAAAGCCCAGACCTTGGGGGCTCACAGCCTGTCACCTGTGGGTCAGTATCTGCAGGAAGCAGACAGGCCTGAGGACCTTAGACATCCTCACTCAGAAAACTTACCAGTCCTTAGCTGGTATATGGTAGCTTCTTGAAAATATATTTTCCTGCTTTCAGAGTAACAGATGCCATTTCCTTATTTCCAAACCTAAGGCAGCTGGTGAGACCTCAGTGACCTGTCACGATGACAGTTCAGAGTCTGGCCTTTTCACTTCCGCTGTCAGCTCTAACACTGTTACAGCTTCTTTTTCCCCCATCCTCTGTGTACTAAAGGATTCATCACATATCTACATCAAAGAGGCATAGTTGTGGCCATCAGGGAGCTCATAGGCCAAGAGTGACAGTAGATAGAAGCAGGGAAAAATCAAACTCAAACATGCAAAGATGAAACATTTAGATTATGTGGCTAGTTTCAGCAGATGCACTCTTAAATGTTATTAATAGGCTCTTGCCCATTTTTGCAAGTGACTCTTTCTCAAACAGGAAGCTGATGTAGCCACAAGCCACAGATCTATCTAAAAGTGATTAAAATGCAATCATCTCTAATGGGGTGAATGACAGGCAAGGGACATCCTTCCTTGTGTATCTGGGCTTGTGCAGGTTTTCTCTGTGACAGCCGAGCCTGACGTGAGTAAATTCAGCAAGAAGACTGGCTTTTAGGAGTCATACCCCTGGCTTTAAAATTTTCCCCATTTAAGTTATTTTCCTGGCTGAAATGAAATGATCTCTCATAAAAATAAGGTGAAGTCATCGTTTATCTTTGCACCAAATGTTTATTGTGTACATGTGTGCACTGTACGTGTGTTTCCATAACTTGGTTGTCCTGTACCATATGTAAAGCTTTAAACACCTTGTTTTTCACTTTAACCAATGGATATTCACTGCTGTTTATTCAGTGCAATGGGCAAATGACTGGAGCTATATGTGGTTATTCACGGAATCCTCACAATACTGGAGTGGGCCATATAGCAACATTTTGCATAGGAGATGCTTTAGGCCCAGAGAAGTAACTTACCTGAGGTCACAAAGCTAACGTAGAACAGAAACAGGATTTGGAGTAAGGACTGTGTGACCCCAAGCACCAGCATCCCTCACTGCACTGAACACTGCTTCCCTGTGAGTACGATCGGTGAATGGCACACAGTTCCCCCTTGGTCCATAGCTTTAGATATGGGAGCTGGGCTGGACTTCTCAAATAAGCAAACTGGGGGCCAGTGTTACAGGAAACACATAAGCCAAGGACTCCTTGTTTCAAAATCGGCAGAGAAAAAGAAGAGAGTCCCACCTAAAACTCATATTTAAGTGCTTTTATAGAATTGTCCTTTACATTTTAATGGTAAACATGTCTTAATCATCTCTTTGGATGATTGAAAAAATATCATTATTTTCATAGATGCTTTTGTTTCCCAATGATTTTTTTTTTCCATTTTTCTGATGAGGCTGTCTATAGCTGATTTAGTTTAAAAGAATTTTTTTTGGATATAGTTGCTTTACAATGTTACTGTACAGCAAAGTGAATGAATCATTAGATTTTATTTCGCATTTCTTGTAGTGATTTGCTTTAGATGATGTAAGTCAGGAAACATCAAACTTGAATGTACAGACAAATTCCCTGGGATTCAGTAGGTGTCAAGTGGGGCCTGGAGACTCTGAAGCTCTAACAAGCTCCTGGGTGATGCTGCTCGTTGAGAGACTACAGTTTAAGTGGCACGGATGTGGGCAGGGTTTGGGGAAACCTTTCTAGCTTCTTTCCTTTATTGGAAGCATCTCCAGGAATCCAGGTCCCTGGTAAGGGGTGCTGTGCTCCACTGAGAGTTAGCTAGGCAATGGTTCACATCATTTCCTTAAGTACTTACGAAGGGAGTAAGTTCCTCTGTCTGCATGAGTTTTATTTCTGAGCTGAGCCTGCAGCAGCCAGGTGGGGTTTAGGAGGAAGCACATTTGGATTGTTGGCAGGTCGGGGTGCAGGGTTGCAACATGCAGGAGAATTGAGAATGTGTTTGGTCCAGAGTTGTGTTCACAGCACCAAGCAGAGTAGCGGTAGTGCCAGAAGTGATCACTTTAGGTTAGTGACAGAGCCGGGTTGCCAGGGACTCTAGGTTCTGGTATCAACTCTGCCACTAGTCAGCCATGAGGCTCTGGGCAAGTCACTGTTCTCAGATTTAGTTTGC
This sequence comes from Ovis aries, assembly GCF_016772045.2. Taxonomy (NCBI): domain Eukaryota; kingdom Metazoa; phylum Chordata; class Mammalia; order Artiodactyla; family Bovidae; genus Ovis; species Ovis aries. Next base: position 29,993,142 of record NC_056072.1, read on the forward strand.
TTATCTGCAAAGTGGGATTGTAACCATTATTTAATTAAGAATTTAATTAATTAATAATTAAATACTGCTTAATTAATGATGCATACACATGGCACATGATGTGTGGTCTTTTTACCTACTGGGAGTGCAATAAGTATCTCTGGAATAAGAGAGGATAAAAATGCTTTGAAGTGTCTCAGACTTCAGTTGAGCTAAATGAGTTCTGTCTTGCGGAGATTCTCAGGGACCTGCTTCAATGAGTACATAAACATGACTTGTAAATAGCACATTACATTTTTGCATATAAATGATAGTTATGTGCCTGGAAACCACTTAAGTAGAATAGTTGGTCCAACTTACCAAAATTCCTGCCTTCTCCTAACTCCCCAAATGGGAACAGATTTTAACTGATTTCACATAGAGAAACTTAAGATGCATATGTTGTTATTCTGTCGTTAAGTTGAAGAGACACGGAAGTAATATAAAGCTGGATTTGGGCATTTTGTAAGTTTAAGGGTTCCCCTGACATCTTTTATTAATCATCTCTTTGGCAGACCTGGAAGCATTCCTTCCCACTTCTGCCTTGACCATCAGCTTCGGATTCACCAAGTCCAAGTGGAAGCAGCTCATGGAAACTGTGGCCTTAAGCCCAGAGAGACTGGCACCCTATGGGCTTTCTTTTCTAAGGATGAATCCAGGAGGTTCTAGGCTCTGTGTAACTCTCGCAGAGTTCTTGGAATTTTTGCTCTCTGTCCCACAGATGAGAAAATGCACTTGCTGTCTCTTAGCTCTGATTGCTTCCTCCTCTGTTCCTCTTCTGCTGCTGGTGGTGATGACAGCAACCATTGCTTCTTAGATACTAGGCTCTGTGGAAATACTTCATGTGCATTCACTCGCGTAGTCTAAGTAGAACAGCAATGAGGGGTAGAGCCCATGTTCCTCGGAAAGGGGAAGCGAGGATCAGAAGAGTCAGGCTTGTCACACAGCTGGTGGGTGGCAGAGCTGGGAACTCAGATCTGTCAACTTCAAACCCATCTGCTCTCCTGCCTTCCTGCTGCAGGCCAGTGTGACTCTTGTTTGGTAAATTATCTTAAAATTATGACCTGCAGATGTGTTCCTCCTGAATTAGGTTCCTTGTATCCCATTTGGGGATATCATTGTTGCCAGGCGTCCTGGTGACATGGATCCCTGTCATGTGTCTCTGATTCTCCCCCCTCCCAGTAGTGTGGCTTGATGGGTGATGATGGAGGAGAGAATCACAGGCTATAGCAGTGGGTGGGCCCAAGGAGGGAGCGGGTCATCTAAGAAGGGCTGAGAGGGGATTGCCCTAAGATGTGTTATCTGTGACTACCAGTGTTGACAGTGACTGCTTGTTTTTTACTGAGAAGCAGACTCATCCAAGAGGAAGATTCTAGGCATCAGAGCCAGAGAGACCAGGAGAGGAACCCAGATCTTCTACTTAACAAAACATGTACAGAGTTCAAAACATGCTTAGTTTTGAACTCTGTACATGGAGACAGTGGTACGAGTACCCTGGCAGGATTGCTATAAGGAATAGAGATCTATATATGCAAAGCCTTGTCATATAGTACAGGCTCAATAATAGGAAGCTGTTATTACATTGCTGTCATTAAATCACAAGAGAAACTTCTAGTGAGACAGTTCAGACTCCTTGACCTGATCCATCCAGGAGACATTTATCATCCCATTGCTGCATTCTCAGCTCTGGCTGTGTGCTGTGGGGAGCAGATGTAGTGTTTAAAGAATGTGAAAATAGGTCCTGACTCCTTGGTTCTGTGATTTTCCACAGCTTTGGCTGTATGGCCTTCTAGAAATGGACATAGTCAATGTGTATATTTCTTTCTCAACTTTTTATCCCACTTCTTGCCTCCCAGGCCCGCCCCCCCCCCGCCCCCGCCGCCCCGCTACCGCCAACCAAAAAAAGTATCTAACTGTTATTTCTTAGCCTTCAGATATTTGGGGAATTCAGAGGGGGCAGGGGTGCTTAGTTCTAGAACACACACTCCTGAGGACAAGGACTTTGTCTAGATTGATCACTGTTGTACCCCCGTCAGCTAAAAGAGGTGTGCAATGAGTCTTAGTTGATTGAACAAATTATGTCTTCCCAGGCCTTCTTATATGTCTGCGGCTGGGTTTCTCAGCGTGGACTCTCGACAGTTTGGACCTGATCGTGCTTCGTTGTGGGGGCGGTCCGGTCCACCATGGGAGGGTCCAGAGCACCCCTGTCTCTTACGCACTCAGTGCCAGTAGCACCCTCCCCGTTGTAATAGCCAGAAATGTCTCTGGATGTTGCCAAAAAACCTTCTCTCCAGAGGCCACATCACCCTTAGGTGGGCACCCTTGGTCTACAGAGAGGGGTTTGGGTTAGGGTTCTGTTGAGAGGTTTGGGGTTTTTTTAACATGAAGAAAGTAAAAAGATTTAAGATGTGAGAATGTACTATATGCGTGATAGCAGTAAAAAAAAAAAAAAGAAAAAAAAAGTTTCATTGAAATCCACTACAAACACTTCCCTTCCAGTTGCTGCAACTGTCTGTCAGAGGAAGTGGAAAGAGAAGGTGCGGGCTGGGCTGAGGCTGTGCCAGGAACCGCCGGCAACTGCTGCTTAAAGAAACAGTAACTCTCGATGGTACAGCTTCCAGTTCAGTTTGGAATCAGCAAGTCCAGTACAGATTAACCTGTTTACAAGGCAGTTCACTTACACATCTTGGCCAGTTGGCCTTTTTAAGATCGATTCTGTGATATTTGGCCCAGTATTGCTTGTTAAAGATAGCTGAGGTTCAGGCATGAGGTGTAGGCTTTCTCGTGACTGTCCGAATCAAATTTGGCTTAAAGAAGAATGAGTTTTTTAATACTGGCTAAGCCAATTCACTACTATCAGAAGCATTGTTTTCTTACTTTGACACCTGGGTATTCATAAAACTGTCCAGCAGCTGGAAAGAACATTGAAAATCAGAGAATCTGACCTCCTTCATTAAGAAATTAGAAAACTCATCTTCCATAGAAGCTGACTCTTTTCCTTTCAAGCACCAATGCATCAAGAACTTGAGATACTAATCAGAATAGAGCTTTTGTTGTGCATGATCCTATTACTTTTAGCGAGGGCCTTCTCTACCTTGCTCTATTGCAGAGACTATTCTAAGAAAGGAATATGGACACAGTCTTGTATTAAAAGTATAGCATTCAGCAAAAACAGCCTTGATGGGAACACACCAAGAGTCATTTGTGAAACTCCATTAAAAATGTAAGTGTGTAGATGGTATAACTGGACAGTTTAGCAGTGAGGTTGTAAACAGCAGGAAATCTCAGGTTACCTGTATTCAGGTGAGGTTTCTGTGGCTTGGGACACATTACCAAACCTCTGCAGGCACTGGGCAGCTCACCTGTAAGATGGTGACAAGTAAGAATGACATCTAAGTACGTTCACTGGTGGGAATTCGGCGCTGTAGTGAAGGTGACTTGCTTATTAGCATATAAGCAGGAGTTGAGTTCACACACCCCAGCCCCTGACATCGTCGTCATGCCCTGAGAAGCGTTGCCTCGTCGTCTCATGCTGTAGCCCTTCTCAGACTCTAGAAATCAGATTTCTTCGAAAGACTTGAGCAGTGGAGCTTTGTGTAATTGTCTCCTGTACTGGAATGTGAGTAAAAGACCAGAACGTGGAGACAGAGACAGATAAAGTAAAGGCTTATCAGTGATTTATTTCCTAGGTTAAATAGTGATATCCTCACGTTGTATTTGCTTAAATTGACATCATGCTGTATGAGGTGAACCCTCAAATTATAACTGTTCTAAACCATCATAAATTGAATGATAACTTTAGAAGTTAGCAAAAATTCAAAATGCACAGTTTTAAAAATGAAGAAAAAGCTAGGTACATTTTCCTACCTTTGGACCGTCACTTTTCCCCCATACCCCATTAAGGACAGAACCTGTACATGATTTGCTCTGTGCCTTGGGCAGTCAGGGATATATTTGCTGGGAATAGTTGGTGGAGACGTCAGCTAAACTCTTCAAAGGAAGAAAAGTCTTTGTTAGAATAAATGCCAGTAAATTTTCCTATAAAAGCAGTAGATTGTTCATGGGAAAATCTGTTCAGAAAAGGTTAAAGTTTGGGTTTTGTTTTTAAGTGTTTCACCCAGTTCCTTTGTAATTTAAGCCTCAAACAGCATGTGTGTGTGCTAAATCACTTCAGTGGCGTCTGACTTTTTATGACCCCATCGACTGTAACCCGCCAGGCTCTGCTGTCCATGGGATTTTCCAAGTAAGAATACTGGAGTGGGTTGCCGTTTCCTTCTCCAGGGGATTTTCCTGACGCAGGAAATTGAACCTGCATCTCCTGCATTGCTAAGCACATTGAGGAAGCCTAAAGCTTGTATTAAATAGCAATTCAGTGTTTATCTGAGTCAGCCCTTCAGTTCCTTGAGCAGCGCAGATACACGGAGGCACTGTGGGCCAGGGACCGTTGCTGCAGATGCTGATCGAGTCCTCTCTCTTCGCTGCACTCCGTAGTAGCGTAGTGTAGTAACGACACGGTTTTTAGGCTTCCAGTCTGGCAGCAAAATGCAAACATGGTGGTTATTGTAGCTTTGCTTTTGTTAAACACAGTGTCCAACGCACTCATGATAACTAGAACAGAGTCGCACACCCTGGTGCTTTGGGGAAGATTTATTTAACGGGCTCTACCTGATCACCAGGGTCCCTGTTCACCCCCACACTAGTCCGTAACTGTACTTCCTTTTGACCTCCAGGCCAGGGAGCTGTGTCCAGAAGTGCGTTTTTTATATCAGGTTTGACACCCAGGTCCGTATGATTGGCCCATAGTTCCTGGACTGTCGTCTGCAGAGCTTGGCCCCCTGGTGCCTGATGCTCACCCCATAGCTGGGCGGGACCCTCTGCTCTGCCATCCCCTGCACCTCTGAGCTGGGTCGGTTTGGGGCACATTTCTAGCTGGGAAGTTCAGCATCTTGAAGTTCCCTCTCGGAGGGTCAGCACTGGTAAAGAGCATTCTTTTTATAGGTTCCAGACTCTTACGGGTCGGCTGGGAACCAGTGCGTGCTCCTCACCACAAACCTGAGTTCTTACCAACAATCAGACATGGGGCTGTGGTGCATTACTTGAATTTTTAAATCTTAGGCATGATGTAGCTGGATCTGAACTTTGCTGAGCAAGACCTGCTAATTCAGTGTAGGGAGAAAGGAAAGATGGCCGGGTTGCAGAGGCTTCACTTCTGCACATAGATGAGCACGTGTCCCGTTACCCCTGACCCAGGACACAGTGTGGGTAAAACAGCGGTGGATGGGTCTTCTGGTGAGTAAGCCTGTAGTGTGTTGCCATCTAGTGGAACCTATGGCAAACTAAAGATTAATGTATTCTGACTGCAGAGTTCACCAGAGCTAATTACATCAGCCGGAGAAAATAACTGAAAAGTGTTTTGGAAACACGCAAATTCGGGTGAAACAAAAAAGTTGGAGTGACTTTTAGTAATCATGTTTTCTTAACGTTGGCAAAAGATCAGCCCGTTTCTCAAGAGTTCATGAATATTTACCACCAGGGACCTAACAAGTTTTTCAAACACATAACCAGATCAGGACCACACACTGTCATTGTCGTCTATACAACAGGCCCAGTTTCCCATTCAAAGTCCTCGACAAACGAGGCTTGGTTACCACCCGGTTATTTTAGTATTTTTTAGACGGTGATTTTAAGGTTTCAAATACCTTTCTCGCTTACATTTCCACTTTTCCTGTTAAATTTCCACAGGGTAAATATGTTTGTTTTTAGAAGAAGCAAGCACCTGACTTGACAAAGTAGGAGTTCCACACTTTAAATTCTAACTAGCATCCCAGACGTGTCTGCTTCTGCGGTTTCAGACCCGGTTGGTGTGCAGGCCTGCAGACTTAACACCGTGGAATGTTTCATGAACACTGACTCCTTATTCTCCTTGTTTCTTTGCTCTTTGGCTTCTGTTTGCCTAGATCCCTCCCTGGTGCCACAGCAGCTGAGTGCGCATCAAATCTGAAGAAAATCTACACAGTACAAACCGTACAGGTAAGACCAAGAAACCTGCTGTTTGGGGAAGCTTACCCATTCAACCTGAGACCTGCCGCTGAGCTAGCAGCACCCACCCCGACTCTGCCCTGGCCTCAGCCCTCGGGTTCATTCCGGCAGAGCTTCCCTCAGCCATGTCTGCCCCAGAGGCAGCTGATCACACTACGCTTCTCTTGGTGACCTATAGGATGTTATCTCGACTTCAGTGTTTCCCCAACCCTCACAAACAGCAGTGTGTGGCATTGCTTTGACGATATCAGGCTGTGTCCCATTCAAACACCAGCTCAGCCATTCCCTTCCTGGGCTCTGTTGGCCATCAGTGAGAGGCCCTGGCACCCGCTTGCAGGGTTATCATAAGAAGGGTCACGGGTCACACTGGGAGGACAGGACAGTGTTGAGCAAGAAGGTGGAAAGTGTCAGACCTGTTTCGTACTTCCACATTCGAGTTCCATCGTCCTGAGTATCAGCCCTTTAATTGCTGTGAAACTGGTGTTGTGGTAGCACCTGCCTCCATGGGTGTTTGTGAGGACTGAGCGAGATGATGTCTTTACCAGGTTTCATGGGAAACCTGGCTCTCAGCAAATGTGGGCTCTTAGATCTCTTAGTTCGTTCTCTATCCAACTCTTAGGATGAACATTAAAAAAAAACATACAAAAAAACTGGTTTATTTAGTCGATCACATTACTGTTTTGTTCCAGGGAAAATTCTATCAAGTTTCTCTCGCTTTTCTAGTTTAATACATTGTTGAACACAAAATACGGCTTTTAGGCCTGCTTCATACTTCCATTGACTATATGTCCTGAATTTTCTAGAAGGCCCAGTCTAAATCATTTGTGTGTTCTGCCCCTAAATCTTTTAATATCTTAGAAATTTCAATACATTGGTGTTTAGACTGTGTCTCTCTGGCAACCTCTCACAGTAGCACAGAGATCCTATATTCAGATGCTTCTGCGCCTGTCTGGTTCAGAAAATTTAGGGCTCAGGAATCTGATTGTAAGTGCCTTGCCAGCCACAGAAGACCCTAAGCGGGGTGTAAAAACACAGTCGCAACCACAGGCCGTTTCTGATCTGGTTGAGAAAATGACATAGGCATGTGGAAAGCAGAATAACAGAGCTGCTGTAAATAACCAGTGCCAAGTGCAAGCAGTGTCACAAGGCAGTACACGGGCCACTGTCCAGAGGGACAGATGCTCTCAGAGCCTGGGAAAGGCTACCCCTCCCTTCTCCCTGTGGTGACATTATGGGCCTTGTTACTTCTCCGCAGTGCCACTGTGTAAACCTCCGAGCACTTGATTCTAAACCTGTCCTCATGTAGAAGTTCTTAGATCACGCTGGTTTTATCTGTCTATTTTTTTTTTTGAGGTCCTCTTTAGACTTTTTCCACACTTATTATGACATTGGATCATCAGAACTCTGCCTGGGATTCCAGGAAGACATTGGTACAGTCACACTGAGGGATCAGTTTGTTTCCCTGACCCTGCGTGAAGACAACAGAGCGTTGGTTGAACCTTGATATCTGGCAGCAAGTGACTTAGGACCTTCAGGGACCAATTTAAATTTCCCAGGCCAGCACATACTAGGAAATACTTTCAAATAAACTTTATTGGGATATAATTTAGCAGGTTTCTGAAGTGTATAGTTTGATAAATTTTGGCAAAGATACACAAGGATGAACTATCACTAGGATCAAGATAAAAAATTTTCATCCTGCCTTAAAATTCCTTCATGCCCTTGCCTTCTGATCCTTCTTTTCCAGAAGCAATCACTACTCACATTTCTGTCACCATGCCTTAGTTTTGTCTTTTATTGAACCTCGTATAAATGGAATCACAGTATTTTGTGTTGTGTCTGATTCCTTTCGCTTCATAAATACTGAAGGATCAAATGAGTGATTGAGGAATTAATAAATGAAGCACTTGCCTGAGTCACAGCAGACTGCTCGCATAAGGATCCATTGAGCGGTTAGTCACACATTCTCAGTGAGGGCAAAACCTGATTCTTGGTAGGGAAACTGACCGTACTGGTTTCATACATTAAGCACAGATACGCATACGGTACGTATACAGATAACATAGTCTCTCGGTGGTATTAAAGTTTCGCAGTAAAGTGATTAGGAAAAGAGCTCCTTCAGCATCAGTTCAGTTCAGTTCAGTTCAGTCGCTCAGTTGTGTCCGACTCTTTGCGACCCCATGAATCGCAGCACGCCAGGCCTCCCTGTCCATCACCAGCTCCCGGAGTTCACTCAGACTCATGTCCATCGAGTCCCTGATGCCATCCAGCCATCTCATCCTCAGTCATCCCCTTCTCCTCCTGCCCGCAATCCCTCCCAGCATCAGAATCTTTTCCAGTGAGTCAACTCTTCTCATGAGGTGGCCAAAGTACTGGAGTTTCAGCTTTAGCACCATTCCTTCCAAAGAAATCCCAGGGCTGATCTCCGTCAGAATGGACTGGTTGGATCTCCTTGCAGTCCAAGGGACTCTCAAGAGTCTTCTCCAGCACCACAGTTCAAAAGCATCAATTCTTCGGCGCTCAGCCTTCTTCACAGTCCATACATGACCACAGGAAAAACCATAGCCTTGACTAGACGGACGTTAGTTCGAAAAGTAATGTCTCTGCTTTTGAATATGCTATCTAGGTTGGTCATAACTTTCCTTCCAAGGAGTAAGCATCTTTTAATTTCATGGCTGCAGTCACCATCTGCAGTGATTTTGGAGCCCCCCAAAATAAAGTCTGACACTGTTTCCACTGTTTCCCCATCCATTTCCCATGAAGTGATGGGACCAGATGCCATGATCTTCGTTTTCTGAATGTTGAGCTTTAAGCCAACTTTTTCACTCTCCACTTTCACTTTCATCAAGAGGCTTTTAGTTCCTCTTCGCTTTCTGCCATAAGGGTGGTGTCATCTGCATATCTGAGGTTATTGATATTTCTCCCGGCAATCTTGATTCCAGCTTGTGTTTCTTCCAGTCCAGCATTTCTCATGATGTACTCTGCATAGAAGTTAAATAAGCAGGGTGACAATATACAGGCTTGATGTACTCCTTTTCCTATTTGGAAGCAGTCTGTTGTTCCATGTCCATGCTGCTGCTGCTGCTAAGTTGCTTCAGTCGTGTCCGACTCTGTGCGACCCCATAGACGGCAGTCCACCAGGCTCCACCGTCCCTGGGATTCTCCAGGCAAGAACACTGGAGTGGGTTGCCATTTCCTTCTCCAACGCATGAAAGTGAAAAGTGAAAGTGAAGTTGCTCAGTCGTGTCTGAATCTTCAGGATCCCATGGACTGCAGCCCACCAGGCTCCTCCGTCCATGGGATTTTCCCGGCAAGAGTACTGGAGTGAGGTGCCATTGCCTTCTCTGTCCATGTCCATAGTGGGGTGATAATGAAACACTGCCCTAAGGGGTCAGGAAATTCTGTCCTATGCCTGATGTGTCTGTCCCCCTCCATTTCCTCATCTGTAAAACTGACATAGATAATAGCAGTTCTGCTCCGTGAGGTAGAATAAGGGATTAAGTGAGATTGCATAGCTCTTAGTAGTGCTTGGCACTTCATAAGCCCTCACCTGTCAACAGCTTTTACAAAAGCCAACACTTTTGTAATGAAAGTAGACCCTGACAGTCCTGCCCTTTAACTTCATCAGCTAACCAGGGAGGATGTGGGCTGGGGTGTAGTAAGGTGGTCACATTGCCTGGGTTAGTATCTCACATCTTCCACTTAGTAGCTGGGGCAAGTTGTTTTGCTTCTCTGTATCTGTTTACTTATCTCTAAGATGGGAATAATCTGATACAGGTTGTATGAGTTTGTGAGAAGGAAATGGCATAGGACTTAAAAACACATAGTAAGTGCGTGATAATAATGATAAATTCATCTGCCATTATTTCTCCGCTTCTCTTGGAACATCTTCTTGTACTTCCCACAGTCATTTTTTTAATTGTATTGCTGTATAGTTGCTTTACGATGTTGTGTTGGTTTCTGCTGTACAGCGCAGTGAATGAGCTATATGGATACATATATCCTCTTTTTGGGGTTTCCTCCCCATTTAGGTCACCGCAGAGTGTTGAGTAGAGTTCCCCTGTGCTGTACAGCACGTTATCATTAGTAATCCCTTTTATGCATAGTGGTGTCTAGGTGTCAGTCCCAGCCTCCCAGTTCACCCCACCCTGCCCCTTTCCCCGCTGGGTGTCCATACATTTGTTCTTTACATCTGTGTCTCTGTTTCTGCTTTGCAGATAGGTTCATCTGTATCATTTTTCCTAGACTCCACCTAAATACGTTAATATACAACATTTGTTCTCTTTCTGACTTACTTCACTCTCTGACAGTCCCATTCATGTCTCTGCAGATGGCGCAATCTTATTTTTTTCTCTCGATTTTTTATGGCTGAGTAATATTCCATGGTATATGTGTGCAGCACCTCTGTCGTCCTTTCCGCCATCGATGGCCATTTAGCTTGTTTCCATGTCCTGGCTATCATGCATATAGTGCCACAGTGAACAGTGGGGTGCCTGTGTCTTTCTGACTCTCAGTCATGTTTTAAATTCTGTGTACCACGGCTTCTAGATGATTTCAGGCAATTATTCCCCAGATTATACCACTGCAAATACCTCTACTTAATGAAGACATGTTTAACTTATCCGTAGGTTTGGGGATTTCAGCCTGTATCCTTAATATCAGTGAATAGTTTTTAGTGTTTGAGAACTAGCCTGGGTGCTGATTTTAAAATCATTTGCGAATATGCTTTTTCTCTACTCTCTTTTTGTTCTGTGATGGTAGGTTTATTCTTGACTGTTCACTCTGCCGGTACTAAAAAATTTACATCCCCTAATTATGTCTGTTTTTCCTTCATGCATGTTTAGATGCAACGTAAGGATCATGTGTTATTATTGATTGCTTTCTGTAAGGACGTAGCATGTCTTGTACTTTGAGGCCCTCAGCAAGTCAAGGATGCAGATGGAGGTAGAAGAGGAATTGTTATCCCTATTGATCAGCTGGAGGGACTGAGTCTGGGAGGTTAGTGGCCCAGAACATGTGGTGGAAACAGCCCGTCATGCTGTGTCTCTGGGACCGGAAGTCCCTCCTCCTCTAGGTCCATCCTTTTGCTTTTGCTCCTCCCTGACCGAGGAGTAGATGGATGAGGCCTGCGCCTCCAGCCGGCCCGGTGACCCTTGCTAAGGACACACTCATCACAGCCAACAATAATGCCCTCTGCTTAGAGTTAAATTTATTTCCTACTTTATGGCCTTTCTTGGAAAATTCCATGTTTCATTTAGATGTGTTTTCCAGACAGCCTATTGATTTCTTTTACTCTTGTGTAAACATTTCCAAATTTTCCACATTTCTCCTGTGTTTTTATGTCCTGAACGGATGCAGCACAGAATAGAAGACAGCTTCTGAACAAGCTTGATGGGAGAGAGCTACCAGCCAGAAGCAGTTTGCAGGGGAGGGCTCTGTTGCTACCAAAATTTCAGCCCTGAAAGCCCATTCCTGTACAGCATTCTAACCCACTTTGTTGCTGTGAGCTGCTCAGTCATGTCTGACTCTTTACAACCCCATGGACTGCAGCATGCCAGGCTTCCTTGTGCTTCCCCATCTCCCAGAGTTTGCTTAAATTCATGTCCATTGAGCCAGTGATGCTATCTAACCATCTGATCCTCTGCTGCCCCCTTCTCCTTTTGTCTTCAGTCTTTCCCAGCATCAGGGTCTTTTCCAGCGAGTCAGCTCTTTGCATCAGGTGGCCAAAGTGTTGGGACTTCAGCGTCAGCATCAGTCCTTCCAATGAATATTCATGGTTGGTTTTCTTTAGGATTGACTGGTTTGATCCCCTTACAGTCCAAGGGCGTGGCAACACCTTAAAGGTGATACCTGAGGTGTCTCATTGTTCGATGTCCTACCCAGTGGTCCTGTAAATTGATGGACATTTTGCTTAAATTTAAAGAAAAGAGAAACTTCACATTTCTTCTGTAAATGAATGTCCAACACTGTTTATTGTAAACTGAAAGTCTTCGTAAGAATACATGTGCGTGCTAAGTCGCTTCAGTCATGTCTGACTTAGCTCGACTTTTCTCTGTTTCTCTCAATGTGTGAACCTCATTAGCTCCCTAATTCAGACGTTGTTTTTCATTCACTGACTTCTTGCATGGTGGGAAATTGCCCTGATTCTAGCCTTCATCTTCCTTGCTCCCCAACAGTCCTCCAAACTTTGGTTCTTACTTTAAGTCAAGCCCTTTGGAATTCAAAGCAAAACCCATTTCTCTCTCAAGTACCTAGCTTTCCCAAGTCAGAAGCACTTTGCTTTCAGCCTGTTGTGTCCGCTATGATTGAAAAACATCCATTAAGCTCTCTGTAGTTGCCTTCTTTCTTCTGGGCTCTGTCTGCCCTTTCCATAAACACCATTGATTCAGTTGGTGGGATGCAAGCCCCAGCCAATTAGAATTACCCAAGGAATGAAAATGTTTGTTTAAAGATACTTTCAAAGATTCGTATGCTGTGACCCTCAGAAGAAATTGTGGATTTTGGTTTCTTTTTTCCTTTGGAGGTGTATTTGCTCGATTCTAATTTTTTTTTGTTGGTATACTACGTTGTCTGTCTCCATGTGGCGTTTTTTCATCTCATGTATTTTCAAATTTATTCTCTCTCTTTTTTTTTTTCTTCAGAACATTCAGTAAAAAACTGAGGAGGAAATTTGCCAATTTTCCTGGCAATGATTAATGATCTATTTGGCAAAAACTGTCAGGAGGAGCATAATTGCTTCATCAGAACTAGTAGGTTGGGGATTTATCAAGTGGACACCATTGTCTAGTGACTGTAACCACTCCTGAGACTCATCACAGCACCCTGCCCCTCACTGATGTCCATACATGTTGACTGAATAAATGATGTTGGACTTTTCCCTACCTCTCCTCCAGTTATCATTAAGTCTTTTGAAAAGAAAAACACTTCATCATTTTAAATAAATATTGTGCTTAGTTCTATTGTAATATACTGTTTGCAGGCCAGTTAGAATTAATTCTAAGTTTACAGGCTTTTGAAATCTATTTGCAAGTTTCTATCAATGATAAAACATAGATGTTTCAACGAAAATAAAAGTGTGTTATGGAGAGCATGACCAGGAATTCTCCAGCTTCCAGGGAAACGGCGCTTTTACTTGCGCAGGAAAGGAGGCGGCACAAGGGACTGTGTGATGCTGGCTTCCTCCCTCCAGCTCTTTCTCCATCACACGTGCCTGACGAGTAGTCTACACACTGGGTGAGGTTTGCAGTAAGGAAACAGATTGACTTTGTGCTGTGGACTTTAATGGGGCTGTTTTTAATGAAGTTACCACACATTTCACTCTCATGTTCTGTTCCTGCACAAGCATGCAAATATGGGCTTGAATAAGTACATTAGGTCAGACTAAAGTCTTTTACTGTATCTTCTTGGACTGTAATCTCCTCCTCTCAGATTTGCCAAGACTAACAAAATCAGTTGTCCATTTGTGTTTTCAAGGAAACTTCTAAAGTCACACACTAGCACAATCCTTAGTGTGTTGTTCTTAAGTTTGGAATGGGAGAAGTATTTTGTTGTGTTTTCCATGGTGCCTCAAACACTGGGTGAAAAGTTAAGATTTGAGAACTTTGGCAGGTGTTCTAGCCTGGGATCCCTTTTAGGAAACTTGAAGTTTCCCAGGTCTGAAGTCGTCTTGGTGAAAGCAGGCATTTATATTCTAGCATAAATGTGTTCATAAATTCTGCACAGGTCCTTGCCATATCATTGTGGAAGTCCCAGGCTAGAGCTAAGGCAGCAACATAGCCAGTAATTAAGGGAACCTGCTGGTGGGAAATGGTCTTCAATGGTGCCCCTCACTCTGTGACCTCATGACCTGTTCCATGGCTTCTAGGATTGGAGAAAGATGTGCCTAAAATGGGTCGTAGTGTCTGCAGAGGAGGAAATTGCTGAGTGGTTAAGATCACAGGTTTTAGAGTCCATGTGCCTGGCCTCAAATTCCAGCTCTGCCTATTCACACCCATACCACAGACCAGAAATGAAATATTGGGATAATCTTACTATTTGCACCGATTGCAACCATTTATATGGTAGGTGTTTCCACAAAGATAGGCATCTGTTTGATGACTTACAGAGTTATTTTCAGCTACTCCCTACTTTAGCACTGTTTAGTATAAGGAACACTGATGCTGCTGCTGCTGCTAAGTCGCGTCAGTCGTGTCCGACTCTGTACGACCCCATAGACGGCAGCCCACCAGGCTCCCCCGTCCCTGGGATTCTCCAGGCAACAACACTGGAGTGGGTTGCCATTTCCTTCTCCAATGCATGAAAGTGAAAAGTGAAAGTGAAGTCGCTCAGTCGTGTCCGACCCTCAGTGACCCCATGGACTGCAGCCCACCAGGCTCCTCTGTCCATGGGATTTTCCAGGCAAGAGTACTGGAGTGGGGTGCCATTGCCTTCTCCGAAGGAACACTAGGTATTCTTATTAAATCTGTTGTCAAGTAGGGTGTGTTTCTTTTGCCTTCACTTTTATTTTACCATTCATTATAGCTGGCCTTGCAATGAATCCAGCTTTAATTTTCACACAACATGGGCTGAAACAACCCGATAAGATTGTTTTATCTGTGTTCGATGAGAGGATTATCGTTCAGCATAGATAAAATGTCATTCCATCTATGCTACCCTTGGATTCATTTTTCTAATTGTTCTCTTGCTTGTTCTGTTCTCCTCAGATCCACTAGGAGTCCCAGTTTTCCTTGACTTAACCTCAGCACACAGAATATTGTTTCTCATTTGTATAGTGATTCTGTGCATAAATATGTTCATAGTGCAGTGATTCTCAGGCCTGTTCTGAGCAAACTGGGACGAGTTCTCTCCTGTGTATACCTAGTCTTTGTCCTAAGCCTGGCAATCATTCCAAACAGTCATGCTGGGGGATTAGTCTGTGTGCCTCAGTTTCTTTATCCATAGAACAAGGCTAATAATTACACCTTCTATTGAGATTGTCTTTAGGATAAATTTCATAAACATGTAGACGTTCAGAGACCAAATTCTGGCCCTGTTAATGTTCCTGCTATTATTCTCATTGTTACTATTACTCTACTGTTTTTACGTAACCTGTTTCTGACTACCAGCTACCATGTGTATTAGTTCCAGCTGCTCTAACAGAATACTGTTTAGTTCAGTTCAGTTCAGTTCAGTCACTCAGTCGTGTCTGACTCTTTGCGACCCCATGAATCGCAGCACGCCAGGCCTCCTTGTCCATCACCAACTCCCGGAGTTCACTCAGACTCACGTCCATCGAGTCAGTGACGCCATCCAGCCATCTCATCCTCTGTTGTCCCCTTCTCCTCCTGCCCCCAATCCCTCCCAGCATCAGAGTCTTTTCCAATGAGTCAACTCTTTGCATTGTCTGTGCGTGGTAGAGAGAACTCTCTTCCTTTCCTTATCAGGACACCAATACCATCATGGTGCATGGGGTGTTCCATCCTTATGGCCTGATTTTGTCCCAAAGACCCCACCTCCTAATACCATCCCAGTGGGGTCTTGGGTTTCACTCTGTGAATTTGGGGAGCACACAGACATGGAATTCATAACACCTTGTATCTTGGGGAACTTGTTGCTTTGTCAGCTGAGCTGTTCGTTTTTTCCTGCTGGGAGAGGAAAGGAAGTGGGGAGTTTCCTGTTTGCCTCCTGTATACCCCCTCCCCCAATCCAAAGTGTAACAGACTCTTTCTAGGCTTAGAAGACAGAGTCTGTGTTACAAGGAAATACGGTTCAGTACATATATTCAGCACTACTGACTTTATTATATGCCATCTACGTGTCAGAAAAATCATTAGCAAGATCCTTACGCAGTTTTATGTGGAGACACATTGCATAAGAATGGTTGCTTAATAACCATAGTTTCGTGAAGCATACAACTTGGCCCGACTTCAGAAAAGAACGTTCTTTAATGTTATGTTACATTTCCTAGCAGAAAATTATAAAGAATACTGAGAAAAATCTAGTTTGAATGGATAGGACTTAATGAGAACCTGATATTTTTTTTCTTTAATACGTTAGTTTTACAATCTAGCAGTACAGTAAGTCAATACTGGCTATATTAAACAAAGTGTTTTTCTTTTAAAGATATTCTGGAGTGTGTACAATAATATTCCTCCTGTGACTAGCCTGCCTTTGAGATGCAGTTATCATTTAATGAGAGGAGAGAGGCGGCCACTCTGGTAAGTGTCTTCTGTATAATTCGCAGTTATGGTGGGAGGGAAATGATTGTAAACTTAATAAAATGTTTACCTTCATGCCAAATTGGAATGCCACAGTAATTTTCTCCTAGTGATGCTGCCATGATTTAATTTTGAAATAGGCCCTGCCCGCCATCCCTTTCTCCTTGTGCCCCAGGATGGTGAGTAGGTATCTCAGCATCTGCCCATGGCAGACCCTGCCACGGCCTCTCCATAAGTAGGTCCTCAGTAGCTCACTGAAGGGCCCATGCAGGTCTTTGTTTGGGGGTGCAGCATCATTTGGGTTTCTTCTTTCACTTGTTCAGCAATGACCTGGACAGTGCAATGAGAAAGCTTATAGGCTTAGGGAAGGTGAGGGGACAGATGTGGTGCCCAGGAACCGTGCATGAACAAAGATCACGTCCCCGCAGACATACCTCACATGGACCACCTAGGAAGTGTATGATGCTGATCTCGGCCCACAGTCCAGGGGAAGCTGTCTTTCTTCTCTAATGGCTGGGGTGGTGCTGAGTGGGGGGAAGAGTAAGCCACTTGGCCTCAGCTGGAATCCCAGTTAATAGTGAATCTTTGTATCATGTTCCTTGAATCTTCTAAGTCATTTACTCATTAATAGAAGGGAAATGTACCTTAACTTTTTGAGAGTAAATGACAGAAACCTAAACTGAGCCAAAACTGGAATCTTTGGGCCTCTGTAGCTAGATAGTCTTCTGATGGGGCTAATTTCGGGCAGATCTGGGTGCTTGGTTGTTACTGGGACTCTGACCCTCGGTGGCAGATTCGCCTTGCTTTCCTCTGCTTTGGTTTCATTTTCAGGCAGGTTCTCCCATTTAGGTGACAAAATGGCTTTCCTAGGCTCGTCTTTCACCCTGCAAGTTCATCAGTGTCAGCATTCACCAGCCCCAATAAAATGCCAGGGCAGGCTCTCTCTGGCCCCATGTGGGTCATCTTTCCATCCCTGGCCAACCCCAAAGACTAGGAGGAGACAACATTCTCACGGGCAGACCTGGGTCATGAGCCTATCTTTAAAGCTAGGGTGTGAAATCAGCCATATCAGAAAGTGTCTGACATAAGAGTAGAGGACAGGAAGCTATTTAAAGGGAGATTGGGGTGCTCTTGCCAGAAGGGGGAGCAGTTACTACAGTGGGAAGCAGCAGATACCTTATACAGGAGTTGAGTCTCCCATTAAACTTGTGACACAGGGCTGAAAGGCCAGTCAGAGGAGGCGATGTCAAGAACGTGACGTGGAGATGTAAAAGCCCCCACCCCTGTTAGGCACTTGCAGTCCCTCCCAGATACTCTGGGGAGCCTCTCTGCACCCTTCCTTGAGGATGATCATCTTCCCTGCCCTTCTAGCCACTGAATCCCACTCCCTTCTCCATCGCCTTCCTTTTTCTTTCATCCGCTTCTGTTTCCAGTACAACAGACAGGGATGGGGAAGTTTATTGCAGGATGCTGCCTTGTCTTTTGTTTTTAATATCATGCGTTGTTAAACTAGATGTGTGCAGGACCACATCATCCAGTACTATAACTTTGAACGTTGGTTTTTGATCCAGGGAAGAGGAGAGTAATGCTAAGGGTGGCGTGTGGAAGATGAAAGTCCCCAAGGACAGCACGGTAGGTTTGTTCTGATACTTTTCCATGAGCTGAAGTTGTTGATTGTATGTGATGAACCTATTGTGTGTTTCAGACAGTCCACCTAGTAGACTCAGAACAGGACTGGGAGTGAGAAATTCAATTCTGAACTTGGTGGTTTTCTTTTTTATTTTAGACTTTATTTTCCATTGGGGTATAGCTGATTAATAGGCTTCCCAGGTGGTGCTAAGTGATAAAGAACCCGCCTGCCAGTGCAGGAGACATAAGAGACTTGGGTTCGATCCCTGGGTCAGGAAGATCCCACTCCAGTATTCTTGCCTGGAGAATGCCATGGACAGAGGAGCCTGGCAGGCTACAGTCCACAGGGTTGCAAAGAGTCAGGCACGACTTGAAGCAGTTTAGCAGCAGCAGCAGCAGCATAGCTGATTAACAATGTGTGATAGTTTCAGGTGAACAGTGAAGGGACTCGGCCATACATATACACGTATCCATTCTTCCCCAGACTCCCCTCCCTTCCAGGCTGCCGTGTAACATTGAGCAGAGTTCCACAGTAGGTCCTTGTTGGTTATCCATGAAATATAGCAGTGTGTACATGTCCATCCCAAACTCCAGTCTTGGTGGTTTTCTATCTTAAACACTGTCACCTTGAAAATACACTGTGAGTCTCTGTAGAAATGGAGTAATAGTATGACTGTATCATAGAGTCTGAACAACTCCATACCTGTAAACTTTACCAAAAAGCTAATTATGGTTGTGTTGTCCTCCCCAGCCATAGCCAGCATGTGGGAGTAGGTTTACATAAGTGAGAAGCAGGACCCTTCCCAGCAAAGGCTCGTCCCTTCCCCACTGTAACGACCAACACTCCTGAGAGTGATCCCGGCTTGGAGGGTCTGGACGCATGGGAGGGGTTGCATCTCAGTGTACTTTGGGGTTTGATGCAGGGCTGTGCTGAGTCTCTTTCTGGGGCTGATGCAAACCTGGGTGGTGGCATGTCCTGCTGGGGCACTGATCGGTGGTGGTCATGCCTCAGAAGCCTGAGTTTCCTAAGAGTGGCCTCTACTTCATTATACTCACTGAAAAGAACATTCAAATCTGCTCTGAAGCCTTGGGAAACCAAAAGTTTCTTTCAAAATGGATGTGAGGACTGACAGTCTCACCTTTTCATGGTTTCTTTCATATGGAGAAGTGCAAAGAATTGAAACATCTCTAGGGACCTATAGGCTTGACCAGGCATTGCTGAAGCTGAAACCTCAGTACTTTGGCCACCGGATGGGAAGAACTGACTCATTGGAAAAGACCCTGATGCTGGGAAAGATTGAAGGCAGGAGGACTGAAGGGGACGACAGAGGATGAGATGGTTGGGCGGCATCACCGACTATGAGTTTGAGCCAGCTCCAGGAGTTGGTGATGGACAGGGAACCCTGGCGTGCTGCAGTCCACCCCTCTTTGTGGGGTCACAAAGAGTTGGACACAACTGAGTGACTGAACTGAATGGAAAGATATGACCCAGTTTGTTTCTTAAAAATGCAAACTATCATTAAGGTGCCTAGCTACAAGATTTGCCTATTATTTGATATATAGGATTTAAAAAACGTCAGGGGAGGGAATTCCCTGGTGGTCCAGTGGCTAAGACTCTTTGCTCCCAATGCAGGGGGGCTTGGGTTCGATCCTTGATCAGGGAACTAAATCCTGCATGCTGTCATTTTGAATTTCCGTGAAAACAGGTTTTCCTTGTCACGTTTTTTTTTTACTCACGGTAGATGTTGAACTCCAGTGGAAACGATCATGATGGGTGAAAAGTAGCTGAAAGATGTTTGTTCTCCCTCCTGGTCAGCTCACTCAAGCACATTCAGTCAGAAATAATAACGCCTTCACGACTGTAGAAATGTCCTCATCCCAAGCCACTCAGCCCTCTCTTCTTTGCTGACCAGCGGGAGTCTGGTGGGCTGGCCTTGTCTGCAGTCACTGTGGGACAGGGAACGTTTCCTTCCCATAACTTCCTCTCGACACACTCACCTTCACCCCTGATAGCATAAGAGACTGCAGACGGGACAGAGAGGAAACGGAAAGGGAGGGCTTCTAGGTGGGTGGGAGGTAGGCCAGGGTCTAGGAAAGAGAAAAGAAAACCCTCTTTGAGAAGGAAAAGTCATTACTGTTCACTGCTGTGGTCTTGGTTAAAAATTCAGCGAGGCTGCTTTCAGCTCATTAGAACATGATGATAACAAACACTTATTATAGTTAATATATACTGGGCAGCTGGTCCAGAGCACACGCGCAGCTATTTATGGAACAGATCTTAAATCTTCAGCCCTGTTGTTGCAGTCACAGTACTGAGCCCGTCAAATACATATGTTGACTAATTTCATGGTCACAGCAACCCTGGGAGGTCGGTCCTTTTATTACTCCCTGTTCACCAAAGGGAAACTGATGCTCAGAGAGGCTGATAGCCGGCCTGGGGCATAGGTAGTCAGCCGGCTATCATGTTTCAAACCCAGTTCTGACAGAGTTCAGAGCACATACACCACGACAAGGAAGAGATCCAGGATGAAGAGCTTTTCGAGGAGAAACCAGAAGAACTTGGAGGCCTCCAGTTACCTGTGTGTGGACACTGGCTGTTGATGGCTGGTGTTAGTAGGAGTCAGAGAGGCTCAGTTTTTCTCATTGGGAAGGAGTGGACCAGAAAGTGAAACTGAAAAGTGAAAGTGTTAGTTGCTCAGTTGTGTCCGACTCTTTGCAGCCCCGCAGACTGTAGCCTGTCAAGGCTCCTCTCTCTATCCATGGAATTCTCCAGGCAAGAATACTAGAGTGAGTTGCCATTCCCTTCTCCAGGGGATCTTCCTGACCCAGAAATCAAACCTGGGTCTTCCACATTGCAGGCAGACTCTTTACCACCTGCACTGATTCTTTGAGGGGAATGCACGTCTGCACACACACACACACATAATACACACAGTTAAGTTATTTAGCAGAAACAGAATGCCTTCAAGTGAACAGAAATCTCCAGGTCTCCAGCCCTCAATAAACCAGAAATTTCTTCAAGTGTTCTTCACTTGTGTAACCTTGGAAATGCTTTATAAACTTCAAGAAAAAAAGCAAAGGGTTTTTGAGGAGGATTTTACTAATAGCATTCACTTACAACCAGCTGATACATTTTGAATCAGAGAGAGAGAGATTAGAAAATCCTAGGTCATTTGAATGCATTTTTCCCACATTCTTCTCAAATTCATCCCAGGTGGCACTCAAGATTAGCTTTGCCACGTTAAACATACAGTTTCGTGGACACAGAGTTTGTGACTTGGGATCCCTTGTATCTTTCTGTGCAAAGTGATGTGTAAAACAGTATGATCTGTGCCACCACGTGAGTGTTCACACCCATGGTTCAGCCACATCTGTGGGCCTGTAGTACAGGTGTGGATAGGGCGTGAGAGCTGAAAGAAAAAGTGACCTGTGTAGCTCCTGAAGATAATTGTTTAAAAACGTGTATGTGTTTCTCTTCTTCGGTTCTGGCGTGTTTTTTTATTCTCTTCCCACACAAGTCCACAGTTTGGAAAGAGTTGCTGTTAGCGACTATCGGGGAACAGTTCACAGACTGTGCCGCCGCAGGTAACGATGCTCTCAGCTCTGGTCATCCCCACTTGCGTGCGCTTGGCTTGTGCTTTCCCCCTGCTGACGTTTGTTTCCATATGTTTGGCTTTTGCATATCTCAGGGTCGTTTATTTTGTCACTGTGACGTTTACTTAGCTTTTTTCCGTGTGATCATGGTGTTTCAATGTTACATGTGTAGGTACATATGTATATTTACATATTTGTCTGTTATGTGCATATACGTATGTGTGTATGTTTATATATGTATGTATTTTTTGCACATATAGCTCGTCTTCATAGTATCCATGACCATCTGTCCAAGATAAATAGGTAGGAAAAAAGGAAAAAAAATTATTTCTTAAGTTGAAGTATAATTGGCATACAGCACTGTATTTGTCCCAGGAGAAAATGAAATTTGACATTGATTCCTAACACAGTTGGTGGTAGGTTTTCTTTGTCCATTCCAACCCTTCCAGAAGAGGCAGGTATGTTTGTTGGCTGCTGAAGTTTGTAGTTAAGCTGGCACGATCCTTTCTGTCTCTCCATCCCTCGCCCTTGCTGTCTGTCCTCTTCATCCCTCTGCTCAGAATGAGCCACAAAGGGGAGGTGGGGCTGAATCACCATTAGTGCCTATGATCCCACAGCTAAGGCCAAAATGTAAAGTCTTCAGGACTTTACAGACCATTTTCAAATACTGAATGAGCTCTGAGAGCCCTGTGAATGCATTTCTATTTTGCATTTTTCAATCGAAGTATAGTTGATGTACAAAATGTGTAAGTTAACATGTGCCCAACCTAGTCATAGTCACAGTTTCCCAAGGTCATATACTCCCTCTGTAGTCATTACAAAATACTGACTCTCTTCCTCAAGCTGCACAACAGCCCTGCAGCCTATTTTTTTACCTAATAGTTTGTACCTCTCAATTCCTTTACCCGTTTTTATTTTGCTTTGTTTTTTTGTCATGAAACCACTCAAAGAGGAAAATTGAATTGCTAGTTTACAAATTTGTTTTCTTCTTGGGTAGTTCTTTTTGAATGCTTCTGAGAGGTAACATTTAGAATAACATTTTACCTGTTCAGCTTTCAGTTACAATTTCTTTTTAAGCTAATTGATATTGATTGATTTGCCCTCAGACTTCTTAAATGGTGCTGCCTTTGGGAACCCTCCTAGGCTTAGCCAGTTCCACGCAGGTTCCAGGTTCACCTCACTCACTGTTTCTTCATTTTACTTTCATTGTCCTTAATTGTTATACTTCTTTTTATTCACCGAAGACAGAACCTCGGTTAAGAGGAAACTGTCTTAAAGGTATAGGTCCCTTCTGTTTTAATAGAGGGTAGTTGGTAACTGTACAATATGTAGCCAAAAAACTGTGTCTTCATTGTGATTATAAACACATACATCCCTGGGAGTTTTCTGTATGAATTATTCCCATTTCTAGAACCAGGGAAAACAGTCTAAGTAACAATAAATAGCCAGGATTGAGCAAAGGAGGTGTATTGTTCTGTGGTTGACATCGGAATGAGAGCACTGTTAGCTATTAACCGCTGGCTCCTCATTAACCCAGCTCCACCACTGCAGCAGGGCAGCTAGTGTCTCCGGGCCTCACTTCCCTCATCTGCATACAGTGACTCCTCCTAGCTCTGATGTCTTGTGCTGCCAGTATCCTAGAATCGTCAGGGCCTTGCTGCTTGATGCTACTTGTGAATATTCCATACTGGCCGATGGATCTTCTTTTGCATACAGGCTGCAGCCTTCTTGTCATGCCCTTCTGAAAGTGCTGTGCCAGGAGGCTACACCAAGGTACCAAAAACCAGGCCACACTGAAACACTGACAGTTCAGCCTTTCCAGCACCAATCCATTCCAGCACCCTTTGGTGTACCAATGGTGTAGAAATGGGCAAAATCGAAAGACAAGAAAATGCTAATCTTCTCCTGGCTGAGCTTCATGACGATTCTTGACAGTGATCAATAAGGAAGCTTTCCTCTTTGCTTGCTGATTTTAAGTTCACATAAAATTTAACATTGAGCTCTAGCAAATATACTTTGAAGATAAAAGGAAAAATAAGAAACCTGTACATAAGACACACTTCTTGATGGGCTAATAAGTTTCCATGAATGGCCACGATCAGGTACTGTTTACTTTGGGGGGAGGGGATTTTTGTTGAATTGTGACATGTATACAGAGACGTACACAGACTATACTGTGTGTAGTTTGATAAACATTCCCAAAGTAAACAAATTCCCATAACTGGCATCCACGTCAAGGAACAGAACGTCCGTGGCCCTTCAGAATCTCTCCACACCCTGCCTCCCCGAAAGGTGGCCACCAGCCTGACTTCTGATACCTCCCGCTGATTTTGCCTGCTTTCACACATTTCTATACAGGGAATTATTTAGTATCATATCACACATATTTAGCCCGGAGTGAAATTTATTTTAAAAGGAAAGGGAAAGAGGGAATGAAGGCAAGAAGTGAAGGACGAAGAAAATAAAACGATTATTTTGCTGAAGATGAACCCCTCTAGTAATTGGACAGGCCCTCATTTATCGTGTATCTAAGTGCTGTAACCTTTTAATCCTCAGAAGACACACAGGAAAACTGACAATGTAAATATTGAGATGTGCAGATTTACCATAAAGACAATTAGGCAAAACGTATTCACTGCAGCACAGTTTCCTAACTTTGATAATGCTCATCATTCACATCTGACTCGTTGATGCTGAGTGTGCAGGGTCAAAGGGGTGACCCTATTTCAGTAATGTGCAGCCAGCACGTAAATCTGGAGTCAACAGGCTTTACTCCTGTCATTTTGCTGCTAATTACTATATAGAGAGTGCCTCCTTAGGACAGTACATAACCTTACTTTTCCAGCCACCAATTCTCAAATACCTACAAAACAGCCCCAAATCTGGAATTCAGTCTTAGAAAAAAAAAGACCTACATTAATCAAAGTAGAGAAATACTTTCCTGCCCATTCACTGAAGTGCTGTAATAACGGAGCCACACTTAGGCAATATTTGCTCTTACTTTATACACAGTGCTAACAGATGGTCATTGATTCTCTAGCCCACAGTTAAAATGCCCAGACCAGAAGGGGTATGGCTAGGGAGAAGCAGGAGAGAGCTAGGAGGATTAACAGGACAGGAGCAGACAAGCAAACCACAGAAAGCAGAATGAGCAACTCAGAACACGCAGTCTGGGTCCAGTTAGTGTTGGGGCCCAGAGTGCTAGCCACCCCGAGATCTCTGAATGGTTGGCAGGAAGTCAGGAGAAATCCTTGCTGTCCTTAACGACAGCCAAGCATCGAGGAACAGTTCATGTGAGTTCACTTGGCTTTCAGAGAGCCGAGCATTATGCAACTTGTTTTAGAAAAAGTCTCATCAAAACAGAGTTCCAAATAGTCCAAGGCTTCGGTAACATGTTAAAAAGGGCAAATTACTTATCTGGAAAATCTGTTTGGCCAGGACACTGTGTTTATCTAAGTCCCTGGATGAATGTGATGGGACCGCTACAGCTTTAGCTCACTAACTTGCTTTTGTCCAGTGATTTTCCCTTAGTATTTATCACGAGTTCTCTCATGCCACTTTCTTTTGACCATCTTCATAACCTACCAATAAAATGATAAGAGTTAAAAAGCCAACTCTGGAAGACTTGAAATGATCACTCATTTCTATTTTTCCCCTGCCTTCCCTTTAGATGATGAAGTAATAGGAGTTAGTGTCAGCGTCCGGGACCGAGAAGATGTCGTCCAAGTCTGGAATGTAAATGCCGCGTTAGTCGGTGAAGCCACTGTTTTAGAAAAGATCTATGAACTCCTGCCCCACATATCTTTTAAAGCAGTATTTTATAAACGTAAGTGCTTCATTTCCAGTTACTTCTTTCTAGCTTATTCTTTCATACTCTTAAGGACAGAAACTGTGTTGCCAAGGAGGTGCACGGAGAGTCACTTGAAATTCTATGATCCACTAAATAATTCAATAAAATACATTTATGGGTCTAAAAAAACAGTTTAGCTTTAGAAATTAAAATGAGATTTTGTCATCTAAACACATGTATCATAAAAAAAGAGATACATTATTGTTTTTGTTATTTCAAAAATTTAAACCTAATCTCAGACTTGTCATTCTTAGAAGAAATTGCCTTCTATTTGAAGCAACAATAACAAAAAAGTTATTATATGAGCTGGCAGGTAGATTTTCAATCATCCCTTCCTAAACAGGGATTTATAATGTGTAACATCTGTATTTGTGGAGGAACTCATTCTGAGCACAGGCATGATTGAACGTTCTACTGAAATGCTAATACGTCCTCATTACAGATGACTGTGACCCAGGAGAGAATGCACGCACAGTGGTGAAATGTTAACAGTATGAATAGGTGTGTGGACCCATTGTTTCCATCATGATTCATGTTCATTGCTTTTGTGTGCTCTTTTGAAAAAGTCATCTTTTTCATAATGAAAACAGCTTAGTGCTATTAAACCAATGTTTAGTAGATCAAACTGCAGGTTACAGTTTTAACAGTGAGTTAGAGGAAAGGATTGATAGCCCTGCACACGTATGATGAATTTCCTGTTTTCCCAAACTATTTCAAGAGTCAGTAACCCAATTTTTTTCAACCATGGTGTTTCATTGAATCTAAGATGCCTTTGATGATAAGTACTCTTTCAGTATTACTAAGAAAGAAAAATAAAAGTCTCCTAATTTAACTGTGACATGGTCTTAATTCCAGGGGTCCTCAAATGTGCAATGGGGAGGTCAGGGGGGAGTGCATCTTAGAATGAATGAAATACACTCCATGGCCGTTTTACTTTTCCCAACCCCTTATCAAAAAGAAGAAGAAAAAAATCAGACTTTCTTTTGTCAGTGTCTTACTATGGCATGAATCTAAGGCCTCCCTCTTAGGAATCATATAATGGCAAGCCCAGTGATTTAGGTTGTAAGCTATGGGACAGATCTCCTGCTGCAGATATCCAGAAGGTGTTGAGCTTCTGAGTTTTAAATGGAAGTTTATATAGAAGAGATAGAAGGTGGCACTACGCAAGTCGCTTAACTGATTGTGCAGCTTGGAAATCACATGTTTGTAGATGCAATTTGGATTTCTTCAGTTCAGTTTAGTCACTCAGTCATGTCTGACTCTTTGCGACCCCATGGACTATAGCACACCAGGATTCCTTGGGGGATGTTGGATTCCTCAGGGGACATTGATTGTATTTTCAACCCAGACGTTAATTGAAAGGTCACCAAGGGTCTTTTTTTTTTTTTTTTTCTCTACTCCCTGAGACTAACTCCAGCAGAAACTCTCCGAAAGGAAGTGTTTCACTGACGTTTATGAATGGAGCAAATGCGAGCCTTAGACCCAGCTCCCCTTATCCCTTCAAAGAGGAGGAAAGTGATTTGGAATCGTGAAGTCAGGCACTCTGGATTTTCATCCCATTTCAACACCGTGACCTCAAGCAAGTCACATTCTCTCATCCTTTCACTTTCCCTTGTTAATATTGAGGAGGTTGGTCTTAAATGATCTCCAAGGTCCCTTCTGCTTCAAAATTCTATGATTAAATTTCTAGCTAACCTGCTGTCAGGTAGCAGCAGACTCAATGTGATAGAAGTGTTTAGGCCACAGAGGTAATTAGGCCATCAGTGGTTAGGCAAGTTATTAGGGCAGTGAATAGCCAGGTAAGACGGTGCCAGGGTAGTCATCACTTCGATGTTGCAATGACTGGGGAGCAGGGGGAGAAAAAGGCCAAACAGAGAGGGGAACGTGCAGCTCCCTGAACTGACTCTCTTAGTGTAGACACCATTGTGAAAATTGCGACTTAGGCTGTGGGTCCTAGTAGAAATGCATATTTTGATAGTATAAATTATCATTCAAAAATTATTCAAATTGGGATTGGAAAAAACAAGCAGTTCTCTTTATTTATATGAAGCAGGCAGTCCTTTACTCAGTAGAGTTATATACCATCCACTGCAGAATTGATTTGGAAAAAGGAAGTTTGGGCAGAAACGTTCTTCATAGCTGGGTGAGGAACAATGATCCAGTGAGCCAGATTACAAACAGCCAACTCCATGCCTTTCCTCTGTCTTGTTAAAGTAGGATCCTGGTGTTAGTATTCAGGAGCCACTTGAAGTGTAGATATTCTATGAACAAAGAAACCTAATGAATTTGGGCCAGGCCTCCAGCCGGGTGGCTGAGAGTCAGGCTGTTGATAAAAGTTCTCTGTGCATTGGCTACAGATCGGTCGTTTGACCAAGAAACTGAAATGAAGAGAGACCTCCTCCCCCGCCACCCCCCAAATTCTGTTAGGTTCTTCAGAGCAGCTGAATGACAAATGTCTTCTGATGTGAGAATTGTTCAGAGCCAAGGTTGGCAAACTGCACTGTCAAACCAAATCTGCCACCTTCCCACCTGTTTTTGTATGGGCTGCAGCTGAGAATGGCTTTCACATTTTTCACTGGTTGGAAAAAAAATCGAAAGAAGAACTACATTTTGTAACATATGAACGTTCTATGAAATCCACATTTCATATACATATGTATATATAAAGCGTATTGGCGCCTAGCAATGCCCATTTGCTTACATATCATCTGCGGCTGTTTTCATGTTACAAGGGCAGAGTTAATAGTTGAGACAGAGACCCTGAGACCCACAGAGCCTAAGATGTGTATTCTCTGCCCTCTTCCAGAAGGAAGTTTGCTGATTCCTGGCTTTGAGCTTTTCTATATTCCCTTTCAGCCAGAGCTCACCTAAAGCCTGCCGAATTTTCTGTTTCTTAGAATGGCCCACCCCGCCACCTGATTCTGAATGTTCTGTTCTGTCTCCATAACCCATCGGAATTGAACTGTCTCAACGGTGACTGCCCCAAGCTGTCCCTCACACTTAGGAGTAATAAAAATCTGCAGACAGTCCCTTTCTCCTGACTGAATCATTTGGTGCCCAGTGTCACTAAGAGACCTGTGGCTTCCCACCTTGATCCAGCACTGATATATTTTATTGCACAGCAGGCCATGTTTTCTTTAATGTCTATCCTTAAAGTCTTTCTTAAAAAGAATTAAAACAAAAACATAAAAAGTGAAATATTTCTAAATTTCTGCATAAGAGAAATGTTCAATTACATCGGTTTAGATTCCTGGATGCTCATAGGATGGGCTGACCTGAGGTAGCCCTCAGAGCTATAAAGGGTGCCTCTCCCAGTGTTTCATCCAAGTGAAGACCAGGTTTAGGTGAACAACCAGGATAATCCTGAAGGGAAAATGATCCTATTCCCTGCCAAACCCTGACCCCACACTAGTCTGAAGAATCTAGTTTATCTGAAAAATACAGACTTAGGAGACGTAAAATGGGCCAGCCCATGTCTGCCTTCCCAGGACTCCCTTCCTAGCAGGGAAGAGCTGGTCGGGGGGGGGGGGGGCAAAGCATGGGGAATCCTGAGTGGCCCTTGGCTGTGTTCGACCTGTCATAGTAACTTTTCCTCTTGAGAGAAGAGGATCCACCCTCGCTTCATGATAATGGTTGAACCAGGTCTGGAAAATAGAATTTCAAACTTGGCCTTTTGCCTTGGAGGACATATTCTATATTTCACAGGCCTCCTAGTTCCCACTTCCAGTTTATAAAAATGTAAGTCTTTGGAAAATATTTTTGGTCACATCATTTTTTATTCTAGAGTTCCTATTTGTAATTAGTCATTTTGCAAGCCAGACCCGTAGGGCTGGGAAAAAAAAAAAAAAAGGGAAAAACGAAGAAACAAAAACCATGACTGGGAAAAATAAAAGACCCATCCGTTTAATCAAACTTCATTCCCCCACAGAGTGTTTAGAGGTAGGGGAGGACCTACGAGAATTGCTACCCCCTTGTGTTGTTCTCTGTTTTGTTTTACTTTTTGTTTGGTTTGGTTTTTCAAGATAGGTTTGTGAATGGCCCTGTCTGGGTTCTGTGAGGCAGCCCACACCCCCAGCCCAGCATCCTGCGGGGGCCCCGTTTTCCCTGCAGCATTTGCTCACAGCCCGGCATATCCTCCTCATCAGCTTGTCAGGATTACTCATCCTCCCCAGCCCAGCAAGAAGAAACAGGCAGCATGCCCATTGCTTGTTTATTCCCTGTTTTAATTCTCATTATTACGTTTCTCAGGAAATGCACGCCTTAGCTAACAGTTACTGGCACACAAAGGTGTTTGAGTTCTTGCCAACATTTGGGGAAACTGAATGAGATGCCTTAGAGGAGGGTTGCCCCATCCTTTGCTTAAAGTTTTCTTTCCTTTTTTTCTTTTTTGTTTTTTTTCTGTCCTTTAGCCCATGAAGAGCATCATGCTTTTGAAGGTGGACGTGGAAAACACTAATTGCACTCTGTAAAGAATTCTTTGTCCTTTGCTGATTGGTTTTGGAAACGGTCTTAACAGGAGGGAGAGTGAAGAGGAGACCTGCCGGAGCCCGATGCTGGTTCATTTAGAGTGGGTTTCTGCCCCTGCAGATTGAGCAATTAGGACTCAAAGTGGCAGGTGGGGAGGGGGGAGATTGTGTGGGTTTTTACTGTCACATTACTTGCTTTTCTTTCTTTTTATTTTTGGCTTTATGAATTCTCTGTTCTTTTCTCTCCAGTTTTTTTTTTTCCTCTCTCTTTTAAATTCCTCATTCAGTCTAATTATTGTTTTCTATACTCCCCTTTCATTGAGGCACAAGAAATCGGTTTCCCTTTAAGTAGCTGTGCTGTACCTAGTTAATGAGAATATGCATAATCGTGACAATACTGCTTTTGAAAACCACACTGTCCTCCGAGGAACACTAGCTTGGTGAAACCTGTCTTTTGATTATTTGTTGTGACACATTCCTACATACTCTGCACTGGGCATTGTTTTTTTTTCTATCCCAGGGAAAAGAAAAACCTTACTTAATCTGATTTTGCACTGACAGCACCCACATCTTTTATTTTTCCTTTTTAATAATTTTTTTGTTAGAAATGAAAGGAAAATAATAGTTGGGTTGCCAAACATGAAAACTATAATCACAGTTGAGTATCAGGATATATATCAAACTGTAAATCTTTGGACCTTCTGTGGAAGTATTTTCCAACCAGAATTTCAATTTGGCCTTTTCAAAAGAAGGCCTAGAGTGGTAGCAGGATTCGTCTCAGTAGGAAACCTTGTAATTTCTGATTTAAAGAGAAGGTGATATTTTAATTGTTTGAACTAACCTTCTTCTGAATTTTGGGTGTGTGTACCCATTTAGGGCTCTCCAAATCAATTCAGACACATTTTGTTAAATGATCCCATTTCCCTGTTCATGTTGTGTGTCGTTTCCAATAATCAATCATCCTCTAGCCTGGGCAACTTTCCCCTGCCTTTTTCATTTAGGAGCAGAAGTTAAATCTCATTTCCAAGATGAATGTGAACATTCACAAAGTTGAACTCTGAATGCGTTTTGTTCACATTAATTTTTGGAATTGTTGAGATACATCGTATTATGTTACCAAATAAATACATTTTAATAGAAGGAAATGACCACCCTCTGGAACACTCAGAATGTTCCCATTTCCCTCCCTGCACTCTGCCAGGCCTCCTACTACATCTGCCTGAAAAAGGCAGGGCCATTTAGAAAGGCTGCCTCCTGTCAGCTTTTTTTTGGAGTCAGGGGAGCTAGGGCATGCTTATACATCTCACAGAAGGGCAGTGAACTTCAAATTTCCTTTCACCCAGGATTTTTAATTCCTCTTTTATTATTGACCAGCAGAGAGAGGCGGGGCTTCTTCCAACCCCCAACCTGAGTTTGTAAATAAAATTCTCCATTTAAACACTTTAAAGGACTTCAAACAACATCTCTTTACAATCATTGTACCCTTCACTTGCATTACTAACCACATCAACCATAATAAAAAAAAATGATCATGGCTTTTTTTTAATGCTTTGTTTCTAAACTTGAGTTTCTCCAGTGATTTCAAAATGAGGTATAAGGATATCAGACCCATTTTCAAAAGCCTGGAACGTGTTCTTTTTAAACACTGTACCAACATCCAACTTGTTTTTCAATTATTGATCAAGAATTGAAAAAAATTTTCTGGGCATGAGTTTAAATTCTCTTTTATACTCTAAGTATTTTTTCTGATAGATTAGAAGAAAGGATATAATTGCCTTATCTTCTTTATAATTGTCATATATATTTCCTTAAGTAAATGGATGATGAAGTATTTTTATTTTTGAACTTTATTTAAGGCATTGTGATGACATGTTCAAGTTTTGCATGTATGTAGCTTTTGAAGAAAAAAAATAAAGTAAAAGGAACAGGAATGTTAGGCTCCCATTAATGTTTTCTAGTTTCTATTGTTTATGATCGCGAAACATGGCTTAACACACAAAGTAGATTTTTCTGTCCCAGAGAAATTGTGCAACTCTTTCTGACTCTGGGAAATACCAACCGTGAGAAGGATTTAATTTGCCTAAGTTAAGAACCTATCATCTAAATTACTCTGAGAGAGGATTTTGTCAGATTTTGCTTTGGAAATTGTTTTAATTGAATATTTAGTTCATAAGGGACAGTGTATGAACTAAGCTGATTTAATCAGTTTAAAAACCTCTCATTACCTTTTTGGATTAAAGAAGCTAATACTCTTTTGAGGGACAAGGGACTGTCTTGTGGGGCATGTGACTTTTGTGTTAGGGTAGTGTCCCCTCCTTGGCCGAGGCCAGGGAAAACGGGCAGTCCCAGCAGAAGCCTGGTGTCTTTCCGCCAAGTCTTTGCAGGTGTAGCCTGGACTCTGTGTAGAGTCATCCGCAGTCCCTCCTGTTCAACTGGGGACGGATCATACCTGTTGAAAGTAACTTGTCTATATTTTGGTTTTCTTTTTTAAGTGCTTTCTGAATGCTGACTTACTCCATTTTGATATTTCCTTCTCCCTCCTCCACCTTTTCTGCATTTCTAAAGTGAGGGGTGAGGGTATAGTTTACAGAGAACATGTCCATTTAATATCATGTACCTATTAAATTCAGGATATAGTTGACAGAGAAAAATATGGAAAGGAAAACACAGTTCCGGTAAACTCTGAGTTTGACTTGACTCTGATTTTCTCCACTGTCTTGAATTTAGCTGATATCCACATCCTACATACGGTCACAAGACTTCATAGTTGAAAGAAACTTTTGAGTATTGTTGGGTCCACTTGACATAATGTATAATCTACCAACAGAGATTGCCTTTTATGAAAGGACAGGGGACTAGCCAGTGTGATGCAGCTGAGCACTGAAGTCTGAGGGCTAAATCCCAGTCCAAGTTTCCTTAAACAGGGAACACCCTCTAACCCCAAAGCAAGTTGCCCCAATCGTGCACTAAATATCTGATCCAATCTGGCCATTGATAGACACGTACATAATCAGATGCCCTTGCAGCTCTCATTCTATCCTGAAGCAGTGTCATGGTGTGGCGTTCTAAAATAACTTTATTATTCCAGGAGGTGGGGCTTTGCTATAAGATGCCCGACTCCAAGAGGATCCCAACTTTTGTACTTACATGAAACTGACAACGTTTAGATCGATCACACGGTGGCGCTGCCTTCCAGCCGACGGTCCTGGCTCAGCAGCATAATGTATCCAGCTCTGCTTGTGTAATTACATTAAGATTCTACTGCCTATTGCTCTTGTGGTTTTATAAAACTTTGATGAGATGCTACCAGTAGAGGTTTAGTTCCCCTACACCTAATAAAACTGTATCAACGATAGAACACTCCGGATGTGGTTTAAAAAGTCTCAAATTTTAGGCTCTTATTGAGCCTTTGAGCAGTTAGGAAGAGAAGGAATGAAATAAACCAACATATAAGAAATGCCAGAAATGTTTCATCATATTAGGCAAATATTGTGTCCAAGGGGAGAAGTGACATTAGAGTTGGATTCTTTTGTTTGTGTTCGCTTTCTAGATTTGAACCTCCCCTTTAAAAGTGTAAGTCTGGTGTTCACCTTTCCTGTGTTGACGTTCCTATCACATTCCACTCACTACAAATGAAAGTAGAGGACTGCCTGTAGATGGTTTATTTCCTAATGGAGGATATTGAGACCGATCACAAGAGAGTTCGGTGACTCAGGATTGTAAATGCCTGGAGAACTGCCTCAACCTCAGAGAGGAGTCTGAAGGTGAGGAGGAAAAGGTTAGGTATGGGAGTGCAGTGAAAAACCCCTTGGAACTCATCTCCTGTGTAGCAGTTAGGGTGGGCCGTGCCTCTGCATTTCCCATGAGGAGAAAAGCCCAAATCGATGACACACATTTCACACATCTGATGATGATCTTTTTGTTTTCTGCTTTTACGTATGCATCAAAATCTAACAGTACTTCTTGTTTAGGTTAGCCCTTTGAGGCTCAAAGTCACTGTCTTGTAGATCTTGCTAATGCAACTTGACTCTTCAAAGAAAACTCACAGACTCTTAGAATTTTAGGGTGGAAGGGACCTTTGAGATCACCTACCAGGGCGTCTTGTCCCTTAGCTTGTAGAAGAATTACTGGGGTGCTTCCTTTCTCGACCCCAAACCTAAGTTTCTGATTCAGACACCTGCCTTTTTAGCAAGTGCCCCAGTAGTTCTAGTATGGGTCGTCCTTAGGCCCCCATTTCGTGCATCCCTGATTATATCCAATCCCTAGATATGACAAACGAACAGAGCATCCCACCCCTACCCCCCCAAGCTCTCTCAGGTGACCTGATTCAGTTGTATAATACCAACAACTTTCTGAAGCCTGGAGAAAGCCATTATTACTTAGACTTGAAAAGATGATGCTCGTAAATAAGAACTTTATGGCTAGCACCACAAGTAGTAATAAGTAGCCCATCTCCGGAAGTCCATAATATAAAACCTTTAGTACAGAGTGGCAGGCTTTTCTCTTTTCTAAATACCATTTCAGCCTGTTAAGAGAAAAGAAATTAATGTTCAGAAAAAGTAGTTACCCCATATGTGCAGTAACTACTTTTCTATAATGTCTTATGGCATCTGGGGTTCAGCATCATTGAACAAGATTAAATGAACGTTATAGAGCTATAAAATTGCATGTAAAATAACGCAAAACTGTTCGAATGACTATCAAAGAAGCCCGTGAATGAATTTCCACTAAAATTAATTGTCATTCCTAGACATGGCTTAGCAAAGCTGTTACTAAACTGGAAGGTTTCTTAGATACATAAGAGTATCAAATAAAAAATCAAGTAAGTGTTCCTTAAACCATGTTGATGATAAGTGAAAGTCATCAAGAAGTCAGTATTATTTTGTCCATCATTGCTACTACAATTGAGAGTTCCATTGTATATGTGTGTGTGTTTTGAATGTGCCTTACTAGAATATCCAATAAAATAGCCTTTTGGATATTCTATAGTGTCCTTCAGAAATCATGAGGTTGAAGAAATCTGTCTTAAATGTTTTTGTTTTGGTTGGTTCCTGAAAAAGGTGATCGACTCATTTAACAAACTGCATGATTTGTTCATGACAGTTTCAACTGCTCATGTTGAAGTCAGAGAATTTTTCTGAAACTTTTATTTTGGAAGTGTTTGAGATTTACTAACCTGGCAACTTTACATGAGAGAAACAAGAATGAGGTAAATATGATCATTTCTGAGTGTTGTGTAGAGCTTTTTTTTTACATACAAAAAATTGACTTTAGCAGGTGAAAATTTTATTTTTAGCAATTTATATTGGTGAAAAGTGGGGAATATTAAAGGACATTGAGCATTTTAATTAAGTTATAGGTTTTTTAAAATTTTCAAGTAAAGCTATATTAGTTTTGGTGCATATACATTAAAATTCCCCCCCACCCCTGCATTTCTTAGCCGTTAGTCAGATAATATGGCAGGCAGCCATTGTATGGTTTTACCAAAAGATTTTAACTGTCTTCTCAGTAATTAGTTATTAACACATCACCGTTCCTTTGCATGTCTTCCTCATTTGAGATTTCAGCTTCATTGAAATTGTTACATAAAAGGACTTCAGAGCTTAGACTTGGGCACACTTTAGCTTGGGACCTCCAGCACCATTTGTCCCAAATCTAAAATCTTATCAGTCTGCATTCGAAATTATTCATTCTTTTTGAACTGTGTTACCTGTATAAGTTGAACCAGGTTTATTTGCTTGATTTCTTGGATCTGCCTGTGCCCCCTCCTCCCCATGGTATACCATCTGTGCCCTGTGCTTTTGGGGCCCCTTCACATATGGCTACAAGCTGGTGTAATGCCCTTCCTTTTGATCTGGCTTCATCTAGTGATTTGCTCAGTATTTTTAAGGTCAGACCGAAGAGTTTTCTGTTCTAGTTATTTTTGATTTCATATTGTGTGTTGTGTTTGATGTTTCGGATACATGTGAAAGTTGCATCTCTAAGTCAGTAATTTTTATTCCAGCCTTTGGCAGCCATCAGGTAAGACTAGACTGTAACTTTCTTATTTGAAAACATGTAGTGATTTATGTGTTTCGTGCACGTGTTTGGCCTTTTCATGAGAAAGTTCTTACTGGTTTCTAATTTGGGACTATACTGCTGTGAATTAGCACTCCTGTCTTTTAGGTTAGAACTTCATGAGGTTTGTTTAAGTGTCTGTTAATTTGTAGAACTTCACGTTGAGATTTTTGTTAATCTGTTGCTGTGAATTCTTATGCCGTAATTGGGTTCTGTAGTATAGAAATGTAGTCCCTCGGGTTTAGAATTTCATGTGGTGTTATTTAACCACATTGCTTCATCTTAAGAAGGTCCCAGGTATTTTTGTGTTGACTGTCAAACCCTGTTTATTCCAGCACCGACTGCAGCTTTCTGTCCACCTGTTTGAATGCGCGTGAGCATGGTATCTGACCCTAGTGTGTTGCCGTGCTCCTCTGACAGGAAGCAGTATCTCTGTTTGTTCTACTCCCTTCTTGAATATATTTGGTGGTAGGGCTCATCTTGGTGTCTTAGAAAACACATTTCATTTATTTGCATTCTTTTTTTTTTTTAACCCTCTGCCAAGAATGGTTTCATTTTAGAATAAGCCAATCATGCTTGTTTCTTTTTTGTCCCCCAATTTGCCCATAAGATTCAGCTGTTCCTTATTTAGCCAAGTAGATTTACTCCTGCTTTAGAGCTACCCTGTCGCTTTATAAACAAACAGAAGAAAGCAGCAAACTCTTCCTTTTTAACTTTTTATTTCATGTTGGCGTTCAGTTGGTTAACACTGTCGTGTTAGTTTTGGGTATGCAGCAAAGTAATATACATGTATCTATTCTTTTTCATATTCCTTTCTCAATTAGGCTGTTAGAGAATACGGAGGAGTCAGGATTATGTATATGATGCCCAGTTGATTTTAACCCAGTGAATTTCATGGAAGTTTTGAGGGGCAGGGCACAACACTCTGAAGGCTTTGAGATTTCCTAATATCTCCTCTTCCATTTGAGTCTGAAAGCTGCAGTCATATACTCAGTGTGCATTTTATCACCTAGCAGTTATCAATGCACTTGTGGGATGTGTTCTTGGTAGTTTTATAAGCACAGGCTCTGCCTTCCCACCTGAAATACAGTGTCTTTAAGACCAACACCAGTAGACTCTTTTAGTGTAGTAACTGCTATTAAGGAATTTTTAACTGCTTTCACTAATGAATGTAGTTTTTAAAAATCTCTGGAATCCTACAGGAAGGTAGGTCTTTTGTTATGAAAAGAAAACAGTAGCATGTACAAGGCTCAGCAAGTTAAAATGTGTATCATTGAAATATGTATCTATTTCCCATCATCTGGCTTGGTGGTGGTGCTGACTAGCATATTTCTTGCCAGAGAAAATAAGTTTAAATCATAAGCATATTTAACTAGCAAGCATAAATCATAAACCCTTCCAGTCGTGAGCATACTGAACTCTGGTACCATTTGTACAGATGGTATGGTTAAATGTGTGTGCTCCTCCCAGCCTCAAAGATGTGGACAAGCTTTTACTCCCCGATTTCCTCTCATTCAGGAAACTTAAATCATTTTTTTTTTTTTTGCACACATAGAATTCTAAAAAACACAGACCTAGAGAAAGGTTTCAGGCCCTAGAAAAGTTTGGTGTTTTGTGACTGCTGGAGAATAATGGAAGTGAAGGCTCAGCCCTAAAGCACTGTGCCCCCTTTTAAGGCAAACATGGTTGGCGTTTTGTGAAGATAGTCAAGCTCTGAAGGACAAGACTTTGATTTTCAGAGTGTATCTTTAAAAAAAAAATCACAGAGCCATAAATAAAATTTTAACAGAAGTCCCTTCTCTTTCAAAGAATGTTCCCCAGGTGGCTGGTCCTACAGAAATACTTTTAGATACTGCAAACAAAGCTCCTATTGTAAAATTTATTTTTAAAAGTCTAGTAAAACAATAACACATCCCTACTGACGTGCATTGTGTGGCAAAACCTTAACATTTTGGAAACCAGTAAGTGTATTTATGTACTCACTGATTGTGTTTTATGAAACATCACTTTAAAGACCTTTTTATTGCAAAGTAAAACAAGAATATAGAAAACCACCCAACACAAATGTATAGCTTAGTGAATTGTTACCAAGGGAATATCCTTCTAACAGCACCCATCTTGAGGGATAGAACTGGGCCGACTACCTCAGGAGCCCCAATGACGAGTCTCCTCCTAGTGACCTTCTTCATGAAAATAACCATTACCCTGACTTAACAGTAACACTTCCTTTGTTTTCTTTCTGGTTTTATCACCCAAGTGATAAACCTTACTTTGTATTTTTGTATACAGAAGCTCCGTTATACTTGCAAAGATTGAGTTCAGAAAAATTATTTATAAGCTCTTTAAAAGGTAAGTGTAGAGTGACACTCTGTAAACAGTTGCTACCTACAAGTCAGCCATTGGGCAGAGTTTGTCAGGCTTCTGCTGAGGTATGCTGCTCTGGTCATAGCTCTAATATCACTGAAAATAATAGCTAATGTGTATGGAATTCCATGCCCTCTAATCACATGGGTTAATGAATGTCCTTCACTCTGAAACTCTAGGAGGTAGATCTTCTCATTGTTGTCGCAACTTTCTGTATGTGGAAACTGAGGTTCAGAGAGGTGAGATAATGTGTCTGATGTCTGAGATTCTGTATGAGTTTGGCTCTGAAGGAAAGGCTCTACAGCCTTAAGAAAAAGATGGAAAAGTCACTGGCCTTATTAGTTCACTGTTTTCCTGACCCAGAGAGTATAAAGAATTTGCGTAAGGTCACAGAAACAGTCGGTGGCAAAGTTGCAGGCAGATCCCTAAATCTTGTGGCTGTTAAAATCAATGATCTTTCCTTCATTCCCTACCTTCTGTGGAAAAAAGGACATGTTTTCTAATCTGCTTCTCTTCGTCATTTCCGCATGAGCAGATTTGACTCGCAACCAGTTTATAACTAGGATGCACCACCCGCTTGCTTATTTTCTCAGGATTTTAACTGGGAATTTAAAAAGTTTATATTCAAGGCTTGCTTTCCTGCCTCACTTGAGTGCCCAATCTGTGGATGCACATGCCTCACACTCTTCTCCAAAGAATGTACAAGAATAACACATTTGACTGGTGTGGATGGCAGGTGAAAAAGAATTACTGGTGTAGTGTAGGCCCTTCCACATATTCATGGCCAATTCTGGATTATCCCAGCACAGATGGATCATGCAGAATCCCTCTTCTGCTTCTGACGTGACCTTTAACTATTTGTGTTTGCAAATGCTTCTACCAGAGACTGCAAAGAAGAGCAGAGACGATGGAACTTGATTCCTAGACCAGAAGGTTAAGCATCCTGGTAAAAAGGTTTGGTGGTTTTGCTGGGAGACTCTAGGATTCTCTCTGGGTTGAACCCCTCTGGGATGCCTGACGCAGGCTTGGGTGTGAGCCTCTAGAAGGGAAGCAGACTGGGCAGCAAGCACGGAGCTTCGTTTGGAATTTGTTACTGGATTGAGATCCCGTGAACGTGAGTCTTGAGCAAGTCACTTGTCTTCTCTAAGCCCCAGGTTCCTCATCTCTAGGAGGGAAGAAGGTGGAGCTTCTTCAAAGCAAACAGCATAGTTAGGTACCCAGCTCAGTACTTTGCTCTGCAAAGCAGTAGTAAATACTTCCTTCGGTTGGCTGTGTCCATGAAGTTCATCCAATAAAGAGAATGGAGCTGATCCAGTGAAGCTTTCACAGTTTCCTCTTGAGGGGTTGGCCCAGCTTCAGCTGTTTGAGGTCCTGCAAGTTGTCGGTAGCAACACTGGCCAAACTCACTAGTCTCCCAACTGCTTGTTTACTGATCGTTCCACCTTATGACACTCTATTGGGAAAAACAGATCTACCTTCTTCACTTGAACTCTGTGTGCCTGGCTTCTAAGTCCATTTGCCATGAACCCATTTAAAACCTGAGTGAACCTTCCAATTAATGATTTTCTAAAGATGTAATTGTCTTCCTTCCTCAGGAATATAAAAAGGAAGTTTGGTTGATTAAAATGTTTCCAGGCTGAGGAAACTTGGGTTGAAGCTGAGGAAGATTGTGTTGTGTTAGTCTGGTGTTGTCCAGTGTGGATTGCAGGCCTGCAGACGTGACACGGGATGAAGCCTGTAGCAGGCTCCCAAAAAGTCCCTAAATAACCAGTATATTCTTTTAATCCTGGATACCTTAAAGACACATTGATAGGCATTAATATAGCTGAGATAAGGATTATATGGGATATTGACTCATTCATTCAGCTAGTATGTATTGAACAACTAAGATATGCCAAGCACTAGGGATAAGAAAATAAACAAGACATCATCCATTCTTTGTGGAGCTTACAGTTCAGGGGATGGGTAAATATCATTGAAACTTCTGAGCACTAGATGGTAAGAAAAACGGGAAATGGTTCTTAAATATCTTTGACTTCCAAATGCCTACACATACTGCAAACTCGATGCATGTTTGAATGAAGGAATGTTTGAATGTTACCCTAAGCAGAGGTTTGGTTTTGTTTTTTTAAAATTAAAATATCCTTAGATTTCTAAAGCTGAGTGTTTTCTCTAATCTCAGCATTGTTTTAAAATTCTCTAATAATAGTTTTGACAATGAATTCAGTAACCACAGAGGCTGTTTATAATTTGTTGTTGCTTTTCAAACATCTTTCAAAGCCAAGCGAGCCCTCGACTTCTGCTCAGTAATTCACTGTGTCTTTATGTCTCTACCTGAGGGGTAACCGTCATAAAACGGCCTGTGCACCAACATGTTAAATATGGGGATTCTTACACTGTGGAATGTCTAAAGATTGCTTACTCTGTCATTTTTAAAAGCCTGTAATTCCTTATAAAGCATATATAGCATCTGAACAAGAAATATGACACTAAGTCTCGGATTAAATAATATCTCGGGGCCGCTACCTTATGCATTTTCAGCAGTTTGGGAACTCCACTAAGTGCAGGTTAACAAGACCAGAGCATCATAAATGAGCATCTGTCCCATGACCCAGCTGGAGACCCCTCCGATTATTCATTCCAGAAGCACGTGCTGACACCGAGTTCAGCCCTGCGGCTCTCCCACTCTCCGTGGTCTTTTAAGATTGGCAGGAGGTCAAATCCTTCCACCCCTGTGCTTTGTGGCACGGCTCAGTGGTCTCCGGGTCTTGCTTTGTAGCCCTGATAACTCTATTTTCAAAATTAAAGTAAACAAAAGGAGACCCTGGCCAGGGAGCAATCCACCCCTGAATGTTTATGTGAAAAAGGGTTTGTGTTTTGTTTTAAGTGTTTTAAATGAGAACAGGCAGCTCTGAGAAGAACTTGTTCGATTAGGCACCACTGCTGTTTTGCCCGCTGACCTGGACTTTTGCAAGCCCAAGTTCATCCTTCCTCTTCAAAGGCCTGGCTCTGAGCTGATCACACATTTTCCTTGATGACAAATTAATCAAACTTGATTTCTTGGATGAGATGGATACAAAAGAACTACAACTCCCCAAGGCCCGAAAGTCAATACAGCCCTTCTGGCTCTGATTAGAGTAACAAAAGGATATCTGAGAGGCATCTTCCTCCCGCTTGCGGCTGTGGGACGAGCTGAAAGCCAGCCGAGCTTGTAAAGGAGAAAGGCCTTATTAAAACACATTTCAGCTGCGACCCAGTGAACGGCGAGCCCCCCTGACAGAGAAAATGACTTCTTAGTAGATGCTCACCTTTACTCAAGAGCAAAGTTTCTGCTTAAAAAGACCGAGAGGAAGTAGTATATTATGAATCTGAAATGTTTATAGATCTCCCCTTTTATGTTTCTGCTGTGAAGATGAGGTTAAAAAAGAAAGAAAGAAATCCGTCTGTGATATCTGGCAAATGTTAGATATAGCCCTGAGTTTGGATAAGGAAATTGACTTCTACCTGGTTAGAAAGGAAATTCCCCAAGTCCGGGGGATTTATGTACCTGTGAAGGCAGGCCTAAGACAAGGTGAAGGAATGGGCTTCAAAATGCAATTGCTGTGGGTCTGCTCTGACAACCCACTCAAGGGAGAGAGCGAGAGAAGCATTCTGCTAAATCGGGGAGCGCAGGATTTCAACGCAAACCCCTCTTAGCAGCTTTGTCATCCGCCTGTTCTGTGGGGCATCCAAGGACACTGCTCGCATCCTTCTTGTGATTGCTCTGCCTTCTAAATTTAGAAGAATTGCTGTTGCACAAAATATGGTCCCCTGACTGTCCTGGGCCAGCTTTACGCTTTCCCCCAAATGCCTTCACAAAATAAAGGGTGCATACCTTGAGGTCACAATTTTGAAAAGAGGTCTGGGAAGGTTTTTTCCCTCCCCCCTGTAGTAATGGAGGCAAAACACACACATCTACACATTATTGGTTCCCCTTCTATAAGTTTGTAGGGTCTGCTGGCCCACAGCCCCAACGTCAACTGATGGCTGATACATGTGGGCAGAGGAAAGTGGGGTCACGTGGGACCATCTCTCATTTATGACACTGGGTTTGAAGATCCCTCCTCCAAGTATCTTTCTGATCCTGACAGGTCATTTTCAAAATGTCTGTAGCATTCCAGGACCCTTAATCACTCAAAGCTGTCGTTTAGATTCCAGCAATGAGCAAACTGTACAGAGGTTCTGCCTGCCCCTGTGAGGCAGCTCCAGTGCCACCCTCAACTT
The DNA here is from genome assembly GCF_016772045.2 of Ovis aries. Taxonomy (NCBI): domain Eukaryota; kingdom Metazoa; phylum Chordata; class Mammalia; order Artiodactyla; family Bovidae; genus Ovis; species Ovis aries. Next base: position 30,035,618 of record NC_056072.1, read on the forward strand.
TGCCCTCTGACATGTGGGCTCCCAGCTGCGGCAGCCAAACCCTCGTGTCTCTAGCCCTGCACCCCAGTCACACCCTGCTCACCTCTTCCTGGTGCTCTGAGCGGGAGCCCAGGTCCCCTTGCCCGTCAAGCCTGTTCCGATCCCTCCAGCTTGAGTGGAGCCCTCCTCTACAAATCTGGGTGTGTGTGTGTGTGTGTGTGTGTGTGTGTGGCATTTTCACATCGCACCTCACCCCCAGTCCTTTTAAACACTGAGGCTCTGCTCTCGGTTGAATGGAGGAGCCACTTTGTCAAAAGCCCATCAGACATCCCATCTTGAGAAACCCATGCACCATTCTTAGGGGATAGCTTTTGTGGCTGGAGAGAGCACTGTGTTTGGAATGAGACCATTTCGCACCTCCCTACACCCCAGCCTGCCGGTTTTGTGACTCCGAATGAGCTGCCTGACTTCTGAGCCTCTGTTTGCTCATCCGGGTAACAGGAAAGATGAACGCCCCCATCACTGGGGGGGAAGAGTCAATGAAAAAATTATGCATGAGGGCTCCTGACAGACTGTTAAGCGCTCTTATGTAGGTTTTGATGTTAATGTCTCATGATATATGCAGCGTTTTGGTCAAGTTAGTCTGGGTTTTTATGTTTGGGTTTGGTGTTTTTGTTTTTTAAAGGTATTTGGCCAGGTTTTTTTTTTTTTTTTTTTTTTTTAATCACACTCTGAAGTAGAGTCCAGAAACCTGTTATTTTTTATGAAAGTTCTTTTTTTTTCCCCTTTAGGATAAAGCTAATGCATGCTCATTTTTAACAAATGTGAACAATAATAACGGTAGCTGGCCGCATCCCCCATCACCTTTTTTTATTCCTAAATGATTAGAAGGAAATAACAGTGTTTATGAATATCTGAAGATACGCAAGAAAATTGGGCCAAAGTTGGGGCGAGGGGAGAAGGCAAAGAGCTGTACAGGAAGTAAGGGACACTGTATTGGAGAAAGGCACCCAAGCAACGCGATTAGCCTGGCGGAGCGGCACCGCCTGCCCACAGGCGGTACGAGGGACGGGTGATTAATGAGTAGCACGCGTCTGGTCCGCGTGTTTGATTACGTTGACCCTTAGGCTCCGTCAGCGTGGTTTTGCCTTCCTGACTGCTCGGGAGGTGGGGGTTTGAATGTGGAGAGAACCCGGGGGGGGGGGTGAGTCCCCTTGGACTTTCAAGAGTTTGGAACGCTTCCCCCTCCCCCACCCCCCAATAAGAAACTAACTCATCCCTCACCCGAATCGACAAATTTGCATCGTCTTCCCACCAAGAGGCAGAAATGGTTGCCCCCGAGGAAACTTCAGCAGAGGTTCATGGTTTTACGTCTCATTCTTTTGCTTGTTGTGTGTCGTCTTCCCGAACGGCTTATGCCTCTTGGGTTCCTGTCGCTGAATTCTAGTCCGGGCCAGCGTTGTTGCTGTTCACAGCTTCTGCGGGACGGTGGGCTGGAGCTGGAGAATGTGCCGGCTTCTGAGAGTGAAATGGGAGTGACCGCGGTCTTCTCGGGATCTGGGTTTCGTCAGTGGCTGTTGCTTGCCCACGTGGAGCCCTTAGACAGGGCAGCCCTAGAATGTCATTTAGATGAGTCTGTCAAAGGGAAAGTGGTGTGAGGTCTTGGAAAGTGGTGTGAGGTCTTTGTGGGGACCTCGGGGCCCAGGGAGCGGAGGAGGCACTCTCTGCTCGAGGAAAGGCATCTTTGACGCCTAGTTCGAACATGGGCTAAGTTGCCTCAGTCAGGTCTGACCGTTTGCAGCTCTATGGACCGTAACCCCCCAGGCTCCTCCGTCCATGGGATTCTCCAGGCAAGAATACTGGAGTGGGGTGCCATGCCCTCCTCCGGGGATAGTTATAACATATGCTTGTTCTAATGAAGCTCTGTTGCCATTTCTCGTGTCCATTTCATTTTGTGTATTTCAGGTTTTACGAAATTTTAAATCTCATGTTGCAGACGAAATATAACTAATGCGTTCCTAGATTGAGCTGTTGGGGGACAGAATGTATTCACCTGGGACCAAACGCAGGTTTTAAAAACAGTTCGCAGCAGCTTCTCTGGCAGTCCGGTGGTTAAAACTCCACATTTCTAATGCAGGGGATGCTGGATTCCATCTCTGGTCAGGGAAGGAAGATCCCATATGTGGCAAGGTGTGACCTGAAAAAAAAAACAAAACAAAACAACCAAGCTTGTGTTCAAAGTGTATTACAGTGATCGACTTCCTATCTCCAGTTCTTAGAGATACTTTCTTCATTGCACGGAGTTCAAAAGTATCTATTTTTTAAAGCTGTAGCAATTCTGAGGTTAATTTGTAGCAGAATAGGTAAATAAAGCACTCAGCTCATCAGATTATTTCCAAGTTACTACCTATGTGTAGCCCATCAGCTCAACCCTGATGAAATAACCAGTGTGGTTTTCCTGAGATCCTTGCCGGCCTCCTCCCAGTTAACTAGATGGAGGCCTCAAGAAACGATTAAGACCAGCTGTGCTTTGGGGACTCTAGTAAGGGTTTGATGTAGAGAGAGTCCACAGTGGTGGATAGTGAGCCCAGAGAAGAGTCCTCTCTCTTAGTCGGCCAGGTGGTGACGTATGGTTTCCTGAGCACAGTAGGACTCAAATGAGTCTGGAGACCCTCTCCAAGGGCTGCCACTAGAGACTGCAAGATCTGGTACAAGTTAGGTCCTCTAGAGGCTGGCAGTTACATAATCCCACCTCTGTGGGCGCTTTTTTCAAAGAAAAAATGTCACTTTTTTCTTTGAAACTTTTTCAGCTGTGTGCCAGATACAATAGGTGGGGACTTCCTTGGAAGACACATCTCCATTTACTTTTGTAGATGAATGGGCTTTCTAAACGTGTGCTGGTCAACCTTTGATGATTCAAGAGCAGCCTGTGAAACAGTCACTGACCTGAATCAGGGTCCTATCTAGTGACACTTATTTCATAGCTGGGGTCCTGAAGCTTAGAGGGGAAGGGTCCCCTGCACAGGGTCACAGAGCTGCTGAGCCTCAGAGCAGGATCTGTACCTGACTCCCCATATTCCACATCCAGTTTCCTTTTCCCTAGGCAATTTTAATTTTGCAGTTAAGTAACACATTCCTCTTCTCGACTCTGCCTTTATTTTCTGAATTCTGTTTATTCCAAGTCTGAAATTTTCACTGAGAAAAAGCTTCATGAATTAAGCAAAACGCCAAATTAACTTCAGTGGCTTAAAATATTAGGAGTACAAAAAAAAAATTAGGAGTGCAAGGCAAGAGGACCACCATAAGCCCCACTGCATGAGGACTCCTTCATTTCACATGACAGGAAGATGAGCTCAGACTGTCTTTAAAAAAATATGAATAATGTAACTGGAAAATTGTGGAGAAATGGCTTCAGGCAGAGTTTGATCCAGAAGACCTATCATCTTCGTTCTTATGTTTCTTTTGTCTTCGTTCTTCAGGATTAAACCTGCATCCTCCAGTTTTAAGTCCAGAAATACAGACTTTTTCCTTACTTTCTCTCTCTGGCATCCCACTAAGTCCAAAGGTTGTGTACCATTGACTCTAACTGGTTCTCATTCTTATTCCTGAGTCAGTTATTGTGGACAGCAACAGGCTTAAGTAACACACCCATCCCTAATGCAGGAGTGAAGTCATGGTGGTGGCTCCCCAGACAAGCGGGTATTGATACTGGGTAACAAATATCCACCGCAGCCTCAGGTCCCAGTAGCTGGATGACATAAGGCAAGTTACCTAAATGCAAAGCCTTCCTGTTTTTCAGCTGCAGAGTGAAGATGATAAGGGCATTGCTCTGATTTTGTGAAGTGTTCTTGACTGTATCAGGCTCAGTAAATTTTACCAATTAGCATAAGCCTAGAAGCCAAGGGGCTGGAACTGGTCCCAGTTGCAATAAGAATAAAGTCTTGACTCCTTGATTAACCCACAGGGAGCGAAGTCTCCAGCTCTTTGTGGATACCCTCCTGTTTCCTTTCCCCATTCCCATTGCCCCTCCCTGGAGATGAGTGACCACCCAGGGGCCCTGGCAGCACTCTCCTCCCTTCTCTCCCCCTGTTTTCTCTTTAGAGCCACACACCTTTCCCCATAGAGCCCACAGCTAGTCTGTGGAGATTGCCTGCTTGTCTGTCCCGCCCATTAGAGTTGGTAAGGAAGAGACTCTGATTGTCACTTGAAAATAGCCACTGGCTTGCCACCAGTATTCAAAGGATCTTTGGAGTGTAAAACAACCAGGGCTGAACACTAGGCCAGTCCACGGAGCATCTCCTAGGTGAAGGCCTGGTTGGTTCCATGGATTTGGTTCCCCGGTAGAGGAGGGGGCTTGGCTCTGGCCTATAGCTGCAGTCCTCACCCCTGGTTAAGTCCAGGCCACTTGCCTTGCAAGGCCTCCTACAGATGCCCAGGGAGTGTGTGCCAGGAATGAAATGGACCAAACCCACCATTGGAAGCAAGCCCCCGGGGCCCAGCTGGCCTGGGAGCAGTGGCTTTGCCACCTACACAGACTGTTAACAGTGCATGTCCAGGTGTTTAGGAAAGGTTGTTCTGTAGTAAATTCTTGTTTTGAAATGATGAGCTGCTGCTTGATTCAAAAAGCAGATTTTAATCCACCAAAGAACTTTCCTGAAAGTCAAGATTTACTTTCTGTGTTAAGGCTTAAGAGCTGCTCAGAGTAAAAATGTCCCTGACTTTATGTTAAGGGAAATTGGGAGGAGAATCAAAAATGGGAAAGAAACACAAATTTGGAAATAACTGGATGGGCAATAAGACCCATCCTCTACCGGCTGCCCTCTCCCCATTCTCAAGTGTACTGTTCTCAAGCCTCCTGTTTTTATCTTTCCATGCAGGTAGCAGTTTGCAGGGAGGGTCTTGCCAATGGTAAAGTATGGAATATAATTCTTTCTAGTCAGGTTGGGTCTGACTACTCACAGGCTAGAAATACTTCCTTGCTTGAAGTGCTGGAGGTGAACTGAAGGATTAGACCCCAGCTGCAAATGTGCGCCTTATGTCTGAGGAATGAATCTGGGCAACTGTGCTCATCAGCTCCACTTGCAAGCCCACTTCCCTCTCTTTCTGCTGCCAAATTTCCTCTTGCGGAGCTGGTCTCTCTCTTATTGGAGTATTTCCCATGTGTTTGCTAAAGAGACATCACCACCAAGACATCTGCAGAGTCTCCAGGCTTTGAAGTACCCACAGGAAGCTCGGCAAAGAGAAATCCAGAGTTACTTTGAGTCTCCCGGGTGGGTGGACATACTGTTTGTTTGGTTTGGTTTGAGAGCAGCTGGGGGTGAAGCCCAAATCCAGGGTGCTGGCACCGCCGGAAATTAAAGTGTCTTCACTCTTCTTCTACCTGAGACAGGAGCTTAAAATTTTTTTTTTATTAATATTCAAAGGAATGAAAAATAAAAGCACACATTAAAAAGTGTTTAGTTTCCTCTTGTTCGAATGAAATTTCAAATCCGTGTGTGTTTTTAAAGTATGTGTTTCTGGATTCATAACCATTCAAATGTAGGTAGCATGTAAGAGTTGACAAAGGGCATCTGTATACATTAGTTCAAGTCACCTTTGTAACAAATCAATATCGTTAGTGTATTACTATTATTTTGCTAATGAGAGAAAGATGGAAAGACTTGCCCAGCATTGCTTAGCCAGTGTGAGTGGCATCCTGCAGCCCTTTTGATGTCAGAGGGAGTGCTGTCTAACTGAGAGTCTCTTCCAGTTACTGGGGGAAAATGGTCTGATATTGAGCTGTTTTCCCCTCCACATCACCCTCAAATTGTAGGGTAATCTCTTTGCTTTGCAGTGGAGATCGGTCTTCATGGCTCCCCTAGATAAAATTAAAGAAATTATATAATATGATTATATATATATAAAATATGTATATATGTATATATATACATTTATACATATATAATATGTATATATGTATATATATAATATGTATATATATAATATGATTAATCATAATATGATTAATAATGTTTATCAAGTTCTGTGCTGGAATCTGTTGTAAATTACATCTGTGAATGTCAGTAAGCCTCACAGGAACCTTCCTCATCCAGTGAGGTGAGGTGACCAGCCTGCATGAGGTCAGTTGGCTAGAGGTGGTGAGCCAGAAATCAAATGTAGGTGATCCAACAGCAGGCTTCTTCTCTTAACCCCTCTCTTTGTATAACCTGTACTGAACACCTACTAATGCGAGGCCCTTTGTTTGCACTATCTCACTGACTCATCATCACCATCCGCATTTTATAGATAATGAAATAGAGGTTCAGTGCTTTAGTCCTAAGACTTAGGAAGAATTGGAGTCAAGATCCAGCTGTAGAACCGGATCTCAGAGTCTCTGCTTCATTCCATGCCCCCAAAATGCCACTAATGCTTTCATTGCACAAAACAGCTGAAGAGCACCTTGGAGGGTAGACTCCAGAGGCTGGGCTACCCAGCACAAGAGGGTGTCCGCTTAGAGCCTGCCCCGGGCGGTGTGTCACTGAGGCATTAGAAGGGACGCTGATACCCGGGGAGGCTAAGTCATTTGCACAAAGACACATCCACAAGCGAGGGCTGGCACCAGGATCTGAATAAAAAGTTTGTGCTGAAGGCCCTGGTCTAGGCAGTGGTGACTTGAACAACTTTGAACTTCAGAGAGTTCAGGATCCCGGTTTCCGTTTCTGCCCCATCTCTGTTACCCCTGAACCTTCAATCTCCCTCCATTTCTCCCTTCTCCTCCAGAAATGTAGAGAAACTACCACCTACTTCTTAGGAATTTTGCAAAGATTAATAGGATCATTTCAGAATAGTTCTTGGAGCGGCATATATGAAAGGTGCCATCCAGAAGAAGAAAGTAAAATAATAATAATAATTACTCTGTTTTCAGTGTATTTAGGGAAATCTCCATAGGGGCAATTAAGAGAATACTGGCTTGTACTTGTGGAAAATTCACAAGTGAGTAAAATGCCCATGTCTCTGTGAGGCTGCTGCGTGGATGGTGGAATGGACAAGGCCATGGTACCAGATCTAAACCACCCAGGCTTCTGTACAAAAATAACTTGCCTGCCCATCTCAGGCCCACAGGGATGGTGCTTTGCCTGACCACAGCCTGGTTAATGCAGAGTGCTCACCCAGCTTTTTCCAAAAAACTACATTCCCTGGTCATCCACAAAAGAGAACTTACTTTTGGAGGCTTCAGTGTCTGTCCTCTAATTAATTCCTACCCATTTACCGCAGGGACAGCTCAGGGCCTCCACGCACTTCTCCCTATCTGCTGGTAGAAACTGTGTTTGTATTTCGTGGTGGGCCTGGCAGATAGTGAGGTTTTGATGCCGCAGAGCTATTGAGGTGAGTTTATTCTGGGCTCTAAGGAGCCCTTGGCTGGTAACATCTGGTCTGTTCAGATGTCGTCTTCTCCATTCCGAGGGCCTGGGTTTGGTGGGTAAGATGTTCTCGTTTATGATCGGCTTGCCTTTGATCTTTGAGACTGGCTGTCTCACTTAAACACCTGGCCATGCTTAGGCTCTGCACTAGTCCGCACTCCTGCAGTGTTCCTTTCCTCCTGATGCACAGATGGCCACCATGCTGGGCAGCCGCAGCCTGCTCAGCATCCCGCAGCAGAGGGCTGTTCCCTTCTAACTGATGAGACAGGATAACCTCTTAGGCAAACACTTGGGTACTTTCCCATCTCTTACAACTTCATTTTCTACTCCATAGCACCCCCACCAACTCCTCTCCACCTAAAGTGAGCAGAGGCTGGACCCTTAGAGTAGAGCTGCTCTTATCATCTGGGCATCTGATCATAATGGTGATTCTGATCCATGAACCGGGGGTGGGCCTCAGATTCTTATTTTTGATGGGCTCCCAGATGATGTGTTTGGTCCATGAACCACGTGTTGAACAGCAAAGTCTTGCAACACTTCTGGAATATTCTCCACTCTGGCCTCCCCCAGTCATGTTCCTGTCTCTTCTCTTTTCTCATTACAAAACTTAACTCCCTTATGTTCTGTTCCCATAGAAGCACCTTCCTGCCCCCTTATGAATATTTCATGCTCAAGTGATAATAGCTGGTAGATAAACAGTGTAGAATCAAAAGTCTATATCTTAGAGAGCAGGGTGTAGATCTATGCTGTAATGAGTCTGTGAGAATCACATTTCCAATTGGTGAGCCATTATTGTCTTTAATATATCCTGACAGTATTCTGTCTCAGTCAGTTCAGTCGCTCAGTCGTGTCCAACTCAGTCGTGTCCAACTCTTTGCAACCCCATGGACCGCAGCACACCAGACTTCCCTGTCCATCATCAACTCCCAGAGCTTATTCAAACTCATATCCATTGGGTCGGTGATGCCATCCAACCATCTCATCCTCTATTGTCCTTTCTCCTCCTGCCTTCAGTCTTTCCCAGCATGAGGGTATTTTCCAGTGAGTCTGTTCTTCACATCAGATGGCCAAAATATTAGAGTTTCAGCATCAGTCCTTCCAATGAATATTCAGAACTGATTTCCTTTAGGTTAGACTGGTGTGATCTCCTTGCGGCCCAAGGGACTCTCAAGAGTCTTCTCCAGCACCACAGTTCAAAAGCATCAATTCTTTGGCTTTCAGCTTTCTTTATGGTCCAACTCTCACATCCATACATGACTATTGGAAAAACCACAGCTTTGACTAGATGGACCTTTGTTGGCAATGTAATGTCTCTGCTTTTTAATATGCTGTCTAGGTTGGTAATAGCTTTTCTTCCAAGGAGCAAGCGTCTTTTAATTTCATGGCTGCAGTCACCATCTGCAGTGATTTTGGAGCCCAAAAAAGAAAGTCTGTCACTGTATCCATTGTTTCCCCATCTGTTTGCCATGAAGTGATGGGTCCGGATGCCATGATCTTAATTTGAAGAAGTTTTAAAGAAGTCAGTTTATTGGCAGTATAAAATTATAAATCTGAAAACATAATTAAAACATTGTCATTGCAACTGGATTTCGGCTTTCCTTTTCTTAAACAGGCATGTTAAAATGTCCATGCGCATGTCATTCTAAATGAGCATAAACGCTTGAAATCTAGCTGAAACAGTGGCTCTCTCAAGGAAGGAAGCTCCGTTAGATCATGTTTAAATGGCTTCTGAGGATTCTTACATTGATATATCATAATTGACAGACATGGAGCTGAAAGTTCAAGTCACCTGTTTTCCTACCTTGGTTCCATGGTTTTCCCCACACTCTTAAACTTTGGCTTTCTACATGTGTATAATAGGCATAGCTATCATTATGATTTATTACAATTATTAAATATGGGGCTCTGAAAACTCTACCTCTGTCCCTAGGACAGCCCTAGAAAACTGCCTAAGGACTGATGGTCAGGGACACCCGTCACTGAAAACCAACCAGCCTTTATCACTGGACAGGCCCTAGGGGCTGTGCTGTGCACACATTTCCCTTTACTTTCTGGATTGCAGGTTGGCCCACGATGGATGAGGAGGATACCTGGGAGGGGCTGGTTCAGCCAGGACAGTGAGAGTGTTTGGTCTCTGGGGTTTGAAGGCACTGCGCCTGACTATCTGGTATGAAAGAATTTCAGTTTCTAACTGGTCTGTCCTCACTTGGCCAGTGAGAATCCTGAGTATGAAAGGAGGCAAGTTGTCTAAGGTTGCACAGCCAGTGAGTGGTGGCCCAGGGATGTCTCGCTCTGGAGCCCGTGGCCTTATCCACTGAACAGCCCTCCCCAACAGGACATGAAATAAGGCATGTGAAAGTGTTCCCTGTAGTCTCTGGCATGTGGTTGGTGGGTAGTGTTCCTTGCCCTTTGTCTACTCTTGGTTCCTGCCTGGATCTCCGTGGAATCCAGTGCTGTTCTCGTATTTGGGGCTGGGGGCGTTGGATGCGGCTGCCACCTTTGACCTCTGTGTTACCCAGCAGAGCCTGGCTGGTGCTGTGACTCATGGTTTCCAGCTCTCCTGACTGCACCACTGTGCACAGGAGTTTTCTAGCTACAGGTTGGTGAAGTATTCCAGGGCAGGATGTTTACATCCCCTGGAGGAATGGGCACAGAATCAAGCCAGCCCTTGCTTGGCAACCCCTGGCTGTTCTTTCCAGCCTGAGGCGCCCTGCCAAGCCTTCTCAGGAGAGGCAAACATAACAAGTGCTGATGTGCTTCCATTTTATATAGAACATAATAAAAGTTTTCAGGATGATTTATTGTCCTAAACAAGAAGATACAATGGGCGCCATCCATTATTCAACATGCTAATGATAACCTTTACTCTCTTGTCGAGGATGATCTGAGGTAGTGTTCAACAGAAGTACAAAGAATACGCAGGGAACACGCACACACGATCCAGTGACATTTCATGCCGTGACCGTTGGAAAATTAATTGTGGAAAAAGGGGATTTAAAACCAAAGGGAAGGGTATTTTTCCACATTTGCAACTTTCTGAACATCGTTAAAATTAAAAGGATTTTTAAAATTTTAGATGATTGACTTGGGAATGTCCCCTACACAAAGTGAGCATTGAGAACTCATTGAATGCTTTCTTGTGATGTTGTTTTTTTTGCTCTTTTGTGATTTTTAGAAAGTATATTTCTTCCAACTGACGTTATTCAAGCCATATGGAGAAGAGGGCCAGAACTGTATCATTTCTCGAGATGCTTGTTCATGGCCGAGTTAACACCTATGCGTGGGGGGTGAGGATGGTGGCCTGGCATACCGCTGTTCCCTTTACAGGGGACAGAAACTGAGCGCTTTTCCCCTGAGAATTACAGTTAACTGGAAAATAGAACTTTGTTTTGGCTCCAAGTGATTTTGATAGATGGGCAGAATCTTCCATTTGTCCTCTGATGCATGAGGACTTTTTTCCCCAAGTCAAGAGGAAAAGGTGATCAAAGTTATCTCCCATGGTGCTCAGTGATGCTATGTATGTTTCAATGGATATCAATAAAAATTAGTACAGATAGCTTATTTAGATGAGCACCATAACTCAAGTATTGATATCACCAGAGATAAGTTCATTTCTGAATTTCCTATTTATTTGAAGCTTTCTCACTAGTTTGTGGACTGGAAGAGTCTTCTAATAGAGAGGAGAGCCTGGAGAGAGTTGAGAGCTAAGCTTAGGATGCCTCTTTCTGTCTTTCAGGGGACTATTTATTAAAGAAATTTGAAAAATAAACAAAAGCAAACACTTCTGCTGATTCCCTTAAATGGTTTTTTGGCTACTAAAATGAAAGCATCCCTAAAAAATCTTAATGCCCTCAGCAATTCTCCAAAAATTTCCTCCATCATGATTTTTAGATTTATGAGTAATAACAGAAGGCAGCATTTTTCAGTTCTGAATCATAGCAGAACAAGCTGTATTTGGGAGCAGTCAGGACTTGGGCTTCAGAGTAGGCTGGCTGGGTGACCTAGACAAGCTGGTTAACCTCAGCTGGGTTATAATTCCACTGTAAGACTTGAAAGACTGTTGGTCATTTTAAGATTGAAATAAAGCAACATAGGTAAAGGAGTTAGTACAGTATCCAGGACAAAGGAATCCTTCAAGAAATATTGCCCTCCATCTCCCTCTGCATTCCTCCAGCCCTGCCAGACTGCTTAAATATATGTCAAAAGTTTAAAAAAAAATGCACAGCTTAATGAAACTTCCGCAAATATTTCATAGTCCTATGCTTCGTATTAACAAAATAAAGTCTATTTTTATTTGTTCATCTCTTTAATAAATGTTGATTGAGCGCCTATAGTGTGTAGGTGCCAGGAATAGTTGCTTTCCACTCAGAAGCTGGTGCAGCCCAGCTACGCAAGCACTCAAGTCAAATTTTAAAGGTTCCTCCAAGAGGTAAAAACAGCTCAGGGCGATGCTACTAAAACCAACTGGTTATAAAGTTGAACCACTGGGTCTCATTCTAGAGTTTTCCAAAAGATAGCTCTAAAACTATGTTCTTCTTTATTAAGGGATTTCTGAAATTCTTTAGGCTTCTCTCCACCACTGCCTACTTGTAATATCATGTTTAGGATTATTCTGAAGGATTCTGAGACTTTCCACAACTATGTCTATTTCAAGTCTGTTCTCGGAAGATGGAACTCTACAGAAGGCAGTTCACATGATTTTTTAGTCCGAATCTATAAATAATTGGTATATCCATTTTAGCCCCCCAAACTCCCATCTGGTTCTCTGTTCACACGAGGCACTAGGCCGAAAACTTGGAAGGGTAATAATATCTCAAGATGCATAAATATCATAGGATAATTGCAATGATAGTAGATGCTCCTTGCCTCTGATTTTTTTTGAGGACTGGAGCTTGGGCTTTCCCAAGGTAATTAACTCAAGATCAGCAAGCTGGACCGGAGGGGAACATCACTTTGAGGAAGATAGTTATTTCGTCTTCCCTGTTCACTTGTCCTGCATGCCTGCAGGCATCTAAACTCCTGATTCAGAATCAAGAAGGCTTGACCTGGTCCTTGCTCCTATGCAGACTTTTTCTAATTCCTGCCTGTTAGAGAGGCAGAAGAACACAGCTTGTTTGGGGGATCCCAGATGGAGTTTGCAGGATGGATATTAGAAAAAGCATCTCTTGTGACTGGTAAACTGAGAAATTTAAATTGGAACAGCAATGAAAAAACCATACATGTTTGGAGGTGGGGTGGGGGTGAGGCAACCCATGAAGTCACTTTTGCATCTGTAAAAGAGTCATTTTATAGAGTGATCTGCACTTTAAGAATTCCTAATGGGTACAGTCAGTTCAGAGTCTAAGCTCAATGTGTTGGAGTCTCTGATCATGTTCTTCTGATTAAGGGGGGGCGGGAGGGGGAAACAATAACAGAAAAACACTCAAAAGATGGGGAAAATGTGAGCACCAGGCGTGTCCCTGCTGATCTGGGGACGACAGCTGAGAGAAGAACGTTTCAAGTGCAGGGACAGAAGCAAGAATAGCCCCCCCAACAGGAGAGGGAAAGAGGGTCAGCAAAGGTAAGTTTATGAACCACGCAGAGGTGGGGGAGCAGAGGGGCTGAGCAAATCGGGAGCAGAAACCCAGGAAACCAAACCTGCCATGATTTATTGAAGATACTTAATTTGAAATTGTGATCCCTACAATTACTGAAAATGGAGCAGCTAAAAAGGAAAGCAGTTTCATTGTGACAGGGCAGGAAGAGCCCGAGACGTATTTGACATTCGCATCCCTTTTTAGAAAACTGCCTTTGTTCCAAAGTGCTCCTTTTGGATCTGGTGAGATGCCTATTAATTTTGCTTCCTTCATCATGAATCATTGTGTGCGATGGAAGACCACCTGGCACCAGCAACTCAAACTTGTCCTCTGCATCCTACAGGAGTGATGAGAAAATACGTGAGGCAGCCTGGGAGGGAGAGGGGATGCAACCAAGGAATTCCTGGAAGGTAAAGGTTGGAGGTGGATCGCTCTGTGAGGTCTTAGACTTTTTTTCATGAGAGAGGGTAGGGCATTACTTTAGTAAAACCCGCTTTCCCATCCTGTAAGCTCATTTCATTTACCCCAAACTTCCGCCTGCCACCCCCCGCCCCAGTAAAAACCAGCCCGGAATTGAAACCGTCCTTTCCCTGACGTGCCCTCCTGACGGTGACTGGCAGTGGCGGTAACAGAACTAGCAAGTTCTGATGAAGCCCTTTAATTCAGGCCCATTCACGACGTACATTCTCTCTGTGGGTGGAAAGAAACCTGGAGAAGAGAGAGGAAACACGGCTTAAAGCCTCCAGAAATTGGCAGACGAACTTCCGGAAGGAGGCTCCTCCAAGGAATCTTCTTCTTGAATTAAACCTGGATCTGAAGTACATTTGTTAATGATCGGGCTTAAAAGTGGGGTTGGGTTTCCTTGTATCTTGCTGATATGGGTCCAGATACTTTTGTGGGGTGGTTTAAGATGAGAAGGAAGAAATACGGCACCATGAGAACACAGAACTGAAAATTCCAGGCCGCAACTCACCAACTTAGACTAGTCTATTCTGATTGCCTTCCTCAATACATAATGGCTCGCTACTTCCTGAATATTGTATTATGCAGTAATAGTCACTGCATGAGAACAGAAATGAGTTTTAGAAGATATTTGTCTCTGAGGTTTGGGGGCTGTTCACGTATTTTCTCAGTGTTCAGCCATTACTGCACTGAAACAACTTTTTATTTACATTTTTGAGACACATACTTGGTGTGGTTAATGAAAGGTGATTTTTAACCCCATATCTATCTTTAAAATACTGAAGAGGCAGTCCAGAGTTTTTCCATCCATAAATGGTGGTCATAAACTACCATAAGATGGCACTGTAACATAAATTATGGGAAGAGTCAACTATATGGTATAAGGACTGAAAGAAAGAAAAGTCGAGCACAAAATTTGCAGGTGAGCAAACGGGAATTATTCCCAAAGAGCTGCATTAACTAGGAGACTAAAAGCAAGTGATACTCACATTGGATTTTAATCAGGGAGATGCTATCCAGGAATTCAATGCAGAAATGCAGACAAGCCCTTTTATATTTTCAGAGAAAATGAATTCCAATGGAACCTGAAAGAAAGGATTTCAAAAAAATACTAAGAGAAATCAGTCTGCCACTGTAGGTACAAAAAAAATGGCAAAGTATTTTTCACTCTTGATTCTGTCTCAGGAATATAATAACTAAGGTCAGAATGAAAAGCTTGTTGAACTGTTTTCCCATTCTTCTGACTTCCCTGTCATCCCAGGAAGGGGAGAGAGACAATGTTAGCGAAGTAGCCAACCCCACAGGGCCTGGCTGTAGAGTGTGACTGTTGGTGCCAGCACATTCATCCTCTTGGTGGTTTTTTTTTTTTTTTTTTTTTTTAAGCAAAGCAAGCATTGCCTTTTACAGATGGGCACTGGGGAATAAAAGTATTTTGGGATATTGATGCAGCAGGCATCGTTGGTTGTGGGTTTTTTTTCTTTTTTGGCTATGCTCTGTCTGAGAAGGACTCAGTCAGTGCTGCCTCTGCCAAAGTGGCCCTTGTTTAGTAGCAATCCCTTAGAGATTATAGAGGACAGAGGGATGGAGAATGTCATCCAAATTCCTTTGTAGGGGCTCTGTAGCTTCAGGTGTAGTTGAAAACAGCAGTCCCACCAGTGTGTTCTCTGGCTCATAGAAAAGCTCTTAAAAGAAAAACAAAACAAAACAAAAAAAAACACCCCTGTTTCTTGGAGATCTCAGGCTATTGAGATACCAAGTGAGTACTCTCTTTGGCTTGGCATAAGAACAGGTACATGCTCCTCTCTGCTTAGCAAGCAGGTATCCAGGCTTCGTTCAATACGGTACACTCAGGGGTGAGGTATTGAATGCTGCTGGAACCATGAGAAGGTTTTCAGAAGTGCTTAGCATCCCTGCAAACAGCGGACTACATTTGGCTGAGAGGAGATCACTGGGGAGCCTGGTTTTATATGGAACGTTAGGCTCTTTTTCTTAATGATTTTTCCCCCACCCCAGTACAGGAAAATAGGGGGAACATCAGGGAACTGACAGCATTGGTCAAAGATCAATCAGAGGTGTATCGTGGGGGATGCTGTAGTCTAGAAAGCCCACACCTGTTAATGTGGTCTCTGAAGCCCACTGAGCCCAACTTGTTAGCAGATACAAAAACCCACAGTCTTCTCTCTGGTGAGGTAAGCCTCCATTTAGGGGAAGACAGGCTTGGCTGGTCCTTCTGGCAAGTAAGCCAGAAGAGTCTGCAGAACAGACATGGAGTCATGAACCGACTCACTCTAGCAAGTAGATGAGGACAGTTGCGACCTCTCACCTCCCTTATAAAATAGCTGTGGTATTAAGATGTCTGCTTTTTGGAGTATGCAGAACATTAATGGAGGTTCGTCTGGGGGTGGAGCAAAGGGAAAACGCATGCCTCCTAATACACTGGTGTCCTCTGTTTCTGTTGGCAAGAATCTGTTGTGAAATCTAATGCCTGCTTTGTTCCTCTGATTACCTGCTTGGTTAAGAATACTGAATTATCCCTCCCAACTCCTGCTAATTGTCTTCATAAATATTATTTTGGAAGTACTGTTTTTGAGACCGCCCCTGCTTTTCTTCCAACAGGATATATTTTTTTTTTTCTCAAATGGGCAGAGTTATAGCTTTGTTCATAAGTATGTGAAAGTTGATATTTAAGGATCTCAATCCCTTTTCTGAAATCCTTGGTGCCAGAAAATAGAGTTGGGGGGATTTTATAAAGGTACTGTGGTACGTGGACCATACATCATGTACCCAATAACTGGTATGTTACTATTTCTGCGGTGAAATGTGTGGATGTTCGGGTTAATGGTCTAAGTAAACTCCATAAAGGCCCTATATCAGGTCAGGTTTTGCCAACATTGAGTTAATTTACAAAAATGGAACTTAAGAGTTTCTGAATTGTGAATAAGGGAATGCAGGTCTGTCTTCATATTATGTAAGGCTCTTTATATTTCAGAAGAAATACAGTGTCAAAGCTATATCCAAAATCCACGGATTCTATAAAAAGGTGGACTTTGAGGTTTGGCTTTGAAATGGTCTCTATGCATAATTTCTTACATATCCATTGCTTTCTACTTGTTCCTTCTTCCAGACGAATCAGAACCTCCAGCTATGAGGTTGCAAACTCCTGTGTTTAAGGAGACCACAGAGATACTATAAACTGGGTAGGTTGGTGTAGACAGCAAGGAATGATGAGGCCCAGGGTGCAGGCAAGCCCTGCAGTGTCCGAAGGAAGCGCCATGCCAGACAGCTCCTGATGTCTGTTGCCAAGTGGGAGAGGGTCCCAGGCCATGCCCTTTATCAGGATAAATCAGGAAAAAAATGTGTATGGAATACTCTCAATTTTTAAATGTTAACAATTCAGCTTTTTCAAACTTTCCATGCAAAACGTATCACTTGCACTGTTTTCACTAGCACTCAAAGGCATTTATTTAGCAAAAGGGGAAAACAACAACAACACAAACTCCATATATACTTCCATCTTCCTCACCCACCCCAAGTTTTTTCTCCCTGCTTTTTAGTGGTGGTTGTCATTTCCACTCTGGCTTTGAGGGCCTCTTACTCACCCTTGACACCCATGGCCAAGTATTTAAATTGTGCATTGGATACAATAACATCACCTCTTCTGCCTAGACCTTGTGTTATTCATGTTATCCCACTAATTCGCTAGTGAGGGCCTCAGCCCTGGGATGCCCTCATGCTCTCCTATTTTCTCCTTTCCTACACTTGTCCGTCTCTCCAAAGAGCCACCCAGATTATGCCTCTGCATATTGTCCTGTCTCCACATTCACATTTTTCAAATTGTAGTGTAATTGACATGTAACAGTATACTAGTTTCAGATGTACAGCATGGTTCAATATTTGTGTATACCGAAAAATAATCACCACAGTGTTGAGTTAACATCTGTTACCATACACAGTTACAAATTTTTTTTCTTATAATTTTTAAGATTTTTCTCTCAACAACTTTTGAATATGCAATACAGTATTATTCACTGTAGTGGCTATAGTATGGGCCTCTCAGATGGCGCTAGTGGTAAAAATCCCATGTTCCAGTATAGGAGACATGAGACGTGGGTTTGGTCCCTGGATTGGGAAGATTCCCCTGGAGGAGGGCATGGCAACCCACTCCAGTATTCTTGCCTGGAGAATCATACATTTCATCCTCATGACTTATTTATTTTATAACTGGAGATTTATACCTTTTGACTGCCTTTCCCATTTTGCCTAATCCTAATCCTCTGCCAGAGGCAACCACTGATCTGTTCTCTGTATCTGTTCATTTCTTTTTCCTTTTTGTAATTCCAGATATAAGTAAGATCAAATGATACTTGCCTTTTTCTGTTAAACATTTCACTTAACAGAGTATCCCCAAAGTCTATCATCCATATTGCTGCAAATGGCAAGAATTCATTTTTTAAGGCTGAATAATATCCCATTTTATATATGTACTACCATCTTCTTTATCCATTCATCTATCAGTGACCGCTTAGGCTGTTTCCATCTCTTGGCTAATATAAATAAAGCTGCAGTAAACTTGTGGGTGCATGTGTCTTTTCAAATTAAAGTTTTTATTTTTTGCATATAAATACCCGGAACTAGAATTGCGGGGTCCTTTTGCTTTTAATTTGGAGGAATGTCTATACTGTTTTCCACAGTGGTTGCACCAATTTACATTTCCACCAGTAGCATACAAGGGTTCCCTTTCTACCAGAATCTTGCCAACCCTTGTTATCTCCTATCTTTTTGATAATAGGAATTCTCTAACAGGTGTGAAGTAACACCTCATTGTGATTTTAACTTGTATTTTAACTTGTATTTTAACTTGTATTTCCCTGATGATTGAGTTTGTTTCATGGACCTGTTAGCCATCTATATGTCTTCTTTGGAAAAATATTTCCTTAGATCTTCTGCCCATTTTTTAATTAAATTTTTTGTTATTGAGTTGCATTAGTTCTTTATATATGTTGGATGTTAACCCCTTAACAGATAAATGATTTGTACATATTGTCTCCATTCAGTAGGCTGTCTTTTTATTTTGTTGATACTGATAAGTTCTTTTGCTGTGCAAAATCCTCATCCGTTTTTAATCTGACCCAACAGAAATAAACCAAACCCCTAAGTAAATCCTGTGGATTTTTTCTGATTTTCTTTTTCTCTTTTTTTTTTGAGTTTAAAAAGTCAAACTGTGGAATTTTTTTTTTTTAGTTAACTTTTATTGGAATATAGTTGATTTCCAGTGCTAGGTTAGTTTCAGGTGTACAGCAGAGTGAATACATATACATACATATACACACACACATTCTTTTTTAGATTCTTTTCCCATATAGATCATTACGGAGTATTGAGTGGAATTCCGTGTGCTGCATAGTAGGTCCTTACTGGTTATCTATTTTATATATGCTGCTGCTGCTAAGTCGCTTCAGTCGTGTCCAACTCTGTGCAACCCCATAGACGGCAGCCCACCAGGCTCCGCTGTCCCTGATTCTGCAGGCAAGAACACTGGAGTGGGTTGCCATTTCCTTCTCCAGTGCATGAAAGTGAAAAGTGAAAGTGAAGTCGCTCAGTCGTGTCCGACTCTTAGCGACCCCATGGACTGCAGCCCACCAGGCACCTCTGTCCATGGGATTTTCCAGGCAAGAGTACTGGAGTGGGGTGCCATAGTAGTGTCTGTATGTCAATCCCAGACTCCCAGTTTATCCCTCACCCCACCTTACCCCTTTCTGTCTAAACCAACTTCATTATTTACAGCTTTTGAAACCTGCTTCTCCCTGGTGTCTGTGTCACGGCATGCCTCGGGTTCCCTCCTTTTCCCCCGTCTCTTCACTCACCATACTCCAGTGTTCTCCCCCCCCCCCCCCCCCCACCCGTACTCACAGCCACCTTGTTCTTTGCTAAAACCTGAACATGACCTCCATCCCGGCCATTCCACCATCTAGACTTTTAGACTTGGCTTCTCTTCCGGTATAAAACCTCAGCTACCAGTTGGGTATCCCACAGGTGACTCAGACTGAGTCCTTCCAGAAGAGAACCTCACACATTCCTTTCTAATGAGCTCCGGATCCTCTTCCTCCTCTCCATTTTCCTGTCCGTGAGTTAAAACCAGTCATCTGTGACCCACCACACTTAGCATTGCAATAGTCACTGACATGAGTAGGGTCCATCTTCCTCATAGTTCCTTTCCATCCACACTGTGAGTGCCTTTCTTACTCTTATTACCACTGTCTGCACTCTTGGGCTCTCACCCCACTAGCCTGTCCTGTGAAGTTGGAGATGATAGTTCCTAAAGCCCAGCAACCACCATATAGTCCACCTGATTTCTCCAGTGGCTTCTCCAAAAATTAATTCTTATTTCCAAGCTGTTAAGACTATCAATAACCCTAACCCAAATGATTTTCAGTCTGACTGACCACGAGTACCATTAGTGCACAGCATACATTTGCTAAACCAGACTATATTTCAAAACTGTCTTATTCCCCTGAAAGGAAATATGCTCTTCCTTGTCTACATTGAAGGTTTGCTTACTGCCCAGAGGCTAAGGTACAGTTGTTACAGTTTGACCAATTCATGGATGGTGCCACCCAATGTAAACTTTTTTTTTTTTAATGTAAAATGTTTTTACCATCTTCGTTTCAACTTCCTTCAACATGTTCTGCCTTGTAGGTACTCCCAGTGATAAAATGGAAGAAGAGGAGTTCATGGCCTCTGAATATATTTAAAACCCTTTTTATTGCACTAATTATTTCCTGAGCAAGTGCTAAATAGCTGTGAAACTTGGCCAAATAAAAATAACCTGTACATCTAAGAGTCAGCAGATTAGTAATAGATTATGAATACACTGAGCTATGGTTGCAGGAAAAGTCAAGGTTAAATTTTCCACTAATAGTTATCAGCAGCATCTGATAGGGCCATGAAAACTAAAAAATAGTTAAAAATGGGACACTTACTGAACCAGGTTTTGCATCAAATATATGTTTCATTCAAAAACCCCAAAATGATTGATCTTATGTTATCTCTTGGAAAATTTTTCTGGCTCTCAGTTTTGCAGTGTAAAACTGCAAAATGCTATTGGTGTGTTATGAGAGACATGCTTGTTTTTTTCCACTGGCTCTCACTAGAAAGATTATCTAAGTCCTTTTTATTTTGTCAACACTCAGGCACAGCAATTTAAGCATTTATTTTGGTTCTTAAGACTGTTCATGATACAATAATACCAAGGAAAGAGCTTTTTACCCACCCTGTTATCACTGAAGACAGATGAAGGTCCATGTACTGCCTAGGAAGTTTGTATCTGGTGGAGGGTAGTGATGCGTCCTAGCACTGGGTTAAGAAAGCATTTAGTGGAATCCATCCTGAGTATCTTGTTCTACTCTGGAGAGAGAATGGAGAAATACTGCCTCCTTTCTCCTCTGAGCTTTTCAGTAAGGTCCAAACCCAGTGATAAAATTTGGAGAAGGTTAATTCATCTTTCCCCATACAATTGGAGTTGGATGACCAGACTTTTTAACGGAACAAGTTCTCTCTTTTTGAAGTGGGCAAATGTATCCTAGCTTTCAAAGTTCAAATTCCAACTCAGGTAATTGGAAATTGCCACATGCTCTCCAGAAGTTATTTTGTTTCTTGAAATATTATAAACGCCATATTCAGATACTTTAGCATCTGCCAACACAACCACTGTGGATTGGGAAGATGTGAGGACTGAGAGAAAACACTAGTATGTTTTCACTTCTCAAGGAAACACTGACACTGGGGTGTATGAGGACTTGCCCATCATGTACTGCTCTCTGTAGAGTTTCCAGGTCTTGATGATGTTAACATTTCAGTGCAAGTTGAGGGCTATAGCCATGGTGCTAGTGGATGACTAAGCTATGGTTAGTTATACAGGTGCTGGAAGCAGGTGTCAGAGAATGTAATAAACAGCTGAGGCTTTTGAAATTGTCCCGTGCCAAGTTTGTATCTCCAGTTTTCTGTACTTAGAGCCGTGTGGCTGAAATAGATGGATCCAGCATTATTCTGCAGAGATAAATTCCAGTATCTCCCACACCCCAAGGATGTGTGGCACACTCTAGCATGCCTGAGGGTTGCTGCATACTTAGGATCAGCAGCTCTTAAATGCCTGCCTGTAACTGAGATTTTTAAGACCTGGCATTTGAAGATTATTCTATGTATCAATAGAAAATGTTTGTTGGCTCAAGATACATCACTGTCTGAATCCCATCTAGGTAGCCAAAATTTTACCACTTTTCTCGATCACATTTTTCTTCAAACATCACCAGGGTAATATGAATAGAGGTAGGCGATTTTGAAACACACTTCAAACGCCTGGTTTTAGACAAGACGTCTTCTCTTACTTTTCAAGCTCATTGATCCTCACTATGACACATCACATCTGGTCGTGTCTTTCCTGTTCTGTTTATGTAACATAGCATGGTGTCAAGTGGAGCTGTATTCTGGCACAATCACCAGCCAAAGAGATCACAAACGTTATTTCTGAAAACTGCAGTAGAAGTGTCAGTGTATTTTAAATTTTGTTCATGAATGTTTTCTTTTCCCCCCCAAAAAAACAGAGGTATTGATTCTAAAAGGTTGTACTTTTAAAATTTACTGTTCAAAGAATTGCTGTGTCGGCAAACTGGAGGGCAAAGAGTTTAGTTGCTCAGGTGAGCAAATATTTATTGAATGGTTACTTTATGCCAGACAGTCTGGTACCATATTCGTTCTGGGCTGCACAGGAGTGAGAGGAACTAAGTTTCAACTTAGTAGACGCTAACCAGTTTCTACTGGTTCAAACACCCAGTTCAGTAAACTGGAATTGTCCGCTGGCCGCTGCAGATACTGATGGCTCCCTAGTCTCTGTCTCTAGCTCTCACTTCTCCCTTCTACCCCAGAATCAGTGTGTCTCCCTATGTTCCAGTGTCTTAAGGGGCTTGCTCCTTACACACCTTACACTAACGTGTCCACTTACGTGTCCAAAAGGTAGAACCAAGATGACCAGGGCCTAGTAGATGGGGAAGCGGGGAACAAGGAGAAATGGGCACAAAGTTTGTGTTTGGAATGATGGAGAAGTTTGGGGAATGGATGTTGGTGATGGTCACAGCGTTGTGACTGTACTGCCAACTTCAACACTTAGACATGACTGCAGTGGTAGATTTTATGTTTGTTTATTTTCCTGCAACACAAACTGTACACATCCAATACCAACCTCAGTTTCCACTCCCCAAACCTATTAATTCCTGCCATCCTCTTTGTCTCAGAAAATGACACCTCTGGTCATTCTTAGGCTCGTGTTAGAAACTTGGTGTCCTCACCATTGATTTTCTTTTTCTCACATGGAACACTGGCTCCATTCTGAAACCCAGGTGGATGGCTTGCCTTCAGATACACCTAGAATCCACTTATCACCCCACCTCAGTTGCTTGATCCACGTCATCCTTTGCCTAGACCACTGTAGCCTTTTAGCGCATCTGTTTTGCTCTTGCACTTCGATAGTTCATTCTCCACGCATAGCTAGATTCTTTTCACATATGTGGCCCATCATGCTATTCTTCTGCCCGCTTGCGCCACTGCTTTCCTATCAGAGCACTGTCAAACTCAGGGTCTTCCTGGCCCCAGAACCACCCGGATGACCTGGCCTCTGGCTGCCTTGCTGACCTCGTCGCCTGTCACTGTTCTGCCACCTTTGCTTCAGCCGCACTGGTCTCCTTGGTGTTCCTAGAACATGCCACGCACGTTCCCGCCTCGAGCCCCTCACTACCCTCTGCCTACAGTACTCTTCCCCATCTGGTGCCGTATCAGCTCAAATATCACCTCCTTGGGGAGCTTCCTGGGCATTGTCTAAAGTAACATCACCTCCAACACCATTTTCTCTCACTCTGCCCTGATTTATCTATGTGTTTTACTTGTTGTCTTTTCCTCTTTCACTGGGATATAAGTTCCATGAGGGCAGGAATTTTTTTTTTTCTCATTTTGTATACTGCCTTATCTCCAGAAGCCTGGGACTTCATGGGTTTTCAGAAAATATTATATGATATGCAGGGCACATAACTATTTTTTTCCTGACTATCATTCTAGTACATTAGTTTGGCTATTACAGAGAACTGAGTTATCAAATAAATTTCCACTTGGGGATTAATTATGTTTTCCTTTTTTCTTACATTAAAACGTTTGACTTTAGGCAAAGGAATTTTAGGACATTAAGTTTTTAAAATATAAAATTTTAAAACATTAGTAAATTTTGTTCAACTTAAGACTTAGATATACATAGGAGCAATTCAAGGCAAATCAATGTAATTCCAAAATACATAGTTGAGTCAGTCATATTGCTTTAGGTTATTTTGCTTAGAAGATTCAGAGATGCAACCAAAGGGCGCTTCTGTCTTACTTTCTAACCTCAGAGTCCAAGGCCTGGACGTCAGGTACGACTGCCTTCAGGTCTTTGAAGGATGCAGTGAGTTTTCATTCTGTTTCTGGACAGTTCTGCCTCCTCTGGTATTGGCTTTATTCCCAGTCAATTCTAGGATTTTGTCTTCCTTGTCTCTGGTAACCTCAAGCGAAAAAGGGCTTCTTCATATCATGAGTCCAGCAAAAGCCCCAGGACTCAGTCAGATGAGACCATTCGGTGGCCACCCTTGAACCAAATATTGGATCCAGGAAGATGGACGATGTTTGTTTGGCAGGCCTGAGTCACATGCCCATTTTGCAGCTAAGAAGAGAGGAGGAATTAAGCCCCACTCAGTCACACTGACCAGGCACCAGAAAGGGCTTGTTTAGAGGGGCACCGGAAGAAATGGATGTGTAAGCGCAGAAACACCTACTATTCACTAGATCAAAAAAAAGAAAAGAGATTGCACTTGGGTCTGTGATGCCAGACATTCCTCTTAAGTATTTTCAGTTGATTGTGAGTGGATTCATGTCTATGTAAAACATGAGAGGGCTTTCCTTAGGACAGGAGAGGTTGCATGTGCATGTCAGACCATGTGTCAGAAAATGGGAGATATTTGAAGCACGGGGGAAGCTAGGGGAATTGGGATGATTCAGCCAATTTCTCAAACCTTTATTGACTCAGACAACGTTTCTCCTTGAATGTTGTTGTTTAATTGCTAAGTCATGTCTGACTCTTTGTGACCCCATGGACTGTAGCCCGCCAGGCTCCTCTGTCCATGAGATTTTCCAGGTAAGAATATTGGAGTGGGTTGCCGTTTCCTTCTCCATCTCCTTAAATGAGGCAATTTCTATTTAATTGAAAAAGTTACTGGATAGTGCAGTATATAATGAAAGTATATATGTAAAAAGTGTATGTAAAAGACACTTGCTCCTTGGAAGGAAAGCTAACTATGACAAAACTAGACTGCATATTAAAAACCAGAGGCAGCATTTTGCTGACAAAGGTCTGTATAGTCAAAGCTATGGATTTTCCAGTAGTTGTGTATAGATGTGAGAGTTGGATTATAAAGAAGGCTGAGTACTAAAGAAATGAAGCTTTCAAATTGTGATGCTAGAGAGACTTTGTAGAGTCCTTTGGACTGCAAGGAGATCAAACCAGTCAATGCTTAAGGAAACTAACCCTGAATATTCATTGGTAGGACTGTTACTGAAGCTCCAATCCTTTGGCCATGTGATGGGAAGAGCTGACTCATTGGAAAAGACCTTGATTCTAGAAAAAATTGAGGGCAAGAGGAAAAGGGGGCAACAGATGATGAGATTGTTAGATAACATCACCAACTCAGTGGACATGAATCTGACCAAACTCCAGGAGATAGTGGAGGACAGAGTCGCAAAGAGCTGGACACGACTTAGTGAAAAACAATAGAAACTTACTTGGTGGTTGTCTCCATCTCTTGACTTGTTTAACCCACATAGAACTCAGCTTCCATTCAGTTTGCCTATTTCCTTTTGCACAAGTTCCAACAACTGGATTTTTCAGCCCTATCAGTGAGCTAGGCCCCCAGTCCACTGGAGACTATACGGTACAATGGTGAGAGCGGTTCTTTGGCCTCAGGAAGACATAATTTTCAGTCCTAACTGTGCCGCTCCTTGTGTTTATGATCTTGGGCAAGTTGTTTAACCTCCTTAAGCCTTAATGTTCTTATCCCTGTCTTAGGTCCTAAGCTTTCAGCACTGCTCTGTGTCCCTCTAATTAAACTTTCTGGCTCTAGCCATATCGTGAATGGTACAGACATACAGTTAGAATGCAGGGTGATTTGGTGGGCAATACAAACCAACTCTGGTGCAGTTAAACAAAAAAGGAATTTGTGGGTCAGGGGTAATCTCAGGGAACTGAAGGAAAAGCTGAACCTGAAAAGCACAGAGTGAGGTCCAGGAGAGAGGTGATAGCCCCTCTAAGGCAATAGAATCAGGATGAACTGGCTCCAGAAACTTCCGTTCATGTGTAATTCCATTCACGTGTCTGGGAAGCATGATTGGTCTAGAGGACTGAGGACACTTCCTAACCACACAGCGGTTGTAGAAAACATCATGTTAATATATTCTACATCATATGATGTGTCCGTTTGTTTGTTTGTCCTTTGACCATTTGTTGAGCACCTAAATTGGGTGCTGGGCTAGAATTTGAGATGGAAAAAAAACCCAGTGCCTGCCCTTGTGCATCTCATATATAGTCCAGCAATGACTGAACAGATAGGATCTTTTGGTTCTAGAATTTAAGGTAGGTCTTTTGTCCCACTAAATCATTGTGCAGAAGAGCAGAGTGCTTCTCCAGAGGGAAACTGAGGACTGTGAGCAGAAGGGGAAGAATGTCTGCTGGCAGGGAAAAGCAACGGCTATTCCACTACACCTAATTAGTGTATTACTCCAGTTTTCAGAGCCTTGGCTTCTTCATCTGTCAGACGGGAATAGTAATGATATGATACTCACAGGGTCATTTTAAAGATTAAGTGGGTTAGCATATGTAATGTTCTGAGAGTAGTACCTAGAACATAAAAAATGGTCTATACGTGTTAACTCATCATCACCATCATCATTACATTGTCATCATCCCAAACTCTTGATCTGCTATGTCTTGGTACACGCTCTTTTCATAATGGGGCCCCCCAAAGTGGGAAATGCCTGTCTGTGCCCCAACCCCCCCAAGCAATAGGACTTTTTGAGTAGTAATAAAAATGAAGAGGAAGAAATTTGGCAACTTCTCCTTCTGTAGTCACATAGCCAGTACTTTTTCTGATTTCCCCTTTGCCTGGGGCTCTGCAGCCTGTAAGTGTTAATTTAAAGGGGACGCTTTAAATGGTGACTTGTGCAGGAGCCTCAGCCTGTGCAGACAGAGTCCTCTGCAGAAGGTTCCAGGCTGGTGGCTTTTTTCCAGCCCTAACCCTGCATATACTCATAACCCAAAACTGACTGAAAGTGATTGAAATGCAAGTTTTTGTTGAGCTGAGA
The DNA here is from genome assembly GCF_016772045.2 of Ovis aries. Lineage (NCBI taxonomy): Eukaryota > Metazoa > Chordata > Mammalia > Artiodactyla > Bovidae > Ovis > Ovis aries. The sequence continues at coordinate 30,062,460 of NC_056072.1, forward strand.
TGCTAAATCCAGGATCAGGAGCATATGGATCACTCCATATTTGTTTTCTGCATATCTGATGTTAGCAATTTAGAACATCACTGGGACGCTCCCTAGAGAATTTCAGTTCTGTAAATGAAACAATTATTTTGGCAGTTTGGGAAAGATATATTCATAACTTTCATGGTATTTAAAGGGGAAATACACCTTCCCCGAGTCCCTTTTTCCCTTGCCAGATACGAAGAATGAAATCAGAATGCAGAGGGAATAGATGGCATAAATAGAAAAATTGACAGTGCGCTGCATTCACAGTTGGATTTCTAGGATTGACAGTGAGACAGGAAGTGAAAGGGTTTCTCCATATCTGGGCACAGGAAAGTTGTAGAGAACACCATGCCTGGGGCATTATGTTCATTCATTCATTCAAACATCACTTGTCTTAGAAGCACCTCCTATGTGCTTTTGGTAACGTCTTAGATTAAGATGACTAGTGCTTGCCCTTGGTAGTATGTTCACAGTTTCTAATATTGTGTAGTAGGATTCTTTGGTTGCAAGTAACAGAAAGCAACTTAAAACAGGCTTGAGTGAAAGAGAGAAAATTGTAATGATGACCTGGTGTCTTGTGGAATCCAAACCAAGGTACTCCTTGAGCTTTCAGTAGGACCTGGACCCAGGAATTGAAAGCTGCATGACCTAGGCAGTCTGTGTCCTGTCTCTGTCCCTCATCTTGCATATTTGGTCAGTTTTTCCAGGCTTCCTGGTCTTCCATTTTTCCCCATCCGCATAGTAGAAGATGCCTTTCCCACAGTTTCTGAGTCATTAGATTGCTCCACATTTGAGAGGTCATCCCAGAAGGAAGAAAATCTCTCTATCCCAAGGCTAACTGGGAGGGAAACCGATTGGCTTAGTTTGGCCAGGTGTTTACTACAGGTCCAGTCAGCTGTGGCCAGGGAGTGGGGTTATATACAACCCCACACTCAAAGCGTGGTCCCCAGATCAGCCGCACCAGCACCATTACGGGTATCATTACACCACCTCCTTAGAAACGTGGACTCCGAGACTACCTCAGACCTGCTGAATCTCCTTGTTTGCAAGATCCCCAGGTGCCTGGATGCATGTTGAGCTTTGAGAAGCTTTGCTGTCAAACCTACATGGCTGTCCACGGTTTCTGTGTAGGAGGTGGGCAGATAAGGAAGGTTGCCATGAGCCGAGCAGACAGCCCAGAACATTTCTATGACAAATAACATGAAAATGCTCAGTTCTGGGGGCTACATCCTGAAACGTTAGCTCTTAAGAGTATCTATAGAGGAGAGTGACTTACAAATTTATCTTGATATAGGTAAAATCTTCCATGTCTCTGTGATGTTTCTCAATAATTGCTTGATGTTTTCTTGCCTCCTCTGGGACTGTGACAGACTCCTCAGAGGGTGTGTCTATTCTCAGATGAAGTCTGGACAGTTCACGCTCCCCAAGCTGGCAGATGGGGTTGGTTGGTGAATATGTTGCTGACAAGGTCCAAGTATGGGAATCCCATGGCACACTCCCAAGGTCCAAGTATGGGAATCACACTGGCACACAGTCATCATCTGTAATGATGATTGATTGTGATCTTGTAGGAAATGCCCTCGGACACGGGCTGGGAAGACCTGAAGTGTCCCCAAGCGGTAGCAGGCGAGGAAAGGAGGGCAAGCTTTGACTGTGAGTCTTAGAGCACTAATGTAGAAGAAGACTGTGCCCATCTTCATGAGAGTCTGTCTTTCCCTGGTGTTGTTTGCACTTCAGCAGAGACCCTTTGTCATGGATCATTGAGTATGAACCTTGTGGCCACTTTTCGTCTTAGCTTCTCATTTGTGTTTAGGACCATCTTGTATTTTTTTTCCTGTCCCCGAGGCACACAGTAGATGCTCTTTTCATGCTTGAGAAGGCTCAGAGGATTTCATCTTGAATGAAAATGGACACTAACAATGGTCCCTTTGCCATGACTTTTCAAAAGCCTTCTATTTGTGATCAACCAGGCTTCTCCAACTGCTTTCACTGGTGATTGAGACAAGCTTTGGGTGCTGAGCACCCTGAGCTCGGGACATTGGAGGAGAATCAAAGGAATAGATCTAACTTCACTCCCTGTTTATATCCATACTTTGTGTCCATCTCAGAGTTGTCTGCTCACCTTAAAATACGTTAGAACAACAGTCCATGTATGTATACAAGCATATGAACACGGGGATTACATGTTTAGAATTTCTTTTCTGATAAGGATGTATGGTCAGAAGATCTGGAGACCCATAGTTTAGGGCTATAGTTGAAAAGAAATTTAAAGGCAGTGTAGAACCTTTTTTACTTAAACCCATGTATGAAGTTTGCCACATGCCAGGCACTGTTCTGAGTGTGCTACAGATATTAATGTATTTGAGGCTTGCTAACCAGTCCATGAGGGTAGGTCCTGTTTGGAATCTTATTTGTGGAAACTGAAGCCCAGAGAGGCTCTGGCACCCAGCAAGAAAGTGGAAGCTGGAAAACACACCCAGGCGGGCCAGCTCCAGGGCTCAGGCCCTCACACGCTAACTCGGCTGTTCCTTCAAACAAGCTCCGGTGCGGAGCCAAATGCACAAAGAAAAGTAAAGAAGCAGAGTGGAGAGTGAGGAAGAGCTTCTCGGTTGGGGGGCACTCGGCCCTTTCCTTCCTGCTCGCCTCAGCTCTTTTCCCCCTTCTCCCTGAGGTGCAGAGTGCCCCAGGGACATGGTTTGGGAAGCGACCTAATCCAGCCTGTTAATTTTGTCCAGTGGTCGCGTTTTACCCTAGGTCAACCAGCTTCCTAGTGGCCACACAGGGAGAATCGCACTTCTAATTCAGGCCTCTTTCTGCCTTCCTAGATTAGACAGGTAGGGCCTGTGCCTTCATGAAAGCTCCCTTCCCACCACCTCATGTTTAGAAAAGCACATTTCACATGTCCTTACTGTGTTATAGTTCTTCCCTTCTTTATCCTTGTTGAGTGTTGCATAATTTACCTTCCAGGTAATTCTTTTTGCTCATTTCACTGATTTTACCAGGTTTCAGTCTTGAGCTTATTTCAGGCAGCTACAGTTTGAAGAGGACAGAGTGGACTGTCGTGAGACACGGTTGTGATGCTTTAGGTCCACTCGGGCTGAACTGGCCTGTAGCAGCTGCTCCTGCTGACACAATGGGGCTGGGAATGCCGCAGTGCATATCTGATGATGGTCTCCCCTGTGGCAGTGCCGGGGCAGCCCAGGACCTGTTGGACTTGACTGCACACACTGTGACGGCCCACTTAAAAAAATTATTTGCGATTTGCACTCGGCTATCAATGGAGATTGAGCGTATTGATCCCAACTGATTGCCGAGGACCGAAATAAAGTGAAAGGGTAATTGACTGCCGTGTCCCCCATCGATCGAGCGCCACAGTTCATCACCACTGAAATTATTTTCAAGTACTTTGGTTTATCATTCCTAATAAATACAGAAATTGAGTAATCAAAATGACTTACATTCACATCGAACCGAAAGCTTTTAAGGAAGTGTCTATGTTTAAGTGAGTCCATATTCTACGGTGGTTTTCCAGTCAAGCCCCCAGGGTCCATTCTGACAGTGCTGGGATAAAGCTGGGCTCAAGAAAAAAAATGAAGCATCATCTCTCAGAAGCAGGAATCCCTGCCACTGGCACTTTTCCAGCGATGTCATGGTAGTAGCAGCCCCTGCGATTTTAAGGAGTCCTCCTCCATGTAGTCATACTGTCCATCTCATCCATCAAACAAATATTTTCTTCAAGGGAGCAAGATTTCTTATTTATTTCACTCTCCCAGCACCATTCATAAAAGCACCACGGTGGTTTACATGTTTATAGTGATGTTAGCAGTTATGTTATTAAATCAAAGTAATCATTAACCACGTTCATATAGTTTATGTGGCATTTGACCCTTTAGTACTTTAGAATATCAAACATCCTGTTAAGCAGGTGTCTGAAGAATTGGACTGAGAGGCTAGTGCTTGCTTTGGGCACCAAGTTTCTGTAGCACAATCGCATCCAAAAGAGGCACAGCCATAGGTGTGACTAAAACACACTGTAAAATGCAAAATCTCACAATAAAAATGGAAGGACTTATGGAGAAAGTGGGGTGAGGAACGTAACACAAAACATTGTCAATGACACATTGAAAAAACAGAACGTAGTAAAAACAGCCCAGTTTCACATATGTTCACTGATTAAGATTATATAAGTACCAAGCTATATGCTGCATTTTACCTTGGAAAAGACCTGGAGTTTGCTTGAGGAGGTGGCGTCCACAAGCAGTGGGTGGCTGCCTGTGAGTTACGGTAAGTGGTGGCAGGCAGGTATTCTAAAATTGGATGGAAATTTGTAGCACCAGATGTGAATGCATGTGGTGCGTAATCCATATGGTGAACTGGAGTAGCTGGCTGATGTTGAACGCTGTGCATGTGTGAGCATCTTGTGTATTCCCACGCCACTCAGTTCAGCTGGGTACAGTTTTCTGGATTCACCTCGTATTCCTTACCGACGTTAAGTAGCGACAGTATTTGTATTATGCTCAGATCACTTCTCAGTGTATCAATCATGTTGGAAGAAATTCATATTTTCAAAATAAGCATAACTTATTTTGTGTAAACTATATACAAATTAGTAATGCATGTATAATACATACTGTATATAAGTATATACATACTGTATATATAATAATGTAAGTAGTAGAACTGCCTATATAATAGAAACCACAAATATGAGCCATATAGATGATGTTAAATTTCCTAATAGCCACATTTTAAAATGTAATAAGTACCTGCTTCCTCTTTAGGTGAAATTAATTTTTATAAGATCTTTTATTCTAGTATGCTCTGCATATTATTTCAGCATGCTGCTGCTGCTGCTGCTGCTAAGTCACTTCAGTAGTGGCTGACTCTGTGTGACCCCAGAGACAGCAGCCCACAGGCTGCCCTGTCCCTGGGATTCTCCGGGCAAGAACACTGGAATGGGTTGCCATTTCCTTCTCCAGTGCATGAAAGTGAAAAGTGAAAGTGAAGTCGCTTAGTCGCGTCCCACTCCTTGAGACGCCATGGACTGCAGCCCACCAGGCTCCTCCGTCCATGGGATTCTCCAGGCAAGAGTACTGGAGCGGGGTGCCATTGCCTTCTCCAATTTCAGCATGCAGTCAGTATTAAAAAAGCTAATGAGATATGTTGTCTTCTTTTTTATACTAAGTCTTTGAAATTGTGTATGTCTTTAACACTTACAAAACCATCTCAATTCAGACCAGTCACATTTCAAGAGGTCCATAACCACATGTAGCTTGTGGCTACCGTATAGTGAAAGTATTGAGTATAAAATTATTGGATAGCATCACTATAGAGAATAAGTAGAATTTGCAGTGTAAAGTAGAAATTCATTGTAGGATGTAGGATCTCCCTCTTTAAAAAAAAAAATTATTGAAGTATAGTTGAGTTACAACGTCAACTTCTATGCAGCAGAGTGATTCAATGACACATGTATATGCATTCTTTTTCATCTTCTTTTTCATTATGGTTTATCATAGGATATTGAATATTATTCCCTTTGGTGTACAGTGAGACCTTGTTACTTATAGGATCTCCCTCTTTCTGTTGACCAAAGCTAAAGATCAGGCGCATAGTTTAAGATATATAAGCATATATATTTACTTAAGAGAAATTGAGACTGTGTTTAGAAAGCAGATCTCTGTGTGTAACCCTTACAAATCCACTTCATTTATAGCTCACTGTGTTTTGAGTGTGTGCTGAACAAATGTTTTAATGTTTTCTTTATTAAAAAAAATAAAAACATAAAATTGCTGTCTTAACCAGTTTGGGTTAAAATGTGGTAAAACACACGCACACACAAAATTACCATTTTAATTGTGTTTAAGTAAATAATTCAAGTGTTAAGTATATTCACATTGTTCTGAAACAGATCTCCAAAAGTTCTTCATCTTGTGAATCTGAAAGTCTGTACCATTTTTCTCCTTTCCCCAGTCCTTGGTAACCACCACTGTACTTGCTATTTCTAGGAATTTGACTCTTTTAGATACTGCATGTAAGTGGAATCACGCAGTGTGTTTGTACCTGGCATATTTCATTTAGAATAATGTCCTGAAGGTTCATCACCCATATTGTAGCATATGTCAGAATTCCTTCCTTTTAAAGACTGAATAGTATTCCAGTGTGTGTGTGTGTGTGTGTGTGTGTGTGTGTGTGTGTGTGTGTGTGTGTTTGTGTGTATCAGTTTGTTTATTCATTCATTGATGGGCATGTCTCTGATTACTGATAACTGAGCATCTTTTCAATGCATGTTGGCCATTTGTATGTCATCTTTGGAGAAAAGATGGGTTCTTTGCCCATTTTTTAAAGTGAATTATCTGATTTTTTTATTGTTAAGTTTTAGAAGTTCTTTTAATATTCTGGATATTAATCCCTTATTCTGGATATTAACCCAAATATTTTTTAACAGGAAAATATTTTTCCCATTCTGTAGGTTGCTTTTCACTCTGTTGATTGTATCCTTTGATGCACAAAAGTTTTTAAGTTTGATATAATCTTCCCTATTTTTGCTTTTGTTACCTGTGTTTTTGGTATAATACCCAAGAAATCATTGCCAAGTCCAGTGCCATGAAGATTTTCCCCTATGTTTTCTTCTAGGAATTGTATAGTTTTAGGTCTTATAGTTAGGTCTTTAATCTGTTTGGGGTTAATTTTTATGAATAGTGTAAGATAAGGATCCAGCGTCATCCCTTTACATGTGATATCAGTTTTCTCAATCCATTTGTTGAAGAAACAGTTCTTTCTTCACTGAGTTGTCTTGGCACCCTTGCCGAAGTTGATGGAATGGTTCACTTTTGACAAGTCATTTATTAAAAAGTGTCAAAGCACGGTCTTGGATGGTCATGCAAATGTCACTTGCATTTGTGAATTTCTTCAGGTCGGGAGCCAGCCCTAGAAATCTATTGCAATTGCTTAATTGTCATGTGTTTGGCTTGTAGTAAGTACTCAATAAATGTTTCCTGAGTTGAGTTTAACTCATTTGTCAAGTTGTCATCTGTGGTAGCGTGTAAATTCTTGAATGGCAATATTAAAGGACTGAAATGCTAGATTAGAATTTTCTCCACTTTGCCTTATGTTTCTGACCCACCCATTCATTCATTCAGCAAACATTGACAACCTACACCTTGTCTCTCACCACCTGCATTCCCATACTCCATAGCTTGACCAGACTCAGTGTTTCAGTTTCCTGCACATAGCATGCTCTTTCCTCCCTAGCCTTTGCTCATGAACATCTATATCTGGTTAATTCCTATTCCCCCACTCTGGCCTCAGCCTACACATTTTTCCCTAGCCCTCTCTAGGTCTGAGTTCCCAGTCTCTCAGCTGCACCAATGGCAGGCTCCACCATCAAGGCCCTGTGCTATCATTACTACTGAATTTGCTGCCTGTGTATTTGCTTATGAGCTCTGCAAGGGTATAGATCATACTTTTTGTACTTGTCTGCAGCTTGCACACTTTCGCAGGGAGAGTTGAAGATCCTGAAAGTGTTACGGGCAAGCTATGATGGGTCTCAGGACGAACCCTGAGGGAAGATGGGTCAGATTACAAGAACCTATGTGCTTCAGTGCTTGCAGGTTCCAAAATAATCCTCATTCAGCAGGGAATTTTTTAAAATCTAAACATAACATGTTACACCCTCACTGAAATCCTTTCAGTGGCTGTTAGAATAAAATCTAAAGTCCGAAGCATCACACAGAAGGCCTTCCCTATCCTTTCTCTCCTCTGACCTCCTTCCCTGTTCTTGGACCTGCAAGCTCTATCCCTTCTCCAGGTCACGGCCTGTGCTGTTCCTTCTGCTGACAGTACCTTCCTCCATCCCCCAAGTCTTCCTGTATTTGGTTTATTCTCCGCATTCCAGCTCCCACATTACTTCCTTCCGTGCCCACTTCACTGAGTATGGCCTTTCTCCATTTCTTTATCTCATCATCCGCCTTTATTTCTTTCATAAAACTCCTCTCTGCAGGTGATATGTTGCTTTATTTGTCTCTCTTTCTGTCTCTCTTTCCCATTAGAGTTAAAGCTCTTGAAGGCTGGGCCCTAACTGACTTGTTCACAGCTGCATCCCAAGCCCCTGGAGCTTTAGGTTCTTGGTGGTAATTTTGAGTGAATGAATAAGGTTGTATTTGGTATATTTGGGAATGGGGGGAAAGGGTCAGTTAGACATGTATAAGAGAGAGTATAAAATCCTGCTTAGGATCAGTAGTCATTTTGTCTGAGTTTGGCTGTCCCCATAAACAGGCCCTGATGTGAGGATTCCTATACGAGTAGTTTATCTGGGAGATGATACTAGGAACCACTGGCAAGGTAGTGGGGAAGTGAGTCAGGTTAGGGACGTCAGCCAGTTATCAAGGGTGTTGCCATGGTAGTAACTGGAGCTTCCTTGGGTGGAACACGTGTCTCTGTGTGATCCAGGGGGCTGAAGGCTGTGCCCTAGGGGACTTAATTTCTGGCACTTTGGCCCATGGGGAAGAGTGGGCTTCAGGTGTGCCACACCAGGTAAGGCCCCCCCAAAATATGAACTGGACACCATTAGCACCTTTGCATGTATCTGTCACGAAACAGGGCCCATGAAAGGGGATCATCCAGATGGCATATAATGTATCAAGTTTGGGGAATTTGCAGGCATTACCTACAGAGTGTCCAGATGAAGATAGCCAATGGGCAGTTGCAAGTAGTTGCATAGAGCTCTGAGGAAAGGTCGTGACTGTAGGGTGTGTTTGACAGTTGTTGGCAGGTGAGGGCATGCTTGGGCCATGGGGTTGGGTCAGGTGGTCCTTATTTACTCGGCCATGTGGCAATATTTGTCTTCACTGATCTTTTTTTTTTGTCTTGAGGTGATCTTTTCATGCATCCTTGATGACATTGTCATACTCTTCTTTCCCTTCTGCCTTTGTAGCATCTGACAGATAATTTATAGAGTGGATGGGAAGAAGGTTGTGGAGAGGCAGGGGGAAGAAGCTGCCCCAGAGGCGTAGGAGAAGCAATTCGGGATGTATATGAGAGTGAAGGAAGCAAATGTGGAGCTACAAGCAATGGAGGGAAATGATCAATTCAAGTCCTGCATGAAATCAAGAATTTGGATTCTGAGGTTCTCTTTATTTGATTAACAAATCTTTCCTGTTACATTTCAGAATTTAAAGATGTTGAAGAGAGGGAGGGCCGCATCTTCCTGTTGGGCGGGACCTGGGAATGCAAGATGAGTAGTGTTAGAGACCAGTTGTGTCTTTAGCTGTTGCCAAATATCAAGTAGTAACAAAATGTTGGTGGCAGTTAAAGAAGGGCATCTGTTTAGCTCCCATGTCCGCATGATAGCTCAGGGTTAGGTGACCAAGATTGGAGCTGGCTGGGTGGGTGCCCTACTGCTGCTGGGATTCTTTGGGCTACTAGCTTGGGAAATACCAGAGCACAAGGGAACATGCCCAGCCTCATCAAAGCTTTTGAGCCTTTGGTCGTGTCATACCTATTAACATCCCTTTGGCCAAAGCAAGTCACATGGCCAAGCCCAAAGTCAGGAGGTCCCCACTCTGTCCATGATAGGGGTAGGAAGTGGGTATTTCTGAATGATATTCTGATCTACCACATAAGAAGAAGGGTCAGAGAAAAAAAAAAGAAGCCAAGGGAGCCCACAGCTAACTTCTTTCCTGAGCTACACAGCATTATTTTTCTTATACTCTTGATATTCCAAGCCCTAGAAAGGGTACCATTGATTTGCTTAGGGTTAGCAGTGTGAGTGGATTAGACAGAACTAACTACAAGGCTTGGCTGCTTCCTCTTCAGAAGAATGCAGATAGGGACGTCAGACAGTTATGGGAAGACCCTCCTCACAGCGGACTTTAGCTTTGAATCCCAACTTTTGCATGCCAGCATCATGGGTGTAACTTGAGAGGCCTTGCAACTTCTGAGTACAGTCTCTCTCTCTCCACATGGCTGAGAGCTGATAGAGAAGGTATTGGCAAGGTGAAGAAATAGGGAGAATTGATGATTCGGAATAGTTGTTATCTCCTCTTTTTGTCACAAGCACTCACAATTCTTTATCTTCTAAATCTTAAGTTTATTAACCAGCCTGAGGCAAGGAGATAAAAATATGCTGATACAATTACAAGGGGGTGAGCTCATAATTATCATCAAAGAGTACAATTAAAAACACTTTATTTAAATATTTATCTTAGAGAATTTCGGCTTGTGAGTTTACAGTGCTTCTAGGGAGCATGGCAGTTTGAGAGACAATGACCTCTTCCTTCTGGTTCTTTTGATGACTGTCAGAGCCTGGAAGTTTTCTTTCTGGAATCTATTTTCCCCAGCAGTGCCAGGCACATGGTAATGACTCGATAACGTTTTCATGGAGTGAATAAACTGTAAAATTGGAACAGAACCGTCCATGGATATAGTAAGGATATGAATGAAATGACATTTAAAAGATTTTTTAGCCTTAAAGGTAAAAAATTCTGAATTCTTCCTGCTTTGAGTGGGATATAAATTCAAGAGTATGTGATTTTGTACAATGTAGGGATTGTAAATATCCCCAAATTATATAAATAAGCTTTTTCTTACCCCTTGCAACCTCAGGTAAAGGATTTTATGGGCTCTTCCAAATAGAGCATGTTTTATGCACAAAGGGTTTTGTTTTTTGCAGTGTATATTTTTTTATTGACAGCTTTGATGATGCAGGGCTGATTCCTGTGTTAAGAGTGTCAGTTACTTGGTTAATTACACTTATCACCCAGGATCCTTTGTCTCTTCATAGCCACTGAGTAGTTGGAATTTTTGTGTGTTACTTGTGTATTTCTCTCACCGCAGTGAATATGGTTTTTATACTTATGTGAAACTGCTAATGTATTGCTTGGTAGATCATGAGCAATGGGCTTCTGACAGCTCTGTTCATTAGTCAGTGTGGGGTAAAAAATAAAAGAGACCACATTGATATAGAAACAGAGTGTGAGCCAGCAATTACCATCAGACAGCACAATTGAAGCCACATTTTATTTAAATATTTATCTTGTGAATTGATTCATACAAAACAAGAAGCCGTTTTTTTATTTATGAATGGCTTCGCCGCTGAAATTTGAAGAGCGAGATCGCTATTTGAGTTGGGTTTGATGCAGTCCATGGCTTAGTGTACAGAGAGCTAAATAATGCCAAATTATTCATTGTGATGTATCATTAAGATTGCTATGTGTGAATGTGTAGAAAGATGATAACGCCGTGCAGCTGTTCACTTTGGAATCCCAACTTTGCATAGTAAGGAGGAAAAAAAAGCTGATACATAACTTTTTAGTACCAATAATAATAGCAAATATCCAGAGATGCTAACCATGGGCCAATTGTGTTTTATATATTAACCTGTGAGGTGAGTACTGTTACCACTTTACAGGTGAGGAGGCAGGGGTACAGTGAGATGAAAGGATTTAGCCAAGTTCACACCAGAGTGTGGGACAGGACTTCTGGGAGTCCTTGGCAAAGACCTCTCTCCTTACTGGTCCTGCTTCGTGTTTGGTAGCTCTTGATGGAGATAGATGACCTCAGCTTATACATCAATGGGGACGAATCCATGTTCTCTGGCTTTCAAGGACCTCCAGTAATGGCAATTGCAAAAATCTTCCAGCTAGCTGGCATCCATTTCATTAGCCTATTTAGAAAGATCAAGTCAGGAGAACTCTGATGTGGGCACTCACCACACATCTCTCTTTATATCACCAAACAGGATTGTTGGACCTTCCCTCCCCTCCTGGTACTCCATCCACAAGGGAAGACCTTCCACTCATGTCTGACAACCAGGTCGTAGACCAGCGCTCATTTGCCAGTTACATTATATAGGAATTTACCTTACTGTAGATAAAGGAGCTCCAAGCATCAGTTTGTGTGACTACTTAGGACCCGTGGGAGACACCTAAAACAAAATCTTAAAAATAAATATTGGCCTGTGGAAGGGACCATGAAAAAAAAGTCACTAACTGTAGATATTGTTTAGAAGATGAAAGATGAAGGAAAAGGAGCAAAAAGAGATAAACTTGTTGTAAATAAAGTTATAAATAAGGAAAACAAAAGAAAGATCCACTTTTCTATTGCGTATATTGGGAGGAGATCTATAGACTAATGGGGTTTAAACACTTTTTGCTATTTAAAGAAGTCCTGCCGGAACGGAGTGGAGTATGGATGTGGCATCACTTCATTCCAAGGACTGGTTGAAATATCCATTTTGCTAAGTATACCCAGATGTGTTAAAATCTGAACACTGACTCATAGTAACCAAACTCGCAAGAGATGGCTATAAAGCTGGAATATAATCCGTTGATGATGCTCTCTTTGTCACTACAGAAACTGTCACATTCTCATGCTCACTGAGCTCTGTACTGTCTCCCTATGGACAGAGCTTCATGGAGAGCAGTATTATGGATTAGAAAGTTGCTTCCTTAAACATGGTCATAGGAAGGAAAATTAGTCTTGTGACCTCAAAGGATGGTGTGTTAGTTGAGACTGTCTCCAAGGCAAATTATTAGAAATCAAACTTCATTTGGCTTAAGCAAAAACTACCTTATTTGCTCCTGGGACGAGGAAGTTGAAGGGTTCTGACACAGCTGGATCTGGGAGTTTGAACAGTGTCAGCTAGATTCTGCTTCTCTGTCATTTAGCATGCAGTTGGGCTGTAGGCTTTATGATGGTATGGAGTCATGTCTCTTAAAAAGGCTTGTCCCTTGGCCATTGCTCGGTGAGGATTTGTTGAATATCCAGAAAACAAGTTCTTGATCCAAGACACTTTCTTCCCAGGAAGTTCTGGAAAGTAACTTAAATTTTGTCCCTCTGTAGAAACACTGTAGAGTTTGTTCAACCTTTTTGATCCTAAGAATCACTTTAAAAGATCCATTCCAGTGGATTTGGTCAGAGTCAGTAACCTGTGCTTTTAACCAAAGGGGCAGGGATTTCTATGTTTAGGAGGGGAGAGCCACCGACGTGGGTCGACACTGATCAAATTTTAATGTGCGTAAGAATGGTGTGGGTGGGCATCTTGTTAAAACACAGGTTCATTACTTAAAAAACAGAGACTGACGGAGAATGAGCGTAACGGTTGCCAGTGGAGAAGGGGTAGTTAGGGAGTTTGGGGTGGCCATGTACACGCTGCTGTATTTAAAATAGAAAACCAACAGGGACCTACTGTATATCACATGGAACTCTGCTCAGTGTTACGTGGCAGCCTGGATGGGAGGGGAGTTCGGAGGAGAATGGATACCTGTATATGCATGGCTGAGTCCCTTTGCTGTTCACTTGAAACTATGACAACATTGTTAATCGACTATACCCCAATACAAAATAAAAAGTTTTTAAAAGTCAATGTTAATTGAAAAAAATTTTTGAGTGACTTGTTCTACAGTAAAAAGAAATGGAAGTTACCTAACAACAACAGATGGTGACTGCAGCCATGAAATTAAAAGACACTTACTCCTTGGAAGAAAAGTTATGACCAACCTAGATAGCATATTCAAAAGCAGAGACATTACTTTGCCAACAAAGGTCCGTCTAGTCAAGGCTATGGTTTTTCCAGTAGTCATGGATGGATGTGAGAGTTGGACTGTGAAGAAAGCTGAGTGCTGAAGAATTGATGCTTTTGAACTGTGGTGTTGGAGAAGACTCTTGAGAGTCCCTTGGACTGCAAGGAGATCCAACCAGTCCATTCTAGAGGTGATCAGTCCTGGGATTTCTTTGGAAGGAATGATGCTGAAGCTGAAACTCCAGTACTTTGGCCACCTCATGCGAAGAGTTAACTCATTGGAAAAGACTCTGATGCTGGGAGGGATTGGGGGCAGGGGGAGAAGGGGATGACAAAGGATGGGATGGCTGGATGGCATCATGGACTCGATGGATGTGAGTCTGAGTGAACTCCGGGAGTTGGTGATGGACAGGGAGGCCTGGCGTGCTGCGATTCATGGCCTCGCAAAGAGCTGGACACGACTGAGAGACTGAACTGAACTGAACAGCAACAGAAAACACAGATTCATATGTGGTAAGTCTGAGATAGGGCAGAAATCCTGCATTTCTAATAGGCCCCTGGGTGATATGAGTGCTGCTGGTCTGGGGGACACACATTGGAAACCGTTGATCTGCAGATCATTGGTTCTCAACAGGAGTCCGTTTTGCACACCAGGGGGCATTAGGCAGTGTCTGGAGACTTTTTTGATGATCACAACAGAGGGAGACACTCCGTTGGCACCTAGTGGGTAGAGCCCAACAGTGCTGCTGAAGATCCTACTATGTGCAGCACAGCCCCCAGCCATAGAATTATCCAGTCCCAAATGTGACACGGCTGCTGTTGAGGAAGGCTGCTGAGGAGTGTCTCCTCTGTGTAGCACATTGCTGTACTTGGTTAGCTATACTTGCTATATTTGGTTAGTAAGCATTATTTACTGCCTCCACAGTCTAGTCTGGTCCCCTCAGGGTTCCCTGATGATTCTTTGTTTGGATTTTAACTATTGTTGAAGTGCTTGAATCACACACTGGCCCTGAGAACAATAGCCAATGTGATTGCTCCTTGAGACCATTTCTGTGCCAGGCGTTGCTCAAGGCATATCATGCACAGAGTGTAAGGTACATTTGACCCTTGAACAATACAAGTTTGAACTCTGGGTGTCCACTTGTATGCAGATTTTTTCAGTAAAACATACTACAGCACTGTACAATCCAAGGTTGGTTGAATCCCCGGATGTGGAACCACAGATGGAGAGGGTCAACTGTAAAGTTATACATGGTTTTTCAATTGCATGGGTGGGTCGAGGCCTCTACCCCCCACATTGTTCAAGGGTCAACTGTAGATAATATTATTATCCCATTTTCTTAATGTAAAGTCTGAAGCTCTGAGAGGTTAAGCAGCTTTCTTGGATTATTTCTGCAGCTGACCCAAACTAAAAACAAACAAACAAACAAACCAGTCACAATAATTGTAAAATCATTGGTTAGTACATAAATAGCGTGTGAATGTAGTACAAGTCAGAAAAACACACAAAAGCACACCCAGAAAAAGAAATCTGTTACGCCTCGGTGCCAGCCATGCCTCTTTCCCAGAGGTAGGCTGTTCTCAGTTTCTTGGGTGTCCTTTCAGAAAGAGTCTCTGTATTAGAAGATAGATAGATATTAATAATTTACACAGAATGATAGGCTACTGTATTAGTTTCCTAGGGCTGTCATACCAAATCACTTCAGACTGGGTGGCTTGAAACAACAGAAATTTATGGTCTCATAGCCCAGAAGCTGGGAGTCCAGTTGTTGGTAGAATAAGTTTTGCTGAAGGTTCTGAGGGAGCATGTTCACACCTCTCCACTAGCTTCTGTGGCTGCATCACTCCAATCTTTGCTCCCATCTTCATGTGCCCTTCTGCGTCTGTATCCGCATTTCTCTCTTCTTATAAAAACACCAGTGTCTTGATTTGAGCCTACCCTAATCCAGTAGGACCTCATTTTCTACAAATAAAGTCATATTCCAAGGTACCAGGGATAAGGACTTCAGATGTTTTTGAGGGGCACACAGTGCAGCTGTCAACAGCTGACAAGTTTTGCTTGTATCTTGCTTTTTTCATTTAATGTGTTGGGTATTGGTCCATGTCTGTAGCTAAAGAGTTGCCCTTTCAGTGGCCATATCAGATTCCACTGTATGAGCATACCATAATCATTTAATAAGTTCTCTGTTAGTGGATGTTTAGGTTTGACAAATCTATTTGGTACTCATTATTATTTCTTTCCCTCCATTTTTAGAGCATAACCAACCAAATGGGAAAATAAACTACTCCCCATACATTCATATGTCTCGATTTCTCAGCCAGGAATGACCAATAAAAACCTATTCTAGAAAGTCCAGAAATCTCTTTTGTTTCCTAGCATGGAGGAGCACAGTTTCACAAACTCTTGTTGAGTGATGACTGTTACAGTTCACAATGTTTGCTGGACATCACCAGCACCATTTGGGGAGCTGCTAAAAATACAGATTGTGCATTGCAGGCAGATTCTTCACTGTCTGAGCCATCAGGGAAGCCCACAGATTGTGGGGCCCCACACCAAACCATCTCCCAAGGAGGTAAGGCCCTGGGAGGCATATTATTAAGAAACTACCCTGTGGTTCTAGCAGATAATTCAGATAGGGAGCCCCCAAACTGTGTGCCTTTAATTGTGTCTTGTACTGGGAAGCTGGTGATAAATATAGTTCAGTCCTTGACCTCAAGGAGCCTGTGGTTTCTTAAGGAAAACGGAACCTTGGACAGATTGTTAGGATCTAAGAAAACACAAGGAGCCATCAGCACAGCCCAGGTGTAGAGGCTGGATGGGCTGCAAGGGAGGGAGCTGATGCCTTCGCTGAAAGTTGTAAGGTAACAATGGGCTAAGAAGAAGAAGGGCGACCTGGGCAGAAGACACAGTTGAAGCACAGGCACAGTGCAGAACCACGTTTATGTGTGGGGAGAACCTTCAGTTTGTGGGTGTCATGAACTGCAGCGCAGGAGGTGGGAAGGAAGGATGTGGGTGCAGGGAAGGCAGCCAGTGTTACATCACACTGGCCTTCTGTATCCCTCCTGGTCTACTCGTGCCTAGAATGCAGCAGCAAGCTGATACACGATTGGTCCCTAAGGTCCCCTCAGGCAAACTTGCTCACGCAGGAGGGTGAGCCCAGAGGTCTGAGGAGACTGATAAAGTGTGTCTCAGTCATGCTCTTGACAGCCTGAGCCCTGGGGTGGAGATGGTGACAGGGAAGACCAGAACCAGCAAACGTTGGGTTGCCATCAATAAGAGCAAAGGAGTGAATGGGGGAACAGCATCCCTTACAATCCCTTCCTTGTATTTTAAGGAAACTGGTGATGCAGAAATTGGTAAGAGGCTGGGGGGAAGGGGAAAAGAAACCAGAACCATGGCTATATGGAGGCTAGCCATCTGGAGTCAGGTCTGCCTCATCAAACAATCCCTAATTGTTTTTAATAAGGTACATAAGTTATGTTTGGCTTCCTCTGCTCTGTGCAGTCTCCCTGTTGAGACTGTTTTTTATTTTCTTATGAAACAATAAGGCCAATATAATTAAAGAGCAGTGAACATACTCGCTTCCCAGTGACGGGTGCAGGTAATTACGAGCGCCTTCTTGGAGGAAGGGTGGTTGTTTTTCTTCTTCGTGTTGCAACTTTAATAAAGAAGGAGATGGCAGAGAAAGATGAGCGCTGGTGAAGTTCCAATCTTCATTCATCCTTCCATTTACAGAAAAGAAATGTTCCAGAGCAGACTGGAAGAGGGCCAAGATGGATACACGTCTGTCTGGCTCACCATACGTACTCATGCCTGGCACAGTCCCTGGTACTTAGAGGATCCTTGGTAGATAATGATTGACTGACCGTATAACAACTGACTGACCATCATCAAGAGAAGGAAGGACACAGATATTCTTGGATTACCAACTCAGCACCAGGCGCCATAGAAAGATGATCATGATTGTCCCGTTGAACTTTCTCCTATAGAGTCGGTGACCTTTTTAAAATTGCCAAGATTGGCAAATGGGGACTAAAAATGGAGAGTTGAGTGTCCTGGGACGGCATGCTTAGGGTCAGCATCATGACGTAAAGGAGGTGAAAGGATGGTACAAAAATATTTTTAAACAGTCATTTTCAGAGAGAACAGGGAGCAATACAGCGTACAGAAATGAAAGCCTGACATTTCCAGACCTAGGAAGAGCTGAAAAACAAATAAGCACCTGAAATGTAATCCTCACGGACTAGGAGGACCAGTGAAGTCGGGAGGGCAAACAGGAAATCACCTTGAGCAGGATATGGGGTCACAGGCATTTTCCTTTGGCTGCTGCTTCTGGCTTCCCTGGTGGCTCAGAGGTTAAAGCATCTGCCTCCAATGCGGGAGACCTGGGTTCGATCCCTGGGTCGGGGAGATCCCCTGGAGAAGGAAATGGCAACCCACTCCAGTATTCTTGCCTGGAGAATCCCATGGACGGAGGAACCTGGTAGGCTACAGTCCACGGGGTCGCAAAGAGTGAGACACGACTGAGCGATTTCACCTTCATCTTCTGGAACACATGCTGCTTGTCACATGGTGAGATGCTTCCCATGTGCTGGAATGTTATGCCTCTGAAAGCCCTGTGAGACATATTCTAGAAACCATAGTTTACCAATGAGGAAACAGATTCTAGAGGATAAGAAACTGGCCCAAGATCCCACAACAGAGACAAAGCCAAGCTCTAAAACCAAACTGAGCTGTCTCCAAAACCTGAGTCCCGATGTCTGCACTTGAGTTCAGTTGTTCAGTTCAGTCACTCAGTTGTGTCTGACTCTTTGCAATGCCATGGACTGCAGCACGCCAGCCTTCCTTGTCCAGCACCAACTCCTGGAGCCTACTCAAACTCATGTCCATTGAGTCGGTGATGCCATGCAACCATTTCATCCTCTGTTGTCCCCTTCTCCTGCCTTCAATCTTTCCCAGCATCAGGGTCTTTTCCAATGAGTCAGTTCTTTGCATCAGCTGGCATCAAAGTACTGGAGTTTCAGCTTCAGCATCAGTCCTTCCCGTGAATATTCAGGAGTGATTTCCTTTAGGATGGAGTGGTTGGATCTCCTTGCAGTCCAAGGGACTCTCAAGAGTCTTCTCCAACACCACAGTTCAAAAGCATCAATTCTTCGGTGCTCAGCTTTCTTTATATTTATAGTCCAACTCTCACTTCCATACATGACTACTGGAAAAACCACAGCTTTGACTAGACAGACCTTTGTTGGTAAAGTAATGTCTCTGCTTTTTAATATGCTGTTTAGATTGGTCATAGCTTTTCTTCCAAGGAGCAAGTGTCTTTTAATTTCATGGCTGCAGTCACCATCTGCAGTGATTTTGGAGCCCCCAAAAATCAAGTCTGTCACTGTTTCCAAGAGGTGACTGTACTTGAGTTGCGTTCCATTCCACCTAGACTTCTCACTTTGTCTCAGATGCAGCCAAGGTGGTTCCTTATAACTGACTCTGTGCCTCCATCTCATGATTTCCATATTGGCAATATGAAGTCACATGCTATTTTTAATAAAACCGTAGCAAATATCCATACATGATCATAGACACTCAATAGCTTATCTTTTTAGTGCTACAGGGAACTGAGAATGAATAGGACGTGGACCCTTGAGAGACATAATATTTAGCAGCTTAACCAAGGAACTGGGCACAAAGAACCAAGTCACCTGTGATTATACTGGCAATAATAGCATGTTCTTGATGGCCTGCTGTGGGCCCCCACACTGAAACACACTCTCCCTGTGCAGAGAGGTATATAGGCAACAAGCCACAGGAGCTCACGTGAGGAGCTGCGGCGTTGAGGTGGTGGCATCACCGAAGACTTGTTAGAAGAGGTGCCATTGAGTGGAAACTGGAAGACTGGTGAGACCCTAGGACAAAGAGGGGATGGACAGGTCATGAGGGGACTGGTGAGGGGATTCTGAGTGGGTGCAGGCAGGAGTATGGTACCAAAAGGGAGGGGTTGGGGAGAGACTGACCAAGATGAGTCACACCAGGTTACTACAAGCTTGAAATGTCAGACTGAGATGATTGAGATTTAATAGGTGACATGGAGCAGTTAAAGTCTTTAGCCATCTTTCTTTAGGAACCCAAGGAAGTCAAGCTGTTCAGAAATGCTCAGTGAATTTGATAAACAGCAAATGGTTCAGAAGAGCCCCATGTCTCCTATACCTGCTGGACTGCTTCAGTTAACCGGAATAGGTGCTTACTCCAATTGGCCTAGACATGAGGAGCTTAACTGATTACAGTAAATTGAGATTCCAGAATAAGGTTGATTACTTAAGACAGAGCCAGATTGGAAACCCATGCCAGTCTGTGGGGTCTGGGTCATTTTCCATCTTGTGGTTTCTCTCTCTCCTCTGTAGGACTCTTGGGTGGCTCCCCTGGCCCGGCCCAAGCCCTGTCCTCTCCGCAGTATTTGTTATAGGAGTCGATCTCTCTCAACAGAAATGCCACCCTCCTGAAATCCAGCCTCTCGGCCCGGGTAGCCTCATGTGTACATCTTTGAACCAGTCTCTGAGATCAGAAAGCCACATGGTCTGCTAAGCCAACCCTGAGTGTTGTTTCCACACCTGGTCTTCGGAGTGCAGTAGGCCTGCCTGCACCTGGAGGGCTGAGAGTGGTGGGGAGTGCTTCCTTAGAAAGCAAAAATCCAGGGTGTTGTGACCAGGATGGAGAGGAACACTGGCTTAGCAGACGGAAACAACGCGTGTCCGTGACAGAAGCTCCAAGGAGCAGGACCTTTGGGAACACGTGGTGGGAGTGTCAGTTCTCTGGGGCACGTGGATCAGAAGCATCCTCCAGGGTCCCTGACGGGCTGCTTGCTTGACTCCTGTTGCTGGGTCCCCTGTGGAATTATCGATCGCTAAGAGGAGTCTTTAGACAGAGGGAACTCGGCTCTCAGAGTGGGATGGGGAAGTGGAAAGCCAATTGCAGAAAGTAGGAGTTCTGGTTTTTCTCAGGGTTTAGGAGCTGCGAGCCAGAGGAAGCAGTTGATACAATCACTTCTGTAGTGTTAGGCCTGTAGTTGCCAAATCAGGGTGAAATTTGCATGCCGGTTTTCTATGCAGAATGTTGTTCTCATGCTAATAGAGGTGCTGCAAACACATCTGCCCACCTTATGAATAAATCCTGTATTTCAACCAGTCTCCTTCTAATGTGAGTACTGATGGGAGAAAGGTGAGGGTTTTTTGCTTGACCCAAGGTACATTTGAGAGCTAGGACTTTAAGGGTAAAGGCGAAATCGTTCTTTGTCACAGACTGATCCCGGTGAGCAGTTCTGTCTGAACACAGTCTAGAAGTCATCCACACAGGCTGTGGGACCACCAACAGCTCTTCAGAGATTCTGGTCTAAAGTGGTCTAAAGTGAATCTCCCTATAGATCCATTGCTAGCCTGGCCCTGGCTGCTTATAGAGGCTTTGGCGATTTTTTTTTTTTTTTTAAAGCAGCATTGGAGGGAAGGAAGGAAGGATTGGGAGTTTAGGATTACCAGATGCAATGCCAACTATTATATATAGGATGGATAAACAATAAGGTTCTACTATATAGCATAGAGAAATATATTCAATGTCCTGTGATAAACCTTAACGGAAAAGAATATGAACAAGAATATATATATACACATATTTATATATATAACTGAGTCCCTTTCCTGTACAGCAGAAATTAAATAACATTGTAAATCGTTATGCTTCAGTAAAATTAAAAAAAAATGAAAAACAGTACGAAAGCCTA
Source organism: Ovis aries (assembly GCF_016772045.2). Taxonomy (NCBI): domain Eukaryota; kingdom Metazoa; phylum Chordata; class Mammalia; order Artiodactyla; family Bovidae; genus Ovis; species Ovis aries. The sequence goes on from NC_056072.1 coordinate 30,083,769, forward strand.
GGCTACCATTACGTCTAGTACTTCGGTTAGATAGTCCGTCTGTCTTGGGCCTCAATTTTCTGATCTATAAAACTGATAGGCCTTGGCTACATAATTCCTGTTGGTATAGGCTGTGTGTAAGTGTTCTGAGACTAGAATTTCTGAAATATAGCTAACCCATCTGGAAGAGGCCACAAAGTAATGGTGCTCGTAATTGAGCATCAAGTATGTGGATCTTCCTAATTTCTGGTGGGATTGTGTCCCAGTGAACCCACCACAAATTGAAAATACTGTAAGCTGAAAATGGATTTAATACACATGACTTACCCAACATCACAGCTTAGTCTAGTCTACCATAAAAGTGCACAGAACTCTTCAGTTAGTCTACGGTTGGGCAAAATCGTCTAACACAGAGCCTATTTTATACTTGTGTTGAATATCATGTGATTTATTGGATACAGTATCAGAAATGAAAAACAGAATGGTCGTATGGGTACAGATGAATGGTATCAATTGCTTACCCTCATGATCACGTGGTTCACCGGGAGCTGTGGCCCCTGCCTGTGCCCAGTATCACAAAAGATTATTGCTATCCCTGAAAAAAGGTCAGCATTCAGAATTCTGTTTCTACTGAATCGAATACCACTTTTGCACCATCAGTTCAGTTCAGCCGCTCATTTGTGTCCTACTTTTTGTGACCCCATTGACTGCAGCATGCCAGGCTTCCCTGTCCTGTACCATAGTAAAGTCAACAGTCATTCAGTGGAACCATCATTAAGTTGGGACAGCCTGTAATTCCAATTCAAACCTGAAATCAGACATTCTCACCTGAGAGTGATTTTGCTACCAGGAGACGCTTGCCAACTCTGGAGGCGTTCTCGGTTACCGTGGAGGCAGTGCTCTGGGAGCCCAGGGTGGAGAGGCCAGGGATGCGTCCTGCAGCAGGTAGTACTAATACATCCCCTACACTGAGCGTGAGCCACTGTGCTTTTCTTGTATTGTTGAGGCTGAGAAACTTTGTCTTTGGGAGTTCAAATTTGTCTTCCACGGTCAAAAGCCCCACCTGTGTGCCATATCATCCGTCTGATCCTCTAGGTTCACACCTGTGTGGTTCAGCTGAGAAGCTGCTAGAAGCTGTTTTTTGTGATACTCATAAACTAGCTACATATTTTCTGGTTTTTCATTTTGACTTTCTCTTAATATATGAACCACTTTCTATACTGTGACACATGGTTACCAAAGCTTTTTTCCCCTTCTTCCCTCTTGTGTTTCTTCACACCACACCAGTTTGAAGTGGGGGCGAGAGGGACATCTGTTTGGGCCTGAGCCTCTGGAGGAGGCCCTAAAAATGTCTTGAGAAGAACTGAGTTGGAGACCAAAGAGGCGGCTATGTGTGGAGGCCCTGGGCAGCCCTCTCAGCTCCAGAAAGATGATGCTAAAAGAAGCGCTAAGTGCTCCCATCTTGTGTTTATACTATTCCTATTTCACAAAGTGGAAAAAAAAGTTAAATTAAGAGGTGCTCACCAGCCTTTAGGAGTTGGAGGTTTTTTGTAATTTTTCAGAGCCAATCGGCTAACCAGAGGACTTTGGCATTTATGAGATGAACACAATGTACATTAGATATGATGGTGTTCGAGGTACCAAACTATTTAGTTGATGGAAGGTTTTCCCATTTTCCCTGGTTGATGAACTGTTCATGCATGACTTATCTTGAGTTTGTTTTGACAAAGTGAGTATTACTAGGAAAGGAGGGAAGAAGAAAACTCATCTATAACACAATGGGCTCAATTTGCAAATGACCCATCTCCTAGGCTGTGATTCTAGGAGGGTTGCAACTCTAAAAAGAGGTGGTGATAATCATGACTTTGGTTTAAATGCACTTTGGAAAGATTACATAAAGAGACTTTCTCTAATGGATAAATAGGAGCAACTTAGAATTTTAGTCTCATGACTATTCAAGGAAGAGGATTTTCTAACAAGAAGTATGTATGCTAAATCAAGGTCTCTATGGAGAGCTTGTTATATAAAATAACTGTAAATTTTTGAAGAACTCTAGAAGGAATATAGTTGCTATAGACCATTTTGAAATCAAGACACACTAGTGAAAATTAGTTTCATCATTTTTAGGGTAACGTATAATCTCCACATGGAAAGGTACATTTATAGTATAACTTGACTTTGCTGTCATGGAGGAGAGAAGGAAGCAGCCTGGCCAGAAACGTCAAATTTCCTAGATGCTGAGGTTGTTCTAGATGAGTGAGTGGTGATTCCACCTTGTTCATTTCCTTGAAGCAGCTAACCAATCAAGGGGTCTCCTGTCCTCTCTGACAAAACACAGAGGCGTCGAGCCAGGTGAGCGCATCTCAGGAAGCACTGGCTCTTTTTTTTTTGCCCCCCACCCCCACCTTGTTTTAAAAAATTTTATTGAAGCTTAGTTGACATTGTTGTGCTAATTTCTTCTGTATAGAAGAGGAACTATCATACATCTTATATTCTTCTTCATTTTCTTTTCTGTTATGGTTTGTCATAGGATATTGAATATAGTCCCCTGTGCTATATAATAGGACCGTGTGTAGCCATCCCACATATAGTAGTTTGCCTCTGCTGATCCCAAACGCCTGTTCCTGCTCTCACTCCTTCACCCCTCCGCCCCCTTGGCAACCACAGCTCTGTTCTCTGTCTCTGTGAGTCTCTTTTTGTTTCACAGATGTTGATTTTTATTGTATCTTAGACTCCACATATAAATGATACCATATAGGAGTTGTCTTTCTCTGACTGACTTCACTTAGTGTGATAATCTATAGTTCCATCCATAATGCTACAAAAATGGCATGATTTTATTCTTTTACTGGCTGAGTAATATTCCATTGTTCCATTGCATTCCAACACACACACACACACACACACACACACACACACACTATGGAATCTCTCTCTCTCTTTCTCTCTCTGTCTGTCTCTCTCTCTCTCTATATATATATATAGACATCTATATATATATCACATCTTCTTTATCCATTTCTTTGTCATTAGATGCTTAGGTTGCTGCCATGTCTTGCTATCTAGGCTATTGTAAATAGTTCTGTTATAAACATAGGGATGCATGTATCTTTTTGAATTATAATTTTTGTCTGGGTAGGTACGCCCAGGAGTGGGATTGCTGGATCATATGGCAACTCTATTTTTAGTTTTTTGAGAAACTTCCATGCTATTTTCCATAGTGGCTGCACCAATTTACATTCCTACCAACAGTGTAAGCAGATTTCCTTTTTTTCACGCTCTCTCCAGCATTTATTTGTGGACTTTTTACTGATGGCCATTCTTACTTGTGTGAAGTGGTGGCTCGTTATTGTTTTGGTTTGCATTTTTCTAATAATTAGTGATGTTGAGCATCTTTTCACGTGCCTGTTGGCCATGTGCCTAATGGCCATCTGTATGTTTTCTTTGGAGAAATGTCTACTTAGGTCTTCTGCCCATTTTTTTTTTTTTGATTGGCTTGGTTTATTTTTGCTGTTGTTGTTATTGAATTGTCTGAGCTATTTGTATATTTTGGAGATTAAGCCCTTGTTGGTTGATTTGTTTGCAAATATTTTCTCCCATTCCATAGGACTGACTCTTTATCAATGGATTTCTTTCTGTGAGTGCTCTTAACCAACATTTTCTGATAAAACTCCAGTTTTGAAGGTATCTTGTCCAACAGCTACACAGTTTCCAAGTCAGATGTTTTATAAGTGACATCTGTCTTGATTAGTTTGCATAAGCAAATGATTTGTCCCAGATTGGTAACAATATTTGCTTAAGTATTTGAGAGGGAATTTCTCCTTTGAAACATCGAAGTCCCAAAATTATGTTTCTTATAAAAAAATAAAGTCTTTTTTTTTGAAAAAACTTTTGTACTGGGGGTATAGCCAATTATGATGAACCTAGACAGTGTGTTGAAAAGCAGAGATATTACTCTGCTGACAAAGGTCTGATAGTCAAGGCTATGATCCTCCCAGTGGTCACGTATGGTCGTGAGAGCTGGACTGTAAAGAAGGCAGAATGCCAAAGAATTGATGCCTTCGAACGGTGGTGCTGGAGAAGATTCTTGAGAGTCCCCTGGACAGCAAGGAGATCAAACCAGTCAATCTTAAAGGAGATCAACCCTGAATATTCACTCTTAGGACTGATACTGAAGCTGAAGCTCCAGGATTTTGGTCATCTGATGTAACCAGACAACTCACTGGAAAAGTTCCTGATGCTGGGAAAGATTGAGAGCAGAAGGAGAAGAGGGTGTCAGAGGATGAGATGGCTGCATGGCATCACCAATGCAATGAACATGAACTTGGGGCAAATTCTGGGAGATGGTGGGGACAGGGAGGCTTGTGTGCTGCAGTCCATGGGGTCGCAATGAGTCGGACATGACTGGGCGACTGAACAACAACAAAAGGTATAGTCGGTTATAGTTTCAGATGTGCAGCTGACACCATCCTTATGGCAGAAAGTGAAGAGGAACTAAAGAGCTTCTTGATGAAGGTGACAGAGGAGAGTGAAAAAGCTGGCTTAAAAACTCAGCATTCAAAAACACTAAGATTGTGGCATCCGGTCCCATCACTTCATGGCAAATAGATAGGGAAACAATGGAAACAGTGACAGACTTTATTTTCCTGGGCTCCAAAATCGCTACAGATGGTGACTGCAGCCATGAAATTAAAAGACGCTTGCTCCTTGGAAGAAAAGCTATGGCAAACCTAGACAGCATATTAAAAAGCAGAGACATTACTTTTCTGGCAAAGTTTTGTCTAGTCAAAGCTATGGTTTTTCCAGGAGTCATGTACGGATGTGAAAGCTGAACAATAAAAAAGGCTCCAAGGAACTGATGCCTTTGAACTGTGGTGTTGGAAAAGACTCTTGAGAATCCCTTGGACTGCAAGGAGATCAAACCAATCAATGCTAAAGGAAATCAACCTTGAATATTCATTGGAAAGACTGATGCTGAAGCTGAAGCTGCAATACTTTGGTTACCTGATGCGAAAAGCCGACTCATTGGAAATGACCCTGATGCTGAGAAAGACTGAAGGCGGGATGAGAAAGGGACGACAGAAAACTGTATGGTTGGATGGCATCACGGACTCAATGGACATGAGTTTGAGCAAACGCTAGGACATAGTGGAAGACAGGGAAGCCTGGTGTGTTGCAGTCCATGGGGTCACAGAGAGTCAGAAGCGACTGAGCAACTGAACAACAACATAACCAATTAAAAATGTCGTGCTAGTTCCAGCGAAGGGACTCGGTGATACGTATACACGTGTCCTATCAAAGAAAGTCTTAAAGCAGAGATAGGAAAGTTGTCACCAATAAGCCAGACTTTGCCAGAGATGTCTGTAATCAGCTTGCTTCATGTTCAGCTTTTTAAAAAATTATGTCAGTATTTAAAACCCAGGATATTGCATGCAACAAGTTGGAAGTTTCTGACTCTATTGATAAGGTAGAAGGCCTGGTGTTTAGGCCCTCCATCCCATGATGGGAAGGAGCTGGGCAGTAGCTCCGTTAAAGTGGTCATGGTCTGTCCAACATGCCACACAGTCCCCGCCCTTCTCTGTTGTTTTCCGAATGCAGTGCTTGGTGTCCTTGATCGTCTTTAGACTGGCCCACTTTTCTCATTGCTCTTATCTGCCTGATTTATCTGTATACTTGCATTTCAACCACCACCACAAGGGAAAAGATAAAGAAAGGTGGTGATTGATGGTGAGAGGGTGTTTTCATAACAGTTTTGGAAAGTAAAGGCAGAATGATAAATTCTGTCTGTAATTTGTGTTTGATTTTTTTAAAGTACAATGACTGGTCCATTATTGGACAGTAAAAGATAATCTGCATCTAGCACAGCTTCCATTAGAAGATGCATATCATTTAGCCATTTGACACCAAGATGATGTGAGCAGAGCTGGCTCTAGACTGAAGTGTAGATTGTGCCCAAGTGGCTCCACATTACCTTTAGCCAACCTCTTCCTCATGTAACCTCCTTCCCACTTTAATAACTCTGTGTCCTTACTACTTAATCCACCCACCTTGGATGTAACTGTTTTTAATGATATTTCTCTAAATTTAAATGATGCCGTTAGAGAAAGATTTTTCACTGAAAGATATCTAATGATACCATTCCTAATAAGAGAGAGAAAACTTAAATTATTTCCTCTTGCTTCTATCCAAGGATATTAGTATTTCAGTTCAAAGGCGAAACTTGAAACTTATTGGGTGTATAGTTGTAGAATTTGGGGATTGGACAGAGGTTTTGCTGACTAAGGTCCGTCTAGTCAAGGCTATGGTTTTTCCAGTAGTCATGTATGGATGTGAGAGTTGGACTGTGAAAAAAGTTGAGCACTGAAGAATTGATGCTTTTGAACTGTGGTGTTGGAGAAGACTCTTGAGAGTCCCTTGGACTGCAAGGAGATCCAACCAGTCCATTCTGAAAGAGATCAGCCCTGGGATTTCTTTGGAAGGAATGATGCTAAAGCTGAAATTCCAGTACTTTGACCACCTCATGCAGAAAGTTGACTCATTGGAAAAGACTCTGATGCTGGGAGGGATTGGGGGCAGGAGGAGAAGCGGGCGACAGAGGATGAGATGGCTGGATGGCATCACAGACTTGATGGACGTGAGTCTGAGTGAACTCTGGGAGTTGGTGATGGACAGGGAGGCCTGGCGTGCTGCGATTCATGGAGTCGCAAAGAGTCGGACATGACTGAGCGACTGAACTGAACTGAACTAAGGATCCTTTGGCCAAGGTGTTAGAGCCCTTGAAATACATGAAATCAAGCACTTATTCCTGAAGTTTACCCCAACTGTTACTTGAGTCAGAACCTGGATTCGTATTTGACTAGTGTAGATTAGTTACAGTGCGTCTGAACTTGGGTCTTTGTCAAGCTTTGCCTTGACCAGTGTGTGTGTGCTCATCACTCAGTAGTGTCTGACTTTTTGTGACCCTGTGGGCTGTAGCCTACCAAGCTCCTCTGTCCATGGAATGTTCCGGGCAAGAATGCTGGAGGGGATTGCCATTTTCTACTCCAAGGGATCTTCCCAACCCAGAAGTCAAACTTGCGTCCCTTGTGTTTCCTGCAGGTGGATTCTTTAGGGTTTAGGATTCTTTACCACTAGCTCCACCTGGGAAGCTCCCCCTTGATCAGTAGTAATAGTGAAAGCTTTGCTTTTCTTCCCTGTAGTGTTGGAGGGCTGAGCTCGATACAGCATTACAAGTTCAGGGTACTGGCGTCACTCACCTTGCTCATGCACCACGCTTCCTCTCAGATTCCACCAGCTTTTCATCAGAGACCCCCAGCCAATCAGTACCAGTTCATCAGAACTGGCGATTGTGGTGGAGCCAGTATTGCACTCCCAGGAGATGAATACAGAGGTCCCTGTCTGCTCTCTCATTCCACGAGTTCAAGGACCATATGTGGGTCAATGCTGAATATTCAGTAGGCAAAAAACAAACAAAAAAATCATTGAACATGTGGCTCCTTTTACAGTCTAGAGAAGTTACAGCAATGCTTTCCCCTGAACACTGAAGAGGTATCTCTCATCTCAGGTTCTCACTAGATGAAGTGGTCAGGTCATTTAGATAAGGTTATGCTCTCAGGGTGCACCTTTAAGACAGGCTGTTTCTGGAATCACAACCTAACAAATCTTGAACACTGGGCAAAAACAGCCCCAAAGAGCTGTTTCTCCTTCAGGTTCTTTTTAAGACTAACGTGAATTGTTTGGGACAGAGACTGTCACAAGAGACACCAGAGAGGCCAAATCTTTAGCTGCTGCTAAGTTTCCTACCTTTGAGTTTCAGAGTGAATGAATTGAGGGGACATGGAGCTGGGGGTTGGGTCTGTGACAAAGCACATGTCCACGAGTAACAGCTGAGCTGAAATCTGACGCCCAGAGCCTCCATTCTTGTGTTACTCACCCAGATGTTTCTCCTCAGGATCAGGGACGGGCTCTCACAGACAGCCTTTTCAGCTATCAGAAGCACTACTGGGTTTTCCTGAGAGCATTTTAAGTTAGACATTCCCAGCTCTGTTTGGCTTTCTCGTATAATGCATTTGGAATAATTGTTGGACCCTGCCTTTTATTTGCTCAAAATGCTGCAGAAGCTTCTGTCTCACTCACAGTGAAGCCAGAGGCTTTTCCAGTGGCCTGCAGTGTGCTATGTGATCTGACTGTCACCTCTGTCTTACCTTGGCTGCCCTCTTTCTTTTTTAATATATATATTTTGACTTTTTAATTTTATTTGTTTTTACATTTTTATTTTTTAATTTTTTGAAATAGAATTTTTATTTTGAATATTTTATTGGAGTATAGTTGATGGCATCACTGGCTCGATGGACATGAATCTGAGTGAACTCCGGGAGTTGGTGATGGACAGGGAGGCCTGGCGTGCTGCGATTCATGGGGTCGCAAACAGTCAGACACGACTGAGCGACTGAACTGAACTGAACTGAGTGTCTGCTGTACAGTAAAATGATTAAATTATAGACATCTATATACACATTTTTAAATATTCTTTTCCATTATGGTTTATTCTAGGATATTGAGTATAGTTCCCTGTGTTATACACTATGGCCTTGCTGTTCATTCATTCTGTATATAATAGCATACATAGCAGCAGCAGCAACTAACCCCAGCTCCCACTTACTTTTTAAATTTTTCAATTGATTTATTGTTTTATTACTATTACACCTATAAGGATACAGTATACTTTTAATTGAAGTATAGTTGCTATACAGTATTATATGTTACAGGTGTACAGTATAGTGATTCACAGTTTTTGAAGGTTATTATGAAATATTGACCATATTCCCCATGTTGTACCATACATCTTTGTGGCTTACTTTTTACTGATTGCTTTGTACCTCTTGTTCTCTTACCCCTATATTGCCCCTCCCTCTTCCCTCTCCCAACTGGTAACCAGTTTGTTCTCTAGATTTGGGAGTCCGCTGCTTTTCTGTTAGATTCACTAGTTTATTGTATTTCTCTTGTTCCTTTTGCTGCAGCCATATGCACCGGCTGGCTGTGCCTCTAACATAGCAGACCTTCCCCAGGACCTTTGTACTTGCTGATCTCTCTGCCTAGAACATTCTTTCCCAGGTATTTTCATGGATTATTTCCTTGACTCGTTCAGTGAGACTTTCTTTGTCCACACCGGTCAAATATATTATGTTCCCCTCCCAGTGTATTTTTTCCCCATTATTACTTTGTATCGTAATATAGATTTTCCCTTTGCCTTCTTCATTCTCTGGCTCTCCTACCTCAATGTAAGGTTCATTAGTGCAGAAATATTTTTGGATGGTTCACTGCTCTATTTCTGGCAGCTGGAACAGTGACTGACACTTAATAGGAGGCCAATAAATACTTTCAGAATGAATGAATGTTTTCACATCCTTTCAGTACCTTTCTCACTGATTTTTATTAACTTTTTTAAGTTGTAAGCAACAGAAAGTCAAAGCTATGGTTTTTCCAGTAGTCATGTATGGATGTGAGGGTTGGACTGTGAAGAAAGCTGAGCGCTGAAGAATTGTTGCTTTTGAACTGTGGTGTTGGAGAAGACTCTTGAGAGTCCTTCTAATTGCAAGGAGATCCAACCAGTCCATCCTAAAGGATATCAGTCCTGAATTTTCATTGGAAGGACTGATGCTGAAGCTGAAACTCCAATACTTTGGCCAGCTGATGCAAAGAACTGACTCATTTGAAAAGACCCTGATGCTGGGAAAGATTGAAGGTGAGAGGAGAAGGGGATAACAGAAATAAGATGGTTGGGTGGCATCACCGACTCAATGGACATGAATTTGAGTAAGCTCTGGGAGTTGGTGATGGACAGGGAGGCCTAGCATGCTGCAGTCCTTGGGGTCGCAAAGAGTCAGACACGACTGAGCAACTGAACAGAACAAAAGCAACAGAAACCTAATTCATACCAGTTTTAAACAAAAATAGGAATTCATGGGCTTCTATAAGTAAGGCATGATAAAGACCTTGATTTTTCTACTACTGTGCATAGGCTTTCTCCATGGAGTATGGATGATGTTTGCCAGCAGCTCTGAGCTTCCATCTCTAGTGTTTGTATCCAGAGGAATGAAAAGCCCATCTTCTAGCCAAAAAGGGTGGTGTGGGGACTTGTACAGATTGACTCAGCCAGAACACATGCATCCTTGGACCAGTCTCTTTGGCCAGTGAAGCCTGAAGAAAGATGATGAGCCCAGCCTGGGCCATGGGCTTCCCCTTACAGCCTGGAAGTTAGGGCTGTTTACACAAGCGTAGAAGAAAGTTGTGGCATAGATCCACTTACTTGGGAATTGTGAACTAGGCACCCATGGATGTCAGCTGTAGTCACTCTTCATAACTTGCTCTGATTTGTCTACCTCCCTCCTGTAACAACCTGACATAGCCTTCCAGAAATGGGCTTAAGGGTTCACTCTTTGTATCCATGGTTTCCAAAGTGTGGTATGCAGACCCCACTGTATATACAGTATAAACCATTGAGGTGTAGAGAGAAAATATTAGAACTTCTCTTATTCATATTTAATCTCTGTAAAATATTCATTTTATATATGGTTTTTATAATGTTCAAATCAGCAGTTAGTGGTAGTACTACTTAATATTTAGTAGTACTTTAGTAGTACATTGGTAAAGTAGTTCAAGTTCATATATATATATATATATTTACATATGTAATTTATAAATAAGTAAAACCCCATATATTTCGCACACTCATACTCAATAAGATACAATATGATACATTTAAAAAAAATAGAGCCTGAGATCACAGTATTTTTTCTTAAAGGACACAGTTTACTACTTTAAAAGCTTCATCTTAAAAGAAATTAGGCAATTTTATCTCCAAATACTTTTTAAATGTTGCCAATTTTCTGCAGTAATGTGTTGTCCAAACCCCTGATATTAAGAGTGAAGAACATAGGTTGATTGTTTCCTTTCAGTTCTCAGGGATAATACTTTTATGATTTTTCTCCAAGTTTGAATGACAACATTAGAGGCAAAGTCTTTTCCAGATTAACACTATGTCTCTGATATACTTGAAATCCAGAAATATTTTTAAAGAAGGCAAATATAATCATGCAGTGAAAGAAAAGTTGTGGGGTAAGGAGAAACCTGATTAAGAAAAAAAGGAGGACAACTAATGAAGGCTCAAAGCAGAAAGCAAGAAATTATTCCAGAAGGATGGAAAATGTAGTTAGAGAACAAACCCATATTCAAGTCAGGAATATCTTCTGAATTATTGAAATCGGAATGACTCTCATATTCTATTAAAGAGGAAAAATGGTATTGGAATAAATATTAAAAGGAGTCAGAATCTAGGAGGCATTAATCTTGTCTGAATATTATTAGCTTCCTTTAGTGTACATATCTGTCCATCCTTTTCCACAAACTCTTATATTAACCCCCCACCCTACCAGTGCTTTCTACAGAGGAAATACCAGGAGGATTCTGGTTAAAAATATCAATGTGTGTGTATATATATACACGCACTCATAACTGAAGCTGTTTCTATAGCACAGCAGGATCATAGAGTGAAAAGTGAAAAGTTAAGCTAATAATTTACTAAGTTGATATTATTTGTGTTTAGTCATTAAGTTGTGTCCGATTCAGCGACCCCATGTACTGCAGCCTGCCAGGCTCTCCTGTCTGTGGGATTCTCCAGGTGAGAATACTGGAGTGGGTTGCTATTTCCTTCTTCAGGTGATCTTCCTGACCCAGGAGTCAAACCTGCATCTCTACATTGGCAGGCGGATTCCTTACCATTGAGCCATCAGAGAAGCCCAAGTTGATATTAGTTGTTCTAACTTCATTTCAGCCAATGTGATTTCAGCCTATCACGGTGCCAGGCCTATATTTGGGATTGACAATAGGTGAGACCTAGTTCCTGTCTTCAAACAGCTGACCACTTTGGGCTGGGACTTAATAGCTTCATGAGATGCTGAGTTTTCCCCCCCAAAATAGAAAAAGAGCCAGAGGTCGATTGTGAGGGGCTGGGGGCAGTGAAAAAAATCTGCCTGGGAGCATCAGGGAAGATGACATGTGAATAAAGCCTTAGAGGATATAAAGGATGGTTTCAAATGAAAAAGCTAAGAGGAGGGAGAAACCGCATGAGTAAAGGCAGGCAAGTAAGGAAGACCATGTCTCATTGGAGGAGATGTGAAGAGACCAATGTAGGAGAAAAATGGAGGCAGAGTTTGGCCTTTCTCTTGGAGATGGTGGCACATCATTAGAGGATATTTTAATTTTTTAAAGTAAAAGATTGACATGTACTGGTCTAGTGACAGTTCAGAGGACAAATTGAAGCTGGGAGCAGGGTAACCATTTAGGAAACTACAAGAATAATCCCGATCACAACTCTTAAAGAGTAGAACTGGGGAAGTCATAGAGGGTTTAGCAAGAAGAGAACTAATGTAAAGGAAATTTCTGATTTTAAAATCAACAGAACTTGATACCTTTATGCTGAGATGGTAGAGAATAACAGAGATTCAGAGTTGGCTATCTGTGCAATACAGAAATCATTGCAGTGTGAGGGAGGCAGGAATGGGCTGTCCTTTGGTTTTGTTTTATTTTGATGGTAGGGGTAGCTGTTGTCAAGATGATGATGGGTTTGATTTGTTTTTTATTAGCTGGGCTTCCCTGGTGGCTCAGCAGTAAAGAATCTGCCTGCAATGCAGAAGTCACAGGAGACATGGGCTCGATCCCTGGGTTGGGAAGATCCCCTGGAGGAGGAAATGGCAACCCACTCCAGTATTCTTGCCTGGAGAATCCCTATGGACAGAGGAGCCTGGGGGGCAACAGTCCATGGGGTTGCAAAGAGTTGAACATGACTGAAGCAATTTAGCATGACATCATTTCAGTAGTCATAAACCATAAGTTTGACTTTTGGGGAGTTACATCATTCCATGAGTTTCAACACATTTATTTATACATTCATGTAACCACCACCACTATCAGGATACAGAATAGCTCCATCACCCTCAAACAGTCTCTTGTATTGTCTCTGTAGTCCAGTCTCCTCCCTGCTCTCACCAACTCCTAACCCTTGGCAACTAGCGACCTGTTCACCATTCCTGTACATTTGTCTTTTCCAAAATGTCATGTAAAATAATCACATATTATGTAACTTTTGAGGTTGACTTCTTGCACTCAGCATTCATCCCAAACATGTGCATCAGTGGTTTGTTGGCTTTTATTTTTTTATTATTATTTTTCTTTTTTATTTAAATTTTTATTTTTACTTTATTTTAATTTACAATACTGTATTGGTTTTGCCACACATTGACATGAATCTGCCACAGGTGTACATGAGTTCCCAAACATGAACCTCCCTCCCACCTCCCACCCCATATCATCTCTCTGGATCATCCCCGTGCACCAGCCCCAAGCATCCTGTATCCTGCATCGAACATAGACTGGCGATTCGTTTCTTACATGATAGTATACATGTTGTATTCTACGGGATGGATGTACCACAGGTAGTCTGGCCATTCACTTTTGAAGGACATTTCGACTGCTTTCAGTTTGGGGGAATTGTGACTAGAGCTGTTATACATATTTATTTTTCCTCTCAGCAAGAGATACAGTTTTTCTCATTATTTTAAAAAGGAAGGGTAAAATATGCATAGAATAAAATGTTGCCATTTTCAATAAAAACCTTTCACTAAGTGTACAGTTCAGGGGCATTAAAAGCATCTTTGTGTAGGTCTTTATGTGAACATATGTTTTCATTCATCTAGGGTGAGGAAGCGGGAGTGAGATCACGCAGCCATTTGAGTAAGTATATCTTTAAATTGATAAGAAACTGCTAAACTCTTTTCCACAGTGGTTGTACCATTCTGCATTCCTACTATCAGTGGATGAGAGTTTCAGTTGCTTCATATTCTTGCCAGGAGTTGGTCCTGGGGATTTTTTCCCCAGCCTAATAGGGTGTAGTGATAGCTCACTGTGGTTTTAATTTGCATTTCTTTAATTGCTAATGATCTTGAGAACCTTTTCATGTTGTTACTTTTGTCAAGTGTTTGTAAAGTGTCTCTTCAAATCCTTTGCACACTGTAAGACTGGATTTTAAATTTTAAAATTTGTGCTTATGTTGATTTTTTTCAGAGATGTTTCTATATTTTGTATATAAGTCATTCAGTGGATATATGATTTCCAAATATTTTCTCCCAGCTAGTAGCTTGACTTTTCATGTATTTTGCTTAGGAAAAGTTTTAAATTTTGATCAAGGACAATTTATCAGTTTTTCTTAAATAGCTTGAGTTTTTGATGTCATATCTAAGAACTCTATGTAACATAAGGCTTCAAAGATATTTCTCTTCTGTGGTTTTCTAAAAGTTTTATAATTTTACATTATTTATAATCCATTTATTTTAAATTAATTTTTATTGGTTATAGTAAAATGGGATTTAGAAATTTGAATTCTAGTTGTTCATTAACAGTTTATAGAAGTACAATCTTTTTTTTTTTTTTGGTATGTTGACCTTGAATCCTATGACTGTACCAAACTCACTTATTCTAAAAGGATTATTTTGGTTATGTTGATTTCTTGGGATTTTTCTGTGCTCATATCATCTGTAAATGTGCACCATTTTATTTCTTCCTTCTAATCTGGATGTCTTTCATTTCTGCTTCTTGAGGAAATACTCTGCTGAGTACTCACATTTGATATCTTGTGAACTATGAGATTTTCCACTCTGGCTATTGGGAATCATCCATTATTTCTGGTAGGCGGTGAGACCTAGGCATTGTTCCTTCTAATCCTTTTGCGTGTTCTCTGCCAACTCTGGTAATTTCTTCATATACCTGTAAGATCAGTTCTCAACTGAATGATCCTTCTCTGTAGTTTGCTGTCCATTCAGCCCTCTCTCCTGGCACCTTCACCTCCTTTGCCTTCTTGGACTTTCCCTCTGTGCCCTCAGCTCAGGAAACCTGCCGGCTCTGCCTCAGTTCCCCTTCCTATATCAGTGACCTGATATCTTTCTGCAGACAGTAAGCTGGGGTGATCAGATAATAAGGCTTATCTGTATTCGTTGGGTGATGGTAACATGCAGGTTATTGCCCTAGAAATGTTTGCAAAAGTTTCTGGAAGAGGTCAGTTGAGCACAAGAGAACAAGGATCTACTGGATTACTTCACCAGTAAGGAATCTGCAGCTTCTGAGCATGAGTGGATGAAAACTGTGAGTCACATTCCAAGAATCTCAGTAAAATGGGAACGGCAGTATCATCACTGTCATCATCATCTTCACCACTGTTACTTCACAGAGCTCTTACTCTGAGATGAGACAGGAGTCTCCTGTGCATTATGGCGTTCAAGCCTGGTGGTGGCCATGAAGACGTTTCTTTCTGACCCGCAACCTGTGGAGCCGTCATCGAGTAACAGTCCCGCCTCCTGGCGTCTGCTTTGTCTGCTGGGCTTGCCACCGCCTTCTCCAGTCAGTGACCCAGCGCAGCATGGATGCTAGCGCATGCCCGTTATTATGGGATACAAGTGCCTTTGACTCCAAGGCTCCACATCGACCTTGCTGACACCTCCTTAGAGCTGTGCTGCCGTCTAATACTCTCCCTGCTCCAGGCCCCTTGTTCCCTTCTTGTCTCCGCAGCATCAGTCAGTCCTGCCTTCTGCTCGGACACCTCTTCTCCTTTAGCTCCTCGCTTTCTCTTGCAGGCAGTTTCCTCATTCAGGCTCTGGCAGCACCATCTTGGTCTCTGCTTCTCAGAGTGTCTGAAATAACATTCCTGAAATAACTCTAGGAGGCAGGAATACTCTTTGTTATAAACTAAATTGTGTCCCCCTAAAATCCCCCTGTATTGAAGTCCTAATCCCCAATTTGACTGTATTTGGAGATACAGCCTTTTTAGGAGGTTATTAAGGTAAAATGAGGTTGTGCGGGTGGGGCCATAGTCTGGCAGGGCTGATGTCCTTAGAAGAAATGAGAAACCAGAGATCCCCTCTCACTGTGTGCAGAGGAGAGACCATGTGTGGATGTAATGAGAAGGCGGCCACCTGCAAATCAGGCAGAGACTCACCAGAAACCACCCCTACTGGCAGCTTGAACTTGGGCTTTAGAACTGTAAGAAACTAAACATCTCTTATTCCAGCCACCCAGTGTGTGGTATTAATCCAGGAAGCCTAATGAACTATCATTGCACCCCTTTTACAGGTATTGGATACTGAAGACTGGGTCACACAATTATTATTGGCTGATCCAATAGTAGATCCTAGGCCAGGGTGGCTATGAATTTAGCCCATCATAGCTGAGCTGTCTTGTCACTCTCTGAGCCTTGGAGGATGGGGAGATGTGTTCCCTGTGGGTAGGGACTCTAAACACAGATGATTTTAGAGGGAAGCTTGGAAAGAGGTGGAAGGGAGCTTGGAGAACTCTCACTCTGCCTCCTGGCTTGAGTGGGAAAGCAGCCTTTACTTACAAGTGAAGCCATTTCTCTAGGTTGAGAGGAGCATTTGGAGGCAAGCATGGGGTATCTAAGTGACATTTCTTGTTGAGCTCTTAGAAATGCCATGGAAGAATCTGAGTGTTTGAACAGAAGAAAAAATACTTTGCATTTAAGAACATTCCTGGAGATAAGACTTTGTTTCTGTACACCATTAGGTGTCAACATGTGGGGCCATGAACAGCCTAGCAGAAGTAAGTCACCATATGTGGCTGCAAGGAAGCCTGCACTGAATTGTAGCAAGAAGCATTTGAAAGCCAGGGGAATGTGAGCCCACAGACCAAAGTGTGGGAAAAACCCTCTCTGTGAACTTCTGAAAATGTTTAGCAGGAGTGCCAATACTGAGGAAATTCCAGCTGTTGGTGCCTAGACATAATATCTGAGCAGTTACTGACTTTCACTTTTCATGACAATGTTTTTGTGCCTTGTAGACACAGCTAAGATGTGATGAATGTAAATAACGTACTTCATGTTGTCATATCTTGCCGAGTTGCTTTAAGCTCAACATCAGCAAAATCCATCTTGTTTAAGTAGAGTTTTCAATACTTATTTGCTTTTGTAGTACAGAGATAAATTATTTTGCTTGTAAGATGATTTGATAAAAAAATAGCTTATTTCATGAGAAAAAATGATGTGTTAGATATTGTTTTATGTCCCTGTGTCGCGTCATCTTTTAGGCAGATAGAAATGTGATCCTCAGTGTCACTTTTAAACTCCTGCTGTAAAAACTACACCAGTTCATCCATCAGTGATAGAGATAGTTTGAGGAGAAATTACATTCCTTTGACTAAAGGAGTCCAAATGTTGTTGTATTTAAATATCTAACTTCCTGGAAAATTTGATGTGGGTGGTGTGTGTGTATGTGTGTGTGTGTATGTGCACGTATATTGCTGTTAGTAAACAGGAAGGCTTTGAAATGATACACTACAAGGACTGAAATCCAGATTCTCTCGTAGTTTCTATTTGAGTGGGTTTTATTTTGTTAGTGTTCTTATCCTCTTCATTACAGAGTCCTAAATTAATTACCCCACTCTTTTTTTAAAAAAGATATTCTGAAGTGGTACCCCACAGACATAATGTTATGACAATGGAATTTCAGTTCTTTGGTTGACTGCTTGCAAAATTTTGTTTGGACAAGAATGCAGGACACTGGCTTTTTAACACAGCGTATAGCTTCTTTCTTTCTTTCTTTTTTTTTTTTTTTAAGAAATTACTTGTGGGAAAATAGTTGAGGGTATCTTATTAATGATTTTTCCTCTTGAATTGTTTATTTCCCACCCCATCCTTCAGCTCTTTGTAACTAAAAACGAGCTCCAGTTTCTCATCTTGGTTACAGTGGTTTAGATGTTTGTTGGTATGTGAGTTTGTTTAGAAAAGTTTGTGTGATTTCTCTTCTTTTTTTCTTTTTTCCGCCCAGTGATCTCAGTTTGCTAAACATTGCATAATTTTTAAAAAATGTAGTAGATTATTCTTTGGCCTCCCTAAAGTTTGTAGTCATTGCTGTTTTTTACTTCAGTCACTTAGATTATTTTATGAAACCAGTCCAACCCCCAAAGTTGTTTGTTTTTGGCTTTGACCCTTGGTGGAGGTGGGCTCTGATATTTATGAACTTTGATTATTTTCTGTCTTATGTAGGCAAGGACCTGAGAATTTTCAGCAGTTTCCCTGCAGTCATGGAAAACTATATTCAATGAAGCCCTTGCCATACACTGCTTAGTCTGAAATTCTCTTTGATGTACAGAACTCTGCAAATGGTTCTTGGCCAAGAATTGAGGCAGTTCATTGCAGAGGAGTGGTAGGAAACACAGGAGCATAGGTGATTGACTCTTAAAAAGGAAGATCTTAAGAAAGATCATTTGGTCCTGAAGTACCAAATATGTGGCATGAATACCACTACTCTTCCCCTCCATGCCCAGAGCAGACATCACTATCAATCGTGTCTCTTTCTCTCGAGTCAGCATAGCCACATGATCTTCCAACATAGTATCCCAGGGCTTCTGTCGAAATGCCAGTGGCATTGGCATATGAGATGGAATCTCTATCAGTAGATTGTATTATATAGTTATAAACACCTGGACACACAGGGAAGTTCTGAGCAAGGCTGAAGAACATTGGAATTAAGAGCAGAGGCTCAAGAGTAAAATGATGTGAGCCATACCACTTGTTGGCTGTGTGATTTGAGGCAGAGTTCTTCATTTTTGTGAGCCTGTTTCCTTGCCAGTAAAGTGTGGATTATTATAGAGGCTACATCATAGGACTGCTGGAAAGGTTGAACTAAAATAATTCCCAGCATTGCTCAATAAATGTGAGATAACCATTTGAGATATCATTAGTAGGGACAGTTTCTTGTTTGTGATTACAAAGCTACTTAGGACTAATCTGGGTTTCTCAACTTAAGCATTACTGAAATTTAAATGGTCACATACTTAATTGTTATGGCAGCTGTCCTGTGCCTTGTAGGATAATGTTCATCCCTGACCTCTACCCACTAGATGCCAGTAATCCCATCCCACATTTGTCCCAACTGTGACAAATATCTCTAGACTTTCCCAAATGTCCCTTTGGGGCAAAATTGTCCCAGTTAAGAACCACTGGACTAGACACAAGTTCACGTATAGATTGTGTGCATGAGTGTGTGTGTTTATATTTTGTCCAGGTTTATTGAGACATATGGACCCATTGTGTAAGTCTGAGGTGTACAGTGTAATGATTATATATATATGCATATACTGGAAAGTGATTACCATGTTAAGATAACACGTTGATCACATCAGATAGTTACAGTTTGTGTGTGGGTGTGTGTGTAGTGGCAGCTTTTAAAATCTACTCTCCTAGATACTTTAAAATGCACAATACAGTATTGTTAACTGTAGACACAATATCATACACTCCCTGGAGCTTACTCATTTTATAACTTGAAGTCTGTACCCTTTGACCAACAGTACCTATTCCCCCATCCCTGGAGGCCACCAGGCTGTTCTCTGTTTTTACGAGTTTTGGTTTTTTAGATCCCACATGTAAGTAAGATGATACAGGCTGGACCTTTAAGTTTGGCTTAGTTCACTTAGCATAACACCCTTAAAATTCATCCATGTTGTGATAATGTCACAATTTCTTTTTTATTGTTGACTAGTATTCACGTGTGCGTATACTGTATTTTATTTACTTATTCATTTGTTGGTGGACACAAGTTGTTTCTATTTCTTGGCTATTGTAAATAGTGCTGCAATGAACATATGGCTGAAGATATGTCTCAGAGGTAGTGATTTTATTTCCTTTGGATGTATGTTTTCCCAAAGCTAGAATTGCTGGATTATATAGTAGTTCTTCTTTTAATTTTAAAAGTAATCTCTCTACTGTTTTCCATAGGAGCTATAGTTTTGGGTGGTTTTTTTTTTTTTCACATTAATATACTTGTGCCTGAACCCATTGTCAGAGATACTGATTATTTTGGCTTTGTCTCTAAGCTCCAGGAACTTAAAAAAAAATTTTTTTTTTTTTTGTACCTGTGGCTTTGACATTCCTGCCTTCATGTCAGGCTACAACTTTTTCAATTTACCATCCTGGGTACAGTTTTGAATAGCAGATTAATAGCTCCAAGTTTTAATTATGTTTTTGTAATAGAATTTACAGTAATTTCAAGGAAAATGTTCACAATATAAGTTTCAGTGATAACAGCTATATTCTAAATTGTATAATAATAATAACTTGGGTATAATTAATTCACGTACTTACTGTGTGTTAGATGCTAGGCTGTGGACTTAATGCTCCTCCTGTTATTTCATTGTGACAGTGCACAAAGGAAGCACTATTTTTGCCATTTTACAGATGATGGAACAGAGACACAGACAGCTTTGCCCAAGGTCCCAAAGCTACTAAGTGGCAGAATAGGGCACCAATGCTAGGCTTTTTGTCTATGGTACAGACAAAAACATGCATGCTGGAGAAAGATCTAGAAGAATGTGTGCCCAGATGTTTACTTTGATTATCTATAGATGACAGGATTATGGGTATTTTTTAATATACTTAGTGTTTTGCACATTTTCTACTTTGTGCAGTCATTAATTTCTTAAAGTATTAAAAAACAAAGTTAAAATTATGCAGTCCTGGGACTTTTATAAAGCAAGTGGTTATATTTACCACAGTTTACTTCCCATTTATTTGGTCTTGCTTATGATTGATTGAAAAACAATAGGAGTTACCTTTGAACTTTTTATTTTGGATACCATAATGGAAACATGCAGCCCCCTTAATGTAATACGTAGCTATTTAGAAGTGGGGGTTATACACATCTGTAAGGTGCTTTTCCCAGATAAGTTTGTTTTGTTAGGTAATCATATGGAATTGTAAAATAAACAAGATCCAAAAGAATGTTGTTCTTCAAGATTTTCAGCCGTAGGAAATTACATGCTGTTTCAAAGATGCTACCAGTGAAGCATCTTCTCTTGAATTTCACTTTTGATTATGGCCTTTAAAGCTACTTTCTGAACCAGACAAGAAAACCAGGCTTCATTATTCAGCAAATGCCAGGAGCTACCTGCTTGATTGCCCCCCAAGGCATGCTCTGAATTTCTATTTGGTCATTTTCAAATATCAAACAGAGCCACGTGGGTAAAATTTACCATAAGAGGCAGTGCTTTACCTAATGTCTTGTTTTCTCATGGAAATTCCAAAAACGGAAATCGAAATGGGCTTTGATGAATGGAATCATTGTGAGCATAAGTGCATAGACCCTTACGGCGACGACTTCCACGTGTGCTGCATTCGTGTGATGCACAAGTCCAAATGTTTGTGTTCATTTGCATTATTTTAGAGCTCTCCATCACGGCTCTCAGATCTTAATACGGTATTTGCCTGGCTTTATTCACCATGGCATATGTTTCCAATTTTAAATAACTTTGAAGGATTCCTGTGTGTCTGCTGTTAAAATTAAGAGGTCTTGGTGACTCTGGGGTCCAGGTGAAACTTCATCTAAAAGAATATGTGTAAGTACATATGTTGAGCTAGGAGACATAAAGGTCACCAGAGGCCCAAGGTTTTACTTTGTTAGATCTGACATGCAAGACTGGGCAGTGGTGGAATCCCAAGTGGGTGGTGACTACCCCTGCCCCTCCCGCCCCTCACCCCCCTACAGGTACTCTCGCAAAGCTTCTCCTGGGGTATCCATGAGCTCTCTGTCAGCACATCCACATTCTTGTCTTTGGAACTCCTGTTAAGGAAAACTTCATTTCTGCCTGAATCTCTCCTTTCTAAGTTCAGTGTCATTATCAATATTTTACATGAAGGAAGGAAAAGCCAAAAGAGATGGGAGTCTTTGATGATAGGGTGATCTTGTCACTTGATCATTGATTTGTTTGGTCATTCATTCATTCAAAGATTTAAGTGCCCGTTACAGGCTACTGAGGAATATGCAGTGCACAAAAGAGACAGATCTCTGTCTTCACAGAGCTTATTTCTAGGGAAGGAGACAGATAATGCATGAGTAAATAAATCAGGAAACAGAACTGTACATAGTAATTTTGAAGGAAGAGGAGGGGGAGGGGTGTATCTGGACAAGGTCAGGGAATGTTTCTCTGAGTAGGTGATATTTCAGCTGAGACCCCAAGGCTGGAAAGAGCTAGCCATGCACACAGTCTGAAGAAGAAGATCATGCCAGGCAAATTGAAGGCTCCAGTGCTCCTTGCACATCATAAAAGACATGGAGTAATTGTACAGTCAATACATCAAACAGGTATAAAGTAATACTAGCCTAAATAAAGCTTTCCTGACATAGGTAAATTTTCAAAGCATGTGTAAGGACACAGGCTTCCCCAGTGGCTCAGTGGTAAAGAATCCACCTGCAGTGCAGGAGATTCAGGAGACGTGGGTTTGATCCCTGGGTCAGAAGGATCCCCAGGAGGAGGAAATGGCAACCCACTCCAGTATTCTTGCCTGAGCAATCTCATGGACAGAGGAGCTGGGGGGGGCTACAGTCCATAGGGTCACCGGACACCACTGAGCACACGCGCATGAGACAGGATGGTGATCTAAACTCTATTTTCTTTCACGATAAACCAGAAAAGCCAGTTTCCACATGGGCACGTAACCAAGGGCTGTTGTAGGAGTTAAAACTGAGAGAGAAGCCAGGGTCTTCCGCTTTAAGATTCCCTTTGCCCTAGAAAAATCTGGCTTTATTGGATATTGGAACAGAGCATTTTTTGAATGTGTGTGTTTGCTCTGCTCACATGATTTTTTTTCCCCAGAAGGAGACCAAACTGTTTATAGGAAAGATAGAAACAAACAAACAACTGGGTAATACGCTTCTAAACACTGAGAAACATGTGACCTTCCAGCCAGCACAGAGGTCCAGCGGGTAAACAGCAGGCCAGCCATGCTTGAGGCTTTTGGAACACACATGCTTCTGTTTCTTTGGGGATGACAATGTAAACTATACAGACCGTTATCGTCTCTTCTTCAGGATTCTAACTTCTGAATGCTGACCCAGAAAATGCACAGTTTGTTCCCCTGGAGCATAAGATTCATGCTGCCCCGACACCTGCTGGAAGGATGAAAGAAGATTTGATTGGCCCCTTCTACCTTTTGCTGTTCTGTGTCCTAAGACAAGCATCCAGAAGAGGCTATTTTCTGTTGCCTGGAGGAGAGACTGGTTCTGTTGTGCCAATTGGAGTCTTGTAGATATGCCAGAGTCATAATCTTCCCTCCTCCATTTCTCTCTAGGCCCTGAACTCTTTTCAGTGGAATGCCACAGTTTACTTGGAACTAAGAGATGAGTTCTTGCTCTTTCACTCTCTTTCTTTCTCTCTCTCTCTCTCCCTGCTCCCCATCTCCTAAAAACAAAAATTTTGGTGTCATTCGGTTCTTTTACTCCTTTTAGCACCTCTGTCCTTTTAGCTAAGCTGGTAACTCAGATTACAGAGTGCCCTACTCTTTCCACTGTTGGTAAATCAACCTTCAGGTTCCTTTGTGGTAGGTTCTTAATGCCCATCTTACCATTATTACTCATTTTTCCCCCTATTATTACCCACTGTCTCAAAATATACAGAAGTTTGATTTGGAATTTTCTTACAGTTTAAGTGATAACTTTAGTTTTCTTTTTGGCTGTGCTGGGTCTTGGTTGTTTCATGCAGCCTTTCTTTAGTTGCAAACAGCAGAGGCTACTCTTCATGGTGCTGCCTAGACTTCTCATTGCGGCAGCTTCTCTTGTTGCAGAGGATGGGCTCTAGAGTGCATGGGCTCAGTAACTGTGGCACACAGGCTTAGCTGCTCCGCACCATGTGGGATCCTTCCAGACCAGAGACAGAACCCATGTTCCCTGCACTGGTAGGTGAACTCCCAACCAGTGGACCACCAGCGGGGTCCCCTAAGTGATAACTCTTAACAGGAGATACCGTTTTTGCTGACTTGGTCAGTTTATATTGGTAGCTACCGCTTTTAGTTTCTTCTAAAAAAATGTTCTGTTGATAAATTATGCATAATTCATGGAGAAATTAACCACAATGTAAGCTCCATGAGGACAAGGATTTTCATCTTTTTTTTACTCTTCCCTTATGTCTCATGTAGTGCCTGGTACACAGTTTAGCAAGGAGTGAATATTTGCTTTGTGAATGGCTGAATGAAATTGACATCAGCCTTGCATGTGTAAGGGAGGGGCCCTTGCAGATGCCCACTTCTGCTTCTCATAAGCTTCCTCCAACATTAGAATGAATCCTTAGAGTCACATTAGATGTAAAATCATCAGGATGCCAAGGTTAGCAAAAATCTTGGAAACAAACATTTGTTTTTTTTCCCCAAGCTGTTCTATGAATCTAGTAATCATTCAGACACTTCCATCGTTGATCATTAAAACAGCAAGCTGGGCTACATAAGTTGTTCAGGAGCTGTGAAGAGAGTGGATGAGCTAGTACTGAAAAGGTGGACTTAGTGACAGTCACTGGCCCCTCCACACAATCCACTGTTCTGAAGCTCCCTGCACGTGAGATGCAAATGCCCTTGGATTCCCAGAAGAAGGGGAATTTTAATTAGGAATCCAGGTGAAGTTTCTGCCTGGTGTAAATCCTATGCATCATCTTAAGAGATGCAGCAACTTAGAGTTCTGACTCTGTTCATTGCCACTTCCTTTATTGCATTTTGGTTTTAGACTGGCAGAAAGCTGACTGCATATATGACATTGCTTGTAGAGTCCCAGACTCTGATAGTTAGTGTGCTTGATTGTGATGGAATGAGGGCTGTGCCAAACCTCCTTTTCTCAGAAACTATAGAAGCAGTGACAAACCTAAACAGCATATTCAAAAGCAGAGACATTACTTTGCTGACAAAGGTCCATCTAGTCAAAACTATGCTTTTTCAGTAGTCATCTATGGATGTGAGAGTTGGACCATAAAGAAAGCTGAGCGCCAAAGAATTGATGCTTTTGAACTGTGGTGTTGGAGAAGACTCTTGAGAGTCCCTTAGACTGCAAGAAGATCCAACCCGTCCATCCTAAAGGAGATCAGTCCTGAATTTTCATTGGAAGGACTGGTGCTGAAGCTGAAGCTCCAATACTTTGGCCACCTGATATGAAGAACTGATTCCATTAGAAAAGACCCTGATGCTGGGAAAGATTGGGGTCAGGAGGAGAAGGGGACGACAGAGGATGAGATGGCTGGATGGCATCACGGACTCGATGGACGTGAGTTTCAGCAAGCTCTGGGAGTTGGTGAAGGACAGGGAAGCCCTGCATGCTGCAGTCCTTGGGGTTGCAGGGTTGGAT
Organism: Ovis aries; assembly: GCF_016772045.2. Classification (NCBI taxonomy): domain Eukaryota; kingdom Metazoa; phylum Chordata; class Mammalia; order Artiodactyla; family Bovidae; genus Ovis; species Ovis aries. The sequence continues at coordinate 30,108,965 of NC_056072.1, forward strand.
ACAACTGAGCAACTGAACTGAATAAAGAGGTTTATACAGACAGCAAAAATAATACTTGGAGCTGAATGCGGCTCAGATCATGAATTCCTTATTACAAAAGTCAAACTTAAATTGAAGAAAGTAGGGAAAACCACTAGACCATTAAGGTATGACCTAAATCAAATCCTTTGCAATTTTACAGTGGAAGTGACAAATAGATTAAGGGATTAGATATGATAGAGTGCCTGAAGAATTATGGATGGAGGTTCATAACATTGTACAGAAGGCAGTCATCAAAACCATCCCCCAGAAAAAGAAATGCAAAAAGGCAAAATGGTTTTCTGAGGAGGCCTTACAAGTAGCTGAGAAAAGAAGAGAAGCGAAAGGAAAAGGAGAAAAGGAAAGATATATCCATCTGAATGCAGAGTTCTAAAGAATAGCAAGGAGAGATAAGAAAGCCTTCCTAAGTGATCAATGCAAAGAAATAGAGGAAAACAATAGAATGTTTAACGATAGAATAGAATAGAAAACAATCAAATGGTTCTATTGAAGAGAATAGATCTCTTCAAGAAAATTAGAGATACCAAGGGAACATTTTATGCAAAGATGGGCACAGTAAAGAACAGAAACAGTATGGACCTAACAGAAGCAGAAGATATTAAGAAGTGACAAGAATACACAGAAGAATTATACAAAAAAGATCTGCATGACCCAGACAACCACAATGGTGTGAGCACTCACCTAGAGCTCGACATCCTGGAGTGCGAAGTCAAGTGGGCCTTAGGAAGCATCACTACGAACAAAGCTAGTGGAGGTGATGGACTTCCAGCTGAACTATGTCAAATCCTAGAAGACGATGCTGTTAAAGTGCTGCACTCAATATGCTAGCAAATTTGGAAAACCCAGCAATGACCGACCACAGGGCTGGAAAAGGTCAGTTTTCATTCCAATTCCAAGGAAAGGCAATGCCAAAGAATGTTCAAACTACCGCACAGTTGCACTCATTTCATATGCTAGCAGAGTAATGCTCAAAATACTGCAGGCTAGACTTCAACAGTACATGAACTAAGAACTCCCAAATGTCTAAACTGGATTTAGAAAAGGCAGAGGAACCAGAGATCAATTGCCAACATCCACTGGATCATAGAAAAAGCAAGAGAGTTCCAGAAAAACATCTACTTCTGTTTCATTGACTACACTAAAGCCTTTGTATGGACCACAACAAACTGTGGAAAATTCTTCAAGTTATGGGAATACCAGACCACCTTACCTGCCTCCTGAGAAGTCTCTATACAGGTCAAGAAGCAACAGTGAGAACCGGACATGGAACAACAGACTGGTTCCAAGTTGGGAAAGGAGTATATCAAGGTGTATATTTCACCCTGTTTATTTAACTTATAGGCAGAGTAAATCATGTGAAATGCCAGCTGGATGAAGGACAAACTGGAATCAAGATTGCTGGGAGAAATAGCATTAAACTCAGAAATGCAGAGGACACCACACTTATGGCAGAAAGCAAAGAGGAACTAAAGAACCTCTTGATAAAAGTAAAAGGGGAGAGTGAAAAAGCTGGCTTAAAACTCAACATCCAAAAAATGAAGATCATGGCATCCAGTCCCATCACTTCATGGCAAATAGATGGGGAAACAATGAAAATAGTGAGAGACTTTATTTTCTTGGGCTCCTAAATCACAGCAGATGGTGATGCAGCCATGAAATTAAGACGCTTGCTCCTTGGAAGAAAAACTGTGACCAACCTAGACAGCATATTAAAAAGCAGACATTACTTTGCTGGCAAAGGTCCATGTAGTCAAAGTTACGGTTTTCCCAGTAGTCATGTATGGATGTGAGAGTTGGACTATAAAGAAAGCTGAGCACTGAAGAATTCATGCTTTGAACTGTGATGTTGGAGAACGCTCTTGACAGTCCCTTGGACTGCAAGGAGATCCAACCAGTCCATCCTAAAGGAGATCAGTCCTGAATATTCATTGGAAGGACGGATACTGAAGCTGAAGCTCCAATACTTTGGCCACCTGATGCGAAGAACTGACTCATTGGAAAAGTCCCTGATGCTGGGAAAGATTGAAGGCAGGAGGAGAAGGGGATGACAGAGAATGTGATGGTTGGATGGCATCACTGATTCGATGGACATGAGTTTGAGCAAGTTCTGGGAGCTGGTGATGGACAGGGAAACCTGGTGTGTTTCAGTCCATGGTGTCAGAAAACATCAGACGCAACTGAGCAACTGAACTGATAAAGAGGTTAGTGGTGGCTGAGCAAGGCTGTGGAGCCCACCTGGGGCTCTGTTCGAGTTATAGACAGCTTCATCTTGAGCCCCTCTATTTTGAAAGGAAAATGATTTGGTTAGTCAGTTACCGATAGAAATGAGATTGATTTCTACTTTTCCTTGTGGGGGAAGTTGTCATTTAAATGGCAGTGGCAGGGCAAGTTGGTGATCCAGAGGGAGTCCTACCTGTGCTCTGATGTTACCTGGAGTAGCATATTTCATCAGAGGGCAGTTTCGCGTCCCAGTGGACATTGGGCCAAGTCTGGAGACATTTTTGGCTCTGTTGACTGGGCAGTATGTGGGTACCAGTGGCATCTAGTAGGCAGAGGCCAGGAATGCCGCTAAACATTATACAATGTTCCCTGCCCCATCCCCAGCAAAGAATTATCCGGCCCCCAACGTCAATCATGCCCAAGTTGTGAAACCTTGATTTGAAGGAACCTCACTCAGTTTTATGAGAATGTCCTTACCTGGTAAGGTGATTCTTCTATTGTTATTTTCTTGTTCTGACTTTTAAAAATCCCCATTGTATTCTTGCACCAAGAATTAGTGCATTGAAGGTGGCCCTGATTTCAGATATGGGTGGGGCAGGCAGAATGAGTGGCATGCCTTGAAAGACTCTGAGAACATCCAGACTTCCAATGTTCCTCCACATCAGAGCTCCAAGACCCAGAAATCTTTCCGTGAAAACTAGAGAAGCCCCCACAGGGAGTCGGGATTCCGGGACCTAAGGGAGCTCTGCTCCTCTGAAATGCTTTGCTGACCATTTGCTCTGTGCCCAGCTCAGTGTGTTCTCTGGGACCGTCCTCAGCAGCTCAGTAAGATGCATGCCAATTCTACTGCCGCCTCACTGAGTCGCATAGGTGGGTTGGTTGCGAACCTGCCCCAAAGTGACACACTGCTGGGCATGGCACTGGGATTTTCCAGCCAGCTATGTCTCATGCCCAGGACTTTGCCAGGAACCAAGACCTTAGCCTCCTGAGCTCTGAGACATCTCAGCTGATCTTTCTATGACTGTTACCACCTGTGGAAAACAAGGAAGTTACTCTCAATGACTTCTGGGAATCTTTCATAAGGCTATGATGTCCATGTTTGTTTCTTTGTTTTATATGTTGCCCTCTTTAAAGGTTCCCCTTTAACATGGAAACAGAATTCATGATAGGTACTACCACTGGAAATCCCCATGGAAGGATTCCACACCTCACTGCATATCATAGCCAGGTGGTCAGCTTCTAAAAAGGTCTGTTTCCACAGTCTCTTACCAACACTGCTCTAGCTGGTTTGAAGTGGGCTCTGAGGATCCTTGTATTAACCTCGCGCCCACACCCTTAATCCTTGTATCAACCACACCGATTCTGATGCACAAGGTCTGAAGACCAGTATGGTAGCCCTTTTTTGGGGAGTTAGTTTAATCAATTGATTTCCTTTATGTAGGATACTGGCCACAGTGAAGGTTCAGAGTGTACTGGGTGATGGTGATCCTCACATCTCTTAGGCCGGCAGGGCTGTCTGTGACTCCTGTCCTCTGAGACTCACTCCCAGGGTATGTGTGTGGCTGTGCTCAGTTGTGTTTGGCTCTTTGTTACCCTGTGCCCATGAGATTTCCCAGGCAAGAATACTGGAGTGGTTTGCCATTTCCTTCTCCAGGAGATCTTCCAGACCCAGGGATTGAACCCACATCTGCATTGCAGGTAGATTCTTTACCGCTTGAGCTGTCAGGGAAGCCCAGGTCAGGAATTCCCAAACCCTGCTGCAGATTAGACTCACTGGGAAGCTTTTAAAACTCCTCACTCCCAGATCATACTCCAGATCAGTGAAATCCCAATCCCTCTATTGGGAGTTGGCCTCCATATTTTTCTTTTCTCATCTGCAGATGATTCCCATGCTCAGCAGTTTGAGAACCACTGTCGTGGGTGTTGCAGATTCCATACCTTTGCCACTGCTGAATGTTCACCTGTAAGGCAAATCCACCCTCCCAGCTCCGCAGAAAGAAGTCTTACCTACTTAGTGAGATACATGGGCATCCCACTCTTTTTTTCCATTGTCCTTCCAGATGCTCCCTGCTCAGTCCTCTACTTTTCAAGCTGCTTTTAAGGTATTTATCTCACCACCTTGTTTTTGTCTCTTGCATGTCTTCATGAGGGAGATGGCATCTTCCATGAGGGAAGAGGCATCTAATATGTGTGGCTCTGGCCTGGTGGGAGCGGAAAGAGTAGAAGACGGTAGATGCAAAAGAGACAAGACAAAGATCAGTTGGACTTTCTGCCATGGCTTTCTTCATGACAGCAGAGGGAAAGTGATAAAATGGAGGAGAATAATAATAATAATAGTAATACAGGAGGTTGCCCTGGCACTAGACTCCTTGAACAAAATATCCTAGTAAAAATTTTCAACTCACTCACTTTTCTGGAGAGTAACAAAGAATCCTAAATAGAGTACCTTCCAAATAATTATATTTGATGGTTTGATATTTTGAAAATGTGACTTCTGCTGACACATGGAGAAATCATTCAGATTGCAAACCAACTTTCCTAACCAAAATGCTTGAAGTGACTATAGTTAATACTTGGGAAGAAATTTAAGAGTAAGGAAAAGTACTCTCCGGGTCCCCCTTCTCTGTCTGTTTCCACTTTGCTCACTTAAGGGACGAACCCTGTCATTCTGGACTGACATGGGGCTGCGTTTTCCCAACAGTGGGAGTTGTATGGGAGCGGCCTGTGGCCTTGATGACCCCTGAAGCTATGCTTTGATTGGCCTACCTAAGACTTTACAACCACGGACTGTTTGGGGAAAGATCTGGATTTCTTTGTCTCTCAAAAATGCAGAAGCGCTTTCTGACCTGAGCTTGCTTTTAAGGAGACAGCAGTCAGCCTCTGTCCCTTTCAGTTGAGACAAAGCGGAGTCGCTCAGGCGTGTCCGACTCTTTGCGACCCCATGGACTGTAGCCTACCAGGCTCCTCTGTCCATGAGATTTTCCAGGCAATAGTCCTGGAGTGGATTGCCATTTCCTTCTCCAGGGGATCTTCCTAACTCAGCGATTGAACCCAGGTCTCCTGCATTGTAGACAGACGCTTTACCGTCTGAGCCACCAGGGAAGTTACGTGTGGTCAAATTACCACCGTCCCCACACCTCCCTAATTATACTCAACCAACTTCAGTGATTTGTCTGGTAGAGTTCTCTAGGTCATGGCATTAGCATCACCTCTTAAAACATAAGACATCAATTGCTGGGCCCCACCAATCTTCTGGAAGGAAGAGTTATCACTTTCCCATTTATTTATGTGTGTAGATATTATACACACATATTTACATCTACATGCATATATGTGTGTTGCTAAGTCGCTTCAGTTGTGTCCGACTCTTAGTGACCCCGTGGACTGCAGCCCACCAGGCTCCTCCATCCATGGGATTTTCCAGGCAGGAGCACTGGAGTGGGGTGCCATTGACTTCTCCATATATGTGTGTAATTTTGTGTATATGTCTGTCAGTATGGGCTTCCCAGGTGGCACTAGTGGTGCAGAACCTGCCTGCCAAGGCAGGAGACATAAGAGACCTGGATTTGATCTCTAGGTTGGGAAGATCCCCTGGAGGAGGGCACGGCAATCCACTTCAGAATTCTCGCCTGGAGAATCCCATGGACAGAGGAATCTGGTGGGTGACAGTCCACAGCGCTGCCAAGAGTTGGGCACGACTGAAGTGACTTAGCATGCATCCTCATTTGTCAATATGGATTCGTGCATATTTATTTCATCCTTTGGGTTATAATCTATTGTCATTTCTTTTCTTGCTCACAGTGTCTCAATTTTGGGTATTGGGGAGCTCTTCAGGATTGGCCGTTATGGCTTTTCAGCGTCTCTCCACTCCATGCCATCGTTTTTTTGTTTCAGTGTGTCTTATAGCAATTTCTGGTACTACATGGTGTTCCAGGCTTATCTTGTATTTTCTCTACTCCATCACCAGAATTGACTAGTTCTCCAGGGAGTTCTGATTGGTTTTATTGGAGTGAAAGTGAAAGTCGCTCAGTCATGTCCGACTCTGTGGCCCCATGGACAATACAGTCCATGGACTTCTCCAGGCCAGGATACTGGAGTGGGTAGCCTTTCGCTTCTCCAGGGGATCTTCCCAACCCAGCGACTGAACCCAGGTCTCCTGCATTGCGGGTGGATTCTTTACAGCTGAACACAAGGGAAGCACAAGAATACTGGAGTGGGTAGCCTATCCCCCCTCCAGCAGATCTTTTCGACCCAGGAATTGAACCGGGGTTTTCTACATTGCAGGCAGATTCTTTACCAACTGAGCTATCAGGGAAAGAGGTTTTATTGAAGGAAGGTATTTAAAAACCAAGATCTGAGTACTGGGTGTGCTTGTTGCTATTAGGATATCACTACTTCTTGCCTTTTGTCAATGGATACAGCTAAGAAATAAATCGGAGAAGGCAATGGCGACCCACTCCAGTACTCTTGCCTGGAAAATCCCATGGGTCGAGGAGCCTGATAGGCTGCAGTCCATAGGGTCGCTAAGAGTTGGACACGACTGAGTGACTTCACTTTCACTCTTCACTTTCATGCATTGGAGAAGGACATGGCAACCCACTCCAGTGTTCTTGCCTGGAGAATCCCAGGGACGGAGGAGCCTGGTGGGCTGCCGTCTGTGGGGTCGCACAGAGTCGGACACTACTGAAGCGACTTAGCAGCAGCAGCAGCAGCAGGAAATAAATGTATGCATGGTAACTGGGCCACCTGGCTCAGATGGTAAATAATCAGCCTGCAGTGCAAGATACCTGCATTTGATCCCTGGGTCAGGAGGATCCCCTGTAGAAGAGAATGGCTATCTACTCCAGTATTCTTGCCTGGAGAAGTCCAGGGATAGCAACACCTGGTGGGCCACAGTCCATGGGGTTGCCAAGAGTCAGACACAACTGAGTGACTAACACTTGCACTTCAGGCCTTCACATATATAGATTTATTTCTGTATTTATTTATCTGTAAATATATGTGTTTATGTTTTATATTGCTATATGTACATATTTTTATATATGTATATTTAGCTGTCCATATGAATACATTCAATTCTAATTCATTACCGTAGGATTCATATTAAACTTGGGGATACCAGATTTTTATCTTTGTAAGGCTTTTTAATGTCAACAGTGGCTCATGAACATACTGAGGGGAGAAAGGAAACTTCAGTTGATAACTATTTTATAGATACTACTAAAAAAAAAGAACAAATCTCAAGTTTAACATAACAGAAAGGTCAGCATATCCCCATGTTTAATATTTCTTAAAAATTCTGTAATTTGCAACTCAAGACCCTGGTTTGATTCCTGGGTTGGGAAAATCCCCTGGAGAAGGGATAGGCCCCCCATTCCAGTATTCACTGGCTTCCCTGGTGGCTTAGATGGTAAATAATCCACCTGCAATGCGGGAGACCTAGATTCAATCCCTGGGTTGGGAAGATCCCCTGGAAGAGGGCATGGCAACCCACTTCAGTTTTCTTATCTTGGAGAATCCCCTTGGGCAGAGGAGCCTGGCAGGCTACAGTCCATGGGGCCGCAGAGTTGGACACGACTGAGCACACAGCCTCCCTCGTTCCTGAAGGTGGGTAGACCTACCTAATTTCCCTTCTCATACAAATAGAGTTTGTCTCTAGTCTTACAGAACAATGCCTTTTGTAACCCTGAGCTGGCACTTGTGGATTCTAAATATAAGCCAAGACACTTCTCAGAGATTATAATCAGAATTTTGCTTTACGTGTGAAATCTTATTTTGAATTCAGGTACACAATTACTCAGAGACATAATTATACTGCCTTAGGATAGTATAAAAACAACAGTTTTAATTTTTTTTTTTTTTTGGTGGGGGGAGGTTTACAAAAGTAACCTATTGTTAGGAATCAGAGGTGACTACAGTCTGAGAACTTCACAGATACAAATTAACTATCAGCTGTGAGATTTGCCTATGATTCCTTCATGTTAATTCAGAAGTAAACATACTTGCATGGGGTCCCCCCTCCTCTCATTATACTTAATGTAAATCTCGTGGTGCTTGCACGCATCTTTAAAAATTGTAGAGAAGTGGAAAGAGAATCCAACCAGGATGGCTCATGGGCCACTGGAGGTGTGGCCCCCTCAGTGCTTTGGAAAATATTCTGGGTTTTGAACTGCAACACCTGTAATTATGGAGGCGTCATCCTTTCCATAAAAAAGAAAACAAAACCAAGAAAGCAAAGCCCTTCTACTAACAGGGTGTAGTCATAGCATGTGTTCAGCCTTCCCAAAACCTGTCTGGCATTTGTTTCTGGCCTGGTAGGGAACATCTTCCATCTTTCTGTGAGCACTCATAAAACAATACAAAGGTAAACAGTTGGAGGGCAATTAGCAGTCTCTTTTGGGTAACAGAAGAGAGCAGTCATCCTGCTATTAATGTCAGAGGAATTAATCATGGTTTACATAGGTGATTTACTGGCTTAACTTTGCAAGTGGTTGAAACACAAGAACCCAACAAAGTTTACAAAAGATGCTAGGTTGGAGAACCAGGTATGGCGGACAGCTTACAGAACTATCGGTCAAGTAGCTGAAGGTGTTAAAGTTGTTGAGATGGTGCCTGTTTTGTAAGAGGCCATGTGCAGTGCAGATTTGTGTTTCTCAAACTTTAGTGTGAGTTCTACCTGGCCAGCTTTGTTAACATGCAGATGTTGGTTCAGTAGGTCTAGGCACTGGGCTGTGATTCTGCCTTCTTAAAAACAAAAACATTTATGTACTTATTTGGCTGCACCAGGTCTTAATTGCAGCATGGGGATCTTCAGTTGTGACATGTGGGATGTAGTTCCCTGACCAGGGATTGAACCTGGGCCCCCTGTATTGGGAGTATGGAGTCTTAGCTGCTGGACCACCAGGGAAGTCCCTAATTCTGCCTTTTCAACACATTGTCAGGTGCAGTGCCCATGCTGCAGGCCAGCACATTTCATTTTGCATAGCAAGGCTGTAGATTGTTCTTACACCTGTGGCAGGTAGGATAAAGCTGCTCATACTCCCTTTAAGAATCTCCATTTATCAACATGTTGCACTCTGAATGTTCACGGCTTAACGGATCATAACAGCTTTTTGGAGTGGAGGTACTTGGCCAAATACTTCATTGTGCATATCAACAACTTCTTTCACAAGCACCAATTTACAAAAAAAAAAAAAAAAAACCATAAAAATATTTACAGGCCATGATTACATTTATTGAACTATACCCTTAAAAGAAAACAGGAAATGCAATCTCTGTAACTAAAGCCCCTCTCTGTGATTAAAACCTCAGAAAATGCACTATTGTCTCTAGTTTGAATGCTGAGCCTCTTAACAAGTTTTGGCATTGGGGAAGCCTCTTTGAAAGCTGGGATCTTTTACCATTGCTTGACTAGCTTTTCAAGCCATTCAGTTATCAGATGTGGTTTGTTTCAGAATGCCTGATGGTGTTGTATAAAGGGGTCCCTCAGTATCTGAGGAGACTGGTTCCAGGACCTTGCTCAGATACCCAAGTAGGTGGAGGCTCAAGTCCCGTACAGTATATCCTCCACAGGGGCTGGTTCTGCATTCACAGATTCAACCGGCAGCATCCACGAAACCGTGGGTTGAATAGGTGGATACAGAACCAATGGGTACAGAGTGCCAACCGTACTTTATTTTTAAACTTTGTTTTGGTTCCAAATACTTCCCATACTTTAAAAACCATACTTTAAAAACGGAGATCCTCTGTTGGTTTTTGGTATGGACAGAGAGCCACATCACAACCCAGAGAACACACTTCTTTTGCCACTTACTGTGAAACATGTGATTTTCATTAGCCATTTTTCTCTTCTTGGAAGGAAACGCAGGAGTAGAAGCCTTCATTTAGAGTATTCGGAACACGTTTACAACCTTTCCCTTTCCCCCATGTCCCTCTTCTCCTCCCTTTCTCTCCTTCCCTCCTTTCTCCACTGTGTTTACCGGTACCTGGATGTCTGCCACACCTGGGGTAGAGGAGAGGGAGGAGGTAAGCGGGGGATCTTGGCTTTGGCTCTCAGTTGCTGTCCTACTTATAAATGGCTATATGGGTTGGCTATTTGGGAGAAGGTTAAATGATTTCTGAGGAGGGGTGGCCCATCTCTTTGGTAAAGTGAAGAGTATGAGATGGGAATACAAAAGGAGCCAGGACACCTGGATTCTAATCCTTGTTTAGCCACTCACCAATTATTTGGCCTTGGAGGGCAATTTAACCTCCCTGGGTTCCAGCTTCCTAATCTGTAATTTGATATACATACTTGGTTATGCCTATTTCTCAGAGTGTAGGAGTCTTATCACTGGGATGGCATGAGATAACATTGAATCACATATTCTTGGCAATCACTTTCATTTCTTTCTGGTTGTTCAAACAACATCAATAGCAACAAAAAGAAAACTATTCTCTGTTGACATGCATTAACATTTTCCCGGGACTTGTCACTTTTCTGTTTAAAATTTTTGTTAATTTTAGTTTTTTGACCTCTCTTTCTTTCTAACAAAGAAAAATCAGCAACTTTGTTTTTACTGTGATTGTTTTTAATTTATGGAGACTGGGAAATATGATTCCCCATTTAATGTAGTAATAGAAAAATAAAAGTTGGTTACTTTACAGAAAAATAGTATATTTATAATAATGGTACTTCAGTGAGTACAGTATTAGTTATTTTCTAAACTTAAAAAGATTCAGGTATCCCATTAACTGGTTGATGTCCACACAAGTTTCTGTTCCCTAAAAATGTGCATATATTCATTGACACAGTATTTGCAGAACAAAGTTGGTGTTACATATAATTAACAGTATGTGGCAAGGCACTCAAATGTTCTGAGACCGTTGGGGAAATTTTGGCCACAATTAACTATAGTTTGCTGATTTGGAATTTACAATTTTTTCCTATTACTTAAACTATAACAAAATGGGAACAAGCACCTTTGCCTTAGTATAATTAAAAATGAAATTATGTCAGGAACATGTTTTAAAAAGGAATTTCTATTTGTTTTACCACCAAAAGGTGGCGTCCTACCCCCATGCCCTTTATTTAAAAACCCTTCTTGCTTTAATTTAACAAAAAGAAACTTCTAGTTGATTACTGATAAAGAAATTAAAATGTGCTCCTTATGAATGTAACGTGACAGTGTTGAAAATGAACTATATGTTAAACTGCAGTTAAGTTTCCCTCTAATGTAAGCCAAATGGGCATGGAAGTCTTTAATACGGCAGCACATTAGACAGTATTATTACAAAATTGGGTACAATATATCATGGGATTTACAGCCAGGATTTCCTTTTGTCTGCAAAACTTGTTGCCAGTCTGATTTTGGCCCCCACTTTCAGGTGAATGTAAGAAAGTTAAAATGCAGAATAAGATCAGTGGTAACCTAAAGATCTCCTTTAGTATGGCAATGCTAATAATTTAAAAAAAACACACACACACAAAACTCACTATTTGATCTGAAAACAAGATCAGAGCATGAATTGTTCTTTAGAGATGATGAATAAATTTGTCATATTGAAATAAATTGCTATTCCCCTGAGTTATAATTTTGCAACCCAACATATACCATAACATGTTATATCGGGCATAAACACTGTAGAAATGAAAAACATCATCACATCCCCAGCCAACAACCCTCCATAGACTGGCTACTTTGTAGATTTCCATTTACTTCCATGTAAATTCAGCATATGGAATTTCCAGTGATGGTAATGGGTGGTAAAGGGTTGTTCATAGTGTTAACTGAGAAGACAAAGCTTTTATATAATTGTCTAGTACATGGTAAGGATTCAATAAATATTAGATGTTATCACTGACAGATGTAGACTGTGAGCTCCTCAAGGGCAGAAATTTTATGTATTTTTGCATCCCTCAGTGCCTACTATATGGTCTAGAACATAGTAGGTGTGTCATGTCTTAATTTCTTGAATCAAAGAACACAACTCTAGCCTCTAGGAAGCTAGGAAGTGCTGCAGGAACTGAAACACATTTTCTTTATCTCGATTCTAGTCTAAAGATCTGATGGATGGTTTTGCCTGGATAGCCTAGCGTCTTACACAGCATGCATTCAACAAGAATTCTACTGTGTTGTAATTACCTTAGCATGGTCTCCCTGTCTCTGGCTTTATTCTGTAGCATGAGTGAATGATTTTTTTTTTTTACTTGCAAAACAGATACAATTTTAAAATGGTAGTCTTATGCTATTGTTGAAATTGAGATTTAGAATTCTTCAGTAAATGAATGTTTTAAAATATTTGTATACAGACAGTATCCAAAAAATTGATAATAACTCTTTTTCAGAATATTGGTTATCTACAACTGCCCCAGCCAGGCTAAAGACCAGAGAGATAATACTTACCCTCCCCACCAGGTCTTCCCCCCTTCCCCCATTGTCTCCTCACCTCCCAAGTACTTTGTAGGAATCCACAGGACTGGCTGCCAATATATTCTCATAAAGAGTTACCCTGCTATACCACCCAGCCGGTAGCTGGAAATGCTGGTATGTTAGCGGCATCTGAGGTTAAGAGTCTGAAAAAATTATTTCTGTTAAAAACAATAACAAACCATAGAGCCATGTATCTTTCCAAGTCACAGTGTGGAAACAGAAAGTCATCTTCCTTCTCTATTTGTATTGATGATAGTGAAAGAAATGCTTGTGTCTTTTGTTTTGTACATGTATATTTCAAAATATTTAATCCAGGCTCCTAATTTACTCCTTCAAATTTCTAAATTCCACCAAACTTCAAAGCAACAAAAAGAAAAAAAGTCTCACCTTTTCAAAGAATTGGACAAAGCTTTTTACATGTGACTGATCTCTGGGAGAGAAGGTAATTTGTGTTAAACAACTGATTGACATTCTAGCCCCCTGGGCGTTTTCCTAAGAGAAACCGTGGCAAGAACAGAGCTCCCAACGCAGCCACTTTCCCCTGAAGTGGATCTAACTACACATTCCTGCAGTGACTCTGAGAAGGAAGGACGGGGAAGCGTCCCACATTACACTCTCCTGCTTCAGAAATACAGGGGGAAAAACCCCTCGCTGGCTGGTTTCTCTTTCTTGCAAACAGGGGTTTGTCCTCCTGCTGAACTTTCACCTTCCGAACTCGCCTTCTTTCATTGGACAAAGTACAGAAAGAAAGAGGAGAGACCGAGGGAGGACGGGAGAGAAGGAGAAAGGGGGTTGAAAACACCACCCCCTCCCCCTCCTTCAACTGTCACTGATGGCAAAACACTTTCACTTTTAACTGGAGGAAACTCACATCCCTGTCTATCCTCTCCTCTTCCTTCTGTATTTTTAGCTCAGAAACCAAGCAAATAGCCGTCGCCTTACGATCTTCGTCCCTAGTTGCTAACACTCTCCCTCTCGCTTTTTTCCCCAGGGTCTGAATGGGCCCCCCTTTCCCCTCTTCTGAGGAATCCCCCTCCCCCATGCCCCTTGTTTTCCAGGTCTTTCTTGCCTGATTCCTCTTTTGCCAGGGACTGCTCTGGCGTGGCCCTCCTCTCTCTCGGGTCTGCAGGCTCTGCCTCCCTCTCTCCCATCCAGCCTGGACGCCCCTCACTCCTACCTCTCTGTTCCCCTTGCCCCCAATTCCCACCTCCCCCAGCCCTGCTTTGGCAACTGCGATTTTTTTTTTTTTTTTTTTGCTGCAAGCCTTGTTGTTTACCCAGCAGGTGGATGTGACGTCAGGGACGCACAACAGCAAAAAATAACAACATCTCCCTCCGCGACGTGTTGGCCTCGCGCGCGCCTTATTTATTTATTTGTTCCGGGGGTGGGGGCGGGCACCAGCACCTAAGTGGCTTGGGGAAGGAGGGTGAGCAGGCTCAGGCCCGGGGGTGGTTTGTGGGCGCGTGAGGTGGAGAAGGGGCCCAGGCTGGATGTCAGGGGTGGGAGCAGGCTGGGGAAAGCCCCGGCCCGACGCCGTCCGCGCCTCTGCGGCCGCCGCCACCACTGGCGCTAGCTGGGCTCCGGGAAGCTAGTCCGGAGCGGAGGAATCTATTGTTATTTATTGTGTGGCGGTTTCATGCTGTACTCGCGCGGCCCGGCCCTCGCCCGGGAGTGCGTGTGTATGTGTGTGTCTGTGTGTGTGTGTGTGTGTATATGTGCGCGCGCGCGCGCGTGTGTGACCAAGTGAGTGTGTTTGCGGGGGTGCGCGCGCGGGCGGGAGTGGGCGCGCTCGGGGAAAGGCCCGAAAACACCTTAGTTTGCACCGAGAGACCATTTGCAGCGGGTGAGTTTGTATTTTTCCATTTCTGCTCCACTTTTTCCCAAGCCGCCTCCTGCCTTGTTTCCGACCACTTTAAACAACAAAAACAACAACCAAAAAAAAAAAAAAAAGAAAGAAAGAAAGAAAAGAAAAATATCTACTTTCCATCTCCCGGCTCCACGGCTCCACGTGCATCTCCCCCAGCCCTCCCCAGAGGCAGCCTCTCTCTTCCCAGGGTCAGGGCCAGGCTCTGGGGTGGGTGGGGGCTGCGAGTCGCCTGGGGGTGGAGGGGTTTCCAGGGGCACTGCTCTCTTGGGTGCATTTCCATAAGTCAAATGGGGGGTGGGGCGGCGAAGGCAGCGGCGAGGAGGCAATCTCGCCTTCCCCTTGGCCCCTTCACGCGTTGTTCTGCACTCGCCGTGGGGAGAGAAATCGATAAGCCCAGGCGGCCTGGTGTAACTTTCAGTGTCCGTTGTTGGGGTGCCTTCCGAGTAGCTGCCGGGAGGGCGCAGGGCCCGGGGTCAGGTCCACGGCGGGAGGGGGGCGCGCTGCTGGGTGCTTCTCGAGCCCAAAGTTTGCACTTAGAGCAAACTTTTTCCCTTCGCTCAACTGCTAGTGTTTGTCCCCTCTGTGCCCAGGGGCTGCTCCGTGGGCCTCAGCAGAATGACTGGGGATGTCCGCGCCCTAGGCCCCGCGGCTGGGGACGTCTCTAGTGCTACGCACGCCGCGTCCCGACCTCGATGGCGGGGACACTCCTCTGTCGCACCCCAGAGCCCAGAAAACTCAAAACACATACCCGCACACCCTCAGCTAGACACGTACCCCTCACGCGCTCGGCCCAGCGAACTCAGCCTCCCTGCCAGGGATCCGCGACTGCCGTGGCCAGCTCCGCGAGTGAGAGTGGGAGCAGGGCGCGCTGCGGGTCGTCGCCGCGCGCGGATTCCTCTCCACGCCATCACATGCACTTTCTGGGTGTACTCCCCTCTTAAGAACGGGGGTGGAGGGGATTTCCCAAGCCTCGATATGTCCTGAGACGTGCGCGAGTCGCCGCGTCCCTTTGGCGCTGTCCCGGCAGCCGATGGCTCTCTGTTCCTCGTCTGCGCGCCGCCTTCTTCCCGAGCTCCCGGCGCTCCATTCGTGCCCCGCAGAGAGGATTCAGCTGAGCCAGCCCGCGAGCCGGGCGGCCGTGCGCCTCGGGTGGGGACCGAGGTGGCGGCGCCGGGAGCCGAGGGGTTTGCCAGTTGCTGCAGGGTCGCGGTCATTCACTGCCTCCGCCTCCCCTCGCCCCCGCCTTCTGCCCCCCCTCCTTCCCAGACGCTGCTGCGCTCGGAAACTTTGATTCCTTCTCCTTTTTGGCCCTAGGCTAGTCCCCCTCCCCACCTGTTGTGAGCTCCACCTTGGTCCCTGGAGACTGGCGGTGACACACGCGGGCGCAAGGGAGCTTCGCGCCCAGAAACAAAGTCTCATGCCCCCCCCCCCCCCACAAGTGTTTGCTAAGAAATCTCTGCCTGCAACACCCCCCCCCCCCGCAATCGCCCCCCATTGCCGCGCAGCTCCCGCCCCCTGTTAGAATAAGGACTAAATAAACAGTTGTAACTCCAAACCTTGCGACTGCGATCTTATCCCGATCCCACCCCTCCCCCTTTCCTCCCCCCTCCTTTTTTGTTGTTGCAACTTTGTAAGATCCCGGGTAAGGTGCTGAGACTTTGGCTCCGTCCGATTCCCTGTCTCGGGATCCTTGCAGGGAATCCCTGAGCCACATTCTCTCTTCCCTCCACGCGCGCTTGTGGGTCCTTTGGGCCCGACGCCCTCTCAGCCTTGGCCCCCCAGCTCACTCATCTTTCCCGCCCCACTCCATTTCCCCCAACCTGCACCGAGAAGACTTGCTGACGGTCACCCCGGTTTCTTGTCAACCGCAGAACCCGAAAGTTTGCAAGAGGAAGAGAGCGTGTGGCGAGCAAGCGGGCCAGGGGCAGCGGCAGCGGCGCCGGGGACCATGGTGCTGCCGGCGCCTCCTCCGCGGGCGTGAAGGCGGCGCTCCCACTCCCTCCCCGGTCTCCGCGGGTAAGTCGAGGCGGCTACGGCCGCGGGCGGGTGCGCAGGGTCTAGGGACACCTTAGAGCTTTGGGTTGCGCCCGGGGGTTTTCTGTGCCCAAAGCCTCAGCATGGGCGGCGCGAGCGCAGCGATCTGGCGCCGGAGCCAGGAATGCGCCTGTCCTCAAGCCGGTAGGTGCTTCGAAATATTGGACTTTCTCCTTTTTCCCCCTTTTCTTTCCAAAATCCGAAAATCTAGAGATCAAAGTTTAGCGTGGAGTATAAAGTGCTCTGATAAAATATGATGACATCCCTCGCTCCCCTTCTCACCCTTCTCCCGCGCCCCCCCCCCCTTTAACTATTAATTATTTCCAAGTCATTGTGTCCAAATACCCTTG
Source organism: Ovis aries (assembly GCF_016772045.2). NCBI lineage: Eukaryota > Metazoa > Chordata > Mammalia > Artiodactyla > Bovidae > Ovis > Ovis aries. The sequence continues at coordinate 30,125,887 of NC_056072.1, forward strand.
CCGGGCTGATTACAAAGTGTATTGATTTAGTCTGGGCTCATCCTACGCGTTCGTTTTAATTCCTTTTCTTTTGCTCAACCAGAAAACCCGAAATGAAACTTATTTGTTCCTCTGTGCACCCCCTGCCCGCAGCCTTCGAGGCTTGGACAGAATAATGAAATTAATATAAACATTTCATTTGGTTGCATTTGAGCTTTTCCAGCCCACTTAGGAGGGGCTGGTGTTGCTCTCATGTCTGGTCACAGGTATTTTCCAAGTTTGGATTTCCCTTTTTGTTACTGTTCTGTAGACTGGAATGTTGGAGGGCCGTTCTGTATTCCCTTTGAAAGGAGTCTATACATTGAAACTGTCTACACTTTACCTTTAGTTGTCGTAGGCTTCAGGATTTAGGGCTTGCACAATAGCTGAATTGAAAAAACCTAAGGGATGGTAAAGAGATTTTTCTCCTGCCGAAAATATATTGAAGAATATCTCCAATTTTTTACCTTACATGTCCCTTCCCCTTGTATTTTCCATAGTGAGAATCAATTTAGGGAAATATCTTAACTAGAATTTGAAGAGAAATGGTAAGAGTTCTGGTATTTTCTGCCAAGGGTTATCCTGTATAACAGAGACACAGAAGTTCCTGGTATTTTCCGTTCCAGAGACAAATGTATCAAATCTTTTGAGAATTCCACTAGAGTTTTGATTCTATTAAGTGAAAAATACCCATCTCTTTGAGGCCAGGAAATTAAAATTGGGCTCACAGTTTCAGAGGTTGGGAATGAGTCTTTTCTGTCTCTGACTTTCCTGCTTGAAACATCATACAATTAAAGAGTATTAAAAATATAAAAAGGAACTCAACCAGTTACCATTAAAAGGTGTTAGCTAAAATCTTACTGCAAGGAGGGGGGAATGTTTAACATCTTGTCACTAGCTGCATCCCTCCCCACTTTCCCCGCACCCTCCTTAGACTTTGGATTAGTCATTGTATGAGAGAGAGAGAGAGAGAAAAAAAAAAAAATCAGTTCTTTTTTTTGAAAAAGTAAAGTAAACAGCCTCCAACTGCTGAACCTTGACAACCCAAATTAAGGAAGCAGGAGAGATCAAACAGAACTGCTGCTGGGTTGTTGTCAGGAGCTCTACACGGAGAACCCTGGACTATTCGATCTAGCAGCAAAGCTGTATATTGACTAATGCAGAAATGGACTATTGCAAATGCTGATCTTTGTTGTCCAAGCAAAGCCTCGCTTGGAAGGAAATATTCAACCCCTCTCCAGGCAGGATCTGAGTTCCTTATAGATGCTGAATAGCTAAACAAGTTATTATTTTTATAATGCATTCTTATTTATGAACAAAACATACCCAAAAGGGCATTAAAAGGCTATTAAGTCTTCCATAGGCTGTCTCGCTACCCAGAACTGTGCAGTGGAATTCTTTTTTACCAACATTAGACTCCTACACTAGAGTTAGATAACATTTTCTCACATCAAGTTTAGAAGATCTGCCTTGTCAGGGAAGCCAAGGTTTTGTATGTGAGGGTTTAAATCTGATGTGAAGCTCAAAAAAAAAAAAAAAAAAGAAAGAAAATCCTGGTGATGAAGTTTTGTGTCAGCCCACTCTTGGAATTTAAAAAGGCGAGAGGGAGCATTCTCCAGATTAGACATAACCTCTTTTTTTAGATTGACATTCAACATGACCACGTTGCTACTTTTATTCAAGTTCTCTGTAACTTGTCCTTGCTTGTTGTCTAGGAAAATTTAACTGCTTTACATTTTTAAAGGTAGTAGTAACAGTAATTACTTTAGCATTTTGTTTTCACAGGTTTATCAAAGTATAATGAAAGAAACATCAACTTTTTAGATTAACTGCCTCAAATTAAGGGGGTTGTATTGCTGGGGACATCTGAAAGATTTTGTGTTTATATTTAAATCCTGGAGTATAAACTGTATAACACTTTTTAGGTATAGACTATACCCAAATTAAATATCATTTTTTTAATTAAGTAGAACAAAGTGGGGAAAAGGACAAATAAACACATAGAGAAGGATAAAAATAATTGTTGTTTAAGGATTGCATTTGTAATGAACAAATGTTGATCACATAGTAAGCACTTTGTGTTTTTCTAAGTCAGAGTTTCATAACCAGAGTGCCCAACATGTTTCAAAGTCTGTAGCTTTTATTGGATATACCTTTTATTGTATCATTAAACAATGTGAGTTAAACATACACATGGATGCTATTAGGCAATTTTCTGCAATATGTAATGTTTTCTGAAAAGCTATAAATATTTTCTAGTTAAATCATTTGTACCAACAATAACAAAAGTTAACTGAGTTAATATTGAGCCTGGGCATGGTTTTCTGTTACTGACTCTTTCCCTATTTCTCTTAAGACTCTACCCCCAGCCTTGTATATTTGCATTTGTAGGCTCTGTTGAAGGCTGTGTCTGTTCTCAGCAGTTGTTTAAATTAACAGAAAAATTGAGATATTTCCTCAACAAATATATTTATACCACGGCAATGCCAACATAAAGGAAGAGAAAGGAGAATAGAACAGATGTGACAACTTCTTTTGAACCCAGCTTCCTCTTTGCAGCCAACCTTATTGTGCTGTTGATTTGGTTTTCAGGTTTTACTTAAGATGCAAACTCACTTTTAAAATGTTATCTTGTAAAGAATCTGCATCCCCAAAATGTATGTATGTTCCATTTAGGTATTATAAAGTCTTGATTACTTTCAGTGGGTATGCCAAGAATATTTACAGGGCATTGCAAGGGTTCTGTCTTTTAAAAATAATTTTAGGCACCCGTTAATAAAATTTAAATAGATTGCAGGCTGTCAGAAAATAGTATAAATTTTGTTTATGATTCAGTTACTTTAAGGTACTTACATTAAAGAAACTCATTTAACCCCTGACTGAAGAGCATTAAGTGGGGGAGGCAAGCCCTCCAAAGAGCTCCCACTGCCCTTTGCTCGCCCGATAATCTTAAATTACTACAATTTAATTGCAACTTCAAGGCACCGGGCATGAGCTGTTTCTCTGAGGCTGAAAAGAGGTTTCCAGAGCATAGCTAGATTTGCACAGGTGGTATTTTTGTTTTTCGAAGAAATTTTTTTGCTTAGGGCTTTTTTCTTTTTCTTTCTTATCCTGTTAGGTGTCATAGTCCCTTTATAGAATTCCTTCATAGTCATGTCATTTTTGCTAAGCCAGCAGTATTGTTGTCTCTTTTATTTTTAAGTACGTTTTTGGACTGAGTGTATATGAGGGTCTCCAGCAAATAGAGGTTTGTTTTCTAAAGAAAACAGCCTTAAGAGAGGCATCTGCTGAATAGACAGGTGAGCTTTATATGTGAGCCAACATAGACTTTTACCATTTGTGGGGGATTTTTTTTTTTTTTTTTTTTAGTTGATGGTAGTCATCCCACCAGGTGATTACTGAGTCTGTAACTCAGGCCAGCAAGCCAAGTTAAGTTTGCAGTTGGGCTGGTGTAATTTCTAGACAATCTTTCCTGTGCCTTGTTGCACTGATCTGTGTCACTTTACCATATGTGTGCTCTCCAAGGAGCCATCTTAAACTGATTTTTAAAAATCCTTCTCTTCCTTGGTGCTTGGCTGAATTAAGGTTAGAGGTGCCGAAAGCTAGAACAAACATCAGCAGGCCATGAGTTGAGACAAATTCCTGAAACAAAGGAAAACCTGGCAGATATGGGGTGTCTTATGCATGGCACTTAATCCACCCCCCCAGACCCACGTAGTTTATTTCAATGTGCATGTGACGATGTGGTTAATGGAAATTAAGCAGATTTGGCTTGTGCTGCCAACCTAAAAATAAATGCTGCAAGGAACGTTTGATTTCAAGAAGTGCTTTGGTTTTGCATCCCATAGATAATGTTCTTGCAATAATGGCTCCAAGGCTGGTATTCTGGAAGGAGGAAGTACATAGGGGTAAAGTGCATGGCAGCCAGGGAAGACAATTAGACAGTGTTCTTTGTTTCCTTAATAAATTATTTTCATTAATTACAGGCAGTTGGTACTGAGGCACTTTTTCGGGCCTTGTTTAGGAGTCTGCTCCTATTCACAAGAAGGTTGTGCCAGAAGCTGCATCCTTTTTCTTGCACTGTTTTACCCAGTCTTGAAAATCTCTTAGCCAGATGAGCTTGAGGATGTCTCTGCAAGACTTGTTTTTCTTTTTGAAATCCCCTGACGCCCGTTTTTAATACATGCCCTGCCTTGTGCACAACAGGTGTTTGGTAGTGATTTTTATGGGACTGAAAGTGAGAAAAACATTTCCTACCTAGCCAGCCACTGAGAGAACGGGCTGCCTGGAAGAAAGAATCTGGAACTTGAATAAGCATACATGGGTTTTTCTGTATTACCATCTGCAAGGTCTTTGCTTTTAAAAAAGTGGAGGAGGGGCTCAATTTGGTGCCTCGGTATTTGCCGTTAGGTTGTAGTAATTTCAGATTACTGGGAGAGTGCAAAGGGCAGTGGAGGCTTTTTAGTGGCCTCATCTTAATGCTTGAAGCTGTGGACTCATGGGGTTAAATAGTTTCTTCAATGAGAGTACTTTAAGTAGCTAAATCATAAACAAAATTTATATTAGACCCTGACAACTAATAATCTATTTAAATTACATTAAAGTATCTGGTCAGAAATTTAATTAAAGTCAGAAGTAGTGTCAAACCCTGTAAATGTCTTGACAGGTCTACTCAATTGGAACAGATATCACGAAATATTTACATATGTCTGGTGTGTTCCAGAACATCTCGGCAGGCCCTGTGCAAAGCTAATTGTACTTTGTTTCCAAATGACAATTTTAATAAAATAGATATATTTTCTTAAATAGAGGAGCATGAACATATACAAAGTTGTGTTCAAGTATTCTATTTTATTATTTAGTTATCTCTACTCAGGACCCCTCTGTGATGGCTTCATTTCCTCCAACTGCTGCTAATTCAGACAAAAAGCTCGAATGGAGTCACTGGTTAGAAAGCTCATGTCATTCTGTTTTTTATTTCAAGAGTTTGGAGATCTCAGAGGTTAGCATGTTAGAGGACAGTTTACTAAGGGGAGAAAAATGGACCTGAACTTGGTATTATTGAATTCCTGTTCATATGAAATAGGAGACATTCACTTAGGATGGGACAAAGATGTTTTTCCAAGTTGTATTTCTGGATGCAGATTTATTTATTAATAGTAATTCAGGTGGACATTCACAGTTGGCCAGATTCTCTTTGCTTCCAGATTCTCTGGTTTTAGCTGATTTTGTCATCGACTTTATCAGCTAGTACACTGAATAGCAGTCGTAGCTTTAACTCAAAAGCAGAATTTCTGAGGTTTCCTTTTCTCCCTCCTGTCTCTGCAGTTGAATCATAATGTAACTTTTCGTGCTCCTGGAACCCTGTCTGTGAATTAGGGGAATATTTTAGGTATGTTCTTTGAGCTTAGAGACCTAAGGATACTGGGGCTGTGTGTTGTTCTTCAGACTTTTGAAGGTGTTCTTCGTGCTCCCAGGAAGTAACCGCAGCTCTTGTGGGGAACGGAGTGATGTGAGTTTGACATGTGTTTTTTCTGTCCCAGAGCCTCTCCCTTCAGCTGGTGGTACCCTGTCAGAGGAGCTGGAGGCTTCTCTCCTGAGGACAGGTGAACACAAGAGATGGAGGTGGTAACTCATATATGAAGTGGGAGAGGGTTGCTGTTGGTCCAAGTTCAGCATGTTTCAAAGTGAAGTTCCTTGTTTACCTGCTTCCAGACATTGTGTGTGACTATGCATGTGTATGTGTTAGGGGAGATTTATTAAAATACAGATCCTTCAATCAGAATTTTTGCTGACTGATGTGCAAATGTGCATTGTTCACAAACCTCTCCTGGGGTAATTCTGATGCACACTAAACAGAGGCCCATGGACCAGGTAATTTCCGCTCGTAAAGACTGTGAAACGGAAATCTCTATCTCCATGTAGATTTTACCAACTAATGTTTTGTTTTTATCTCGAGACCTGCATTCCTTTTAATGTGTTTGGATTTCTATTAAGAATCAAAGCCGGTGGTTTTTAAGTATGCATGAGGATTGGAATCGCAGCAGAGCTGTCATTCCAAACACAGACGTAGTCACAGCGCGCCTGGATGTGCCATAACGGGAGTGGTGCCAGCTTCTGCGTTTTTGAAATGCTCCCCGTATGATTCTGATGCCCACCAACATGGGAGAACTGGACTCCTCAATGGTCAGTATTGGAGAAAAGCTTACAACTCTCCCTACAGGTTTAACCTGACTGTTTGGACTTCAGGAAACTTAAGAAAGGAATACGAGTTCCCTTCTCAGAGTCTAGCACCAAAAGAAACATTAGATACTCAGAGAAACAGAGGCAGAACCAGAGCCTCACAGTTCAGCCGAGTGGTAGGAACAATGTGGAACACCAGTCATTTTCACTACCAGACATTTCTTTTCAAATAACGCCTTGCTTGCGCCCATGTTTCCAATGGGCGTTGTCACGTTGTAGCTACCAATTAGTGTCAAATCGCTTGCTGTAATTTTTTTCTCTGCGTATTTTGTCTTAATTTAAAAATCTGAACTGTTTACCCACTAGATTAATTCTGCTGGCATAAGTATGTTGATTTCCCTAGGCATCTTGGGAAATTCTCTCATTGTATGTGATAGGGCCTGCAGGAATATTGATGGAAGTAACCTCGCCAAGAGTGCCACACAAATAAAGCAAGCAGAATCCTAAGACGAATGCATCCTCCAAGATTATGAGATAAAGGAAGATAAAATGCTAAGGAGGCTTGTTTAAATATTCAGGGCTTCAGCTAAAGATCTCTCCAGTAAGATCAAAAGAGTTATTTAAATAAAAGTTGTATAGAGATTTTTCATCTGTATTAGTAATGTGCCTTTTGAAGTTACCCAGCAATAAAGTGTTGGTCCAAAATGCCCTCACCTTAAAAAAAAAAAAATTCCATTTGACTTTGGGTGTGGCTTGATTTTAATGGATACAAAAAAGTTGGCAATTGTTTTTGTGTTTAGAACTTCACAGTTGCTTTGACTCTGGGTTTGTGTGGCATTTGAAATATTCCTGTAATACAAAGTTCTTTTATTTCTGTTCAGACCCTGAAGGGCTTAAAAAACAATCTCTGATGGGCCAAGTTTTCAATCTAGAGTGTCTCTAGCCGTGAATAGAGGATTTCTATAAAAAGATGAAAAACGGGACTGGTTGAAAAAAATAGGTGCATCGTTGAGGCTATAAGGTCTCACTGTTATGGCTACCAGTGGGTGAAATCTACAGCATGATGTTAAATCCCTGCGCCTTGTTTATTGAAAGGATGTTTATCATTTCTTTAAGAAAGTTAAGTAATTAGCTGATTTGTCTATAAGGGAATCAATGACAGACCCTTTTTAATGATGTATTCTAGAAATTTTCTAATAGGAAGTTTGCTGCGTTTAATTATTTGAAAGGAAGCTAGTTGAATCTTGAAAAGGGGGTGCCGGGGGTCAGGTGAGGCCTCTTGAGAGAATATCGCTGTCCATGTGCAGCTGCCAATAATTATCGAGAAGGTAGTCTATTAAAATGGAAATGGTTCAGCCTTGGGTTTTCTCTGATGGGCTTCATCAGGCATGTTGTTGCAGACCTGCTGTTTTGCCTGCCTTCTCTGGGCTTAGGAAGGGTTCAGTCACTTCAGTGTGTTCATCTTATTTTCTAAATCGTGGCTTTTGTTGCAGTGTGATGCCTGTTGACAGTAAACTCACCGTAGTAACTTGGGTAAAGCTTACAACAAATTCTTATACTTGTAGGAGCAAGTCATCCTGCCCGCTGACTGGGGTGCTTCTCCCTTCTGTGTCCTGAAGGCAGTGGTAGCACAAGTCTTAAATATTTGGGGATGGGGATGGCAATGTGGATAGGGCGGGGGGATCAACTCCCCATCTGACAAAAAATTTACCTTAGACCCTTGTGTTCCCAAATCATACGTGAGATGTGATTCTAGCTTACTCTTTCTATGCGTGTATTTGTATCAACTCAAAATTTAAAAGATACTTAGAGATGTCATTTCTATGTATATATTTTTTTAATTAAGAAGGAGGACAGTGGCTTTTGCTAGCTACAGAAATCATCTCTGTGTCAGAGAGTACTTCCCCATGGCAGAGTCCCTAGGTGGGAGACTTCTTTACAGTAGTGGTAAGCGCTTTTGAAAATGGTACAAGTGGATTTTATATTGGGGTTGTAGTGTTCTAACAAGTGCCCTGATTGTGGAATAAAATGCAGCGCTTTGGCTTCAAGCACTTTGATCTTTGAGTTGAGAGCAACTTTTCAGGAAAGCAGTCTGGCAGATACTTACAAAGCGATTTCTCTTAAAACTATATGCTTACAGATTTCAATTTTTGTTTTGAAATGTGTAAGACACCAAAAAGATGTCATTCAGAAGATAATTCAGTGGGCCCCCATGTACGTGCAGCTCAGCTTCAAAAAGAACATGATCCTGGTTGGAAGGGTTCCTGGCGTGTTCTTACTCTTCTGTCCTTCGCCTCTGGAGGTGAGCTCTGCTCTCAGTTGACTTTTTCTGTCCCATGGCTTTCATTATACTTTTAATACATAGGCATGTATTCCCCCAAATAGAGGGTTTTCTTTTGCATATTCAAGGTATGTATTGACAGCATCCTCCTATACGTGTTCTTTGGTAAGTTGATTTTTTTTTTTTTTTTGTTTAACACTGGTAAAATTCATCCATGTGAATACAGGTGGCTGTAGTTTATTCATTTTTCCATGTGAACATTTTAAAGTGCTGAGTATTAAGACAAGCTTTTTACACGTGAATTTAAAACCCAGCAGCATTCTGTAGTCCCATACATTGAAAACATAGGATGGATTTGAAACTGTCAGTCTTGGTCCTGTCTTCATAATGTGTTCATTTGCCAGTGGTTTTTTGTTTTTCTTGCTGCTATTTATTTGTTTGTTTTATGGGTAAAGGGAAACATTTTAAAGGCAAACATTACCAGAGAATTCGATTTAAAAAAATTATATATCAAGTGGCTAATCTCTTATATGTGAGTAGGGGGAGAGGGGAAAGCAGATGAGGTATTTAAAGACTTGGCTTAGAACTTAACAGTTACATATGTGGAGTAGCAAGTTAAAAAGTGATGTTTAATTAACAGCTACTTTATACTTCTGTATCCTTGGTATGTATGATACAGGCACCTTGTTCTTCAGTGTACAGAGTGATTTCTTCATATTTTCAAGGACTAGCATCTTTAATGGTATGAAAGCCACACAAATAAAGATATACTCAGATGAGAATTGGAACATGTTTTTGAAGTAGTGTGTGTCTCCTTTGAGCTCTGTTATCAAACTTGCTGCCTAAGCCGGAGCTGGTTCTCTGTGATTATGCTAATGACCAAAAGAATCGATGATGTGGAACTAGATGGAATCAGTGGTATAATCAGCGAGAGTTATCAGGTTTTTTTGTCATTAAATATTAGTGATAAATAATACACTGTTCAGTTTGAGCAGAGAGAACATATTTAATTTTGATGTGTACAGAGTATCGATTTAGTTAGGTTCATGGCAGAGTAAAATGATGATCTTTTGTAATTTCAGAGGAAAGATAAAAGGCGTTTGTGTCAGTGTGGCTGACTGACTCAGGCCATAGAAATGTTTACCTTGACCATCCAGGGAAGGGTGGAAAACTTTCTTTTTCCTCCTAGGCAACTTGGATATTTGTACTGACATTTTATTAGGAATATCAGATACTCAGTAAATAGCATAAATGACTGGGGATGTTAAACAAAATGAGTGTAAAGGTAGATAGTGTTTCCCTCAGGAATGGAGAAAAATATAACAAAGGGGGAATGTTTGGACAGCGCTCTTTTTAATAGACGGGTGTGTGTTATACAGGGCCCATTAGAGCCAGTGTTGTCCATTAAACAATGGCTTTAATTTAAATTTTTTTTTTTTTTGGTTTCTCATGACAAATAATGTTATACTTGGTAACGGTTTATTTAAGGAGAAGTCATCCTTATAACATAGCATCTTTTTCCAGGTTCCTGAAATCTTAGGGAAAAACCTAGGTGCTGTTTCCTTTGTTGCAAGTTTCTAACGCACTTATGCCTAAAACATATGATTCTCTGGATAGAGTCAGCAGTCCTTTCACTACTGTATAGCAGTACCAAGTGATAAGAGAGAAAATGAAAGAGTAGTTAGCTGTGTTTTATAGGATGTAAGGAAAGGGGGATGGAAGTCTATAAAAGAAGGCAATCAGATCGAAGGCTAAGCATAATGTTATTTTTCAAAAATTGCAGTGTAAAGATGGATCTCTTGGTAGCAGAGACCCGCCCCCGACTCTCTCTTGGCCAGCCATCATTCTGCCATTTTTCTCTCTGCTGGCCTGTCCGTCCATGATTGGTTCTCACCAGCCATACCATCTGCCTTTCCAGCGGTGGCCTTGGTGGAAAACCAGGCCAATTGGGTCAACTTTTGTGATCTGGCAGAAATCCACTGGGAGCGTAGATCAGGCCAGGCTCATTTTTATTTGTGTCCAAAGCCAAGATTTCAACTTGGTGAAAGGCTGTGGAATTTATTTCTCAAAGCACTGCCCAAACTCTTCTTTTTTTTCTTCAACTGCCTCCTTGGGCTGAGATGATTGCTTAATGCTCTTAATTATGCTGGATCTCTTTTCTATTTTTGAACACCTGTGCGTAATTCAGATCATGGGTGGTCACAGAGCCTGGCTCACTGCACAGCTTTGCCTTCAGAATGGGGAAATCCAAGAAGTCTGACCAAGGACTCTGTGTTAGAAGGCTGAGTAGAGGCTTAAAAGGATGGAATGTGTCTCTTGAACTTCCATTGTGCCGTGTGAAAGAACCTGAGTCACTGGGTTGGGGAGAGTCTTAGGATGAATAGTTCAGAAACCGTGTTTTTAGAAATAAACTCTTTCATTGCTTGTGGGAATGCAAAATAGTACAATCACTTTGGAACACAATTTGTTGGATTCTTATAAAACTGAACTTACTCTATGATCCAGCAGTCACACTCCTTAATATTTTCTTGGAGCAATTTAAAAACTTAAAAATCTGTGGGCAAATCTTTATAGCAGCTTTGTTCATCATTGCTAAAACTTGGAAGCCACGAAGATGTCCTTCAGTACGTGAATGGATAAATAATAACTATGGTATATTCAGACAATGGAATACTATTCAGCACTAAAAAGAAATGAACTGGTAAGCCACAAAAAGATGTGAAAGAATCTTAAATGCATATTACTAAGTGAAATATATGTGTGTGAGAGTGCTCAGTTGCTTCAGTCCTTTCTGACTTCTGTGACCCTGTGGACTGTAGTCTGTCAGGCTGCTCTCTCCTTGGAATTCTCCAGGCAAGAATACTGGAGTGGGTTGCCATGCTTTCCTCCAGGGGATCTTCCTGACTCAGGTATTGAACCTGTGTCTCGTGCATTGCAGGCGGATTTTTTTACCCACTGAGCCACCTGGGATAAGCCAGTTTGAAAAGACTATATACCATGTGATAGCAGCTACATGACATTCTGAAAAAGGCAAAGCTGTGGAGATAATACAGATATCAGTGGTCGTCGGGAGAGGGAGAGATGAATAGGCAGAGCTCAGAGGACTTTAGGATAGCAAAAATATTTTGTATGATACCATGATAGTGGGTACATGTCACTGTACATTTGTTCAGATTCACACCAGGAGTGCTGTTGCACACTAGACTACGGTCTAGTGTAGACATCCCACTGATAGGCACTGGGAGCCTGAAAAATTTATGTGACTTGCTTTATTTCGGTAGTCTGAAACTGATCCTGAAATGCCTTTTAGGTATGCCTGTGCTTGGTCTCCCAGTGTGTGCATCTGTATTTTCTTCCTCTGCAAAGAAACCCCGTTTGAGAACAGCACCATCACAGCGAGCCTGTGTGTCTGATGTTTGTAGCGTCTATGATACCAAGGATATTTTATAAGCCTCTGGAGCTGCAAGATTTTTCTCTGAATGCTTGTGTTGGGCCATGTGTGTATATACATTTGTGTGTGTGCATGTTTTCGAGGTGTATATTGTGAATGAAGTAGTGTTAGGTTGAGGATCTGAAATTGATTTTCAATCAGTGGCTCAGATTTTCTCCAGCCTGCAAGGTCACAGATGTACAAGTCTCATCATTTCTTCTTGAAACCCACTAGTGATATCTTTTCTTTTTCATGGACTCTGATGGTTGTACTGAGCACGTTTTGGTTTGCAGTTTGGAGCATAAATTAGGGGTGTGGTGAATACATGCTTGCTCTGTGTATTAAATGTCTACTTTTGGGAATCTGTGACAACCAACCCAGGTTACCTGAAGTATAAATGGCCCAGGAAACATAATCTATAAAAAAGTACAAGTAAAATTGAAGTCTCAAGAGACCTTTGAAAATTCACAGAACAAACAAAAAGTGAGGGTAGACCAGCTGCACAATTTGTGGTGCCCAGTGCAAACTTACAGTGCGGAGTTCCTTGTGAAACATTAAGAATTTCAAGATGGTAACAGCAAAGCTTTCAACAAAGTTTGGGCCCTTTGGAGCAAGGGGCCTTGTTTGATATTCATGCACTGTCTTGAAGGGCTTTGCTTTTTTGCACCAAGGCTTCCTCTCCTGCAACATAGGAGGCAGGTGTGGCAGGCTGAGCCCCTCTTGTGGCACTCAATCAGCAGTCTTAGCTTTCTCTATATTAGTGAACCCAGATTGGGCTGGGAATCCCTGTTAAAGCACATTACTCTTCCCTGGGTTTTAAGATCCATTGAGTGCAAAATATTGATGATCCTGTGGACGAGGTGTTCTGTGTGGGCATTTTGCAAGGTCCTGTGAGGGAAGCCAGTCCTGTTGCTGCTGGCCTTTTCTTTTCTTGCTTTCTGTTTTTCTTCTCTAGCTGTTCTCCTAGAGGCTTGTCATTTTGACTGTATCTTTGGTCCCTGTCACTTTCATAGCTCTTCATTGTCACCTGTCCTTGGCTTCATCCTAGGAGAGCCTACTGGACTTAAAATCTGAAAGCAGCCTCACAAAAGAGATTTTGCTCTTTTCCTCTTTTTATCCCAAAATGTTAATTATTAAATAAGCAGATTCTGTCTGGAAGGGCATTGGTTGACTGACTGTCTTCAGGAATTGCAGCAAACCAGGCCCCATGTCACAGAGAGATGTGGTTGGTTCGCACCACACAAAATGCAAAATTCATTTTGTGGCCTGTTGTACTTCTGTGTTGGTTGGGACATCCTTACTGATGAAGATTAAATGAACTTCTTTAAGGTGGTTCAAGTTCAGCAGGGTTGGGGAAGAAAGCATTTTTCTTTTCTCTTTTACTAAGTTGTAGATTTCAACATAATTGGATGAATCTGGAATGTCTTACCTTGGATTGAGTGGTTTTTGTTCTCTACTGAAATATGCGTAGGTCCTCTGCCCCTTGGTAGCTTCAGCATACTGAGTGAGTAACTGAGTCTTTGGGAATCAGTATATCTTGGCGGTGTTGGTGGTGCTGGGGTTTGGATTGATAGGAAGTGTAAATCAGCAAACACATGTAAAGCACTTAACAGAGCTTTTGGCTTCTCATAAACACTTGATTTTTGGTTAATGATTTATTATTAATAAGAGTGATTCCTCGTATCTGAATTTATTAGAACTTGGTCTTGGAAGTTCACTCCTTCCTTTAAAAGCTAAGATAAATAAAAGCTGAGGAGATTTAAAACCTTACCTCCCGTGCTTTCCTGCTTCTTCCAGTTTTCCGCGTGTATCTGTTCCCACCAGCCTCTGCCGTCCTTCCCTCTTTCTTTGGGCACAATAGCTTGGTGGTTCGAGGGGGCTGCGGATGCTGAGAGGATGTTGTTGGAGCCAACACAGAGGCTGTCTCTGGGAGCCCAGGGAGATGATGTGCACGTGTTTTACTGGGGAAGGTTTGATGTGTGTTAGGAGGACCTGGGGAGTCAGGCTGGGGGTGTCGCTGCAGCCTTCTTAGAAAGCCAAGGGCTGCCAGTGTTTGTCCACCGCCTTTGAGAGGATGCTCATTCGGAAGCAATTGCTGGCTCAGGGATTTTTTCCATAAAGAAGAGCATCGGCTTGCCCACCTGCAGGTGTGGTATGGAATGAGGCAAGGGAGGGAAAATTAAGTTCCCACGAGTGCTCCCCTGTTGGGCTCCTGCCCCCTTGATAGTCCAAGGCTGTGGACATCACAGCCTTCCTATGAGGCTTTTTCTCAGATTGCCTGTTGAATTGCCTTTGCCTTTTCCCACAGCCTTAATTTTCACACTACAGGTGCTGGAAGTGATACTTTACTTGGGTCAAACATTAGACTACACGAGGGTTTTTATAGGCAGGTTTGGGATTTGAATGTGTTTACGTAGTCTGTCTCTATTATTTTTCCCTGGCAAGGTGTCTGGTGTTTAGTTCCTAGGGGAGCCTCAGAAGGTTCCCACAGGGGTTCCCTCATGGTGAGGGACAGGGAAGCCTGGCATGCTGCAGTCCATGGGGTTGCGAAGAGTCAGACATGACCTGGGGACTGAACGACAATCCATGTGCCCTGGTCCATGTCGTGTTTCCCCGCCTCTGCCAGTGAGGTTCGGAGAAGGCAATGGCACCCCACTCCAGTACTCTTGCCTGGAAAATCCCTTGGACAGAGGAGCCTGGTAGGCTGCAGTCCATGGGGTCACTCAGAGTCAGACACGACTGAGTGACTTCACTTTCCCTTTTCACTTTCATGCATTGGAGAAGGAAATGGCAACCCACTACAGTGTTTTTGCCTGGAGAATCCCAGGGACGGAGGAGCCTGGTAGGCTGCAGTCCATGGGGTCACTCAGAGTCAGGCACGACTGAGTGACTTCACTTTCCCTTTTCACTTTCATGCATTGGAGAAGGAAATGGCAACCCACTCCAGTGTTTTTGCCTGGAGAATCCCAGGGACGGAGGAGCCTGGTGGGCTGCCGTCTGTGGGGTCGCACAGAGTCGGACACAACTGAAGTGATTTAGCAGCAGCAGCAGCCAGTGAGGTTAGAGAATGAGCTGGCTGTGTGCTCAACAAGTTGGGAAGATGGGCTGCACATTTGCCAACTAATTGCCCAGAGTGGTTGTGAACCATGTTGGCAGAGCTGTTTCACCTCTGTTCAGCCACCCCTGTATGCAGACTAGCTTGGTCAGAATTTTTCACGATCTCTGTCTGTCATGGTTGATGGGGGATGTGGGTGGGTGTTGGTGTCCTTCTGTATTCCTTAATGACTGTGTAGAATAGAGTAGAGAACTAACTTTTTCACTGACCATCATGGAATTAACTCATGGGTTCATCTGTTTGCTCATTCACTTATTCACTTGTTTGTTAGCCTTCCTCTGTTCCTTTGTTGACCCAGCATGACTACTTGGCAGAAAAGTGTTGCTTCCTGGCCCCGTGTCCCCCAGCTTACCTGTGCACATTCTCAGGTAGATGTTCTGATACAACATCTTTTAAGTTTCCGGGAGTCATTATTCACAGAGGTCTCTATGGGATTTTTAAGCTTCTGGGATTCGTCTAGTTCCACCTTCTAGTTACTAAATATATGGCTGCCCAGAAGCAAACGAGTCACCTACAGACATAGTTACCATTCCTGCCACAAATAGGGCTTTCAGTTGCATTTTGACTATCAGTACTCTTCTAGGTAGTATACCAAGTATATAAGCCGTGTCCTCTTCTTTCTAGCCTGAACACTTAATTAAAACCTGACAGATTGATTTTTCTATTAGGCCAGAAGGCAGGTGTCATCTTGAACAATTCTTGATTTGAATTTCTTATTGAGTCTGTTTAGCTTCTCATGGCCACATAGCCTCCCTCCACCCCAAATATGTGTATTTGGTGAAGGCTCAAACAATGAATGTTATACTATGAATTGGTAAAAACAAAACAAAATATCTTAGTAGTAAGTTCCTGTTAAAAAGGTGTGGATAGGGAATTGTTTTAATGCCTGCTATATTCTTAGCATCTCCAGGGAATGCTTCCCTTTGAGTGATTTTCAATGGCAGTCTGAAGTCTAGGAAGCTGCTATTTCTTTCCTTTTTTTTTTTAAACCCCTAATGTCCATCAGGGACAGAATGACAAAGACATGGGTGTTCATAGCTCCTAGCCTCTTGTTGGATGATTTGATTTCTTTCCTTCCCTATTATCAATGTTTGTCCTCCCAAAATGACACAGAACTGTCCAGAAGCATTGTTAGTCTGTTCACTGAAATATAAAGCCCCACTTAAAATACTAAAAAAAAAAAAAAAAAAAAAAAAAAACACACCTCTGCAGAAGTAATTTAACTCTAGTGATAAGAGTGTCATTAATTCTAATACTGACTAGGTGTGTGGTGCTGACTAAAGTTGTATCCAAATCCCGTATGGGTGTCGGTCTCACTGTGGCCTGGTGGTTAAGGGCAGGGACTCTGGAATTTGGCAGACTTGGGTTTAAAGAGGTTTTTTAACACTTGTTCGGTGACTTAGAGCCTATTAACCTTTCTAATTCATAAACGTGTGTGAGTGTGTGTGTGTGTGTATGAGAGGATGTAATAACAGAAATTACGTCATCTGTTTGTTCTGTAGATTAATGAGATAATCCACATAGAATATGATGCATGGTGTCTGACAGGTATAGGAAGGTGCTGTATACATGTTAGCTCTTATGATTGTGATGATTCCATTTATTGGTTAAAAGTCACATTGGATAGCTAAGATGGATAAAAGATGTGGAACTTCGCAGAGATCACAAAAACCAGAAGGAGGCATACTTTGCCTGTGTGGAGTGAGTCTGAACCTCAGGTTAATTACCTTGTTGTCTTTTAGGGTTTGTGTTGATTGCATTGGTTTGGTAGCTTCGCTTTTGAATAAGCTCCTAAAATATGGTTTTGTCCGATGTTTTTATTTGCTTCAGAAATTGGTGCAGGTGCAGAAAACAGGAAGCAAAACCTTAGGCAGCCCGAGGGAGCCTCATTCAAATCGTGCCAGGCAGGTATAATATACAAGTGTTATCACCTTACTGATAATCTGGGCTGCTGTCGGTATTCCACGTGCCATGTGGATTACAGAGAATGAAATCATACGGCATTCTGGCACCGACTTGCCTAGCTCCTTAGGAAGGGTGAGAGAGAGAGAGTAAGGCCTTATTCTCATTCTCAGAAAGGGTGAGAGAGAGGTAAGGCCTTATTCTCATTCTCAGAGACGGTATTCAGCCCCACTCTGCTGGTCCAGAGGCATAGGTCTGCAGTTGCCATTCTGTCCTTCAGCACTTAACGTTTTATCTCTGAGGCTATGCCTCTTGAGAGCAAGGAGGGTATCTTTCATAAATGAACTGGCACCATGTCCCTGAAGTTAAAAAGCCCACTCTGGGGTTGAGAGTATGTTACATATTGCCCTCTATTCTGACATGGAGAAAAATTGGAAACTTGAAGACCCATGGCTAGAATACCAAGCTTTCCAAATGTTTAAGTATTCAGATAGTCCAGTGGTTGTTTCTAAAGAAAGTGTTGCCTTTAAGGCTTCATTTGATTCTTTGTCCTGGAGAGTTTAGACAGAGACCCTAGCTGCCGTGCCTGTGTGCAAGGAAAGGTCTCTCTCTTTGTCTTTGGCCAAATGCTCATCTTCACAGGTAATGAGCCCTTGGATGTGTGTGAAATTGAATGTAATTTGCCCATTGTGGCCCACTGTTCTGGAGGAGCCATGGGTCACCATGTACTCTGTTAAGATATCCATCCATTTCCTGTTTTTGGTAAGAGGGCATCTCAGATAATTTCTCTAGTCCCATGAAACAGCCAGAACATTTAGAACTCTCCCCCATCCTCCACTTGGCCACGACTTTGTTTCTTCTTGTTTAGCTTGATTCTTTATAGCCACTCCATGAAACCACACACACACACACACAGACACACCCAGCACCCACCCCCCCACCCCCCCACCCCCCCACACTTTATAGCCACTCTATGAAACCATACACACACACACACCCACACCCCCTCCACACACACACCCCTTCTAATTTGTCCCTCCTTCATTTTACACACACACCCCTCTAATTTGTCCCTTCTTCATCTTACACACACACACACACACACACACACACACACACACACACACCCCTCTAATTTGTCCGTCCTTCATCTTACATGGCCAGCCTGTCTACCTCACTCTGGTCACATCCCATATTTTTCAGACAAAAGTATCTGCCAGAGGCATGAATTTTCTCTTCTCTTTGTTCCTAAAGAAATGGATGGCGCTGGGGCAGGGAGACTGTTGGCTGGGCAGAAATACCAAATAAAAGGAGAATTAAAGATATCTCCTGTATATCATATCTGTGGAGCCCTAAGTCATTGTTCAGCTTCCTGTTGAGGAAGACCCAACTCCACCAACAGGAAAACCAGATTATTTCATTAGTGACATGCTGGGTCTCTAAACCAGGCAGAATAAGATTGGTCTCAGTGTGGTCTCTTAGTGTTCCGTGATTTGGGGTAGGTTTCTTACCTTCAGTTTGCACTATTGTAAAATGGTTTGGTGGTGATAATATGAACTACTTAGGGATGTTGTGACGATAATTCACATCACATCAATGTCCAGCACATCCTAAACCTTCAATGAAGATAGATAATACTAGCCCCTACTATTCGAATGCTTGGAGGCACCAGCTTCATTGTGCCTAGTTGAGATTCTAACTCACCATCCGTCTGGTTCATATCCCTAGCCTTGGCACTTATGAGCCGTGTGACCTTGGACAAGTTAGTAAGCATTTCTGCGGTTCAGTTTTCTTACCAGCAAATGGTATGATAGTACCTACCACATAAGGCTGGTGTTGAAAATTAGTAAGTTAATGCATACAATTCACTTGGAACAAACAGAGAGTCTAGAAGATGGGGAGTCCTCAATAAATCATAGTAGTGACTGTGGTTGTCTTGTTATGCCCGTAACAATTATTATTACTCCTCCTTCCAGGGGGAAACAACCACTGAGAGGACTCATCTAGAACTCTTATAAATTCTTCCATCTCTTGACAGCCTGGGGGCAGCCACCCAAAACAGACTTGGTTGAAGAGTCTTGGTTTTAAACCCAAACTCCTATCATCAGTCCTGAACATTTGGCCCTTTTTCCTTTTCACCTCAGATGGAGACACATGGAAATAGTTTGCAGCAGTTGGGTATCAGGCGTTGGCTTTGCCAGTGGAGGATGAAAAAAATGCTTACTTACTCCTTGCTATAATTTACTTGCATTTTCATTCATTCTTTCTCCACCCTCCAGGAGAAAGAAAAAGTGAAACTGATGTGGGAATACTCCTTGTGATTGCCTAAGTTAGCAGTGTAGTGAATGAAAATACTTTACGAGGCTCATACTGGTGCTTGATAATGATGACTTAGATGGAATAGAATTTGATTTGCATTGTGTGTGTCTGGGACCACGTGTCAGGGGCTAGGCAGCAATTGCCAGAGCATGCAGAATGCTTAGTATGTGCAGGTACATTTGTAATGCTTTTATATGTACTCAGTCTATTCTGATAATCCCTCCCTACCAGGAGGGTACTTTAATCCCATGTAATAAATGGGAAACTTGAGTTACAGAGAGATTGAGAGCTTGCTCAGAGTCACGTAGCTAGATTTTTCCTATCTCACCTAAAATTCTATAGCAAGTTATAATGGCAAGGACCTTTGGCTACCATCTGGTTAAGCTGACTTTTTTGGTAACAGGTTTATTGAGATATAATTCAGAAATTCACCAGTTTACAGTGTACTGGCTTGTGGTTTTTAGTATAGTCACACAATTATGTAACCATTACCACAATCAATTTTTCACCTCCTGCAAAAGAAATCCCATACCCTTTAGCATTCACACACCTTCCCCCCATTTCCTCCTCACCCCTTTCAGCATGGGCAAGAACTAATCTATTTTTTATCTGTATAGATTTAGCTGTTCTGGATATTTCATATAGATGAAATTATACAATATGTGGTCTTTTTTATCTGACTTCTTTCACTTAGCAGATTTCTCAAGATTTATCTATGTTGTAGTGTATTCGGTAAGTTGGTCTTTTTCATGGCAGAGTAATATTCTACCATGTAGGTATACCATTCATCTGTTGATGAGCACTAGTTTCACTTTTGGCTTTTGTGATTTAAGGGTACTATGAGCACTCATATATAAGCTTTTGTGTTGACATATATTTGTAATTTGCTTGGGGGTATACTTAGGTGTAGAATTTCTGCATTCTATGTTACCTTTATTTGCTTAACTTTTTGGAGAACTGCCAAAGTGTTTTTAAAAACAGCTGTGCCACTTTGCATTCCCATTGACAGTGTATGGGGCTTTCAATTTCTTCACATTCTCTCCAACATTAAAAAAAAAAAATCTTTGTGATCAACCATCTTGTTTTTGAATATAGGACTAAGGCTGGATGGATTTAGTGACTTGCTTCAGCTACCATACCTGGTAGTACATTATGGGGCAGGTTCTTTTCTAGGCATGAAAGATAAAGGATGAAAAACCTGGTCCTTATTGCAGAAGCTCACTGTATATGGGAGAATCAGACTCATAGTCACAGGGCATGGTGATGGTGACTATTCGGTGATAAAGTATCATGGAGGGATATAGAGCACCCTATCTTAGACTTTAAGAAACAGAGGATTATTTAGTGGCTTACAGAAATGAAAAGTCTGGTGGTGGTAAGCTTCAGGTAAGAATGGACCCAGGTGCTGAAACAGTGTCGTCTTTCTTGCCCTTGCTCTCCCATTGGTTTCTTCATTGTTAGCCATCTCATTTCTCTTTTGGGAAAGATGTCTACTTAGTAGACCTAGGCTTATAGTCTACCATGTATGCATCTCCAACAAAAAAGGAGTTTTTGTTTCCCTATAATTCTAGCAAGATCCTTACATAGGCTCCTAATTGGCCCAGTATGTTAATGTAACAGCTTTCCAGTCAGTTAGACCAGTGTTCTGACTGGCCATATTTGCTTCATTGCCTTACCTGGACCTTAAAGTGGGGAGCGGGTCAGTCACACGTAGACTGTGGGACCTGAAAGTGGGTAAGGTGTAATTTCCAAAGGGAAAACCAAGGTTCTGTTTGTAGGAGAATAAGAAATGATGTTTGCTTGGTAAAAAAAAAAAAACAAAACCAGTTGTCCATTCTACCAGTTAGGAAGTATTCATTCACACATGACAAATCCTTAGTTCTGGCTCAAGTAGTAAGGGGAAACATTAACTCATTTCACTGGAAATCCAGAGGTAGGCTAGCCTTTAGGCCTAGCTGAATCCAGTGATTTAATTCTCAGTGATTACCTCTTATTATCTTGGAGACAAAGTGGCTGTAGCAAGTCCTGACTGCCATAATACCCAGAGGAAGAGAGTCTGTCTGGTCCAGGAGCCATCTTTTGTGAGTGAGAAACTGCCTTCTTAGCCACCTCCCAGCAAAGTTCCTTACTGCTCCCTTTGCTGGAACTGCCCATTCCCGTAAGCAGACAGATGTCATTCCTTGACTGCTTTAACCTGGGCTTCTAAACCAGTCATGGTCATCATCCACACCCACCTCCGGGGGTAGAGATGGGGCCAGCTCTCCAGGAGGCTCATGGGTCTTGTGGAAGAAGGGTGCATGTCTGCATCAGATGAAGACCCCCTTCAGGAGGAAGATGGGAATGGAGAGTGGAAATCCAGTTTGCAACGTCAAGCCTGCTTGCCTGAGAGAATATAGGTTCCTAAGGAGATCCTGTGGGTGTGGAAAGCCAGCGTTTCAAACTAAAGGAGTAGCATAGGCAAAGCCATTCTTTCCTAACTTCATATACAAATTTAAAGGCATCTTGGCTCTCTGTACCTTTACTTGTGTGAACACATAACTTGAAGAGCAGAAAGTGAGATGCAGGATTGGCACACAGCCTTGTCATCTCTTCTCTTTCTTCCGTGAGGGTGGGATAGGCAGCTGGATATGAGTGGACAGCCTCACAGCTTTCTCCCTATTGTTTGTTTCCCAGCAGAATAAACTAATCAGCAGGAGGATTTCTTCTTTCTTTTATCCCTCGGCTTTTGGTTCACAGCTTTTTTTTCATAGCTTTAAGAACCATGAGTGTGGGGTTGATATTTTGTGCTGTACACAATAATTTGGGGACATAATGGACTTTTTCCTTAATAATCAGATTTTTTAAAGGGAAAGTTATAAGTTTACCATTTGAGATCTGGAAGATAATATGGAGGCATGCCAGCTTTTTATTATTTTTTTAGACATACATTTTACTAATTCCATATACTCTGTTATACTCTCTCATCTATATAGTAAGCTAGTCATTTCCCAGTTACTTATTCAGAAAGATACCCTTGTGATATACCCAATTTTGAGGATTGTGATTTTATGAAACTTCCTGGTATATCCCCCACCCATAAGAAAAGAGGTTAAATAGCCAAGATATACAGACCATGTAAGTACCCCTCAGTGGCTGAATGGGTAAAAAAGATATGGCATGTATGTATGTGTGTGTGTGCGCACACACATATGAAATACTACTTAGCCTTAAAAAGATGAAAGCTTGCACTTGGGACAACAGGGGTGGACCTTGAGCATATTATGCCGCATGAAATAAGTCAGGTGGAGAAAGACAAATACTGTATGATTTCCCACATATAAAAAATGTAAGAAACAAATAATAAAAACAAAATAGTGAGTCAAATGAAACAAAAAACAAATACGTAAATACAGAGAATAGAGTAGTGGTTATCAGAGGGGCTTCCCTGATATCTCAGTTGGTAAAGAATCCGCCTGCCATGCAGGAGACCCTGGTTCAGTTTTTGGGTCAGGAAGATCCACTGGAGAAGGGAATAGGCTACCCACTCCAGTGTTCTTGGGGCTTCCCTGGTGGCTCAGCTGGTGAAGAATCTGCCTGCAATGTGGGAGACCTGGGTTTGATCCCTGGGTTGGGAAGATCCCCCTGGAGAAGGGAAAGGCTACCCACTCCAGTATTCTGGCCTGGAGAATCCCATGGACTGTATATAGTCCATGGGGTCACAAACAATTGGATACCACTGAGTCATTTTCACTTTCACTACCAGAGGATAGGAAGGGAGGGGCACGTGGGAAGATGAAATGAGTAAAGAGGGTCAACTGTGTGATGATGGATGGAAACTAAATTTTTGATGGTGAGCTTACATTAGGGTATACAAAGTAGAAATATAATTTTGTACATGTGAAACTTATATATAATGTTATAAGCCAGTGATACCTCAATAGAAAATCTCAAAAAATACATAGGATATAAACCAGTTATATAGAAATAGAATTGTATAAAATGGCATATAAAAATATCATTCTAGATTGACATCTAGTCATACATGTTTCTGAAAAACAAAAGTTCGTATTAACATTTTCAGTACTTTTAAACCTAATCTTTTTTCCATTTGTGTGAACAAATACATGCAGGTGAGATTGAACAGTTTCATTTCTTGCTTATTTTCTTTTAACATATCATGAATGGTTTTTTTGGTATCATTAAATATTCTCCAGAAGTATGACTTCTAACGATTGCTGTAATTCCATTCTATTTATAGTGTACCACAATTTACTTAACCTTTATCTTTTTGTTGGATGTTTACATTGTTTCCAGAGTTTGGTACTATAAATAATATTGCAGTTAACATTCTAGTACATAAATTTATTTGCATCTAATTATTTCCTTTGGATAAATTCTGTAAGTGGGTTTACTGGATTAAAGGATGGTGAACATTGACATCCTCTTGGCTATGTCACCAATTTTTTTGACATAAAAAGTTATGACAGTTTCTACTTACCAGCACCAGGGACAAAGCTGAATAAACTAGCCGCCTACCCTTTTTATATTGACAGTTGGTTTTCTAGGTGAAAGAAGGTATAGAATTTTGGTAATATGCTGTTCTTTCAAAACTAATAAAATGGTACTTTCTGTATCCTTTCAGTTTTGACTGTCTGTAGCACTTTTGTGATTTACCTATTGGTATTATATACCGAGTTAACAATATGATGTTTGTATTAATTTTATTAATTTATAAGATACCTTTTTACATTATGGATTTTAATATCTTTACATATTTTTCTTTTCCTTTTAAATATTCTATGTAAAGTATTTTCAGGGTAATTAATCCCATTTTATTCTTCATCATTTCATTTATGTTGTCCAGCTTTCTCTAAAACTTAGGTTTTTTTTCACCTAATTGTTACTTTATGGTTTCCTTTTTGTTTATTGTTACTTTTTCCTTATTGTTACTTTATGGTTTCTTCCATTTCTTTCTTCTCTCTTTTCTTTTTCTCTTCATTTTTTAAAAAAAATACTTAACCCTATTTGTCTTAGTTTAATTTCAGTATATGATATGAGACAGGGTTTTGATTTATTAAAAAATGAACATACAATTCCAGAATTATTTATTGAATAAAATAATTGACTTAAAATTGACTTAAAATGCTTTAGTTTATGCTAAATTTTCATCTAAAAATTTTGTTTCTGTGCTTCCTATTCTGTTTGCAGATGAACAGTATTATATAGTAGTTAAGTGTTTAGAGTCTGGTTACTAGGTTCCACCAGTAATAAGGTTCATGGCCTTGGACAAGTTACTATACACCTCTAAGCATGATTTTCTTATCTGAAAATGGAGAGAATCATGGAAGTATCTAATGGAGATGCTCTAAGGGATAAATAGGATAATTGGATAAATGGGGTAACCATTAAATGTCAGTTTGTTAGGGATACTCCTAATTTTATATCCATCGTTCAAGAATTCTGTCTCGCTTTTAACATTTGTCTCAAATTTTCCATTTTTTAATAAAGCATAATTATAAGTAGACCTTTACTTCATAGGCTTTTTCTCCCTGTGCATGGTCTTACCTTGTAATGTGTGAGATGCCTGTGTAGTGACCTCTGAAAGACGAACAGCGATAATCCCTCTTCTTTTCTCCTAACCCTTTCTGGATGCACCATCATATTAACATCTCTGTTTCAAGGAATGTGTGCTCTGGGATAAGTGGCTGGGGACCTATAACTCCATCTGGTTGGGGTCAGGGGAAACATAGAAAATTTCAGGTTAGTTTACATGAAATATATGGGAAACAGAGTCTGAGGAGTCACATTGCAGACTATATGGAAGTAGTCTGTTCCTGTTTGCAACAGTAATTTTTATGGGTTTTTCATTTATTAAAGGGCATAAATCTACAGTTATTTATTTTAATGGTTGTCAAATTAAAACTTTTTTTGGTAATAAGCATTATTAGCAACAAGGAGAGTTACAAAAACTAGAACTTATTTAATGAAATCATTTCTGATTTTCTGTTTTCAACAAAGTTGACCATGAGCATTTACTTCCATAAAATGCTATTGATGTTTGTCATCCACTGAGTGTCACAGTAAAATCATTGAACTTAGAAGTATCAGGAGATCTAGTTTCTTGTTTGAAAAATACTGCACATTTTTCAAAGGTAGTACTTGAGTAGACTGTGGCCTCAGATAGTTGCAGAATATGCATTTATACTTAACAGTGTGAAGCATGACTTTTCATTTAGATCAAATGACTCTCTTTCTACATTAATTTCACTCATATTGGAGTCCACAGTTTTTTTTAGCATGTACAAAAAGTGAATTGACATTTGTCAGTGTTGTAGTATGTGCACAAATACTTAAACAGTAAATAAGAGCAGTCTCATGTCCGTGTCATTGTACGCTTCAGATAGAAAATCAAGGTAGTTTTCACAGTGATTATATTTTTTCGTCCAATTTATGGAATCAAAGTCAGGCTCTTGAAATTTCATTCTGCTGAAGGTAAAAACCTCTAACATTATTATGGATGATATTATATATTCTGTTAAGGAGTTTAACATTGAAGGTAAAATGACTTTTTTTTTGGTGGGGATGATTTATCAATTTTTGTGAAGAACATATGGTTGTAAAACTATTTTTACTAGATAAACCAGTGGAACAGATACATGCTTGAAGGTGATTGTGCTGAACCTATATTTCATAATCATGTTCAATTTGAAATACATGTCATTTGAATAGAAGCTATAAATAGCAACATTCAGAAATATTTATATATATATACACACATATACAGATAATCAAATTAAAACATTTTCTACTAGAGGCTAATACTGGATACAAATACTTTAGCTATCAGTAAGATTTAAGAATTTTTTAAATTTTGAGAAGCTATTTTGTAAATCAGTATAAGTGTTCCAAGATGGTATTAAACTTCTGTAAATGAATACTCTTAAGTTTTGGTTGTGTTTTGTTTAAAATCACTTGGATATGTGAATAACTCAAAAGGTGGATGGTACACACACACACACACACACACACACAAACTTTTAAGGAAATTTTAGCAAATTACAGTTGTTGGTGAAAAATATTACAAATGAAACATTATAATTCTTACCCTACAAATGCAAGGGAATAACTGAAAAAATTAAATAATGAGAGCTCAAAAAGTAAACAAGTTTTAATTTTAAAATTCTGTAACTTTCTAATATTTCACCAGTGGGAAATGGTGCTTCTACTTTAAATTAGGTAATGTGAATTCTAAACAGAAAGTAAATGAAATTTGTAAGGCTTGTAATTTTACAGTATCTGTTGTTGCTCACACATTCCAGGAGTCAGAAACCAAATTTATTTATTTAATGAGTTTTGTTCTGTAAAAATATTTGTCAAAGGAAAGTACTCAGAATGGAACTAATAAAATGTGCTTGTAAGATATGTGGGCTAAAATATTTACGCATTGCAATACAAAATCCTAATATTGAGAATATCCTCCATTTAATGGAATTTGCTGTAGCTAAGGACAGAGGAGCCTGGTGGACTATAGTCCAAGGGGTCAAGAAAGAGTCGGACACAATGACCAAACAACAACAACAACAACAACAGGTATGTTAGTGCCTGTAGAGAGGCTGTTTTCTCAGTCAATATTCTGGACCAGAGATACTGACATTCGAAAGATCAGAAATTCATATTTATTGATCATAAAGTACAGCTTTGAAGAAAATTGCAGGCAATATTATGACATAAGTAAAAAATGTTAGAACCAGCTTCCTAGGTGGCTCCTTGGTAAAGAATTCACCAGCTAGTGCAGGAGACACAAAAGAGATGGGTTCGATCCCTGGGTCGGGAAAGTCCCTTGGAATAGGAAATGGCAACCCACTCTAGTATTCTTGCCTGGGAAATTCTATGGACAGAGGAGCCTGGCAGGCTACAGCCTATGTCATCACAAAGAGTTGAGCATGACTGAGCATACTCGCATTAGGACCAGCACTTTTCCTAATTTATTGGTGATGTGGTTAAAGAGAGTTAAAAACAAGAAACTGATGAAGGTATAGGAATATCTATTAAGAAAATTATTCTGCTTGTGTTGTTAATTATAAATGAATCGATTTGAATGAAAAATTAGTTGTTAATTCTAAATAAAAAACACTTGGCATATAGTGGCTATTATTATAACTCTTATCAATATTATTATATTTTTATTGATTTTTTTCTGCTTCTGTCTTGATCCCATGCTGTTTTGTTTTTTAATATGCACACCCTAAAGGTTGAGTTGTTGTCGTTTTTAGTTGCTAAGTCATGTGCAGCTCTTTTGCAACCCCATGACTGTCGCCCAGCAGCCTCTCTGTCCATGGGTTAAGACGCGGGTTGAGAGTTATTTGGTGGAAATGTTTAGTTCCCCCCATCCTCAAGTTTGGGAGGCAGCATCTCAAGTAACCCTGAGAGAACTGCTCCCCATGCTTTCTCAATTATATGGCTTTATGCTTAGTATTAAATGTTTCATAATCCTAATTACACTTTAAAGTTTTATTTTTGCTTTTTTGTTTTTTGTAAACTACCTTTTGAAATTTTTAGCAATAATTTTCTTATGTTTTTGATTGAAATTCAGAATAACTAAGTTGTCTCAAAAGAATTAACATCTTTTTTGTCCATGTAGGAAAATAGTTTTTTAAATTTAATCATCTTTTTATCCACGTATTCCTTTTTGTTTCTTATGAAAATTTTGCAGCTACATTTCTGTACCTGGAAAGGTAGAACATAGTTTTTCATATAATATTACTGATTATTGTTGGTATATAAATAGTTCTGTATTTATATTGGACTCTCGTTACAGTTTATGTTTTTATTGTTATATTTCAAAAAACAGAACATTGAACAGTTCATAGATAACAGTGTTACTTTCTTTTTTGAAATTTGTTTTTCCTGATTTTTTTTTTACACTAGTTTCACTGCACAGAACAGTGATCAATAATAGTGGTGGTAATAGTTGATTTTTTTTATATGATTCTCTTTTGGGGTAGACTTAACTCTCTCCAGGGCAGGACTTTGTCTTATTTCTCTATCGTCATGGCTTCTTCACAGAGAGCCAGGTATTCAGTAAAGGATGAATACAGGTACTGTAGAATACTGCTTCTGAGTTAGAATAAAATAAAGGTACTAAATGCTGAGTATTTAAACCCTTCTGAGATGGAATGGTTTAGAAGTGATGCTTTTGAAAGGATTAAATAATATGAAAAATAATAATATCCCCCTTTAGGGGATGTGCATTAATAGTATATTCTATCCTTTGAATTCTTGCCATCTGAATTGTACTGGAAGCCATGTCATTGATGGTAGAGATCAAAAGATTTAAAGGTTTTATGTCAGAGGCAGTTTCATTGCATCACAGTTTATAATCAGCTACACGTACGTAGCCATGATTCCTTCTCTATTTTTGCGTATTCCCTCCCCCCCGCAAAAACAAAACAAAACAAAAACCCCAAAACAGTTATAATTGATTTTTTAACGAAACAACTAACTAAAGATAGAATATTTGTTTCTTATTTAAGGAATATATATGTTGAATCTAAACCAGAACTTGAGGATCCTGGGAATATTATGCATATGAATTGTGGCTGTAATCTTTTTGTTCAGGTCACTGCCATGGTTATTACTTTGGTTTCTATTCAGCTTCTGAAGTGTTCTTTTGACCAGGAAAACATCACTCACCAAAGAGGAAAATAATTCTTTATGTCCTACCCTTGAATTTGAGTAATCTCAGTAGTATTTTGGGGGAAAGATAGTTATACGTTGTTGTATTCAGAATCAACAAATAAAAATATACTATAATTTATGTCATTTTGTTTTATAGCACACTTTTATAAATGACTTGATGTTTTATAGAATGTTGTTATGGATAGAGCCTGATAGTTTTATGCTGTAGCAGTTGTTTCCTTTGGAAAAATTTATATTTACTCCTTTGAGAGTTTAAGCTAGAACACGTATGCCAAACTCAACACTGAAACTATCCATTTCAGGCATTATTCTTCTCGGAATCTCATTCCGAAGTGCATAAATATTAGAGAAAACAGCTTTCTCCATGTTTGTTGGTAATATTTTTGAAGTGAGCATGAGCTTTGGTGTCTTCAGTTCTATAATTTGTCTCTTGAGAAGAATCCAAGGATCTAAAGTCTGAGAGGAAACACAGCAGCAATGGCAGCTCATCTTGTCTCTTGAGGAGCTGCAAGGAGAGTACATTCTGTATCAGGGGTATGCAGAGTCTGTAGTTGCATAGCAGGCCTGCTGCTTTTATCTCAGCTGTATGCTAAGGAGTGATAGCTATACAGTGGGTACAGAAAGCTAGAAAAATGCACTTCTTTACCTAGCCTTCAAATGTATAAGCTGACCTGGGGCTAATCTTTGTAAGTCGAACCTAAAATCCAATATGGAACCTAATAAAAATGGACCCTATCTACCCATCTGTGGGATACTTGTGGATTTATAGAAGCATAATCAATCTGTTTTCCTCTCTTCCTAATAGTTGTCTTATTTTCATAAATTAGGTTGCCTGAACTCTTTTAGGCACATGCTTCTGTGGAGGTTTTTTTTTGTTTTTGTTTTTACTTTTTATTCACCAAATATTAATATATTTTAAACATACACGTTAAAAACACCAGATAGAACTTCTGTGCCTGCCATTATTGAGTTGTTTTGTCAGTATTAGTTCAGGTAATTTACTTACCTGTCTACCACGACTTAGTGAGGTGAGTGCTGCTGATATCCTCACTTCACAGTTGTGGAAACTGAGACCCAGAGAGGTTATGTAACCTTAGGTCAAGGTCCAGCAGCTAGTAAGTGGAGTGGAAGGCTTCAAACCCAGATGGTCTTGTTCAAGGCTTTTTGCTCTTTGCCAGCTTGTGTGATACATAATAATTTTACGTTGGGAGGCATAGGGGATTGGGGGTAAGTAATGAGGATTAGAGAGAGCTAAGGTTGTGCAATCCCTCTCCCCACTTTGTGGCGCTAAGGATGTGAATATTTATGAGAATAAACTATGTTAAGAGTTGGCAGAGAGAGGGGGAAGGAGGGACACTCTTGCTTTTGATTTATTTATGCTCCGTTATTTGAAACGGTTTTATAAAACGAACTTACATGAGGAAGTATATTACATTGGTAATGTAGTTTTTTAAATAAAAGTTGTCTTTGAAAAACATTTATACTTTTAGCAGTCACACATGTCCTGTGGGCATGCAGACGTTTATTTTCAAAAATTCATTGAAGTATAGTTGATTTACAATGTTGTGTTAATTCCTGCTGTTCAGCAAAATGATTCAGTGATAGATATATGTGTATATGTTCTTTTTCATATTCTTGTCCATTATGTTTTATCATAGGATATTGAATAGAGTTCCCTGTGCTATAAAGTCGGACCTTGTTTATCCATTCTCTATAATAATTTGCATTTGCTAATCCCAAACTCCCAGTCCATCCTTGCTCCCTCCACTCCCGAAAATCTTTTTATATACAATTAACTTCTAACTTTTGAAAGGTGTGTTCTAAATACAAGGAAGCACAAAATATTCAGAAGTTTACCAGAGAGCATGGGGATGCAGGGTGCAAATTTGGAACTGAAGTGTTGTTCTTTAATATAATTTACCATTTCTTTCATCTTAAAGAGCTGTTAGTAAGGTTCAGTTCATCTGCAGACTAAAAGAGTCAAACATGAGAAGCAATTTCATTCCCATTATTGTATCTCATCTGTGAAAAAAAATATTCTGGATATAGATTATTAAAACATAGGTATTTTCGTATCTAAAAAATCCATATTCAGTTAGTACAGAAGTCAAAGATGAGATGAAAGGCTAGTGCTGAGGGGTTGCCATGGAAGAAACAATAGCTGGGAGAGAAGGATACTTAATTTGTCATTTTTTCCCTTATTAACTGTAAGTGGTGGAGGCTTAGTATGTTATTATGAGTTGCATTGTATCATATATAAAGTCAGTGCATAAAGCTAACTAAGTTAACATTAACCTTGGAAATCCAATACATAACCAACTTGTGGACCCTTAGCAGCTCAAAAGTCAAAAATTAACTTCTCTGGTTAATACATTTTTGAGGCAGTATAGTGCAGTACATAACTTGCTTGGGTTTGAATTCCAGCCCTGATACTTACTAGATGTGTGACCTTGGATAAGTTACTTAAACATTTTGCTTTAGTTTCTAAGTCTGTGAAATGGGACGGTTCATCTCATTGTGTTCTTGTACTGATGAATGAGTCACTGTAATACAAATTAAACACTAGTATTAATTTTTTTACATAGCAAGTGCTGGTTAAATACGAGTGATTATTATTAGTACTCGCTTTACTTTTTGTTTTGATTGTCTTTTGTCTCATTTCTCATGGACCAGTAGAGGCCAAGTCTAGTTTGAGGGCAGCAGGGAATATAGAGGCAGGAATAAATGAAAAAGAGAACTGGAGGAGAGGAGCAGTACCTTTGTTGATTTACTATAGCCTGTTAACTTTTGTGATGCTCTTGGGGAGGAAAATAATTTTATGTCTTAAAAAGAAAACTTCCGGTGTGTAGGAAGTGTGTGTGTGTATGTGCATGTATTAAACTAGAGGTGAGATCTTGCCCTCATTGCTTACTTAACCTGCACTCACATGAGCCTTTAACTTAATAGGGCTAATTTTCTTTTTAAACGTGCACACTTGTGGTGATCAGTCGTCTAAAATAATCTGCGCGTCATTCACATTTTCCAGTGTGTGTTTACCCACGGGTGTGCCCTCCGCGCTGGAATTCAGATCTCTTCCAAACAAAGGCTGGAGCTGCACTGAGAGGCCCCAGCAGAAAAGGAACTTAGGGGTTGCCTCATCTTCTGTCCCTGTTCACTTTTCCAAACCACCCTTTGGCCTCTTACGAAATTGGCTATTTGTGCTAGCCCCTCACTGGGGACTGGATAAGTCGATTAGGTTGAAGAGGCCTTTTCTGATTTGAGGAGGAAACCTTAGATCTTTTCTTCCAGCTAACAAAGATGTCTGCAACAGGGTCTCAAATGTGTGTTGCCAAAGAGCTTGTAAATATGGGAGGTGATGATGACCAGCCAAGGATTGAAATGTCCAGCAGCTGACCGTTGTCTCTCTCTGGACCTTGCTGGAAGCGCTGGAATACTTCATGTGCTACTGATAAGCAGCCAGCCAGGTGTTCGGTTGCAGAGGGTGTTGGGTAATTGTGTCAGAAATAATAATTCTCCACAATAACTTACTGTTTTAATATTTAATCCATATTCATCTGCCTCATGCTGTAAGAGCAGCAGCTTGCCTTTTAACATGACAAAAGGAAGAAAATATATCTGTTGCCCCTTAATGGTGTCTCTGAGTGGCCCTTGCTGGGTAACTGGACTTCCTTTGTGGCTTTCAGAGCCATTTAAAGAAAAGGATGTTGATCTGGGTGCACAGGAACACAGGCCCCGGGGCCTCACCCTCACCCCACCTCAGCCATACACCTGAATAAAGCCTGAAATGTTTGTCTACCTGCCAGGCTCTTCTTTCCTCAAATAAAGAGCATTTTCTTTGGGTTTCCACAAGCCTGCTCTCCAGCCCTGAGCCTTGTGTGCTTTGAGCTGGCCATTGATGGCTGCTCTGGTTCCATTCTGAAATCTTAACAGTGTCAGAATGCAGGGGGGTGGGGTTAAAAACCTAGACTGCTGGAGAGAGCAGCATTGCATAATCCCAATGGTTGTAGCAACTTGTGATTTTTAGTTTATGTGAAGCTGAGATATATTCAATTCCCCTTGAACCTTTTTGCCTTTGATAATGGTTTATTTCCTCACACTGAACCAGTTGGGTTGGAATTCAGCCATGAGTATTTATTTCTACATTTTGCGAATTGTTTTGTCTTCGCGGCGAGAGATTTCCTTCCTTCCCCCTCCTCTCCTTCTCTCTCTCCCCGAGACAGAGCCATGCTCTCTCTTTCTCTGTCTCTCTCTGCATCTTTCCATGTCTTCCTTCTTTTCTTCTTCCCTTTCCTCCTTCTTTCCTTGAGTTCCTAATGAAGATGGGTCCTGAAGCTTTTGAATCAGCTGAAGCATAAGAGGGAAGCACCCTGCTGGCCCCTCTGGTACCTGAGTCCCCGTCAGTCAGTCTCTTGAAGAGCGGGCCGCAGACGCTGGGCTCTTCCTGGTGCTGTCCAGGAGCCTCTTGGCCGTAAGCAGAGGAGCCTGTCTGCCCTGTGAGAGCAGGGAGTGGCCTTGGCCTTCATTCCATGAGGCTTTGGGGGTGCACTTCACTGCCTTGAGGTTTCTAAGCAATAGCAGGTGGATGTCAGGTAACTTACACCTAGGCTGGAAGGATACCTTTCCTTTTTCTGGATGGACTCAATGTTGAGGACTTATATCATGAAAGTGGTGTGTGTGTGTATTTTCTGGAGACTCAACATTGAGGGTTTATATCATGAAGTGGGGTTTTGTGTGTGTGTGTGTGTTTTCTGGAGAGACTCAGTGTTGAGGGCTTATATCATGGAAGTGGGGTGTGTGTGAGATGTGACAGAAGGCTCACTGTCCAACCTCGAAAGTCTCTTTAAAGAGACGTGAAGGACCACGTGGAATTTGTAACTGGATTGTAAAATTAGTGCCGTTGAGGACCTGAAAACAGCTCTTCAGTTCTGTAGGTCACACCTTTCTAAGCTGAGTTAGTGAGCAAATCTTCATTCTTTACAAGATTAGCCAGGTGTATTCGGCTAACATTAACTTTAGTCTTGGCGGCCGAGTCCTCTTGCTAATGAGGCCGAAGTGGGAATTCCTGTGTCTCATGGACCAGTTACCTTCACTCTCTTTCCTGGCCACTGACGGCTAACTCTCGCCAGCTGGCTTGTGAGCCTTGTGAGCGGCTGCACTTGGGTGTCTGAGGGGGGGAAGTTGTTATGCAAGGTCCCTTGTGGATTAGCACCAGTCCATAACTGCTCCTGGGGAAATGCTCACACACAGCAGGTCACCGCCCAGAGGACAGTTTCATTGTCTCCACTTCTCAAAGACAATAGAGTTGATTAGGGTTAACTGGAAAGTGCTGATGGTGCCTGGGCTTTTGGACTTTGGCCAGGACATATGTACCTTTTGAAGCTTTTTAGGGAAAACTGTGCCGTGGGTTCATTGGTAGAAGAGCTTAGGAGAAGTACGGTGGTGGAAATCAACAAAGAGAATGGTTACATTTAAATATGCTGCATTGACAGTGGACTTGTCAGTAGCTTAAAAATAAGTTTCCTGGGCATGCACTATTTTATAAAAATCTTACCTTGGACCAAACCACGGTTGTATTGTAAGTTCCTTAGATTTTTAACTCTTGATTCCTACCTATTTCCAGAATGATGTGCTGGGTAAGTTAACTTTGTATTATATTTAATTTATTAAGAAATTGCATATTAAATAGAAATCTTGCTGTTACTGGAAACATTTTGTATTTTAAACAAACGCTGAGGAATATATAATGTTTTGGAAGATAAATATTTGTTTAAGGCAGTTCAGTCCTTCAACATGTGTATTTTTAAAAACAAACAAAAACCCCAGCAATATTTACCCTAAGTGTAATTTGCAAAGTAAAATGAGAGTAATTTTGAAATCCTGTAGAACTTGGATTCATTTATTTTCATAGGAAGGATTCACATTTTGTAATGATGAATATGCAATGAAGAGCTGTTAGGAAAACCATTATTTGGCCTAGATTTAGGGAATTCTAACCCTGTCCTTGTTACACATCAGTACTTTCTAAGAAAATTAGGTCCAGAGAGATGGGGACCTGCCCAAGGTCACACAGCTAGAAAGCGGCAGAGCTTTGGTGAAAACCAAAGCTTTCCGGTCAGTGATATCTCCATGACTGCTTGCTGATTTGGATTGGGGCAAGGAGATGTCTGTATTCCTGTGTGCACCTGTGCATGTGTGTGAATAAAATGACTATTTTGCTTCTTTTTAGCAAACTGATTATAAGCTCAGTGACTTGGAGATAATCATTTTCTTTCTCATCCTTTCAAGGAGCAAATTCAGCCTATGGCTTTGTAATCCTAACATCTTTGATATCTTTAGATATACAAGTGACTTCGTCTTTGCTTTGTAAGGTGTTTAGAGCAAGTAAGGTTACAACAGTAAGCTGAATCTGGGAGGGAAAAACTATTACCTTTCTTGTCTATCGTCATTCCCTTGAAAATAACTATGACTCAAGTTTCACTTAAACATGTGGTGACTTACAAATGTTGTGGTTTATAAAATACGTAACAATTTAGTCCTGCTTCTTTTTCTCTCCCCTGCCTTGGTGATCACATTCTGCCTGTTTTAATGTACAAACAGCGGACTGTGTTATTTTCACAAGGACCACCCCACTTATAAAATCAAGTGGTCTTTAATTTGTTTGGGGCTTTGAAAGATTGTTTAGCATTTTCCTTTCAAATGCAGGAGTAAGGAGAGCTTCGGGTTTGGATTCTGTAAACATGTGTTTTTGCCATTAACGTCAGGGCAAAGGCTTTCCTTTTTCTTTTTTTATTTGATTGGACAAACTGTTCACTTGTACTACTTCACTTCCTTATCTTTTCTTTCCTGCTTTATTCTCTTTTTGGACCCAATTTTCCCATTTTCCTTCCTTTCATTTTCTGTGTCT
This sequence comes from Ovis aries, assembly GCF_016772045.2. Taxonomy (NCBI): domain Eukaryota; kingdom Metazoa; phylum Chordata; class Mammalia; order Artiodactyla; family Bovidae; genus Ovis; species Ovis aries. The sequence continues at coordinate 30,161,717 of NC_056072.1, forward strand.
TTGAGGAAAATCAAGGCTGAAATATGTGTAAGTGACCAGTGCTATAGAAATTTTTAAAAGCTATAGATGTATTTTTTATTTCTTTTAGTTTTCTGTGTCTTTTCCTTTTTGAAGTCTCTGAGGAAAATTAAGGCTTAACTATGTGTAAGTGACCAATGCCGTAGCCATTAGGAAAGATACCAATAATTAAAAGATACGAAGTTTAAAGTAAAGTTTAAGAAAATGCCATAGCATTAGTCTTTTTGGCATATTTCAGTCCTGATTTGTCTAACAGACTTTTAAAAAGTAATATGTGTATGTGTGTGTGTGTATATGTATGTGTGAATATATATGCACACACATGCACACACAGTATGTAGTAAATAAGATTTCACATCTTTACAAATACATTCTAAAGAGAACCATTTCAGACACATGGACTTTTCCTGAAGATGGCATCTACCTTTATGTTGCTGTCTAAGGGGGTTCTGGCATTTTCTTTGTTAGTCAGATTGGAAGGAGTTGAGTAAACCAGAAAGAAGCCTGCCGCCTGCCTGCTCCAGGCATAGAGTTAGGGGACCTGGGCAGGTAGCACTCAGGTTTCCTGTGAGCCTGCCCTCCCACTTTGTTTCGAGGCAGAGGCTAGGGGATGTCTGTCCAGACAAGACTTGCCCAGCCACATCTGCGCCATGTAGCTGTCAGTTGTCACACACGCCCTCGAGTCTGCGCCTCTTAGGGGCACTGTTGCACATCGCAGCCTGGTTCTGTGGCTCAGCGTGGCTGGTGGCTGACCAGGGCTTGGTGTTGACCATGGTTAGGGTGACGAGGACACTTGAAAGACATAGAGATACCATGCACCCGGAGTCACTGCTGTTCCCAACCAGAGCTAGGTGCCCATTTCGCCCTGATCTTCCTCAATCCCTTTTCAAGTGGAAATTTTGCAAGTCGACTTCTGCAAGCATGCGTAGTACGATTTGGCTGACGGCAGTTTCTGGCAAAAGAAATAACCAAATTATTATTCAGTCATGGGTTTTTAACAGCCGCAGAGCAAGTGGATGTTAACTAAATGATGCAATTTATTCCCTTCCCTCTTATTGCCAGCTTGCCTATTACAGAACGACTGCCAGTTTTCAATAAGTGGTACCCAGATGGTATTCGCATGCCGCCCACTTGGTTACAGAGCCGAAGCGGGGAATAACTCGGCAGACACTACAAGCTGTGGGTCAATTGAGGGGGAATGCCTGTTGCTTCACAGTTTTGCATATGTAAATCTGTTAATGTTATGTCAGTATTGTGCGGGCTAAACACAAGCATTGCCTTTCTCTGGGGGCCCAGCTGAACTTGGACCACATCCCAGTCCTACCGAGGCTCGGAGAGCGAAGCTGCAGTTTGAGGATGCTGCGCAGCCTGCCTCCCTCCACTCCCGCCTCGCCGCTCTCGCGGTATCCACCGCCCGACTTGGACGCAGGAAGTGTCTGCCATAGGCTGACTCCATAATAGGACAGGCGGGCCGGTTTTATGAGGTTGGATGCGGAGGGTGGAGGAGTGTGAGCGCGTGTCTATTTTTAGGCCAGTCTTCAAGACAGTTCCTCGGGCCCAGCCTGCGCCTGCCTGCCTCGCTCACACTCTCCTCTGTGTGTCTGCCACACTTCTGCTCTCCATTTCATCAACTGCAGATGTGGCACACAGCCGTCTTAGAAGAGTCATGAACTGTGTCGTCTGCGCGGCTTAACAGCCAACATCTGTTGCAGCAGGCTGAAGGGAGAGGCAGGGAAATCATTTTCGGGAAGGCATTCAAGTGCCTCAACTTAGCCTCTTCTTTGGCCTGTGCAGACAATTATTTTACACTAATTGCATCAAGATAGCAGCTATAAAAACTGGGTTTGAAGCCCTCTCTTCCCCCATCCCCACCCCCTCATGAAAGTTGCAGCTACAAAGGGCAGTCCTTTTTTCCCCCCCCCCTTTTTATTGTGGTTTGTGTCTTGTTCTCAAAAGCTTATTACATTGGGTGCAAACAACAACAAAAATGCTATAAAAAGGCAAGAATCGTAATATGCTTAAGAGCTAAAAAGACCTATGGTGTTGGTGTAACCTATGAAAATATTCCTGCAGGTATTGTAAAATTTATGTGCCATATGAAAAACATTAAGGGTGTTGTTTTTTCGTGGAGGAAAATGTTCATCGTTGAGCCATTTTGTAAATTATTTTAAAGCTACATTTCTGCTAAAACCTCATGATTTTGATATATAAACCAGTTTAATGTTTTCTGCACAGACCCTGGCTTTTCTTAAATTTTATATATTGGAAAGCCCGTGTTTGTATTGGACCTTCTGGTTTGTTTCATATTGAAAATCCGTCTTGCGTGGCCCTGTGCCATGTGGCTTAGGAATAGTTTGACACGAGTCAAGCCTTGAATGTTGACTTTTGAGTCCTAAAAACTAGGCAAGACTGTGTTAATAAATATAGAGAAGTTTGGTAGTTTTTTTTTTTTTTAAGAGTAATTTGACGACAATAAGGATGTAAGGATGGGTTTTCTAATACGTTTGTCTGTTCTCAACTTTCATCCAGTTGTAATAGGGGCAACATTGTGTTTTGTACCAGGTCTTATTTTTTTTTAAAATGCTCTCAGTAAATTTTGGTTAATTACACATTCCAGCATCTCTGATTCTCTTGAAAGATTTGTTTCCGTGACATTTTGCCGTATCTGCTGTGCAGCTAGAGAAGCATGCTTCTCTCCTCACATTTCAAGTCTCTAGACTTTGTTCTGAAGAGCCAGATGGAAGTATGCAGATTGTTTTTATCTTTCGTCCTTCACACTGTAACCTGATCTCCAGCATATCTAGACATCTAGCAGAAAATTTACTATGTGAAAGCAAGGAAATGATTTAGAATATGGACCAGCCAGGGGAGGAAGGGCTTATGATGCACTTTATCAGAGCAAATCTCCCCACCCACCCACCCAACCCCTGAGCCCATCTTATTTTCTTTTCTTAAGAAATGGTTTTCTGATCAAGGGTACTTTTAAATGTGCCCAAATAAACTTCTTCCCACTTACCCTGGGCTGAGAACTGTAATTGCCCAGTGGGTTTGATAAACATGTAAATATGCATGCAGTTAAAGTTGATTACCTAATGATTAAAAGCTTAGAAGAAGCATGAATTGGTAGAATGATAGGCTGGACAGTGGCCTTGTAGATGAGACAGGGTAGTTTACTAAGATAAAGGACATTCCCAGAGTTACATATCTGGCCTGAGACATATCCAGGACTCAAACCCAGCATTCCCGCAATGGCTGCAGGAAACAGCACAATCTCAGGCTTCATAATATGTGTGCCTTTCATGGTAAAATATTTGCGAGCTTTTTGTTATGTGGTTCATATGCCTTGCTGGCCTAAAATGATTAAGGACAGTTGTCTCCTTCTGAACTTTGATTTCTGTTTGGAATCAAATTCGTAACTATTAATAGTATGAGGATCTTCAAGTTAATAACTGTATCAGGGTATCAGATACTTGCTACACTCTTGAGTAAGTATGTGTGGTATGTACAGTGTCTGTTTACACACCTTGCGTAGTGTCTACATTTTATACTCACGTGACATAGGTTTAAAAACTAGCTATGGCCTTTGTAAAATATGCAGCCTTGGGTCAGTTACCCTAACACCTCCGGGTCTCTGTTTTCTCTTGCCTGCAACAATGATAATAATAGTACTTGCCTAAGAATCGTCCCAAGAAGTTAATGAGATGACACACATATACTTAGCATTGCCAGCACAGCACACAGTATGCTTTCCTTAGTGAAATATTATTTAAATCAATTATCCACTGTTATAGTAGGGATATTTTCATTACTCTAGGAGGGGAGTGAAAAAGGATCTTGCTGCGATTTATGTCCAAGAGTATTTTGCCTGTGTTTTTCTCTTAAGAGTTTGATAGTGTCTGGCCTTACAGTTAAGTCTTTAATCCATTTTGAATTTATTTTTTTGTATGGTGGTAGCAAGTGTTCTGATTTCATTCTTTTACTCACAGCTGTCCAGTTTCCCCAGCACCATTTTTTGAGAAGAGACTGCCTTTTCTCCATTGTCAAAGATAATCTTGCCTCCTTTGTCAAAGATAAGGTGCCCATAGGTGCGTGGGTTTCTCTCGGGGGTTTCTGTCCTGTTCCATTGATCTGCAGTTCTGTTTTTCTGCCGGTGCCATCCTGTCTTGATTACTGTAGCTTTGTAATACAGTCTGAAGTTAGGGAGCCTGATTCCTCCAGCTCCATTTTTCGTTTTCTAGATTGCTTTGGCTCTTCGAGGTTATTTTCTGTACCCATGGAAACTAGTTTTTTTGTTTTGGTTAGATGCCATTTTTAGCCTCAGGCTTCTCCCGCTTCTCGCCTCCCCTTTCTCCCTCTCTGCGCTCTCTTTCACACCTCCGGCACCCTGACTTACTTTGCCTTTGGGCATCATTATGCATCCTTCACATCACTGTCCAGAGGACCAGCGCTCAGTGCTGCCTCTACTTTTTACCCTATTCTCGTCGCTGTTTAGTGATGTTTTCTTCAACTTCTCAGCTGAAAAAACTAAAGGGGAGTTTGCTCAGTGGCTGGGAGGAGGGGAGTTTTCCCCAAACTTGTTCTCTTGTCTGTGAATATGTTTCTCATGATAGTAACAGCTGTAATCCATACCATTGGAACTAATCTATGGCTTGAATAAGCTAGTGTTTAAGGGCATATTTATTGTCTAGAATAGAAAATAGAGTAGATGCTTTCCATTAGTGTTAAGAACTTCATTCAGGTGTTTCTTGAGTGCCAGCTATGTGCTCAGTGTACATGGAGAGCAAGACAGAGACTGTTTCTGTGCTCCAGGATCTTGGAGGCTGGCATGAATCCTGACACATTGTATCTCCTTGAAGTCCAGCTTCAGTTTTATTTTTGTTACTCTTAAGCTTTTGTTGTTGTTTCTTGTGTACTTACCTGTGAATTTTCTACAGCTCCAAGTTAAATTTTATACTAAATCAAAAAATTTCAAATAATCCTGTTTACTTTAGCATCGAAAAACTTACTTAGTAATAGAGGCAGACTTTAGAGACAGCACAGGTTTGGTGCCAGACCACAGCAACAAAGCAACCCTTGCAGTAAAATGGTCCTCAGGAGTATTCCATTTTCCAAATGGGTACATAAGTTACGATTATACTGTACTATAGTTTGTTAAGTGTACCTCGGCATTATGTATGAAAAAAGTATATATCTTTATTTTAAAATTTATTATTGATAAAAAAATGCTAACCATCATCTGCGTCTTCATTGAGTTACAATCTTTTTGTTAGTGGAAGGTTTTGTCTCATTGTTGATGGCTGCTGACTGATTCGGGTGGTCGTTACTGAATGTTAGGGTGGCTGTGGCAGTTTCTTAAATAAGGCAACAGTGAAGTTTGGAGCGTTGAACATGAAGAGGCTGTTGTCAGGTTATTAATTGGCCTCATTTCAATATTGTCGTGTCTCAGGGTATAGGGAGGCCTGAGGAGGAGGGAGAGTCAGGGGAAGAGTGGGTCACTGGAGTTGTCATAGCACACACACCATTTATCAGTTAAGTTCACTGTCTTATGTGGAAGTGGTTTGTGGTGCCCTGAAACAATTGTATTAGTAACATCAAAGGTTACTGATCACCCATCACCGTAACAAACATATCAATAATGAAAAAGCTTGAAATACTGTGAAAATGACCAGAAAGTGAGCAAATGCTGGTGGAAAAATGGTGTTGATCAGTTTGCTTAATGCAGGGTTGCCACAGACCTTTAATTTGTAAAAGACACAATAAAGCAAAGCAAGATAAACTGAGGGATGCCTGTAAACTTCATTAAAGAGGTACAGAATTTATACTCTGAAACTGTAAAACATTGTTGAAAGAAATGAAAAAAAAAAAAAGACCTAAGTAAATAAATGGAAAGATAGCCTGTGTTCACAGACTGGAAGACTTAGTATTGTTGTGATTGTAGCTCTCCCTCAATCACTCTACACATTCAAAGCAATCTGTGTCCAGCTTCTAGATGTCTTTTTACTTTTTGGCAGAAATTGGCAGTTTGATCCTATATGTCATATAGATATGCATATTATCCAGAATAGCCAAGACCCTTTGGCAAAAGAGCAAAGTTTGAAGCCTCACACTTCTTATTTTTAAAACCTACTACAAAACTACACTAGGGCTTCCCCGGTAAAGACTGCAAGAGATGCAAGAGTCACTGGTTTGATCCCTGGCTTGGGAAGATCCACTGGAGTAGGGAATGACAACTTACTCCAGTATTCTTCCCTGGAAAATTCCATGGTGCCTGGAGGGCTACAGTCCATGGGGTCACAAAGAGTTGAACACTGACGGACTGAGCGCGCGCACGTGCACACCACACACACACACACACACACACACACACACACACACACACACACACACACACACACACACACACACACACACACACACACACACACACACACAGAGCTATACTAATTAAGGAAGTGTGGTACCAGAACAGAGTTAGACATCCAGATCAGTGGAATAGAATTGGGAGTTCAGAAATCAGCCCTTAAGCTTATAGACTTGATTTTCAGTAGGGTGCCAAACCGGTTCAGTGGGGACAGAGTGAGAATAGTCTTTCCAACAAATGGTACAGGGATAACAGGATAGCTCTGTGCAGAAGATTGAAGGTGAATCTTTGTATCACAGCATATGTAACAAAAACTTAATGTGAAAGCTCAATGTATAAGACTCTGCAGAACTCATAAATCTTTATGATCTTGGATTAGGCAGTAATTTTTTAGATATTACACCAGAGCACAAGCAACAAAAGAAAAAAAATAGATAAATTGGACTTCATCAAAATTAAAAGCTTTTGTGCTTCAAAGTATACTGTCAAGACTGTAAAAAGATAGCCCAAAGCATGAGAGACAGTATTTACAAATCATATACCTGGTACAAGTGTAGTGCTCAGTATATATAAAGAACTCTCACAGCTCAACACTAAAAAGACAACTCAATTAAAAAATGTGCAAAAGATCTCTACAGACATTCCTCCAAAGAAGATAAACAAATGGTGCAGGCACACGAAAAGATATTTAACATCATCAGTCCCTAGTTGTTGTTTAGTCACCCAAGTCGTATCCGACTCTTTGTTGACCCCATGTATTGCAGCACCCCAGGCTTCCCCTGTCCCTCACCATCTCCTAGAGTTTTCCCAAGCTCATGTCCACTGAACTGGTGATGCTATCCAACCATCTCATCCTCTGTTGCCCTCTTCTCCTTCTGTCTTCAATCTTTCCCAGTATCAGGGTCTTTCCCAATGAGTCACCTCTTCAGGTAGTCATAGTATTGGAGCTTCAGATTCATCATCAGTCCTTCCAAAGGATATTCAGGGTTGATGTCCTTTAGAATTGACTTGGTTTGATCTCCTTGCAGTCCAAGGGACTCTCAGGAGTCTTCTCCAACACCACAGTTCAAAAGCATCAATTCTTCAGTGCTCTGCCTTATTTATTGTCCAGCTCTCATGTCCGTACATGACTACTGGAAAGACCATAGCCTTGAGTATACGGACCTTTTGTGGCGAAGTAAGGTCTTTGTTTTTTAACACACTGTCTAGGTTTGTCATAGCTTTCCTGCTAGGAAGCAGTCTCGCTCTAATTTCATGGCGGCAGTCACCATCTGCAGTGATTTTAGAGCCTAAGAGGAGGACATCTGCCCCTGCTTCCCCTTTTCCCCTTCTATTTGCTGTTAAGTGATGGGACTGGATGCCATGGTCTTTGCTTTTTTAATACTGTTTTAAGCCAGCCTTTTAACTCTCCCCCTTCACCCTCATCAAGAAGCTCTTTAGTTCTTCTTTACTTTCTGCCATTAGACCGGTATCATCTGCATATCTAAAGTTATTGATATTTCCTCGGCAATTTTGATTCCAGCTTGTAACTTGTCCAGCCTGGTGTTTCGCATGATGTGCTCTGTGTATAAGTTAAACAGGGTGATAATAAACAGCCTTGTCTTACTCCTTCTCATCCTGAACCAGTCAGTTGTTCCATACACATTCTGCTAACTTCATGACGCGCATACAGGTTTCTCAGGAGACAGGTAATATGGTCTGATATTCTCATCTCTTTAAGAGTTTGCTACAGTTTATTATGATCCACACAGTCGAAGGCTTAAGTGTAGTCAGTAAACAGAGGTAAATGCTTTAATGGATTTCCCTTGCTTTCTCTGTGATCCAGTGAATGTTGGCAGTTTGATCTTTCGTTCCTCTGCCTTTTCTAAACCCAGCTTGAACATCTGGAAATTCTTGGTTCACGTAGTGCTGAAGCCTGTCTTGGAGGATTTGAGCATAACTTTACTAGCATGGGGTATGAGTGCAACTGTCCAGTGATTTGAACATTCTTCAGTGCTACCCTTCTTGGAACTTGGGATGAGGAGTGACATTTTCCAGTCCTGTGGCTACTGCTAGATTTTCCAAATTTGCTGATATATTGAGTGCAGCACTTTGATAGCATCAAGTTTTAGGATTTTATTTTATTATAATTTTTAATATAAATTTATTTATTTTAATTGGAGGTTAATTACTTTACAATATTGTATTGGTTTTGCCATACATCAGCATGAATCCGCCACAGGTACACATGTGTTCCCCATCCTGAACCCCTCCTCCCTCCTCCCTCCCCGTACCATCCCTCTGGGTCATCCCAGTGCACCAGCCCCAAGCATCCAGTATCCTGCATTGAACCTAGGCTGGCGATTCATTTCTTATATGATATTATACATGTTTCAGTGCCATTCTCCCAAATCATCCCACCGTCTCCCTCTCCCACAGAGTCCCAAAGACTGTTCTATACATCTGTGTCTCTTTTGCTGTCTCGCATACAGGGTTATTGTTACCATCTTTCTAAATTACATATATATGCATTAGTGTACTGTATTGGTATTTTTCTTTCTGGCTTACTTCATTCTGTATAATAGGTTCCAGTTTCATCCACCTCATTAGAACTGATTCAAATGTATTCTTTTTAATGGCTGAGTAATACTCCATTGTGTATATGTACCACAGCTTTCTTATCCATTCATCTGCTGGTAGGATTTTAAATAGCTTTGCTGGAATTCCATCACCTCCACTGGCTTTATTGGCAACGGTGTGTCATAAGGCTCACTTGATTTTACACTCCAGAATGTCTTGACTCTGAGTGGGAGACTACACCATCGTGGTTATCCAGGTCATTAAGATCTTTTTGTATAGTTCTTATGTGTATTCTTTCCATCTCTTCTCGATCTCTTTTGCTTCTATTAGGTCTTTACTGTTTCTGTCCTTTATTGTGTCCATCTTTGGATGAAATAAATGTTCCTTTGATATTTCCGAATTTCTTGAAGAGATCTCTAGTCTTACCCTTTCTGTTGTTTTTCTCCATTTCTTTGATTGTTCGTTAAAGAAGGCTTTCTTGTCTGTTGTTGCTGTTCTCTGGAACTCTGCATTTAGTTGGGGGTACCTTTCCCTTTCTCCCCTGCTTATTGCTTCTCTTCTTTCCTCAGCTATTTGTAAAACCTCCTCCGACAACCACTCTGCCTCCTTGCATTTTTTCCCCACTGGGATGGTTTCGAATACTCCCTCCAGTACGATATCATGCCCCTCTCTCCACTCTGTTCACTAGATCTGACCTCCTGACTCTATTCTTTGCCTCCACTGTATATTCATAGGGGATTTGATTTAAGTTGTGCCTGCCTGGCCTAGTGGTTTCCCCCACTCTTCTTTAGTTTAAGCCCGAATTTTGTCATGAGGAGCTGATAACCTGAAGCATGGTCAGCTCTAGGTCTTGGTTTTGCTCACTGTGTACCGCTTCTCCATCTTTGGCTACAAAGTATGTAATGAATCTAATTTCGGTGTTGACCATTCGGTAATGCCCGTGTGTCAAGTTGTCTTGTGTTGTTGAAATAGAGTGTTTGCTATGACCAGTGTGTTCTCTTGGCAGAATTCTGTTAGCCTTTGCCCTGCTTCATTTTGTACTCCAAGGCCAAACTTGCCTGTTACTCCAGGTATGTCTTGATTTCCTGCTTTAGCATTCCAGTTCCCAGTGATGAGTAAGACATCTTTCTTTTTTGGTGTTAGTTCTAGTAAGTCTTCTAGGTCTTAAAAGAACTGATCAGCTTCAGCTTCTTCAACATTGGTGGTTGGGCGAAGACTTGGATTACTATGATGTTGAATGAGTTGCCTTGGAAACAGACTGAGATCATTCTGTCGTTTTTAAGGTTGTACCCAAGTACTGCATTTTGGACTCTTCTGTAGATTATAAGGGCTACTCCATTTCTTTTATGGGATTCTTGCCCACAGTAGTAGATATAATGGTCATCTGTGTTAAATTCACCCATTCCCATCCATATTAGTTCACTGATTTCAAGATGTTGATGTTTACTCTTGCTATGTCCTGCTTGACCACATCCAATTTATCTTGATTCATGGACTTAACATTCCAGGTTCCTATGCAATACTGTTCTTTACAGCATCATATTTTAATTTCATCACCAGACACGTCTACAGCTGGGCATCATTTCTGCTCTGGCCCAGTTGCTTCATCCCTTCTGGAGCTATTAGTAGTTGTCCTCTACTTTTCCCCAGGGGGGGCTCATCTTTTGTTGTCATATCTTTTTGCCTTTTTATATGTGGAGTTCTCATGGCTAGTGTACTGGAGTGGTTTGCCATTCCCTCCTCCAAAGGATCACATTTTGTCAGAACTCACCACTATGGCCTGTCTGTCTTGGGTGGCATTACACAGCATGCCTCATAGCTTCACTGAGTTACGCAAGCCCTTTCACCACGACAGGGCAGTGATCCATGAAGGGGCATTAGTCACTAGGCAAATAAAACCAAAATCACAATGAGATACTACTTTGCACCTACTGGGATGGCTATAATCCAAAAGATGGATAATAGCAAGTGTTGTTGAAAATATAGAGAAAATGAAACCGTTGTATGTTACTGGTATGAGTGTAAAATGGTTCTGACACTTTGGGAAATAGTTTGGAAGTTTCTTAAAACATTAAACAGTTACCATCCAACCCAACAGTTCTACTCTCTTGGGTAACCAAGAGAAATGAAATTGTGCCTATACAAAAGTATGTATACAAGTGTTAATAGGAGAATTGCTCATAATAGCCAAAAAAGTGAAACAACCCAAATGTCTATGAACTGATGAGAAAAACAAAATGTGCCAGTCTGAAGATGTACCATAGAATAATATAGAATAATATTGAGCCAAAAAACGATTGAAGTGCTGATACATGAACAGTCTGTGGGGACCCTGAAACAGTTGTGCTAACAGAAAGAAGCCAGACACAAAAAGTCACATATTAAATAATTCTATTTGTATGAAATGTCCAGAATTGGCAAATCCATAGAGACTGAGAGCAGACTAGTGGTTCCTGGGTGCTTCGGAGAAGGGAAAATAGGGAATGACAGCTCCATTGAATGATGGCTACAGGTTTTCTTTTTGGAGTGGTAAGAATAATTTCACAGCTCTGATTATGGTAAAAGCCATTCGGTTGTTAACATTTAAAAGAGTGAATTCTATGGTATGTGAATTATGTCTCAATGAAAAGATTTCAGTACCTCTGTCTGGATTTCCTTATTCATAATGTAAGGCAGAGCTACCAGTTATTGAATGTTTCCTGTCAGCTGATGCAAGCGTCTTCAGATGTTGCTATGGAGGGCCAGATAGTAAATACTTTAGACTTTGCCAAGTACAGTCTCTCCAGCCTCTCACTCCTGCCCTTGTGGTGTGAGAGTGGCTGTAGACAGTACGTAACTGCACGAGTGTGTGACTGTGTCCTGATAAAACTTTATTTAGACACTGAGATGTCAGTTTCAATATAACTAAATGTTGTTATTTTCATTTTTCCCAAACACATAGCAATGTAGAAGTCATTCCTAGCTTGCAGGCTGTGAAAAGCACATGGTCAGAGGAATTTGACCATTGGGCTGGTACTTTGCTGACCCCTGGGCTAAAAATGAGCTTTAAATGAAGTTTCAGTAGCCTCATGAGGGAGGGGTGATTCTTTACCCTATTTCACAGATGAAGCAATCGAGAGTTTCAGAGGCTGAAGCCAGTCTCACAAGGCTGGGCCAAAACCCCATTTCCACAGCCCGTCCTCTTTAACCACTGTGCACCATCCTCCTGCCTGCACCACCCCCCCACCCACCCAGTTAGTCACGCAGCCTAGTACCTCCAGAAAGTGCTGATCCCCTCCTGCTTCTTTGCTGCCTGTTGCCCTCCAGTATCTTGAATCCTCCACTTACTCTGGCATGGCCATTTCCTTTCTTCTCTTTTAATGCTCTTTTCCATATTGTGAAGCCAACACCCACACTGGGCCTTGGGAAAAATAAATCCGCCACCTTGCCTCCCTTTCAGACTTTCCTCGTGACTCACTTCTTCTGGGAAGACCATGCCTCAGCCACCTTTTGACCCTAAATCCAGCTGGAACCGAGTCCGCCTTCCTGGCTGCGGTGCTCTCCCCTTATCATCCGTCTTTTGGCAGGCTGGTTGGCGGAGTACTATTGAAACCCTCTGCAGTGACTTGTTTTTAGAGACTCTTTGTTTAATTTAGTGCCCAGGACTTGGTTAGGACCTTCAGGGAAGTTGAAACGCTGAGGGTACTTTTCATTGAGAGGTCTCTCTCTGGCTCGGTCTCCGGGCTCTGCTAGCCTTTCCTGCTCTCTCTCTTCCATCCTTGGATCCGAGCCAGACCGTCCCTTCATGGCGCAGGTGGGCGAGAGGCAGAGGCCTTGGGGAGGTAAGTCACTTTTATATATGCACGCCTGGTATACTTCCTGTTCACATGTGCTGCTCTTAGGGAGAATGGAGCAGTATATGCGGGGCCTCTGCTCCTGTTTCATCCTCTGTCCCTCCCATGGATGCTCCGTCATCACCCTTTACATGATGACGCATCGAGAACTCGTTACATGGGAGCATGGGACCTGTTCCACAGGGGCCAGAAATCTTGTGCCTCTGCTAGGATTTGCTTCATTTCTCAGACACCCATACTTTACACATAGCCTTCCTCTGCAAGCATTGTTTTCTATGCTCTTTTAAGACTGCAATCTCCCCCCCACCCCCAATTTTTAAAATTAATTGATAAAAATAGAAAAAATAATTTAGAAGTGCTTAAGTGATTAATGTAAACTGTTTATGACTCATTATATGGTTGAGAAAAAAGTCCTTCTGACTTCAGCACTATTTCCATTCCAAGTAGCTTGGACTTTGTTAAGTACGAAAAATCAGTGTCTCCAGAGAAGTCTCTGCCAGTAGCTGACCAGGGTGACTGGACACACTGATCAGCAGTTGGGTAAGGGATGATAAAGATGGGTGAATTACATTCTTTTGCAATTCCTCGGCTGCGTCTGAATTATTCAGAGGCCAAAAACTTTCCTTCTTTGGCCTAAAATATTTTAAAAATAATACTTGGAAGGCTCATTTGGTTTTAAGGAACAGAGGGAAATTTGTTGGAGTGATTTGGAGTTGTGTCATGGAATCTTTGGGGAGAGTGGGGGAACTGGAGTCCTCAGAAAACAAGGCATCTTTCTCTGTGTGTGTTACTCCTCTTGTGTCTCAGTGTATCTCGGCTGTGTCTTTTCTCACTCTCCGTGCGGATTGCCTGACAGTTAGTCTGCAGATGGCCCATTTTGACTGCCCCCAAGGGTCCCCCTTGGTTTCCAAGGCTCGGAGGATGCGGATTCTGTCTTATTTATGTCTGTCTGCTTCGTATTCTTGCTAGGAGTCCTGGTGTTGGAGATAGCTAGCAGACACACCAGGAGGAGGTGGGAGATACGGTGGTTATTGGAAAGATCCTGGAGTTAGGAGGTAGCCATCTCTCTGAAGGAAGCCAAACCTAGACGTAGAATTATCAGGAACTCAGGGCGTGTCTCCTGTTTTTCTCATCTCTGTTTCTGGCTCTGTATCTACTTTGCCTTGCCCTCCCTGAAGACTCCCTCTCTGCTTCTCAGGCCACAGCCTGCTGGCCCTGATTTCTCAGTGGGCCTGTGTGTTCTTACCTAGTGAAATTGCACTGTACCTGGAGGTAAGGTTCTGAAGTCAACACATCGGGTGAAAATTGCTTACGGTTAAAATTTCCTTTGAAAGTCCTGGAAATCCCTGGTGAATAAGGAGAGATGCTTGGAGTCTGTGGACATGTGGGAACAGAGGCCTGCTAAGGGAACATCAGCTTTTGAGCTCCTGTTGCTTCAAAGCATTTGTTCATAATTTGCACTGTTAATAAAAGTGCTTCCTCTTCCCCCTGTTCCTCCTCCAAGTACTGATAGTTGCCTATGTATTAGTTAAGCCTGAACGCGACGTGATTTCACTGTATCTTAGTCCTGGGGGAAGAATTTAATGCACCTGATTGGTCCTGTGTGTGGGCTATGTGTGTGTCCCTGACCCATCAGTTCTGGCTCATTTGTGTCAGCTCCATTCAGGAAGTAGTCACACTTTTAATTTAGTGCTGCCAAAAAAAGAAGAGCAAAAAGATGTGGAATGAGTGATGGGAATGAGACAAATAAAACCACAACCTAGAAGAGTGACAGTTGGAGTCTGAATCGCTGGCTCTGGTAGGACCTCGGACACAGTATATTCCACAGTCTCAGGATCACTTAGATACCATTGTTCAAATGGAGCTCCCCAGTCCTATCCTATCCCATTCCTCTTGAAATGGTACCTAGAATTTGCATTTTAATTTAGGCTCACCAGATGATGAATGTTATCCACACCAAATTTTGAGAATTGCTGCCTTCAAGACAAAGCTATCGGGCGATTTCAGCTACCTTTAGAATAAAGTGTTGTAATCCTGTAGATACACATGTTCTCATTTTGGAACATCTTAGGCCTTCACATGGCGCTGAGAACTAGGGTTTTTTTTTTTCCTGTTCATTATGGGTTGTAACTACCGTTTTGAGCAAGGTGAGTTTTAAATAAATTTAGGCTTCTCTTTTAATTTCTCGTATGTCTGGAGTCTTTGGAGGATACATTCGTATTAACTGAGACTCTGTATGTGTGTTTATGCATGTGGTCTCAATTGTTTCTGACTCTTTGCCAGGCTCCTCTGTCCATGGGGTTTCCCAGACAAGAATACTGGAGTGGGTTGCCACTTCCTACTCCAGGGGATGTCTCCTGTATTGGCAGGTGGATATTAACTGAAGACTTCCATTCATCGAAAAAAAAAAAAAAGACAGACCTTTACGTATACTTGAAAGGTGTTTTACATACCTTCTCAGCCCATGGTATAAATATAAAAAATTATTCTATAGAATTAAAGAGCTGGGTAAGGGGATGGATTTAAAAGTGCTTGTAGAGTGTACATACCTTGGGAACGCGTCTTGCCCAATTAACAGTTGTGAAGTATCGACACAGTGTTGTATCTTTATTTCGTAGGAAAACCAAAAGTTTGCTTGCAGCAGTTGAGCTCTCACTGGCTGCTGGTAAAGTGTTTTTGAAAACTGGTGTGGTGACCTTAGCTTCTGGTAGATTCTAGACTCCTCTGGTTGTTAAGAAGAATGTATTGCCAGGGTCCTGTGCTTTGATTGAAATTGTTTAGATATGCCTCATTTTTGTTTCCTTCAAGGGTGAAGAATGTACATTTCAGAACATCTCACTCTCTCCCCCCAAAATTTATGCTTAGAAAACATCGCAAAGTTATTGCTAGGAACGTGGTTGGAGTGGCCAGTGTAAACTGAGTTGTTGCTTAAGGCACTTTCTGTTCTCTTTCTGGGTGGAAGAGAAGGGCGGGGCAGGTGGGGAGCTGGGAGAAGTAGCTTCCCCTTACTTTTCCTGCCAAAGTCAGTTTAAAAAAAAAAGGTGCCGCACCTTTCCCCGTCCCCCCCCCACCTTTTTCATCCTCCCAGCACAGTGGGATATGAATTGGGAGGAGATTTTGGCACCAATGAGAGTTTTAATAAGAAGTTATTTTTGTAGATGTGCTTTTTTTTTTTTTTTTTGACCACACTGTGTGGCAGTCAGGATCTTAGTTCCTGGATCAAGGATGGAATTTGTGCCTCCTGCAGTGGAAATGTGGGGTCCTAACCACTGGACTGCCAGGCGATTCTTGCAGATGTCCTTTTAGATTTCCTCCCCTAAAAACTCAGGCCCTTTAAAAAGTCATTCAGTTAGGACCTGTCTTGCCACAACACTGGCTGGTAGAAAGAAGAATGTGAGATGATAGGCATCCAGTGAGTGGATTTGGTTGTAGAACCATCCACTTGGTGTTTGTGTGTCTGCATCAATAGTTTCTCTACTGTGCCGGTGGGGAGTTGGGGAGGAAATTTTGCAGGAGAGGGAAAAAGAAAAACTCTGCCTATAAATTCTGTGGAATCCTGCAGGACTCGAGACTTCATAAAAGTAAAGAAATAGAAGACAAGGTAGATTTGAGCACGTGGAAATCACATAAATGACCATCTGTGGGTATAGTGATCTGAAATGCCCAAGTATACAAAGCAGGGAGTCGGGCTGTAAATTTCACGTGTCCTCCATTAACCTGCATAATCAGCTAGTCATAGAAAACATTGTGTGTGGAGGAGGCCTCTGTCCTCCTCCGCACACATCCATTACCAGGGAAGCCCTTTCTGTGTGGGGTCCAACTTGTTGACCCATCCTGATACTTATGGCCTGGGATTATTACCTTTACCTCTTCAGAACTGGTGAATCATTTTTCTGCTAAATGACTGTGCTGGAGATAACCCCTGCAGTTAAGACAGCAAAAGAAAATGGATTGTCCCGAGAACACTGTGTGTAATTTATCCCCCTTTTTTTTCTAGCAAGACAGTGTCTTCTCCCTCTTTTGTCCTTCCTTCCTTTTTCGCTTCTCTTTCTTTCTTCCTTTCCTTTGTTCATTCCTCTTTAGATTTTTTTTCCTTTGCCCCTCCTTCCCTCCCTCCCTCTCTCCTATTTGTCTTTCTCCTCTTTCTCCTTTTGATCGTCTCCCCACTCTTTCTGGCCACGTTGTTCCTCAAGCAGAGCACCCCTGTTCACAGTGGGGCGGACTGGAAACGTGTTGCTCCAAGTGCTTTTCCTGTTGAGGGTTCCAGTATCTTTCCCTTGGCACACTAACGGTCCACAACGGTAGCTGAGTGGCTGGCGAGGCAGCTGCCTGAGCCTGTGGAGAAGCAGCAGGCCCTTCCCAGGTGACCTTGGTAAGTGATCTCTTTGTAAATCCCACCTCATCAGAGTTCAAGAAATGAATCCTAAGCCTCAGTTTGAACTGCTGTCTCCTGCTTTGCCTAAGCGTTGCATTGAGCCCTGGGCTGGGAAGAAATTCTGTTTATATATGTGTGTCCCTCCACAGAGGTGGAAATAGTGGTGCCAAAGAAGAAGGGTTTTACTCACGCCTGAACTCAAGAGTTAAACATAAGGAAGCGAAGGACAGGTTTCAGTGGTGCTGTGTAAATTACACTGTAGGAAACTCTTGATCAAAAAGTTACAATCTGTTTTTATGTGTTTGCTGGGCTGGGGGGGGGGGGACCTTTGGGGACAATTACAAAAGTAGGCTAAGTTATTAGCTCTGCTCTTTGTCCTTCTTTCCTGCATGGTGGGCCTTTCTTGAGTGTTTTCATCCACCTTACACACATCCTGGAGTCACTTGGCCCTGGATTCAATTCCCAGTCTTGCTAACATACTACAGTGCCTTTTAGCTGAATTGCTTCATCTTAGTTTTCCTGTTGTAAAACTGGAGTAATTGACACACGTGCTTTGTTTGGTTGTTATGATAGTTGAGTGAGGTGATGTTTATTAAGGGCTTCTCTTAGTGTGTACAGTGTGTAATAGTAAGTACTTATTTCATGAGAAATTACCTTGTAACTAACAACCTCCAGTCTGTCCGTTCCCTTTCAGATAGGGAGTTTGATGAAGTTTTTCAGAGGGCAGAAGAGACTTGGGCAAGATAATATCCATATGTGTTCCTTCTTTCAGTCTTAGATGTACTTTCAGTCTAAATGTGAAGAGAATATTGTTTCAGCTAGTATGTACTAGCATGAAGTATTGATGCATAATAATAGGCTCTAGTAAATTAAAAATGAAAACTATAATTTGATTATTAAACTAAAAGCTGAAAGTCACTTCAGCCTACAGCTCAGATCATTAGGCCGAGAGGGAGGAGGACTCATTTTCAACTTACGGAGTCTGATGTTGGGAGGTTTGGTTTTTGGTTTCCTTCATATCAGTCACAGAAAAAAACCTGCATTCAAATCTAAGTTATGTCTTATAATTACACCTGGGACAAAGTCTTGCCTTATATGGTATTCTCTTTTAAAACCAGGAATGTTTCTTAGCTCAACCCTACTTGGTTACTCATTTCACAATCACCATTTGTTGGAGATACTTAGGACTGGAAGACTTTCTTAGAAAACAGCTTATAAAGAGAACTGTCTCATCTGTCTTTTGCACCTCAGCCTCCCACCTTCAGATCAAAATTTTCTTTTTAAATGCTGTAAAATTATCCATTCCTTTTTCTTTGGGGTAAGCGGTCATAGATAACACACATGCTTTTGTATGTCTGCTTACCCTCTTCCTCTTTTTTTCTTAATCAGGTAGTCAACCCCCATATAATTTTGTTTGTCCAATTTAAGTGTTTCTTCAAATTGTACCCTTTCCATAAATCAGGGTAAATGAGTCTGAGTCACTAACTTCAAATTAATCTGTGACCTCTGTGTTCCCTGACAATATTGGAATGGAATGCCAGCGGTCCACATACTTCGATATTGTGAATAATTTTTGAGGACATTATAAGGTCAAACATTATTTATGATTTCTCTGGGTTTGCTTGATGGCAATCACAGCTCTGTAGAAGTCAATCAAGTCTCTTGATAATTCTGTTTAGGCAGTATATAATTAGGCGTTTAAAATTAGTTAAGTGTCTGTTTTGCTATGCGTTTCACGTTCTCTTCGGGAAAGCATGTTTACCAGATGACTTTGGGGACATCTTTTAGTTCAGCTTTTGCTTTTCCCTTGAGCAGAGAGTTTGAAAGTTAGGGAATTCTTTCTACTTGTATTACCTGTTTGTCAGCAATTTACTAGAGTTGTTTTTATTTAACACTGAACAAGTGCCGGGAGGTGTAAGCACAAACATGTTTTTATAAAGAGAACAAAAAAGAAACCACAACAGTGCCTACATTGTTGGGGATCTGCATTTTTAGGTGTGTGATAATTCTTTTAAAAAGCTAAACACAAAGTCCTTTTGCTTTTTTCCCCTGGCATCTCAATGTCCTGAAAACACCATGATCTTTCTCTTTGAATGACCCACACTTTGTATCATTTTGGCAGAAGTGCCATCGGCAAATTAAGAAAAGCTGGGACATTGAGCCAGTGAGGATGGCAAGCTATAATTTAAAAGGAAAGGAGTTTATTTGAAATAAAAGTGTAGGCAGTGCAGGATGAACTTGTTTAAAAGTCAGGATAATTTTTGAGTTTTAAACAGCAAGCTTCCCCTGGCATGCTGTGATGGATTCTTTGTCAAAGGATGGACCTCACATACGCAACAGTGTATTTTTTTCCCCCTGTTGTGTTTTCCACCTGTTGCATGGATTGTCCTCTCATTGAAAGAAACAAACAAACAACAAAAAATCAAACTTAATTGTGCTAGGGTAAGGCCTTTTTCTCTGTAACCTCAAAGAAAAGGAGCAGAGTGCCCTGGAAAGTGGTTACTCTCCACCACTTTCCTGTTATTCAGGCATGGCAATTGATGGGGTTGGACTTGAAGCCAGGTCTGTATAGAGCTTGAGCTCTTGTGCTTTGTTGATGGCTTTGAGCATAATCTCTGCTTTAGACTGAGCTCATCTCGTTGAATCTCCAGCTTGGATGTGGACCTTAAGGGTCTACACTGGTTAAGGATATAATGATGAGGGTCCCTCAGCTTGGGAGCAAATCATCAGAGCAGGATTCTTTCTGATCTGCTGTGTGAGAGTGAGCTTCTAGAAGGCAAAGACTGTCTTAATTTTCAACCAACTGGTCTTCCTGATGATCCTGGAGAGAATCATTAGCCGTTGTTAATTTAATAAATCTTTGCTGGTGTAAAGTTGTCTAGTATCATAAATTGCCTGTTCTGTTCCAGTGGCTGCCCTGGTGTGAAACTGGGATTGTTCACTGTAAATGTGCCCAAGGGCTGAAAGCCTGCCTTTGCTCTTGTCAAGCCCTGGCCCCTGTCGACATCAGCCTGGAAAAAGAGGTGCCTTTAAAAAAATTGACCATATTGATCTGCTCATCAGGCTTGTAGGACTACCTCCCTCCAGAGGGAACTCTTGTGATCTACACAGATGCATGAGCGGGGTGGCTGAGACATAGTGGATGAGGCAGGATACTACCATGGTGTCACATTCAGGGTTTTAAAATAAATATTGATTGAAATGTAAGACTCAAAAATGATTTATTTGCATCTTAGAGCCCTGTTTCTGCTTTGGATGGAATTCTCTTACTGTATTAATTTACCCTCAATTTTTATACCTTATAGGCCTCTATATGGCATGTCATTTGTATTTAGACCGTTAATAACTGCACATTTTAGCAAGGGTCATTTGTGTCTCTTGAGCTAATTTTCAAGATTTCCTTGGCAGAGAATGTCTACTTTGTCAGTGAAGGGACGGATTTGGGCCTAGACTCTGGATTTTTACTTTGTGTGCATTTTTATGGGTCCTGTTAGTGACCCAAAAGGAAAAGACTGGTCCTGTAGCTAACTCATCGTGTGTCATTATCACCCTGGGTTCAGTACTTGTGTTGACTGACATCAAATACTATCAGTTTTCTCACTGTTTAAAGTAATAGTCTCTTTTAGTACCTGACTTTTTTTTTTTTTAATATTGAGGTATAGTTAATTTACAATTTTGCATTAGTTTTGAATGTACAACAGTGTGATTTATTTATACATATGCGTGTGTGTATACACACACACACACACACACACACACACACATATGTTGTTGTTGAGTCACTAAGTCATATCCAACTCTTGTGACCCCGTGGACTGTAGCCCACTGGGCTCCTCTGTCCATAGGATTTACCAGGCAAGAATAATGGAGTGGGTTGCCATTTATATATTTATATTCCTTTTCAGATTCTTGCCAATTATAGGTTATTCCAAGACACTGAATATAGTTCCCTGTGCTATCAGTAGGTCTTTGTTTATCTGTTTATCAGTAGCGTGTATTTATTAATCCCAGACTTCTTATTTATCTCTTCCCCTCTCATCCCCTTTGGTAATGATAAGTTTGTTTTTTACTTCTGTATTTCTGTTTTGTAAATAAGGTCCTTTGTATCCTTTTTTCCCGAGATTCCACGTATAATTGATGTCATATATTTGTCTTTGTCTGACTTAATATGATCATCTCTGGGTCCATTCATGTTGCTGTAAATGGCGTTATTTCATTCTTTTTTATGGCTAAATAATATTTCAGTGTGTGTGTGTATGTATATGTATGTATATAAGTAAATCATTTTACATTGGAAAGAAACTGCATTTATTATTGCAATGAGAGAATCATCACTTGCCACAAGTAGAAGGTGCTGATAGAAATAGAAGGGCCTCAGTTTCACCCTACTCCAGTACTCTTGCCTGGAAAATCCCATGGATGGAGGAGCCTGGTGGGCTGCAGTCCATGGGGTTGCGAAGAGTCGGACGTGACTGAAGTGGCTTAGCAGCAGCAGCAGGATGAAGTGGTTGGAGATGGAAGGAGGATGATGGTGACACCCTCATGTCCCCATCGTTTTGTGAAGTGAGACTTTGTCCCGCTTATGTGCCAGGACTTTCCAAAGTGATGGTATGTGAGAATCATGTGGCAGTTTTATAGCAGTATGATTTCCTGGGGCCACAGAACAAGGACCTGAAATCTTTAACGGTTTTACAATTTTCTCTGTCACTGGAAGCTTTTTTTTCTTCCCTGACAGTAACAAAAGTTAGGATTTTTCTTGAATAGGTCACCCCTGTTTCATACTGGTCAATATTTCCCATCGCTGTTTCTCACCATGGCAGGATAAGGTGTCTTATTGAACACTGAGGTTTCTTTTTATTCCTAAAGCTGTTTTTTTCCGCCCCAGTTTTGGCGAAATTATGTATCACTTGTGATAATTCATTTTAAAAATTCCTGAGCTGTGTGGCGTACTTTCATGAAAATTCATTTAGATAAAATTAGATATTATTGTTTAATGAGGTGGCATTTCAATTTAGACCTTGCATCAGGCATATACCAAGAGTTTTTTATGGAAGAGTTAGGTTCATTTGAGTAATAAAGGCTGAATCATGGGGGCTTTAATTCTTAATCGCTGTGAGGATTGTTATCCGTGGGATGTGAGCTGTCTTAGTGGTATTCAATCAAGTGTCCACTTAGCCATGACTGGAAGTAATTGCTCCCAAGTGGGCCGCACGGTGACCTGTTAATACTCGCTCTGACCCTGTGACCTTGTCTGCCCCATTGTTTAGGATTTTATAGCAGGCGAGTCTGCATTTCTGTGGGGTCAAGTAGATATCTCGAGGTCAAACATTTTCTGATTACTGCCTCGTCCACACTGTAAGTCAGCCAGAAGCTGTTGGCGTTGCTAATAGTCATTGCTTTGTAGCGGGACATGAACAGTTTGAAAATTGTCTTCCCAGTCTGCATGTAAACAGTTTAATATTTTACGGAAAGAAGTTCATCTTGTAAATTAGGTATGAATAATACATTTGTAATTACTCCTTGTGTCTTTAAACACTTGTGTCTTAATTGGCTTGCCTTTTTTTTTTTTTTCAATATATTTGCATTTGCTAGCAAGTTAAAATTAACTCTTGTTAGAGACCCAGTGAAGTTACGACAGTGTACACCAGGCCTTCTCTGGTCCAATCAAGACTTAAAACTTGAGGGTGTTTTTCATGTACCTGTAAGGCCATTCATTCTGTTCTTGAACCATTTGTTTTTGTTTGAACACTCACTTGAAATTGCCTTTTTTCCCCCCTTTGTTGTTTTATGACACAATGTTATTTTGTGCTGCTATTTGTTGATTGGCAGCATAATTAAAATTTTCCCAGAAGTTAGACGACACTTCTTCTATGTCTATGATGAGTTAAGGAATCTAAGCTACCAGTCTCTCAGCTTTGTGGGTGATGCTTGCTGTTATGCCTGCCTTTCAGATTGGCAGAATCTTTAAATAGGGGTGAGAGAAGGAGTTAAGCTTGAAAGGTGATCTGGTCCAACTTGACTCACAGTTCAATCACATCTGAGTCATTTCAGGGCCTGCTATTAGTGTTATCTTTACCTTATTTCTTTAGCTTGATGTTGAACCATTCATGTTCTAGAATTTCTACAAATTTAATGTGGAAAAGTAAAACTAGGAAAAACAGAGGAAAACATACAGTCAGAAAAGTTGGCAGGTCGTGAATTTAGAATGTCACCTAATATGACTCTGGATATCACCTCAATATAAAATACGCACCTTAAGAAGGATTAAGTGACACTTCCTATTGCAGTGAATGTATGAAAGTGAAAGTGAAGTCACTCAGTCGTGTCTGACTCTTTGGGACCCCATGAATTGTAGTCTACCAGGCTCCTACGTCCATGGGATTTTCCAGGCAATAGTACTGGAGTGGGTTGCCATTTCCTTCTCCAGGGTATCTTCCTGACCCAGGGATCGAACCCGGATCTCTCTCACTGTAGACAGACGCTTTACTGTCTGAGCCACCAGGGAAGTCCCAGTTGAATGTATAACTGAAAGTAATTTCTTAGCATTGTGGCTGCTGCTTATTAATCTGAAGTTAAGATACTTGCATATAGCTTGGGTTAAGAGAGCAGTCTTACATTGCAAAAAATTTCAGGACTATTGTTTCTCTTAGATGTATATAAATTACTTCTCTCGGCATTGCAGCTCTCTATGCTATTGTGTTTAAACTTTCTTTTTGGGCCAGTTTGTGAATTAAAGACATCGTCATTAAACACCAGATGAAAAGGATGGCTCCTTTGTCCAAAAAATGTGTACCCTCCTTGGCTTAATATGAAAATATTTATTTTGCTAGTTTGGAAAAGGTTAGTAAAATCCCAAAGATACGTGTATACAGGACTGGGTGAATATACTGAGAAGCAGTTCCCCAAACTCTGTGCTAAAGTACCCTGGGCTGCAAACTTTCAGGGGCTGCTGAAGGGAAGCACAGGGGAGTGCAGCATCGTGGGACACTGTGCAGACCCCTTGCTTATTTCCAGTTTCATTGTTAGATTGTGTTATGTTCCCTTTGATAGTACGTATTTGTGCATAGCTGAGTTTTCGACACTTGCCATGATAAAAAGCAGTGAACCATTAGAAAACCCCACATGGAACAGCAAACGATGGTGGCAGCGTCCAATGTGGTTTCAAGGTTTGAGGAACTGTGCAGTGTGCAATGGGTGGGTGTATCCCATTAGTAAGTAATCGTATTGTTTAAGAACGAAATAAAAATACTTTTCTTTTTGATTTTTTTCCCCAAAATAGGTACTAAGTTGTTAGGTCTAATAATAATTTCTTGGACGTAACTACTTAATAAATGGAACTGTTAGGTGTTTCCTTGCCCTGGGTTGGGGAGGTGGGGAGAAGAGGAATACCATGAAAAAACTTCTAAAACACTAAGTGCCATTAAGTCAGAACATTTGAGAACTCTGGCATTGACACAAGAACTATATCTGCATTAAAAATGAAAAAGTAGATGTGGTAGGCAGTTTGGAATATGTAAACTAGCTGTACAGAGAAAATAAAGACTGGCCTTTATTTGCTGCCTAGAGATATACACTCAATTATTTTGGTGAAAAAATTTTTTTCCTGGCTTGCAAGTATCAGAACCCAGAACCAGTTAATTTGAGATAAAAGAACATTTTTTTTTGAGTGGTAAAAAGGTATCCCATGCAACCCAAATGCACAAATGGTTGAGAACTAAGATCTAGAATGCTTGTCCACTACAGTTCCTCTAGTCCTATATGTTTTTCCTGCAAAAAATATTTTATATTTTTAAATGAAACTTGGTTTTGGCAGGAAGTAGAATCCAGTTTGGAACAATCTCCTAAGTTCCTCTCTCACACCTACTCAATGGGAAGTGCCCAGATTTCAGCTATTTTGGGTCTTACTTCCCTATGCCCCACACCACTCCAGCCGGGTGTTGGGTTAGTAGAAATACCTATGGTCTATACGCTTGGTCTCCTTCACTGTCCGCTGGCTCTGGTCTTAATCACTCAAGGCAGAGAATGAAGAATGCTAGTCATTCTCCTTGTTACATCCCTTCCGTACCTGGTGAGAAAAAGGAAGGGGTGGGGTCAACAGTGGAATCATCCCAAAGTGGCCTGCATAAGTAAGCGTAGCTCTTGGTGTGGTGTGGTGGCCATTCTGAAGTCACTGCTCAAAGGATCACTCTTCTCCCGGCATTCTCGGTTTCCTTTCTCCTTCACAGTGGAACAGTGGAAATGTATTGTCTCACAGTCCTGGAGGCCCAAAGGGTGAGATGAAGGTGCTGGTTTCGTTGGTTCCTTCTGAGGACTGTGACTCTGCGGGAGACCTGGGTTCGATCCCTGGTTCGGGAAGATCCCCTGGAGAGGGAAATGGCACGCCACTCCAGTACTCTTGCCTGGAAAACCCCATGGACAGGGGAGCCCGGTAGACTGCAGTCCATGGGGTTGCATAGAGTCGGGCGTGACTGAGCGACTGCTGTCTCGCGTGCGGCTTCGGGTGGGTTGCTGGCAGTGATTGCCGTTGGTTGGCTTGTAGAAGCAGCGCCCTGGTGTCCTCCTCCATCTTCTGGTGCCCTCACCATGTGTCTGTGTGTGCTCACATGTCCTCTTCTTAAAAGGGCACCAGTCCTACTGGATTAGGAGCCCCCGCCACTCTAGTATCACCTCATGTTGGCTAATTACGTCTGCAGTGCCCCTGCTGCCATGCAAGGCCACATTCTGAGCCACCTTCTCTTTCTGCGTAGCTCATAGAGTTGAAATAGGAAAATTAAATATGCAAGCACTGTGACTCTTGAGAATATTCTGGAGAAGAATGTAAAACCCATGGGAATTTGAAAGGAAAACCGTGCCAGCATCTCTTGCTTTACTGAAGGCCTCATCCTGCAAGCCACCAGCGTATCCTCCCTTTGTGCAAATGTCAGATAGGAACGTGTACAGTGGATGAGCCTGAGTCATGGGTCATATTTTTTTCTTTCCATATGACATCAATGCACAGCATTTTGATGAATTTATACCAGGACATGGAATGATTGACAGGGGGTGGTGCTAGCCCAGAAGGATTCTGGGTCATGATAGCCATCTTGCTACTGCCACCTGCTATCTTTAAGACACTTGTATGTAACCTGTATTTAACCTTGACAACCAATCTGGGCCATGCCCGGTGCGTTTTCCATCTTGGGGATGAGGGTGCTAAGGATCAGGCTAGTCGTTTGCCTTGCTCAGGGTCATGTAGCAAATTTAGGATTGAAACTCAAGCCTTTCAGATCCGGAGTCTGTTTTCTGTCTCTTTGTCTCTGGCTTATTAAGTACCCCAGTTTCTCAGCCTCTCCTGGAAAACACCATCACAGGAAAAGTAGTCTGGTGGTATTTCCTGTCTTTCAGGTCTGTCTGTCTTTCTTTATCAGAGTAGAGCTTACCCTGAGAAATATGAATATTCTGAAAAAAGAAGTTTCTCTGAATTGGATGGATGTGCCAGCATGGACAGACGAGCCTGGGCACCTTTGCCCCCCGTTGTTGGACAGCTGCCTGCTGGGAGCTCAGCGTTTCTGGTGCCAGTGTCTCTCTTGGATTTCTTGCCAGGCCCAAGGGTTTGCTTTTGCAATTGCTGGTGATGGTGTTTGGGATGTTTGTGGGTGGCTGTTTTTTATTTGGGTTTTGTTATCTGCCCTTTGTAGTAGTAGCTCTGGCATCATTTCTTGCTGCTCACATGTTCTGTGGCTTTCGAGCAGGGAGACTTGAAAAATGTACCACGTCAGAGGGCTTTATAAGAAGTTTGGAGTCTTGGAACCAAGGCCAAGCTTATTCGGGGCCATGAGTGACGTGTTACCTACCGTAGCTTCTGGGCCTGTGTGAGTGTAATTCTCTCTGCCTGGAAGGGGGTTAGAGATTCGGCAGTGGATGGGGCAGGCAGACAAGTGAAAGGGCTTTGTTGAGGTGTTCAACCTCTCACCGCTTTGTTGCTGTAAGAGAAATGTTAGCTGGATTCATGTGGTCAGATTGCATTTCCTTGTATCTTCTAAAGAAACAACTTGAATAGACAGTGTTTAGTCTTGATTATTAAAAGTCGGAATAAAATAGAGCTGATCTAGTCTGCCCAAGGCAAGCACATCTTTGGATCACCTTGGGCTCTCAGGCCATTGATTCACATTTTCAGGCCCCTGGCCCCTTTCACATGGCAGTTTCAGGGAAGCAACTGTCTCTGATGTGGTCTGTCCATGTGCTTCCCATTTAAGTTAGGAGCCTTAGTATGCTGCTGCCCACCTCCGCCCACCCTGACCTTGCATTTATTTCCCTGTATTTCGGTTGCTTTTGTCCTTCTGTGTCATCCTCCTTGTCCCGTGACTCTTCCTTATGACGTCCACCATGTTGGCCTGGAGTGGGCATGTGCATGGACACTGAGTGATCACTGGGGATCTTTGGTGCAAGTTGGGAGGATGCGGGCAGGGTGGGAAATGGTCCTCGTTTCTCCCCTGGCATGTTTCTCTCTCCGTTCTCATTTGCATGCATTCTGCTTGGTGTGGGTGGCAGAGTCAGGTCATCTCTTTGCTCTCAGATGGCAACTGTCATTGTTGATTATGCCTTGCAACTTTACCTGAGTTGCTTTAGAGAAAAAAATAATAAATGTCACAGAAATTTCAATTGACTTGTCAGTGCTAACCTGTTTTGATTCATGGAAGCTAAGTAGAGACACAAGACCGACAGGTTTCTGATACACACTGTTCTCAGCATTCGGGGGATGCCTGGCTTACTCATCCCTGTGCTAGAACATTTTAGATTTGAAGCCATTTTCTCAAGGGCAGTCTCACGCTGACATTTTTAGACCACATGGAATAGCATTTTGTTGCTGTACTGGGAAATGTGGGGGGAAGGCCCCTTTATATCCATGTAAAAATGTCCTCAAATCTAACCTTAGTGACAGACGGGGACGATTTTTAATGAGCCGCCAAGAGGTTTGCCTCTGATATAATCCTGCAAGGATTCCTGTGGAGTTACATAAGATGGGCTTTCCCTCCTATTTGGAATGAGAGCATTTAAAGGGGTCAGCCAGTTTCATGCTGGGAAGTCAGTCTGCACATATGCTAAGAAATGGATATATATTTTTCAAAAATGTGAACTCTTTTCCGTCATTGAAAAGGAATGTAAAATGATCTATTTTTCAAAAAGGTGTAGAAATTGATGAGGCAAACAGAAGTCTATGAGTGGTTCCTTTATGGGTTAGCAGAGAATATGTTCTGTGTTTCAGACACTCGTAATAAGATGAAGAAATGTCCCAAGGTGACTGGGGAGGCGTATGGAGTTAATCGGGAATGGTGTGTGTGCTGGGGGAGGCGTGCACATGTGCTTCTCCCCTTCTTTCTTCCTGTCTGTCTGTCTGCATTTTTCTCTTTCTGTTCTGTTTTGCTTTTCCTGTATTGGTTGGAGATGTTTATCTGGTTTTAATGTTACACTGGAAGGCTGTCTGGTTACCTACCTGGCTCTTAGAAAACTGAGTCTTAGGAATATTTTGACATGTGTTTGTTGCATCTGATACAGACTCTTTCATGGAAAACATTGTGTTCAGCAGGGCCTGGCTACCACACTTGTGGGAAAGTATTTTGGACCCGAGAGAGAATAGAACATTTGCTTATATCTCACAGCAGAGCTGGTCAGCACCCTTATTGGGATTTAGCAGCAAATGTACATTTTGTGATGTATTTATACCACTGTGTCATTCTTGATTTTATGAGTTGTGGAGGAATTGGGCTTTGGAGTGGTTTCTTTGAGGCATCCCAAAGACTGAGTCTTTAATTTTTTAAGCCAAAGACTAGAATTAAAGTTATCCCAAATTAGATAAATATAAGGATCTATTGCTTGAAATCAGAGAAACTGTGGGAAAATGATAATGAAGAACTCAAGAAGGAGGGCTGAATGAGTAGAGATGGGCTTCTGTTAAAACAAAGTTCACAGCTTCCCAGGAAAATTTGGATTCTAGTTGTCACAAAGTGAGGAGCCTCTAAGACCTGGCATCAGACATAGGAGGAGATTTAGAGAGAGAGGTTGTTGATCTGCATAGCAGAGAATAGGGCTGAAATGTGATAGGTAAAGCTGTAAGGCTCTTCTGTGATGCTGTACTGGAGGACACGTGTTATCTCTCTTAGTATCCCTAGCCTTCTGCACATGCCCACATCTCTCTCTCTCGCTCTTTTATCCTATATCACATCACTACCTTCATATGTGCAGAATCGCTGCCAATTCTTTCTCCCCAAGTTGTATCCCTCATTGCTTTCCATAGAGCTCAGTGTTTAGTGTAAGCTTGATAAATGTTGGTGGAACTGATTATGAGGTGCTATAGGAAAGGTGGGTGTATTAGCTAGTGATGCTAGCTGCTATAACAGATAACCCCACACATGGATAGTGGCTCAAATCCAAAAGATGTTCTTCTGTTCACTGACAGGACTTCTCTTCCAGACACTGATTCAGGTACCTTTTCTCCTTCCATCTGTGACTCTGCCATCTTCTACCTGTGGTTTAAAAGTTCGGCAGCTTAAAAAAAAAAAAAAGGAAAAAGTGGAAAAAAAAAAGCAAAGAGGATCACTTAAATGAAAATTTTATGCACTGGCCCTGAAAGTAATATACATTGAGCAAATATTCTATTTAGACAAATGAAAACCATTCAAGAAAGGGGAGAAAAGAGCCCGAGAGGAGTCCTTTATAAATCTGTGTTCTCTTATAGAGCTGGTCTAGAATCACCTGGAAAGCAGGGATCCTGTTTTCTATACATTCTTTTCTTTCATGGCATTAGCATATTTCTGAACAAATAAAGGGGAGGAGATATTTTTCTTGATGACCTTGAATTTGAGTTTTCCCACGTGTAGAAGAATTCTGTTTGCCTTGCAAGGGTAGAAGTCTGGAGTTGGGGAATCACTGCTGCTGGGATCTGATGAGATCATTGAATCCAGCTGGCTCTTTGTATTAATTTCTTAGATGCACGTAGCAATATAAAATGTCCAGCAAGATTTGGTCTTACTTCCCCAAGTATTTGTTGGTTAAAAGAGAGTAAGTTGAGAGTTGTTCCGTGGGGAGAGTTGTTTATTCTAATGTGCCACTGTGCCATTTTTAAAATTATGTAAGTTACTGGTGTGCAATGTAATATAATGATTTATAAGTAAATTTCAAAGTTTATACTCCATTTATAGTTACTGTAAAATATTGGCTATATTACCCTTGTTGTACAATAAATGGTTGTAGCTTATTTTATACCTAACAGTTTGCACCTTTTAATCCCCTGCCTGTATTGCCTCTTCCCTCTCTCCACTGGCACCACTAGTTTGTTCTATAGATTTGTGAGTCTGCTTCTTTTTTGTTATATTCACTAGTTGCTATATATTTTCGATTCCACGTGTATTATCCCCCAGTATTTGTCTTAGTCTGTCTTATTTCACTTACCGTAATGCCCTCCAACTCCTTACGTGTTGCTACAAATGGCAATATTTCATTCTTTTGGAAGACTGAGTAGTATTCCATTATATACTTGTATCATATCTTCTTTGTACATTTATCTGTTGATGGACAGTTAGCTTGCTTCCATATCTTGGCAATTGTAAATAATGCTGTCATGAACCCAGAGGCGAGTGTATCTTTTTGAATTAATGTTTTCTTTTTATTTATAACTGGGAATGGAATTGCTGGATCATGTGGTAGTTCTATAGGTACATGTAAAAGAATGAAATTAGAATATTCTCTAATATCATATACAAAAATGAACTCAAAGTGAGGTAAAGACTTAGATTTAAGGCCAAATACCATAAATCTTTTAGAGGAAAACCTAGGCAGAGAACACTCTGACATAAATCATAACAATTTTGTTTTGGATCCATCCCTTAAAGAAAGGAAAAGCAAAAATAAACCTACTTAAACTTAAAAGGTTTTGCACAACAAAAGAAACCATCTACAAACCAAAAAGACAGCCCACTGAATGGGAGAAAATATTTGCAAATGATATGACAGATAATGGGTTAATATAAAAATTATATAAACAGCTCATACAACTCAACATCAAAAAAACAAACAACCCAATTAAAACATGGACAGAATACCTGAATGTACCATTTCTTAAATAGCTAGCTATTGATTGGATTTGAAATTTTGAGGTACCATCCACTGCACTTAATGTATTTCTAGGAAAAATATTAGAGAGCTAATATTGTCCCTTATATACCAGAAGATTGTGATAGAAGATGAAACAATCACTCAGTGTAGTTAATAGTAGCTTCCAACACTTTGCTTAATATCTCCTTTTTATATTTGCAATAACTCACTAAAACTCTCTGCCCATTTTACAGTTGAGGAAACTGAGTCCAAGAGTGGTTAGTTAGCTTATTCAACATAACTTAGCTAAGTAAGTGGACGATCTTAAAGTAGGAGCAGGCAGCCTGCTAATAAGCCAGTACTCCATAAAAGAAAAAAAATCTTTTCATTTCTCTGATACGAGCAACATCAAACTTAAGAGAGAAGCAATATTATCAGCTCAATGTTTCTAGAATGCTGGCCATTCTCTGGGAATGATCGGATGAAAAGTCTTGATTTGGATTGGCCAGGTTGCTCTGGCGGTTGTAAAATAAACATTATTTCGCTGACAATTATTATAATAGACATTTCCCTGACAGTTAATAAAGTGGTGTAGATACTACTTGATAATATGATCCCAGTTGCCAGTTTGGCTGCTAAGCTCAGGAAACCCCTGGGCAATGGCAGACAAATGCATTCTCGCGTTGTTACTTATTTAACTCATGTCACACATGGCTAGACAGCATTTCCATCATTTGAAAGCATTTGGTTATTGCCCTCTTGTTGATGCCGTGAGTCTATAAGGACTTGGACTTCAGATGGATTGTGATTGTCAGCTGTGTTTGCACAGCCAGGTCTATTTTTTTTTGTACATCACCTTCAGGGTAGGCTAATATTTTTAGCCAAAGTAAGACACAATATTTTGATCCTCTTTTTTTGACCTTTTTTTTTTTTTTGACTTCTTAAAGCTCTGTATTGAAAATGGATTATTTTCTAAGTACTAACTAGCATGGCTGACCTCATTTCCAAATTGGGAAGCCATTTTTTTCCTCATGCCAATACTGCAGCTATTTGAAATTCACAAGGGGTAAAACAGAAAGCACCTAGTCCATTCTGACATGCAAGCCACACTGGGCACTGGGTACATGCTTTGCAAATGTTTGTTGAATGACTAAATGAAACAAGTATGTGAACAGAAGAATGCATCTCATTCTGATTAATTTGTTCTGTAAAAAATAATATATTTCAGGAGTGAGATTAGGATGCAAGTATGAGTTCATTTTTCTTTTGATATAATTTCAAACTTCTAAGTTTGAATGAGGAATTTCCGTGTATTCTTTAGCTAGATCACCAGTTATTTACACTAGGCTCTATTTGTTTATCATTTTCTTCCCCCATCTCTCTCCTCTTTTTCTCAGACACTCACACACACACACACATACACTTTGTACGTTTGCACGTAATTTTCCTAAATCATTTGAAAGCAAGCTCGAAACCTCAGACACTTTTGCCATAAAATACTTCAGTGAGTATTTGCTCACAAAGATGTTCTCTTACATAGCTATAGTATACTTGATTGTATCAGGAGGTTTAACATTGATGCAAGACTGTTGTCTAGTTTTGTGAGTGTGGCAGTAAAGTCTTTGATAATTATTTTGCCCAGTCCAGGATCCAGTCCAAGATCATACATTGCATTTAGTTGTCATGTCTCTTTTATAAATCTGTATTTAATGGAGATTTGATTAGACAAAACCTATGATATTAATAGAATCTCAAATGAACTGTGCTGGTCATCCTTCTAATCCAGTCTTGGCTGAGGACAGAGTTACTTCTAAATATTGGAGACACAAGGTATTCTGATCCCTTGTTCCTTCCTTTCAAAGATGAGGGTTTGTTTGTTTTTTTTTTTTTTGGTCATCGTTGTTTTGGCAACTTTCCTTTATAATATATCCATGGATCTCACTACCCTAGTAGGAGAAAATATTTTTCCTTATGTTGAATAGTACATTATATAGGAATTACATGAAACATGGTTCTCATCACAGTGTTATATCCTTGTGTTACTGTTTTTCTCTTCTGTAGCCTCCCAGCACAAAAGTCCCCCTTTCTCCACTTTCTTCCTCTTCCTCCTCCTCTCTAGACTTCTTTAATTTCACAGCGGGAAGTTGCAGTAATGTTACATTGGCTCTGGCAAAGGCATTTTGATGACCCCTGTCTCCAGTCATTATAGTAACTAATAAAAGCTTGCAAACGACTGTTACTCTGTAAGCGTGATTCCAGTGACTTGTGGCCAGTTCAGCTGTATAAATACGCAGAGTTTTTTTGCCATGTAACTTTTGATCACAGGGAAATGTATATACCATTCCGTTGAATGTTTCTTTTAAATTTAATCACGTCTGAGTGTAAAATAACAAGCAGAAATAAAATGGCATTATAAATGTGAGCTTAAGATTCAGAAAGAATGGACGAATTCGTCTGCATAAAAGCATCCCCTACCATGTCCTGCAGAGCATTCTGGGTGAATTCAGAAGGCAGGGGATGGGTGGCATGAAAAGCAAGCCCTTGCTTAAGTATTCAACTGAAAGGCTGAATCACAGGCCTGATATTCTAGAGGGACTAGAGATGCCAGCTTGGACCAGAGAGAATGATGTTTTCCCTAACATTCATGAACTGAACTTACTGAGTTAACATTTGAACTTACGTAGTATGATAATCTTTATGTTATTGAATTAAAATTTTGGCTTCTAGAAAAAAGTCATATATATATATGACTATAAATATATATATAGATATTTTTTCCCCCTAAGTTGCCTGCTACGGATCTAGTTAATTATCACTGAGTTATGGTTTTACATGTTTGAGCTGCGTTTTTCTTGTCTTTGAGCTGGGCATCTCGTAAGCACTGGAGTGTGGCGCTTTGGAGGAAGGGTGGGAGATGGCTGGCTGTTAGTCTTTCCTGGAGGTGATGTAAGGGAGAGGAATTCCGAAGCTGTGACTGGGCCAGTGGCCAGAGGAGTCAAGCTGCTTACCTGGGTCTGCTCCGCATACAGGAGGCAGTGCTGTGATGTCTGTGCCAGGGCTTGCTGAGTGTGGCTGTGTCTGCTTTTCCTCCTTGCCTCTGGGAGACAGAGACACCACACCCTTCCTTTCAGGAGAGCACATCTTCTCAGGGGGTCCCCGCCCCTGGATTCTTTCCCTATTCAGTTACTTGCACAACAAATACTTACTAAATGCCTGTTTTGTATCTGGCAGTATTCTAGGAGTGTGGGAAAAATTAATGAACAAACAGATTCCCACCCCTGTGGATGCTCATATTCTGGAGGGAGACAGGGATGCAGCTGGGGTGCGGACACACGATGTAATAAGCATGTTATGTGGTGCGTTAGAAGGTGCATGCAGGGGAAGGAAAAGTAGGGTGATGAGGGCTGGCCGTGCTGGGAGGTGGGCGTGGGTTGTCCTTTTAGATAGACTGGTTGGGTAAGTCTCTTTAAAGGTTCTGTTTGAGCAAAGACTTGAAGGAGAGAAGGAAGTTAGTCCTGTAAAAGATTCTAGGCAGAGCCAACAGTTAATGCAAAAGCCCTCTGGTGCAGGGCATACCCTGCATGATTGAGGGACATTCAGGAAGTGGCCGTGACTAGGGGAGCTGAACCAGAGGAAATGTGGTGGGAAATGGGCCCAGAGGGCTCCCTGGGTCTTCTCCATGAAAGGATTTAGCTTAGACTTGAGTAGCCTGATGCCACTGGAGGTATTGACTTGATTTAAGTTTTAAAGGTTCCCTGTTGGTGCTGTGTTGAGAATAGACCGTGGGCAGGGTGAGGATAGGGGTAGAGGAGGAGCAAGCAGACGTGCTAGGAAGGTTCTGCAGGAGTCCAGGGGAGGTATGGTGGCCATGAGCAGGAAGTTGGTGGTGAGAGAGAGGAGCGGTGGTTAGATTTGAGATCTGCTTTGAAGGCAGCTTCCACAGAGCTACCTAAGGGAATAGATTTGAGATTTGAGACAAATACATGAGTCAGGATTGACAAAAAGACCATTAATTAGCCTGAGTGGGACTGAAGGATGTAATGACCATAAATTGTGAGGGGGAGGGATGTGTGTGGAGCCTGTTTCAGAAAGAAGATTAAGTTCTACACTTTTTGAGTCTTGAGCTGTCTAGACATCCCAGAGGACATGCCATGAAGGCAGATAGGTACCCATGTCTGCAGTTGAGGACAGAGATGTGGGCTGGCCTGGGAGCCTGCGAGAGCTGGAAGTGCCTGGTAACTGTTGCCAGGGCTGATTATTTTTACATTGTCCTGAAGCTGACCTACTGATTATTCAGGGATTCTCCAGTGTACTGCTAATCCTATGAGCACATAGGAGATGTTTAGTTTAGCCCTTGAAGCTGATGCTTCCTTGGTGTTAGGTGTTACCTCTTGAGCTTTGCTGAGTTGGGGTGCTGGTTGTCTACTCTGGAAGGAAGCTCTGAGAATCGCAGAAAACCTGAGCTGAACACAGACTTGGAGGTAGCCTTTCTCACCCCTCACTCTAGGAAGAGGGGATTGGTACCTGGTTGTGGGGCCGAGTGAGACTGGAATCCAAGTTCTTTTTCTGCTCCACTGAACAGTGACCAGCTCTTGTAAGAGGCATTCAGAAAACAGCTAATGCCAGGCTCTTGCTTCTTCCATTTGTTTGTTCACCTTTTATCTCCAGGAAAAGTTAGATTGTGTTCTGTAGAAAGGAGAAGACTGCCATTGCTCTTCTATCTTTACAGTGTGTTCCTTGAGTGTTTCTCAAAAGGGGCAAATGAGACTCTTCAGGAACATTCATGTGATGGTTCTGATAGCAAAGGAGTCAAGTAATAGTTGGGGAAGATTAGGGATCCATTTGAGGTGGGGATTTCTTCCTCTCTGTCCCTGTGGGAAAGGATGGAGCTCTTTGGGCTTCCTACCTTACCTGGAGTAGACACCTGCTCCTGGACTTTTTCCTGAGATTGGGCTTGAGCTTTGCTGTCTGTCCCTAGCCAATGTAAGACATAATTTAGGGCCAGATATGTGACCCTACCCTCAGCCAGGCCCTGTATCCTGTCTCTAAGGCACCACTGGGAGGCAATATAGCACAGTTTGAACTAGATTCAAATCCTGGTTCCTCTGCTTTATTGCTCTGGGACTTTGAGCAGTTTTAACATTTCTGAACCACCATTTCCTTTTTTGTAAAAGGAAAACATC
Organism: Ovis aries; assembly: GCF_016772045.2. Lineage (NCBI taxonomy): Eukaryota > Metazoa > Chordata > Mammalia > Artiodactyla > Bovidae > Ovis > Ovis aries. The sequence continues at coordinate 30,198,116 of NC_056072.1, forward strand.
CCACATTAGAATGTTGTCATGAGGAGACAAATAAGAAAAATGTATGTCAAGGGCTGGGCAGTGCACTTGGCACATGTAAATAGTGAATTCATGGCAGGTGTTAGCATCACCGTCATCATCATTGCTGGCGTGTCCTGTGGTTCCTACCTGGCTTAGCTAGGCCAGTTTGGTTAAGCTCAATTTCGTTTCCAAAAAAGATGTGCTAATTGGATTATTATATTTTCATGCCTTTATATTTATATATATGTGCATGGATTTGGAATCTACACATGTATATATTTATCCATTCAAGTTTCTCTTTTACAGATCTGTAAGAATTATATTTTTGTGTCATTGAACCATGAGGAAATTGGTTTTCAAAAGAAGATTTCATAAGGGATCATTATGTAGGCCATCAACATGGAGAATAATGTAGAAATGAAAGTTAGAAGAAAACATGAAAGCAAGGAAGAAGCTTGGAGTATTGACAGGGCACTAGTAGGAGCACATATTGTTATAACCTGGGTATTTTAATATCTCGGCACTTGCCCGTCTTGTTTCGGTGTTGGATGGCACAGACCAGGCTGTTTCAGGCTTGTGATAAATATTTCTTTTTATTTAATGCTACCACTTGTAGGCTTGTAATCAGGAGCGGCTTATCAGCAGCTTTTCACAATCTGACATTCCACATGGAATGCCCCGATGGAGGAAAGTTAGCACTCTGAATGCTTTTACAGTTGAATTCCACACACATGAATTATGACAAGTGAGGCGACTACTCTGTGGTTTGTTGTGTCTGGTCTGGTTCCTACTTTTAAAGTTGCAGTTGCGTTTGGTCATTTGAAGCTTATTTTCACAGTCTGGCCAAGCCAGCAGGGTCCCGGGGCTCTGTAGGGGACATAAACCGCCAGCCTTTAAGTTTGAGTGCTCAGTAGATAAGCATTTCAAGACTTCATTGCATCATACAAAAAGACTTATGGGCTTACTTAACATACACTATTTGACTTCATTTAGATATTTAATGGAAAGAAAAGCCTTTTATTATCACTGAAGGAAAGAACTGCCAAACGTTGGGAGGCTGAGTTGAAGTATTGTAACGGATATACAGAGCACAAATATGTTTCACTGCCTTCCATAATGGGGTATTTAATAATAGTTGTTTCTTTAAATTTAGCACATGTATCTTAGATATTTGCACTTGGTAAATTGCAGGCTGTGGTTCAAGAAACTCCATTTTGTGTGTGTTTAAAAATTTGTTTGAATAAGCATGGACTGATTCTTAAAAATGACCCATCAGTGGTGATTTATGTTTATTTCACAAACTCAGATTAGAGCGTCCACGTGAGGAATGAGCACCTTCCCTCCTGTCTTTGAACACAGGTAAACGTGAGCAGTAGATGAGATTGCTGACCTGCTTGACTGCAGAGTTGTTGAGTGTTTTGTTTGATGGGCATTGATCTCCGGTGTATATCGGGGTCCCAGAAGGAGAGAGTGGGAACTATTACGCTGTGGGGAAGGCACACTCCATTGTCTAGGAGGGAACCCTGCTATCTTGCTATTCCTGTGGGCCTGTGAAATCCTCAGGAACTGTGCCTGCACAGATGACCAGGGCTCAAGGGCAACTGATTCTCAATTTGAGGTCTACTCCTGTTCTTCCAGAATGCTCCTTGCAGGAGCTGTTGGGAACTGAATTGTGTCCCCCTCAGATTCCTGTGTTTAAGTCCTAACCCCTAGCACCTCAGAATGTGCCTACATTTGCAGAGTCCTTAAGGAGGCAATTAAGTCAAAGTGGGATCATTAGCATGAGACCTAATCCAGTATGATCTGCCTCCTTAGAAGAAGCAATGAAGACACAGACATGCAGGCAAGAAGACAACCATCCACAAGCCTAGGAGAGAAACCTCAGAAGAAACCAGCCCTGATGACACCTTGATCTCAGACTTTTAGCCTCCAGAACTATAAGAAAATTCTGTTGTTATAGCCTCCTGATCTGGGATACTTAGTTGTGGCAGCCCGAGCTAATTAATAGAGAAGCAAATCGGAATCTACAAGAGGGCATGTCTCATTTGAACAAGTCTATTTCATATTATGGAATTTATATCATGGAATATTCATATTCATATGGAATTCATATTATGGAATATTATGGTGACTCAGATGGTAAAAGAATCTGCCTGCAATGTGGGAGGCCTGGGTTCGATCCCTGGGTTGGGAAGAGCTGCTGGAGGGCATGGCAATCCACCCCAGTGTTCTTGCCTGGAGAATCCCCATGGGCAGAGGAGCCTGGCCGGCTATAGTTGCAAGAGTCGGACATGACTGAGTGACTCAGCACATTTCATATTATAGTACAGTGTTCAAATTTGGAAGATCATGGCAGAAAAACCTCTGAAGTGTGGCCACATCCAAGTAAAAAGCTCTAAAGCTTGGCCAAATCCACATGACAGGTAGCACTCTATTAATGCTTGCTGAAGGACAGGTGGTCAGCTATTTACACTGATTTGACTTAAGATTTTTCAACTTTATGATGGTGTAAAGGTAGTCCCCATTCAGTAGAAACCGTAGTTCGAATTTTGAATTTTGCCCTTTCTCTAGGCCAGCAGTAGGTGGTACAGTGCTCTTTGGTAGCGGTGGCTTCCTAGCAGCCATGTGATCACTAGGGCAGACAAGCAGCACACTTATAACCACTCTGTTTTTCTCTTTCAGTGCAGTCTTCATTATATGAGATACTCGCACTTGATTGTAGAACAGGCTTTGTGTTAGATGATTTTGCCCAGCCATAGACTGTTGTAGGTGTTCTGAGCACGTTCATGGTAGCTAGGCTAAGCTGTGATGTTCCTTTTTTTTTTTTTTTTTTTTGAAGTCAGTCGTGTCCGACTCTTTGCGACCCCATGGACAGTAGCCTGCGCCAGGCTTCTCCATCCATGGGATTTTCTAGGCAAGAGGCATATTAAATACATTTTTACTTGTGAGGTTTTCAGTTTACAGTGGATTTATTGAGATGTGAGCCCATCGTAGGATGGGGGAAATCTGTGCTAACACGTAATACTTATTAAGCACTCATAGTGAGCTGGACCCAGGGAGAAGAGTCTCGCCTCCATTACCTGTTTGAGTCTTCACTACAGTCCTGTGAGGAGGGAGCCATTATTCTCTCCATCTTGTAAATGGAGGAAACCGAGACGAAGCAAAGTGACGTCCGTGGGATTCAGCACCAGGCAGTCCTGCTACAGGCTTGTCCATGTTTTTGCTCCACCAGCCTTGGGAGTTCGAGGGAGGGGTAGTTATCTGATCCATTATCACTGTTGGTTAAGCGGTACTGAAGCCTGCTCTTTTACACCACCTCAAGAGAGCAGCTATCAAGTGGGTCTAGTGTGATGAAGATGTTGCTAGTCATAGTAATCACTCAGATTACAGAGCACTGAAGTGTGAGCCCAATCTGGGCTTTGACCCTCACAGCATCCTAAGCCGCTGTGCCAGAGTCTGCCAGTGGCCCACCCCCAGGTGATGGGACTCTGGCGCCTCGTCACGGAGCAACTCTCCCTCCCCTACAAGAGCAGCAGCATCTGCATTTGTCAGGGCGAAGGGGACAAAGGTGGCTGACAGTCACGTTTTAAAATGGAAGAAACCTTGTTCTTTTCTCCCTTATTACTGAAGCATTTTATGATAAATGTGAAAAAATGTTTAAAGCAGAGCAAAATAAGATAAGTCATCTATAGTTCCCCCCCCCCCCGACCCCCACGCAGAGAAAATGACTGCTAGTGTTTTTCTATCTGCTTTTCTAGTCTTTTTCCCATGGAGATATACTTACTCTAACTCTAAATGTACTAATATTTTTTGAGTAGCAGTGTTAGAAAAGGGCAAGGACTTGGACTGATGCTTGCATTAATATCACAGCTTTCCCTTCCTAGCTGCCTGACTTTGGAGACGTTATTTGATTTCTGTCTATATTTTCTGTTTTTAGAATGGGGATAATAAATAAAACTCACTTCGCTGGGGTTTGCAGTAGCCCAGGGTATGTACTGCGTTCTTTTGCAGCATCTGGCACACAGTAAATACACCAGAACTTTAGGAAGACTCAGTTTTTGTAACATATCTCTGTTACTTAGCAATATAATGCTCAGCATTTGGTGAGCAGGTATGATTTGGGGATCGTGTTTCCTTCTGTGTCTGTATTTATTTTTCCAACCCTTTTAAGTGACTGCATAGTATTTCACCATTGGTATGAATCATAATATATTTAATTTTTATTGGATATTTATTTTTCCCAGTTTCTATATATTATAGACAAGGCCGTGATATGTTACCTCACAGCATTGTCGCTGATTTCTACCCCAGTGGTTACTGTTTCATTAGAATCAATTCCAAAGAGTTAGGACTTAACAGGATGTGCATGCTTTAAAGGTTGCTGAAGCAGTGCTAAATCCTACCCACTCTCCACACCTAAAGGCTGTGCCAGCTTACCCTGAACCCAGCCATGGAGGAGAGTGCCCATTTCTGTTTGTAAAACTTTGCCATAATACTAAATTGATAACTTTAAAAGAGAGGCATAATTATGCTCTGTGGATGACTAACTCAAATCTGTTATCATCAAGGATAAGCAATGACTCCGAACTGAGAAGGGAGAGACCAGTTGGATACTGACGTTCAGTTAATTGTGTGGTCCAAGCAACGATGACGACAGCTGTCATATCAGACCCCCCGAGTGTCAGAATTTCTATAGAGAGTTCTCAACCCATAGTGAGATTTAGTCTTCACAGCAACCTTTTGAGGTGGGAACTTTCTTTAGCCCCATTTTATGGATGCAGAAAGAGAGGTTTAGAGAAATCTCATACTTTGTCCAAAATCACAAATGCGGTTACTGCGTGGCCGACTGGGAAGCTGAATCCAGGCACTCTCTCAGGTTCTTGTTCTTGTCCTGAGGTATTAGAAGTGGAAACATGGATGCCGGAGCCAGCATGGAGACAAAGTGAGACCGAGCAGGGTGGCTGGCTAAGCCTGGGGTGGGGGCAGAGTGGAAGGGCGGCAGGGTTTCTAGCTTGTTGGAATAGAAGGCACAGCTTCAGTGGCAGACATAGAGGCGTGCAGAGAAGGGGCCCATGTAGACCAGGTGTGCAGATTCAGATGTATATACAGGGCTATGGAGTCTGGGACTGGAGATCTGCCAGTAACACCCTTTGCCCTGCTCTACAGCTTACATGCATCATCCTGCTTAATGCTCTTACCACCTCATGACATGTGGCCTGTGCTTACCTTCATCCTATAGTTGCAGAAACTGAGGCCCAGAGAGCCTGAATAACTCAGTCCACCAGCGTCACAGCCAGAATCAGCCCCCAGGCAGCCAGATCCTGATCTGAGCCAGAGAAGATGGGAAGGAGATCTTTGTGAGGAGTTTGCACCCTGGGATGTACTGTTGAAAGTGATTGCTCCCTTCTTTTGAACTTTGTAACAGTTATGGTCTGTAGAATTCATCTGGCAATTAATTACATATTCCCCATGACACAACTCTCCTTGTTGTCCTGAAATGTTATTTCAATCACATATTGTTATTTAGCTTCTTGTGCTGAGAAAACAGCTGAGCCTGGATAGCCACCTGACCCAGCTCCCAAACGTGCGCCACAGTTCCTCAGAGTGGGGCTACATAAATGTGTGACTGAATTTCACTGGAGGGGTCTTGTTCTGGAGACTTTCGGACAGACAGCATTCGTGGAGAGGCCGGGAGAGGGAAAGGAAGGAGTGCAGACAATGCCTAGGAGAGTGATCAGGAGAACTTCGGAGAACAAAGAGGAGGCTGAGGACTAGAAGACATCCTTCTGCAGAGGGAGGGAAAGGATGGTGCCTCGGCCACAGCCATGAGCCCCGCTCCCCCTGTCACCGTTCTCCATGAGGATGTCCCCTGCGACTTCTAGGTTGTGTTACCAGGGCTCACTTGGTTCTGTACTTCCCTCCTGACCAAAATTTGCCCAAGTGCACGCAAGAAGCTGAGGGATTTCGACTGTGGGAGGTAGTGTGGTGCTCCCGATAGAGTTCTAAGCCTGTATTTCCAGTGGGGCTTCATCTTGAGAACCTTTCCAGATTTCCCTTTTGAGCTTTTGGAAGAGTAGTAGTCTGTTGTATTGGGTAATGTGAAGGGAGGAGACTTGGATTTCAGATACAAGTGCTGGTATCACTTACCAACCCTGGCCTGGGGTAGAAGACTTGGCTTCTCTGATCTTTCCTCATCTGTCAGATAGCCGTATTTACTTGTGAAGATTATAAGGCCTTGGATGGAAATGCTCCGTCAGGACAGAGCGCCAGGTGTGGACAGGGCTCCATGCATGCTGACTGGTCTTAGAAGTGGTTGTCCTTAGGACAATATCCAGAGACCTCTCACTCTGTTGAATACCAAGGTGAAAGGTCAGTGTGTTCCTTTCTTTTCCTATATTTATGATATAGATATTTCACCACTTTGACCCATTGATAATTTTCCCTGATGATTTGGTCATAGTCATCAGCTCTTCTCCTGCTCTCCCGAGGCATTTCCAAAGCACACCATTCCACCCTGTTTCTCAGAAGGAAATGTGTCCATCAGTCATTGGACCACTCTGAGACTGGTCATCATCCTCATATCCATTTACCAGGCTGTATTGCTGCCGCTGCTGCCAAGTTGCTTCAATCATGTCTGGCTCTGTGGGACACCATAGACGGCAGCCCACCAGGCTCCGCTGACCCTGGGATTCTCCAGGCAAGAACACTGGAGTGGGTTGCCATTTCCTTCTCCAGTGCATGAAAGTGAAAAGTGAAAGTGAAGTCGCTCAGTCGTGTCCGACTTTTAGCGACCCCATGGACTGCAGCCCACCAGGCTCCTCTGTTCATGGGATTTTCCAGGCAAGAGTACTGGAGTTGGTTGCCATTGCTTTCTCCACCAGGCTGTATTGGGTTATGTTTGTTATTATTATTATTATTATTTTAACTTTGTAAGAATTGTCTGGATGTTCTTTCTTAGTCATTTTATTAGTCATTCAACTTTTTTGTTTTTTTTGAGATGGATGAAAAACATCACTTTGAGGCAGTGGGTCAGATGGACGTGGCTGACTGGGTAACTGTATCCCCGCTGAGTCAGCTGTCTGCTCAAACAGCTAAAAGCTGAAGAATGCTGATGACTTGTCACCGGCCAGCGTCACATTAACTTGAAATTCCGTTTCTGCTCCTCAGTTGTGGGAACTTGGACGTCTTTGGTGGATTGTTGGAAACCACTCCAAGTATTGTATTGATTGGATTATGGAGCCTGGAATTGTCAGTTATCCCCTAAAGTGGCATTTTCCATTCAAGGCTGAGGCATAAAAATTGTGAAATGGGATGGTTCAAAAAGGTAGGATTCGATGCTGTTTTTTCTTAGAAAGGGAAAGCCAGGCTCTGACAAACTCTCTGATGTGCCGAGGCTCTCCAACAGTTGGCAAAACGGGGGCAAGGTTTGTACTTCCTACTCATTGGTCATGCAGCCTCCAACCCCCTGGGCCTTATTGCCTTTCTGCTAAAACTGTCTGGACAGCTGTTTGTTTTGTTGGTTCTTCTTCCTTGATTGGAGAGACAATCTCACTATCAAGGGTGATGGCTGCCTCAAAATGCCCTTGGCCCCTCGTCTCTTCATCATATCTCTGAATCACGTTATAACCTTGGGAAAGAAGTCTTGTAAGTATGTTTGTTCTCTGATATCTGTGTGTTCTGTACATTAGGTGTCTTGGGTGATGGATAAGGGGTTACTTTGCCTCCCTACAGTACCATACGCAATGAAAGAATAATGCTTTGTAAATGAGGATGTTTATCTTATTATGCTACCACAATTTCAACTTCCTTTTTTTTTTTAACTTCTTTAAATTGGGCATAGGTTTAGAAGATGAGTTGAAAGTAGGGGGCAGGGGTGGGGGTGATATTTGCTTTAACAGAGTTTGGCCTCTTGTATTTTTTTAAGTAAGGAATATAGGCCTTCCTCAAAGACCTGTGGTAAGAAGGCTTTTGTTGCTAGTTGGAATATTGGGACCCAGAGAATTCTCTGGAAGAGAGCTTTGACCTACCTCTGGTGGGATTTCATGTTTCATTCCACAGACCAATTGTTTTAAACAGTACTTTTAAACCAGCTTCAAGACCATTGGTTTTTTCAAAAGTTATTTCTCCCTTTTTACTCTTGTGTTTCCTTCCCTTTTCAATAATAGAGGACTTTTCTGTTTTACAGTTAAAGCTACTACCTTTTTCTTAATTTTAAAGCAGGCAGAAATCATCACTGACTAGGCATCTCAGAGAATTGCAGTTAATATTGTGACCTAGTTGGTTTCTTCATTTTTAGAAAATTTTGTTTCATTTTTTCCCCCATCAGCTCTGTATGCTGATTTTTGTAACCTTAATCTCTCACGGAAAATATGGACCCTATCCATTCACATGACGATGATGTCTGGTTTCACCATGTTATCACTTTCCGTGGAATATCACCACTGGGAAACTGAGACTTGAGTTTGCTATTCTCCTTCATCTGCAGGACCCGCCATTGTCAAAAGTTATAGTGACAAGTTTCTTGTTAGTAGCCTCATCACTGTGAATGTGATTCTTGTTCTCATCCAGTAGAGAGCCTTGGTTACCCACAACCCACTTCCAGCTTTTGATCAGATACATAGGGATCACCTATCGAGTGTGAAGATGAAATAATATCATTTGTTTACCACCTTGAGTTGTTTACCACAGGCTGTGAAAAATATGTTTTGAATTTAAAAGTGCAAAAAACACGTGTACCAGCTATCAAAAAGTTCTCCCTGCAAAGTAAACATGTTTATAGAGCAAGACTCAAAACAAAATACTTGATCACGATAAGCCCAGCCAATGGAAAGAAAGTAAACGTGTTTACCACGAAAACCTTATAAAGAGCCCAGATGGCAGCCAGCCCTCTGCTCGCTTGACTGTTCTTCACAGGAGCAGCTAGGCCCCCCTGGGCTTGAAGGATGCATGAAGTTCTTGCCCTGCCGGGAGGCTGCTCCCTTTTCAAGCCCTGCTCTCTCAGCGTAGCCCAACTTGCCAGGGAGGGTGGAAGGCTTGTTTTTTGTGCCACTAAGCTGAACCTCTATTGGAAGGTATTTGTGAAACTGAGCCTCGAGTTCCCATAAATCTTAAGTAGCAACTTATCATAGATGACTGCCAAGTAGGCTTATGGGGAATCTTATCTTTCTGGCTCCCTGATAGAACCAAGCTGAGTATCACATATAATAACCTTCTGTGTCCTGGGCACTGTAGTGAAGACATCTAGGATATAAACCATGAGTCACACCGAAGCCTGGCTTCACCCAGCTCATTCAGGTGAAGGAACCAAAGGGCTCAAGCAGGAAGTTGGTAGAAAAGACATAGTCATCCTGAGTGATAACAGGGATTTTGGGGGGTATGTGGAAAATGAGCCTTAGATGCTGTAAAAGAGAGAAAGCTTAGAAGGGGGATGATGAATTGTGCATGTGGTAAAGAGGTAAGAATTTGAGTTATGGTGCCTTTTCTCATTGCAGTCAAAGTGCAAATTCAGGAGAAATGACCCTGTGAGTGTTGGCTCCATGCAGGGTCATTAGTGAATTTCAGAGTTCAAGGTCTTTGAAGTGGAACAGTTCTAAGGAATGGTGAAATCAAAGTTTTGGCCATGCCTTCAGATGTAGAGGAAGTGGTAGTGGTTAATTAGAACTTAATGTACCCTTACTCTGGGCAGATATTATCCCAATTTTCAGGTATGGAGGAACTTGCCCAAGGGTATAACTAGTAAGTGGCATGGTTAGGATGGGACATGAGCAATTAGCCTGAGCTCTCAACTAATGCAGTATACTGCTTCTCAAATAGGCTGAAAGCTTTTAGGATAAGTTAAGATAACCCAGCGTGTATTCATTTACTTGAACAGTTGGCAGTTTTGTTTTGTTTTGTTTTTTGAGTGGTATCTTATCTGAACCAGGCCTGATGTAAGCCTTGGCCAGGCTGTTGAAAGGGCCATCTTCATGGCTATTGGGGTTGATAAAAGTGGTCACACTGAAGGAATGTAGACCAAAACTGTTAACCAGATACTGAAACATCTGAGACAGGTGTAGAAGTACATTTGACATTTAGAGTTAAAAGCTGTATGGGTGGGTTGGAAGCAGTGGTTCCCTCACATACCGTCATCAAAAGAAGGGTTCTGAAGAGTCAGGGAATCACAGTGGAGAGGAATGATAGTATTCTCCATGGGGGTAGATGGTAGGCAAGGTAGACTATTAGCAGAGCCATAACTTGGCTGTAAGAAAACAAACAAAGGCCAACTCTTCCCTCTTTGCGTGAAGTCAAGGGGTGTTGAGTGAATGCCTTCTGGGAAAGGTAAAAGCGATATCTTTGAGTAAAAAGGAAAGTCTCCATATTGTTCATGATGTTAGTCTTGGAAGGTGGTGGAAAGAAATGAGCACTGGGGCTTCCCTGGTGGCTCAGTGGTAAAGAATCTGCTTGCCAGTGCAGGGCCCTGGCTTTGACCCCTGCCCTGGGAACAGCGCGCTTGCCATGGGGCAGCTAAGCCCGTGCACCGCAACTATTGAGCCTGTGCTCTAGAGCTCGGGATCTGCAGTTACCGAGCCTCCAAGCCTCAGCCACTAAAGCCTGCGTGCCCTGGAGCCTGTGATCTACAGCAAGAGAGGCCGCTGCAATGAGAAGGCCACGGGTGCAACTAGAGAAAGTCCATGCAGCGGCAAAGACCCAGTGCAGCCATAAATACATATAATTATTTTTTTTTTTTAAAAAGAAATAATATTAACTGGATAAATTTTTTTTAAAAAAGTGAGCATTGGAGCCAGGATACAGGATAAAATGGGGTTCTAGAATGCCTGGGAGGCAACAGGATGATGGTTGAATTCAAGGAATTCACACTCCTTGAATTGGGGGTGACAGTTAAGTCACTTGTTATCAATGTCAGGGTTCAGACGGAAGCTGGGTTCTTCTTGGGGAGATGGGGGGAAGCAGACAAATAGAACTGGAGGGCCAGCCTTCAAGTTTTAAATGGAATGTTTAGGGGATTTTCAGTGAAGAAGAGCGATAAACAAAAAAGGTTGCTGGATAAGCCTCAGTGAACTAGAAAAGTAATTACTTAGCAACTGTATTTCCCCATGTGTTCTAATTAATCTAATGGGTTTACTTAAAAACTTGTTTTTGAACATAGATACCAGCAAGTCCTCTGGTGAGTTGGAGTAAATCTTATTAGTGAAAGTTAAGTAAAAGTAACAGTGATTAGTTCTAGGGAACTTAGTTGAAATGAAGTCAAGTGGGCCCAGTGAAGCCACAGATGTTGATGGTGGTGGCTCATTTGGTTTAAAACTTGGGTGGTGGTTTTGATTAGAACTTTAGAACTTAGCTGTTCAGATAGATGCTTATTTAGGGTGCATTTGAGGTTGCAGTTTTTTAAAAACAGATGTATTATTTGTTCTTCTTCTCCAAGCCTTATTAATCAAGGCAGATTGGCATTTTATTTGTGAGCTGACAGCACGCACCTTTTTTTCCGCAGCCTATTTGCTTTCTGAACTGGATTCAGCATTGTCAGAAAGTTATTCACGGGAGTTGGTGATGGAGTCTGCTCCACCCACTTCTGTTCCATTTCTATTTTGGTGGAATTTGCAACAAAGGAAACTAAGTTAGTAAATTAGAGAAGGATTGAAGCTCTCACAAATGCTCTCCTTCTTATCAGGTTGTATAACCGATTAGACAGAGTGGTCCCACTCTTCCTGTGGAACAGGGCCCTGAAGGAACACAGGTGCAAACCCCAGCAGGTGGCCTTGGCCGTGACCTCCCAGGTCTCCTGACCTATCTGATGGAGCTACATTAAGTAATCCATAAAGACATGTATATGTATATGTATGTATACTCATCCGTCCAGACGTATTTGTGTATATATGCGTGTGTATGTGCACATATACTTATTTATGTGAGTCTAAAAGTTCCACATACAGCATTCTAATGGATTTGAGTTTTGGATCAGTGTTCCTGCAGAAAGTAGGTAGGTAGCTTGTCTCTCTCCTGGGTCTGAGAGGACAAGGGAAGGGGTACATAATAGAGCCTGGAGAGAGAAACTTCAGGGATAGGGCTGCCTGGCAGGAGCTGTGATCTTTCATAGTCAACCTCCAGTGCCCTGGCGGGGAGAAATCTGGGCAATAAATGCCCCATCTTCTTTGTCTGCCTGAGATGAGACCTCCATTGGTTGTACCAGCTGGAAGCCAGAGGATAAGAGTACTTGCTGATGCATCATACACGGTAGCTTTCCAAGACACAGGGCAAGGTGAGGGATTGGGGTGGCGTGGCAGGTGGAGGATCTGAAGAAATAAATGGAAAATCGCCCATCCAGTACATTTTGTTCTGTGACCTCGTTTGGGTATGACTCTGCCAGACTTGGCTTGGATAATGCGTGGGAGAGGTTGATGTCGGACAGGGGGTCCCAGATCTCCAGAACAGCAAGAAAGCACCTAGTCTGATACAGCTTTGTTTCCCAAAGCATGGTGTCTGGACCAGTAGTGCCAGCCTCATGTGGGCACTTGCTGGAGATTTTCAGGCCCTGCCCTGTACCTACGGAATGAGACAACCAGGGGGAGGGGCCCAGCAATCTGTCTTTTATTAGCTCTCCTGGAGATTCTGCTGCATTTCCAAGATTGAGAACCTCAGCTGGATGTCTTGAGGTGTTGGATGACCAGCAAAATATGTCAGTTTACTAAGATGACCACTATTATCTTGCTTGGAAATGCCAGTGACAAGCATGTTGTCTGTTTGAGTCCCCTGCTTGGAAACTCTGCAGACTCCTAATCTTTTTTATTCTTAGGATAGGCTCTCTTCAAAAGAAGTGGAATAATGGATAACACATAGGCCATGGGGGCTCATACCCCCAGCATTTCTTGCCTTTAATTTCCAAGTCCTCCTTTCAGCCATGCAAAGAAGTACCCAGCAGGCCTCAGACTTTGGAGGTTGTTTTTGAAAAACAGATGCAAATACTGCCTCTGCTGTTGTTGTTTTCCTGGTGCCTGGCAGTGTTTGGTAAACAACTTGATTGCTAGGTCTTGGCCTCAGGGAACCACAGCTGCTCTTTCCAGCTCCCTGCAGACTTTTGTACCGAGCAAGGATTGCTTCAGGGAAAAATAAACAGGGGAGAACAAAACAAGAAAACAGCACTGTTGTTCTGTGGCTGCCTCTACCTGTTTTCCTGGAGCTGTTTTGCAACCACAGGCCCTGAGCTTTGATTCCTAACTTGAAAACACAAGGCAAAAACCCCACAGCACTACAGGCTCCTTTCTCTGTTGGTTAGAGGGCCGAGTGGCCGCCTCTGCTGAACTTGGAAAGCCTGTTGTAGAAGCCACTGGAAGGATCTGTGCATTTTGAAATATGTGAATTGAAAAAGGAAAAAGCTTCATTCTTTCTAATGACCCCCAAGATGGTAATCTGGCTTTTCAAATCTCCAAGAAAACAGATTGAATATGGCACAATTAATGGTTCAACACTTCTAGGCTTTTCTCAAAAATATCTTAATGGGCTTTTAATTTATTGCAGCTCCTGACCAGCAGGCTTGAGGCAGAGTTGCTGTTGACCCCTCGGGGCCAATGTGCTCTCTGAGGTGTAAGTGAAATAGAAGAGAACAAAGGCCACCTGGAGAGTCTGCCTTGACCTCTCTGGGCTGAGCCCCTGGGACTTGCTGGGTTGCTGGCTCTGCAGAGGTGCATTGCACTACAGAGTAGAGGCCAAGGCGCATCTTCCTCAGGGTTCCCTGGAAGAGCTGGTCAAAATGCAGATTCCTTGGACTCCAGAATGAGACTCTGGAATCTGGGGGTAGGAATCTGCATTTCATGATAGTGTCCTCATTGTGTGTCACTGTTGTAGTCCAGGACGTTGGTGATTGACAGCCAGTGTGAACCAGTGAACCTAAGTGGGAAGCAAGCAATGGTTTTGCCAAACTTTTTAAAATTTCCAGACCTATATGTCATTATAATGTGTTAACTTTTGTTTGCTCACAAGTTCTTGATATTTTGGCTCCCTCTGCTTAAATCAGGCAAGCTTCTTTCTGCAGTCTTTCTCTTTGTGCCTGAAATGCATCTTTCTGAATGTCCTTGTAGAGAGATCGTAAACTTTTGATTGTCTGAAAAGATCTTTATTTTGAAAGATAATTTTTCTGGACATGCATGCAGTTCCAGGTAGATGGTTTTTGCCTCTGGGTGGTGTTCTGGATAATTTTATTTGGAAACTGGTTTTTGGGAGGGTTTTCTCTTCTTTTTCTTTTAAATTTCAGTTGCTATATATTTCATTTCTAGAGGTCAGAGTTTTGGTTAGAGTTACAGAGCTTGATTTTATAGTATATGTGTGTATCACATGTATATGTATATTGTATGTATTTTATAGTATATGTACTATATGCTGCTGCTGCTGTTAAGTCGCTTCAGTCGTGTCCGACTCTTTGTGACCCCATGGACGGCAGCCCACCAGGCTCCCCCTTCCCTGGGATTCTCCAGGCAAGAACACTGGACAGGGTTGCCATTTCCTCCTCCAATGCATGAAAGTGGAGTCGCTCAGTCATGTCCGACTCTTCGCGACCCCATGGACTGCAGCCTACCAGGCTCCTCCGTCCATGGGATTTTCCAGGCAAAAGTGCTGGAGTGGGGTGCCATTGCTACGTATAAAACTATAGTATAGTTGATGTGGTGTTTTGGTTAGAGTTGCGCAACTTGTATTTTATAGTATATGTGTATGTATGTGTATGTTCAGGCGCTAATGCATCTCTTGCATTGCAGGTGGGTTCTTCACTGCTGAGCCACCAAGGAAATCCATAGATGTATTACAGTATGTGTGTGTATATATATATATACATATGTGTATATGGACTTCCCTGGTGGCTCAGACGGTAAAGCGTCTGCCTACAATGTGGGAGACCTGGGTTTAATCCCTGGGTCGGGAAGATCTCCTGGAGAAGGAAATGGTAACCCACTCCAGTATTTTTGCCTGGAAAATCCCATGGATGGAGAAGCCTGGTAGGCTACAGTCCATGCAGTCGCAAAGGGTCAGACACGACTGAGCGACTTCACTTCACTTCATATTTGTATATATGTGTGTGTGTGTGTGTACATGGGGCTTCCCTTATAGCTCAGGTAGGAAAGACTGCCTGCAATGCAGAAGACCTGCGTTGGGTTCCTGGGTCAGGAAGATGCCCTGGAGAAGGAAATGACAACTCACTCTAGTATTCTTGCCTGAAGAATCTCATGGATAGAGGAGCCTAGCAGGCTACAGTCCATGGGATCACAAGAGTCGGACACAATTTAGCAACTAAACCACCATTGTGTATATATGTGTGTATATATATATATATACACACACACACACAAAGTGTTTATTTTATAGGGTATATATTATACTATGCATACAAAACCATATATATTATATAGTATTTTGATTAGAATTATAGAGCTTGTATTTTATAGTATATGTGTATATGTATATTATTTGTGTATAGAGAGTATATTTATAGTGTATGTGCACTATACAAATAAATATAAATTGTAGTATATCATTTATATAGTATTTTGGTTAGAGTTGTAGAACTGATGTTTTATAGTATATATATGTATTTGTGTATGTATATACTATATGTGCCTATAGAGAGTGTATAGTATATATAGTGTGCAAATACATATAAAAACTATATATAATGTACATAGATTATGTCGTATTTTGGTTAAAGAGCTTGTATTTATAGCATATAGTATATGCATGTGGTTTATATATACTATATACAGAATTTATAGTGTATATCCTGTACATATGCAAACTGTAATATATCATTCATACAGTATTCTGGTTAGAATTATAGAACTTACTGTGTATATATGTGTCTATGTATATATGTACTATGTGTGTCTGAAGAGAGTGTATAGTATATATAGTGTAAGTACATTTAAAACTTAGTATCTATCGTTCATACAGTACTTTGGTTCGAGTTGCACAGCTTGATGGAGATGAAATTTAGTCTTGAGTCAGTTGAGTTCTTAACAGAGCACACAAAACCAAAAAATGTCCACACACCACAGTGATAGTTTGTCCTTTATTTTTTTAATATGCCTGATGACACTAACGTTTTAGGAAGTCAAGCTGATTAACACTAATGATACTCTTAGGCTTTGTTTAACCACCTTCGTCTTAGCTAAAAGTCAGCCTCTGTGTGCATCCAGGGTGGAAGTCCTGCATGATCCGTCTCTTTTCATAGCTGTTCTTGCACTGCTTGGTTCTTTAACCCACCTGTAAACCTTTGGCTGGGTTTCCCAGGTGACTCGGTGGTAAAGAATCCGCCTGCCAATGCAGCAGATGTCAGTTTGATCCCTGGGTGGGGAAGATCCTGTGGAGAAGGAAATGGCAACCCACTCCAGTGTTCTTGTCTGGGAAATCCTATGGACAGAGGAGCCTGGTGAGACCGTCTGTGGGGTCACAGAGAGTTGGACATGACTTAGCAACTACTCAACAACACAAAGCCTTTGACTGCGATATTCTGTTTTGGAGGAATTCCTTTGCAGTCCTGCTTCCGTTTTCCTTCCAAAGCTTGAAAACCTCCAGATTCCTCTCAAAATCCCTTATCTGCCCAGATACCTAGCGTCTTTTTATGTGCTCACTTGTGCTCACTTGTGCGGCTTCTCTGTGCTTCCAGATCCCTCTTGAATCACAGACCAGAGCTGTGTTCCCAGCCATCATTTGGTATAGGGGTTGCAAGGGTTCTTTTTCTTGCTTTTTTCCCTTTAAATTAAATGTGTACTATTAAAAGGTTAGCTGCTCTCTTTTAAACATGAGGAAATTTTACAAAATAGTGATTTGGATTCTTGCCTTTGATTTTAGAATTGAAAGCTCTTATAGCCTGGGGTTTATGTTGTCACAGGGCAGTAATGGGCCTGTGGGGCCACTGGCTGCTCTCTTAGCTAAGAGAGCCTGCAGCCTGCAGCCTCCCTTACCACTCCCTGGATCTTTTACCTGGTCTGTCTTGCTCACTCATATTATCTGCCTGGTTACTGTAGATGCCTTAGCTTTCCCAATACGAACAAGGAAGCTCAGGTCGGAAAGGTCTATCCTCTACAAAGCCTTATAGCCAAAACTCACTCAAGCAAGCCCCAGTCAGAAAAATGTCTAGTGCAAGGTAGGCAACTCAACATTTTGTGTTAATATATCGACGAGAAAAAGATGGATTTCTTCTGACTGCAAGTTTTGTCGAGTCAAGTTCCTAATAGCTGTGTGATATTGGGCAAGTTACTAAAACTTTCTGTGCCTCGGTTTTCTTATCTGCATGTAAGAGTGTCTTTGTGGTAAGAATAGAGTTAAATGAAATGACTGTTGTAAAATACTGAAAAAAATATCCAATGCAGTGTGTATTTTCAATGAATGGCAATTGTATGCTTAGAGGATCCTGAGAATTTGTTCTTTAAGTTGTTGGTTTGTTTACTGACTCGGTCTTCTTGCGTGGCTGCTGTGAGCCAGGCATTTTTCTAAATTTTTGGAAGACAGCGAAGTTTCCTTATCATTTGGAGCTTATAGTCTAGTGAAGAGGACAAGTGAGGAAATGAGAAAAAAGTTTATAGGTGATGACAGGAGCTCTGAGGACAGCAAATAGAATGATTTAATTAGGGGTGATAGGAAACCTAGCTTAAGTATGCAAGTGAGACTGCATGCTTGAAGAGGCCTTTGCCTAGAAGACCCTGTGATGAGGTGGAGCCATTTGTCTAAGGAGTAAGCTCATGGCATTCCAGGCACTTGGGAAAGCCAGTGCAGCAAGCGTGAGGTAGGAAAACCCTTGGCTTCTTGAAATGGATGTCTACCCACTGCATCCACGTTGTAGCTGAGGATTGAGTTGATGGCTGGTGGTGGTGTCAGAGAAGTAGAAGGTGCCTGGATGATGCAGGGCCTTCTAGGCCAGAGAAAGAAAAAGATTTTGTCCTGAAGATGGTGGGCATTTTCAGCCCCTTTCTTTTCGCTGCATGACATCGGCTTAGTAGGTTTGCAGAGCTTCCCTGGGTCTTGAAAATGCTTCTTGTATCTCAAGGCTCCTTGGAGTTTAGACACAGGGGCTTTATCATTTTGAGACAAACTGTGGTCTGTAATTGGCCCTATCCAGTTACCTGGTAGTTTGGTAGAAATACAGAATCTCAGGCCCAATTCCAGAGACACTGAACCAGTGTCTCTGGGAATGGCCCAGGAATCTGTACTTAGACAGGTCTTCAGGTTATTCTTATGTATACTGAAGTTTGAGAAACACTCATCCGTAACACATGTGGGCACATTTCCGTAGGAGTTGGAGCTGTAGTTTTGGGAGAGGAATGGACGCCTTCCACGGTCACCCCGTGGGTGTTGTCAGCTGCCAAGGCTGCAGGTGTACCAAAGTGTGGCACTAGTGCCAAGGTGAGAACACCTCTGTGCATGTGCCAAATCCTCTGCCCGCTGCTCAGTTTTGGTGTTGATGGAGATTCATGGTAAAAACCTTTTTTAATCTGGAAGCTTGGAGGAAAAGCTAATAGTTATAGGCTTTATCCAAAAACGCTAAGATGCTATGAGGTAGAAGGGACATGAAAAGCATCAATTAGTGACCTGACCTTGCAGATGAAAGGACTGGAATCCTGAGGTATTAAATGACTTTCCTGGAGCCACACGATTGATCACAATGCTGGGTCCAGAATTCAGCCTTCTCCACGTGGTCATCTACACATTACATGATGTGTTTTTTCTTGATGGAACTATCTCCAAGAAACATCTCTTGCTCCTTATATGTAATTCATAAATGTCTGTAGAATATTTTGGAGGAAAATGATTATAGTTACTTCTCTTCCTAGTTTTGATGTTTATTATTATTTTTGAAGCAATTTTTATTTTTACATGTTTTATCTTTTAGTAAAGAGAGTTACTTAATATGAATCAGTATGTTTATCCATGTCAGATTTGAGTTAAAACAGCTTATTGTTACTGAGCACTTTATAATTGGACAAAAATGCTATTTTTGTTATGCCAACATATGTAAAATATTTGGCACAAAGTCTGCAATAAATAACAACCTCTCAGTGTATGTGTTGAAGTAATTGGTATCTGTATCTTTCAAAACATGATTTCCGGTTTATATTTTACAGCATCACATTTGATATATCGACATACCTCATTTGAAAGGTGTTTTCCCCCTACCTCTAGGTTCTATGTCTATAGCGCTGTTTTCAAGTTTAAGGAAGTGGTGGTTTTAGAAGTTACATCTTAGTTATGTGTAAAAAAATATTTTTGTATTGCAGTGTCCCAGGAGCTTTTGCTGACAATTCCAGTTTCCAAACGAAACATTTGGGCAATGGTGAAGGCTTCAATACCTTCTCACATTTGCTGTCAACAATGAATGGACGGATGTGATGCCTGCTGGTCGAAAGGGTGAGTGAACATTTAAGATTATTCATCTGAAAATTCACAAGGCCAAATGTGGCCTGATGGGGTCCTGCCCAATGCAGGAAACTGAAAAAAATCCCAAGTTCATCGGAACAGCTACACTGAAGATGAGAGACTGTCATTGAGAAAGAACAGACACTATCACTGCTTTCTGGTAGAACCTTTTGGGATAACTTGTACACTGATCTGAGAATTTATAAAAGGTATAATAGGACACAGGAGAACTTTCTTTGTTTATGTGATTCTTTTAAGCATAATCTGAAGGACGGCCTACCTAAATTACGAGCTACATGCACGGTTGAGAGAGTAATTGCATTTCTTTTGTCTCATTACAGTTCGATGGTGAAATGAGCTACCATGAAATAAGGCCATGATGACCTCATTTTGATGGTGGGAGGGGGACTTAAGTCTGGTTTGTTCATTGAGAAGGTCCCATCCCAAGACTTCCGCAGGACTGGGGTTCTTGAGAAAGCGAAAGGGTCGGGAATTGTGGACTGTTAACAGATTTGCAGATAGACTTATGAGCGCTTTTTCCTATCGTAGTTCTCCTCATCAGATTACTCATTGTAATTTTTAGGGGAGGGTGTCAGGAGAGGTTTGATGGTCTTTTTCTGTTACGCGTGTTTTCCATATTTGATGACCTCTGCCATGTTCCTCAGAACTTGCTGGCTACCCTGTAGTAATGAAGGAGCAGTAGTGACTTGCCTTTATCAGAGACAAGAATTGGTTGAGGCTGGTTGTTCTGGGTAAAAACTCTGACATCATCCAATGGTAGCTCTGTCATAAAATGTGGTCAACTTTATGGGAAAACTTTTGGTTTCAGTTTTGTAGCGAGTGGCATTTAATAATAAGAACCATTGGTATAAATTCACTTTGTTTGTCTTAGTGGAGCTATATTTGAAACAGATTCTATTTAATGGAGGTAAGTACAGTGAAGTAGAAAGAGTACTGTATTAAAAATTGGGAGACCTAATAGCTAGCTGACATGGGAAAGTTAGTCTCTGTTTTAATTTACTGTATTTAAAATAAAGCAGGTTGGTTAAAATGTCGTATTTGTCATTGCTAATGAGGCCCTGGAAGATGTCTGTTTAAGTCCTCTTATTTTACAGGTGGAGCGTCTGCAGCCCAGAAAGTCTAATTGAGTTGCCTATGTCCCTGGGCTTAGTCAGAGCCAGGTTTTGTTTTTTTTTTTTAAATCATCAGTGATTCTCTCTAGCTTATCTCAATTATCGAGTGTGACATCCAAGCTCTGCAGTTTTGTAAACCTTCTTTGCTGATATGTGTCTCTTTAAGCTTTTGTTTTACATTCAGCGGCTTTGGGCCATATTTGGCTTCCCTGGTGGCTCAGAGGTTAAAGCGTTTGCCTGGAATGAGGGAGACGTGGGTTCGATCCCTGGGTCGGGAAGATCCCCTGGAGAAGGAAATGGCAACCCACTCCAGTACTCTTGCCTGGAGAATCCCATGGAGGGAGGAGCCTGGTAGGCTACAGTCCATGGGATCGCAGAGTCGGACATGACTGAGCGACTTCACTTTCACTTTTTAAAGATTTTACAGTTGGAGGTCGTTTTGGCAAATCCTTCCTGTTTCATAGATTAAAAAAGCTGTGGTGAAGCAGCCAGCCCAAGTGTCAGAGACCAGGTGATCCTCAAAGAGCCTGAGGGCTTTAAAACTCACTTCACCTGGGCTCCTTTGGTATCTGATTGCTTATCACATTTCATTCTGCTGGAGCTGGAGACAGAGGGAAAACAGAGTCATGTCTCTTCCTATTATAGTATTCTTTCACTGGCAAGTAATAAAGCAAGTAGAAATCAATAACACATAAGGCAAGGATGTACACTATGAAAAGAAATGGTTAATGGAGTCATGGAATTTTAGATCTGTTAGGGTGCTTCGATGATCTTGTGGGATGGTCCTGGGCAAGTCCTATGGTTCCTTCTGTGAAGCTCTTCTGAGGTTTTCCGTTGCTGTGATAGACTTTTATAAGTGGTCCGTAGACCAGTGAGCAACTAGCAGGCATTATAAAAAATTATATCTTTGGGGATTCAGGTAGAGTTGAGAACAGAGCCTGGGTCTGTCTTATGTAAACATGAGAATTCATAGAAGTGGTTGCACTTCTGAAGGTATTGAGTTAGCAATAAAACTCAGGTTTGTGGTTACCTGTCATCTCCGTCTTCAGTATTGAGAGGGTCCAACTCAATCTCACTATCATAAATTAATGTATGAAATTTGAACAAAACTAAATGAATGGATTTATTGAGGACTACGCTCATTTTGTTCATTAATTTCATTTGGGTAAGGCCTTCTATTTGAAAAACCAGGTTAAAGAACTATAATGAAAATGATACCTCTTGTATTGATATTAGGCCCAGACACATACCAGTTTTTTTCCAAAGAAGGAATTTGCTTCATATTTCTCAGATCAATTTGCCTTCACTATATTTTTAGTAGGAAATGAAGATCCCTGAAATCTGATGAGCTGGGGTATGTTTTGTGATTCTCTATCCTTTTTTAGCCTCAAAGCGCACCTTCGAGATTTGTTTAAAGGACTAATTTTCTGCCTCCATGATGCAGTAATCTGGCCTGTGATGCACTGGACATCTGGCAGCTAGTTAATCCTTCTGTTGTCAAAAATGTATTCATAGTCATACATTTCAAAAATGTATTCATTCTTATGGCTTTTAGAACTTTTAGAACAATTCATTGAGTAGCCAAAAGAAGCACCAGTTAATTGTTACAACTGATAATTTGGAGTCTTTAGGCACGAAATCACCTCCAGTTCTGAGTGAAATGTTTCGTGATAAGTGACCTCATGATAGAACAAGGTCCCAGTCACAGGAACAGGAAGCTGGAACAACAGATTCCTTACTCCAGTGCATGGAAGTGTCACCACATGAGAAAAGGTTGGACAACCAGATGATTATGGCAGAATTTTTCGTTCAGAAAACAGGTAGTTGGGTAATGTACTCAATTTGTATTGGTGACAACCATGTGTGTATCAAATGTGTGTACCAAATGCTTGTGTAATAAATCAGCTTAGGGTCAGGATCCAGAGAGAGAAAGGCTGAGCACTTGAGAAGTCTCTTGGTGATGTGATTCTTTAATGCCATCCCTTGCCAGCAGGGGATCAGAGTTGACTCCTGCTTCCCTGGTGTGAAGCTTTAGTTGTTATTGGTACCTATCTGATGCATATCACGAGACTCCAAGAGTGAAGAGCAGGTAAGTCTGCTGCATATTTAATAGGCAGTTAGCCACAGTGTTATTAATAAATTTGATAATAACAGTCTGGATTTTCATAGAGTTTTCCTGAGAAGAGTTGATGGTAGATGGCAAATATGCTGGCTGTCTGTCTGTCTCCTAGCATTGCATTCTCCCTACCAATAAACTGTCCCTCACTGGTAGATCTGAGATCTGCATAAATACCATGCAGCATTATTTTGTCACCAGTTACTTTTGCTTACTTGTCCATAGTTTCTCTTTGTATTTCTCTTATCAAATTTGTAGCTTTTGACCTACTAGAAAGAGGGAAAATAACTGATGTAGTTTAAGGCTTGATAGTGGACTGCTTTGTGGCTAGAAGTTTCTGGAGTTTTTTAAAACTCGAGAATGTGGATTTTTGTCATTGGTTCTGAGCTGGTGATGCAGCTTCTAGGAAGAGGTGAGGACCGATAAGCATCTGGGGCCAGGAAAGCTGGTCAGTCTGAGCTGCCTTGTGCAGGAAGCTGGTCAGTGGGCCAAGCTACTGGCTCTGCTGAAACTTCCAGTCCCTGAAATTTTGACTTTGAAAAGTAATTTTAACAATTGAATGAACTATGTAATATGTTTTATAAGCCGGGGCGAATGATCTTAAGTATTTTGGTCTCTTTCATAATACAGTGAACCTAATATTGGTAAAAATACAGATCTTCACTCACGCCATAAAGAGAGCCTAGATTTAATAAGCAGTTATGAGTGCTGGCAGTTGCCTATCAAACTGTATAACTTGGACTCCAGCATGTGAAGACGGTGTCAACTTAAATTTTATCTTGGAAGTGTTTTTTGAAGCGTTTATTTTGCCTTTCTCTCCAGTCTCTAACCTAATGCAAGTAAGGTAATTGGCTGAATATTTTCCACATAGCTAATTGGCTAGGGGCCAGGGGGGAAACCATTGTCTGGCTTGATGAAGATTAGAAATTAACATGACATTTACGTGGAGGTAATGGAATATATTAGTAACCCGGTAATGCAGGATGGTGAGAGGAAGAGTGTCCATCCTTTCCTGCCCTTAAGCAGCGGGAGGAGTTCTGATGATGGTGAAAGAAGCCCCTGTACCCGCCACCCCAAACCCCCCAGTAGCTCACAGCATGGCCAGGCAGTCCTTGTGTCACTTTTTCTTTGAAATTCTTAAGACAGAACTGTAAGACAAACTAATGAATTATTCCATTTGTCAATTAAAAAAGAAAATCCACCAACTACTATTGTAAGATTAAATTCCAATTAGAAGGTTGCATTTAATTCAGAAGCTATAACATTGTTTTAATGAATTCTCTCTGAAGTGACAGTTTGTGTGAGATAAATTTATATGGTGTAGGTAGGTATAAATTCATTGGATAATGTTAAACATGTTACTTCATATATATTAGCTGTGAAATTTATTTCTTCTCTAGTTATGTCCCCAAGGAGGTAGAGTCAGAGGGAAAAACATATCTTCAAAGAAAGAACCCTTTCTGTCCTTTCAGATACTGGCTCTAACACAGCCTTTTTTCTCACTTTTATTAAAAAAAAAACTGTTAAATTTCTGCATTAACTGAATTTATGAGTCTTGGTGTATGCTATTTATAAAATTGAATATAGGTTTTATGATATAGGAAATTAGTCTAGGAATGAGAATATGATCCAATTTTGTAATAAAGGTAATCTGCATTTATATTGCAGATATTTTCCATTTTTTCTCTAAGCCCCTTATGGGATTATACACACATTTCTCTGGACATACAAATTTACTGTAAACTTTTAATGCAGTGGGCAGGCTTTTGTTCTTCTGACATCTGCACAAAGCATCGAATCCTTTGCCTAAATCAAAAGTGACAAACATTTTGGACAAACTTTTGATTTTATAATTCCTTCACCTCTGCTGGTTCCTGTGCTCCTGGCAGACATCACTAATTGATCACATTCTCTTCTCTGCTCTGTGTGGATGTGGCCTGAGAAATTACTCCATTTAAATTCTTGGAGCTAAGCTTACAAATTCAGCATTTACATGAATGTGCTCACAATCATGTCAGGCAAGTGATTGGTCTTTGAATATAGATAGTATACTTCCAGCAATATCTGTCACACAAGGCAATTTTGAGAAAATTTTAACAATCCTGGCAATTACCTGGTTGTGTGACAACTGAATTTTTATATGTGTGCACCATATGTATATGGTTTGGTAGGCAGTTTATTTTGTACCTTTTAACTGGTCTCGATGTTATGTGTCTAAAGCATTATAGTTTTGTAGTTTTTTTTTTTTTTTCAATTTCTATAACTTTGGAAAAGATGCCCTCTCGTTGCCTGGGCATTAACTCAGGCTCAGACACAGCACGGAAGTGGTGGGGTGAAAACTAAACCTAGACGTTCCCTCTTCAAGTGCAGTTTCTTTCTTAAAGGGAGGGGCACGTACACGTAGCAGGTGCTGACCGGGCCGGGCCGAGCAAGTATCTTGCAGTTTCCTTTCGCATATTAACCTTGGTTTTTATCGATACACTGAAACCAGCTGTACCAGCGAGGAAGGCATTCAGCTATTATATTTCAAATGATATCTTCTGTGATGTAAAATTCTAGGAACTTCAACTACATGGCATATTGTTTTTGAAAATAGTAGGTTTTCTCTTCACTTGGTTCAAGTTAACCCACAGAGGTTAAGAGAAGGAAATTTCCATTCAGCTTCTGTTCAAGCTGCTGCCCTACCCTGTGGAGAACTGACATCCTTTTAACTCCTCCTTAAAAATGAGCAGTTAGCATATCTATGTACCATTTAGTTAACTTACATTTCAGTTTTGCTTCAACGTATTATTTGATTGTTTAGTCGTGGTAACTAGAGTTCCGGAAAATGGCTGAGAGTTAACATGTGGATTGGTGACTTGTTGAGCCACATTTGTAGGATAACATGCTTGGCTTCTGTCTAGGATGCCAAAATCTGTGAGCCCCGTTACGGTCTGACCTGGTGGTGGCTCTTAGATTCTGTGTTACACACTGTTTGTTCTGTATAGCACCAACCAATTGATTGGAAGAGGCTCAGGAGATGAAATCTTTTTCATCCCTCCTCATGTTCTGTGAGGTTTTGGTAATAATTGTACCAATAATTAGCAGCCAGTCATTGAGCATTTATTTTGCCTGTAGTGGTTTGGATATCACACAAAGTATCTGATATCATCCTAACAGTGTCTCTGTATACTTGATATTATTATTCTGGTTTTATCATTGAAAAGACAGAAGCTCAGGCTCTAAGTGACTATTCAAGATCACAGAGCAGGTTTTACAAGTGGGGTTTCCCTGAAGGTGGGCCACTTTCAAAGCCTGTGTCTTAACCAGGAAGGCATGTGACATCCTTACCTTTGATTCCATGGTTCTCTAAGGGCCTTTTATTTGATTTAGGCAGGGAAGATTTCATAGCTTCTCGTTGTCTTTAGGAAGAAGTGGAATCCAACTCATTTAAATCCAACTCATGTAGCTTAATCTACACACAGGATTTTTATAGGACAGGGATAAAAAAGGGAATAACTTCTTCCAATTTTTTTTTCAAAAACATTCCTTACTTACTGGCCTTTTCCTCTAAATCTAAAATCCCCCAGATACATGTAGTTGGGCTTAGTGTTGCATGCTTCTTTCAGGTCCTCCTGTGAAATAACGATGGTCCAGGTGATGATGGCTCATGGAATCCCTAACATCCAAGCAGATGAGTTTTCTCCTTTGATACAACATGAACAGACATAGGGCCAGCAGGCCTGCTGCTCCAGGAACATGGGAAGAAAGGACAAACCTGGGCTTCTGGGCTTCTGTGTCCAGGGCCAGAGCCAGGCAGTGGCAAGGTCAGGCTGCCGCTTTGTGACGTGCATTTAGACCCCATGTTTGAGCTGTGGGGACTTCTGCCCATGCAGTCTGGACCTGCAGGCTGGAGGGCCAGGAGGCTAGCTTCAGGCATGCTCTCTGGAGTTCTTCTTACAACATGAGCATTCAGGTGTTATTAAGAGGGTTTTTCTTTCCATGTTTTTGTGTGGTATATTGGACTGTGTAAGGGTGAAATGTGATGCTATTTTGCCATTTCCTTTACACATTTTCAGAAAAGAAAAAATGCAGCAGAATCTTGATCTTCTGGAATCTGGGGGCTGGGTATATGGGAATTCATGGTACTGTTTTCTCTACTTCTTTGTATATTCTACCACTTTATGATGAAACAAGCTGTGTGTGTTGGGAGGAGGGGCATTAGTGAGGGGCTAATCTGGCTTATTATCTAGCCTGGTGTTGGCAAACCAGTCACCGGGTAGAACCAGGTTTCTACTCCTCTGTCCTCCGTACCACCTTGGGCAGCCTTCAGCTGCTGGTGTAATTGAATTGATACGGAGTCTTAGGGCAAGGAGATGCTAACCTAATCAGCCAAGAGTTGAAGTAATTTTCTGGACAATACAGATAAAATAACTTTACCTGACATACAAGCATTCCCTGACTAACCTCTAAGAAATGACAGTGGTTGAGTAGCTGTCATAACTGAGCGTATGTGACATGCCAGGGGCTACGATACACCAGTTACAGAGTTTCTCTCTAGCCCTTCAGTGGGCAGTGTTTGAACAGGTGCAGAGGGGGCTGCACCCGGGGCCCCCTGGACCTTCTTCTGTTCTGCCTCCAAGTCCTTGGAGCCTGTTCTTCAGCATGTGATTCAGGGGCTACCTGAATTGTGTTAAATATAGATTTCCAGACCCATACCCAGGTATAGGACTAGAGGTTGGTCTCTGACTTAGCATAGATAAACTCAAGTCCTAGCCTCCAGGCTTCACTGAGAGGGTTACCTTGGCCACATCAAGGCTTCTCTCCAAGGTTGAGCTTCCTCCTCCGCAAAATGTGGACAGTGTTAGCATCTGCCTTGTTTTCTGTGAAAAGTCCTTAGTACGTGCTTGGCACCTGGTAAGCACTAGATATGAGTTCCCGAAACTGTATTTTTAACCTTTTTGAGACTTTTACAAATACCCCGACATAACTGGGAGTGTTAAGGATGTAGCAATTAATGCTCCAGGTGGCCTTCTTTGGTGGATATAATTTAAACCTTATATATCCTAGAAGCGTTTTTTAGGGTAATTATTAAAAACACTTTAAGAATCAGCGTTACGAGTTTTTTTATGTAGGCATCTGAAAAAGAATTCTGTCATCAAAGTGTATAAGAGTTGACAAGTGTAAATATGCAGTTAGACAGTTTCAAAAAACGTGTATTATTTACTGATCAATGTAGTGTCTCCTCTGGAGCCATTACACTCAGTCATTTCCTGTCAATCTCTCCAGGCTGTTATAATCAGACTATGGATATGCATATTAAAACACAAGAAAGTTGTTGTGCATGTGTGGTGGCAGCTTTTTAATTGTTAGTAATGTTGCTGCTTTAAAAAAATATCAGGATAGTTTTCTCTTATGATGGTTAATAGTCATCAGAATTGAAGGAGGGCTTAGGGGAGCTGAAACTCAGGGTGGGCGAGCATGAGGCCCGCAGGTGCTGATTGGTATCTGTGCTTCCAGGCAGTGCCTCGTGCTAAAAAGGAAGAGCTTTTTTATCTGATTTTGGTGCTGAGTACATGTAGATTCCTTTTGCTCTTTTTTCTGATGTGTTTTTGGAAAAGTTTTATAATTTAAAAAAAAATATGCTTCTGTATGTGTGTGCTGGTAAAAGAGTCATCTAACTTCTCTGTTGATAACAGGGATCAACGAACTTTCTGATCCAGAGAGGAAATATTTTGGGCTTTGCAGGCTACCTGGTCTCTTGTAACTGCTTGCTGTGTTGTAAGCAAGCAGCCATAGGTGACTAGACAACAAAGGTCCGTCTAGTCAAGGCTATGGTTTTTCCAAGGGTCATTTACGGATGTGAGAGATGGACCATAAAGAAAGCTGAGTGCCGAAGAATTGATGCTTTTGAATTGTGGTGTTGGAGAAGACTCTTGAGAACCCCTTGGACTGCAAGGAGATCAAACCAAGTAAATCCTAAAGGAAATCAACCGTGAATATTCAATGGAAGAACTGATGCTGAAGCTGAAACTCCAGTACTTTGGCCACCTGATTTGAAGAGCTGACTCACTGGAAAAGACCCTGATGCTGGGAAAGATTGAGGGAAGGAGGAGAAGGGGACAAAAGAGGATGAGATGATTGGATGGCATCACCGACTCCATGGACATGAGTTTGAGCAAGCTCAGGGAGTTGGTGATGGACAGGGAAGCCTGAGGTGCTGCAGTCCGTGGGGTCGCAAAGAGTTAGACGTGACTGAGAGACTGAACTGATACATGATCGACATGTGAATGGTCATGGCTGTGTTTCCCATAAAATTTATTTACAGTCCTTTGAATTTCTTATAATTTCCACAGATCACTAAACAGTAGCAGTAGTTTAATTTTTTCCCAGCCCTTTAAGAACGTAAAAACTGTTCTTAGTTCATGAGTGTAGGGCTCCATTTGGTCCTGGGGCCTATGGTTTTCTGCACCTTCTTGCAGCCTGAAGCGACGTTCAGGATGCAGGCTTTGCTATAGCTCTGTCACCATGCTTGGGCCTGATCATTTGCTCTAAAATTTCTGATGAAATAATAATGTCATCATGTTTTCTTCACATCTCATCTTGAGATAGGCTTGTTCTGTGTGACTGGATTATTTATTGATTTAGAGTGAAATTTAGTGAGGGTTCCTCCTCCCTTTCCTTTATTTAAAACAAGAGAAAGGTGAGCCTGAAGTAAAAATGAGGCGGAGGGAAAAAGATGAAGTGAAACGAAAAATAAGTCACAGAAAATAAATGGATTCTGAAACTGGTATGTAAGATCTATATTCTCTTCAATACAGTGTTTTCTGGTATGTGTTGTGTATCTCACCAGTGGAATTAAGATGAAATATTTTACGGTTACAAATGGACATTTTTTAAAACTTGAGTTAGGTATTTTATATATATATATGTATATTTATACACACACACACACACATATATATATATAATATGAAAGTGAAGTCGCTCAGTCATGTCCAACTCTTTGCGACCCTATGGACTGTAGCCTGCCAGGCTCCTCCATCCATGGGATTTTCCAGGCAAGAATACTGTAGTGGGTTGCCATTTCCTTCTCCAGGGGATCTTCTCAACCCAGGGATCGAACTCTGGTCTCCCACATTGCAGGCAGACTCTTTACCATCTGAGCCACCAGGGAATGCATATATAATATGAAATAGGTAGCAAAATACTATTAGCCCATCATTTGGTTTCTCACTGTTGCTTAAATGCAGCATTTAATAAAATCTAGAGCTTTAAGGAAAAATATAAGAATTACTTAAAAATGGTTCTTGGGCACACCAACACTCTGAGTGATTAAAGCAGAAGTTTTTTTCCCCTAAATATCCCTACTTTATCAAAGGAGGACTAGAGAGAGATCAGAAGGCTTATAATGTGTGTCATTTGATTTTCTCCAAAGAAATGTCTGGAGGATCAGAATGATAAAAAATGAGACAGAAGTAGACTCACAGACAGAAAACAAATGTAACAAAGGGAAAAGGTGGGGGGATAAATTAGGAGTTTGGGATTAAGATATAAACAGTACTATTTAGAAAATAGATGACCAACAAGGACCTACTGTATAGCATAGGGAACTCTATCAGTATCTTCTAATAACCTTTAATGAGAATGAATCTAAAGGAGAATACACACACACACACACACACACACACACACACACACACAGTTGTTTTTCAGTTGTTCAGTCATGTCCGACTGCGACCCCATGGACCACAGCACTTCAGGCTTCCCCGTCCCTCACCATCTCCTGGAGCTTGCTCAAACTCACATCCGTCTAGTTGGTGCCCTCCAACCGTCTCATCCTCTTTTGTCCCCTTCCCTTCCCCTCAGTCTTTCTCAGCATCAGGATCTTTTCCAGCGAGTCAGCTCTTTGCATCAGGTGGCCAGAGTATTGGAGCTTCAGCTTCAGCATCAGTCCTTCCAAAGAATATTCACGGTTGATTTCCTTTACGATTGACTTGGTTTGATCCCCTTGCAGTGCAAGGGACTCTCAAGAATCTTCTCCAGTTCAAAAGCATCAATTCTTCTTTGCTCAGCCTTCTTTATTGGTCCAACTCTCACGTCCGTACATGACTACTGGAAAAACCATAGCTTTGACTATACGAACTTTCGTCAGCAACGTGATGTCTCTGCTTTTGAATGTGTTGTCGAGGTTTGTCAGCTTTTCTTCCAAGGAGCAAGTGTCTTTTAATTTCATGGCTACAGTCACAGTACACTGTGAGTTTTGGAGCACAAGAAAATAAAGTTTGTTTACTGTTTCCATTGTTTCCTGATCTGTTTGCCATGAAGTGATGGGACTGGATGCCATGATCTTAGTTTTTGAATGTTCTGTTTTAAGCCAGCTTTTTCACTCTCCTCTTGTACCTTCATCAAGAGGTTCCTTTTCACTTACTGCCATTAGGGTGATGTCATCTGCATATCTGAGGTTATTGATATTTCTCTTGACAGTCTTGTTTCCAGCTTGAGCTTTATGCAGCCTGGCATTTCGCATGATGTACTCTGCATATAAGTTAAATAAGCAGGGTGACAATACATAGCCTTGATATACTCCTTTCTCATACAAACACACATAAACATATGTTGCACACGTATGTGTGTGTGTGTATAATTGAACCACTTTGTTACACACCTGGAACTAACACAACATTGTAAATCAGCTATATTTCATTAACATTTAAAAAAAAATTTTTAATAGTGTGAGCGTTCTGGAGAGAAGTTACCTCATACCGAGTCCCCTCTCCCCTTTCTGTGAAAGATGTTAATCTTTTACCTTGTAGACAGGTTGGTGAGTCAAGGCTAGGCAAACTGTGAGGAAGAGTAGGTTCGTTTAGTGGGCCTTTTTCATAGCATGGAGGCCAGGGTATAACAAACACAGCATCAAGTCAGAGAAAATGTAGGACCAGAGAAGAGAAATGAACATGGACATTTTTCAAGAAAGGCCTAGGAGAATAATTTAGAGGATTATTTCTTTCTCAAATATCATGATTCAACTTACTGGGATGTGAAAGGGAATGGGTTTCCGTTTTTTAGTCAGCCATCACTTATGAACCAGAGTATTGTTTTAGTTGGAGAATAAACATCTGGAAAGGACGATGTACCTCTAAGAAGTGAATGTTTTTACCTAAATGTAATTAACAAAAAACAAAGGGAGAAAGTGGGAGAGAGAATACAACAAAAGTAGAATTACGTTGAAAGCCTTGCAAATAGTGTCTCTTTTTTGTTGTTGCTGTTGTTGTTAAGTGAAAAATAAACGTATTCCAAGATCCAGAACCAAGACCCAGAACCTTTGATGTATAATAAAGAGCTGAACATGGCAATTAAGAACACTGGATATTAGCCAGGTTTGAATCCTGGCTCTGTCACTTGTTATCAGTATATACATGGGTAAGTTACATTTCTCTGGGCCTCAGTTTCCTGATCTTTAAAATGTGAATATTAGTAGTATCTATCATAACTCATAAATTATTGTGGATTAGATGAGTTAATACACATAAGTTGTTCAAAGAGTTGGCATGTAGTGATTTTCAGGGGACAATTTAGTTAGCTGTCAGCACTAAAGTATTTCCCAAATAAAATATGTGGCTTGAGATCATTATAGCAGATTTGCCATTGTCTTTCTGGAGTGTCTCTGCAGTGTGGATTTTTATGTGTATCTGTGCCCATCGGTGATATACATCATATACATTCAGAGACTCCTAGACTTTAAGTGTCCACAGGAATAGTAAAAAGCCCGTTGGCTGTCCACATGCATACCTCACATTTTCAAGGCCATATTGGTTCTACATGAACATCCTGCCTATTTGAGTAACTCTGGGATGGTAAACTTCTGTCCTTCAGATAGCCCATTTTATTATTGACCAGTATTTGGGACTAGCAAGTTCTTTCTTCCACTGGACTAAAATCTACCACTCACAGACATCCCACTTAATCTTTCGATGCTTTGAAATTCTGCGAAACCCATTTCTTCTACGTGACAATCCATCAAATGTCTTCAAATAGTTAACAGACCCTTTCTTAGTCTTCTGGCTAAAATCCTTTGCTCTGCTATTCCTCGTTTGGTTTTAAGCGTCCTATTGCCATCTGGGTTGTTTCTCAAGGCAACGATAGCCACAGAGGTGTATTTTTTGTTATGTGTCTACATTTACGTGAAATTCACCTAAAAGAGCCTCTTTTCCACAAAAATGTCTTTATCATTTGGAAAGATTTTGACTTTTCTTAATTTGCCTCTTAAATCCCAAACATGGGAAGCTGGCAGGTCAAGGAATTAATGCTCAAGAATCGTAAGTCTTCCCTTGAGAGTCAGTATAGGCTTCCCTTTGTTCTGAGCCAGGTGGCTGTATAGGAGCAGTGGGAGTAATGATGGTTGTAGGGACTGCAGGAGCAGCTTGTTGTGGGCCTACTACGTGCCAGCTACTCCACTCAGTCCTCTAGTTGCAGTAGATGATTTAATTCTCATGACTGTGAGTCTGTTGAGTTTTATTCCTATTTGCAGACTATAAAAGCAGTGTCAGGGTCAAGTTGGAAGCTCATAAAAAAAACCTCAAGGATTTTTTGGTTAGTGTGATAAGAATTATTCATCCATGTAGCCTTAATCCATATAGTTTTCTAACCTGCTTAAGTAATTGTGTCATTTTGGGTGTCTTTTGCTTTATCCATTTTAATGCATGGGAAGGATACAAGTAATAAAAATTAGCTCCCTTTGTGGGGCGAGTCTACTTTTATTCTATCAAAACTGTCAAATTATTTTTAAAGATACCGCTGTTCTGAATGGGCTGGAGTCCACACACACAGACACTGAGGATGGAATACTTCTTTTGCTCTCGGCTTTTCCCAAATGACTCTCTCCCCCTCCCCTTCTTCCCACAAGACTCCCAGAGAGGGAGCCAATCACAATGTTATCGGCAGCAGAAAGATTTCAAAATACACTCATGGGCATGGGTAACTTGGGGGATGGCTGGGTGCCTCCTACAAGACTTAACACATTTCCTGAACATGGAGCCTCACCATGGCAACAGCCGTGTCACATGACACATCGGTGACACATGTAAGGTGCTGCCACAGCGCGTCCCAGGTTGAGCGCCTGTGATTCATTGTTTCCACTGACACAGTGACTGCTGCAACTCGCAGTTGGAAGGTTCCCTGGCTTCCAGTGCCATTAATGCACACTGACGCCATGGCACATGGAGGGCTCAGGGAAGGGAGGCATCAATAAATGAGTGTGCGCTGTAAACATTGCCTTCATTAGCTCTTCAGAGAGATACATGTTCGTCATTCAAGCCCCTTGCAACTCGAATTCTTTTTTTTCTAAGCATATTTTGTTGGTAACACCTTGGAAGCTTGAAAATGATTTTATTTTTATTCATAGTTGTACCCATTTCCACTTGGCAAACTTTAGAAGAGAGTTCACGATGGCCCCCTTTTAGTATTTATTTATATTCTTGCATGTAGCAGATTTATTGATGAAGGAATGATTCTGGGAATATTGTATGTTTTTTCTCATTGTGAAATTTGCTGAATACTTTGCATAAATCAGTTGATGTTATTAGGGGTCCCTGGCACTTGTGGAGGGACATGGAGATTGTACCATGTCAGGAGACGTTTCTGAAGGTCCAAGATGAGTTGTATTTTTAACATATTTTAATTTCTGAGTAATTCAGTGAGTGATTAAAAAAAGTAGATGTGGAATCTGGAAGGCATTAAAGAGATGTCAGGGACAGACGGATTTTGATTTGTAGCCTAATGAAATGTTTTGCCAACTTTTAAAGATTTTTTTTGAGAGCAGAACTTTAATCATTTGCTTGTGTTTCTGGCATGGTAAGGTTATTCCTGGTTCTGTTACACGAGGAATCCAAAGTGAAAATGGGATAATTTTTAATTAGCAAAATTATAAAACCATTTGCAGCCAAATGTTTCTTGTCTTGTATAAACTGTGAGGTTTCACATTCTACTTTAATCATTTGGGGAAATTTCATTCTGAAGATCTGTTTCAGTTAGTGCTTTATGTATGGATACAAATTTTCAATATTAGAAATTAGTTTTCTGATTTCACTTGAATAGTCTGACAGGATTTCAATCATGTTTATTTCTTGTGCCGATTTTGGAGGTGTCATGGTTACCTGAATTGGCTTTTTCACTGATATTCAGATCAATATTATGCATGCAAGGCTAAATAAATACTACAAGAGAAATAGCGTTAGGGTGTTAGTAATGTTTCTTTGTTTTTGGGTTGTATGATTTGTATATTTCCAAACAGTTTTTGTTGAGGTAATTATTTAAATCAAAAAAGTTATGTTTTTACTATAAATATATAAAGAGAGAGATATTTTAAAAGTGTGTTTTATTAAGTAAATGAGAATAATGAGCCAAGTCCTGACAGCTTACACACAATTCTCAGAGTTTTTATTTTATGATGATTCAATTGCATTTGATTATGAGAGTTTTACAGTTTCTTGGAGCTTTTTAGAAATGAACTTGGAAGCAAAAATTTGGTGGAAATGAGAAGGGATTTAAGTGTTCAGAATTTGAGAATGTTACTGGACTAAGGACACTTCCAGCTCCTTGAACTTCAACGTACTTCTTAGCTGGGGGAGAAATGCAGCATCTTATTCTGTTTTTCTGGGGTCTCCTCGGGGGTAGGGGCGGGCGCTGTGTCACAGCCTCACAGTGCCCAGACTCAGCAGGAAGAAGGATGATGGAAACCATTGGGAAGAAAGTGGCCCTATGGCCCTGGCTTTCGGTCTGGTGGTGCATCAGTGCCCTCATCTTTAGCCCTTTGTAGAAATCAGAGGTAACTCTTACCAAGAGCAAGAGGGGAAATGAGATGTGCCAATAATTTTCCTTTAGACTGAATAATTCCTTAATGAAACATTCTTAAACCTATATGATACCCCAGGAATGTCATATACTTAATCACTTTTTATTGAACTGTGAAAAGACCAAAGGACAGGAACCTTGAGTTTAAAACAAACAGAATAGATTAATGAGTGTTGGTTCTGTATAGAATTTAGGCAGGCAATTATAATATTGGAGGTGAAATACATGTACTTGATATAGAAATTCCTTGGAACACCCATCTAGATTTGGTTAAGATTGTCTATGTCCATGTAAAAATATTGTCAATCTGGACAATATTGATAGTCTTTTAAAACAGAATCAGATAAGAATTTCTTTGGGAAATTGTTTTTTTTTTTTTTTCTGGGGCATAGCAATATGGTTGTCTGGAATTGTATTTTCCAGCATTTAGCACTAGCCTCCTGTGACTGCTGGGCACATGAAGTATAGCTATGGCTTATCTGAACTGAGATGGACTAAGTGACTAAGCCAAAGCCTTTGACTGTGTGGATCACAATAAACTGTGGAAAATTCTGAAAGAGATGGGAATACCAGACCACCTGACCTGACTCTTGAGAAACCTGTATGCAGGCCAGGAAGCAACAGTTAGAACTGGACATGGAACAACAGACTGGTTCCAGATAGGTAAAGGAGTACGTCAAGGCTGTATATTGTCACCCTGCTTATTTAACTTCTATGCAGAGTACATCATGAGAAACGCTGGGCGGGAAGAAACAGAAGCTGGAATCAAGGTTGCCGGGAGAAATATCAATAACCTCAGATATGCAGATGACACCACCCTTATGGCAAAAATGAAGAGGAATTAAAAAGCCTCTTGATGAAAGAAGAGAGTGAAAAAGTTGGTTTAAAGCTCAACATTCAGAAAACGAAGATCATGGTATCTGGTCCCATCACTTCATGGGAAATAGATGGGGAAACAGTGGAAACAGTGTCCGACTTTACTTTTTTGGGCTCCAAAATCACTGCAGATGGTGACTGCAGCCATGAAATTAAAAGACGCTTACTCCTTTGAAGGAGGGTTTTGACCAACCTAGACAACATATTAAAAAGCAGAGACATTACTTTGCCAACAAAGGTCTGTCTAGTCAAGGCTATGGTTTTTCCAGTGGTCATGTATGGATGTGAGAGTTGGGCTGTGAAGAAAGCTGAGCACCGAAGAATTGATGCTTTTGAACTGTGGTGTTGGAGAAGACTCTTGAGAGTCCCTTGGACTGCAAGGAGATCCAACCAGTCCATCCTAAGGGAGATCAGTCCTGGGTGTTCATTGGAAGGACTGATGCTGAAGCTGAAACTCCAATACTTTGGCCACCTCATGTGAAGAGTTGACTCATTTGAAAAGACCCTGATGCTGGAAGGGATTGGGGGCAGGAGGAGAAGGGGACGACAGAGGATGAGATGGCTGGATGGTATCACTGACTCGATGAACATGAGTTTGGGTAAACTCCGGGAGTTGGTGATGGACAGGGAAGCCTGGCCTGCTGCAATTCATGCGGTTGCAAAGAGTTGAACACGACTGAGTGACTGAACTGAACTGAACTGAACTGAAGTGTATAAAACGCACTGAATTTCAAAGACACTGATGGCACGTTGAAGTGATAAAATAAGATTTTTGATATACTGGATTACATAAAATGTATCATTAAAATTAATATTATTTCTTATTTTTTTAATATGGCTAACTGGAAAATTAGAGATTACTTACATATGTGGTTCCCTATTGTTTTCCTCTAATTCTTTGCATTGATCTCTGAGGAAGGCTCTCTTATCTCTCCTTGCTATTCTCTGGAACTCTGCGTTCACACAGGGGCATATCTTTCCTTTTCTCCTTTCCCTTTCCCTTCTCTACTTTTCTCAGTTATTGGGAAGGCCTCCTCAGACAACCGTTCTGCCTTTTTGCATTTTTTTTCCTTGGGGATGGTCTTTATCACTGCCTCCTGTGCAATATCATGAACCTCCGTCCATAGTTCTTTAGGCATTCTGTCTATCAGATCTAATCCCTTGACCTGTTTGATCCCAGATCCTTGATCCTTTATCCCAGATCCTTCCACTATATAACTGTAAGGGATTTGATTTAGGTTATACCTGAATGGTCTAGTGGTTTTCCCTACTTTCTTCAATTTAAGTCTGAATTTGGCAATAAGGAGTTGATGAGCTGAGCTACAGTCAGCTCCCGGTCTTATTTTGCTGACTGTATAGAGCTTCTCCATCTTTGGCTGCAAAAATATAATCAATCTGATTTCAATATTGGCCATCTGGTGATGTCGATGTGTGAAGTCTTCTCTTGTGTTGTTGGAAGAGGGTATTTGCTATGACCAATGTTCTCTTGGCAAAAGTCTGTTAGTCTTTGGCCTGCTTCGTTTTGTACTACAAGGCCAAATTTGCCTGTTACTCCAGGTATCTCTTGACTTCTGACTTTTGCATTCCAGTCCCCTATGATGAAAAGGACATCTTTTTTGGGTGTTAGTTCTACAAGGTCTTGTAGGTCTTTATAGAACTGGTCAACTTCAGCTTCATCAGCAATACTGGTCAGGGCATAGAATTGGATTGCTGTGATATTGAATGATTGCCTCAGAAACGAACAGAGGCCACTGTGTCATTTTTGAGATTGCATCCAAGTACTGCATTTTGGACTCTATTTTGGACTCCAAAGAATAGCAAGGAAAGATAAGAAAGCTTTCCTCAGCAATCAATGCAAAGAGATAGAGGAAAACAATAGAATGGGAAAGACTAGAAATCTCTTCAAGAAAATTAGAGATACCAAGGGAACATTTCATGCAAAGATGGGTTCAGTAAAGGACAGAAATGATATGGACCCACTCCAGTATTCTTGCCTGGAGAATCCTATGGATGGAGGGGCCTGGTGGGCTACAGTCCATGGGGTCGCAAAGAGTCGGACACGACTGAGCGACTTCATTTTCACCGTTCACTTTCACAGAAGCAGAAGATATTAAGAAGAGGTGCAGGAATACACAGAAGAACTATACAAAAAAGATCTTCATGCTCCAGATAACCATAGTGGTGTGATCGCTTACTTAGAGCCAGACATCCTGGAATGCAAAGTCAAGTGGGCCTTAGGAAACATCACTATGAACAAAGCTAGTGGAGGTGATGGAATTCCAATTGAGCTATTTCACATCCTAAAAGATGATGCTGTGAAAGTGCTGCACTCAGTATGCCAGCAAATTTGGAAAACTCAGCAGTGGCCAGGGGACTGGAAAAGGTCAGTTTTCATTCCAGTCCCAAAGAAAGGCAATGCCAAAGAATGTTCAAACTACCACACAATTGCACTTATCTCACACGCCAGCAAAGTAATGCTCAAAATTCTCTAAGCCAGGCTTCAACAGTACGTGAACTGTGAACTTCTAGATGTTCAAGCTGGTTTTAGAAAAGGCAGAGGAACCAGAGATCAAATTGCCACCATCTGTTGGACCAGTGAAAACACAAGAGAGTTCCAGAAAAAGCACCAGAGTTCTTTATTGACTGCACCAAAGCCTTTGACTGTGTTTCTCACAATAAACTGTGGAAAATTCTTCAAGAGATGGGAATACCAGGCCACCTGACCTGCCTGCTGAGAAATCTGTATGCAGGTCAAGAAGCAACAGTTAGAACTGGACATACAGACTGGGTCCAAATCGGGAAAGGAGTATGTCAAGGCTGTATATTGTCACCCTGCTTATTTAACTTATATGCAGAGTATATTTTGCAAAATGCTAGGCTGGATGAAGCACAAGCTGAAATCAAGATTGCTAGGAGAAATATCAATAACCTCAGATACGCAGATGACACCACCCTTATGGCAGAAAGCAAAGAAGAACTAAAGAGGCTCTTGATGAAAGTGAAAGAGGAAAGTGGAAAAAGTTGGCTTAAAGCTGAACATTCAGAAAACTAAGATCATGGCATCTGATCCCATCACTTCATGGCAAATGGATGGGGAAACAATGGAAACAGTGAGAGAGTTTATTTTTGAGGGCTCCAGAATCACTGCAGATGGTGACTGCAGCCATGAAATTAAAAGATACTTGCTCTTTGGAAGAAAAGCTATGACCAACCTAGACAGCATATTAAAAAGCAGAGACGTTACTTTACCAACAAAAGTCCGTGGTGTTGGAGAAGACTTGAGAGTCCCTTGGACTGCAAGGAGATCCAGCCACTCATTCCTAAAGAAAATCAGTCCTGAATATTCATTGGAAGGACTGATGCTGAAGCTGAAACTCCGATACTTTGGCCATCTGATGCGAAGAACCAACTCATTGGAAAAGACCTTGATGCTGGGAAAGATTGAAGGTGGGTGGAAAAGGGGACAAGAGAGGATGAGATGGTTGGATGGCATCACTGACGTGATGGACATGAGTTTGAGTAGGCTCTGGGAGTTGGCGATGGACAAGGAAGCCTGGCGTTCTGTAGTCCGTGGGGTCACAGAGTCGGATATGACTCTACGACTGAACTGAACTGATGTGGTTCACTTTATGTTTCCTTTGGATACCTCTGTTAGAGAACATATATTTTGTAGAGTTTCTGGGTGGCGCTAGTGGTAAAGAACTTGGCTACCAAGGCAGGAGACATTAGAGACATGGATTCAATCCCTGAGTCCGCAAGATCTCCTGGAGAAGGAAATGAAAATCCACGCCTCCGATATTCTTGCCTGGGGCATCCCATAGACAGAGGAACCTGTCTGACTACAGTCCGTAGGGTTGCACAGAGTTGGACACGACTAAAGCAACTTAGCATGCACATGCTATAGAACTTCTATGTTCTATAACATATAAGAACATATTTCTAAAAGCATCAATCTTTGAGGAATTCCTTCCTCAAAAAGGGAGTAAAATGTTGTTTCAGATGTTTTTCAAGTCTAAAAAAACACTATTTTCATCCATTTATTGTCTAAAAAGACAACTAATTGATTTCACTAATTTATTTAATCAGAATAGTGAGACAGAATGCTTTTCAAATTAATCCATTCATTTCATCTGCTATAAATGCAGCACCACAATAAATATTCCCTCGTGGATTATAATCTGATTGTCATAAAACCTCATTCCATCATTTTAATTCTAGGTACACTGTACTGACATTAGCTGAAGAATCAAATAGTTTTCAAACTAGTGATGTTTGACATCAGATACTAGCAGATAATCTATTTTTAAAAGTTATCTTCTATTTTGTCATGGAGACCTGTAAATCTCAAACTAGGGTGTATACACCATTAGGCTTATGTTGCGGTAGTTGGGATCTTGCTAAATCATAGAATAATTTACTCTGGCATACTGTGATGCACGGGCACTTTCCCCCTGAAGACGTCTGTGGGAAAAGACATCATTTTAATATTTCAAATGGCCAAATTTATGTTGGCATATAGTACAAGGCTTCAAATGTTCACAGTGACATTCCTCCATGCTTAAGTCCCCTTTGATTTGTGCTCCTAGATTCCCCACCTTTTTCATAAATGTACTTGAGCCATCTTCCCTCTTTCCCCCACTGCCATTAAGGTAGTTTTTGGTTGAAATGTTTGAGATCAACGTTTCTGTACTGATCATTGCCTTAAAAAAATCATAGCTGCTACTTCTATTGAGAATTTTTCACTGTGTTTTGCTTATCTTAGCTTAATAAAAATATTGGGAGTTGCTTACACATAGTGGGAAACTGACTGCGCTTTGGGGAGGTAATGTAGGAAAACATGATGGCAGCTTTCAGGAAAGAGAGATCTTGAAAT
The DNA here is from genome assembly GCF_016772045.2 of Ovis aries. Taxonomy (NCBI): domain Eukaryota; kingdom Metazoa; phylum Chordata; class Mammalia; order Artiodactyla; family Bovidae; genus Ovis; species Ovis aries. The sequence continues at coordinate 30,239,337 of NC_056072.1, forward strand.
TGGTTGCTAATGTTGGGATCATGGCATCTGGCCCCATCACTTCATGGGAATTAGATGGGAAACAGTGGAAACAGTGTCAAACTTTATTTGGGGGGGGGGGCTCCAAAATCACTGCAGATGGTGATTGCAGCCATGAAATTAAAAGACGCTTACTCCTTGGAAGGAAAGTTATGACCAACCTAGATGGCATATTCAAAAGTGGAGACATTACTTTGCCAACAAATGTCCGTCTAGTCAAGGCTATGGTTTTTCCTGTGGTCATGTATGGATGTGAGAGTTGGGCTGTGAAGAAAGCTGAGCACCGAAGAATTGATGCTTTTGAACTGAGGTGTTGGAGAAGACTCTTGTGAGTCCCTTGGACTGCAAGGAGATCCAACCAGTCCATCCTAAAGATCAGTCCTGGGTGTTCATTGGAAGGACTGATGCTGAAGCTGAAACTCCAGTACTTTGGCCACCTCATGGGAAGAGCTGACTCATTGGAAAAGACTCTGATGCTGGGAGGGATTGGGGGCAGGAGGAGAAGGGGACGACAGAGGATGAGTTGGCTGGATGGCATCACCGACTCGATGGACATGAGTTTGGGTAAACTCTGGGAGTTGGTGATGGACAGTGAGGCCTGGCGTGCTGCAATTCACGGGGTCACAAAGAGTCGGACATGACTGAGTGACTGAACTGAACTGAATGTTGGGAACAGAAGGGGTAGGGACAGATGGTATAGACGTTGGATCAAAGGCTAGAAAGATAAGGGGAATGTTGGGAATGGGAGGCATGAGGTGGAAAAGAAAAAACTGTCTTCAGACTTTGAGCTTGCCTAACATTGGATAACAGTGTGCTTATCAGTGATGGGAAATTCAATGAGGAAGATTTTGGTAGGCAAGTGTTGTAAACTTTTGACTTTAATTTGGAGTACTCTGAATTTGAAGGTGAAGGTAAAAAAAATCTAGAAATACCCAGATGACAACCTTAATTTATCTTTCTTCAGAAACACTATCACACTCTGGGCTATATATTTATTTAGGGGTTATTGTGTTCTAGTATTGTTAATTCTAGGTATCTTTTGGCCAATTAAAAATGATTGAAGTTTTCTTTCTTTTTTTTTTTTTTAAATCATAGAGTATGTCCCACTTAAGGAATAGAGAGAAATATCACTAATTCTCTCACTGGTGTGAAAAAATAAAAATGAACATTTAAGCTTATCCTTCTGTTGGTTTAAGCATACTCTGATCAGTTTTTCACTGACCTGGTGAGACAAGGGAAGGGGGGCAAACCCTGAGGGGCTCTGGGGCTCTGGTTTCTACTAGGTGCGACCTGCTCCAGGGAGGGGATGGGGACAGTGACAGGTGGGGAGTTTGACTGGGGTGGTAATGTCGAAGTGAAGAAATTCAGTGGAGTGGTAAACGGTGGGAGTAACTATGACTCTCTTACGGTAGCCAAATGCCTCATCATCCAATTAATGACGTGCATGAATGAATGAACGAGATTCCCACTGTCCCTTTACCTACTGTCCTTCTAGTCTTGAATATTTTAATATATCGCCTTCTAGTCTTTTCTGAATGCAGAATTTAAATGTATAGTTGCAGTCATCTTGTGCTTATAACTTTCTGCCTTGCTTTTTCTTCATGGTAACTGTTACCATGCTGCCATATTATATTTATGATAGTTACTCTTTATTGACTGTATTAGATGACACTAGTCACTGCACAGATATTTTTTGAGGTGTCTTCTAGGGGTTGGAGCCTGTTCTATATCTTTGAATTGAGTAAAACCAGTTTCCGGCTTGTGTGGAGACCACTGTTAGAGACATTAAAGATTTTTGTGTGTTTGCCATACCTTGTAGCAGGGTGTTTAACGTTTTGGTGCCCACCAGTCACTGTGGCAACCTAAATGCTCCCACACAGTCCCAGATACCCCACTCCCCAGCTCCCCAAATGATCGCTGGTTTAAACCATAATTTGGTTAACAGCTTTCCTTCTGGACAGGACGATAAGTTTTGGACATTTTAGGTTGGCATTTTTTTTTTAATTAAAATATTTCTTTTGTTGTGGTTAAAGTTACATAACATGAAACATACTATTTTAACCATATTTAACTATACCATTCAGTGGCAGTAAGTACATTCACATTGTTGTGCAGCTCTCACCATCATCCATCTCTCGAATTTTTCACCTTTCCGAACGGAAACTCTGTGCCTGTTAAACACTGACTCTTCAGTTCCCCTTCTCACCTCCACCCCCTGGCCCCTTGCATCTACCAGTGTACTTTCTGACTCTCTGAATTTGACTTGACTGTTCTTGGTACCTCGTATAAGTGGAATCAAACAGCATTCGTGTGCACCTGATGTATATTGGAGTGCATTTTTAAGGTTGATTTAATATACATCCTGTAAACAGATTGTACCTCCCCCTTTGTTTCCCTTCTCTGTGCCATATTAACACATATATGAAATCGAGGTTGGGTACTGTTTGTTGTTCTTTGTTTCATCAGTGGTAGACAGTTAGTTATACATGAGTTGTATCTATGAGTATCATTTTCTGGTAGGACAAGGCCTTGAGTGCTGGGGGAATTTCATGCTTCTTTATGTCTTTAAAGTTTTGCTCCTTAAGATTTTACAACAACCTTTTGACGGTATTGGAGAAAGGGCATATGAGATAATCTTGGTTAAGATCTCAAGTGGAAACCCATTGTTTTTCTCTCCTAATGGCTGCTTTTTCTCCATGTCTATACCATTCTGAAGGTAAAGTAAAATACATTTAAGGGCCTAGTATTAAAGATGGTTTAAAAGCTCATAGTTCAGAATCCTAGTTCTGACACTTACTGACTGTGTGTCTTTGGGTAAGTTACTTAATCCAGTTCTGTCTAGTCATCTTCCATTACAAAACAGTGTATACTTCATCAAGATCTTGTGAGAAGCGATGAGCTTTGCTTACATGGTTAGTTTGTTAGCTGCAGTGGAGACCAACATGTGTATAGTAGTTGCAAGCATAAGCTCTGGTGCCAGGCACTGGATTTAAATCTTGATTCAACTACTTATTAGCCTCTGACCTTTTTGTAAGTTACTTTGTCAGTCTGGGTCTTGGTTTTCCTATCTGTGAAATAGAAACAGAAAAAAAGAATCTCCTTTTTCCCACTGACGTGTACACTGCACATGGTTGTGAGGTGGCGATGGTGGTGCTTTGTGCTTCAGTGCGGGACCTGCATGTGATGAGAATCTGTAAATGGTACCTCTGGGCACAGTAGTAACCTAGGGAGTGTGAATAGGTTAGTCCCCTCTATTTTCACTTGTTTTGTTTTTGGTGGCAGTGGGGCTAATATGTCTGCCTATACGTTTTTCTGACATATATTGTGTTACGTGTTAGCAGAACTAAAATTAATAAAATACATTTTTATAGGTATAACAGTAAACTGCTGTACCCTCATTTCTTCTTTGGACTTGGGTTTCCTGTTAGGGTTTTGGGCCGATTTCAGAGTCATGAATGCTGGTTAAGGTAGAAAGACATTTCTGCCCCAGGTAGCTGTCATTACTGAGTCCAGATATCACATATTAAAATAAGTGGAACAAACATCCAAAATATTTGTTGGAGAATGTGATTTAAGATGAAGCATGGGGGGAAGAAGAAAAAAAGAAAGCATTTTCAAAGTTCTACTGAATTCTGTTGGACTTTGTTGATATTTTTTATTTGGGGGGTCATATTTCATATACTTTGTATTGGGTATAAATTGAGTGTGAGCAGTTCTGCATGTTGTATCTCAGAAGTCCAAATCTTTATTCTTTGTCAAGCATAGTATACCATACTTTATTGGGGAAGTTCCAGTCCTCTGGTGTGAGATTGATCTCGTGGCCTTAAAAACTTTTAAACCCTGACAAAATAGTATGTCCTCTACAAAATAAGTATTCCATGCTTACAACTCCTCCCCCAAGAAAAATATGACCCTCAAGGCAATGAAGCACACAATACATAATGAAAAACCATAAAACCTAAGTTCTACCTTGTACTTTTAGTGACTCAACTGACTTCATAATAAAATGTGAATGCAATTACATTTGTGCATCCTCAACCATTAGGCAAACTGTAGGAAGAAATAAGGGAAAAGTCTACTAATAGGGTTGTAGAACAAATTCAGATAAATCTTTAAAGTCGGGAGTCACCTGGCGTCAAGCAGTGGAGTCTTTCTTGGCTTGGCCGGATGGAACCAATGTGAGTCATCAGAAAGCGGAGCCTTCGTTTTGTTCACCTGACTGCCCTGTAAGGCTGCATCTGTATGTATGCTGTGTTCTTTTGATTCTAGTGATTTTGATGATTCATTTAAAAAAAAAAAAAAACAGGAACAAGGCATGTTGAATCTTTGACAGGATGGCCTTAAGAGTGGACTGTTTCATTTTTACCTTTTTTTTTCTTTTCCCCTATCACTTGAGTTATTTCAGCTGGCATATCTGCTGTACACATAAACTTAGCCTGTTTTTCCTCTGGGTTCAAAAGAATGGAAACCTTGCTCTGGTTTTGGCTAGAAGTAAAACCTGCAGGATATTGAGTCCTCTGTGGAAAAGACTGGAAGCTATGTTCTCAAAATTTCAATAGTAGTGGCCTGAGAAATTGTTGGCAAAAAATAGAGCATTTTTGTGTTATTTGGGTTACAGAAGAAAAAAATCTTTACAATATGACACAATATTGCCATGGATAAGCCTGAATCATTTTTCCCTTTCTTGCCTTCTATAACTCTTGTCAAGATTTGTGGTCATATAGTTATTTATTTGCTTCTTCGACATAAGTGTTCTCATTTGGGCTGTAAACTGAGGCCAGGCCATGTGACTTTTTTTTAGCCATGCACCCCCTGGCATGTGGTGGCATTGTCAGTAGCTGTTCAGTCAGTGGTTAATGGGAACAGATAAATACAGTGATAACAACGGCTGCCTGTGTGCCTGGTCTCTCAGTTGTGCCCGACCCATGCAGCCCCATAGACGGCAGCCCTCCAGGCTCCTCTGTCCATGGGATTCTCCAGGCAAGAATACTGGAGTGGGCTGCCATTTCCTTCTCTAGGGGATCTCCTGACCCAGGAATTGAACCTGGGTCTCCTGCATTTCAGGCAGATTGTTGACTCACTGAGCTGCAAGGGAAGCCCTTCATAGGCTGACGTATATTTACTGTTTGAAGGTAACAGATTCTTTGTGAAATGCATACAGGCATTCTTCCACTTCAGCCTTGCCACATATCTTTGGTTACTCTAACTGCTCACACTGTTGGGGTATGCAGCTGAGGCTTGTGGAGGTTTCTGAGTGAACTTGAGGTCACGTGGTGTAAGTGCCTTTCCAGCCCACTTCTATCTGACTTGGAAACACATGGCATCTATGGCCAGCTGATATGCCAATTGGTTGTAGCTCGTGAGGTCTCCTGGTAAAATTGTTCCAAAGATATTTGATGAGCAGTATTTGTCTTTGCAACACTGAGAGGTGTTATCCAAGGAAAGTGCATCAGAATTTGATTCTAGTCATTAAGAAAGAGGATTCACTTATAAATAAGAGTAACAGTAATAACACATGTTCTTTTTGTTGTGTGTTAGGTATTCTGCTAACCTCTTTTTATGGGTTAACTCCTTTTGTCTTTAGAACATGCCTATAAGGTAGATACTTTTATTCCCATTTTGCAGATGAGAAAACTAAGACTCAGGAAGCTTAATGAAAGCTTAAATAACTTACCCAAGGTTACACAACTAGAATGTGGGAGAAAGGAAAATACTAAATGACTTTAAAACTTCTTTCTAAAATACAGTTAGAGCCAAGGAATTGAAATAACCCTGATTTTTCATCAGTTCACACTGATGCTTGTGAGCCACCCAGCGCTGTTTTTAAGTACCTCCCCTGGTGCAGGATGTATTCATTTTTACATTTTATGAATATTTTATTTTTATTACTCTAGAGGGAGAGGGAGATTGGCCAACACTGTGAGTTCATGGAGTTCCCCGATGAGCCCCATTAGGCTGATACTGTCCTAGAGACAGGATGCTGCCTACAGAGGTTGCCTTGAGTTTTATCTTTAGGCACAAGACCTACAGGACTTGAAGGGATGTAGGTGAATGACTCCATGGCATCCATGTGTAAAATTCACTGGGGGAAACTGACATTGAAGAATGTTTCAGTGAAAAATTTGGCTTTTGACTGAAGATGGTCTGCAGCTTTTCTGGTTGTGAGCTCTCTAGCTTCGAATTTTGGCTTTGCTTTTTATCCCCCCTCATTACATTCTCAGTGAGAGGATGGATACTCTAGTATGATGATCAAAGCTCACTTTAGATTTCATCATTACCAATCGGTAATTAATCTGCATTTCAGTGTGTGCTAAGTCACCCAGGAAATGTTATTGTCTTCATCCCAGTCCCATCTGAATCTCAAGAATGACTCAAGAATTTTGCTTCTTTCCTCAATGAAGATGGAAACAATTTTGCATTTGTTATTTTTGCGGGAGCTCCAGCTTGACAAGAAGGTAACTTAGGCGGAGCTGGTTTCTGGGAAAGAGCTGAAACTATAGAATGGTCCTAAATGTGTGTTTTAAATAATGCTGACATATTTTGTTGATGCTGGCTATTTTATTTGATTGCTATCCGTTCCGAAGTCTCCCCCTCCTTTTTTCTTCTTTGAAATCTGTTGGTTACTATGGAAACAGTGTTGTTTTGGGTTTGGGTGGAGCTGTATCCACAAATGCAATATAAAGTCATTTATAAAATGGGTTAATATTTATTCTGGCTGGGCATGTATGGGACTTGATGTAATGATAATCACGATCACACATGCAGAATAAATTTGCACTTTTATTGTTATTTTCTTAAGTCTGCCTAAATGTGTGCAATTTTGCTTGGAATGCACTGTCATTTCCTCTCTGATTTGGATATTGCCATTTAAAAGCCAACACCCTGTGCTGGTGAAATTGCTTTGAGTTGCAAGTACTCAGCAGGTCTCAAACATCCTTGTGATCACATTTTCATTCAGGAGAGTGATTTCTGGGATATCTTGTGAGACTTGCTCCAGGACCCAGCTTGCAGTTTGGGCCTGCTTCTCCACCTCCTCTTCAACAAGCAAGTCCTCTAGCTCTCATTTGTCTTCAATAATGCAGAATTGTACAGTCCCTCCCTTTTCACACGGATGCTTGTGAGCCACCCAGCACTGTTGTTAAGTACCTCCCTTGGTCCACGATGCATTCATGAAAGTAGGTGAAAGATGAAAGGACTGGGTATTCTGGGCCAGCCTCAGGTGGAGTCCAAGAAAAGGGGTAGGGATTTTGGAGCATTTTCCAGGGATGAATGAAGATGATGAAAGGCTGAGCAAGGAGGATATTGGGGAAAGGTTCAAGGAATCAGTACTATTTAACATGAGTTTGAGTAAACTCCAGGAGTTGGTAGTGGACAGGGAGGCCTGGCGTGCTGCAGTCCATGGGGTCCCAAAGAGTCGGACACGACTGAGTGAGTGACCTGAACTGAACTATTTAACGTACGTAGGAGATGTGCTGGGGCATGTGTGTTACGTGTAGGGGCATTTCATTAAGTCTTTGTAACCAGGAACATGTTTGTAAGAAAAAGAGTTCTCTTTAGATCTCTAAAGATCTACCATTAAGAAGACATGAACCCTGAAGAGCATGTGAAATTGCTGTATGAAGTAGACAAATGGAGGGAGTCTTTTAAAGATGGCCACAAATAGCTGTATGATGTGGTCAGATGGCAGGAGTCTTTTAAAGATGTCCAGACTCTGGAAGAGGGCACCACTAAAAAGAAGTAGTGGAGCCCCTCCCCTTGATGGCACTTAGGCATACATTAGATACGCAATTTGTTGGCTGGTTTGCAAATCCTGTTGGAAGCCAAGCAGTGACTTAGATGACCTCACAGAATTCCCTTACAGGCCCCTGAGTTATTGTCTTATTGTGAGTGAATTTTCGAAACTCATTTTTCCATACCTTTTGAAAGACCTTTTTAAGTCTCTAGAAATGAATACGGGAATAGAAAAAATTGCTTTTATGAAGACCAAAATCCTACAGAGAGAGGACTGTTGGAATGATCAAGGATCCTGATCTTAAATTTTGCAGTGCTGTGTACCTTTGTGATGGTTCTAATAATGTTGGGTGTATTTTTCAAAGTCCTTTCAATCCAGAAGAATTTCGGTAAGTCATGAATGGATTTGTAGGATCATAGAGGTTGAGGAACCTTTGAGATTGAACAGGTCAGTGGTTCTCTTGTACCTCAGCATCACCTGGAAACCTCTTAGAAATGAGAATTCTTGGGTCCTATCCCGGACCTACTGAATCAGGAACTCTGAAGAAGACAGACAGCGGCCTTTGTTTTGGATGTCCTAGATGATCACCTTGGGTCTCCATCATCCATCATCCCTTGTTTTACTTAGAACATTAGCATAGTAAGGTAAAGTTTGGGGCTAATTGGTAGTCTGTGTCATTGTTGGCAAGGTAACCAATTAACCTGGCATAGGAAAAAGGAAGTGTTTTAGTCACTGGTTGCCCCAGCCGTCTTGTAAAAGATACCCTTTGCTCTTTACTGGAAGAATGGCCATACCATGGCTCAGGACATACCTTTAGCAGGAATGAGGAGGAAGTCCCTATGATGATGGGCCATGATAATGGGCCACCACCTTGGAGGATATTAATTCAAATAATTTTTATCAGTCATTTCCTTTTGGTGGGGGCCTGTCCATCCATCCGTCTTATATCCCCACGTATTCTTCTACCTATTCGTGCAACAGATCTTTCTTAATATTCCACTGTGTTCTGGGTACCGTGTAGGGAATGGAGCAGAGGGAGAGGGTTAGCATCCTCTAAGTATGACTGGTCGGAGAAGGCAATGGCACCCCACTCCAGTACTCTTGCCTGGAAAATCCCATGGATGGAGGAGCCTGGTAGGCTGCAGTTCATGTAAGGGTCAGACACAACTGAGCGACTTCCCTTTCCCTTTTCACTTTCATGCATTGGAGAAGGAAATGGCAACCCACTCCAGTGTTCTTGCCTGGAGAATCCCAGGGACGGAGGAGCCTGGTGGGCTGCTGTCTATGGGGTCGCACAGAGTCAGACACGACTGAAGTGACTTGGCATAGCATAGAAAGTATGAATGGTATCTTTTGTTTTCTTTTCCTTATCACACCCTGTGTGTTGCCCAAAGCCCAAATACCCAGTTACCACCCTAACATTTATTTCCCCCTTGATTTTTGGCCTTGGGCTTTCTAGGTCTACAACCCACTAAATTCTTCTTCAGTCGCATACGTTTTCTCATTGAAGCTAAGTGTTCATTAAATTGAAAAGACAAAATATATCCAAGAGTAAGTGTCATTGAGAAACACAGATGTGTTCCTCACATTGTGTATTATATTTGGGCCAAAACCTCTCCTCTGTAGAGTTACATGGTGAGGAAAAGGAAGACCCAGCCTCTCCTTGCAACAGACCCTTTTATGACTATCCACATGGGAGGAGGTTTTTTTTTTTAATTAGTTTTCTCCCCACTGACCTAAGGGTGGGGCTTAAGTACCCGCACTTACCACTGACTCAGCGTCACTCCACCTCGATTGTCTGGAGTTGTTTTTCTGCCCCCACCCCTCAAGCTATTTTCTCTGTGGAAGAGGAAGGAAAAAATTCTGCTGAAAACAATCCAATCCTGATCAGTTTCCCGTAGCATAATAAATGCTTGTTTGGACATTGCTTGGACTGTCATTTTAGCAAGAATCTTCTGTTTGATTAAATAACTTCTCTGTTATGTATTGAACAAAATGAAATGTATGTCATAACAGATATAGCTAGATGATGACAACTTTTCTTGACTGTGAATTTCATTAAAGATATACGTTTGTGTTGTAGCCCTCTGAATGACAGAAGTTGACAAATAGCTGGGGAAAGTTGTTTTCTAGAGAAAAGTTAGCAGCTCCCCTCTGTTGAGATTTTCCCAGCCCTCAGACAAAAATCAGAAGGAATTAGAAAATCAGGAGAGGTTGGGGGCTGGTGAGTGGGCTGGGAGGTGTGATCACTCATGAACGCTGTGGCGGTGCTTAGGAGCATCTGTGTGTTTCAGGTGACTGTGCAGATGTGACCGTTGTTGTCAGTGGGATGAGTGCCCAGTTTCCCCGGCCCAGCCTGCCGCCTTGACGGATGGACAGATGGATTTGTTCTTCTTCCCACTCTTTGAGCACCTGTACTGAGCCTTTGACAGTGTGCATGAAACCAGGACCAGTGCCCTGGCTCTTGGAGTGTGCAGTGAACAAATGGAAGACTTCACTGCGGTCTTAGATGATACAGGGCAGCAGCGGGGGGCCCTGAATGGAGGAATGTGAATAATATTCAGGGTATAGGCTCTGGAGTTATTTGGACCACTCAAGCTAGCTCTTCCATCTTGGGCAAATTCCTTAAGTACCTTGTGCCTAGTTTTTCCCATCTGCCAACTGAAGATAATATTAGTATCCACTCTGTAGCATTGTTGTGGGGAAGATGAGATGATGCAATTCTGGATAGCCTTTTATCAAAAACACTGATGTATAATAACTTATTTGATACATTCATGATACCAAACCGTATGAGACAGTTGTTCCTGTTACAGATGGAGACTGAGGTGTAATGCCTCATAACTCCTGTTGGCTTCCCTGATGGCTCAGCAGTAAAGAATCCGTCTTCCAAAGCAGGAGATGCGCATACAGTACTTGGGTCAAGAAGGTGCATTGGAGAAGGAAAGGCAACCCACTCCAGTATTTTCGTCTGGGAAATCCCATAGACAGAGAAGCCTGGCCAGCTGTGGTCCACGGGGTCTCAAAAGCGTAGGACACGACTTAGCAGTTAAACACAACGACAAACTCCTATTGATAATGTAAAGAGAAAGGGGTAGAATGGAGATTGGAACTAAGGCAGTCTAGCTTTCGGTGGCTCTGCTTGGTACAAAGTCAATCCTCTGTAAGTGCCACCGTTAGAAGACACCATCAGGGGTCAGGCTTACCCAAGAAAGTGACTGTGGCTTAGATCAGAGAAGCCCGCTTGCTTCTCCCGGGAGTCGGAAGGGTAAAGCAGAAGCAAAGTGGATTCCTGGCATTGCCTATGAAGAAGTGCCATTTCGGAAAAGTCAGGTGGGGAGAGCGTAGGATTGTTTGGTATCTTGATTTTTTAGTTCCCGGGAACCAAAGGCATCCTAGCCCCATTCAGTTCCCTGAAGAGACCAAGCGGGAATAATAGTAACTCAGCCTGATTCACCATCTGCTGTCCCAAGAGAGCACGCTGACTGGGGAGGAGCCTGTCGGGGGCCTCCTCTTTAGAGGCTGCAAACTGTGGCATCCACCATGAACACCCTGTCATGGGGTGAGCAGGGCATCCCGGAAATTCTGACCACCTGCTCCCGCCTCTTAGACCTGTGGGCAGTCAGCTTGTTTTCTTAAATAATATCCCCATTTATATATGAGTAAATGGACTCTCTAGCTTTTGCAAAAACGTGTGCTTGAAGCCACTTGGGAGTACTGTTCAGGCGAGATCACTTTTTTCCAGTTCGTTCTTGGCATCATCTGTACTTCCGTTATTACGAAGTACATGCCTGCATAGGGCCTGTTCTTGGTTCCTAGACTTTCCCATATCAGGGGTAGCTAGAAGAAGCTTCAAGAAGATGCTTAATTGAACAGAGTTATGTTCAGGGATCAAGACGCAATAACAACAGTTACCTTTGTGACTGCTTCTGTGCTTTCATCCAACATTGCCTTTAATCCAGGCATCACAAAGCCTTTTACAGGCAGTAATTGAAATTGCAAAACCCTTGTGGGGTAAGGATTATTGTCCTCATTTCTTGTGGGGAGCGAACCCAGTCTGGAGGAACTTGGAGTCACCATTCCCACGGTGCCCCTGGGAGAACAGTCATATGTGGCTCCGAGCATCGGATGCTGTCCTGTGCCACTGTGTCCTGACCAGGGCACTGAAATATCCTGAATCCACAGACCCTGGTTAGGCATAAGTTTGTCTTTTTCAAAGGTGACCTGCTGGGAGATTCGCCCCTCCCCTGCCCAGCCCCCTGTCCTGCCCCAGGATGAGTTCTGATGTCTGAGAGTAGCTAAGCCACAGAGAGAGGCTTAGTAGCAGATGCGCAGAAACCGGAAGAGGCAGCTTGGGGCTCCGTAAGGTGCTGGATTTCGAGTCAGGCGCCTCTCAGGTGAAAATGGATGATTAGTTGATTTATCGGAGAGACAAGAGTGGGTTTATCAATGGTGCTGGTGGGTACTGGAGTGTTGGCGTTGGAGGGGTCATTTGTGGAGGTAGCCACCCTGCTGGGCCGTTTTAAGCAGTGAACTCAGGCCACCAGGTTACGTTTGGGAGTCCTTCATTTGGGCCAGATGAAGCTACATCACCTTCAGATTTAAAAACACATAGTCAGTGGTGACTGGTTTGAATTTTTCATCATTGGATGACTGGAATACAAGTGAACTAAATGGAGTTTATTCTTAGATCAGACTTCCAAGGCAGATGAAATGATTTCCCTCTCACATCTTTACGGATTTTTAAATCCTATGGAGGATTTGGCTGAAGACGCTCTGTGAAATTTCAGCTGTACAGGAATGGGTTCTCACCTATGATACTCTGTCTCAGCAAGTGAAATGGTGACTGGAGCTCACCAGAAGGAGAGTGGTACCCAGGGAACTGGCCAGTCATGACTGCATCATCCTATGAGCTCTGTGCTCCTCTGAAAAGCATAGCACCCTCCTGAAGTCAAGTGAAGGGTGTTGTTTGAAATGAGCCATATTTTTTTTTTTTTGCCAGAAATTCTTAAGCTGATTGTGTGACATGAACATCTAAACAGAGTAACCAGATTCCAGTGGCACGACCGACATCAGTTTATACATTCTTTCTCTGCCCCTTATCCTTTCAACAAAATGGTAAATAATTTCACTTGCAGGCAAATATCATGGGCATTTTTTTGTCCTGGCAGTTCTTATTTTAATGAGAAATTTGCTTTATCTGGTCATACGTTAGCTGATTTTATATAGCAGGTGTTTATGAAGAATCCTGGAGAGTCTCCATCCTGATGACTTCCTCTCTCCAGTGGTGAGCTCAGAAGGTGGACACTGTTAATGGGAGGTCCCCTTAGCCCTCAGGTCATCTCGATGCCTCCCTCTGTCTAAAGAAAGCATTGGCAATATGGAAGAGGGGTGAGAGCTTGTCTTCAGTCTCTTCCCCATGAGAGTACCAAGCCCTGCCAAGCTCCCATGGGGAGAATTACTTTGACATTATGATACCACGGACCTGCGGTCTCTGATTTTGACTGATGCTGTAACCTTGCAGCACTCGCGATGCGGCTCTTGTGTTGCGTGTGGTGGACCAGAGCCCTTGTTTCTGTGTCATTTGTCAACTTGCGTTTTTAGACGTGACGGATGAGAATAAGATCATCAACCCACTTCATTCTAAGATGAAACAAAAGCCATTGTGACTGAAATAGAGAGTTTGGTGTGACTCACTCTACCATCAAATATGCTTTGTACACAGAGTTCCAAAGAGATTTCTAACTTTTAGGCACCATTTTATGGTCTCGAGACCTGATTAAACTCGAGAATGGACAGAGGTCTCCTTGGCTTTCCCCCTACCCCCCCCCCCCCCCACAACACACACAAAATAGAAGTAACACCTCCCTCCCCGCCACAAAGCAGATTCCAAGCATTTGGGCTTAAAGTAGCAAATTCCTCGATGATGCTGTTTTGTGCATCTCTTTGTTGTAATTGAACCAGCTGTTTCCCTCCCTTTCAGCCTGTCAGAGCTACTCCCAGCAGTCCAAGGCTGCACCATAAGACGACTGTAGGAAGGGAATTTGATTTAATTCTCCATATCGTGCTTTTAACTAGAGACGGCGTAAAATCAAATTTGGCTAAGCTTATAAGGGTGTCGTTTAGAATGATGGATTTTCCCAACTACCAGTGTACAGTGTAAAACTTTTATTTTCCCCTTTCTTTATTTTAGGTTAAACACATCTTTCAGAATGACTATATCGTTGACAGTATCTATTTCAAATAGACTAGCTATGCCCTCTGCTGTAATTGAGACTTCCATAAATGGGCTATACTTCAACTTTTAAAATATTATTTATGACCTTAAAACTCTCACTTCTCTAGACTAGTTAAGTGGCTTACTAATATCAAGAATATTGGACCTGATTTATTAGGATACACTAGCATGTTACCTCACTTCTTAAATTTTGATGGCCAAGAATGCCGTAGAAAACTGAAGCAAAGCAGCTTTCCTTTTTGGTGAAAATTGAAATCAGCTTAACTCACAGATTAATTATCTGATTTCTCTGAAATCACGCATGTTTCAGTGTGTCTTTCTTCAAAACATTGGAAGGCAAGCATTTCATTTTAAAAGTGCTTTAATTCAGGGGCTAAAATAACTTCTTTTTGAGTGGGGGTACTTATTTGCAATGATGAAATTTTAAAAATCTGTATCTATTACATGAGGAACAGAAATAGAGAGAGATGGTCTGTTGGTGTTCTGTTCCTGACAATTATAAAAATCTTTATTTATTGGCAAAAGAAGAAAGACAGCTCTGTTGGGAGGAGAAATAGAGAGATCCCCTCATCCGTTCCCCTGTGGGGGTAACTTTTACACCTTCTCCGGTGTTTAAACACCTCTTACCTGCTAGATGTCCATCTGTATCCCCGTCCTGGGTCTTCAGAGGAGTGTATGAAGCATGACCTTGTAACTTGCTTTGTGTATACATCTGTCAGGACAATATGCTATCTTCCCTTAAAAATGCAAATGTGTTCCCCGCAATACAGAGCTCTTTAGTCAACAAATAAATTGAGGTAAAGACTTTACCTAATACCCATTTAATTTAAATTCATTTTATAAACATAAAGACGCCTTTTAAGAGAAGCTTTAATTCCTACTAGCACCTTGATTTGTGGTTGCCATGGAGAATCAAATCTGTCATTTGACAAGAAAAGTCACCCATTTATGACAGCACTTTATCTTGTCTCTCCAGGGGAAGAAAATGTCAAAAGTGAGAGCAGAAAAAAATAAAGCCTTGAAACACCAGAATTTCTTGATTTCATTTTTATTATTCAGCTATCATATCCTTTCTGATAATAGCAACTTGGTGAAAATAAATAATGTTCCTACAGTAAAATCAAATATTTCCTATTGGAATGGACAGGGTTCTTTGTGACTGTCAGCGCTGTGAAGTCTGGCAAGAAATAGTGTTATTAGATAAACCTGCGGTGCCCAAATCCCATTTTCTTTTCATTATAGTGTCAAAATAATTATACCTGTGTAATTTGGGTAAGGAATTGCGGAATAAGTAACATGGCCCATTGCAAGAGATTGCTGCTTTATGCTTGTGTTCCTTTCAGGGTGGAGTTTCTAAAGGAATAAATGCCAGGGGTAAATAAAGTATTTTCATTTGAATAAAGATATAGAATAAGTCTTCCATATTATATGCCAAATGGGTAGGTAAAAGCTATGTTTTGTGGGTTTTTTTTGCCCAAATAACTGTTTTGCAAATCAGAATTAAAAAGAATATCTTACCTAGTCATGAACTGGGATATTACATTTTGCCAGAGACTTACAAAAATATTTCATCCAATCTGATGTTTGTTTGGATTTTTGAAAATGGTGTGGCACTCCAAGAGACGAAAAATTTAAAGTTCTGATCCAGATCTGACCAGTGATTCTTTATAGTTTGCCTGTGCCCGAGTAATGTGTATGTCAGTATATATATATGGATACATATTCACTGGAAGGATGTTTGCCTGCCTGCCACATCCATGTTTAAAATCTCTTTTCTGAGATTTGCATTAAACAAAAATGTTGGTGTTCTGCTCAGATAAGCACATGAAAATAATCTGGGCTGCATCTTTCTTGAGGGGCAGTGTTTTTGATTGTGGGGGTATTACACATCTTGATGTGGTTCAGAAGTGAAGTAATCTTGTATCGATGAGATAGCATTGTAATAGCAAGCCCTTTAGTGAAGGTTTAGTGTAAATATCTGACTGGTAGGGGAGCTGGTTTCTGGAACAGTTGTGCTCTACAGGATTACGAAAATGGAGAGAAAAGAAAGGGCTGAACTCTCATTTTTCTGAAATTGGCGCTCAGTGCCGGAACGGTAGCCAGTGCTGGTTGGAATCTGCTGGGTGGAAGCTTGCAGCTGCCGAGTGCCTGTCCTGTGCACCCCAGCCAGGGATGTGAGGCTAGGTGTGCTGCTAAAAAGGAAAAAGTGGGGAGAGGGAATGGCTATGACCTGTGACAAACAGACCTACCCGTAAATATCAATAAAAATGTATTTTATGGCATATCTTTTGATTTCCTGGATTGTGCATGTTGGACAAACTGCCTGTTTTTACCCAGTGGTTGAGCCATTTCCCCTACTATTTGTGTGCCTGGGAGTTCTCAATTGCCTAAATGTGAGGCATCAGGCACTAAAGTGCACCTAAAGGGATAGGCATTAAAAACAAATCTGTAGAGGCACTGTATTTCTGAATTAATGCTGCCATGTTATTTAACACTCAGGACTCCATCTGGCCCTCTACTCTGATAAAATTGCCACTTGAAGTTCGTGGAGGTGAGAATAGCAATGTGGATTGTCTCCACATCAGGACTCAGATCGTTTTTGTGATTACTGAGGATATTGGATGTGTGTACCCAGCAGAATGTGTTCACACCAATCGATAGTAAAATTGCAGTATGGCATAATAATCGTCATTTACATAGGATCGTGTGTGTTCTGGGTTGTGTGTGCAGCACCACTGTAGATTTTTTGGAATCCAGTGTGTGTAAATGTGTTGGGAAGACTTTGGTGGGGGTGGGGGTGGGGCGCCTTATTTTATCGGATTTTGAACTTTTTTTTCGTATCCTGAACTTTTAAAAGTGCATTTTATTTTTTCTTAACGTAACTTTCTATGACTTCTGATTTGTATGAATTTGTGGATGCTTTTATCTTTTTTTTTCTTTTAAGTTTTATGGTGAGGATTAGCAAAGACATTTAAGAACATGGTAGGGATGTGTGAATGAGTAAACCCTGCCATCATAGCCTAGCATTCTGTCAGCACACTCTCACATACTCGTCTTTATATTCTAGTAGGAGAATTTGTCTTTGTGTGTCCTGCTTTATTTGAGGGGCAGTGATACATCTCTGAGATAAGTTGCCAGGGCAGTCTTTTTTATATTCGGTATTTTCTTTTGCAATAACCTGAAAACACTCCTTCTTTAAAAATCAAGCTGCTTATACTAGTCGACACTTTTTTTTTTTTAAAAAAACAAACAAACAAACAAAGATTATTGTTTTGTAGTTAATAATAAAAAATACTAGCCAAATATTTAGCACTTACTATTTTTCAGTCACTATATAGTTTTGGGCTATCACAGTATTTCTGTGAAATAGAAATTGCTGTAATCTCTACCTTCCAGAGAAGAAACTGATGTGTTAAAGAAGATACACAGTCCTGAAACCCAAAGCTGGTTCCTGAAGGATATGGGATTTGAACAACCTGCTTCTGTGGTCTCCAGAGGACAGAAGAGAAGGCTGTGGGTCAAGAAACACTTAATATAAATTTCAGTCTCTATTGTGATGCTGTCAACTTGTAGATATAAAATATCAGCTCAGTATATCGTGCACTACCTGTCACGTCTGAAAAATTATTAGTTTACAGGAAAAACCAGCACCTTTCTTTGAATGCAGCTTCTTTGCCTCCTCAATAATGAAAGTAACAGAAAACCTTATTTACATCTCAGAAATCGTTTCCTCAAATTTCCTGTTTTGCCAGACTTTTGTGTGTCCCTTTCTCTTTCTCTTTCTCTGTCATGCCTTCTGCCCCCATGCTACACTGAAAAGTGAGACCCGCTAGTTTGTCGATTTCATGAAGATGTCTGTCCATTGTCTCTCCACTGGGGAAGGGCTTCAATAATCACAGTTAGGGCCACTGTCCTTTCCATGGGACGTTCACTCCTTTCCCTCAGCAGGGCTTTATGGCTGTGCTTTTTGGAAGTCCTTTGTCCAAGTTACTTTACCGGAAAGCTTGCTGTATTCTTGTGTTAATGTAGTAAAATTATAGTTGTTTTTAATAACTTAATTGAATGAAAAAGAACACATGGGACTGAAAAGTAACATGGTACTATTTATTAAACTGTTCCTGCATAGCCCTGCAGATCTGCACTCCCCGTTGAAACTATTATTAATAGTTCTTTTCTGTTTTAGGTTGCCTGCATCAGGGAAACCAAAACGGTTGGAAGTGCAGCCCTTAAAAACAGTTTGACTTCCTATGAATGAAAATGGCACCCACTCTAGTCCTCTTGCCTGGAAGGTCCCAGGGACAGAGGAGCCTGGAGGGCTGCAGTCCATGGGGTCGCTAAGGGTCGGACACGACTTTCCCTTTTCACTTTCATGCATTGGAGAAGGAAATGGCAACCCACTCCAGTGTTCTTGCCTGGAGAATCCCAGGGATGGGGGAGCCTGGTGGGCTGCCGTCTCTGGGGTCACACAGAGTCGGACACGACTGAAGTGTCTTAGCAGCATGAATGAAAAACATTTGGGCTTCTTCATTCTCCGGATTTAAAACTTGGGCCTTTAAAAGCACAAACTGAGAGAGGGACTCAGAAGCAAATGCCTGTTCTTTTTCACTTTGTAATCAGTTCTTTGAAATCCCATCCCATGCAATATTTGAGTTTTCTTCATTTTATCCCAGTTGTGGCAAAAGCAATGTTTTCTTAAACATTTAAGTGAGTTTTTATTTAGGACCCCTTTGAGAGCTAGTTTTCACGTTTTCTTTAATGAAAAGGGAAGGGTGTTTAATGACGAAAAGCTCACATATAATGGGTTATTTACTGCTCCTTTTTAAATCACTTGGCTTAGTCCTAGAAAAAGTGAATATTGGATTTGAGGAGTGCGCTTGCCTTCTGCAACTGGTCTGTTTCTGTTTGAAGGGGTCTCTACACAGGGATGTACTCTGTTGTGTGCCTCGGTGTTTCAGACGGAGGGGGAACGTGTCCTTCTGCACACGTTTCCTCGTTTGCCTGTCATTTTCTATTTGACGAGTGTAGCACTAAAGGCATGTGTGCGCACGTGTGTTTCTGCACACACTTTCTTTTAAGAAATTGACTGTTTGTAAAGAGATGTGTATCATTCATAAGAATCCCAGAACAGTGCCCCTGCCCCCATTCAGCCTGGGGCATATACAAAGCTATGATATGGTTTTTGAAGTTTCGTTAGGTTATACTGTTTCAGTGGGTTGGTGAGTTTAGCAGTGGATCAAAAGGAGCCCATAACAGCCCAGAAGTGGGTGTACGCTTGAAGTTATACGACAGTACTGAAACAGTAGTAGACTGCAGGACTACATGAGTGTTGGTCATTCTGATTCAGAGTCTAGAATGGGAACCCAGGAATCTGTATTTTTTTTTTAAGCAAACTCCGATGATTAGAATCCAGGTAGTCCACAGCCTAGATACCTGTGTTCTTGAAGTTGGGGAGCTCTCCTTATCATCCCACCATCTAGAACAGCCCCATCCAAATTCTTCTAGAGCAGTGTTCCTCATCCCTTTATGTGTATTGGGATCAGCTCTGGATTTTGTTAAAATACTGGTTCTTATTCAGTAGATCTGGGAGGGGGTGCGCCTGGACCCTGCTTCATTAACTGGCTCCCAGGTGTTGTCCATGCTCCTGGTCCAGGGCACGCTGAGAACATCACGGGTCGATGGTTTCTGTTGTGCAGTTTTTGGGGGGAAAAGGAAAAGCAACTTTTGGTGTGCTCTTTGTCTCTGTGGTTTTCTATTGAAGCTTCATCTCTCGTTCTCTCTCTCTCTCTCTCTCTCTCTCTCTCTCTCTCTCTCTCTCTCTCTGTCTTGCCTCCTGTTTCAGTGTGTCCCCACGTCTGTGAATATTAAGGAGCATTTTCACAGGTGAAACTACGGGTGATGCTCATCATGTATGCGTAGACACAGAGATTCTGAATTAGCCCCAGTGACCCCAGCTCTGATGACCCTGTAGGATTCCAGTTGTCTCTGCTGGATGGAGGGCATTTAAGATTCTTTTGAGACTTTCTCTCACCTCCTCTACCACTGCTGTTACGTAACAAAATAGAGGCAGCATAGTTCCAAACTCCAGGGTCACTGGAGAGGGGCATCTTGCAAAGGAGGGTAAGAGAAGTAGCAGTTTTATCTCTGGATTTTCCTGCTAAGATACAAATATTTGCTTTGTAAAGGCTTTGACAGAGAAGAGGTGATTTGTTGGAAATACTTGAAGTCACAGCAGCTCTGTTTCAGAGTTGTGGCCGCTTTCAAGCTTGGTCTGTTCATTGTCTTCAGCAGAGATGCCTGGTTCATAATGAGTTTGAGGACTTTATCTCTTTGCATGAAAAGAGATGAGGTGAGTCCTTGAAGACTTTATATCTTTGGCTGTAGAAGGCAGATGTAGAAACTCTTAGGATTTTGGTGTTTGAGCTGGGTACATATTCATGAATTCCCGTTCTACCTGGGCTTTCAGAAAAGGGGTGTAATCAGTGGGCTCAGTTCTGAATTTCATCTGTAGTAGCACAGATGAAGGTGCTTCTTCAATGACAGTACAATTTTAGATCCTGAAGGTGGTGTTGATCATCTCAGTAACTTTCGACAAGATCTCAGGACTGGGGATGGGGGAGGTTGGTTTCGTTTGTTCAAAAGCGGGAGTTATACTTAAATGAGTGTTATGAGTCCATCAGCACCAGAAATAGTTTTCTCCTTGTGTCGAAATCCTTGATTCAGGCTACCAGGCTGCCTGGAACACATTGTGAATCTCTTGTAGCTAACAGCTAGACAGGTTATCCCAACAGGATAGTCAAGGTAACCGGTTCTGAAAATCGAGCCATTTGCCTGTGTCCTTCAGATTGAAGAATATGTCTGAGAATTCCTGGTTTGAACCAATAAACTCCCTTACCTGATAGACAGTGTGAAACTAGAGGTTGAGAGGGATGAGGCTGCAGGAGGGACCCTGCTTTATTCTTGTCTTTGTTTAGCTAGCAGGTCTTGGCATTATTTTATGAAGCTCTGTCCATGCTTATTCCTCTCCTGATTCCTGTTAGGAAGGTAAGAAGTAGGCAGCGTGGGAACATTCAGTGATACTTACCCAAACACCACAGAATGTATTAGAATCATAGAATTTCCACCCTAGAAGCAATGTGCCTCGAGAGTCTCACGCTCAAACGGGGCCACACAGGTACTTAGGAGGAAGTCAGCAGGCTTAGTGGGGAGACTGGAGAGCCAGACAACACTGCCGATCCAGTCTGTCCAGTCGTCGCCAGGACTTCGGGCTGTACTGCCAGGTTTTCTGAATTCTCTACAAATGCCAGAAAACAGAGTGGACTTTTAGGAGCCCTTTGGAGATGCGTCTGACTTACCCATTGGGACTCCACTGAGTGAAAGGGGAAAGGAGAAAAAGCCAGTATATGGAAGTCATTTCCATTTTCTGGGAGCATCAGCTGATTTTCTCAGCGATTGAAAAGCTATCAAACGATAACATTTCACTGCAGTTTACATGGGAGGGAGACAGGTGCTCCTGCTCTGTGACCATCAGAGAATAACAGGTCCTGGACCAAAGCAGCGTCCACATTCAAAAATGTGTGCCTCATCCCTCCAAGTTCAGCCCTCTCAGATATTCAAATGTAACATGAGCCTGCTTTGGGTCAGTAAGCCTGAACCGCATCCTTTATCCCAGAGAGAGTAAAATTATATCTAGCAGCTCATCTGCTATAGTGCCAACTCTGAATTTTCCCTCTCTTGCCTTACTCTTTGTATCTACGCATGTTATTGAAAAATAAGGTATTGTTGCATGGAAATCACCTGGTTTTCTGAGGTGTTTACCATTAACCAAAGCTGCTGCAGAATAAAAACATTTGCCTCCTTGACTTGAGTAGGGGAGAGGTACAGGAAAAAAAAAAAAAGAATAACTAAACTTCTGAGTTATTTAGTCTTGAGACTGATTTCCGTATTATGTAAGCGATTTCAGTATATGAGAGTTTTTCGTGTTCTTTAGAGTTCCCTTTGATGACATTATTTCAAAAGATACAGGGTGGTAGGTATTAGAAATGGATATCAGTTCACTTTCTGGGGGCTCCAAGCGTGTTTAATTTTAGAGACCTAGCAGGTAACATTTTTGCAATTGCACACATATCTTTACCCTATGGGCACCGACTTTTGCCACAGAGAGGTGTGTGACCACCTACACAGGAGATGCACGCCTTCGTAAATGAGAGGAGCATAATTCTTTTTTCTTGGAAAGCTGCACCCCAGAAACCTGTTTTTTTTTTTTTTTTTTACCTGTGGAATTACCAACCTGGAGGTAGCCTGGAGGTAGCACATACATTTTTATTTGGGATTTGGGCAATTCTAGCTGGACCAATTTTTCCCCCCCGTTTGTCTGTGCTTACACATGAGAGACCCAGTTTGTGTTCCTTTGTGGTTCCAATACGTTCTCCTCCTTTTTTGTTCGTTTTTAACATAGAGGCTGACCACCTGATATGTTTGTCCCAGTGACAGAAAGGCAGTGTACCCCTCATGCCTTCCTGACTCTGCCTTCTACTTATCCTGAGCATTTCCAGACTATCGGTGTTTTAATTACTGTATTGTTCTTCCAGTTCAGTTGTATTTAATTGGCTTCATGTTTTGTCTTTTTGTTTGCATGAAAGGATTATTGGGGGTGTGAAAAAAAAAAAGCCCATTTAAGTGAAGCCCCATCATTTAAAACACATAAAATTCTTTAAGATGCCTTTTTATTCAGGATCTCTCTATCTTCCTCCACAAGCTTCCTGAGAATAAGTAGTGCATGTTGAGGTTTATCTTTGCTTTTATGTGCTCCAGCCACATGCTTAACGTTGAGCACATTTGAGTCTCATTTCACCGGCTTTCACAATCCTTTTATAAAGGGACTGATCTGTTAACATCACTCTCTTTAGATCTAGCAGACAGAATGTCCTTCCATACAAAGAAGGGCTCCCCGTCTTTCTGGCCGGCCAGTAAGTGAATGATTTCAGGCCTGGTGGGCAATACTCGTGTCCATGCGTCACACAGCCCGACCACAGTAGTAGGCAGCTGCATGTAATTTTGAACTCCACTCATTGAACTGTAATAAAACAATATAAGCACTGCTTGGGGGGAAGATTGGATGCAGTTATCCTTACACAAGGCTCGGGCATATGAAAGCAGTGCTGGCTGACAAGAGGATTTTGAGATTTGATTTTGATTGAATTGCAGAATTGAACAGGCCAGGAATGTCAGTGGAAGGCTAAATGCCTGTAGTGCCATAAAGTTTTATTCATGTGAGGCTTTCCAATATCAAGTAGATGGATTATTGGAAAAGGTGTCAAGGGACATGAAATGGAAGAGCCCCAAACATAAAATGTAGGCAGGAGGGAAAAATTACTTCTTGCTTAGTGTATAATTAGGTCTCAAAAAAAAAAAAAAAAAAAGGAATATTCCGTAAAATTGTTTATTCTTCCCTCTCTTCAAAGAAGAAAAAATGATTTTCTTGTTATATCACTTGTTATTTTTTCAAATGAAGTTGAATTTAGTATTTAAGATGAGATCTTATGCCACTCTTTTTCTTCCTTCTGGTTTTAATGAGATATAATTGGCATATAGCCCTGCATATGTTTAAGGTGTTCAGGATAGTGATTTAACTTAAATACATCACGAAATGATTGCCTCTAAGTTCAGTAAACATCGATCATCCCAGGTGGATATAAATTAAAGAAGAAAAAATTTTTTGCCTTGTGATGAGAAACCAAGGATTTGAAAAATACCAGGGTGGTGATTGCCTACCATGGGAAATGGCAGGTGGAGCATTTTGTTTAGTGATAGAAAATGTTTTGTCTTAATACGGGTGTCACTTACACTGTTGTACACATTTGTCAAAATCACTTGATCTCTAGCACATAAGATATGTATATAAACTTTATGTAAACTACACCTCCATAAAAACTGTTAGCATACTACTAGCAGGAAATCTCGTATATGTAGACATGTAAAATAGTTCACAATGAAATACAGATTATTTGGAATTGACAGTGAAGCACTCCTTTTCGACTTAAGAAAAGTAGTCTTAATGCCATTCTTTTTGATTTTGTTCCAGATCAACATAGGATGATAGTTTTTGTTGAAAGAGAGGGGAGGGTGAATCAAGAATATCACTGTGCACTAGACACCATGAGCTCTTCTTTTCAGAAATAAGAGAGAGGCTGGGCTTCACACCTCCTAACACACTGGCTTGTTTCATTGCTTGGCAGTGTGTATAGAATCACACACGCATTTGCCTTGGGCAGCTGATGTGACCATTCATATGGAGCTGGAGAGCCGCGTTCATTGGCAATGAGCTGGTAGTTCTCTGGTGAGGTTATATAGAAGGTTGGGTGGGGAGGGCCATGGTTTTTTTTTTGCGTTTGCTGCCCTGATTATTGATGTGCAGTGTTTCTATTAAATTTGTGAATGAAGCGTTTCTAAAAATTGCCAGGGTGGAGGTAAAGAAATACCTGTAACTTTTTAGTTTTGAATTCATTGGTTTAGCATTTCTAACCAAAGTGGTTTTGGCTGAATGATCAAAATTAGGAATATATATATACACTTGGACTCCAGCCTGCAGGTGTGATTTCCCTTTGTCCTCCTCCTGCCCCTTGTTCTAATGTAGTCTGTATTTAGAAACATGTTTATTTGTAAATGAGGTTTTTGTGAGGTTAAGACCAAAAACCAGAAAGGATATTTCGAACCCTGAGGGCGTTTGTGTTTTTCAAGCCCCCCCTTTTCCTTTAATGCTGAACGTGAAAGAAAGGCCAGCTTTCAGATTGATGTTACCTCCCTGAGATTTGTAAAACTTTTCTTTACCCCATGTTCCATAGATCTCTGTTAGAATGTATTTAGTTATACTTTATTATTGTTTAGTTTTTCTAAAAATAAACTGCATGAATATTTATCTAATCAAACAATGATTCGTTTACAAGCAGCTTTTAGAAAGAAAAAGGGGTCCTCAATTGGAGTGGTCAGATTGCATGATGTTTAAGAGGCCCCTTTTAATTTCATATCTCACCCCCTCAGTCTGTAAGGTTGAGGCAAAGTTGATATCTGAGAGTGGAATTTTCTGCTGTTGCTGGAATTAATCCTAATTTGCATTGAGACAGGAGGGGAAAGAGTTGTTTAGGGCCGATGAAAGGAAGTGCTCACAAAGTTGCAAAAAGCTGCCTTTGAACTTGGTAAGATTCAAGGAAATTTGCCTGGTCTGCTCCCAGCCATGCAGTTCTGATTTTCCAGAGAGAGAGAGAGATGTTATAGTGTTAGCCGTCAGTTTACCTTGTGATTCCTCCTTGGAAGTTACTGCCACACACAAAGGCGTGAAAATCGCATTTAACTCCCATGTCTCTTCAACACTGTACTAAAATGAAGCAAGCTAGGTGCCTGAAGTACAACATTTAAGGAGGAACACACGCTCAGGTGCTGAGACCTTGAACTTGGACGACTCTGAGAATGAGTGCCTCCTTACATTTTGAACTTGAGGCCCCTTGCTTGCTTTCTTGAGTTCTGGGCCCTGCTGTAACACTTTTAAAAGGTGTATTTGGGTTGCTTTTTTTTTTTTTTTTGACAGTAAAAAAAAAATACTCGTTCTAAGTGACGCATATCCACCTTTTTGTTATTGCTGTAACGTCCCCTATCTTTCTTACCAAAATTAAATAAATGAAGAGAGTGATTATACAATATCATTTGATTCCTGTTTCCATGCAGTTTCCCCGAATTGGCAAGCATGCTGTGTCTGAATTAAAATGCAATTTTGCATCAGGTCTGGTCATGACATGTAGTTTTTCCTTTGATCCCAGTGGAGCTGGAGTTTGACATTCGTGAGCAGACTTACACACCACACACCTTATTAAGTGATACAGTTGCAAGTGCCCTCCGTTAAAAAGACGCCTGCCGGCATTGCCAGATTGAAGTTTGCTAAGCAGGTTTCAAAGGATTAATACTTGGCAATTATTTGGCTCTAAATTTGTGGAAGTGGTAATTTCGTGTTCAAAGCAGAGACGTTAACTCGGGACATTAAAGCAGTTAACGAGAACAATCTTTGTTTCTGGCGCTACAGCCACCACCTACCTGCTAGTCAGGGGATTCTCAGGAAGAACTCCCCTTGAATTCCTCCCGTTTCATCCGCAAGAAAGCCTAGTTTGGCGGGTGTCACTATTACCTACTGGTTGACAGATGAGGGAATCACCCCTTGGATAAATGAAATCATTTGCCCCAGCTCACAGCTCAGAAACAACAGAGCCTGGCCCTTGCACTCTTAATACCACTGCTCTTCCCCACTGCATAACCCTTCTGTTGATTGTCCAGGGATATTATTATAGGTACAGTCTGCCTTTTGAAAGAGGTACCAGAATTTCCTTTGTACTATTGCTTATCCTTACAAGTTGAGCCTTCGTTTGCAGAACTGTTAAGGCGTTCAGTGGCCACACTAAGTTTTTGCAGACTTAATGGAGCAAGATTTTGCAGATTTTGTCCATTTGCAGAAGCCATCCACAGAGGAGTGTGCAAACAAGAGAAGCAGTGGGACTCCTTAAGTCTGGCCAGGGGAGAAGGCTCTGCTGGTAGAGCAGGAGGTAACTGTCAGTCACTAAGACTGAAGTCTTTAGAAGGAGCCTGATTCTACACTGGGGTTCCTGCCCCTTCCCCAAAGGCCAGCAGCATTTGCATTACTTAGCAGGAAAGCGCTCTTTGGATCCCTGAAACCATTAGGGGTTCCATGAGGTCTGGTTCTGTGAATGAATGAAGCCTCTTTCCTAAAAGCTGAAATCGATTAGAGAAAACTGGAAGAATGAGTCATTAGGTTCTCTTAGAACATGTCTATGCTTATTTCTGGCTGATTGCAAAGCATTGAAATTTCTCTGTGATCCTGAATAGGACAAAAGGGAGAGAAACGGATAGCCACCTCCCTCCCACCCTTACCCCCTTTCTGGTTAGTATGCAAGTTTAATAGAAACATATTTAAAAAGGCTAGATTTTCTTAGAAGGAACCTGTTTACAAGTTATAACCTCCATCTTAACAGATAAAGCACTTGGAGCATGGCTGGCTTTCCTTTTAATAACCTTGCTGTTGGCATGAGGCCTTGTCCACACTTTTCTTTGGTAGTTCCTCTGAGTTTCTAAGGGGCAACTGGAACACAGACTTTGATGGTTTCACCTCTCCACAGATGAAATATATAATGGACAATGGAGCAAATCTCCTCTTTGGGCTACAGTGATTCCCATTTGGATCTGAGCCTAACCTCGTGGTATCTTCTTGCTAACCACAGCCAAGGTACTGTCCTGCCTCAGTTTGTTCATCTGCTAAATGGGCATTCTTGTCTGTATGCTCTTTGGGGAACCCTGGTAATATTTGATGCTGATAATAACTTGGTAATATTTGATGCTGAGGACCTGGTCCTCATATGGTCATGCTATATAAATAGCAATCATGGTTGACATATGTGTAGACACAGGTATTCAAGCCACAGATAAGTTTTGACATCTGTAGTGGTCTATGTAAAATATTTGAATTGATCACTTCAGTTTAGTGAGGTTTCCTTTGCAAAACCCAGATTTCTGGCTTCTTTCCACAAATCAAAAGATGTGGAAGCACCAGCCTTTCTCCCAGGCTGGGACATGGGTGCCCGTTTGGATGGGGCTTGTCAAGCTGTCCAGTTAGGGCTGCTTTCCCACACTCCCTGGCGTTTGATCCCCTGTGTGCCTCATTTGTTGATGCAATCGCCTGACCCCTGTGCGTATCTGGCTTTGCAGCCTTGGTGGAGTGTGTCCTGAAGTGTGTGGAGCAGCACACGCGGGTGTAGACAGCATCAGTCTTGACAGTTGTTCCTGCTGAGGCGTGTGCAGTGAGGTTTCTGGCAAGTGTCCTTTTTTTTTAATCCCTTAAATGATTTAAACTTTCTGGAAGCTGTGGATCTCATATAAACAAGGGGACCCACAGAAAAACATACTCATTGGAGAATTACGAGGCATATAATTTTGTCTTTAAATTCTTACAAGTGAACTGTAAGAACATGACTTCATAGGAACCTCTGAGACATACAGCGTTTTAATTACACTCTGCTGCTCCATGGGATGCTTCATTTTTACTTTTATTAATTTAATTTTTTTTTCCTGTATGTGGCAGTGGGTGCCTTGTCTCCGGCTCCACCCCTGTGTGCCTCGGGGAAGCTGCGGGGTGCCTCCCTCTTTGGGGCAGAGGCTCCAGGGCCACGTCCTGTCTGCGAAGAGTTTATGGGGTTTCACCCACTCCTTCATTCCTGCGCATCACCTCCCTGCTTCCTCTGGGGCTGCCAGCAGTGCATTATGTTACCTCCATCTGCAACCAGAGCCACTAGCATCGCTGTGCCAGTGCCTGTATTTCCCCAGTGACTTAAAGAAAAGCATTAAGTGCCCGTGAGTGGCAGCAGCTCATGGAAGCCAGTCTCCACAGCCCCCATTTCTCTGGGGGGCCCAGGCTTCTCAGAGAAGGGCAAGAGCTGTCCTCTGTTTCTCCCTGTGGCAACCACGTTGTCCACATTGAATACCTGAATTCATCCATGCATCAGTTCTTTTCGGTAGATATTGATTGAGTGCCTCTGATGTACCAGGCATGGGTGTTTCCAAGCCTGTGAGAACAGGCTTGTGGCCTGACCCCATGACAGATGCAGAGGAGAAATTAGAACCGTAGGGAATGAGACTAAGAGAGGCCCTTAAGAAAGGAGGAACTGACTTTGTAAAATTCCATGGAGCTGAAACTTAGAATCTTAGAACTTTTTTTTTTTTCAACTTTTAATTTTGTGTTGGAGTACAGCCGATTAACAATGCAGTTCAGGTGAACAGCAAAGGGATTCAGCCATATACATAGATGTATCCATTCTCTTGCAAACTCTCCTCTACTAGAATCTTAGAACATCTTGAGAAGTTTTCTGGATGGAGCTCATTTTTCTTTTTCAGAACCCTCAGGAGGCAGTCTGTTACCTGGATGAGATGTCTTCTTTATCAGCCGTGTTCTGGTTCTGACCCTAAAACCAGGGACTGCTATATGTTGCCAGTAGTATGCATGGCCCCTCTTGAGTTGGGCAGTGCACACTCTTCCCAGCCATCCGCAGTGGCCTTGATTCGAACAGATGTGCGTTTGAGTCTTGCTTTTATCATGTACTGTTTGTGAGCTAGCCTGTGTTTCTCTAGCTCTCCCAAATTTAGTTTCTTTGCCTGCAAAGTGGTGGTGGAGTTACAGTGCCTGCCTCTCAGGTGCCATAGTGAAGAAGTAGGGGAAGAGGCGCGTTAAAGCCCCTGAGTGCCTGCCACATGGTCTTTACTCAAGAAATTGTCACCGCCACTGTTAATGGGATGAGTGATGGCCTTTCATACATCGTCTCTCCCTTCCCTAGCCACATGATGCACTTGGAAAGGGATAGCCTTCAGATTCCTTTTCCGGAAAATTGAGATCACTGACTTTTTTCCTTCCTGACCCTGCTACCCTGCAGCCCCAGGCCATCTCCCCCTCCTCTGTCCCTCAGGCTGAGCTACAGCGGCAGCATGTACAGAGCATCCCTGGCGAATGCCCATGGCCTTTCTGTCTGCAGCAGGCCTGTGCGATTTTGGCTGCTTATCTAATCCAGGGAAGGAGCCACCACTCTTCTGCCTTGGGTAGGCCAGTTGTGGGCTGGCCCATAATAATACAATTATGAAGGTTAACAGGAAAAAGTGGGGTCCAGGAGCAGTTCCAGGCTGCTGGCAGCCTGGCAGAATTGGAAGCGCCCCACCAGTGAAAACTGCAGTGAGAAGCAGATTAAACCTCCTATCTGCCATCTCACGCTCTTCTCTCCCCTTTCCTGTTTGGACTTGAAAGACGATTGGAGCCAGGGCCCTGACAGTTGACGGAAGTGCTGCAAGGGGGGAGTATTTATTTACAGTGAGTCGTGGCGATGCTTGTTCAGGATGCGGTTTCTTGCAGGAAGTTCTGTCCCACCCCTGGGTTTGATCATTTCTCCAAAAAAAAAAAAAAAAAAGAAAAGAAATCCTTGAATGTCTGAGGCCTCCACACTGACATGGAGCAACACAGGTAACCTGTCTGTGCTTGGAGGGTGTGCCAGTTGCACCATTGGAGGAGGGCCTAGAAAAGAGCGGCAGGCCACCAGTGGCCCTGCTCCCCAGATGTGTTGAGGCGCTGTGATAATCATTAGGCATCTAAAATAGGGAAGTGGGCTGAGTGCACGTGCTATAAGCTGTGGTTGGCGCGGGCCATTCCATTCGTTAGCAGAAACCAGTGCCAACTGAGGACGTTGTACTGGGTGTTTCAGAGAGAAATCACTTTGAGGCAAATTCGGAGGCAGCAGTGCTTAGGAAGCAAGTATCTGAGTTACATCCAGTTGGCCTGAGGCTGCTGAAGCCGCTCTGAAGCTGAGTGCTGAACTCTGGGTTCCAAGTTTGGGGTGCCTCCTGCTTTTTTGAGTCTTGTAGAATATTGAAAGAGAAGGGTGATGAAGGAAATGGGATTCCACTGTGGAGTTTACTTTGCTATTTTCTTAAGTCTTCAGAAGACCTTGTAATACTAGAGACTTTTCTCAGAACCTGCAAATACCCTTCATTTCTTACTTAAAAAATATATAGAAGGTGAGGAAACATTACCAAAGGATATAAGATGGGAATGAAATCTTCCTCCACCAAGGGCTCAGCTCCCTTCTTATTACATCTTTTATGGCCTGAGGCACCAGCACTGTTAGCATCACCTGGGAACTAATGGAGATGCAGGTTCTGGAGTACTAGCGGAGACCTAGTCAGAAAGGACCGTGTAGCATGGAAATCTGTGTTTTAATGAGTCCTCTACGTGATTCTAAATGGTCACTAATGCTTATGAACTTCATACTTAACTGTGGTTTTTAGACTTCAGTGTACATCAGAATTTGCTCGTTGGCTTTTAAACGACAGATCCTTGAGCTGGACACCCAGAGGCTCCTATTTGTATGTTGCTGGTGGCACCTGAGAATCTGCATTGTTTATTTTTCAAGGAAAGGGGCAAGCATCCCTTTCTACCATTTCCCTCCCCACAATGGTTCTGATGGAGTGCTCCTGGATCTCTGATAAACCCTGACTTTGGGAGTGGCTCTTGATTCTTTAGGGGGAAAAAAAAAAAAGCAAAAATCATGGAATGGAGGAAGCAGCGCTTATTTGTTGAGGCCACAGCTAATTTAACTCATGAAGAGACTGACAATAAAGAGGACCTTGACACCCATGTACATTTCCCCAGCTGTCCCAGATGCCCAACTCATTGCAAGAGACTCTTGTGACTAATTTCTGCAACTAAGGAATTCATCCCTCTGTTTGAGAAACTGTTGTCAATCTGCCGAATTTCTTGGACCTTGTCAATATTCAGAGGAAGCTGCAAATGTTCTGTAGGTGTCTCCCCCAGGCTTTTACTTATCTCTTCATCCATTATTTTTTGGATTCTAAAGGTGTTTAGCCATCTTTGAAAGGTGTTAGTGATTGGATGTGATTTTAAGCTGATGGACTTTATTTACAGAATATGGCAGATAGAGGTGACAGTCTTCATTTCCCACCCCTTTAAAGGTCTATTGACAACGTGTTTACAAAGATGTATGCAGTCCTTGTGTCAAGGAACTTATAGTTGAGTGGCTGATGGTTTATACAGAGACACTATGTGTAGAATAGAAGCCCATTACAGTGTGGAACTGGTGCAGAAGGAATGCCAAACTGTGGGTCACATGGCGTATACAGAGAGTTTCACAGAAGTGGTACACCATGCTTGAGCAGGGTTTTGAAGGATAAATAGGAGTTCTCCAGATGACTCAAGAGGGAAATATTATTATAGGCATAGACAGTCACTAGAGTTGTATCCATATCTGCCTCCTGAGATGTTTCACATTTGGGAATCCTTTGGAGTTGTTTAGGAGTGACTTCTGAGTTGGAAGATTTTGGGGAAGGTAGCACTTGGAACTTACCGAAGGTCATCTTGATGCAAATAACATTGGAGAATATGGAAGAATTTTGTCATGTATGAAGCACAGTAACCTTTATAAAATATAGAAAACAACTTTTTTTTATTTGGGTGAAGTTTCCCCCTTAAATCCCAAAGTTCTTCCATAGTCTGGGTAGGGTTGACAGGCTGCCAAGATGCTTGGGGGACTTGGGTGGGAAAGGGAGTTGGCTGGTTTCATGGTTCCTGGTGCCAGCCTCCTCCACAGTTTGTCTTGTTGAGCATTTGTCCATTGACATGCTTCTCACTGAGTCTGAAAACGTGAGGATTTAGGCAAGAAGAGTAAGAACACCCTTCCGGAGGTCGGCCGAACTTATTTAAAATTCCTCTAGGAACCGTGACTTTGGACACGTTCTTAACCTTTGCCAGTGTATTTTCCCCAGTAAAGCTGGGGTCATAGTACTATCACGCTTCTAAGAGTGAAGTAACGAATGATGTAATGAAGTAACACAGAGAGCATTTAGCGTGGCGTCTGGCCGTTCAGTAGCTACTTACTCTACTGTCTGCTTGAAAGCAGGCGTAACAGAAAGAACAAAACACACCACAAACTTGGTCTCTGAACTCCCAGGCCAGTCGAAAGCAGTTTTCCAACCCAGGTGCTCTTGGAATTTGGGCCCAGCAAGTTCTTTGTTGTGGGGGCTGTACATCATGGGATGTGCAGCAGCATCCCTGCCTCTATCCACCAGGTGCCAGTGGCATTGCCTCCTGCCCCCCACAGGGGGACCACCAGCACTGTCCTCAGATATGTCCCCTGGGAGGACAGAGTTGGTCCTGATCTTTAGTCTGTCTCGGAGGAGCAACATGATTCGTGAAGGTATTAATTCTGATGGAAGCACTGCAAAGCTAAGTCTCTAATTTAGAAAATGGAAAAGAACACACAAGAAGCAGCTTAAAAATTGGGTTCATGCTGTTTGCAACAGGGAACATGGCTTTAAGAAAGCCATCAACCAGTACTTATTAAAATCCTAGAGCATCTCACAGGGAACAATTCCTGACTTACATGCAGTCATTTTCTTGATTTTTTCATCTGATACTATTCCAGTTTAAAATACGATGGAGAGGGTCTTGAGGCTGTTTATTTATACAAGACTGTTTTTTCTTCTTTGTAAAAGGTTTTCATGGTGGTAAAACGCATGTGATAAGAAATGTCCTATATTCACCAGTGTGAAGTTCAGTAGTGTGAAGTATCAGTAAGGTCACATTGTTGTATCTCCAGAACTTTTTCATTTTGCAGAACTGAAACTGTGAACCTATTAAACAACAGCGCCCATTGTTGCTTTGCTCCATCTCCTGGTGATCAGTTGGACTTTCAGTTCAGTTCAGTCACTCAGTCGTGTCCGACTCTTTGCGACCCCATAAATCACAGTACGCCAGGCCTCCCTGTCCATCACCAACTCTCGGATTTACTCAAACTCATGTCCATCAAGTTGGTGATGCCATCCAGCCGTCTCATCCTCTGTCTTCCCCTTCTCCTCCTGCTCCCAATCCCTCCCAGCATCAGGGTCTTTTCCAATGAGTCAACTCTTCGCATGAGGTGGCCAAAGTATTGTAGTTTCAGCTTTAGCATCAGTCCTTCCAGTGAACACCCAGGACTGATCTCCTTTTGAATGGACTGGTTGGATCTCCTTGCAGTCCAAGGGACTCTCAAGAGTCTTCTCCAACACCACAGTTCAAAAGCATCAATTCTTCGGCACTCAGCTTTCTTCACAGTCCAACTCTTACATCCATCCATGACTACTGGAAAAACCATAGCCTTGACTAGACGGACCTTTGTTGGCAAAGTAATGTCTCTGCTTTTCAATATGCTATCTAGGTTGGTCATTGCACTCATCTCACATGCTAGTAAAGTAATGCTCAAAATTCTCCAAGCCAGGCTTCAGCAATACGTGAACCGTGAACTTCCAGATGTTCAAGCTGGTTTTAGAAAAGCAGAGGAACCAGAGATCAAATTGCCAACATCCGCTGGATCATCAAAAAAGCAAGAGAGTTCCAGAAAAACATCTATTTCTTTATTGACTATGCCAAAGTCTTTGACTGTGTGGATCACAATAAACTGTGGAAAATTCTGAAAGAGATGGGAATACCAGACCACCTGACCTGCCTCTTGAGAAGCCTATATGCAGGTCAGGAAGCAACAGTTAGACCTGGACATGGAACAACAGACTGGTTCCAAATAGGAAAAGGAGTACGTCAAGGCTGTATATTGTCACCCTGCTTATTTAACTTCTATGCACAGTACATCATGAGAAATGCTGGGCTGGAAGAAGCACAAGCTGGAATCAAGATTTCCGGGAGAAATATCAATAACCTCTGATATGCATATGACACCACCCTTATGGCAGAAAGTGAAGAGGAGCTAAAAGCCTCTTGATGAAAGTGAAAGAGGAGAGTGGAAAAAGTTGGCTTAAAGCTCAACATTCAGAAAATGAAGATCATGGTATCTTTTAATTTCATGGCTGCAGTCACCATCTGCAGTGATTTTGGAGCCCAAAAAAATAAAGTCTGACACTGTTTCTACTGTTTCCCCATCTATTTCCCATGAAGTGATGGGGCCAGATGCCATGATCTTAGTTTTCTGAATATTGAGCTTTAAGCCAACTTTTTCACTCTCTCTTTCACTTTCATCAAGAGGCTTTTAGTTCCTCTTCACTTTCTGCATTAACGGTGGTGTCATCTGCATATCTGAGGTTATTGATATTTTTCCCAGCAATCTTGATTTCAGCTTGTGCTTCTTCCAGCCCAGAGTTTCGGTTTCTCAAGAGGCAGGTCAGGTGGTCTGGTATTCCCATCTCTCTCAGAATTTTCCACAGTTTATTGTGATCCACACAGTCAAAGGCTTTGGCATAGTCAATAAAGCAGATGTTTTTCTGGAACTCTATTGCTTTTTCCATGATCCAGCGGATGTTGGCAATTTGATCTCTGGTTCCTCTGCCTTTCTGCTAGCGTGTGAGATGAGTGCCATTGGACTGTGCATCTCTGTGAATCTGGGCACTCTTGGTGCCTCAGGTTAGTGCCGTCACGCAATGTTTGTATTTTTCTGAATGGCTTGTGTCACTTAGCGTAATGTCTCCAGGTTCACCCATGTCGTAGCATGCATCACGATTTCCTTACTTTTTAAAGCTAAATTCTCTTTCAGCGTATGTATATACTGCTGCTGCTAAGTCACTTCAGTCGTGTCCGATTCTGTGCGGCCCCATAGACGGCAGCCCACCAGGCTCCCCTGTCCCTGGGATTCTCCAGACAAGAACACTGGAGTGGGTTGCCATTTCCTTCTCCAATGCATGAAACTGAAAAGTGAAGGTGAAGTCGCTCAGTTGTGTCCAACCCTCAGCGACCCCATGGACTGCAGCCTTCCAGGCTCCTCCGTCCATGGGATTTTCCAGGCAAGAGTACTGGAGTGGGGTGCCATTGCCTTCTCCGATGTATATACTGCATTTTGTTGATTCATCTGTCAGTGAACACTTGGTTTGCTTCTACCTTTTGGTCTTATTAGTAACTCTGCTTTGAATAGGGTGTGTTGTACAAATATGCCTTTGACGCCCTGCTTTTCATTCTTTTAGATCTGTACTCAGAAGTGGAATTGCTGGATCAGATGGTAGTTCCCCCCCCCCCTCTTTTTAGATGTTCTTAGTTGAGGGAAATGGAATCCAGTGTCCTTTGGACCCACCCTTCCCCCTTTCTTGAAGTTTTACCTTCCATTCCTGCTGACCTGATTCTTTGTCTCACCCCACCTTTGTGCCTGTGGACACACATTGGTGCTACCAAGGACCAGTGTAGGGTCAGCATTCTCTCCACGAGCCCATGGTGCTGAGCAGCACCAGGTGGCCAAGGACAACCGCGCCTTGACAGCTTCATCTCTGGAAGCTGTGCTGTTTCTTCAACCTGTGCGTCTGCTCATGCAGGAGACCTGGCTCCCACCTTGGCCCGTCTGCTGTCTGCTGACAGGCATTTCCTTAGGCAATTTAGTGAAGTGGTGAAGAGGCAAATGAGTCGTGAGAAGGCGAGATGGTGTCTCCGTATACAGTGCCACTTGGGTAGCGTGTTGTGGCTCCGACCTTCAGGCGCCATTCACTACTTGCCCCTGGACAGCTCTGTGTCCCGGCTACCTTCCACACTGCTCTGTGGTCTTTAGAATTCCCATCTGGGTGTCACCCATCAGGTTGCGGAAGGATGGGTGGAACGCGTAATTTACTTATAAAAATATTCCGGTTCTACATTGACAGTCTCAGAGTAAGAAAACAGGAGAGCAGAAAAGCAGTATGTTGAAAAGCTTGTATCTATGGAGACTGCTTTTTTCCGTCCATTCTTTTTTTTTTTTTTTTCCCTAATTAGTCTGAAACCTCCCTAAAACTATATAATTCTATTTGTGGGCTAGGCTTACCAAGTCTTGTGCCTGAGAAAGAGACCTTGACTGCTGGGACCTGGGGTGTGTAAGGGAGAACAGAAGGTCCAAGGGAGGGTCAGTCTCAATATTTGGAGGTCAAGATGATGTTAACAGCAGGG
This sequence comes from Ovis aries, assembly GCF_016772045.2. NCBI lineage: Eukaryota > Metazoa > Chordata > Mammalia > Artiodactyla > Bovidae > Ovis > Ovis aries. The sequence goes on from NC_056072.1 coordinate 30,275,814, forward strand.
AGCCTGCAGAAGGTGGCACTAAGCTGCAGTCGCCATGTGTGTTGCTGTGCAGTCCTTCTGTGAGCCGGGGCTTCCTCTGCTGCTGGCCAGGAAGATGGACAGTCGGCAGGGATGGTGAGATGCAGGGGCATTCGTACAGCAGCAGGTGACTCTTAAAGGTATATGAATAGATGGAAATAGAACTAGTCTTGTCATTTCACATTTTCAGAAGTAATTCCCAAACACCAGCTTTTTCAGACCAGGGTAGCTCATATGAAACTGGGTTGCCAGAAAATGAAGAATATGGGACATCGTTTTTTCATTCATCCAGATTTTAGAGCCAACAATCCAGTGCTGAGCAAATCCAGACTTGCTGTCCTCCGAGCCTCCATATTGGAATATCTCCTCTAGTTTCTGTGCATAATTACACATGTGGGATGTGTGTGTTTTCCTAAACTTAATAAATTCTTATCTTTGTTTCATTTGTTTTTATCCCATTATTTTTGTAGAACTATTAGAGACAGTGCTGGATTTGCACGGAAACACTTTTCTTCTGAAAACAAACCGGTTACTGTTTTAATTCATTTTCGTTTTCTACACCACCCTTCAGAAGATCATGGGAACTTTCCTTGGGTTCTCGTTGACTTAGTCTCACATCCGGAGCTTTTCACTTCTTGGGACCAGGCCTTTCCTTTTGTCTGCAGGAAGATCCTATCCTCCAGGGCAGCTCCTCTTTGATCCTATCACCTCTTTGGTTTGGGTCTGCTGTTGCACTTCCAGAGGAATCGGCTCCTGTCCTCAGTGTAGCAGGGTTTCTTTCTTTTTATCCCCAAGGGTCTCATGGGGATGTTTCTGTGAACAGATGATAATCCCAGGCTTGAAGCTCATGCTCTTGCACACACGGGCCTTGCGTTTTCTGCTTGAGGGAGAGGTTGTCGGGCTCTTGTGGAGTTGCGGGGTGCCCTGTCATCTGGAGATCACTGAGCGAGACCAGGGTGTTTGTGTGCTGAGTCTCTGCCCTGTTCCCCATCTGTACCCCATCCAGTGCCTCTGCCATTCCATGTGAGCTGGGGGAGTCCGGTGGAGAATTTTTGGCTCCTGATATTCTTCAAATGTGGATGTGTCACGGCTTGCTTACCTACTGACACATTCTTAGAGTAGAATTGTTGCATAGGAGGGAGGGCAGAGTTTTATTGCCAGCATTGTTTTTCAGAATGGTAATATCAAGTGTGTTTCCTATCAGCATTGTAAATGAAGGCCTATTTACCTAAACATCACTAAATAGGATATTATGTATGCAAGTATTCCTGTCTTCATTGGCATTGACTTGATTGGTAGTGGGACTTCAGTTTTTATTTCCTGTGTTTTACATGGATATCTCAGTTACATAAAATTATGTTATTAAAACAGACATTTTGCATTGTTTCTGCATATGAATCTCCACTCAGTGCTAGCAGAGACTCAAAAGCAGAATTTGGTTTCTAAGTATTTTGATGTATTCTTGTTATTACTCTTTGAGAACAGGGTCTAGACTTGGTTTATGACTGCTGTTGGTTTAACGCCCTTGGGGTGATAAAGTTAATTCTTGAAATTTTTCCCTTCTTCTCTTCTTCATATTATAAGAAGCTATGTGAGGCACTTCATAAGGGTTTTATGGAAATACATGGCATTGTAATCGGGACCATATTTTATGAACCTAAAACGAGGATTTCTGATTTTATGAGAATGAATCAGATTTATGGGGACAGTGGGTTGGGATATTTGAAATGTAGACTCTCATGTTAAATCCAGACGATCTTAACGCCATACTAGCCAGCATGGCCCACACTGAGTTCCTGAATGTAATAATTTGTTTCATGCAGAAACCATTCTCTGGTTAAAATAAGCTAGGAAACACTGACTTATACCAGACTGAATCTCTGTTTTATTTTGGTTTTAGCTGTAGGACTTTTTAGACATTAGTATAGTAATGTGCACTGTTAATCTCAGAGGCAACTGTGAACATATGTAGTTTTTCAAATGAAACATTTTTGGTGGGGGTTGAGAGTGGGCCCAGGGCACAGTGCCTTTTTACATACTGAAGACCCCCACCCACCTACCCTATGGATACAGTTTGGGAAATGCCCTATTGGAATAACTGTACATTTCTGTATAGCATAAACCTGTAGGTTAAACCTATACGTTAGAAACCTGGAAATGGTTTTTCAGTGGTGGGAGAAGGGGATGCTAATGTATGTAGAGGGCTCTGTTCCTTCCTTGTCCTTTTTTTCGTTCTCTTTTGGCCTTAAACCTATTACTTTAAGCTCTTAAGAGAAAGATAACGACTTAACTTAAAAAAAATTGTCGTACGTGTGTGTGCGTGTGTGTGCATGTACATTAAGGAAGTAACTCTTGCTATGGAAATGAGTGTTAACTGCTTTTGAGAATAGCTATTTTTCCTCCCAGAATGAAAGTGAAATCAGTCTCATTGCTGCAACCATTTTATTGACTGTTTTGTGCAAAGCAGTGGGCTAAGGAAGAAGGACAGATAGAAGTTATGTTTCCTGACTTCAGAAAACTTAAACTTCAGTAGACGAAAGTGAAAGTGGCTTAGTTGTGTCTGACTCTTTGCAACCCCATGAACTATACTGTCCGTGGAATTCTGTAGGCCAAAATACTGGAGTGGGTAGCCTTTCTCTTCTCCAAGGGATCTTCCCAACCCAGGGATCGAACCCAGGTCTCCCACGTTGCAGGCAGATTCTTTACCAGCTGAGCTGCAAGGGAAGCCCTGTGGACTGGGTAGCCTGTCCCTTCTCCAGTGGATCTTCCCAACCCAGGAATTGAACCGGGAGCTCCTGCATTACAGGTGGATTCTTTACCAACTGAGCTATCAGGGAAGCCCAGGAGAGAGAAAAGCAGTGGAAAAGTGAAGGGGAAAAGGTATTAGTAATATATAATTCCCAGTTGAGAAACTGAAGAAATGTCACAGAACTGAACATAATTTGTTGTGAATTGGTCATCAAATGTCTGCCTGTAGGAGATCAGAGGAGAGAGAGAGGCCCAGGGACCTGTAAGTCAAGGGTTATAAACAGTTACAGGGTCATGAGACCCTTTGTGAAACTGAAAAATCTCTGGATATGTATGAAACAAATGTCCATTGTTTTTTTTTTAACCATCCAGAATTAATAACTGTTTATATCTGGCCATATTCACCTCTACTCTATGATCTTTAGGAGATATAATCTTCATGAAAAAAGAAGTCTCTATCCAGGTATTTCAAGACAAGCGCCCCCCCATCCCGCCCCACCATCCCAGTCCCATACATCCACACAAAGGTCTGTCCCTCTCATCAAGTTCATCCATAGCTGCCTCTTGGGATGATTATTTTATTTTCATCCGTGTCCATAAAGGATCTCTAGTGCTTTTGTGTATTTCTTTAATTGGAATAAATTGTATCATACTGTGCACAGGCACAAACTTCTGTAAATGTCCAACCATAGGCACTTCCTGGACCCTGGAAGTCCATTTCTAAATTCCTGGTTTGGGGGAAATTTGTTGGTGAACCCAGGAAGCAGGTTTGAGAAGGTATGCGGCAGGGTGCAGCCGGCACGTGGACGGATAAGCGGGAAGGGAGGGGTCTCCCAAGGCTGTCACCCTGCCTGGGGTGGGGGTACTGTCCCCGAGGCCCTGAGAAGCTCATTTGCAGCCACCACTCTTTCCAGGTTGTTTCATTTTGCATTTACCGAGTGCTTCCTCAGAGCTAGGTATTGTCTCTGATGCATACGTCCTGCTTCTTCACCTGAACTATAAACATCTTCAAATCTTACTCTTAGGTCTTCATCTCTTTGCCTCTCCTGTTGGTGCCTTACCTAAGAAATGCTTGGTGGGTTGTTGTCCCCCTGCCTTTTTTTTTTTTTTTTTTTTAAGTTCTTTGCAGTAGAAACGTTTATTATGGTGTTAAGTCTTTAAATAATTCTCAGCAACTAAACTTGAGGCATGTGAAGATAAACGATGACAGTTTAAGCCAGCCAGGAAGCTGTAACGTGGGCTTGGACTATCGTTTGGCCCAGATCTGTGTCTGCTGACTGAGCTTCCCTCCTGCCATCGGGATGGCAGACAGTGCAGGTCAGTGCAGGCACGCCTTTGCTCACCTGCACATTGGAGCTGTCTGCACTCCTCCAGCCCGCCAGTCAAGGAAGTGAAAGCTCACATAGGGGCTTGGCAGCTGCTTTTTGGAGTCAAGGGAGGCAGGGCTAACCAGGGATCCAGGATGCACAGCCAGCAGGAGAGAGCTTATCTCACCAGAGAGGAAACTGTCGCCCCTGTGAACCTGTTTTATTTTCTGTTTGTATAGCATGAACATTCTTAATGTATGTTTTAGTTTAGTTTGCAGGCCTTTCTCCCTGCACACGCAGAGATTATTCCAAGTTGCTTCTGCCTGCCCTCCCTCTGATGTGTGATGTCAGATGCCTAATGTGTCAGGCAGTCGGAACATTGGCATCACTCATGGGTGACCCCATAAAGTCTTTCCCAGGTTGACTGTGCGTGCCTGAGAGTGACAAGCACGAGACATTGCTCTGTTCTGATGGACACGTGTGGAGCGTTTGTATATTTCAAGAAAAGATATATAAAAACTGGCATCTACTGCTTGGTTTTATAGCCTAAAAAACAATGTCTAAAGTGGGTAGACTACTTTAGGCTGACTTTGTTATCTTTAGGTCTTTGAATAGCCATACTTTATGACTTGACTTTCCTTATTTGGTGGGTGAGTTTTTTCCAAGAGATGTACCGCTACTACTGATTTGGTTGTTATTTGTCAGAGAGTGGGGGATTGAGGATGAAACAAGTCACTCATGTCACCAGATTTTGTTTTGTTTTTTTAATACCTAAGGATCAAAAAAATCAATGTAGGTACAAGATGATCAGGGTGTTCTGACCACTGGAATCACTCAAACCTACTGTTCTTTTATCCATCTTAAAGCTCAGGCTTTGGTTCATCCTTGGAAACAGTGCAAAGAATAGCTCCTCAGCCAAATCATGTTTTCAGAAATGATTTTTTTTTTTACATGTTCACATTTCCTGTCAGAGTTGAGTGTTGAATTGCTTTGAAGGCTAGACTCAGGAGCTCCACACTTCAGCCTGAAAATGAATGTAAATGCTGAGATTTCCGGGGTTTTTTTTTTTGGTGGGGGAGGGGCTGGTGCTTGTGGAGGGGCTGAGGCTGTGATGAGTAGCTCTGTGCTGGAGGCACTCAGTGTGCCAGGCACAAACCATTCAAAACCAGAGCTGAGATGCCAGAGCCAGCTCAGGCTCGGCCTGTTAGGTGGAGTGTCAGCCCAGGGGGACCCAGTGGAGTAGGAGCAGATTATTAGACAGGGAGGGACAGGAAAAGGAAGCTTCCACAGGGAGGGAGAGAATGAGGGTCATTGGGCCAGGGCCTGGGAGGGGCACTCCGATTGTACTCTGAATGCAGGGAGGGGCGCAAGGTCAAAAGCCTGGCTCGGGTAGGGGGCGAGGCCCGGACAGGGAAAATGCTCTGGGTCGAGCTTGGGAGGAGATGGAAAAATCTAGACAGATGCAGGAAAGTCTCAGGGGGTGAGTGCAGGGCTGGACTGGCTTGTTGCTGGGCAGGGCTTTGCACACCGGGCTCCTGGGGGCTGATGCTCTGCGTGTCTCTGTGGGGCCTCCTCACTCTTCCACAGGGTCCCAAGTTCACTGAGGACAGGGCTACAGTTGTCAGCCCTTCTGAGATGTCCCTCTTACACAGTGGTTGGACCTGAAGAAATACTTGCTGCTTAGAAGCCCTGAGACTCTGCTGAAGTGTTTCACGGCTTCTCGGGGGATGCTACCCACATGCCAACAAGGGAGCAGGAATTGCAAAGTGGAGGGGTTCTAATTTAGTCTTTTCCTCTTCGTGGCTTTCCCATGTCACGTCCATAGTGAAGTGAGAAGAAGCATGTGCAAAGAAAAATATGGTCAGGGAAATGTCAGAAGGTTTGGGTTCTGAATTTGACCCGAGGTCTTAGGATGGCTTTGTGGAAAAGTCAGTCTTCATTCCTATGAAATGATGACTTTGCTGTAAGGAGCTATTAAGTTGCTGTCAACTTTTGCATGTACCTTTGGAAAATGTGTTTGGTTGAAATAACCATCCAAACCAGAGAATGAGGCCATCTAGAACCACATGGGCCAGGGATCGAATACCTAGTTTACTACTGACGATCTTGGTGCCTATGGCAGTTAACCTTATTTCTCTGAATCTCAGTTTTTCCATCTATAAAATGTAAGGGGGTCATTATGAGCATGGAGTACCTGAAGCCCGTGGCTTTGCCCAGTGCTTGCAGAGTGTGAGCATTAAATTGTGTCAGCTCTTACTAGCAAGCTGTACTTTGCCGGAGTGAAACCCGTATCACCAAGAACATTAGCTACAACGGCACTTCCTGGTTAGGCACATCCGAGCAGTTTCTTATTCGTCATGGCCTTTCTTTTTCTTGAGACCTTCCCTGGTTTCTTCCTTACCAAACAGAGGAATGACCTGAGCTTTCTGCTCCCAGTTGTGTGACCTCAGGTCACTGGTTTCTCCCCATTCATGTTGTCTTGACCCAGCTCCTTTGCATATCCATCTTCTTCCCTAGATAACAGGAGCTCGCTGTGGGCAAGGGATGTGGCTCGTACGTCCCCCTCCAGGGCTCACCTCCATGCCTGTGTCACAGTGTGTGGTTGAAATGAGACGCAAGTGTTGGGGGAGATGTTCCATGGACCTAGGAGGGGCACCTTGGCACAGGACCACTGTTTTCTGGTGCTTATGGCTGCTAGGTTGCTTCAGAAGCAGCTGGACCAGTCACCTGTAAGACATTGCCCTGTGGACATTCTCACCCAGAAACATGTGGTTACCTCCCCCGCAGCCCAGGAGCTTAGGTGGCAGACAGACACCATAAGGCTGGGTTCTGAGCCTCTCATTCAGAGTGGCAGAATGCAGTGCTTTCTCTGTATTTCCTTGGAATCTGAGCAGGTAGGTTCATCTTTTAGACATAAGCCTGAGATCTTCAAGCATAGAGTACCCGGAGATGGAAAATTAAAAATGTAATGTTGTTTTAAATAAAAGCACATTAAATAACAAAATAATTTCTAGGGTAGATGACAAAGGGTAGATTCTGCTATAAGTGAACTACTGTGCTGATAACTACTCTTGGTTTTTTTGGTTGTTGTTATTTTTTTTTCCCCTTGAACTTGGGATCCCTGCATATCACAGACAAGCATCAAAGCCCAAGATTCAAATCTGTTACTGAATCCATTCCAGGAAAGCGGAGAAAAGCTACCAATTTGTCATCTGTTGTAAAATTTTCTAACCTTTCTCTCTCTCTCTTTTTTTTAATATTTTTGTACTATTATTCACTCAGCTTGTGATACTGTGCCAGATTTGCGCCTGCTCATTTCACTGTGTGTGCACGGCTGTGGTCTTTATTTTCTGAGTAAGGACTGGTGGGTTGAGTAAGTGATGCTGAAATTGCACACGCTGCACTGTCCTCAAGTCAGGCTCTGCGCGGTTTGAGGCTGGCTATTTTGAGGTATGGTCAAGAGAGAGCCAGTTAAAAACCTGAATTGCCTCATTCCCAGGGTGGTCTTTCTCTGTTGAGATTGTGGTCAGTATAGCAGGAGAGCAATTTGCCCAACCTCTCGTATCACTTCCTGTCTGGATGGAGAAGAAAGAGGAATCTTCATTTCTCCCAGTTGCCAGTTTTTACAGCTTCCCAGTAGAGCAGAAGTAGCTTGGAAAGATTTTGAATTTTGTTTTTCACTGGATATGCAAATATGTGTTGAAGAATACTGGTAATGGGCTTATCTTGGGGTTGTGGAATGAGAAGTAGGCTACACATCATTTTGTACTTGACTTAATAAAGTGAGTGAGAAGGCCAGCAGCCAGGTGGGTGAGAGAGGGTATCTTGGAGCCACGTAGGTATCTTGAGATCAGATTGCTTTTCAGAGACACTGACTTCCTTAGAAAGTCTTATTTTGAGGGTTTCACCAAATTCAGCTCAATATTTAGTTAACACAGACGCATCATTATGGAACATGTTAATTCTGTTTTTCCATTTTTATACAATCAGTCGAACATTTCCTTTCGAAATACAATACTCTTTCAGGTTTTGCTCCGAAGCAGTTTTTTCTAACTTTCTATTTCTATTGCAATATTTTCTGCCGCCCAGACATCACCAGATGGACAGGGACATTTCAGTACCCCCTCCTCCCACCCCCACTCCCCAAGTTCTCACGAGCCACACACACAAGTGCTGAGTTCCGCCTGGCTGCCTGCCTTGGCACAGGCCTTTGATTCCTGAAATGCTAAGAGTAGACCAAAAAAAAAAAAAAAAGTGGTTTTCAGGTGAGCCTGTCCAAGAATGCCTTTTCCCTTAAAAAAAAGAAAAAACCCTTACTGCTCCCCCTAGGCCCCACCCACCCCAAAGCAGTGAAGGCAGATGCAATTCCTACTCCTTTATGGTTTTTCCTCAGTGTCCCCTTATAAATGACATCTCCTGTGTCTGGTGGCCCCACCTCGAGCAAGGTTACTGGGCGTCCGTGGGCCGCATGGTGCGCGGGGACAGCTGGACTCCACATCCACCTTCCTGCTCAGCCCAGTCTGTGGTTTCCATGTCTTCTCCTCAGGTTTGCTGGCTATAATCACAGAAATAGCAAAATATGTCAGCCTCCTACTGTCTGCGAGTCGGCACTAGTCCAGGGAGCTTCATAGGGGTGTTTTATCGATTCTGTAAGTGCACAGTAGAATGGACGAGCTGAGTAGAACCTCAGGGCCAGGAGAGCCCCTATTCCACCTGCAGCTCCCACCTGAGCCGGGGTCTCGATGGGGCTCAGAGCAGACACGGTTCAAGGTGCAGTGTGTACTTAACCCTTTCTCCAACACACCCCTCCAGGTTTCTTTCGTGTGCGCGTGTGTCCAGGCCACATCTCTGCAGGAATTTCAAATGTCTGATTTCCTTTGCGTCCTGTTATTGTTTTATGGCTCTGCCTCTCAAAGGGCTGTTGTCAGACCTTGGGTGTGAAAGCCAGTTCACACGGGAGCCTCTTCAGAACAACGTGCTTTCAGTAGGAACTTCTCATGAGATGAAAACCATGAGACTTCTGAACAAGACTCGTTAAGATACAGTAGCCCATTCTCTGCTAATAAGCTGATTGCTTTCCAGACCTGAAGGGGTGGACCAAGCTGTTTTGCCAAAACAATGGAAAATTAGCTCTGTAAACTTTCACTGCTGCCATATTTTGCACTGGCATTTGTATCTGCACGGTTCCATTGATTGGTTAGAGCTGGAAACAGTTGGAACCAGGGTACTTTTTAAAACCAAAAGGGAGTTGGGAGTCTCACTTGGAGGCGGGGTGGAGACACCTAACAATTTTCTAAATTGTTTCACAAGCTCTCCCTGGCTGCTGAAGACCTGTTGGGTGAAGTTGCTTGAGCTTTTGCTGCTGTCGTCATCTTCCAGGGGGTGTGAGGACTCTGAATGGAGATGCCCGCACATGTGCTCACGCATGTCCGAGTCCTGCGACCCCGTGGGCTGTTACCATTTCCTTCTCCAGGGTATCTTCCCGACCCAGGGATTGAACCCGTGTCTCCTGCATTGGCTGGCGGACTATTACCGCTGCACCAGCAGGAAAGTTTGAATGTAGGTGGGACAGTCTCAATCTCTTGCAGGAAGAAAAAACTATACCTCCATCACATAGTATTCAGCTTGGTTAAAAGCCGTGATACTGGTACACAGAGGTGGGACCTTTTCTCAAACTTAATGAACCCTCCAGGCCGCCTCCTTCTCTCTCTTGGTTCTGCTCTTCACCTCAATGTGGAAGGCTCCAGGATATCTCTATTTTGAGCTAATCTTTTTTTTTTTTTTTTTTTAGACCCCAGGCACTTATCCGGTTGCTGGAATTTATTTTCACAAAGACCACCGCCCCCACCAGCCCACCCCAAATCTCAGATCTCTGAGCAGACATTTGAACATACAATTTGTCTTTTCTTCCCCTCTGTTTGCCCTCCTGCATTTCCTGTGTCTTCAAATTTCATCCCCAGTCTTCTTGTCTTACCTGAAACCCAGGGTGGTTCTCCTGCCCCTCAGTCCTCATGTTGCCTTAATCACTAAGTCTGTGACTTGTGTCGTTTCCACGTCATCCTTTCTGTCCATTCTCTTTGTTGAGTTTCTCTCTCATTCAGGCCTTCGATGTGTTTTGTCCTTATTATTTTGGCAGCTTGATACCTCTGCCTCTTTTGGAGCAGCCTGAATTATATCACAACTGTTTTTTCAGAATCTTCAGCAGCCCCCTTGGTTGACAACAGACACCAATCTCCTTTGCCTGGCATTCTAGGCCTCCTGTGATCTCCCTGCAAACTCCCTCTGCCAACTGGTTTCTATTCTCCTTAATCTCCTTTACACACCCTCCTCTCTAGCCAGACCCTCTACCTAGCACCCTTGCAACATCACTGGCACTGTACAGACAACGTGTTGCCTCTCTCACTCTGTGTGAAATACTTTTCCTCCCTTCTTCATTTTCTCTTAATTTATTTGTTCACATATTCTGCAACCATTGATTGAGTTCTGTCTTTGTGCCAGGCTCTGGCTACATATTAGCTATATGGAGATGATGTACACAGCTCTGGTTCCTACCTTTATGGTCTTTTAAGGGGAGAGTCAGAGAATAAATAAACCAAGAAACACATATGAATAAATCAGGGTGATGATATGGAAAAAATATGCCTGATACTTGAAGAGACAGTGAAATAAAGGAGACTGTTTTAGTTTTTGTGTTCAGAGAAGGATTTTCCAAGATGATGATTAAGTGATGATGTGGAAGATAAGAGGAAGAACCACCAGGCACAGAGCTGGGAAGAAGCCTTCTTGGCAGATAGGACAGGGTGTACAAAGGCTTTGAGTAGAGTGAGCGTCAGTCTTAAATGAAGTGAGTCTCTGATCCTTCATTCATTGAAGTTTTGTGTGGCTACTGTATTCCTTCTCTTGCCAGGTACCATCAGTAGTTGGCTCAGCTAGACTCATGTCTGCCTTCCCTGAGCATCTAACATTTTGGTCTTAAAGTACTTCTCCATGTGAGCGCATGCTGAGTTCACTGAATGAGTGTCCTTTGAATTCTTTGAGGATAATGACTATGTACCATACGTTCCCATTTTACTTCGTGCTCTCTGCCAAAGGAGAGGGACTTCCATCTAACAAAAATTTACAGGTTACTTGATGAATTATTTGTTGATCTTGCAAATATAACTCAGAAATTGGCTTACTTTTAGCCAGTTGTGGAGCTTATCTTGTTGACTCCTTCTCCTGATTGCCGACCCTTCTGGACTTGTAGCAGCTTTGCAGTCCTTGGACTTAACCTGCATTTCCACAGAGCGCCTTGTTTTCCAGCTCAAGAGGAGTCCGTGTTAACTAGCATCCTCTTTCACTTTCCCAGGGGGTCAGAGATCTGGCACGCTCTGAGGCTCGTGCATTGAACTTGGAGTTTCTTCTAGGGTTTTTCCAGTTTGGGCCAGAAACTCGGGTGAGCCAGGGTGTTGGTCAGACCCAGCTGCCCTGCAGGCTCTGGTCTTGAACAGGCCACACTGTTGACTGATGTGGCTCAGCAATACGTGGATGGCTGAATGTGGTTGCGAGCCTGGAAATTTGTTAAAGAGTTTGAATCAGCCCAATTTACTGGCCCTTTATGTTGGATGAATGTCATGGTAGAACAAGAAATGAGGCCAAACGTAGAGATATTCATAAATCTCATCTTTTTTTTTTTTTTGGTTCTTTATTTAAAAAGTGGTTTGGCTTTCTTGCCCAAATGAAATCTTACTTGGAACCCAGTCTCTCCCCTCCTTTCCCTCCCTCCCTCCCCATCCCCCATTTAAAATAAACAAAAGTTGAGTTCTACCAGTTGACTAGGGGCATGAGTTCAAAGCTCCTTCTTTTTGTTTTTTGATTCTGCAGATACTTATTAAGCACTTATTTTGCCAGGGACTCGGCAAGGAGCTGAAAAGACGGTTATACACCAGGAAGTTGAGTGACTTCCAGCTCAGAGCAGCTGGTGTGTTCTTCCCACCTTCCACACCACAGGGGCCCCTTGGAACAGAGTTTGCAAACCACAGTCTGTAATAAGAACAGTAAAATGAGGACACCTTGTAGGTTATTATCTGACATTTACAAATTAGTGTATTCCCGGTATATTAATAAAAAGTCAAAACAGTGTTTTTCAATTTTTTTCTCGGTGAACGCTTGGAGTAGAGCAGCTGCCATATGCATTTCCCCCTGCCTGGAAAAACTTTCCCTTTTCTTTCAGACTCTCCTGGCCTATTACATATGACGTGTCCCTTCCTCCCACTCCCAGACTAGGACTGTTTTGTTTCTCCAGGTGGACCTTGGTCTTTTGAAAGCAAAGGCTGTCTGAGATTTGAAAAATTTTCTAATTTTAGACTTCAGTTAAGATATCATTGGGGTTGCTTGGTGGCTCAGCAGTAAAGAACCTGCCTCCAGGTCAGAAGTTGTGGGTTTGATCCCTGGGCCAGGATGATACCCTGGAGTAGGAAATGGCAACCCACCCCAGTGTGCTTGCCTAGAAAATTACATGCACAGAAGAGCCTGGCATGCTGTAGTCCCTGGGGCTTCAAAGAGCCAGACATGGCTGAGCACGCATTCTGTCTCTGTACCATGTCACTGGGATTTGGCAGCCATTAAAAAAATTGGAATATAGTTCCTTTACAATGTTGTGTGAGTCTCTGCTGTTCAGCAGAGTGAATCAGCTATGCATATATGCATATATTTCCTCTTTTTGGTTTCCTTCCCTTCTAGGTCACCGCAGAGCACTGGGTAGAGTTCCCTGTGCTACACAGTAGAGTCTCGTTAGTTATCTGTCTTATACATAGTATCATTGGTGCATGTATGTCAGTCCCAACTCATCCCAGCCGCCTTCCCTCCTTGGTATCTTTTGTTCTCTACATCTGTGTCTTTCCTTCTTAGCAGCCAAATTTGATTCTTAGGCTTGGTGGTCCTTGGTGCTATTAATTAAGCCCCCAGAACCCTGGAACAAATAATGGAAATATCATGAACTGAGTCAAGAGAACTAGACACTAAGTACTGACTGTTGTACTTGCCGTGGGGTACCAGCCAAGTGGCTTGTCTCAGAGTCCTTCCTCATCGGCAACATTACAAGGTTATGGGGAGAATTATGAATAGGGCCAAGAATGCTTTGCATGCAGTACCTGAGACACAGCCAGAGCTTACAAAAAATGGACATTTTTCTTACTATGACTTGAGAGTCCAAATGAGGAAATTTAGAATCTCCCCAGTTACATGGCAGAGGAGATGATTCTTCTGTGTGCCTGGTTTCCAAGGTTATTGTCCCTTCTTTACTATCATTGGTCAGATTGTCATTGGAGCATCTCTCTGCCCTGTTCATAATTACTTGTTAAAAAAAGGTGTGTGTTCTGGCAGAGATGTTAACATCTGTTTATTCTGGTACATCTTTATAGACTTGTAGGTATGGTTAGGGCCACACATAAAAATCTGTGACCCAGGATAATTCAATTCAATGTATTAATAGCTGAAGACACCCCAGGCTCAATTAGATCTGGTGTAGAATGGGGTGAGGGGGTGGTGTGGCATGTAATAGTACTTTCCGGCCAGGTTCCAGCAGGATTCTTTGAGGGAAGAGGGCACAGGGACGTGACTGTGAAATATGCACAGGCCAGCCTGGCATGCCTCTGGGATGGCCCCGTGGGCAGCTACCCCTCCAGTGCTGGTTCACGTCTTCTTTATACCATTTTAGCAACATGTCTGAGCATGCCAGTTGGCAGAAGAGGATCCTTGTGTTAGCAAAAGCTTGCAGAAATCCCGGATGCCCTGTAAGTGCAGCACTTGGTGAGGGGAGGCAGAGGGCATACCTTTCTGATTAATGAGTTTTTTCTTGGTGGAAATCCAGGCAGAGGCTCTGTCCTTGCCAAAGGAACATCACCTCCAGGCCTGTGACTTGGATGTTCTGAGCGGCTCGTTGGTCTTAGGGAGGGAGCCAGGAGCCTCCTCCTCATCGTTGGTTGCCTGCTTGGACTTGCCGAAACTCTTTGTGTCTCTCTACTTGCTCATCTGTAAAATGGGCTTTATTTTAATAACAGCCATGGAAGGGAGAACTCATCCGTTTCTATGGATTCGAGAAGCACTTTGAGGATGCAGAGCTGTCTCCGAAGGCTTGGTGGTGTTGTAAATGTGTGTGACGGGAGGTGTTGCCGCCTTGCATCTCTGGCTGGGCTGTGACCACTGGGCCTTTGAAGGCTTCAGATTCGGGGCGGAGTGTTGAGCCTCAGCTTGCACTTCCCTTGCTCTTGCTCATGTTTTCTTTTTCTCTGAGGAAGTCATGACTTGTCTTAGATTACACACCAAGACTTGTGTTGGAGCTCTGCTTTGCTGCTCTGCCACCTGGTAGGAAGGAGTGTGTGTGCATGTGTATAACTTCTGTTGGAGGTGAAGTGAAACAATTTCAAGATTCACTTAGCCAAGAAAGACCAATTACCTTTTTTGTCTTTTGTCTTTTACTGTTAAGTTTGGCCGCTAGCTCCTTCCTTGAAGTGTGATAACTCCACAGTCATATATCAATTAGCTGCTTTCTTGTGTCATTGGAAAGGCTTGTTGCAACTTGGGTGAGTTTTCTTTCTGGTTTTCTTTTCGATTATTTTCCCACACTTCAGTTCATACGAGACAGGTTTTCAGCCCAGGTCAGGTGGAAACCTGTTTTAAGTTTTGGGCTCTCCTGACCTCACTGGAAGGGTGAGAAGACAGGTGGCGATGAGGGGGAGGGGCTCTGTGCCCTCGCCTCTCAAAAGTGTGGTCCCCGGACCAGCAGCATCAGCATCAGTCGGGTGCTTGTTACAAATTCAGAATCTTGGGTCCTCCCGCCACCACCACCATCCCAGTTACTGAATCAGTCTGTTTTTACCAAGATCACCAGGTGATTCATATCTGTGTTAAGGTTTGAGAAGCCCTAGCACATTCTAAATAATTATATATATGTTTTCTAATAGGACTCAAACATGTTGTGAGGGAGAATGATTCTAGGTTGAGAAGTTCATGTTTATGCCGATGCGATTACGTGTTCCTTTCTTCCGAAGCATCTACGTTATCACTCCCCTAGATTTCCGACTTCCTTTATGTGTTGTCCTTGACTTGTGTTAGAAAGCTGTGAAGTGTGACTGAAACTAGCAATGAGTTAATGTTTCCTGTTCCACATCACACCATTAAAATGTCGAAATGTCTCAAAGGAGAAGATGCTGAGGACCCAGATCGCTCAGTGACTGCAGGCTGCCTTAAGAGCTTGGGCTGGGTGGTTTGAAAATTTCAAGAGGAAGCCGCTCATGAAATGATGAAATAGAGAACTGAGGCCACGTCAGGAGGGGATCAGATTATGACTTGTGCTCCTGACTTGCTCAGATGGAGGTGCTCCATCAGCAGTGCGGGGGCAGCTAGGATGCTAATCACAGGCAGTGAACAGGGCTTTGGTTTTCTTTAAGAGAATTGTGGTAGGTGGGGACGGTTTTATGAGTAAGTCTGCCTTTCTGAGAGAGGGCTTTGGGTAAGTGGCTTGGTGACATCATACCACTTGGATGAAAGAAGACTCACGCCAGCCTTTCTTTGGGCAGGAGGTCCCGAGACCAGCAACTTCCCTGTTTCGAGGGTGAACCATTCCATTATGCAGGTGTCTCTGTCCTGTGTCTGGCTAGTGACCGATGTTTGCATGTTGTGGTTTTTCTAAAATAGGATGGACTGCAATTTATTGTCATGCATCGGGGAGATGGCCCTCAGACAATTCATGCATCTTTGGGGAAAAAAATGTCAAATTGTATAAATTCAAGATTATTTAGGAAACACATGCAATTTTGGTTGCCTTATTGAATAAAAAGATAACTAGATTGCCCTAGCACAGAGAAAATATTGAAACTATGTGTAGCTTTATTCTTTTTTTTTCTGAAATTATGAACAGGGCATAAATTTACCTCAGGGTAGAGGATGGCATTGCCTTGCTAAATTCACCTCTAATTAGTTTAATTTTTTTATCCTGATGTCAAATTTGAGGAAAATTACATTCACTCACTTTCTCCTACAGTTTCATTCTTCCTTTGCTTACTCTTATGTGATTTTTTTCCCCAAAGAATACATTGCTCAGGGGTCTCCTTTAGGAAACACCTGACTTCGGGAGTGATAACAAGTTATCCTTTGGTGCGTTGGTCCCTTGCAAATTCATAGCATCCTTTGTGATGTGGGCATTTCTAGGCTTATCTCCAGGGACATCCTAGGATTAGGATTCATGGAATATTGACACTGCAGAGCTGAATGGAAGTAGAAAGCCCTTCTTAGTCCTATGATTTCACTTGGTAGGTTGGAGGCAACAGTTGGGATAGGAGGTAGAAACTTAGATGTATAGCATTAGTCAACTTGATTTGTACTCACCGTCTGCTTTCCTGACCAGCCTCCACCTTGGGTAGGATCTGGTTTTGCAGACACGTATAGGTGTGACAGGTACAGTGTATGTATATGCACTTGACTCTTGAACAGTGTGAGTTTGAACTGTGCAGACGTGCTTATTTGTGGCTTCTTCTCGACAGTAAATGCACTAGTACTACACAATCTGAGTACAACTGATTGCATTCACAGTGTGGAGGATCCTCTAACGTGGAGATGCTGATAGGATTAATAGGTGATACACAGACAAACCCCCTGGCTGTTCAAGGGTGAGCCGTATGTATTTATGTGTCTTTGAAAAGGTTTGTGTGTGTCTCTGTCTGGTTGGGTGTAAATGTCTGTGACCTTGTACAGACATATACCTTTAGAGATATGTATGTATATGTCACTGTATCTATAGGTATGTGTATTATATAAAAGCATTTTAGGGCATATCATGATAGAAACATTCAGGATCCATTTGTGTAATCTACTACACAGACAAGAACACCAGAACTTTGGGCAGGAAAGTAACTGCATGAAATCTTGGTAGCATTAGACAGTATGGCTGGACTTTCCTCCTGTTTGCTCTGAAAGAGTTTGTTACCTTCCCTGTCAGCTCTTTATGCAACGCACATCAGACCCTACACCCTGAGTTTTGCCGTATCTCTAATATTTGGAATATAATGTGCTTAATGTTTTCCCTCTAAATTGCCTTTAAAATGTTTACTTACATATTTTAGTTAATATTTTTCATAAAAGAACATTTCAGAATTTGTCCATTATTGGACAGCCAGTATGATGGTAAACCCTAAAAGAAAGAAAAATGTAAAAATAAATACCTGACTATTAAGTGTGTGTGTGTGTGTGTGTGTGTGTGTGTGTGTGTGTGTGTGTGTGTGTGCAGGCATATTATATCTCCATTTGCCACCTAAAGCCATCCCGTGTACCAGCCAGGGCACTCACAGCACACTTGGGGAAGCACTGAGTTAGACCAGGAACCTCCAAATCAGTTTGCAAATGATGTGGCGAGTGGAGAGACCAGTCTGTAAAGGTCGCTGCTCTGAGAACCCTGCTGGTAGGAGGAACAGGGTCACTGGAAAGCCAGTTTCTCTCTTCCCTTTTGATAGCAGGTGTTAGCTACAACCTTGAATGAGATCAGCCTGGTCTTACCCAGGACCTAAAACGTCTTAAACCTCCACTTTAGATTTTTTCCTTCATGGTTCTGCCACAAGGGTAGAAGCTGTAACTTGGGATATGGTTTTCCCTTTTCCCTGATGTATCTGTCATTGACTTCTGATTCTTCAGTTCTTACATTAACCTTTTAAACATATATAGAACTGATTTCATAGATGTTTTCTTCATCCTTCATTGAAATTAGCCTTGAGTGAATAACTGGAATAAAATAATAAGATTGTGGTTGCCCCAAATTAATCTTCTGGTTGAGAGTATTCATGCTATCCATGGATTTGGGATCCAAGGGAGGCATGAGAAAATGTGGTTCTGGCAGTTAATAATTTCTTTGGTATTTGGTCTTTTGAGTGGAGGAAAGAATTGAACTCTTTTTATCACTTCAAAATAATAATAAAAAAAGAAGCATCAAATTTGCATGTTGTATAAAACACAAGATGGAAACACATTGCTGTTTTCTGTCCCTGTCATTTGAACCCAGCTCCCTAAAATGAACGGTGCCTTTAAGTTATTGAGCCCAAGAAGGAAAATTCAAGAAAAAATGCTGCTTACCCTTTGCTTTGCTGTGTTTCATTTTCCTGTGCAGGAGAATATGCAAATTGCCTTTCTATGGATGCTCTGTCCCATCCTTGTAAAGGTTCTGTGGGGATCCATGCATCTTGCTGAGTTGAGCCTTGTGCCAGCTTGGAGAGCTGGATTGTTTTTGCTAATAGAGACGGATTTCGTCATTAGAGACACTTGAGTGCAATGCTGCCTGCCTTCTTCCGAGTCTCTGGACACAGAAATCTCTTTGGCTTTAGGTGCAATTCAGTGGAAACACACACACACACACACACACACACACACACACACACACACAGGCACAGAGAATTTGACTGCGGAGTTGGCAAGAAATATGTGAGCCAAATTTGGCCTGTAGAAATTAACACTGGCAACTTCATGAGTAAAAATTACATGAAAAGCACTCATGAGGGAAGGAAGAAGGGGAAAAAAAAAATCCTGGGATAACAGTGCAACAGACCACATTTCCTATCCAGTCTGTCTTCTCGAGGCTGTTTGTCTAAACAGCATTGCCAGTTTTTCTAAACAGTACTGCTGGTGTCCTCGATCTGTAATATGAAGTGAATTGACTACACGGACCAAATGCTCGTTGAGTTGAGAGTTCCTTTATTTGGCCAAATTAAACCCAACAACCTCAGCTCTGTCCAAACTTGTGCTAGTACAGGGCCAGCTAAGGCGCCTGTCCCCATTTGTAGATGTGTGGAGAAAAATGAAGTGACATGTTAACTGTTTCCTGTCCCGTGGATGAAAAAAAAAACACTTCACTCCACATAAAATTTCATGAAATTTTGCCTCCGAAAAGGTGGAAATTTAATTCTTTGAGATTGCTTCCCACGTGAAAAAATAATAAATCACAAAGTGCTTCATGTGGTTTTTAGAAAGGTAAGTGTTGGTGGTGTAATCCTGTATGGATGGGCCACAATTTTCCTACATAGAAAAAAAAAAGGGGGGGCACAATCCAGAAGCACGGTACTCATTTTTAGGAAGATGTTTGCCGTGGTTTATGGTTTTGGTTTTGGTGCTGAATCTTACCCCTCTTAGTCCACAAGATCAGATACAGAGATAATTGGAAGTCTAGAATCAATAATGATGGAACACAGCCAGTCTGAAACAGATGCCAGGATAAACCATCTGTAAATTCCATAGTGGGTGGGCTTGGGACTCACAGTGTTGATTTGCATCCTGTGGACCACTGTACCAGCCCTCAGGATGGGTGTCTTTTGTGTGTCTTTTACGTGTATTTGAAGAATTGCTTTGGGCACTTTTTCGAACCTGCTCTAATTTTTGCATATATTGTGGATCCAGTGAATAAGGTTGGACAGTTTTGTTGTAGACGACCAGCATGCCTGCAGTCTGACCTCTGTTCAACAGTGTGAGTGATCTTTTCAAAATGCAATTGTGGTTTTCTCCCACTGACCTGTTTACCAAACTGAAGCCCCTTCATTGGTCTCCCACCACGACCCTTATGATCAAGACACAATACTGTCACAAAATCTGTCCAGTCTTTCTAGTGTGAATTCCCTCTCTTCTCATTTAGTGCTGCCCCACCGCCATCCCCCTTTCTGCTGCAACCACTCTGGTTATGTCTTTTCTCTGATCCTTGGTGCTGCAGAGTCTCTGCGTATTCTGCTCCTTCTGCCTGTAGTGTGCCTCCCTCTCTTCTTCAGTTCAGTCACTCAGTCGTGTCCAACTCTTTGCAACCCCATGGACTGCAGGACCCCAGGCCTCCCTGTCCATCACCAGCTCCCAGAGTTTACCCAAACTCACGTCCATCGAGTCGGTGATGCCATCCAGCCATCTCATCCTCTGTCTTCCCCTTCTCTTCCTGCCCTCAATTTTTCCCAGCATCATGGTCTTTTGAAATGAGTCAGTTCTTCATATCAGTTGGCCAGAGTATTGGAGTTTCAGCTTCAGCATCAGTCCTTCCAATGAACACCCAGGACTGATCTCCTTTAGGATGGTCTGGTTGGATCTTCTTGCAGTCTGAGGGACTCTCAAGAGTCTTCTCCAACACCACCGTTCAAAAGCATCAATTCCTCGGCCCTCAGCTTTCTTTATAGTCCAACTCTACATCCATACATGACTAATGGAAAACCATAGCCTTGACTAGATGGGCCTTTGTTGGCAAAGTAATGTCTCTGCTTTTGAATATACTGTCTAGGTTGGTCATAACTTTCCTTCCAAGGAGTAAGCATCTTTTAATTTCATGGCTGCAGTCACCATCTGCAGTGATTTTGGAGCCCCCCAAAATAAAATCAGCCACTGTTTCCCCATCTATTTGCCATGAAGTGATGGAACTGGAAGCCATGATGTTAGTTTTCTGAATGTTGAGCTTTAAGCCAATTTTTTAACTCTCCTCTTTAACTGTCATCAAGAGGCTCTTTAGTTCCTCTTCACTTTCTGCCATAAGGGTGGTGTCATCTCCATATCTGAGGTTATTGATATTTCTCCTGGAAATCTTGATTCCAGCTTGTGCTTCATCCAGCCCAGCGTTTCTTATGATGTACTCTGCATAGAAGTTAAATAAGCAGGGTGACAATATACAACCTTGACATACTCCTTTCCTGATTTGGAACCAGTCTGTTGTTCTGTGTCCAGTTCTAACTCTTGCTTCCTGACCTGCATACAGATTTCTCAGGAGGCAGGTCAGGTGGTCTGGTATTCCCATCTCTTTCAGAATTTTCCACAGTTGATTGTGATCCACACAGTCAAAGGCTTTGGCATAGTCAATAAAGCAAAATAGATGTTTTTCTGGAACTTTCTTGCTTTTTCGATGATTCAGCGGATGTTGGCAATTTGATCTCCGGTTCCTCTGCCTTTTCTAAATCCAGCTTGAACATCTGGAAGGTCACGGTTCACATATTGTTGAAGCCAGGCTTGGAGAAATTTGAACATTACTTTGCTAGCATGTGAAATGAGTGCAATTGTGTAGTAGTTTGAGCATTTTTTGGCATTACCTTTCTTTGGGATTGGAATGAAAACTGACCTTTTCTAGTTCTGTAGCCAGTGCTGAGTTTTCCAAATTTGCTGGCATATTGAGTGCAGCACTTTCCCAGCATCATCTTTTAGGATTTTAAATAGCTCACCTCCACTAGCTTTGTTCGTAGTGATGCTTTCTAAGACCCACTTGACTTCACATCCAGGATGTCTAGCTCTAGGTGAGTGATCACAGCATCATGATTATCTGGGTCATGAAGCTCTTTTTTGTACAGTTCTTCTGTCTATTCTTGCCACCTCTTAATATCTTCTGCTTCTGTTAAATCGATACCATTTCTGTCCTTTACTGAACCCATCTTTGCATGAAATGTTCCCTTGGTGTCTCTAATTTTCTTGAAGAGATTTCTAGTCTTTACCATTCTGTTGTTTTCCTCTGTGTCTTTGCATTGATCGCTGAAGAAGGTTTTCTTATCTCTGCTTGCTATTCTTTGGAACTCTGCATTCAAATGGGTATATCTTTCCTCTTCTCCTTTGCTTTTGACTTCTTTTCACGGCTATTTGTAAGGCCTCCTCAGACAGCCATTTTGCTTTTTTGCGTTTCTCTTCCTTGGGGATGGTCTTGATCCCTGTCTCCTGTACAGTGTCATGAACCTCCATCCATAGTTCATCAGGCACTCTGTCTATCAGATCTAGCCCCTTAAATCTGTTTCTCACTTCCACTGTATAATCATAAAGGATTTGATTTAGGTCATACCTGAATGGTCTAGTGGTTTTCCCTACTTTCTTCACCTGTCCTTAAGCTGTCTGCTCAATTGTAAAACCCTGAAGGAATCATTCCTTGATTTCTCTGCCTTTGCCAAAGCCCCCCTTAAACTTTCTCCTGGCCCCATTTAACTTGCTTGTGTGGCATCCCAGTATAGTTTCTAATGTATCTTTGTTTCTATAGTGATTAATCCTAGTCTTCTTACCAGTTCCCACAGGCAAGAATATAACTTTCTGCGTACTATTTATTGTATTCTGCTCTCTAAACACAATGCCTAGCTTGAAGTAGACCCTTTGTAAATACTACTTGGGCAAATGGCTATAGTAGTTGGTCTGTTTTTTCTATTTTGAAACATGCTATAATCTAAAGTTTTGATTATTTTGAGCCCTTTTGAAGTCCTATTTTAAAACCAAACCAAATGGTTTACTATAAACTAAGTGGTTGCTCTTTAAGTGGTTTATGTTATCAGTTTTCTAAAGTTGTCTTTCTGTTACAGGGCTGAGGGTCTGTATTGTTGCGGGGGGTGTGATTCTATGTTTTGGGTTAAGGCTAGTTTGCGGTCATGATTATTTTATAGTCAAGACCTGAGCATTAGTTACTAATGCCCATAATGGGGGGAAAAACAAAAAGTAATATTTGAGTTTTTCTCTGATCATTGTTTTCCTATTAATGCCTGCCCCCCACCCTCTCCATCTCTCTGTCTTTCTCTCTAGCTCTTCACTTGGTGTTTTGGGATCATTTATGGCCCCACAATCATGCGTAAGCCACTTAACATGGCTCAGTGTCCTTATGTGTGAAATGAAAGAATTGAATTACATGATAACTAAGTTTCCTTCTGGCTCTGACATTCTAAGTTTTATTTGTATAAATACTGACTCTTACATCAAAGACTCAGGTTCAGAAAACTTTTTATGTATACATCCTACAAAGTTTCCTGGATGCTTGAAATATTCTTTGTTATCAATAAGACTTAAAATTATACTCACAATTTACAAATTGAAAAGGTATTATCCTGCTTAAGGATACTCACTTTTTAAAAGTTCATTGGAATCCTTATGATTTTTCATGAGATTTTAGGAAATCAGATGATTGCTGAGTAAATAAAAATTGCTGTAGACAAACCAGTTAGGGCCATGCTTGACTTCTTTCTCAGAGCTTCTGAAATACACGTGTGCCTTATGAATGTCTGGGGGAGGGGGAGTGGTTTAGTATACTTATTTCTGATTACAGACCTACTTCTGTGGCCTGGAATGCTAATCTTTAGAATACATGTGTGTATATGTGTTTTGAGGGTAGGAGAAGAAGGTGCTGGTACGGATGACTTAAGATATGAATGAAAACTTAAAGCCGTATTTCCAAATACCTGGAATTCTCATAGTATGTGAACATAGTGTATTTTGGTAATACCTTTTATTTTTTTAATGAGTAACAAGAACAGTGAGAAAGTACCAGTAGAATAGAGCATTCTGAAGTGAAACTTGAGAGTAGATTATTAATGTGAAGCCAGATGCAGGATTTGAAGACTAACTTACGGTACTATTAGACTTTTCTGCTCCATCAGCCACTACTGTTTAACACTTAGAATGGCTGATCTCAGGCATCATTTTTATCTTGTGTGCTCTGTGGCTATTTTATTATCCCTTCTCCATGCTGTTGTCATAGGGACATCCAGTCTTTACAAGCAAGGCTCTAAAGAGGTGCCTTTGAAACCCAGGCCTTCAAATTCTCCTTTTGTTCTCCTGGGCCTTCTCGTGACCTCCCCTTTCAACCTTCATCAGAGGGCTAGAGTGTGTCTAGAAGGTTCTGTCTAAGAGCTGCTGTCAGAATAGTCTTTGGGGCAGAGGAAATGCCCCTCCATTTGTCCCACTCTTTCAATGAATGGAAATTAGACCTTAAATCTTATCCAGTGAGTCTTTAAATTGACAGACAAATGCATTGGTGGAAAGATGAAGGAGTGGGGACAACATAAAGTGATGTCTGGGGTATAGGATGTGCTGCAGAGCTGGCCAGTCCTGTGTCTGGGATGTTCTTGGCTTTCCTGCCAAGGACCAGACCCTGGGTGGATGCTGCCCAAGTGCTTCCTGATAAGAAAGTCCCCAGATGGTGTGGAGGCCAAAAATGGGAGTCTATTTAACTTCTGTGTTGGAAAACTGATGTCGTGGGTTGTTTATGATGGCAGGTGCCCCCTAGAGCCTGGGGTCAGGAAATGCCCATCACTCCCCACTGATAGTCTCAGGGAGGTGATTGGAAATTGTTCTAAAACTCTATCTGAAGAGTAGCTAGTCTGCTTATGAACAGACTTGGATGGTCATCTGGAATGGCAGTCGGGTTCCTTCTCTGTTGACTTTCTTTGGCCCTTTTGGTCAGCGTTCCCCCGTGGGAGTCAGGCACTTAGCTTTTCACAGAGCTACCACTGTTGACGGAGGGATGCGGTCATGACTTTGAGTATTTCCTTTCTGCCCTGCCTCCTTCCTAGCTGTTCGCCCTCTTCTCATCCTTGTTTCTTTACTCTAATTATATATCTATTTATTTCACAAGGAATGAATGTTGCTCAAAAAGGTGGGGAGGGGAGAGGAAGGGACGAGAACAGAAATGCGTGCATGTGTGGTAGGCAGCGGGAAAAAAAGTAGGTTGTTAATAGTGACATTTTGTGGTATTTCCTTCCATTGTGTTTTCTAGGCATGTGAGGGCACACACCCATATATATTTTCAAAAGTGAGATAGTATTGTGCCTGTGCCTTGATAGTTGATCTTTTCCCTTTAGAATATATCATGGCGCTTACTCTGATATCTAAGATACAATAGATGGCTAAAGATGTCCGGTAAGCCAAGCTGAGGAAATTGTTAACATGTAGCATCTTGGAGTTGGTATATAACTGTTACATGAATTGTCTTTCTTAACTTTTCTGAAAAAGTTGAAGTTTTGTTTTTTTTTTTTCATTAAAAACTGTTGAGGGGAATAAAATCCATTGAGGGATGAGAAGACAAATTAAATAGTAAAGGTGTAGTATATATAGAGTGGACCTCTTGCTATATCCTTAATACAGATATATGACCTTACATTTTAGTGGCAGTCCCCAGCATTGCCTTATATGGGTGTATTGCCATTTTTTTTTAGCCAGTTCCTTATTGGTTGGATATTTAGGGTATGTGTTGGGGGGAGAGGGCCGGGGGGATGGGGTGTTTTACCTAGCTGAATAGCTGGTTAATTTCTTCCCTCCTCTCTCCATTTCTCTGCGGTTTCAAAGGAAAGGAGCCCTGGCTATGAATTTGGACAGCCTTTCCTATCCATCAGGAGACAAAGCACCTATTGAAACTTCTGTCTTAAGTTTTCATTCTTACTAAATGTGTGGACAGGTGGCACATTAATTCTCCAGTCAGTTTGCCTATATTAAGCAGGACAGTATTTTTAATTAGTCAAACATATTTAACCTAAAATGTATTTGTTCTCCATTTTCTTTCTCTTTTAAAATTTGTGTATGCTGTGAGTTGGTTGTCATGGTGTCCAGGTGCTGAATCGGAAGGCGGAGGAGGGGTGGGGTCGATGTACAGCTTTCACAAGATACAAAGGAGGGAGCCCAGTCTCACTTGGGTCACAGCCCCTTTTATTCCTGTGTCATTTCTTCTCTTTACTCAGAGAGAAGACTCAGTTGCATCATTTTGAAGTATTTGGAATGACGTCTGTCTTGGTTAACATTCACTTTTGGGGCAGCTGGGCTTTTTTGTGCTCCATCCGTGGTTACCTTTGGCCTTATCTTTCAGTCCTTGGTCTAGGCTCACTTTGACTCTAGCGGCGTCTTGTTTTACCCCCTGAACGTGGTCATTGCATCAAGAACTCAACAGACACAGCATTGGTGTCCCTATGGCCAGAGTGGGAAGTATGACAGGCATTTTAGCCCTATAAATCTGCCTTTACCCCGCCTGTGTAGATCTTGTGACGTTGTTGCAAATGATAGTCTGGGAGGTAGTTGTTTAGAACCCTCATGGAATTTCAGGCAAGGCATTTGATACTTTGGGACATTAAATAAATTTCCTAAGGGTGCCCAGGTGCAAGGATCAAGTCTGGACAGCTCCATACCCTGCAAGTCACACTGCCTGCTTTTCTCCTCTCAAATCATTTTGAGCTGATTGCCAAGCAGAACTAAGAACCATTAGTCCAGGCATCACAGGTTGTTTCAAAGATGATAGGAGGAGACAGGCGCCATCAGGGCAATACTGACTGCCCTGTATTGAAGCACTTCCACTTTCTATAGGAATAAAAACATTCATGGTCAGTTTTGAGAGTTTGCAGCTTTATCTATCAGTCACAGTGTTGGGCATTCTGATGAATGTGATCCTACTCTTAATCAATGAAATGGATATTTCGACCCCTGTTCTCCCCTCCCTCAGATTATCCATGACAAATCAAAAGAGATTGAGTGACTTGCCCTGGATCACAACTGTGAGTGGCGAGGCAGAATCGGAACTGAGGTTCCCCTCACTTACAAGCTGGTGCTTGTTTGGTTGTCCTCAGGAGGAGACACGGATCCACGCTTTTTTCCCTGGGTCATTCTCTGGAAGAGGCTTTGCCTGCCACATGTCGACATCAGGCAGTCAGAAAATACAGCAAAAAGGTCATTCAGTCTCTCCTGTAATTCCTGGACAGATTTCTCTCCTCTGCAGGGGGACCCGGAGTAGATTCATAAGCTATAAGTGAATGGGGCAAGGAGTTACAAATTTGTAGAAATCCTGTACATTCTGTTGTGTCAAAGTGTAAGCACTTGTACTTAGTCTATGTGAATTTAAAGAATTATTTTGCATCATGTGGTATCTGTCCAGTAACACAACACTTCTATTACATCTTCTGTGCATCAAACCATAGAGCCTCTAAGACATGCCCTCAGTCCTGCATCTCTTGGAGTAAAAGGCTGGTCATCCTGCCTGTTAATCATTTGAAGCTGCGCATGGTAAGGATTGGTATCCCTCAGTTGACTTTCAGCATCTGCAGTGGGTGAGAAAAATAGACAAGGTACCAGCCTTTCTTGAGAAAAACCGTATTAAAGATGTTTGTTCTGAGAAAAATACATTTATTGCCTTTTTTTTTTTTTTTTTTTTTTTGCAGAGGGCAGCGATGTGTAGTTCAGCTTTAGGAAAGTCAGGTTTCGAGGAAAGAAGCAGACTCTAGTTGAAGTCGTGAATTTTTCCCATGATGCATTCCTCAAAGACTCCAGAAGCATAAATGTCTGCATTTGGAGAAATGTTCTAAAATGTGTTACAGCAGGTTTGGGCATTTATTTGATAATAATTCTGGGCATATATGCAGAACATTGATTCAGTGTATGGGCAGTTTTATGACTACAAATTAACTTTGGGGTACACAAGAACAAAGATGCATCTTTGGTTGAATGAAGAAGGCTTTGCCTCTAATGAATAAAGTAATATCAGGGGGGAGAAAGAAGTTACAGCAGGAAGCATATTGTAATTTCTTGAAATGGAAAAAAATTTTGAAACGTAAAAATAATAATCCACCCTAAAATTTATAAATGCTGTAAGTATCTCAGAGAAAGAAAATTTTCACTTAAAAAAAAAATTGTGGAAAGTGAAGTAGGAAAAAAGTATCAACAGTATCTCCGGATCTCCTTTCAAGACTCTAAATTATTTGAATTTTTGAAATGGAAAATCACTTACAGGAATAATTAGTGAGCATTATTATGTGCCTGACATGGTGCTTACTTTAAGTCCCTAATTGTATCGTCACTAAAACTCTTGAGTGGTGAAGCCCTATTATTGACCATCTTTTATAGCCATGGGAGCCGAGGCCTAGAGAGGTGAGATTTCTTACTGAAAATACATAGCTTTTTACCAGAGAAACTGACCCTTGAACCCAGGCAGTCTGAGCCCAGAGTTATGGTACCTAACTGCTAGATCATAGTGTTTTTTCAAGGTTGTTGTTTTAGTTTTTCCTTACACTTGTTTCATATTAGCCTGAAATCCACCCCCGCCTTTTTTTTTTTTTAAGGGAATTAGCTCAGACTCCAGAGAAGGCAATGGTAACCCACTCCAGTGCTCTTGCCTAGAAGATCCCATGGTGGAGGAGCCTGGTGGGCTGCAGTCCATGGGGTCTCGAAGAGTCAGACACGACTGAAGCGACTTAGCAGCATCAGCAGCTCAGACTCAGCCCCTTTTCATTGGAATGATGGATGAGCCTAAGTATAATTGTACTACTATAGATAGATGTACTTCTTGGCCTGGTGCCTGCTGAAGGCAACGTTTAGGCCAGTGTATCAGCACATTCATTCATTCATTCGCTGCTCATTTGTTCCCTCAGTAAATCTATCAGTGCCAGTTACATTCCAGGTCCTGTCTCACACGTGGGGTATACAGCTGTGGACAGAACCATTCCCTGGTCTCAGGGTGTTTTCATCCTAGTAGAGAAGACAGAAACCATATTAAGTGTATGTTTCATGGTGGTAAGTGATAGAGAGAAAGTACTTCCGGGCCAGGAAATGGGGTGTGGGAGTGAAGGATGTATGTTTTTTTACATTAAGGAAGAAAAGGACAGTGAGACCTGAGGGGGCCTTGCAGAAGCTTAAAGGAAGGGCATTTCAGGAGGAGAGCAGCAAGTGCAAAGGCCCTGTGATGAGAACCCACTCATAACAAAAACCTCCTATTATATTAATCTTACGTATATAACAAGTTTATATAAATATGACGTATTTCTTCCTGATTGAACTAGCACCCATTTCTCTGGGGAATATCAATGTCAATCTATATTAAATGAGAAGGTGCCAGATAATGTAAACGTGGCACTTCTGGTTCCAAAGAGTCAGTCAACATGGAATGGAGCCTGAAAGATTTGTTCAGTGATTCTGCCTCTAAGATACATCCTTTTGTAGCCAAATGTGTGGTTTATTTTTAGTGGACTGTAGTCTTATCACAGATATTAGAAACCGAGTTTCTGTATGTTCTACTGTGCAGTGATTATGAGAGGATAAGAACTGGTCTCCCTGTCTTTGGTTACCCATTTAGATCAAATAAAAAGAATTGCCTTTATGATTTGAAAATGGGTAGCTGTTACATCATGGCAGAGTAAAACATCCTTGAACTGTTTTAAAGTCTTACCGAAAAGGTTCCTCATTAGTCAATAAAATATCAGATGCTCTATACTTCAAATTTACTTTGCAACACCATTGCCAGCTGTTGGTATCAATCCACAGGAAATTATATTTTCTTGAGGAAAAGTCTTCTGAAATCCGCAATTTCTTACTGGACATTCATAGCAAAATGTTTATGTAAAACCCTTGTGAATGCACATATGATGACAGTTCTGTGAAAGCCTGATTAGCTGGTTTTCAACTTGCTGGATTATTACTTAAAAAAAAAAAATATATATATATATATATATATATATATATATATTTCTTTTCAGTTAAGGGGGATATAAAGGCATCAGAAACCCTCTCACACCATTTCATTTCTGAGATCGCTCAACATGGGGTAAACAGTTAAATTGATTAGAGTATGAATTGTCTGCAGAATACTTCCTTTCTGCTTGGCAGCCCTATGTAGAAATTTCTGCCTGTTGCATATGAAAAGTCTTCAAGTCGCCAACCCTCCCTGAAGAAAGGTTTTGATAATCGAGCCGTTGTCAGACCCTGAGCTCTGCTGCATGGCATTGGGAGCCTCTGGAATCCGTTGATTGTAGCTGTCGGAAGAGGGTTGTTGGCAGCTGTGAGCACCCCTGCTTGAGTATTTCCTTTTCTAACCAGGAAGAAGAGGACAGTGATCAAGCAGAGGGGCTCAACAGAGGTCTTAAATCACCAGGTGACATGGGAATAGATGCATACAGGCTGCCAGGGAGGCGGGCTCAAAGCTCCAGAAGTGTACAGAGACCAATAATTCTTGTATGAACACCTAGATGATTGGTGACCTGCTCCTTATGGATTAGACAGGATCCAAGTTAATTGATGCTAATAGGACATACTGAAATGGAGGTATTTTTGGTCTCTTATTTTTTTTTGCTATTTATGATCTGCTGGCAGGAATATTTCACGACATCAAAGACATGGCAGAAAGCAAGAAAATGTATATCTATACATATATAATATATATATGTACACACACACACACATCTTCCGTATCTCACAACCCTGCTATCACATATGGCCTTTGCGGACAGAGCATGGTGTGTTGTTTAGTCTTGGAAACTCTTTTAAAGATAGGATGTCATTTACAATCTTCAGGCCATATGTTTACTCAGACTTAAGAAACACGGGCTAATCTTTTTCTATTTTGAGGAGTAATAAATTGAAAAGATAATTACATAATATGGTGCATAATGTAACTCTGGCTTGAGCCATATGTGTTTAATTTTAGAGAAACATGCGTGATGACAGGTTATGAAAGGATGAAACTATTTTAGTCATTTTAAGGATTAGAAGCATGATTTCTTTCTTTCTTTCTTCTTTTTTTTTTTAAGTAAGTGTCCCTTATTTCTCCCCACCTCCTCAACAAAACAACCCAATACACAAACCCAATGAGAAACACCCTCCTGAAAGCAGTCTGTTTCTGTGGTGACCACTGGCAAAGAAGATTCAAGTCTGAGGGCATATTATTCCCAGGTTCTTCTACAGTTTGATGCAGGCTTCCGTGTGCTGAGAGTGGGTGCCATATAGTTTCTAGTGCAGGAGCAGAGTGGAGTGGCTGTATTTAGAATCCAGCAGAAATTGTTCATGTGAATATCCAATTAGAAGCTGTTCTGGTTATCTCTTTCCTTATTAAACTTGATAGGATATCTGATATAAAATGCTTTGGCGGGAGAAATGCGAGATCCTTTCTTTTCTTTCTTCCACAGATATCTCTCGAACACCTTTTGTGCTTCAGCCACTATATTGTTGTGGTTTAGTCACTAAGCTGTGTCCCGACTCTCTTGTGACCCCATGGACTGTGGCCCGCCAGGCTCCTCTGTCCATGGGATTTCCCAGGCAAGAATACCGGAGTGGGTTGCCATTTCTCTCTCTAGGGATTTTCCTGACCCAGGGATCAAACTCACGTCTCCTGCACCTCCTTTACCCCTGAACCACCAGGGAAGCCCCTGGACTGTTACTGTTGGTACCTAAGTCAAATAAGATATTCCCTGTAAAACTTGTAAGTGAGCAAGAGGCTGATATACCGAGACCACATTTCAGGTCACCTTTAGAATGTACTCCTTAACCATGATTCTGGCCCAGAGGTAAAATTTTCAGGTGTGGTGGCAGTATAATGCCACCTGAAGATACCTGCTTTGGATCCCTAGAGCCTGGGAATACATTATTTGGCAAAAGGGAACTAGATTTATAGATGAGATTAAAATTGCTAATCACCTGACCTTGCATGTGGAAGATCATGCAGGATTATCACAGTGGACCCAGGGTCACCGTCAGTTCAGTTCAGTCGCTCAGTTGTGTCCATCTCTTGGTGAGCCCATGGACTGCAGCACGCCAAGCCTCCCTGTCCATCACCAACTCCCAGAGTTTACTCAAACTCATGTCCATTGAGTAGGTGATGCCATCCAACCATCTCATCCTCTGTCATCCCCTTCTCCTCCTGCCTTCAATCTTTCCCAGCATCATGGTCTTTTCTAATTAGTCAGTTCTTCATATCAGTTGGCCAGAGTATTGGAGTTTCAGCTTCAGCATCAGTCCTTCCAGTGAACACCCAGGACTGATCTCCTTTATGATGGACTGGTTGGATCTCCTTGCAGTCCAAGAGACTCTCAAGAGTCTTCTCCAACACCACAGTTCAAAAGCATCAATTCTTTGGCCCTCAGCTTTCTTTATGGTTCAGCTCTCACATCCATACATGACTACTGGAAAAAATATAGCTTTGACTAGATGGAATTTTGTCAGCAAAGTAATGTCTCTGCTTTTTAATATGCTGTCTAGGCTGGTCATAGCTTTTCTTCCAAAGAGCAAGCCTCTTTTAATTTCATGGCTGCAATCACCGTCTGCAGTGATTTTGGAGCCCCCCAAAATAAATTCCCTCACCTTTCTGTTGTTTCCCCATCTATTTGCCATGAAGTGATGGGACCAGGTGCCATGATCTTAGTTTTTTGAATGTTGAGCTTTTAAGCCAACTTTTTCACTCTCCTCTTTCACTTTCATCAAGAGGCCCTTTAGTTCTTCTTTACTTTCTGCCATAACTGTGCTGTCATCTGCATATCTGAGGTTATTGATTTTTCTCCCGGGAATTTTGATTCCAGCTTGTGCTTCATCCAGCCCAGTGTTTCTCATGATGTACTCTGCATAGAAGTTAAATAAGCATGGTGACAATATGCAGCCTTGATGTACTCCTTTCCCAATTTGGAACCAGTCTGTTGTTCCATGTCCAGTTCTAACTGTTGCTTCTTGACCTGCATACAGATTTCTTACGAAGCAGGTCAGGTGGTCTGGTATTGCCATCTTTTAAAGAATTTTCCACAGTTTGTTGTGGTCCATACATCAAAGGCTTTGGTGTAGTCAGTAAAGCAAGAATAGATGTTTTTCTGGCACTCTCTTGCTTTCTCAATGATCCAACAGATGTTGGCAATTTGATCTCTGGTTCCTCTGCCTTTTCTAAATCCAACTTGAATATCTGGAAGTTCATGGTTCACATATTATTGAAGCCTAGCTTAGAGAATTTTGAGCATTACTTTGCTAACGTGTGAGATGAGTGCCTCTGTATCGTACTTTGAACATTCTTTGGCATTGTCTTTCCTTGGGATTGGAATGAAAACTGACCTTTTCCAGTCCTCTGGCCACTGCTGAGTCTTCCAAATTAGCCAACATATTGAGTGCAGCACTTTAATACCATCATCTTCTAGGATTTGAAATAGTTAACTGAATTCCATCACCACCACTAACTTTGTTCATAGTGATGCTTCGTAAGGCCCACTTGACTTTGCATTCCAGGATGTCTGGCTCTAGGTGGATGATCATACCATTGTGATTATCTGGGTCATGAAGATCTTTTTTGTATGGTTTTTCCTCTGTATACTTGTCACCTCTTCTTAATATCTTCTATTTCTGTTAAGTCCATTCCATTTCTGCCTTTTTTTTTTTTTTTTTTTTTGGCCTATCTGCCTTTTTTTTTTTTTTTGGCCTATCTTTGCATGAAATGTTCCCTTGGTATCTAATTTTCTTGAAGAGATCTCCAGTCTTTCCCATTCTATTGTTTTCTTCTATTTCTTTGCGTTGATCACTGAGGAAGGCTTTCTTGTATCTCCTTGCTATTCTTTGGAACTCTGCATTCAGACGCTTATATCTTTCCTTATCTTTTTTGCCTTTAGCTACTCTTCTTTTCTCATTATAGTATCCTTAAAAGTTGAAGTGGAGATTGAAGGTATAGAAAAAAGGAATGGTAGAGGGAGAAGGCCCTGCCCAGTGGACCTGACTTTGAAAATGAGAGATGGAACCGCGTGCCCAGGAATGCAGGCAGCCTCTAGAAGCTTGAAAAGACAAGGAAGCAGATATTTTCCTGTGGCCTCTGGAAGAACACAGGCCTTCCAACATTCTTGGTTTTATCCTAGTGACTCATTTTGGACTTTTGACCTCCAGAACTGTAAGACTATCAACGTGTACATTGTTAATCCCTAATCGATGGTAATTTGCTATAGTAGCAGGAAGAAACTAACACATTGGAGAAGAACCACACTCCTGGTGTTAGTGACTAGAACAGTTGTTCTTAAGCATGACTGTACCTGGAACTTTAGAAATGCTAATACCTAGAGCCTAGATCCCAGAAATTGCAATTTAATAGGTCTGGAGGGTGGTCTAGGTGTGAGAATTTTGCAAGTTCTCCCAGTGACTCATATGCACAACCAGGGAGGTGAAACACTGGTTTAGGCGATAGCTTTGGCCTCAGGTAAACCTGGTTTCCTTTTTAGCATCAGCCTTGGACCAGCTGGGTGAGTGAGCAGGTCAGATTCCCCAGCTGTAATATGGGGCTGTGGGGACTTTCTACCTTGGGTTGTAGGATCCTGGCATGTGAAAGGGACATTTGTTTCTGGCATGGTGTTTACTCCATAAAGGGAAGCTGTTGCCATGGCTGTGTGATCACGATTTGGACACACCCAGCTAGCTCCCTGATGAGTTAACAGTAGACACAGAGCCTGGCTGACTTACATGCCCTGTGCTCACAACTGCCTTCTGAGGTCAAGTCTGTTAGGAGACCCATTCCACGGAGTGTCGAGAGGATCAGTAAAGTTAGGTAGCTCTTCCATAGTGGCACAGGTGGTAAACCCTGGAGTCTGATCTTGAACCAATGTCCTGCTGTGAGTTGAAAGCTGTGTCTACGTGCACCTGGGCAGACACCCAGGTAAGGCTTGCTTGCTGGGCAGCAGTGGAGGATTTTGGAAGCTGGCAGCGTCAGACTCTTAGCCTTTGGAGGCATTTCACAAACCATTACCTGCATCAGCCCTCAGCCTGAGGGTGGCACTTTGTATCAGATTCAGTCTCTGCAGGATAAACCACACTGCCCTGTTGCCTGCCGTCACGGCGCAGGAGGTTGAAAGCCATGGGAATGATGATTCTTAATGGTTATAGGCTGTTTGCCTCTGTCTGCCATTTAATCTAATCTTGGGTTCAGTTGATACTATTGATTAGGTTCTTTTCAAAACCGTATGCCATGTATGGGGCTTCTCTGCATGGGGTAAAATGTTATTCTTCTCATATGTGAGTTGAGAAGAGAAGGTGAAAGTATACAATTAATTTGCCTGCACTTTCTCGCAAATTGTATGCTGGATTTCTGTGAAATGCCGTATGGAACAATAATCCAAGCAAATTATTGTTATTTACTGTGACTTTTGCCTGCATATTTAAAGTCAACAATTATGTTTCCTTTCTGTACTTAATGGCCTTTGTACAACATTTTTAGAAACCTGGTCAATTGTCAGTAAGAAAACCTGCACTTTGACCCCGTGATTCTTGGGGAACAGGTTAACAATATCAGGCCTAACAATCAGGTCTGGTTTCCGAAAGAATTTACCCAACTCATCGGGGCATCCTCAACCATCCTTTCCTTTGAATACATTAATCATAGGCCATTGTTCTAAGTCTTATTTTTTGGAAAACACAAGGTCTCTTGTCATGGGTATTATTGTTATTGAAAGCAAATAATGTCACTGACTTTGATCTTCTTAAACTTTTTTCCTTCACGTAGCTTCCATTTGGATGGACAGTTTGCTTGTCTTTGGAATTTTGTCATTCTTTGGGTACTTCTCATAAAGGTAGGACATATATATATCACATCAGTCACCGTTCTCTAATCCCAGTCCAGACCTTGATGATGGCCTTGATTTTGTGTGGCCCTCCCTTCCTTATATTTCTATTTAGCAGCCATCAACCTGCAGACATTGGGTGGGAAGCACAGATCTTTTTTTTTTTTGAAAGCTGTCTCCAGTTTGGAGGTTCAGGCAAGTTTTTGTTTTATTGAAGACTCTTCATCCTCACTGTGAATGGACCCAAGAAGAGCAGCTGGTGGTCAGCCACATGTGAACAAGCTAGGGTTCTGTGAATTTGAAGAGGTCCAGCTTCTTTATTCCCAATCTCCAGATACTTTGAGTTATGATATTTCCAACAAAACAAGCAAACAAACCCAGTAAATCCCCCAAACTAGACTTTCTCTTTTGAGAAATGAATCTGGCTTTGCTTGTAAAATCTCTTCATCTAATGAAGAGTAGGCTTGGTCAAGTGTATGTAAAAAGACACACTAACTGATGGAATGATTTTCAAACCATTTTCGGAATTATGTTTGACAGGTGGCTGGAGGAGGAGCCCAGGCTATGTAAAAGTTAGAGGAAAGCGCAAAGATGAGCAGTCACCTGCATCCTCTCTGACTTGGATGACAGATGTTAACATTTTGTCCTATTTGCTTGTGTGTGCTCAGTTGTGTCTGACTCTGCGACACTCATGGACTGTGGCCCATCACACTCCTCTGTCCATGAGATTTTCAGGGAAGAATACGGGAGTGAGTTGCCATTTCCTCTTCTAGGGGATCTTCCTCACCCAGGGATTCGAACCCATGTCTCCTGTGTCTCCTGCACTGGCAGGCAGATTCTTTACCACTGAGCCACCTGGGAAGGTGCCCCCGTTTGCTTGTAGATCTATTTAAAAGGAATGAAAGGTTTCAGCTCTGGCAGGATCCCCTTTAACTGTTCTTCACATTCCTTAGAAACGCTTTTCATTAGGAGTTTGGAGTTCCTTATTCCATTCCATTTTTATATGTGTATTTACATAGTTAGCCTTTCTGGAGAGTGTTTAGTTTATAAGTTTAGCATCAAGATGTATTTGTCTCCTAACTCCTTCACGCTTTCGTATTCATCCTTGATTTTGAGAATGATGCAGTGTTAATATGTATAGATCTAGCTTATTCTGCCTTCTCTGTTGTCTCAGACAGTAAAGAATCCGCCTGCAATGCAGAAGACCTGGGTTCGACCCTTGGGTTGGGGAGATCCCCTGGAGAAGGGAATGGCTACCCACTCCAGTATTCTTGCCTAGGAAATCCCATAGTCAGGGGAGCTTGGTGGGGTATAGTCCATGGGGTCGCAAAGAGTCGGGCACAGCTGAGCAATTTCATGTCACTTCAGCTTACCCTGCTGAAATTGTCCACTGTATTCATCCATTGATGATGAGTTGTGCTTATTCATTCCAACATTGATGGATGTTTATAATTTTTTTTTTTTTACTGCCATAAACATTTTGGCATTTTGTTTCTTTAGAGTCAATACAGAGAAGTAGAATTGCTGGGGCAATTAATTATACTTACTTAACGTATACTGCTCCCCCATTTGGAACTTGCCATCGTGGAATTTAGGAAGGTGTTCATGTGTTATTCTTTTCCTCTAGGACTCTCTAGTCTGGGGAAAAAGTGGAGGAGAATAGTTCTGTCTTCAGAATAACTGTTTATTTCAGCCGGATTCTATTCCTCCTCTTGAGGATAGCAAATCCTCAAGAGCAGGCAATGATCTGCTCAGGTCCCAGATATTTTATGTAACAGATGATTTGCGTTGTATTGTGTCCACTGATTTCAGTCCCACTCCATTGAGTGACTAGCAATCAGCTTCATCTTCTGTTACAAGTAGGAACATGGTTTATAGAAGGAAGGCATCAACCAATTAATCCAGCGAGAGAGAGTTTCAGAGAGGTTGAACCATCACAGGCCTGTTTGTAAAGCTTTCTCAACCATCTCTTTCAAGAGGCTAATGGAACTTTCCAGAGGATCGTTCGAAACAACAGCACACAAAAATAGAATAAAAGGAAAGAAAGTGTTAGTCGCTCAGTCATGTCCAACTCTTTGCGAGCCCATGGACTAGCCCACCAGGCTCCTCTGTCCATAGAATTCTCCAGGCAAAATAACTGGAGTGGGTTGCCAGAAAAGAAAAATTTAAGAATAAACAGGAGGAAGAATTTTGATGTGAAGGAGGCTTTCCACTATTCCTTCTCATCCTGAGATGTGGTAGGTAGATCAGTCCTGTGCTGAGGCCTGACAGCTTGTGGGGACAAGATGAATTTTTCAGGCAGTATGAGAAATGCCATCCACACCAACTGATACCTTCCCCTGGCAACCGCCTCACTCTCTATCTTTTATCATTCCTCTTGATCCATCAGCTAGAGAATGCTAGAAGGCAGGAGAATGTAAGTTCCAAATAGGCATTGGTGCCTGTCTTCTATCTTGGTTTATTTTGAAAAACCTTTTTGAACTTTTGAACTGGTAGTACCCACGGGGCAGTGTGCAGGGGAGTTGATAAATAAAGATAATGTGGATGTGAGTGCAGTTTCTTTCATATGTAACCAAAGAAGCATGTGAGCTCCAGATAAGCTTTTCTTAGGGGGAAAAAAAAAAAAATCTAAATGTCAGAGTTTTTTGAGTAGGGGTAGGGAGGACTCGAGCATTAAAAGACATCCTGAGACCTTAGACTGATGAAGAAAAAATCAAGCCGATAGCTTGTAGGGAAATTTGGCTGAAGGCTCTTTGGTTTTCCTTAGGTTTAGACTTCTTTCTCCTTTATGTGTTCTCTTACAGCCTCTGTTTACTATTGTAATTTTACTCTGTTTTTGTCTGTAATGGTCACTTTCTTAGTCCTCCTCCAGTAGATTGAAAAATGAGGGTGTCTGCAACTTGCGCA
Organism: Ovis aries; assembly: GCF_016772045.2. Classification (NCBI taxonomy): domain Eukaryota; kingdom Metazoa; phylum Chordata; class Mammalia; order Artiodactyla; family Bovidae; genus Ovis; species Ovis aries. The sequence continues at coordinate 30,313,816 of NC_056072.1, forward strand.
ATTTGTCGGGTGGATATGGGACTTTGTTCTTTTCCTAACAGAACGTCTGAGGAAAAAAAGAAATTAGCTTTTGTTATTTCTGAAGCATCTTTTGAAAAGCTGAGGTTTTTATGTTCAGGTGAAAGTAAACATGAAGGAATAATTATAAGTTAATTATCAAAACAGAAAAGACTGTACTTTATAGACCCAGTGCAGTTAAATGCCTGGTTTTTAGATTGTTTCTTACCATTGTGAAATCAGTGGCTTCATTGCATTTCTGACAATCCTGAATCAGCCAGCTGATGATATCGACAAGATTTACCCCAGTATTAGAGAGATAAGCCTAATGTTTCACTTATTTGCCAAAAGTTGTTGCCTTTTTTTTTTTTTTTTTTTAAGGAAAAGAGAGTTCAGCCTCCGACTTCCCAGGAAAACATACACTGCCAAGTGCAAGGGGAAAATTGAGAGCTTATTATTATTTAAGAAAAAAATCCCCATCTCTACAAATCATGGTAGTAATTGTTAATATTAGATTAGGTAGATTTGGCATCAGTGTCAAATTCCAACTTTTTGCCCCCGTGTCTACGTCTTAATTATCCTTGGATTAATAGATCAGTGTGGAACACAGTAGACATTTTCTCGATAGTTGTTGAATTAGCAAACAGGGAAATTTCTGAATGACTTGATTCAAAGCCTGTCTCATGTAGAGATTTGACAGTGAAATGAAGTTTTGTAAGAAGTGCAGAGGTTCAAGTGGCTGACTGAGATTTTGTATAAAATAACTTTGCTCTTGCTAAAGTCTGACCATGTGGACTTCTGATACATTTGACATATATCTCAGGTAGATGCGTTTTAAGTGTGGAGAAGTGGTAGGAGAGGACTTTGCATCTCCTTGTGTTTGGTCTCGGTAGGCTGCAGGGTAGTGAAGCTTTTACCCCAAAGCCCTTGTCTGCCCCCTCATCTCTGTCCCTTTGTTACTAGTGCTTCAGCCTTGGTGGATGGTAGAGCTCTGTTCTGTGCAGGATCAGCCATCATCTGATATTTTACTGATATTGGAGAAACATATAGGGTTTTAGAACTTTAGGGATACCCAAATCATTGCTTATTTTAAAACCTGCTGGGATGCCTTACTCCTAAATGTCACAATGAGAGAGATGGTGGGAATCACAGTAAATGCCACATTTTCTTAACTCTCTATTTAGTCCCTTTTTCCTTCATGATTTGGGGGTCCTTAGAGAATGTATCACACTGAGAAGTTGATTGAGTGCTGTATGAGTGTGTGTATGTGTGCACAGGTACACATACTTAGATGTACTGTATTTGTACTCATGCACAATACATACATACATAAGGTATATGTATCTGTGTGTGTGCACAATACGTAATATGTGCCCACGCATGTATACCAAAGTGTATACACATGCACCCATATGTATGCTTGTTACATTTTCTCAACCCAAATAACTCAAGTTTCTTACCTCACAGAAAAAGTCACTTCTATGAAAAGTTAAAAAATAAATATTATAATCAGCGAGGCATCACAAATAACTTTTAATGTCTCGATCAAGCTATTAAATGCTTTTTTATTTTTAAGTAGATAGGGGGATAAAATTGCTACATAGTTCATAAAGTGGTATGCCATTACTGCCTGCTGTGCCCAAGAATTACGCCAGCTTTTTACACTCATGAAGTAAAAGCGGACTGTGATCAATGTATTATCCTATATTTCTTATTGTGCATTCTCTTTCCTCTCTGAGCACCTTTGTAGACTAAATGGCTACTAATGACATAATTACAATTGTTTGTCACCACCATAATGCGCGATTTCCGATCTCATCATGAAGATGTAAGTTAGATAAAGGAGGAGTTTTGGCAGGAAGACAAAGTGCAGTGATTTATTAAAGGCCAGATGTGGTTGTTAAAAGCTTTTCTACAGAAGGCTCAATTGAGTGATGGGAAATAGGAAAGAAAGCGCTCTGTGCACCCAGCCTGTGGTTCTTGGTGTGAGTGACACAGTTGCTCATGGAAGCATGACAAATGAGCCACATATTTTATTGTTGTGTACAAGTTTTATGCTGGAATTTAAACAGGGTGAGAAAGGTTCACGTTAGCTTACATCCGCCAAGTAGGTGTTTAAAGGAAACTAATGAGACTTGAAGTGCTGGCGATATTTTCAATTCGCTTTAGCGCCTCATAGCAAGAACTGAGATATCTTACGTTTCTGTCAAGTTTCAAAGAGGGAAAATCCCAGCACTGTTAAAATAGAGACAGAGAGCACAAGAGAGGTTAATATGAGAATTCAAAGACATCAGAAGCAAGTGGAGACAAGATGTTAGCTAAGCACTGTTGCCGTACATACCGTACACAGAGACTACCTATATACAGTCAGGTTGGAGAGATGCTTCTAGGGAAGGGGCACAATTTCTGGTTTTAGTACACACAAAGCTCTGTTAAAATAATGTTAAGACCCTGCAGTGATGTAGGCTATGAGTGGTTCAAAGAGGGTTTTTGAGCTTTTTGAGGGAGGAAAGAGGGACAAGAAGAAATGGTTCTGTTTTAAAGCCGTTCTCTGGTCTCAAGGGAGTGATCTGCTTCTCTTTTCCTCCTGTCCTTCCTTCCCCTCTGCCCTGCCTCCCCCACTTGCTCTTTCCCACGTATGGAGAGTGACGCCGTAGGACTGGGTCTGCCTGGTGTGGAGCCTGGAACTCTCTTGGTCTCTCTTCCAGGGTGGATGGTGAAATCATTTAAAATGGTGTGAGTTGCAGACCTCAAGTATTTCTGATCATTCTGAGTCCAGCGAGAGCTGCCGTGCGGTGTTCATAATGCTGTGGCCTGCCCTGCCCTGTCCTGTCGGTGGCAACCCAAAGGTCACGTTTTCTTCTCTCATGGTTCCGCAGACTTGATAGGTCTTCCCGTACCTTGTGATATCATGTGTCTTTGTGTATTACCTGACATTTATTCCCAGTTTTTGGCCCGTTAGTTCCACAGAGGCAGGCAGGCGTGTCCCTGGGCCTGTCACATGACTTGGCACTTGATGTACATTAGAAAAGTGTTTCTAGAATGACTCAAAAGAACCACATGGACAATGGCTGACAATTCAAGATGTCACTAGGAGAACACTAGCGACTCTTATTTAGATGAAACTTTCTCAAACTACCAACCCTGTCCATCTAATTAATGGAGCAGTTGAGATGCCTTGCTTGGCATCCCCTTAAGGTTTCTAGCCTTAGGGCCTAGTTAGATCTGCTCCTTTCCAAACTGATTTTTGTCTCCAAGTCCAGGGACTGCCACTTGGTGTCTCACACCCAACCCTTGGATAATTTAGAGTAAACTCAGAAGAACGCACGTGCTTTCTCCACCCCTTGATTCTCTCTTCCCCTTTAAATAGTATATTTGTCCTTTGTGACTCATGTATTGTTCTTTATAAAGAGATGAATACAGTTGAAACCCAAGGAGTAACGTTTCAAAGAAATGAGACATGTAGAACTGGGCTGCCTGCAGGGGCGGGTGTATCGCCTGTACAGGCGAGGAGCTGTTCTCAGAAGGGCCCTGCGGTCGCTTTGATCTTCTGCTGCCGCCATCTTGAAGTTCTTACAGTTCTGAACAAGGGGTCCCCTGTCTTCATTTTGCACTGGCTCCCTCAAATTATGTAGCTGCTTGTACCCATTGGTGTGTGTCCTTCTCTCATTGTGGTCACCTGTGACTCTTCAGGTTCCTAACGTTCCTTCACTGACCAGAGTTTGTGTTATCTGGAGGTAGGTTACCTCAAGCCTGATCTTACCTGACCATATGGCTTCTAAAGGCTTCCTTGAGTATTTGGGAGGAAGTTGGTCCTCATAAGACGCAAACAAATGGAATATGAGTTTTGGCTTTGACTCACACTTGTGGCTTCAAATCCTGGCTCTGCCGTGGGCTGGTTACTTAAGCTTTCCAGGTTCAGCTTCCTCATTTACAAAAAGAAGATGATGGTAATGTGCCTGTATCCTTGGCTTGAGGTGAGGATTGAGGCAGAACGAACTTGGTAGATGCCTGACTCAGGCGGAAGCACTCAGTGCTAGGTACTAGAGTGATCGCTGGACACCACATTTCTGGTTACACCTGACACTTAGTGAGCTTCGTACTCTCTGTGGTTGTCGCTCCATTGAAGTTGGAGGATTCTCCCTGGGCCTTGATGCTGTGACATGCCGGCAGTCCAGGTTCTGTGTGGCCGGGTACTAGAGTTCAAGGGAAGACTTGGCTCAGCTCTGTTGACTCCCTTTTCCTGCCTGAAGCCCAGGCCACTCCCTCTCCTCTATACTTCCTGCTTTATTCAAGTGATTGGTTGACATGGAAAGGATTTGTATAACTGGGCTTTCCCAGTGGCTACTCAGTTTATCATTAAAGGAACCACCCTCTCCTCTGCAGAACATTTAGAACACATTTTGAAGCAGCTAAGTAATTCCTAAGTAACCTCACCCTCCCCATCCAGGAAATCTGTTAAACAGTGCCCATGTCGTCAGGACTTGAGTTCTTAGGGAGAGAGCCCATGTTATTGGGGACTGTAATGATGTGTTACATGATCCATTTGCTTATTGAACACATACTATTCAAGACTGTGTGCCGACAGTGGAGCGCAGCTATTTTCAGCGCCATCACGAAGCTTGCTGTTGTGTGGCTGATACTGTGTGTGTTAGTCGCTCAGTCATGTCCAGCACTTGGCGACCCTGTGGACTGTAGCTCTCCAGGCTCCTCTGTTCGTGGAATTCTCAAGAAAACTGGAAGGAGTTGCTGTTCCCTTCTCCAGGGGATCTTTCCAACCCAGGGATTGAACCCAGGTCTACACTGCAGGCAGATTCTTTACTGTCTGAGCCACCAGAGAAGCCTGCCTAATACTCTAGGTGGGTGAAGTATTAGACTGTGTAAGGAACCATATCAGATAAAAATGCTGTGCAGAAGAGGAGTGCCTCTGGGCTACTTTGGAGGAGACAGAAGAAAAGCCAATCAGAGGAGGTGACATTTGAGCTGAATTTTGAATGGCAGCAGAGGGGCAGCCAGGGGAAGGTTGGAAGATGCATGTTGTAGATTGAGGAGCAGCCAGTGCTCAGATCCTAAGGTTCCGTGAGTTTGGTGGATTTGAGGAAGAGAAAGAAGACTAGTGTGGCTGGAGTGAGGTGTGTAAGAGGGAGAGAAGAAATTTGTTGGTCAGGAGAATTGTCTGGGGCCTGATCTTGGCCCCTGTAAGAGAGAGTCATGTGATCCCCGAGCTGTAGTGCTCTGGCTGTTATTTTCAGGCTACATGAGAACAGGTTTGGGTGGATTTACCTGAGTTTATCCACTTCAGTTCTCTAACTAGGAGGCATAACACTTAAAGGAACACAAGAATTAGAGTCCAAGGCAAGTCTTAGCTCTATGGGGACAAACTGTCTCATTTCCCTAATGAGTCATTTGATCCATAAGACACTAGCTTGGTATAATAAATTAATTACTTAGGGCTTGTGACAACTACTTGACAAATGTGAAATCATATTTTAATATTAGATAGCTATTATTATTGATAACCTTTCATTTGATAACCTTACCTATGGAAAGTATCTATTTTTCTTAATTGCAAAAATGCATTTTTTCTGTCCATTAAACAGATTTTGTATTACTTATTAAGAAACCTAGTAGATACATTCTTGCTGGGTATTTATTCCTTAAATGGTTCACAGGTGCTGGTTCATACTCATTGGTAACTTTTTGACCTTCTTTTTGAAGGCCTGGGATGTTAGAACAAATGGCTACCACCTATGGAATTCTGTCTCCTGGATTCCATGTCTCTTAACTGAACTGACTTTGAAATATGGGAAAGCTTAAAAAGAAGGGTTAACTGGTGATTCAAAGGACTTGCCTTTAAAGGGAACTCTCCAGAGTTATTATAAGACAAAAATCCCATATCTCCAAAAATAACTGTTGATTGCCTTGGAATTGGGCTTGTGGATATAAGCAGTCTATATGCTGGTCTATGGGAGTGGTAATTCTTGATGAAATTCTTGTTGAAATGCAGTCTATGTAGTTGACATTTTGGTGAAGGAGTTGACTTTTGTCTGTCTGCTTCTCAGAAACTCTTGCTGTGCTCATCAGGACTTTTGAGTCCGTCAGAGAATCAGAGAGAACAGGTTCTGTCCGTCCAGTTCTCCAAGATTAGTTCTCATGAGCCATGTAAATGGCCCCAGAGAATTTGAGCT